>NC_141695.1:100676163-102116163 GCF_964263255.1 Lissotriton vulgaris
ATGAATTCAACCACAAACAGGTTTTTATAAATTTTACCGAGGAATATGTAGTCTTTTAGAACGATCTGCTAAATAATATATGCAAGCTGTAACATACTCTTTGAAGGTAGTTGGAAGAATTATGGGGAATATGCTTTGATAGACATTATAGTGCAGATTGTTATATGCACATTTTTCCAAAATTTAAATCTGATACATTTAAGTACAACAGTACTGAGATAGTAAATAGTATAGAGGCATCCAATAGCTCTTATGTTGTACTTTTGTATTTATAGTTTTGAGACACTGTATGTACTTGTACACATGGGGCTAGATTTATAAGAAATGACTGAAGTGCAGAGCTGCAAGCCATTTGGCTGGAACATGCTGCATTACTTTCAAAGCACAGAGATGCATCATATTTACAACAATGTGATGGATCCCAATGCTCCCCGCTGTGCTGGCCCACAACTGGCTGCCATGCGCCAACAGAGGAATCCTTGCAAGGGTGCCTGTGTAGTGGGGATGATAGTTTTTGTGCGGGAAGGGATATCTTCCTGTACAAAAGCAATCACAAGAGGTATTTTCATCTTTGTATGAATGCTTGTGAATGCAGCACACATCGAAACAGAGAAAAATGAGGAGAAAGAAAAGTATTTTTCCTCGTCGCATCTCTCTACACCTCCCATGGGGAAGTGCAGGATTCTCACACATTGCCAGGTTTACGAATTTTTGTAAATTTTGGTATGTGAAAGAATCCTTGGGTGTTGCATGGGAACAGCCCAAAGCAACACCAATGGCATGCTTCTTTCATGCAAAGAGCTGCCTGAAAAGCACCTGTATTTATAAAGCCATGAAAAGCTATGCAGAGTGGCTTACATTGCTTTGTAAATATGGAGCACCACATTACAACACCGGTGTGTCAAAAAAGTGATACTATGGAAAGTGCATGGGGCTTGTAAATATGCCTCCTTACCTTGATGTTCAATTTACTACAGAAGGGATAAACTGTTCTTTCACTTTGTATAAGTGAGAAGTGAAGTGAGATGTTCTGTTGCTGTGTTGTACAAAAGAGTGCTAACATGTTAAAAGGTAACTAATAAATAAACATTTTTGTTTTGCTCTAGATTTGTTATATTGAAATAAAAGTGTGTAGTAATATATCTAGGTTCATCTGTAGATTTAAAATTGCAACATAACGGGAAAACTGTTTTTGTATTATGTGTAAGTCAGTAACAAAGTAGTTGATAGATTGGCTAAGGTAAAAATTAAAATATACTACAATATCTACATAACTACATAAAGTTACAATGCCTACATAAGCCCGGACGAAAAAGCAACAGAAGCAATACAGTTTGCAGAAATGAGTTACAAAAGGGGAGAATGCAGAAAAAATGGTGAAAGAAAAAAAGACCTACTGGTAAGAGGACAAAGTCATTTCTTAAAAATATATGCACACATTTACAAAGATTACACAATAAATAAAATGAAATTATGAATATGAGAAACAGTAAAAGTGGGCAAAGCGTACTTTGCAAGAACAGAAAATATTGTAAAAGATACGGTTTGGATCCTTGCAAGCTGAGAAAGCATACACATTTGCAGGGACACTGGCATACTTTCTTTAATAAATAAACTGGTGAAAGTACCTTTCATCATTTTAGGATGTTAGCTGTACACCACTCAACTGTGCGTACTTTAGTTAAGAGGCTGTATTATGTGAAAACTCCTGCTTTATATTTAGGAAAAATGAATAGGGCACTTTTGCATGGTTCTTTGGGAGAGGTAGAACATTTTTGTGATGATGTACAGTTTTGTTTCTTTGGTCGAGAACTGAAGTTAATAACAGGAGGGGTTGTAGAACAGGACACTGGTTCTACAGATAGTTTTCAAGAAGAGATTACAAAATTTGAAACAGTATGTGCTGAAAAACCAGAGAATGTTTGTATATGGTGTTGACGCACTCACTACAAGAATCAAACGCGGACTGTTGACTTATATTTAAAAAGTGAAATAGGGAATAATGATAACTGGCAAAAGTCTGCACTGTACTTATTTGTATAAGAAAGATTTGACTTGGCCACACAATAAGTTTTATGTAAGTACTGCTACAATAACTTAAAGGATAATAAAATTCCTGCTTGAGCTGTGACTAGCATGTTAGAACTGGTACCCATTCCAGAGGAACTTTAAGGTTTAAATATTAATGAGTCCATTCTTATACAAATACATGCATTTCACTCTATAGTACATGTGGAGCCAAAGACAGATAAGTTACACCCAACAGACCTGCAAACTGGTCTGAAAGTAAGAGTAGTGTATTTGCCATCAGATGTTGTTATTGGTATTTCTAGAGCGCGAACGGTTACCCAAGGGTGTCCTGCCACTGACTGCTGCCCTCTGGGCATTAAGATAAAGACATTGATTATAGGTTAAAAAGCCAAGTTTTCAATTGCTTCCTAAAAGTTAACATATCCGTGGAGTTTCTCAGGTAAAGAGGAGATCGTTCCAGGCACCTGAAGTTCCACCCCATGAAGCTTTTTTTGTGGCTGGTACTGATACCAGCTTTGCCCCCAGGGAGCGCAGTGTTCTTATAGGTTGGTACCCTTGCAGCCGCTGCTTAAGATATTCTGGGCCAGTGTCCTGAAGAGCCTTGTACACTGTACACAGGGCCTTAAAACGCACCCTTTTCCTCACCGGCAGCCAGTGGAGTTTTTTTATTTCATTAAAAATAGGCATACATTTGGGAGTATTAGTGAGCAATCTAGCAGACGCATTTTCAGCAGTTGCTGCTTATTCATGAATCACTCTTGCAAGTTTAGGAAGAGCCCATTACAGTAGTCTAACCTAGACATAAGTGCTGTGACTATTGTCTGCCGGCAGGAAGTGTAGAATTTTCTTAATCATTCTCAGAGTGTAAAACGCGATTGAGGCCACAGCCATTATATGATCACTAAAATTGAGCTTATCATCAATAATTATTCCTAGATTTTTTACCTTCCTAGTAGGTGTCAAAGTGTCAAGAAATTCAATAAATATGTAGGGATAGATCGAGATTTAGACGAAGGACTAGTAATTCTTGTAAATTGTGTGCCTACCAAGAACAAGAGTTATGATATGTTAAAGTTAAAAAAGCTACTTTATATCTGGTACAAAACAATGTTAACTATAGATACGTGGAAAGCCTGTAACGCATCACAAATATGGAGAATCAAACATTTCCATTAACAGGTCAGATTGTAGAGGTGCATCATGCCAGGACAGAAGACATTTATGAACATTATAGCATCCATTCTTTGCATTCTAAAGAGGTTATTGGTGATGCCATTAAGCGGTTTCAAATTAAGGAAAAAAAGGAGCTCCATTAATGTGTGGAAAAATGTTTAGAAGCACGGTGTTTCCCACATCTTTTTCCTACTGGAGTAGGTGGCAGATATGACAAGCGGCCCGTGCAAATACCTGCAGTCAAGAATAGATGCAGTAAACTTTATTCAGAAGATCCTAGATTTCGTCAGTGTATTCCATATATATTTCACCTATTATTTGAGTGTGACTTGTCTGATCTCTCAGTTGCCGTGAATCATAATCCAAAAACAGGAGTTAATTTGCATAATATATCGGCAAGATAACTTTAGAAAAAAGTTCAAGAAATAGATGAGCACTTGGAATACAATTTAATAAACCTAACGGCATGTCAGCGTGGGACTAATGAATATTGGTATCGGTGTCATGGTGAACTCAATTGCATGTTGAGGAACTTTTGAGCACCTACTTAGTTCACGATGCCGAGTTGTGCTGAAAATGCATGGGATGACCTGCTAGAATTCTTGCAGGAGGTAAATTCAAATATAAAAGACATTCATCTGAAGACGCCAGGAGAACTGTGCTCACTAGACCCTGCAAATTTTTGCATATATTTAATCACAGATTTCAAGCAACAATGGCTTTCATCTTGAACAAAACAAAACTTCCTCTTGGTGTAGTGATTGATTCCTTTTGGCGTAAAGAGTACCAAGTCAGAACTGGTCCCCATATTCACATGCTGTTTGGTTAAAAGGTGCCTCAAAGTTTGGCATACATAGTGATGAGTCTGTGTGGTCTTTTATTGGGCAGTATATACTTGCTCCATCCCAAAGGAGAGTAGTGACAACCTATTAAGACAACAAGTTCCACGATTCCAAAATCATGGATGCAGAAAATATGCTCAGCAAAAATACAGAGCAAAGGGGAAATTTTATACAAGAGGTTGTTTCGGATTCCAACGACCTGCCATCTCACACGGAAGAGTCAACAGCTTTTTGTCTGGAGTTAGACATACACTTACAAGGAAATCACTGATCAATACATACAACCTAAGAAGAACAGAGGCCTCCAAGTACATTAAGGACTACAACCCTGTGATTCTGAAGCTGTGGAATGCAAAATTGGATGGGCAGCATGTTGAATACAACTCAGTTGCTGTTGCTTTACATCTTTTATAACAAAGCTTTCTCACAATCAATCAATCAATCAATCAGTGACACTTATAAAGCGCGCTACATACCCGTAGGGTCTCAAGGCGCTGGGGAGGGGGGGTGCCGCTACTGCTCGAACAGCCAGGTCTTCAGCTTCTTCCTGAAGGAGAGGTGGTCTTGGGTCAGGCGCAGGTCGGACGGGAGGGAGTTCCAGGTCTTGGCGGCCAGGTAGGAGAAGGACCTTCCTCCTGTAGTCGCTCTTCGGATGCGGGGGACGGCGGCGAGGGCGTGGTTGGCTGATCGGAGGTGGCGTTTGGGCGCGTAGAAGTTGACTCGGCTGTTGAGGTAGCTCGGGCCTTGGTCGTGTAGGGCTTTGTGTGCGTGGGTGAGGAGGCGGAAGGTTATTCTCTTGTTGATGGGGAGCCAGTGAAGGTCTCTCAGATGTCCGGAGATGTGGCTGGATCGTGGGATGTCGAGGATGAGTCTGGCTGAGGCGTTTTGGATCCGCTGGAGTCTCTTCTGGAGCTTGGCGGTGGTCCCGGCGTAGAGGGCGTTGCCGTAGTCCAGTCGGCTGGTGACGAGGGCCTGGGTGACGGTCTTCCTGGTCTCTGAGGGGATCCACCAGAAGATCTTCCGTAGCATGCGTAGGATGTTGAAGCACGCCGAGGAGACGCTGTTGACTTGCCTGGTCATGGAGAGGGAGGAGTCCAGGATGAAGCCCAGGTTTCGTGCATGGTCTGTCGGTTTGGGTGCGGTGCCCAGGGCGGGAGGCCACCAGGAGTCGTCCCAGGCGGAGGGTGAAGAGCCCAGGATGAGGACCTCCGTCTTGTCCGAGTTCAGTTTCAGGCGGCTGGTCGTCATCCACTCGGCTACCTCTTTCATCCCTTCGTGCAGGTTGGCTCTGGCGGCGGCGGGGTTGTTGGTCAGGGAGAGGATCAGCTGGGTGTCGTCGGCGTAGGAGATGATGCTGAGGTGGTGTTTGCGTACGATGGCCGCGAGGGGGCTCATGTAGACGTTGAAGAGGGTGGGGCTCAGTGATGATCCTTGGGGGACGCCGCAGATGACTTCAGAGGCCTCTGACTTGTACGGTGGTAGGCGGACTCGCTGTGTTCTTCCGTCGAGGAAGGAGATGATCCATTCCAGCGCCTTGTCCTGGATACCGATGTTGCTGAGGCGCCGTGTTAGGGTGCGGTGGCAGACCGTGTCGAATGCCGCGGAGAGGTCTAGGAGGATGAGGGCCGCTGTTTCTCCATTGTCCATCAGGGCTCGGATGTCATCTGTGGCGGCGATGAGGGCGGTCTCGGTGCTGTGTTTGGCTCGGAAGCCGGACTGTGAGGGGTCGAGGGATCCGTTCGTCTCGAGGAAGGCGGCCATCTGCTTGTTGACGGTCTTCTCGATGACTTTGGCTGGAAACGGGAGGAGCGAGATGGGGCGGTAATTCTTGAGGTCGGTGGGGTCTGCTGTTGGTTTCTTGAGTAGAGCGCTGAGTTCGGCGTGTTTCCAGCTTTCGGGGAAGATGGCGGTGTCGAAGGATGTGTTGATGATGTCTCGCAGGTGGGGTGCGATGACAGCGTCGGCCTTGTTGAAGACGTGGTGAGGGCAGGGGTCGGTTGGTGATCCGGAGTGGATGGAGTTCATCGTGCGGATGGTGTCTTCTGTGCTGATCGGGGTCCAGGCGTGGAGGGTGGTGGTGGGGGGGGGTGGCAGGTCGGTCGTGGTGTGCGTTGGTTGGTTGTTGAAACTGCTGTGTATGTCCGTGATCTTGTTGTGGAAGTATGAGGCGAGGGAGTTGCAGAGGTCTTGCGATGGGGTGATGTCGTTGTTTCCTGCGCTGGGGTTGGAAAGCTCTTTCACGATGTTGAAGAGTTCCTTGCTGTTGTGTGCGTTGTTGTCCAGCCGGTCCTTGAATGCTGTTCTCTTGGCGGCGCGGATCAGCTGGTGGTGTTTCCGGGTGGCCAGTTTGTAGGAGGTCCTGTTGTCCGGTGTCGGGTTCCTTTTCCAGACTTTCTCGAGGGCTCGGCAGTTCTTCTTGGAGCTCTTGAGTTCGTCGGTGAACCATGGGGCCTTCTTGCTGCCGGGTCTGCTGGGCGGGGTCCTCAGCGGGGCGAGTTCGTCTGCGCAGTTGCTGATCCACTTCGTGATGTTATCGGCGGCCTGGCTGGGGCTGGGGAGATATAGGCTTCTATAAATGTGTAGACCGGTTAAATTCAGCTAGTTTGTTTTCTAAATCTAGAGGAGTTCTGTGGGTGAGTTTAGGGCTTGCTAATACTCGTAACAGAGTAATGAAGTCTCTTCCTGAAATCCAATATTTTTCAAAATTTGAGCCATACATTACAGATATTCTGAAGAGTAGCATGCTGGATACATAATATCCAAGAACCTGCTGCAATCTGGAAAGGATGCATCTTTATGAAATATTTCTAAATTATACTTTCCGAAGTAATGTCAGGTAAAACATAGATGAAGGTAAGTTTGCAGTGGCTAAATGTGAAGGATGTTTGATGAGATATAACAGGAAATGTAATCAACCATCGAAAGCTAAGTTGCCAAACTCCAGACAAAAGAGTTTTTCTATTTAGCCTTGTTAAAGTTGTTTAAGCCATGGCGAACTGAAAATGAGCAACGTGGAGAATTTGACTGTTATGAGGATTCGTTCAACACTGTGAAAGACAGCATTGAATGCTCTGTTTTTCCAGTGAAACTTCAAATGTTGAGGGATGAGATTTAACAAGAAGAAACGATTGCCACTGAGATAGCAAGAGAGAGTACTCAGAGTAGTCAAAGTTCAGAACCTGGAAGCTAGGATCCTTTTGGACCACCAATCATTGAAGATGAAGCTGCAATCACTATGAATGAGGTGGAGAATGCAATGCAGCAAGTAAGACATGAAACTGTGGATCTAGAACTACTATTATAGCAAGTGAATATTGATCAGAAATACATATTTGAATAGGTAAAAGGTAAAGTAAAACATGGATTTCTTTATGAAAATAAAAAGTTTGCATGTTCTACATATAAACCAGTGGTATTGTACATAAGTGGTGAAGCTGGAACTGGAAAACACTTCTTTATTAATTTACTGACAAGCTACCTACAGAAGACAACAGGTCCCAATTTGTCATGGGTAGTCACAGCATCAACAGGCTTAGCTGCTCATAATGTTAAAGGAGTTACCCATCATCTATTAGTAATGCTGCCTGTTGAACATGACAACACACTACAATACAACAAATGATCTGGTGATGCTGGCTACAAAGTGGCAAGAGTGGTGAAGGGGTTAAGTCAGTATAGTGCCTAACCTAATGCTAACCTTTATAAATTTAAGAATGTAGCAAATATTAAAAACTGACTTCAATGTACTTTTTTCCTGTAAACGAACAACCTGTATTAAAAAAACTACGACATTATGAAGCTAGGAATTCACTAGGAAGTATTAGAAATGTAAACATTTGGGATAAATTCCAATAAAAGATTTAATCTAAAATATGCACTATGCATTAGATATGCTTTATGCAGATATACTAAAAGATATAAGAGTGCGAGTCCTCACAAAAGAGGGAAACAGTATTACAAACCCATCTCATAAAAAATGTGTTTCCAAGTAATGTTTCAGCGGCTGAAGTAATGTATAATTTTGTTAAGTAGAGAAGTCTATTGTTTGCTTGATGCCAACTCTTGAGGAGTGTAGTAAATTCAATGAACAAATATTGCAACTGGAAAAAGAAGAGCAAATGATAAAATGTAACATTAAGGAGTTAAGGTGCTACTAACAGAAAAACTGCAATCAAAATTGGATAGTTTAAAATAGTCTGTGTCAAAAACTGCAGGATTCAGAAAGTTGCGTATCTGTAAAAATTGTTGTGTAATCTTACGTTGTAATTTAAATGTTGAAGAAGGGCTAGTGAATGGTAAAATGGGCAAAGATATGAAATTTGTTAATTATCCAAGCAGAAATAATGTGGAATACTTAGCCATATAATGTGATGATATTGCAGACGTTAAGCAGATTGGTAGGTGATTTGTACGTTTCTAATTGTGAAAGGCTTGTATGTCCAGCGAAAGCAGTTCCCAGTGTCTTTAGCGTATGCAGTAACTAGTCACAAATCACAAGGTTTACGTGTAGATACAGGTCTTGTTAATGTGGGTAGTAGAATTTCTAAGAAGGATTGTCATATTTTGCTTTGTAACAAATTAGAACATGGTTTGGTTTATTTCTGATTGATTTTGATAAGAAGAAAGTGCTGATGTGAGCTGTGTAACTGAGTATAATCGGTTAAGAGCTCTATGTGAACCTCATTTAGGCCAGTATCCTGTGGTTCAAAAGGAAATACTGTGTCCAAAGCAGAAAATATCAAAACAGCCTATAAGAGTTTTTTTTGTTTTTTTTTAATTTTTATTGAGAGTTCAAATATAGCAATACAATACAATTGAAATCCAATTAATATAGTACGAGGAAGGAAAATACTGGAAAGCATTCATACAAATTGTTGTTTTAACATTTAAGTTATAAAGTGCAAAGTTGTGTAAGAGCAGACAATTAGTAAACTAGTTCGAATAACCAAAAGATTTTGTTTAGAATTGAAAAAGTACATAGCATACATATATAATAAACGTTTTCACATTTAATATTCCAAAGCTAAGTTCTAAAGTGCAGCGTGCGGAGGTAGAACCGTCGCGATAGACTAATAAATAATTTCAATAAAGCATAAATCAGGTTAAGTAATAACAAGAGAAATCTAAACTTCGAACACACTCCAATATTTATCATATTTTTTGAGAGCCCCTGATCTAAGGGCATATTTTTTCTCCCTACCCTGGATTCGCTGTAATTTTGCCTTCCATGCCTGGAAGGATGGGACAGAATCTGTTCTCCAGGACTGTAATATAAGGGATTTAGCTATTAGAGAAGCTATGAAAAGGGGCTCATCATATTGGGTGTGGACAGGAGAGCAGCCTAGGAGGGGAATTAGGTTGTTAAATATAATATTTGTTTTAAGGACGATTGAAAGATATTTTTCTATTTCCTTCCATAAAACCTGGATTTTTGGACACTCCCAGATAATGTGTTTCCAAGTGCCTTTTCCTTCACATCGAAAGCATTTATCAGCTACTAGGGGGAAGATATTATGTAAAAAGGACAGGGTTCTATATATTAACCATTTATTGTAAAATTGCATACGTTTAAAGTTTGCTCCTCGAAAGATGGCTTTATTGAATTTGTTTATTTTGTCCCATACCTGTTGATTAATTATAATATCTTCCCTTTTTTTCCATCGTTCAATTATCTTGCTGTAAAAGTTCTGGTCCTTACTTTCTGTTAATATTTTAATCCAGATACTCATTTTCTTTTGTGTTTTGTTATTAAGGGAAATGTAAATATTTTCTTTGTGGGATAAATTTCCTATATTGAGTTCCCTGAGTTTTGGATTTATCGTAATAAATGACCAGTTCAGAATTGTGTGCGAGTGAATTAACTGGCCGTAAATTTCATCCCAGGATTTCCACCTATTTCCCAGTAGGAAGTCTTCAATTTTTTCAAAACCATTTTGCTTCCAAAGAGTTATTATATTTTTATCCATATGTCCTGCTTCTCCCAGGCTAAAATTCATTAAATTCGTCTTATTACTCACATTGGGTAAATCATAAAATTTAAAAAACTGAGTTTTGACCTTAAAAATCCACTGCAAAGTTTTATATCGTACTTTTTTGGGGTCTTTCGTGGTTCTGACCGGATCATAGATTTTCAATTCCAACAACATCCTTTTCATAAAAAAATTGTCTGTCTCATGACAATCTAGAGAAAAAAAAACCTATGGGTGTAATGTGCAAAAGACGCAAAATAATATTCTTTGATATTTGGGAGGGACAGCCCTTCTTGTGTGGAAGATAAATATAAAGTGCTCAGTGCAAGTCCAGGGGATTTTTTTGCCCATAGGAAAGAGGAAATCAGAGCTTCTATTTTTTTAAAATATGAGGCCTGGATTGCGCAGGGAATCGCACTGAAAAGGAAATTAAAAAGGGGTAATACCGACATTCGAATTAGCGATGCCCGCCCTATAAGAGACAGGGGTAGTAGATTCCAACGATCTAAGAGTGAACCCACCTTTTTTAATAAAGGTAGAAAATTTAATAAGTAAAGGTCGTCTAGGTTATCCGATATAAATATACCAAGATATCTCTTTGGGTCCGTGTTGTATATCTGCCTGAATTCAGGAGCTAAAGTGTCTGTAGTGCAGTTAAGTAGAATAATTTCTGTTTTGTTTACATTAATTTTATAACCCCCTAGCTTTTGAAAGTCAGAGAAGATTTTTAGAATCTTCAATTGACTTGAGGGTTTAGAGTCTAAAAAAAGGGCAATATCATCCGCATATAGTTTTATATTTGTCATTCCTAAAATTGGGGCGGTGTCAGCTTTAATATTCCTAATGGCGATCGCTAGAGGTTCAATAAAAAGTGCAAATAAAATTGGCGACAAGGGGCAGCCTTGTTGTGTGCCTCTAGTGACCTCAAAGGACCCAATGTTGGTATTATTGATGATAATTTGTGCCCTAGAATTCGTGTACAAGTGTCGTAAAAACAGCTCACCAATGGCAGTGGTGGTCTTAACTTGATTTTTAGTGATGGGGTCAGTTAACTGATCTATTCTGTTTCGAGCCTACTTTTCTTTAGAATGCCAGGCCAGAAGCTTTCCTGTGTACTCACTCTCCTCATAGATTTTTTGTGCCTGAAAATTACTATTTGTCTCACCTAGTTCATAATAAAATTCCTTCATCTTACGCTTCGCCTCATGGAGATTGTGGCTGGAAATCTGGGATCTAACCCTATAATGCTCTTGGGTAGCCTGTGACAGTTCAGTTTGAAGTTTGTTTTGTTCCTCCCGTTTTGCCTTTAGTTTGGGGATCTCTTTAGATGTAATCATTCCACGTAGAGTAGCTTTAAATGCATCCCAGATTATGTTTAAAGGAGCTGTAACTCTATTCTGTGAAAAAAATAGCTCGATCTTTTCATTAATATCAGTGCACCATTGTTGGTCAAGGAGGTTGAGTTTGTTAAAAAACCATCTATTTATAGATCTTGCTTCATAATTCCCCAGTTTAACCTCCATGCAAAGAGCCGCATGATCCGAAAAGGCATTGGGTAGGTAAGCGTAATTATATAACTCTAGATCGTGGGAGGACAAGAAAAAATCCAGCCTTGACGCAGAATTATATTTTGCTGAATGGCATGTGTACTCACGCCTATAAGAGTTGAACAGAAAGATGAACAAAAAGAAAATCAACAAGGAGTAAAGAAAGGAAACTAGAGCACAATGAGGAAATACAAGGCTATCACTTTGATGATAAATCTGGAGTGAGCAAATGTAGTATTACATGGACCAGATCATTTTCTTCATTTTACAATTTCTATCAAAGAAAACGTAGATAAAAGAATGTCTTCAGAACTATGTAGTTTACTTGAAGAATTAGGAAGTGATATAAGTATTATACGTTCTGCTACTGGAATAAGAAAACTCACCGATAACTGTACTGGATCAGTAGTGTTCTCTTAAAATCTTCAGCAGGATGCTGAGGAATTTCTAGAACTATTAGAAGACGAAGATATGAATATCAATAAATTATTAACTTTAACTTATAAATGGACCCATAACTGGGAAGATTGTGAATTAAGTCTAGAACTGAAATAAATTCAGAATAATTCCTCTACTTGACATTACCAGATTGTGAAGGAGTGCTGTTTGAAGATTTAACTACACTACAAAACACCCATCAAGATATGACCTGTCCAAACTGAGGTGGAGGTGTTGGTTGTGGCACAGGTCTGTCCCTCAGAACCGCCACTAGCTGGCCCAAGAGGTCCACAATTTGGCCCATGCAACAGGAGGAATGAATCTTCTTCTGTTCATCCCCTTCATCCCTGGCCCCGTTCATAGGCCCAAAGGACTCTGTTGATGTTGTCCAGGGCTTTGGTCCCAGGGTCTGGTTGTCTGTGTCTACCCTGCCCCTCCCACCTGCCCTGCTGCCACGGACCAGTTGTCTCACCACTGTGGGTCCCCTGCATCCTCTCCCTGCACTCCTCAGTTGGTGGGATGGTAATCCTCTGGGACAGGGAGAGTGTTGCAGGCAGCGGTGGTGGTGGTGGTGGTGGATGCACAGGCCGTAACAGCAGGGGTCTGCATATCTGTTGGTGTTGATGCAGATGTGGTGGGGGATGATGGGGGTTTAGGGAGCTGTTGCGCCCTGGCACACCAGATGGGCCTGCTCTGAGCTCTTCATCCTCTGAATCCCGGGAGTGAACAACAGAGTCCATGTTCCATGGAGGGTTGGCGGGGGAATACTGGCTCTCTAGGTTGCTGGTGTTGTTTTAAGGAAGTGGGTTTATGTTGCAGTAACCCCCCACTTTTTGCCTGATAACTGATGCAATTTTCCTTGGTGTGCCCTGGGCCCGAGCCAATCAGGTACCCATTGCCTGTGTTCCTTCCCTAAAAAATGTATTAAAGCCTAAACCCAATTGGCATCTCTGGCCACATGCCAATCCCCTGGTAAATGGTACCCAAGGTACCCAGGATATTGTGACCAGAGAAGACCCCTAAGGGCTGCAGCACTTATTGTGCCACCCGTAGGGACTCTATACCCTGACACCCACACACTGCCTTTGCAGGCTGAGTGTCCTGGTGCAGAACAAAACAAAGTCGACATAGCACGCATCCCTGTGTGCCATGCCCACAAACACACTGCCCTGGCATACATCAGTCACCCCTCTAGCTGGGTGCACTATGCCAGTGGCGTGGGCACGGGTGTATGAGCCCTGTACCCCTACAGTACCCAGGGCCATTCTTGGGCACAGTAAGTGCAGTGATGCTATTAAGAGTATATGGTGCTGGGAGGTTGTCATTATGAACTCCACAGCACCATGATGGCTATACTGAAGACTGAGAAGTTTGATATCAAACTTCTCAGCACATTAAACCCACACTGATGCCAGTGTGGGATTTAATGTTGTCTGAGGGGCTGCCTAGGATGCCACACAGCAGACATGGTGCTGGACACCTGGGTGGAGAGTCATCTGCTCTCCTGGGCCTGCAACAATGAACGCCTGGGTGAGGTGCTAGGTCTCCTCCCCCAGGATGGGCAGGGGAAGCTTCAAAGACATGCCACCTTTTTTGAGCTTCTCCAGGCCACTTGCTGTACTCAGCAACTGGCCCCCACCAGTTCTGACCCCCCCCACTCTGGCGGGGAGACTGGCGGGAAATCCGAAGGAAAGAAAGGGGTGTGCCAGTTCCACCCCTCAGGTGGGGGAGGCGAAACACATCTTCGGGCTCTTGCCATCTTGAGGATGGGGAGCCCTGCCCAATCAGAGATAAGCTCCTGCTCCCCTTCCACAGGAGAAGAGCAGAATAGGGGGGTGTATTCACCCCAGGACAGGGAGCCATTGGTCTCTGCCCTTGCCCTACCTGTAACACCCCTAAATTTAGTATTAGGGCACCCTGAACCTTCCTTTCTCAGATCCCGATTTGAAACAAGCAAGAAGATCAAGAAACAAGACCATCTTCTGTGCAGCTGCTAACAAGAGGACGACACCAACTGACTTGGCCCAAGCCCTACTGGCCTGTTGATCCTTGAACCTGCTCCTGCGAAACTCCTGCGCCTTCAGTGGTCAGCAACTTCAAAACCCCGGAGGACCTGACTGCCTTGAGAATCTACCAAGACTGGGACTCCCACGAGCATAGGTTCTGCTCAAAAAGCAACAGCCCTGGTGCCAGCCAGGACCCGCGAATACAACACACTCTGCAGCCGCCAAGCCCGGCCTGTGCCTGAGTGGACAGAGACCCTGAGGACGTACCCCGACGATTGTGACCTGAAATAAAGTGCCCAAGGACCCTCATCAATGACCCAGCCTCACAACAAGGGATCCCTCCAACCAAGACCAGCAGGGGGTAAGATTTCCCCGACATCAAAAGACACCCTTGCACTCGGCGCCCCACAACCCCCTCTGCCCAATTCCTGGGTGCCTACTTATCCTCCAAGATCCCAACTTACCCCTCAAAGTGTTGGTCGCTCCTGAAGATCCTCCATCCCCGAGCCTGCAGCCTTTGTCCACTTTCCAAGAACTCCATTGAATAACCTTAAGTGCCCGATGGCTCAAAAGCACCCTGTACCCTGCACCCAGCTGTCCGAGTATCCCTGGAAGTGCAACCTTTGTACTCATCTACTTCCTCATTTGCCCTGAGAAAGTGACCAGCAGCCCAGCTCCCACAGCCGCGTGGCTTGCTAGCCAGCAGCCACCAACCGCATGCCCTCTGCCTCTCATTGGATAACATTGGGCCTTACTACCTCTGCACCCGGCTACCCCAGTGCAGCTGAGGGTGTAACAACTGTAATTACCTGACCCTGGGAGCCCTCTGAGTCTATGCCCAGAATTTTAACTCTGCCAGTCCAGTACTTACCCAAAAGCAGATAACTCACGTTCCTTCCATAGGATAACATCAACTGGTTTCTCTTGAAAATTCTTAGAAGTGTGGAGTTCTGGAACTTTAAAATATTCATCTCTAATCAGCCGAACAACGAATTCCGATTTACTTACCGGTTATCAGGAGAGAACCCAGTACTGCATCTTTTAGCCCAGCACTTACCCTGCAAAGTAATTTTAACCGTACTTACCAGTGATTTGAATTTACTTCCATAGGAACCCATTGTCTGGTTTTCATTGGTAAAGTTTGTCGATTTTCAGAAACTAAAAATATTCCTTAAAAATCGCCTGTTTGACTTAAACACATTTTTTCAACTGTTCAAAGGAGATGCACCAGTGCTGGATCCAGGATCCAACACTGAGTAAGAAAAAGCAATCATAACACTACTTAACTGCTAAGTGAAATTCCTCCAACACGATAACATTGATGATTCTATGAGAAAAAGTTTTCAAGTGTCAACTTTTAAAATACAATAATATTCCTTAAAAATCACTACTGTAACCAAATCGCTTTTACTTAACTGTTTAATGTGCATGTCCCAGGGCTGAATCTAAGATCCAG
Source organism: Lissotriton vulgaris (assembly GCF_964263255.1). Classification (NCBI taxonomy): domain Eukaryota; kingdom Metazoa; phylum Chordata; class Amphibia; order Caudata; family Salamandridae; genus Lissotriton; species Lissotriton vulgaris. The sequence goes on from NC_141695.1 coordinate 100,691,626, forward strand.
TCCTGTGGTTAGAAAAGTAATCTACAAAGTAAGTAATTGCAATTAACTAGAAATTCCCATTGAGCTCAATGTTGCATTGTGTTTGAAGTTGTGTTGCCTATTGTAACAACTGTAGCTATTGTAATCAAAAAGTCTATTGCCTATTTGAAAAGTATTTAACTAAAGTAATTCATTCTGAGAAAGTATATTTTAATACCTTGTTGGTTCTAAAAATCAAACAACTAAATCTTTTGATACAAAACAATTGGCTTAGAGTTCAGTACTCGAGTGTGTGAGACCATTTGCTGACTTAGTGTGTACAACAAGTGCTTTACACGGTCCTCTGATACTGCCTTACTGCTCGACCAAGCTACCACTTTAGAGAGTAAAGTTATATCTAACTTTAGCCTCTGTCATAACTCTGGGGACTGTGGACTCTGTGCACACTGTATCTTACTTTGGTCCAGTATATACAGAGCCCCTTTCTTACAGTTGTCCTCTGCAGGCAGTTCTTGGTCATCTGTGGGGAAATGGTTATTGTAGTGCAATCCGCAAGCTTTGTGTTGCATGTGTATTATTCACTGTTTGTACACCATACAGTTGACTTTTCACTACATTTTTTGTATGCACACTACTGTGCCTCCTGACATGATGTTGAGGTACATGCATTACTTTTCCATACTGTGACATGTTGAAACATAACATGCTCCACGTGAATATTATATGAGTACAGGGACATTTTGCCATCTAGCGACTAGCGAAACAAAGAGTTTATGTGAAGGCTCTTCCTTGATTACTCTTGCTGGCAGAAGTTACATCTGAGCATGAACTGGCCAATATCATCTCATGCAAAACTTTGTCATGTCATGTGCAAATCTCAATTTGTACCACCAACCATGTTTTCTTTGTTTTCATATGGTCCTTGCTGCTCTGGCCACATGGCACTTACACATGGCATTCACTGCTGTGCATGATTGTGCACAGACTTTCTTTTACATGTGAATTGTAACTGTCACATCAACCAAAGTGTGACACACACCATTTGCTTAGCTGTCTGCACATTGTGAGTGGCAATAGGATCTGTGTCTATTTTGTGAGATGAGAGGGCTGGTGTTGTCATATGTCACTATGCTTTTAGAGAGGAATGGCTGGGGGCATGTAATGGCTACTTACCTGTTCTGTTTTCACATTTGGGTTGGGGGTGGGTGTGAGTGTGAGTGAGTGAGTGTGCATCTGTTAGTTTGAAGTGTACAATGCAATGTCTGACATATGCATCTGGTTTGGGGGCATGGTGGTAGTATTACTGCAGGCCTCACACTCACAAACAGAACAGCCTTGGTAACAGGCTCCCTACCTGGAAGTATGACTGACACATGCTTCATGGTTGGTGGGTGGGGAGTCCCACATATTGCTCAGTAGTGGGACAGGGTGGCCAGGTGGGAGTTGTGATGCAGGCCTCATAACCCCCAAACAGCCCTCCCTGGGAAAATGGCTACCTACCTGTTAGTAGTAAGTGTACAATGCAATGGCTGACACATGCTTCTGGGTGGGAGTGAGTGCTCCATCTTGATGAGCTGGCGAACAAGGGTGGCTGGTGGTAGTATTATTGAAGTCTTTCCACCCCAGACCTCAGCGTTAAGATGGCTACCTACCTGTTAGTTTGTTGATACAATGGCTTCCAAATCCTTTGGGGTGGAGCTTCATCCTGCTAAGGGGTGGGACAGGGGGCCTGGTGAGAGTTGTAGTGGAGGCCTCCCACCTCCACCTAGCCCTCCCTGGGAAGATGGCTACCTACCTGTTAGTTGTAAGTGTACAATGCAGTGGCTGACACATGCCTCTGGGTGGGAGGGAGTGTTCCATCTGGATGAGCTGGGGAACAAGGGTGCCTGGTGGGAGTGATACTATAGTCTTCCCATCCCCAAACAGCCCAACCTGTGAAGATGGCTACCCACCTGTTAGTTTGTTTGTAGTGATATAATGGGGGGGGAGGGAGTGCTCCATCCTGCTCAGGTGTGTGACAGGGGGCCTGGTGAAAGTTGTAGTACAGGCCTTCCAACCCCAAACAGCCCTCCCAGGGAAGATGGCTACCTATCTGTTAGGTGAGTGGGAATCATGCAATGGCTGGCACATGCCTCTGGGTGAAGGGGTGGTGGGGGGGGAAGAGTGCTACATCCTTCTCAGGGGTGGGACAGAGGGCACGGTGGGAGTGGTTGTGATGGTTACCTGGACACATACAACCCTGTAAATGTTGGCTACCTTTGTGGTGATTCAGATGGAGTAAGTGACATCTATGGGACATGTGTTGGATATTGTGGTGCATATGAATATACTTGGACCTCTGAGATGTAGCTTTGTAGGTGTGCTGGACAGTACATATCAGTGTACTGGTTTCTGGATACAGTATGGCAAGCACCTTCTCCTCCCATGCAGTGAATGTTCTTTGTGGAATTGGAGGGCCACCGCCAGTCCTCTGAGCCAGCTCACGGTTCTTGCGCCTCTTCTTTTTGACAACACTTCATGTCATGCCACCGCTTCATGATTTTCTGTCTTGTGCGGGGTGGTCCCTACTGCATTGATGTTGTCAACTATCCTTACCCACATTTGATTTCTTGTGGCTAATGGTGTCTGTTGGACCAGGTTACCAAACAGTTGTGGTGCTACTCTGATTATCTAATCTACCGGGACTGTCAGCTCAGTGTCTGTGAATTTGGGCATTTTCTGTGGTGCCATGGTGTGTAATGTGTAAAGGGGTTAGAGGTGCAGGTGTAGAAGTGGTGGTGGTGCTGTGTATGGTGCGAGTAGTGATGGTGCGTTGATTTGCCTCTCCTTTGTGCGCTGGTGTTGGGCCCTTCAGTTGTGGAGTATTGCGGTCAGGGAAGGGGCTTGTTTTATACTCAGCTATGTGGGTGTGTCCAAATGGGGTATTGCTGTCAGGTGTATTGTGTGGGTGGTCCTGGGATTGGTATTTTTGTAGTTGCCATGTGGGTGTGTCTTTGGGGTGTGTTTGGGTGCAGGGCTAGTTTGATGTGTGCACTTTGTGGCCTTGTTGTGAGTTTTTTGGGTCGACTGCCATATTTGTCACGGAGCGTCCACAGTGGTGGTTATGCTACATCTCTTCCGCCGGCTTTCCCATTCATCACTGTTTGTGACCGCGGCGGTCGGAAACAGCGGAACGTACCGCGGTCAAATCAGGGATATCCTAATTTTCAGGGCGGTGTCTCCGCTGTCATGGCGGCGGTTTTGTGATTTTCTGTCGCGAATCCGACTGCCACAGACGGATTCTCGCCTTCTCCGCCCACTACGGGTGTTTTTTTCATTGACTCGTATCGCCGCAGTCTGATTTTTTGGGACGGTTAACCCTAATTGTACCGCCATTTTTTCCCTGGTACCGGCAGGAGGTTGATTTCCACTACCATGGCGGACGGGGTGGTTTTCCGACCGCCATGCTAACAGACCCCTGTGTAACACCATATGTAACAGAGGCAGTCATTGAAAATGGATGGAGCTTGTAAGCACATATCTTGAATACACCATGTCTCACAGAGGCGCTGCCTATGCGAGACCTAAAAACTAACAAATGAGACTTTGTTCTTGGAATGTACATGGTCTTGCTGGATTGTAGGGTGATCCAGATGCAATATCTTTTTTACAAACCATTTATGTTTTAGGAAATGTGGAAAGATAAAGATAACCCAATGATCGGTAATAAGAAATGTAACCTTCTAGCTACGCATTCAACAAACCAAGGTTGTGCCAAGGGCAGTCTGTCATTCTATATTGCAACAGAATTGAGCGTTAAGACAGAAGCTATTGGTTTGCAGTTGCCATGGTAATAAGGTGTACTATAAAGTTTGGATTCCTAGCTGATAACATTAAACATTTATTTAAGTTCAAGGGAAAGTTATAAAATGACCCAACAGTTTACTCAGTGATACTGTAAAAACTTAGGCACTCCGTTACCCAACTGCTGGTTTATTCATCCCAATGATTTTGACATACATTTAGTATTGCCCAAATCATCAGAAAAGGTCAAGCAAAGGGGCAGCCGCCTACTTTTGTTAGGATAACTTCCAGCAGCTAGGCCTAATGATGTTCAATGAGACTTTTCCATGTAAATCAAGAGAAGAACTATATTTCCAATTTTTAAATGTTGGTACAAGTAATAATTATGCTCTTACATCAGAAGTCTTGTACCCAAAAATGACTGTTTATAAGGTTATTCTAAGAGTAGAAAGTGACCATAACCCTCACTAATTTTGAACCTGTCAGTATGCTGCCATCATAAAGCTAATGTGCTCCAACAACCAGTCCTTTTAAGCTACTATTTGAAAAGGCTAGTCCGGCTCTCTGATAAACAGGCCATAATATTGGAATTTGCAGATTTTTTTAATTAACCATATCCCCGTGGGAATGACAAGTGGAGGAAGTATGGTGATTAAGTGGAAAAACATTTTTGAAACACTGGTGGGAGAACTTTACTGCAAAAGTCAATTTAAGTTAACCCCCCTAAATTCTACTGCTAATAAGTGGTATACACCCAAGTTGTTCCATCTAACAAAGGCTATTAACAGGACGTCAAGGCCTTTCCTCAATCAATGTATCAGGTAAATCCATTGCTCCCTTAAAGAACAGCTGAGGTCACTAAGATGGCCTTACAGACAAGAAGTTTGGAAGGCGAAGACACAGTACCAAGAGGCGCTGTGGAATAGGCTAAGTGCCACCAAGTCTAACAATGCTAAAGCTATTTGAGGAATAATTAATGAATTTGAATAATGCAGTAACAGGGCCTAAAGCATTAACATTACGGAGAATGTTTAGGTGGAGTTCATCATTAATCTGTTTGGCCCTAGCACTGCTACCTCAACTGGCCCAATTATGACTTATTATCCTGTGAAGAATAACATGACATCGGAAAAGACTGGGAGTAGCCATAGTCCATCTTCCCTTTCTTTTCTCAGCCCCTGAACAAAAAAAAGAGAAATAGCAAGATCAGAACAAATGGCCCAAATGATCTTACTAGTGCTATATTTCGAGCCAATCCTAATCTGAGGGCTGAAGTTCTGACTCCTCTGTACATTGAGGTTTTATCAATGAATACCATTCCAGAGTCATGGCAAGGAAGTTTCCTGCAGCCAATCTACAAACATGGCTTATTAGATAACCCTTCAAACTATTCGTTAATTGCTTTAATTTCGTTTAATGGTCTACTTGGAAGACTGGGCAACAGCACAGGAACTAATTCCAATTAACCAATCGGGATTTCATAAGGGCCAATCCACTATCACTAACTTACTGACCGTCGGAGTGAGCGGTTTAAAAGGTTTAAAAAAATAACAAATGATATACCTTTTTTATAGATCTAAAAGCTGCATTTGTCTCTGTTCCATGAGCTACATTATGGATAAACCTTGCTGGTTGGGAATCCCCCGAAAAAATGTGGAGGCTATTACACTTTTGTACTCAAATACATGGGTACAAGTTAAACTAAGTGATGGCTCCGGTCTGTTCCAGAGAACCAAATTTGTTCCAGCACTTTGAAGCCATTAATGCTCATCCTCCTAAACTTGTCAACTGCCATCTAAAATATTGTCAGTATGCAATCAAAGCGATATTACTTAGCTAAACCCCTATAAGATTACAACAGCTAATCTCTGCTTTTGACAAATATATGACAGCAAATCTTTGGAAATGAAACTCGAGAAAACTAAGGTAATGGCAATAGGCACTTCAACTACCAAACTTTGTATTTGGCAAGCTAGAGGAAGGCCAATTGAGATTGTGCAGTCATAAATATTTGGGCATCCTATTCAATAATAAAAGTTATTTTAACGTATAAAGAGCAAACATTTCATCTTTAATATTCGCAAGATTCACTAAGATGCCAATCATATGAACATCTTCCCAAAGTCATAGGAGCCAAGTTGCTCCCAACTATTTCCTATGGCTCTCCCATCATCAAGGGAAAGGACACCAAACCGTTGAACTTATTGGTAATAAAGGTCTGCAAGTTAGTTTTTAAATTCCCAAAAGCTATTGGCCAAGCTGAAATACGTTTGGAATTTGGTTTCCAAAGACAAATCATAGTGAGTCAGGCGTCGTTCTTGAAATTTATAAATGCTTTGTTTCTATCAGAAGTTGGCTCCTTAGCAAATAATTTCTGGTACAAAATAAATCACTCTGAATATGCTGGTGGTTGGAGATCTTATCTATCAAAGTGCTTCTAAAGTTTCAATTTACAGTTGTGGTTTCCTGATATGAATATGCCTTGTTTTAAACAGAATTTCAACAGAAAGATAACAGTTAACTCTTTCATTGCTGACAAGCAGGACTGGGCTGCAAAGAAGCATGCCTGGACAGTGAAATTCCCACAGACTGGAAATCCAGCCTTATTGGACCACCTATTTTCTATCATGAATGAGGGACACATTTCTTAAACTTAAATTTTGGTAGCTTTCCCACTAAGGTTGGCACTCAAAAATGGACCCACCAATGGGCATCTAGAGAAAGAAACGCAATAAACTTTATTGCATATTATATGTGTTTGCCCAAATTTGCTTAATGTGCATTGCATACTGTTAAAGCCATCTTTTCGCGATGCGGAGGTGAGATTTGTCAGTCAGGCCCTTATTTTATGTATATCTGGTGCATCAATTACACTGACTTTTCAGTTGATCAAGTTTTTGACCATGGCTGAAAGAATGTTTGTATCTTTACCATAAACTCTAGACACTTGGATTTCGTTCTCCGTTGTGTTGAATGATATTTTTCTTTCTCAATGTGGGTTGGCCTTCGTGTTAGGATAATAAGAGTCATAACCCCCCCGAACAGTTGTTAGGCAAAGTTTTAACCACAACGAAGGAATGTTTCTTTTTGGTAATAAGCTTTACACCTCATTTTATATTTTTCTTCTATGTTTGGTCAGGTTGAGGTACTTTCTCAAGTAACGCATTCAGCACTTTTTCGAAAACATATTTGTCTCTGCCTGAATAGGTCATAGGTTTTGTCATAAGGACTTACATTGCATTGATCCACATGGCAATTCGACATTTTCTAACTCTAATGAATGTTTATGTATATACAACGTTTACAAGCACTCGGCACTTTGAAGCAACCTGTATGGTTTTCTGTGGGCTAGGATAAATGCAGCTTTAGTTTTTACCTTGATGAATACTCTATGTATTGGCTTAAATCAGATTGTCAAACAACTTCTAGGGACACTCTGACCTAATTTTCCTCGACAGTGGTTGTCCCACTTTTTTTTGAACCCCGATGAATTTTTAAAGCATAGAATGTTTACAAGCACTTGGCACTATGAAGCAACCTGTATGGTTCTCTGCGGGCTGGGACAGATGCAACTTTATTTTTTTAAATTTGATGAAGTTTATGTGCATTAGTTCTTATTGAATTGCCGAACGATACCTTAATGTTGTATAATAATGTCAAAATGCTGGCAGACTGGGGAGGCCCCATTCGGAGGAGGAGTCGTCGGTGGTATTGAAGAGTCCCAAACAGGTCCCCAGGAATGCTTGTTTCAGATTTATTCAATTCTACATTGTCCACAGGGCCTATCTCTCCCCTGAAAAAATAAATAAATATTTTTAGAAGCAGGATGCGTGCTGTCCACACTTCAGTCTGGTGGATGCAGATCTCTTACATGTGCTCTGGTCCTGCCCCAATCTACATACATACTGAGAGAGGGTCTTTGGAGCGATAGCCACTAGCACGGACAGGGGGGGGGGTGCCGCAGACCTGGCAGGCTTGCATCACCACGGTAATTAATGAGAAGCAAAAAAACAAAGCATCCACTAGGTTTTTGGATTTGGGTTTCATTGTTGCCAAACGCCTAATAATGCGCAGGTTGAAGGCAGGGGAACTCCCGCCCATGAAGGCTTGGTTTCTATCCATACTGAATTGGGGGAAGACAGAGGTGGTTTTCATAATGCGTTGGGATACGTTGGGGATGCATAAATTCCCCATTTACGCTGCATGGAATGCAATGCGATGTACGCTGCAGGGGCTGTTGACTCCGGACGACCCCTTGGATGTTCCTACTCTGGATTAAGTGTGCCATGCATGTGTAGACCTATGGCCCGAGCTATGCTTTGGTTTGTAGACAGCATCCCTTACACCCTAAACTGTACTGTTATTCTCCTAATAGTCAGGATGTGCACCCATATGATGGTTGTCAGGGTTCTGACCCCTAGCGTTTGGGATCCGTGTTTCCTTGGCTACTTTTATGTGGCTCCTGTTTACTTTCCTACCCTCCTTTCCCGATAGTTTGAGTTTGAGTTTGAGTTTTAAATTATTTTTAAAGCGCGCGTACACCTGACGGTTCCATGGCTCTACAGTATGCTGAGTCCTTGAGAAGCGAGAATAACAGGAGGGGACTTGTGAGAGATTATAGGGGAAAGGCTTTAGAGAATAGAAAGGTTTTTAAAGCCTTTCTGAAGAGCGAGTATTGGGTGGAACATCTAAGTTGGGCAGGAAGGGAGTTCCAGAAAATGGGGGCAAGAGTGGAGAATTTAGAACCTCCCCATTTTTTTCGGCGAAAGCGGGGAACAGTCAGTAGATGTTGAGAAGAGGAGCGAAGTTCCCTGGAGGGGGCATAGGGTTTGATCTCTGAAGAGATAAAAGCAGGAGATGAGCCTAGCTGGGCCTGGAAGGCGAGGCAGCCCACCTTGAATTGGGAGCGTGCACGAATGGGGAGCCAGTGCAAGGATATTAAAAGGGGAGTGACGTGATGGGATTTAGTGAGGTTGTAGACCAAACGGGCAGCTTGGTTTTGAACCAGTCGTAGTCGTCGTACAATGTAAGCGGGCATGCCGTGGTAAAGGGCATTGGCATAGTCCAAGCGGGAGACGACCATGGCAAGTACGATAAGTTTTAGGACCATGAAGGAGAAGAAGCGGGAGACCTTGCGGATAATGCGGAGAGATAGAAAAGTGGAGGAAACCACCTAACTCACCTGGGAGTGCAGAGTGAGTTGGTCATTAATTTTGATACCGAGGGTTTTAACAGAGGCAGAAGGGGGTGGAGAGGGCCCAAGGGAAGGGGGCCAGAAGAGGGGGGACCAGGGACTGGAGCAACCACCTGTCGAAACCAGCTCTGTTTTATCTGGGTTTAGTTTCAGGTGGTTGTGGTTCATCCAGTCCCGGATGAAGAGCATTGTAGATTGGAAATTAGATTTAGAGTCAGGGGAGTGAGAGAGAGAAAATATGAGCTGGAGGTCATCCGCATAGTTATATACGGAGACCTCCATTTGCTGAAGAGCAAAGATGAGGGGAGCTATGTACAGGTTGAATAGTAAAAGGGAGAGAGAGGAGCCTTGAGGAACCCCACATACCACCTTCCGAGGTTCAGCCGAGAAGTCGCCCAGGCGGACCGCTTGGGTGCGATCACTTAGGAAGGAGGACAGCCAGACCAAGGTAGAGCCACCGATCCCCGCCGTCCCGACACGGGAGAGTAAGATGGAATGATCCACCGTGTCAAAGGCTGCGGAGAGGTCGAGTAGCACCAAGGCCTGGGGGGTGTTAGTGTCCAATCCCTCTCTAAGGTTGTCAAGTACTGAAAGCACAACTGACTCGGTGGAGTGAGACGGGCGAAATCCGGCTTGGCAGGGAGCTAAGACTCGGTTTTCTTCCACGTAGGTGGTGAGTACTCTGGTGACATGTCGCTCCAGGACTTTCCCTAGGAAAGGGAGCAAAGAAATAGGGCGATAGTTGGCGGGGACAGAGAGGTCTGCGCCAGGTTTTTTTAGAATGGGGAGGATTATAGCGGGTTTGAGAGCAGGGGTAACCACACCCTGGGACAGGGAGCAGTTGAGGAAAGTAAGCGGGGGTAGCGGGCAGTTCGTGAAAATGTGACAGAGAATATGGGCCGGGCACGGGTCAAATGGGGACCCAGATTTAACTAGAGGGAGGAGGGAGAGAAAGGATTCCTCTCTTAGAAGAGGGAATGAGTCGAGACAAGCCTCCATGGGGGGGCAGGGCGGGTTGAGGAAGGAGGAAGAGGGGGGGGATATTGGCTCTGATTGTTGCAATTTTATCTAGAAAATAAGAATCCAGGGAGTCGCAAAGAGGTTGAGAGGGGGAGGGTTTGAGAGTGGTTCTGTCGGGGTAAGCGAGTTTATTAATAATAGAGAAAATTTCTCCGGGTTTATTCTCCGTGACTAGAATTTTAGAGGAGAAGTAGTCCTTTTTGGTGGACAGAATAGATTTTTTGTATTGCTGCAAGAGGGAGGTGTACTGAGCTTTGAGGATGGGACAGTACTGACGTCTCCAGGCTCGTTCTGCGTGACGGACTGAGAGTTTTAGTGCCTTCAGTTCGTCATTGAAGCAGTGGTTGGAGTCGTTCGTCCGTCTAGAGGAGACCCGCCTGAGTGGGGCGATGGAGTCGCGGGCTGAGAGTAGCCAAGAGTTGATGGAGTTGGCTTGTTCTGAAGAGGGCAGGCCAGATAGGTCAGGGCTGGAAGATGAGAGAGAGGAGGCTAGAGAGGCCACATCTACCCGACCCCAGGATCGAACCCAGATGTTTTTAGGGTGCGAGGGCTTGGTGGGTGGGCCAAGTTGAGAGAAAAAGGAAATCAGTGAGTTATCAGACCAGGGACAAGGGGAAATAGACAGAGACGCAATAGGGCAGTTCAGAGACCAGATCTGGTCAAGGGTAAGGCCTTGAGTGTGCGTAGAGGAGTGAACATGCGAGGTGAAGTTAAGGGAGCGTAAAGTTTCGGAGAATTCTTTGGAAGTGGAGCATTCAGCTAGATCGGAGGGCCAAAAGTTGAAGTCACCTAGCACCAAGACGGAAGAGTTGTTGACTGCTAGGGTGACCACAAGTTCTTGAAACCCATCAAGAAAGGTTTGAGAAGGTTGAGGGGGCGGTAAATAAGTAAACAAAAGAGGGGTACATTAAAGAATAATGAACGAACGACTAAGAAGTCAGATGTACCGATCGGGGGAAAGCTGAGAGGTTGAAATGGAAGATCCTTTCGAGCAATCAGGGCGACACCCCCGCCTGATTTGCCAGATGGCCGGTCAGCTCGGAGAGCGTAGTAGGTAGCGGGGAGAGAAGCTAAGAGAATGGGGAGGGAACTGTCACAGAACCTAGTCTCCGTAAGGAATAAGAGGTCCGGTTTGTGGAGATCGAGTAAGACAGAAAGTTCGTGGCAGTGTTTGACTGCGGAGCGTGTATTGAGGTAATAGATGGAAAGAGGAGCATGTCTAGGCCCGGCAGAAGGGTCGGGACAGGGGAGGGGGGAGAGAGGAAGCGGATGGATCGGGGCGTGAAGAACGGGAGGAGCGGCTGAGGCTGTGAGTCCCAGGTTATTAATGTGGGATAGTGTTCTTACGTTAAGTGTTTTTCATAAGATCGTTTGATTATATAAGCAGACTGATGTGATAAGGCGGAGTGAAGCCATAAGAGCAGTACACATGTACTTGAAATGGAATTGCATAGTTGAGTTATATTGTACCACAATAAGATTAAACAGTATAGTTGAAGGAGGGAGGAGGCTCTGTGAGTGCTGGGGTATTCCACTTGTTTTTATCTATTGCACCCAATGCTACCAATGTAACCATGCCAATGAGCTGATGATTTGCAAGCTGGGTCTGACTAATTACCTACTGGCATGGTTCTAGGACGGTATATTGTTTTCTCTTTACTTTATGTACAAAAACTTTAATAAACAGAACAACAACAAAAAAGAGAAATGGGGCCAGATCCAGTCCCAAATGATATGCCAGAAGTGTACGAAGAGGCGGCGGAATGGAAGAGCAGATGCCAAGAACCACCATCGGCGGTCCAACCGGAAGCACCACCTCCGTTTTCAAAGACGGAGGACAAAAGTTAGTATGTTTTCCTACTCGCCAGAAAGGGTTTAGTAGGACCTAAAAATAGCTCGAACTCAATAAATTTACCTCACAAATGCGAGCGGTCGAGTGGATTTGTCGAACCATGTGAGGGCAACCTCCAAAGTGAAAAGGAGAGTTTTAACCGACTTTTATGGTGAACTCTATTCACTGAAGTGCTTGGAGAGAGCCTAGGCGGATAGTTTCCTGTAGGGCATCTCAAAGACACTGGGTCCAGAAGAGAGAGAGTGCCTGAACGTGCCCTTCACACTGGTAGAGCTGCACTTGACCGCCACGACCTCCAAGAGAGGCAAAACACCTGGGAATGATGGTCTTCCAGTGTAACCTTATGTCAAACTGTGGGAACTGATGGGGCCGGACCTGCTGGACCTCCAGAGGAAATGGTGGGCAAAGGCAGTATGCCGCAATCCCTGCAAGAGGGTATGAGAACACTCTTGTACAAACAGAAGGGAGAGAGAAGATCGCAAGTACTGGAGGCCCATCTCTCGGTCAGCAAATCGCAGACAGTCTGGCCCAGGTCCGGAACACCATCTAGTAAGTCAAGGGCCGCTATGTCCGTATGGCTTTGGTCAGCCTGGATCAGGAAAAGGCGTTCAACCGAGTTTCCCATGAGTTCATGGATCCGACACGCAGAGGACTGGGGGAATTCTTCTGTGACGTGGTGACGTCAATGCATAGAGACATCTCAAGCACAGCATTAGTAAATGGCTGGCGAACCGACCCCTTCCCCGTTCTGTCGAGGGTGAGGCAGGGCTGCCTGTTTTCCCCCCTCCTGTTCATCTATGTGATGGAGCTCCTCGCTGAACGCATCCAGCAGAAAAAGAACATCAGAAGATGAAGGCACCAGGAAGCAGGGGACAAGGCGAAGTAAAGTTCTCCCTCTGCATGGACAACAGATCAGTCTTCTGCGCAGATGGACAATCTGTGAAAGAGTTGGGAGAGGTGGTGTATCAAGTTTGGGGAAGCGTCAGGAGCAGAGATCACCAGCGCCAAGTCGGAAACCCTATTCTTCGGACACTGGTTTTGACCCTCTGCCATTCCCAATCAAGCAGGACTTCCTGAAGATCCTTTGAGTCTGGTTTGGCAGAGAAGGTGCAGCATAGAAGAGTGGGGAAGACGAGGTGGAAGCTGGGACTATGGAGCCTCCGGAAGCTAATGTTCGAAGGGAGTCTTTAGTCCTGTAGTGCCAGTGCTCCAGTATGTCACTCAGGTGTGGCCTGTGCAGACCCGAACGGCCAAGGCCATCACGAGAATGATCTTCAACTTCACCTGGCGCTCGAATAGGGACAGAGTGAACAGGGCGGTGATGTTCAAGACCCACGACAAAGGAGTGCCCGACATCGCCACCATTCCTATGGGGAATCTATGTGTGCCACTGCGTGAGTAACACCCTGAGGACCGAACATGAGAGCCATGTTGGCTTTCTCATGGCAAGCTTCTTCCTGGTGCCAACATGGAGGGGCCTCGGATGGGTAGTCTGGGTGAGTGCCATCCTGTACAACTGTGAGACCCCGTGATTCTACAAGGAAGTAGACAAGTTTGTGAAGAAGTTCAGGTTGGAGGCTGTCGCCCGGCCACATGGACCTTGAAGCTTGTCCAATGCCAGATACGAGCAAAGAACATCAGCAGACCGATCGGCACCCTCCCCTCTGCCACAGCGGACCACGTGTGGGGAAACGTTGCATTCAAACGCCTGCCGAAACAGCACAAAGACATCGCCAGGATGGTAATCCAGGGAGGACTTCCTGTGATAGCCTTCATGCATGCAAAAGGACTCAACCCATAGAGGTCCTGCCCATGAGGGTGCACCGTGGACGAGAATATATACTATCTCTTCTGGAAGTGCACATAGGCACAGGACCTGCTGATGGCCCTCAGCATGAAGCTTAGGGCCTGGATTCCTACTTCATGTATCGCCGCAGACTCTGATTTATGGTTTGTTCCCAGGGTCACATGCACTAGGTAAGCTCCAAGGCTGCTGGAGGCTTCTGTGCTGTTTTAAAGATGCTCTTCAGTTTTTCCAGAAGCCGCCTGGTAGAAGGGAAGAAGGAGACATCGACCCTGGTGTGCCGTTAGATGATCCACAGCCTCCTCTGTGACTACCCTGCACTGGACGGATCAGATGAGGCAGACGATTGAGGATCCAAAGGGGTCCCCTTGTACCCTAGGTACGGTGGGGTGTCTGGAGGGGCCACCAACCTGTTTTTTGTCTATTTTTCTTCAACCCAGGAACCATCTGGCAAGATGGGAGAGGAGAAGACGAATGAAGACTGGTAGAGTAAATTTGGTTATTTACTGTATGTATTTGACGAACGTGACCTTTTGCCTTCACAGGTAAAAGTTCAATGGGCTAGCTTGCGCACTTGTTGCCAAGTTTGTTACCAATGACTGACGAACCTGAAACTACATCCTAACAAGAGGAAAAATAAATTGCACCCTACCCATAATGCATTGCATGCAAGACACTATCACAGTACATTCAATTTATACAATTAGTAGCCTTGAAATGTGACAAAATAATTATTTTATTAATTACTGATTAGGTTATACTTTATGTGGAGCTATTGAAGGGAAATTTATAGAAGGACTAATATAGATGTGTAGGTGCCATACCGCAAGCTGCGCTAGGAGGTCCCTAGTGAGCATCATAACCTTTGAAGATATGGTAAATCCACCCTACCTATAATGCATTGCATGCAAGACAGCACCACATTACATTCAATATATACAATTAGTAGCTTTGAAATGCGACAAAGGAATGATTACATAGATTCAGGATTATGTTGTACTCTTTGTGGAGCAAATGAAGAGAAAATTATAGAAAGTCTAATATAAATGAGAGATGTGCCAGGGAGTAAAGTAACCACTGCCAGCCAGGTTTAGGACCAAGTGAGTGTTCTGTCTGTAGGCCTTTAAGAAAATAGTGCCTTGAGGCTGTAGTAAAAACTTTAGGGTGTAACAACACATGTAATAGGGGGATGTCCTCATGGGAGGTTACAAAAAGAGACAGGGCGGTACTAAGGAGGAACTACAAAGCCTAAATACCAATGAAAAGCCACCATTAACAAAAGGACAGGCAGGAGCCAATTAAAAAGATGGGCGGGAAGTAGGCAGAGCTTTATGCACATTATGAGAAGCTGGCCTGGCATATAATGTCCACTATTCTAGTGGGCACCTTGACCCAGTCCAAACGACCCATATTGAGGATAGGTTAAAGACAACCTTTATTGAAAGCTATCCTAGTGGTAGCAATGGAGAGCAGCCTTCAGGCTAAGTCTTGAAGGAATGCAAAGCAGCTTGTTTTACCAGTCTATAATCTCGTGAATGACCAAATAAAAAGGAGCCACACCAGGCATATATATAAATGTATTTATTTTAAACACATCCCTCTAGTCCCTTTATGAGGCTAGAGGCCAAAGTACATACGGAAAACTTAATAGCACACTGTAAATTAGCACAATACACATAGAGCCCTAGTGGCGTACCAAACCATATCTTAAGAAAGTGGTATAAGAACCACAACATAACTAGACACAAAACTAAAACAGATTTGGCAACCAAGTCAAAGATCAGGCGCACAGCTCTAAGTATAGAAATATTTAACAGGTTCAACAAAATCAGAGAAGTGAACTCCAAGAGAGAAAGGTACTGGTTACCAACAGTGACCCAAGAAACCCCGGAACTCCAGGGAGTTAAGCAATCAAAACAGTATCTCTCTGAGCTCCACAAAATTAATCATTAGGTTACAATTCACCCATCCGGTACAATGTCCAATAATATTTAGTGCAGAGGTGATATCTTCCTTGCCAAATAAAGTCTTTGATTAATGAAAATTCCAAAATTCCAATATTCCAATCTCCTTTATTGATTTTTCTTTACTCCAAATCACAGTTGTATCCTTAATTGATTTTCAGCCAACACGTGTTTCGTCTGATGCTAATCCTTGCATCAACAGACTTCCTCAGGGCTCAATTGTAATTAAATCTTGCCAAAGCCGCGAAAGCTGGGAAGCTGACGAGGAGACGCTGCGATAACCCGATCAGGTACACATACTCGTGTATCCTGAATATCTAATTGCTGCATCGGATCTGATGTACCCCTTAGAGAGAATACACCTATACTACGATAGGCTCTTCTAACTGATTTCGACTGATTACAAAAACATTTTTGGCAAGATTTCATTACAATTGAGCCCTGAGGAAGTCTGTTGATGCAAGGATTAGCATCAGACGAAACACGTGTTGGCTGAAAATCAATTAAGGATACAACTGTGATTTGGAGTAAAGAAAAATCAATAAAGGAGATTGGAATATTGGAATTTTGGAATTTTCATTAATCAAAGACTTTATTTGGCAAGGAAGATATCACCTCTGCACTAAATATTATTGGACATTGTACCGGATGGGTGAATTGTAACCTAATGATTAATTTTGTGGAGCTCAGAGAGATACTGTTTTGATTGCATAACTAGACACAAGGCATAGTGCCTGAACAACCGCTTGGGGCCACCAGGAACCATCCAAGGTAGGACCCACGGGGGAACATGCGCAGTGTAAGAACACAGCTGCGATTCACTGTTAGCTTCTATGGGGAAAGTCAGGTTTGGAAATTTAAAGATAAAGGACACTTGAAGGAGGACTTTGAGCAAAACCGTTTGGACTTAAGAGGTTGTAGGGCCAACACCCACGGGAGCATCGGAGTACTCAAATTACCTCACACAGGGAAGCAGGATGCATAGTTGTCTTTTGGTGTCGGGACTCATCGTCTTTGTCAATGGCGATCTGCTGCAAAGTGCTGTTGCCGAAGTGTAAATTGTCCGGTGTAAAGTGTAGTTCCTATATTCCCAATATGCTCTGCGCATTGGAATAGTATATCCTATAGATATGATGTAGGACTTAGGTCAGTAGGTCTCAATCGAATATACTAAACTTATAACGAGTGCCAGCTAGTTCAGAGGTCACTAAAAACTTTTTTGAATACACAGGGATTTGTTTCTGACAACCGCATAAACATGACAACTTTGTTTCCCTAGGACTGGAATAACTATCTTCAGAGTCGTGGAAACAATAGATAAGTATTTCATTCAGTCAATCGTGCATGCTTAGTTTCTACAGAGGGTGCACAAAAATAGAGAGACTGGTGTTTCAATAAAAAGGGTTTATTGAACAGTCTTCTTTCTCATGCAAGAGAGGTGAATTGCTACAATAGTTACGCAGAATGCAAAGTATAATGGACAATCTGACTGAAGCCTGCGATAAATTAGCACCTTTCAAATCATCCCATCGGAGTAGAAAACTTCCTTCAGCCCCTTGGTTCTCTGAATCACTCAGACTCCAGCGCCAGCACTGCAGAAACCTCGAACGGCAGTGGCGTCGTAACTTTAATACGTCTGATAAGATCACTTACAAAAGCGTTCTCTCTAACTATAAAGAAATCATTAAAATAGAGAAAACCACGTATTACACAAATCAAATTAATCAGGCTAAAAACTCCTCAGGGAAACTATTCCAAGCAGTAACTTATCTGTCTAGCCCACCTGCCCCCCAGTCAGAGGGATCCCAAGCCCTCTCTGATTCATTGGCAAAATTCTTTGAGGACAAGGTCAGAGCCATTTTTAATACGTTTACACCTGACGTAGTGCGCTCTCCCCCTCAATCGATTGCCGATACTGGCCCCACATTTGCAGCTTTTGAACCTATCACCTGCGAAATCACCCTTCCCCTGATCGCTCGAACCAAATCTGGTTCACCTTTGGACCCTTGCCCTCCAAGTATCCTTAACCTCATCCCGGAAGTCATTGCTCCACCTCTAACCATCATATGCAATGCAATGTTTGCATCAGGTGTCTATCCCTCAGTATGGAAAAAAGCAATAATCAAACCCCTACTCAAAAAACCCAGCCTAGACCCTCTCCTGCCTGCCAGCTACAGGCCCATTGCCTGCCTCCCATTCCCTGCAAAAATCTTTGAAAAGATTATGAACACCCAGCTGTCACACTATATTCACCATAACAATTTACTAGATGACACCCAATTTGGGTTTCGACAAGGCCACGGAACGGAGACGGCTTTACTAAAAGCTGCAGATGAGATTAGGGCTACGATGGATAACGGAGGAGCTGCAGTACTGATACTCCTCGATCTATCCGCGGCCTTTGACACGGTCGACCATGCCACCTTGATCGACCGTGTCGAGGCCATAGGAATCACAGACAAAGCCAAAAACCTCCTGGCCTCATTTCTGGCAAACCGTCCGCAAACTGTAAAGCTAGGCAATTTTACATCCCAGACCTTCTCCCTGCCATGTGGAGTACCGCAGGGATCCTCGCTAAGTCCGACACTATTCAACATCTATGTGTCGGACCTGGCGAGGGTCATAAAATCCTGCGGAATCTCCCTGACTACTTATGCCGACGACACCCAATTGGTGCTGTCAATACACAACGATGGAATCTCGGTGGCAGCCAACTTCCAAATGGGAATGATGGCAATAAGCTCCTGGATGTCATCCAACTGTCTTAAACTCAATTCTGATAAGACAGAAGTGATGACATTCGGGAGGCTCCAACCTACCTGGTCCCCACAATGGTGGCCCCACCAGATGGGACAACCCCCAGAACCTGTAACGAAGGTACGCAACCTGGGCGTTATCTTCGATAACAAGCTGTCATTTCAGCAACATGCTAATGCAGTGGTTTCTTCTTCCTTCCACACACTAAAAAGGATAAAAAAATTAATCCCATATCTTCCTCCTCATGCAGGCAAAACCCTGGTCAGTACTTTGGTATTCTCCAAAACTGACTACTGCAACGCACTGTTCCTCAATGCACAACAAAAGGTCCTCAATAAACTGCAAACAGTGCAGAATGCAGCCGCCAGGATACTGCTATCTATCCCTAAGTTTGCATCGGTCTCCCCCTACATCCGACAGCTGCACTGGCTACCGGTGAGGAGCCGTATCAAATTTAAAGCATTATGCATAGCATATAAGGCTATCCATGATCACGGACCCCTATTCTTAAGAAGAGCCTTCCGACCGCTTGAACACACAAGAACCTTGCGGTCATCCTCAGCACATTTACTCATGGTCCCCCGTACAAGAAGGGCCAACTGGGGCGACAAACGCTTCTCAGTGGCAACAGCCATTTTGTGGAACACACTCCCTCTACACATCAAGTGTGCCCCGACCCTTCTGAATTTCAGAAAGAAACTAAAAACCTGGTTGTTCCCTGCCTAAACCTCCCTACCCCCCCCCCCATGAGAGTTCTGCATCTACAGCGCCGAGACACCCAAGGGTATTTGCGCGCTCTAAAAATCGCCAAAATAAATAAATAAATAAATATAATGCATATAGCGTAAACAGTAATATGAAATCATTCTGTAAGAGCATTGTATGGTTTCTAAGCCATATAAAAATAGATACATAAATAACAGGCTAAAATGCTCAACTGGTGCTTCTAAAATACACCTACCCCAATGTACCTAACCTACTTCTAGTACAAGGGAAGAATTAAGTATGGTCTTTAGCATAGGTTTAGTTTTGCCAAGAATTTGCCAAGGGTTTCTCTAGGTCATAATCAGCTCCATACCTTAGAATGAAGGAGGTCTGGTATCTCTGTCTCGGGATTCGATTTTCCAACACCCCGCAAGAGGAGTCAAACACTGGAGATGGATTTCTCGGCAGAGGAGGGCAGCTTCCTGATCAGTGCGTCAGCTGGAGAGTCGGCTTCCTTCGGCACTTGTTGTAGCGAACTACGTCGGGCAAGTAGGTAGTCGAACTGCACAGAACTACTGTGCTTTGCCATAGCAAAGTGAAGGTATATTTATACCTTGAAGGTGTTTTAGGAATGCCATGTTTGACGTAAAGTTGAGCATATGAATGTCATGAATGAACCCCTAGGGAATAGATGTTCATTGTAAACTAACAGTTCTTGGAGAAATCAATATTCAAGCAAGAGGAAGTCCCTAACGTCTTAAGCTGGTTTTCCAAGAAATCGTGACGTTTGGTGAACGGATAGAAGTAGCCATGCCTGTATTTGGACTGCATGGGCTGTGTCTAAATAAGGGCTTGATTTCTATGCCTATATAAGAGCAACGTGAATTGTACCTATATATGGGCATGAATTGAAAAAATCCATTCGGAATCTAAAACACCATACAACACCCACTCCACTTTCTTATGTACGACTGCTACTAAATACTACGTTCTAAACATGAATAAACATATCGAAATACTATCTATACAACAAGTGAGTGTTTAAAACCCACCCAAAATATATAAAAATGCAATGGTACCAATAGTACACGAAAAGGGCATTTGTGCGGTACACATTTAAAGCATTGTTTCATTCTAAGCATATAGGTGACATTTGAAAATGCTATCTGAATGAATCACAAAAATACATTTATGAAATGGCTCGTAAATACAGAAGAGAAAAGGGTGCTGAAACCATTTCATGTCATATTACATAAAACTGTTGGTATGAGGACAAGGTCAAATATGGTCCCTGGAAGTTTTCAAAGAATTCTAGGTCACTATGAATAGTTATACTTTAAGCAGATTACTTTGTGCCAAAAACGAAAAATACAAATTTGGAAAAATTAATACAGGGGTGTGGAATTTAATAAACTATCGACTTGTCCATGGGGCAGGTTGCTTCATAAATGTGCTTGTCCTGTCACAAAATCCACTTGTCCCTTTGGTGCCATGTAGTGTGGCGTCAAATTATGGCAGCAATCTCATAAAATAGGAGCTCTGATATAGCCTCTCTGATATACCAGGGCTCATACCATAGTAGTGTTTGAATACTTGCAATCTCTTTATGTTTCCATGTTTCCTCAGATCTCCATACTGGGGCTGAAGGTAGTGGTAAGCAATAGTTCCAGGGTTAGAATGCCCTTTTGAGTTTGTGCAAACCTACTAACTTTCATGTTTTAAGGGTTTTCAACAATTTTTCTCTAATCTTTTCCCATACTGAGACATGTTGGAAATTTACTCCTGGCATACGTAAACCTTCTTCCAGAGTTGGGGGAAAACGTGGCTGGAGGGAAAGTGAACTTGCAAACACTCAGATTTTCGCATGAGCAAATCTACACATGCATATTTGCTCATGCTAAAATGCAGTTCACAAATAATTTATAGGAGTACTATTTCTTGTCCTACTTCTGTAAACTCTTGGGAATTCAAGAAAGTTGTATAGCTGCACTTAATGCTAGGACATTTACCATGGGTGCACTTTGAGAAGGTCTTTAACACCATGGATGCGGATGATATCCTCCTCCTATGCTGATAATGGTGATATCCCATTGTTCATAACGAGCTCAGCTCGTCATGAGTGTACGAGAGGTGTACCTCATGACGAGTTGAGCGCGTCATGAACATCGAAGGGGTTCATAATTGGGCCTCTAATTTTGTCTAGCGTTAACCATTACCTTTTGCGTTTATTAAAATTCTGTCTCTCTCTCACTCTGTATCGGCTGGTTTCACTGCAAGTGACCACATTCTGCTCTTTCACAAGCAGCATATCAGCACACAAAGTCGTTTTGTTCGGTGCCTTTAAGTACTGTGGCAGTGTGTGCTTTGTGAGACCAAAAACAATTTTTGCTTTTGCCAATCTTTGTTATAAGGATGAGGTCCCGACAGCTCCCACACCAATATGGTTTTACAAAAACCATGCCAAAACAACTCACATTTACCAAACTTAAAAAGCTGACCACCAATTTCAGATCTACTGACTTTGCCAATGCTTGTTTATTTTTGTTTCCCATAATCGTATTGAAACTGGTTACATTGATTTTTCATTATGAATATTTTTGGGGAAAACTAGCATGCATCAAAATATTACTATATAATGCTGCAAAGAAATGATACCTGAAATGTTACAGTAGCTTAGCTAAATGTTTTTTTTCCTGATTTCTTTTTTTTATGAACATTTTATATTGAAAGCAAAGAATCATCAATCTTGCTTTCAAGCTTCTGCAAATATTTGCTTCAAATCAGAGAGCATTCTGGGTGTATTATACATAGCCTCATATTGCTAAACTTTTAAATCGTGTGTACACATTTTTATATTGGAATCACGGTCAGTAGTGCATTCCGAACTTACATTTACTTAGAGTGCTCACCCTACAAATAAAAGTTTTCAATTAATGAACCATTAATACAAGTTTGAACAGCATTAACATATGGACAACAATATTACCTTTGACTGCAGACATTGCCCTTCCCTGAGCCATAATGTGGTACTGCAAAAGGTAAGCCAAAGGGTTTGTGCTGCAGGGGGTTGGGCCTACTTGTCACAAGGACAAAATACTTATTAAAACTTGTTGCCCTTGACACCAAACAATATGTCCTGGGCGTCGGGCTATAGGAATTCCACATCTGTGTAATAATCAGAGAGAAAAAAAAAAGGAAGGTGTTCCAAAGTTAGAACTTTGTTTTGAAAAAATGAAGGTTGAATTCAGGGTCTCTCAGAACACTGTGTGCCAAATCAAGTCAGTGTTGGTATTTGGAGAAAACATCAAATCTTCTAAGTCTGTAAAAAAGTAAGCATGGGCGAATTTTGCGAATCTGGCGTTCGCGAATTTGTGTATTTGCGAACTCGCAATCCGCAAAATCCGCGAATTCTCGCGAATTTGCAGATTTTTTTTTTTTTGTTTGCAAGGGTTTCTAACAGTTCGCGAGGGTTTTGTACCAGTTCGCAATTGCGAACTTACTTGTCGGCTCGCAACAGTCGCGACTATGTTGTTTCTACGTCTGCTTCATCATCACAGGTTCCCAGCACCCTCTGTTTCACCCCTGCCACCCTCTGTTTCACCCATGCCACCCTCTGGTACATCAATGCCACCCTCTGGTTCATCATCACTATAGATTATGGGGGGGAAAAGCAAGCACACCTGCCCTGCTTCAACTGACATGAATTAATTTGGGGTGGATTTATTAATATGTCACTGTTTTAAAATTCCAGTCTGGCACCTGCTTCCTTATCTGTAATTTGCTTTCTGTTGCAGTGCAGTTTTTTTTTCCAGGACCTTTGTGGCCTACTTGTAGCTATTCTATGAGCCTGCTGTGAGGGTCAGAGCAGGGTCATACAATTGTTGCAACTAGCAACTGAACTCTGGAGGGGCCCCAGTCAGGAAGCACTACAGGGAATGGTTACTATTACTAATGATGAGTTTGAACTTTTGCACCTGCTTAGTGCTTTCAGTTTTGCAAAACTCGTTTTTCCGCAGAACAGCAACTGTAAGGCCCCAAACAAACATAGGCAACTGAACTCTGGAGGGGCCCCTCAGGAAGTACTACAGGTAATGGTTACTAATGATGAGTGAACTTTTGCACCTGCTGAGTGCTTTCAGTTTTGCAAAACTGGTTTTTCTGCAGAACAGCAACTGTAATGCCCCAAACAAACTTACTTGTGAAAGTTGATTTCTAATCCAAAAGTGATCCAAAGAAAGTCAAAAGGCCTCAAATCCAAAAAAGTGCAGGCAAATGTCAACCTGAGGAGTTATTCTGATAAAAATCATCATTTTCAGAAGGTCTATGCTGCTTGCTAGTGGATTTCTTGTGCAGAATTGCAAATTTTGTAATTTCGCGAGTGCAAGATTGTTGCTGCCCGCCGCACCTACATGTTCGCAATTGCGAACTCTCGCGATGCGTCGCCAAACTCCCGCGGGATCCCGCAGCAAGATCCAAAATGGCGCATCACTCGCAAAATATCGAGAAAAACAACTCGGCAAACGCTGAATGACGGTAAGTCAATGCCGCACGCCGCAAAATTGTATCACCAAGAAAAAAAAATCCGCTGCGTGCGAATTTGCGGATTTTCGGTAAATTCGCGAGCGTTCGCGGATTGCGAATTTACCGAAAATCCGCAAAATCCGCGAGCAGAACGGATTTTCCGCCCATGCTTATAAAAAAGTAATCTACCATTGTAGGTGCAAGTTGGATTACCTCGTTAAGAAGAAGATTAACAGCACATAGATGTGAAGCATCGCCGTCAGCATTGGTCGCATTAGCAATGTTCGAATTGGAGGGTACCTGTGTGCCTGTTTCTCGTACCTCAGCAGTAGCATTTTGCGTCTGTGAGACCTCAATGAAAGCAGTCATCAGAATTAAGCATGGGCGAATTTTGCGAATCTGGCGTTCGCGAATTTTGCGAATTTGCGAACTCGCAATCCGCAAAATCCGCAAATTCTCGCGAATTTGCGGATTATTTTTTTGTGTGTTCGCAAGGTTTTCTGCCAGTTCGCAAGGATTTCTGCCAGTTCGCAAGGGTTTTGTACCAGTTCGCAATTGCGAACTTACATGTCGGCTCGCAACGGTCACGATTATGTTATTTCTACGTCTGGTTCATCATCACAGGTTCCCAGAACCCTCTGTTTCACCCCTGCAACCCTCTGTTTCACCCATGCCATCCTCTGGTGCATCAATGCCACCCTCTGGTTCATCATCACTGTAGATTATGGGGGGGAAAAGCAAGAACACCTGCCTGCTTCAACTGACATGAATTAATTTGGGGTTGATTTATTAATGTGTCACTGTTTTAAAATTCCAGTCTGGCACCTGCATTCTTATCTGTAATTTGCTTTCTGTTGCAGTGCAATTTTTTTTTCCAGGACCTTTGTGGCCTACTTGTACCTATTCTATGAGCCTGCTGTGAGGGTCAGAGCAGGGTCATGTAATTGTTGCAACTAGCAACTGAACTCTGGAGGGGCCCTTGTCAGGAAGCACTATAGGGAATGGTTACTAATGATGAGTTTGAACTTTTGAACCTGCTGAATGCTTTTTTTGTGTTCGCAAGCATTTCTGCCAGTTCGCAAGGATTTCTGCCAGTTCGCGAGGGTTTTGTACCAGTTCGCAATTGCGAACTTACATGTCGGCTCGCAACGGTCACGATTATGTTGTTTCTACGTCTGGTTCATCATCACAGGTTCCCAGAACCCTCTGTTTCACCCCTGCCACCCTCTGTTTCACCCATGCCATCCTCTGGTGCATCAATGCCATCCTCTGGTGCATCAATGCCACCCTCTGGTTCATCATCACTGCAGAATATGGGGGGGGAAAGCAAGCACACCTGCCTGCTTCAACTAACATGAATTAATTTGGGGTTGATTTATTAATGTGTCACTGTTTTAAAATTCCAGTCTGGCACCTGCTTCCTTATCTGTAATTTGCTTTCTGTTGCAGTGCAATTTTTTTTTCCAGGACCTTTGTGGCCTACTTGGAGCTATTCTATGAGCCTGCTGTGAGGGTCAGAGCAGGGTCATATAATTGTTGCAACTAGCAACTGAACTCTGGAGGGGCCCTTGTCAGGAAGCACTACAGGGAATGGTTACTAATGATGAGTTTGAACTTTTGAACCTGCTGAATGCTTTTTTTGTGTTCGCAAGCATTTCTGCCAGTTCGCAAGGATTTCTGCCAGTTCGCAAGGGTTTTGTACCAGTTCGCAATTGCGAACTTACACCGCACGCAGCAAAATTGTATCACCAAGAAAAAAAAATCCGCTGCGTGTGAATTTGCGGTTTTTGCGGGAAATTTGCGGATCTCGCGGATTGCGAATTTACCGAAAATCCGCAAAATCCGCGAGCGTAACGGATTTTTCGCCCATGCTTAATCAGAATTGGTAGCCGATGGGGACAACACAGTGCATGGACCGTTACTGGTTCAAGCAAAGCATCAACATCCGTTGGCATGACTGATGGGAGCGTGAGACAGGTGTCTAACATGCATTCTTCTCCGCATAGCAGGCATAGTATAACAGGTAAGATGCAATCCTGCCAAATTGGTGTGAATTATAGAAACCATGTGGTATTCAATTCTCTTAGACGAGGTAGTCCCAAAATTTGGACAATGAGCACACGACACTTCATCACCAGTAGAGTTGTCTCCATGGAGAACTGGGTGTCGCTTGTGGAATGACTTGCCATAACGCAGCAGTAGGAGCAAAAATAGTATCCCTGCAGCAAGTCCTAAAATGAGAGGCAATCCGCCAAACACAGAGTGCACAAAGTTTTGAAATATTCCTAGGACTGCTTCAAAAGGTGCTAACAATCCAGAAAATTCTGTCTTTATTACATGTACAATACCACTCGTATCAGACATGTTTAAGATACGACTTAACATTTCCAAGCAATGTATAGGGCAATTTACAGGTAATAGGGTATGTATCTCTGCAGAAGTCCTTGCGACTTGCAAATCATAGGTTTCTTTGGCCGAGGTCAGTGGCACAGTTTTATGTAAAAGAATGGTTTTCATTCTGCGGACGCGCTAAGAGGCAGGCACCTGACATTTTAATTTATGATTCATTGACTCTCGAAGGTATGAGTTACACCCGCAGGAGCGCCTGGCGAGGGCTCCACACTCTGTTTTCCTCCTCCCGTGCTCGCAAGCCACTCTAGCATTCTTTTTTTTAAAAACAGCACAATCGAATTTAATTTTTAAAACAGCAGTATCTATTTTAAACTCACGCTTGCACTAAATTGTAGGTCACAATTTTATTGTTCTTACCCACCATTCACTGAGCAAGTAAACAAAATAGATTTCCTTTCTGTGTTGTTCAATTACTTATTATAGTGATACTAAGACCATCTAGTTTCTATCATAACACAACTCCTGACAAAAATGCAAAATAAGGTTCCTTTGTTGATTTTATTAAAATACTCATCTTTTTTTCAATAATGGTAAATACATCAGGTAAAATCAATAACACAGTTGTCACTATAGTTGATTCAAACAGTTTTGATTCAATCTATACTCACAATTTTTTTGGCAAACCGTGTCCACTATCAAATCTACAATACTCACATACAAAATCAATATACAATAAATTTATACAAAAAAGAAAAAAACAGTCCTCTTGTCAACGCGTTTCGGTGTCTTTTATGCTTTTTATACACCTTCTTCAGGACAGTTAAAAACATAGCATCTTCCATCTAAAAATAAATATATGCAATTAGAATCATCAATACCTGTGTCAATTCATACATACAAACGCCTATTCTTCTATATTGACTTTGTTGAGTTGTGTTAACTAGAACGGTCTTCACATATGTAAGTTTAACAATTAAATTTCTTACATGTATTGCATATGCAAAGGCTCTCATTTATGCAGTCAAGGGTCTTCTCCTTCCCTTCTCGCAAGTTCTGTGTGGGGCAGTATTTTACATTAACGCCCAGTGTTGCCTATGGTAAAAGAGAAAGACTGTCTATCCATGTCCAATCTATTAATCTCCTTGTTCAAAAACTCTAATACATATGTTAATCCACTTACTTATTAAACGGCGGATATTATTTCTTTTGTATCATTTCATTTCTCATATGGCCATCCTTCTCATAATGGTCATGCCGCTTGTCGAAGCGTAGATACAATCGCTTGCATATATTTAGTGATCCTTAATCGAATTCAGCCCCTCCTGTATTAACTGTAGGAATATTGGGCACCTAGAGGAAAATAGGTAAGTGTACGTCAGGTACCTTGGATACCATCCATAATGGAAATGACTGCTCAGAAAATCCTTTCCTATAGGCTCTCATCACTTGTCTTCCATAGCGCTATATTATGGGCCCTTGTTTTTCCACATCTCAATCTTTGTATTGAGTTGCTATTTTAATTTTAGTATACTAGAGCTTACATTGTACTCTTACCACCCTTCGTAACATGCATCCCAAATGAGTACATTGAGGGCTATCTAAATTATCTTCACTTTATGGTCCTTCACTGAGCAAGGTCACAGGGCGGTGCCTCCCCGGTCCACCACGGAAAGTTCTGCTTGAGTAGAGGGAGTGCTGCACCACCCGGAAGTGATACAGAGCTTCCAGGACAGCTGGCTAGTGGTCTGGAACTACTAACTTGCATGCCCTGGACAACGTGCGGCAGACGTGCGCAGTTGGCGCACTGAAGCCACACCAAAGGTAAGCCCGTCTGCGCGTGACCGTCGCTGGGAGCCGGAATCCCTGCCGGTTTTGTAAGTAAGGCAGTCTGCCCTGACCTATTGACCAAATACACCAAACAAGAGATATTACACATCAGGGACAACACACAACCTCCCGACTCAGGTAAAGCGGTGCTCTCCTGCACAGCCAAATTCACCGCATCAATAGAAGGTCCTCCGACATGCCTATCCTGCGGTTTTCAGAGCATCCCCCCACCCACAACTTACTGACGCTCCAAACAAATCTCACCCGTGCAAATACGGCGAGGAAGGAGCAAGCTGGAACTGCTTTTTGGATAATGTTCGTTCCCTCCCAAAACACGCAATAAATATCTGGGACCTAGTCTCCTCCTCGCTCCCTGACAGCGATTTCCTTACTGAGACATGGTTGAAGGCCTCCTCTGCGCCAGCTATCGCTATGGCCTTACCCGACGGATACCGCATCCTCAAACTAGACAGACCATGCAAAACAGGAGGTGGGGTAGACGTCCTATACAGAGACCCAATAAAAGCCACTATGTTAGACCAATCTAGCAGTGACAAACTGGAAATCTTAATTTTTAGAATTGATCTCCACTCGCAGTTGAGCTGGAAAGGAGCACTTGTATACCGCCACCCCCGGACCTCTTTCGGACTTTACCAGTCGCGTCTTAAATTTGATTGCCCCTCATGTGATATCATCGAACAGATTCCTCCTACTGGGCGACTTCAATGTCCACAGCAAGAACTACAAGGACCCTGAGGCCTCCTTCTTTCTGACCGAGCTGGCAACACTGGAACTTACAAAAATAAATGACGCACCCACGCATATCGCAGGCCACAGCCTGGACCTGGCTCTCCAACTCAACAGATATACTATACAAAGCAACCAGTCCCCTTAGATGGTCAGATCACTCTATCATCGAATTCAGTCTACAGGGCCTTCCTGAGCACACAGTTAAGAAAACACCTATTATACGTGACTACAGACAATGGCACAAACTAACACCCACACTGTTTGGCGACGCCTTCATCCCTCCTTAATTTACCCCCACTGACACAGTAGAGGAACGCTTAATGGTCTTTCAAGACTCAGTAAAATCTACCATAGACATTCTCATTCCATCAAAGAGTTCATCCACAGCTCTGAAACGCCCCCAGACCTCATGGTACTCTACAACACTTCGGACAGAGAAAAGCCAATGCAAAAAGATAGAGCGGCAATGGCGCAGAACACAGGCGCCTTTAGATAAAGAAAGGTATAAAACAGCCTTGAACACTTACCACAAAAAGATAAAGATCGCCTGGAAAAATCACATAGCCAGCCAACTGGAACAAACGGACAACACCCCCAAAGTCCTTTTCCAAGTACTCAACATTCTTATCAATCCTAAAGCCTGTAACCCAGTAGATGCACCAAACCAGTCTCTCTGCGATAACATTGCAGGTTTCCTTTCACAAAAGATTGACAATATCTACAATAAGATAACTTCCTCCACTGCTATTTCAGGTCACATTACAATCTCTGATACTACCCCTACCCTACCCTACCCAGCCCTTCTACCTTAAAAACATTCCCTCTACTCACCATCTAAGAAACAAAATGCATGTTATCCACTTCCAAATCTGGATCTCCTAAAGACCTTATTCTAGCAAATATAGCTAAAACTCTTGCAGCCGAGCAGGCCGCTCCATTGATCTCCATCTTAAATACCTCCATCATAGAAGGTAAGCTCTCAACGGAATGGAAAGTCGCCCAGATCATGCCCATTAGGAAAAACACCAAACTGTCCCCTGACATGATCACCAACTATAGACCCATCTCACTCCTCCCTCTCGACAGTAAATTGTTGGAAAAGCACATTAACACTCACCTCATCATATTCGTTGAATCCACCTACTGCTGCTTGGATCAATCACAGTCAGGATTCCGTCCTAGGTACAGTACAGAATCAGCCTTGATAAATGTCATAGATGACATCAGAATGTACACGGACGCTGGCCGAGCAGTAATTCTCATACTGCTTGACCTGCCCGCAGCATTCGACACTATCTCACACAAGATCCTACTGGAAAGGTTGCACACCATAGGCATTTAGGAATCAGCCCTTAAATGGCTGATGGACTTCCTTGAGGGAAGAACACAAACGGTTAACCTTGGTCCATTTAAATCTAAGACAACAATGGTATCCAAGGGGATATCTCTGGGTTCCTGCCTCAGCCCTTTGTTGTTCAACGTTTTTGTCGCCCCTCTATCAGCACTTCTAAGGAAAATGGGGTTTACCCCCATTTCCTACGCGGACGACAAGCAACTTCTCCTCACCTTTGACAAAAACACCCCTAACATTGGTAATATCTTTTCAGAAGGCATGAAAACAATAACATCTTGGTAGAGTTGCAACATCCTCCAGTTGAGCGCTTAAAAAACAGAAATAATGCTATTTAAAAATGGTCTCCCAACTGGTGGCCAGAGGAACTAGGGCCTACCCCTCTTCCAAAGACTGTGGTCAAGAGTCTCGGAGTACTAATAGATAACAAACTAAACCTGGATTTTCAATCCTGTTTTGTTAACATTTTTAAAGTAAAATGATTCTGGATTGGATACTATGAGACAGACTGGGAGGCCACCGAAGCCGCCAACCGGAAGTGGAGGAAAACGGGCGAGGACTACCTAACCCGACCGGAAGCCGCCAGCAGTTCAGCACTGAGTGATGACGCTGGTGCACAGACACTGAAGAGGGATGATAAAAACACAGCCCGAACGACGGAGGGGCGGCACCGCCATGAAGCCGTGAGGTTCGGAGGAAACGAGGAGCCAAGCAGTGGAAAAGTCCAGCTGTTGGAGGAGCCAAGCGGTGGAGAAGCCCAGCTGTCGGAGGAGCCAAGCTGTGGAGGAGTCCAGCAGAAGAGACCACCAGTGTCCGGAGGAACCAGCAGGAGACAAGATGCGGAGGGAGTGGAGCGTGGAGGAGAACCACCCAAGAGCACATACAACGCGCATACCCGCCAGCCCAAGGAGGGGAGAGGACTCCCCGGGTCCGGACGCCAAGACCCTGTTGACGGGTCGTGGTCCAAGGCAAGTGCCATTAACAGGCGCGTTATGGTGGGGTGATAAGGGGTAACACGCACAAAGCACAGGTATTGCCAGCCTCCCTCTCGCACACCCTGCCCTATTACTTTAAACCCCTTTGTTTTTCTTTCCTTTTCACTATGTAGTGATGGTAGCACATGGTAACCATCTGTGAGAAAGACAGGTGTGATTAACCCCTCTTCTTTTCTACCATCTGCCCTTCTCTGGAGCCTGACGGGGAGAAGTCCAAAAGAACAGCAAGTCCCAAATGATGACAACACCCGGCCCTCGTCATTTGTTTTGTTTTCCTTTTTTTTTTACCTATAAGAAGCTTGTCTTATAAAGTAGACCAAAGTCCTGAAAATAAAAGGGGCTTTACAAAGAGTCTACAAGGAAAATACGGCCCCGGTCTTTGTTTCTTATATATATCAGACACTCGGAGAGCATACAAAAGTGGTGTCAGAAGTGGGATTTTTTTTTGTGTCACTGTTTACGTGTCTAACAATGACACAGCCCATACCTCTGAACGATATGGTCACGCAGTTGGCCGAGGGACAAAGGCACCAACAGTTGGTGCTTAACAGCAATTACAGGAAGCACGAGTAGAAAGGGAAGCCTTGCAGGGCGCTCCGAAGGATCAGGTTGCGATAACTTCGACCAATCAACAGGTCCAAAACATGGCTATTTTGAGGCTCACTGATGGGATAGTTAATGCCCGGGTTCACCCAAATGTCCCTGGAACAGTATTACAGAAATATCAGGAAGGGGAAGACCTTGATTATTTTTTTTGGAACTTTGAAGGAGTGGCCTCCACAGCGGCCTGGCCCAGACAGAGATGGGGCCAATACATCACCCGCTTCTTTCAGGTGAACTGCAAGCGGCGTACCAAGCCGCCAATCCAACTGGAGCCACCGCTTAGGACTATTTGAAAAAGGCAATATTAGAGAGATTAGGATTTGACCAGGAACACTATCGCATTAAGTTTAGGAAGGAAAAGTGGTCTGCTGGTGACAATCCTCGTACATTGTATTATAGAATACAAGATATGGGAAACAGATGGCTAATTCCCCACATATCCCCTATGGGAGAGGTGGTTGAAAAGGTCTATTTAGAGCAATTTCTAGAAGCATTGCCCGTTCATGGGTGAAGCAGCATCCAAACCTGAATTCCTCCTCCGCAGTAGACATCGCATGTGCCTTCCATAGGTCCCCGGATTTTAGAGCAGTTAACACACGGCCCCAGCTCGCTCTTCCACGCCCCATGAACACCTTCATTTTCAAACCCCAGGTTCCCTGTAAAACTCAACATGAAACCCATGATTCCATCTCGCCCTGTCCCAAAACCAGTCACGACCCCCTCTAGCACCAGCAGACAAGCTCCACAATGTTTTAATTGTGAAATGTGGGGCCACATAGCCAGACAATGTCCTCTTAAACACCCACCTGTAGAGCCCATGGAGGTAGGATATTCCCGGGGTAGGATTTTCCTAACCAAAGAAGGCCTCCAGCGATAAAAGACAGAAGTGTTCCTAAATGGGAGAAAACGAAAGGCTTTACTCGACACAGGATGTCATGTTATGTTAGTAGACAGGCCCCTCCTCTGGGTTTCCCAACTACAGAGCAAGTAAGGGTAACATGTGTTCACGTGGATACAAAGTCATATCCCGTAGCAGAGGTCCTACTAGAACTTGATAACGACCCCCACCTTAAGAAGGTGGGAGTAATCCCCTCCCTACCAGAGGCGGTGATTATAGGGACTGGCCACCCGAAGTTCGAGACTTACCTAGAGGGAAAAAGAGGAAACTTACAGACATGCCTCCAGGGTGCCCCATTTTCGTCTACAGACCTAGAGCACTCAGACCACAGAGACTAGAAAAGCAGCAGAGAAAGACGAATGGAAAAAAAAGATTTCCTCCATTCTCAGGTACCTCGTACCGCTCTTCCTTTTTCCCTTTCAGACACAGACGGAACAGGGCACTGCAGCTTCAGAAACGCCCAGCGGGAAGATGAATCACTTATACACGCCTGGGAACAGGTCCACGTGCAGCCACCAGAGCAGGTAGGACCTTATTTCATTATGAAAAAGGGGTTTTTGTACAGAGCAGAAAAGAAAGACTCTCATGTTAAAACTCAGCTTGTTGTGCCATCCCTTTTTTGTGAGCATGTCCTTCTGCTAGCTCATAACAACATAGGGGGGATGGGTGTGGGGGGGGACATTATGGGAAGGAAAATACTCTCAAATACCTGCTAGAACGATTTTACTAGCCCGGGGTATATAAAGACGTCGCCAAGCATTGTGCGACTTGTGTGAGGTGCCAATACATCTGTCCAGGAGGAGTCCAAAAAGCCCCCCTGCAACCCATACCCATTATTGATGTCCCTTTCAAAAGGGTAGGGATGGACCTCGTAGGACCCCTGACACCCTCAGCTAGAGGTCATCGCTATATATTGGTCTGAATTGAATACGCTAGCCGGTATCCAGATGGCTTACCGTTGTCAAGTCTGACCACCTAAGCAGTAGACCAAGCAATGATCACCGTATTCTCTAGAGTAGGCTTCCCCTCATAAATATCAACGGACCAGGGGACCCCTTTTGTCTCTCAAATGATGGGTCAAATCTGCAACATTCTAGGGCTACATAGAATCCGAACATCAGTCTATCACCCACAGACTTGTGGAACGATATAACAAAACAATCAAAAACCTACTTCGCAAAGCAGTCTCAGAGACCGGGAGGGACTGGGACCAAAAGCTACCCCTGATCCTGTTCGCCCTACGAGTCCATGAACAGAGGTCTACAGGATTTTCTCCTTTTGAATTACTGTTCGGAAGGAAGCCAAGAACCCTGTTAGACATGATGGTTGAACAGTGGGAACAGGAAGATGAGGAAGGGAAGCCCTTGTTGAGATATGCCACAAACCTTAAGACCTCTGACAAAACTCTGGGGAATGGTACACAATAATATGCGGGAAGCACAAGAAACACCGAAGAGGTATTATGACCGGAACAGTAAACTCAGGGAGTTTCAACCAGGGGATAGAGTCATTATATTGCTTCCCTCCACAGAGGATAAATTGTTGATGAAGTGGCAAGGACCATACACCATAGAGAAAAAAGTAACACCAGTCACTTATTGTGTACTTCTACCCCATTGTGCTACAGGTAAACAAATATACCACGTAAATCTGTTAAAAAAATGGGTAGACACCTCACCCTCCCCAGGGGTGACGAGTACAGCCTTATTAGTCTGTTCCTCCCCACCAATAGACATTTCCCCCCTCGCCAGTTCAGGAGCCCTCTAACTAGCCTGTACCCACCGGAGAGGTGTTGACGGGTACCCAGAAAACCCAGATTGAAGCCTTGCTAACAACTTTTCCTAGTATATTCTCTATCCATCCAGGACTAACCTCCTTAGTCCAGCATAAGATCACACCCCTGGTCCCTGACATTGTAAAACAGAAACCCTATAGGATTCCAGAGGCGCGCCGAGAGGCTGTAGAAAAAGAAGTGTCCGAAATGCTACAAGCAGGAATTATAGAACCGTCCTAAAGTAACTAGTGCTCTCCTGTGGTATTGGTGCCAAAACCGGACGGCAGCATACGCTTCTGCATTGATTTTAGGCAATTAAATGCAATCACTAAATTTGACACTTACCCGATGCCTAGAATCGATGAGATGTGGAACGCCGGGGAAAAGCACTTTACATGTCAACCCTTGACTTAACGAAAGGGTATTGGCAGATCCCGTTAGCCACCAATTCCAAACAAAAGACAACATTTGCAACTCATTCAGGCCTGTATCAATTACGAGTGCTTCCCTTTGGGTTGCATGGGGCACCAGCAACCTTTCAGAGGTTAATGGACCACCTCCTAAAACCCCATCAAGCATACGCGGCTGCTTATCTTGATGATATTGTGGTTTTTAGTGAAACATGGGGAGAACACTTAGAACACCTGAAAGCCATTTTTTTCGAAATACAGGGCTCTTCCATTACCATCAACCCGAAGAAGTCGCTGTTAGGCATAAACGAAATACAGTATTTGGGCTACACCATTCGTGAAGGACACCTGAAGCCACAAAAAAACAAAGTAGAGGCCATACAGTCCATCCCTAGGCCGACCACAAAGAAGGAGGTTCGCTCCTTTTTAGGTTTTATAGGGTACTCTAGGCGATTTATACCCAATTTTTCAACCATCGCTAGTCCCCTTACTGATCTCCTGTTCAAGACTAGTCCCACACGCATACGTACATGGTCTGCAGTCCAAGAGAACAGTTTCCAAACCCTCAAACAAGCTATGTATACCACTCCAGTGCTAAGGTGTCCTGATTTCCAATGTTCTTTTATGCTCCAGACAGATGCATCAGGCCATGGGTTGGGGGCCGTCTTGTTCCAAACTGATGAGCTCAAACCTCTGTTGTTCATCAGCCGAAAGCTACTCCCGAGGTAATCACATTACTCAACAGTCGAAAAAGAATGCCTAGCAATCAAATGGGCCATAGAATCCCTGCAATATTATCTGTTGGGTAGGCAATTCCTTGTGGTTACTGACCACGCTCCTCTGACCTGGCTGGCTAAAAACAAAGACACCAATGCTCGCGTTTTATGGTGGTTCCTTGCCCTGCAACGTTTCTCATTTCAGACATTGCACACGCCCAGTGTGAAGCAAATAAGTGCGGACTATTTGTCTCGGTACCCATCCTCTGAATGGCCCCATCGTCCATTCCTATGGGGGGAGATCTGTGAGAAAGACCGGGAGGCCTACGAAGCCACCAACCGGAAGTGGAGGAAAACGGGCTAGGACTCCCTAACCCGACAGGAAGCTGCCAGCAGTCCAGCTCTGAGTGAGGATGTTGGTGCACAGACACTGAAGAGGGACGATAAAAACACAGCCCAAACGATGGAGGGGGGCACCGTCTGTGAATCCGTGACTTGGAGGTTCGGAGGAAACGAGGAGCCAAGCGGTGGAGAAGCCCGGCTGTCGGAGGAGCCAAGTGGTGGAGAAGCCCAGCTGTCGGAGGAGCCAAGCGGTGGAGGAGCCAAGCGGTGGAGGAGCCCAGCTGCCGGAGGAACCAGCAGGGGACAAGACGAGGAGGGAGTGGAGCGTGGAGGAGAACCACCAAAGAGCACATACAACGCGCATACCCAGCGGCCCAAGGAGGGGAGAGGACGCCCCTGGTCCGGACGCCACGGCCCGGTTGACGGGTCGTGGCCCAAGGCAAGTGCCATTAAGGGGCACGTTCTGGTGGGGTTGGTGGGGTGATAAGGGGTAACATGAACAAAGCACAGGTATTGCTGCCTCCCTCTCGCACACCCTGCCCTATTACTTTAAACCCCTTTGTTTTTCTTCCCTTTTCACTACGTGATGATGGTAGCACATGGAAACCATCTATGAGAAAGACAGGTGTGATTAACCCCGGTCCCTCTTCTTTTCTACCCTCTGCCCTTCCCTGGAGCCTGACGGGGAGAAGTCCAAAAGAGCAGCAAGTCCCAAAGGTCAAGACCAAGAAATAGACGCACTGCCCTGATGACAACACCGGGCCCTCATCATCATTTGTTTTACCTTTAAGAAGCTTTTCTTATAAAGTAGACCAAAGTCCTGAAAATAAAAGGTGCTTTACAAAGAGTCTACAAGGAAAATACGGCCGTTCTTTGATATATATATATATATATATATATATATATATATATATATATATATATTCTGTTCTGAGCCTTGGTCTTACATTCTGTCCAAATAATGACCTTGAGTATACACAGACAAGAATTGATTTGTTCCGTTTTACTAGGAAGTTGAAGCTCCACAAACATTTTAAACTGCGCCCCCATCTTAAAAGCAGTACTAAAAAAGGCACCAAAGTGAATGATACAGATTCACTCAGTAGCAGAGATTTACCAGCTATTGAGGTACTCAAAGACTTGCAACTAGAACAAGAATCTGAACGAGAACTTGAGAACCTGACCATCGCACAACGAGCTATCCTCCAAGGGGTTGAGCAAGAGAGAGAGGAAAGCATGTTCAAACCCGTATCAACCTTTGTGCCACAAACACCATGGGAGCAGTGGATGTCTTCACGGAGGCCATGAAGAGAGACCTTATAACGTATAGAAAAGTGGAACAGTCAACCTCAGCGAGGAACATCACTGAATGTCAACGCCAAGCACTGAGGGGTCTGATCAACGATAAATCTTTGGTGATCAAGCCCTCGGATAAGGGGGGGAAATGTGGTCTTGATGAGCAGAGATCAATATAAAGCAGAAGCATTGAGACGACTTGCAGACAGAAATTTCTATATGGAATGTACAAATGCAGTGTACCAAACCAGTATCACTAAATATGAGACACTAATACAAAAGTGGTACAACCTCAACATGCTTGGTAAAGATGAAAACCTCTTCTTAAGAAACCACACCCCCATGATACCTACTTTTTACCATCTCCCCAAACTACATAAGAACATGGAACATCCCCCTGGCCGTCCAATTATATCTTCCATTGGTAGCTTAACTGAGAACATGTCATGTTTTGTTGATAACATCTTGTTCCCCTTGGTGATAAAGTTAAAATCTTACATAAGGGACACTAAAGACTTTTTGACTAAAATCCAGGAGCTAACATGGGACCCTGGATATCTGCTTATGGTTTTAGACATTACAAGTCTATACACTTGCATAGATCATAGGCAGGGTCTTGAAGCTGTTAAGCATGCTTTGGAGCAACGCCAAATGAAGTTCGCTAGACAAAACAAAATGATCATAGAGTTCATTGAATTCTGTCTGACACATAACATTTTCCTCTTCGAGGATCAGTTATACATACAAACATCAGGGACGGCGATGGGCACCTGCTTCGCCCCCAGCTATGCAAACTTGTTCGTTGGCTGGTGGGAGGAGCGGGTGTCCAGGAGCTGCACAGTGGGCACAGACACAGGGCATGTGGTATGCTGGTATCGTTATATCGACGACTTGTTTATTGTCTGGAATGGAGGGATGGATCCAGCGGAAGAATTTACACTTCACATCAATGACCTCAACCTGCACTTCTCTGGTTTGGTCAGTCCGGTGGCAGCGGAGGACCTGGACCTGAGGGTGTACGTTGAGGGGAACCATCTTCACACCACCCTGTATAGAAAAGACACTACTGGCAATTCGACACTCTTTGCCAGCAGTAGACATCCTACCCAGTTGAAAAACAGCATCCCCTATGGATAACTATTAAGACTCCGTAGGAACTGCTCTAAGGACTCCGATTTCGAAGCAGCTGCCTCAGAATGTCTAGCAAGATTTTCCATAAGGGGCTATGGGAACACCCTACTGAAAAACACCCTTAAGAAGGTGAGGAAGGTACAGATAGCTACACTCTTGGCAACAAATGATCCTATTGTGGGAAGAAACAGAAAAGCCAACCAAAAGAATGGGAAATTCAGACTTATCACCCCCTATTCATCGGGTGCTAAGGATCTGAGAGCAATGCTGAATAAGAACTGGCATATACTGAAAACTGACAGTGTACTTAAGGATGATTTACCCACTCATCCCTTAATCACGTTCAGCAGGGCGAGATCACTAGGTGACATGTTGGTCTCGAGCCATTTAGAGAAACCAACTCCTAAAACCAATACCTTGAAGCAACTAGCGGGGTTTTTTCCTTGTAGTCACTGCAAGGCTTGTACTGGTAGCAGACGAGTGCTATCATACATAATACCTGATACCGGCAACCAAGGGCCCATTAAGCAGTTTATTACATGCAGTTCTCAGTTCGTAGTTTATTGCTTAATCTGCCCGTGTGGCTTACGCTACATTGGCAGCACCATCAAGGAACTCAAACTGAGGATCCTGGAACATCAGAGGGCAATCGAGAAAGTAGACATCGCATATCCGGTTGCCCGGCACTTTGCCGAAGAACATGACAAAGATCGCACTAAACTCCGATTCTTTGGATTGGACATTGTCCCACCCAATGTAAGAGGAGGTGATCGGCTAAGGAGACTCCGTAGATTGGAATCAAGATATATTGTAGATCTCTCTACTAAATATCCAGGAGAACTAAATAGTGGTGAGGAACTGTCATGTCATCTGGGTAAATAACACCACATTTATGATACACTCCTTTATAAGGCCCTGCCTGTAAGACTGCCTCTCAAGTAACACACTGTATATATTGTGTCTCTGGGACACTGAAGCTTTTTCCATTTGATGTTGGGATGAACCGGGGACATTTACCTGCGCACAACATTTTCCCTCCCCTTCACCTTTTTCTTAATCCCTCCCAGTTTCCCTTCCCTTTCCTTCCCCTTCCCTTTCCTACCCTTATTCCAAATCCTTCCCTTTCTTTTTCCTTCCTATCCCTCCGCTTATTCTCCTCCCCCTGCACTATATTTACCACTCATATGGTGCGTGTGGGGTGACGTGTAATGGCATAATTGTAATTATGTAGATATGTGTATATATATATATATATATATATATATATATATGTATATGTACAGACAGAATCTGCCAATAAGGGATAACGATTTGATTAGAAACGATTTTTCTACTTGGGTTTCAAAGAATTGAAGTTAATTTTGAAAAGCCTGATGATGAGCTTTGACATCCCTCTGAGACCTTGGCTATTCTGGACATTTTGAAAACGCGTGTTGCAGGTCAGACCATATCCTTTCGGATGAATTTCCTTTTGATGTAGTAATCTTTGATGAATTATTTTTTGATTAACCTTTCATGAATTGCTGTGTTATTCTTATTCTGTGTTTTTTTGCTTGTATTGGTTTGTGTAAATTGCATTGAGCACCTTAACATAGGACACTAGCCGATCCACGGCTTTATTTGAACGTTAGAACTTACGGATTAATCAAATTATATCCCTGCATGGATAGAACACCTTTCCAACATGGCGCCCATAGTGGTACACAGGGGTGAAGTCCTATGTTTATGTCAATGCCTATCAACAACTATACTTAATGGGCTGTTTGTAAGTGACGAGTGACACACTGACGAAGGCTTACGCCGAAACGCGTCTGTGCTTTTTTGTTCCCTAATTAAATCACCGTGAGAACTCTTGGTCTATGAGTGCTGCCTCTTTCTTGCAAACTAAGAAGAGTTTTGAGCGTTATATATATATATCAGACACTCGGACAGCCTACAGATACATTAAAACCTGAAAAGTATGGACATTTTCAATTAAATGTTTTTGAGCTACCCTTTGGTGGCGTAGGACAATGTCCCCATTGGTTATACATGAATACATTTCTAGGGTTTGCTGATTTGTGCTAGAAATGATGACCATAGTGATTAAAACAATACATTTGTTCATAATCTGATGAACCTTCCATGTATTGATGATTTGTAAATACAGCAGTCATTTCTAAATCCGACATCATATTATTAACAGTCTCGAAGTCCCAATCATCAGAAAAGGTACTAGATGAAACAAAGTCAGTCAAGGAAATCTTGAACTGGTGTGAATCTTCAACATCTCTGCAGGGCCAAAAATGTCATAATTCGTTCTGTCCCAGGCTATACCCCCTGGTATAGGAACAGCTGTGATGTTCACTGATGACAAGTCCCTTTGTTCACAATGAGATGATTTGTGGGGCTTGAGGAGTAATTTGACGTTCTTACTTGCTGTGTCCCTTTGTACATATCTTCCATTTATTAGCATTCCCAAAGTTATTACCAGACTCAACCAAATTAGAAGAAAAACCACACCCAAAACAATTCAAAGTTCAATCCATGGTGAAACCAGATAAGTCCTTCGCCAGGTGATGAAAAAGTTCTGTTGCTTTTTCTTTCAAATTTATTTTTACAGGTGTTGTTTCAGGCTCGCTGGGATCCTCAGAAAATGTATCAAAGTTAAAGAAATAGCCAGAGGCAGTTCTATCAATTGTTGGGATTGCATCAGGATTCGTTGAAATCGGTGAACCAACTTGATCAAATGTTACATTTATGTAGTCAGATGCTACTTCTTGTAGACAGGTGTTTCTTGACAAACTGTTATTTGGGTCTCAAGAGGTACAAGTTCCACAGCTTTGTTGCTTAGTCCTTCATTTCGCATTGCAGATTCTTCAAAGGTGAGGAGTCTCTCAGTTTGAACCTCTTGGATAGTAGCCGGAGCTGGGCATCTGCTAGATTGGCAGAGTCCACTTGGCCTACTGCTTATGATCGGCCACATGATGTGGTTTGACCAGGTCGATGGACACAAACCTGTTCTCGTTTTCACCAGCAAGGGGCGGCAGTAAATACTGTTCTTGATCCGCGATCTTTTCTCTGACCAGATCACCAAGCTTTGGGATCCAGACTGGCCTTGCTGGGATGGTAGGTTTCTCTTCAGTGGTGGTTGGCTTCAGGAACACGTTACTTTGCTTCGTTCTTATTTCATTCAAGTCCTGTAAAACAGCCAAACGGTTTTTGATATCAATGGGCTTTTGGTCTACCACTGAAGTCTGACGAACGAGGTCCGCTACTATCATTCTGGTCCCAAAAGGACTTCATATGGAGTGATACCCCCTAGAGAACTTCTTGGCAGATTGTTAAGACTACGTTGGACACTTATTAGATGTTTGACCCACCTGTCACCCGAACCTAATACCCTAGCTGTTATAGATTGCTTTATGTCCCGTTTTCTCAACTACCAAGTTTCCCTCAGGATGGAATGGACTATAGTATCGCAATGCAACGCCCAAATTGGCCATGGCCTCCTTGTAAGCTCGAGAGCTAAACACAGGACCCTGGTCAGATTGTAGCGTGCCAACAGCGTTTGTGCCGATAAAGACTCGCAAATCTTTTATAACAGTTCGAGCGACAGCCGAGCGCTGGAGCCACATCCAAATTAATCTTGTCTTAATATGTGTGGGACCGCATGTGTCCACAGGCACGTCTACGTGTAGAAAGTCTAATGCTGTCTAACAATGGTGTCTGTACTGGACTGTCTATGCTATAGTCAGGTATCTGGTGGTGTTCTGTGCTGCGATCTCTATTGCAGTCTATGCAGTCAATGGCAAACATGTGAATGTGAGCATTCATTCCTGGCAACCAGTACTTCTCTTTAACAGTTAATATCATTTGAGATCCCTTGGTGAATTAGACCCTCTCCCAAATGTGCGTCGTATCTCAAAGCTACTCTACGTTTCCTGTTTGGAATCACTCTACCCCCACTCCAGGGATTCGAGCAAAAGGAACTGTGTTTGCATCAATTATATAGGAGCATTCGTATGGAAACTTATTAGGTAATGCTGCACCGCTGCCCTTGCTTGTGTCATTGACAGCTAGCAATTATTTGGTTGTCTATTTTTGTTTTTGAACAAGTGATTGCAGCTACGGAAGCCGTTTGCACAGTTGCCTTGACTGCTTTATCAGCCAATGAATTTGCTGCAACGTGAACGCCATCACGTTGATGACTCAGTGTATTTATCATGTGAATGTTTTGTAGTCCTTGTCGTAACTGAACTACTTGTTCCCAAAGCAACTTATGCTTGATTGTGCCACCTTTTGCATCTTTGTAACCGTTTTGAATCCTGTTCTGCAAGTATTCATTGTAAGATTGAACACAATAACATGAATCGCACACTATGGGTGTGGGGAATTCGCGGTCCGTATTCTCAAGTGCCATCTTGAATGCTTGTAGTTCAGCTTGCTGAGCTGTACAATCTCCTAGAGATTGAGTTTTAGTTAGGTATCGGCGAATTTTGCCGATCTGCGAATTCGCACAAAATGGCAAAAAAATCTGTGAGTTCGCGATTTTTCCCGCAAACTCGCGGATTTTTTTGCCATTTGCACAAATAATGAGACCACGTGTGTCTAACGTTGCCACTGCACCGAAAGGCGCCGAGGTCCCTCGAGTGAGCTGTCCATCATAGTGAGGAAAGGGCGGGAAGATGTTGCATACCCTAGTGAGTGTGTGGCGGGGCCAAACAGGCAGGGCTTCTATGAGAGTTCATATGCCTCTTGTTTATAAAGGGTCAGAGACCGATCAGAGCAGCAGATGAGAAGAAAGCAGCCTCCTGGTCACAGGAAGTACACAGGGATTGTGCTCGAGAAACTCGTGGATGCAAAGACCTCAATCAAGGATTACATCTAATTGTAGATGGTAGATATGGGGAGAAAGCACACCTGCCTAGCCTCAGCCGTGCTCACTTGTTGTTTGGGGCCGAGGTCCCTCAAGTGAGCTGTCCATCATAGTGAGGAAAGGGCGGGAAAACGTTGCATTCCCTAGTGTGTGTGTGTGGGGCGGGGTCTCTATGAGAGTTCACATGCCTCTTGTTTATAAAGGGTCAGAGACCGATCAGAGCACCAGATGAGGAGAAAGCAGCCTCCTGTTCACAGGAAGAACACGGGTATTGCACTAGAGAAACTTGTGGATGCAAAGATCAAGGATTACATCTAATTGTATGCGGTATTTATGGGGAGGAAGCACACCTAGGCCATGCTCACTAGTTGTTTGGGCTGATTAAGCTTCAACTCAGTATGTGCAAAAAAATCCACCTGCGAGCGAACTTGCAAATTTTTCAGCAATTTCGCGAATCGCAAAATTCCCAGAAATTCGCAAATTCCGCGAGCGGAACTGATTTTGCACCCGCACTTAGTTTTAGTGACCATTAGACGGAATTTGCCATCTCACCAACGACCTTGAATGATCGCGCACGCAGCACTATAAGCTTGTTTACACCCCCTCCCCGTAGCAGGCTGTGCTGATCCGTCAGTATAAATTATACATTCATACTGCTCTAGAGGCAGAATTTCAGTAGGCAGAGGACATTCTTGTTCGTATTGCAGAAATTCTTGTGTTTTCAAATAAGGATCAAAAACGTATTTAACGTCTGTTGCAGGAAGAGAATTAACCCATTGTATCCATCTCGGATGTAAAGCTTTAGCATTTGGAATGCTCCCTTTTGTCACTGCTTCTAGGGCAGGTACAGGTGTAACAACCATAATGCGCTTACCCTGTGCAAGGGCACTCTCTTTTGTTGCTGCAGTTAGAACCGCTGTCAGAATTTTTACCTTCGTTAAAAGTTAAGTAAATGAATCTGCATTGTCCTAGAATGATTAAGATCCCCAAGTTGCGTAAGTTTACGCGGGTTTGCAAATGTTTCTTTACTAACATGTCTGTTTGGACTGAACGCAAAATTTCAGTGTGTTTTTGTGTCCAAATACCGTTTTAAAATCAGGTTTGATTAATTCATATTGAGGTTTAACCCTTTCTGCGTAGTTTAGAAAGTATGTTCTTCCGAGGGGGGGGGCGGAGCTAGCCGGCATCCGAGATGGCTGCCTGAGTCCAGAGCTCCTCCGCCCAGACAACGGATCCTGCATTTATCCTGGTTAGTTGCAGCGCTATTTTGGTAAACTGCAGCACCGGAGTGTGTGCTCTTACCGAGGAATTGAATCCTGCGACTCGGCTCAAGTTTGGTGCCCGCGGAGCTGAGATCGAGCGATCCGGACTGGGACATGCGGCGGGCCGGTTGAGCCGCAGCCTCAAGTTTCACGCTCCCCGCGGCGGAGATCGAGGCCTCTGCTGCCGAG
Organism: Lissotriton vulgaris; assembly: GCF_964263255.1. Taxonomy (NCBI): domain Eukaryota; kingdom Metazoa; phylum Chordata; class Amphibia; order Caudata; family Salamandridae; genus Lissotriton; species Lissotriton vulgaris. The sequence continues at coordinate 100,735,959 of NC_141695.1, forward strand.
GCCACTGGAGACACCGCGCTGCGGTTGGAGGCTGCTGACCGTTGGTACGGCGGTGAGTGGGGGTGCGCGGACTCTGGGTGGGGGGGCACAAAACGGCTGCAGTGAGGACCCCGGCCATCGGGTCTCTCTTCTCCCCCCTCCGCCCCCCTCCCTCCTCAGAGATTGGACTGCTGACGCGATGCCTACTGCGCCGCTGCTGGGGTCACTGTGAAAGGGCCTGCACATTAGAGAACACACTACCCTGGTCGAGGGCCCTCCGTCCTCCAGCGTGGGGGCGCCTCCACTGGGGAGCACACTGGGATAGCACAAATTTGACCCGAGGCCGCCCTCACCCCCGACTGCCTGGGCCGTGGACCCACGCTTTGTAGGAAACAGCATCTGCCTTGGCCCGCCCCCCCACCGATGCTATTTGGAGCGACTGTGGAGCCATGGCGAGAAGCGGGCGCTGACAGGCCGAGTGTGCCTGAACACGCACATGTATATAACTTCTTGTCCTGAGCACAGCGGCCGCCACTCCAGTGTCTGGGCCTCCGCCACGTATTTTGGAGTTGATTTAGAGGCGATAGACTCTGCCTTTTGACTGTCTGCTGCTGAGGCCTCTATATTGGCTATTAATCATATTGTTTAAGCATACAATCTACTATATCTCCAGGTCCTTGCTGGACGCCTCGCGGTCATGAAGCCGCCTGCTGCCCCGGTCATATTTCTGCTGTGGGAACTTCCTTACTCATCCTCCCCACACTGGCACTATCACCCTCCTCAGACACCGACGCTGTACCTGGAGTTGTACTCTGCCGAGGGTGTATTTGGATTAGGACCCACAAATCGCAGCCTGCTTTGGGGTGATCTACGAATAAGGCCTTGCCCCTGCGGTGGGGGGGATGCACTGTCGATTGATATGGGACGCTCCGATAGAACGCAATCCAAGCTCTCCTTTGACCCCAGAGGTCCTAAGACGATGGAGGATGCGGGTGGAGGTGGAGCGGTGGATCGGAACGCTGCAGACGAGGCACAGCAGCAGGACTTACGTGGGATTCTCCTTGCCATGAAAAAAACCTGCAGGGGGGAATGGCTAACCTGGGCATAAATATAGACGCTCTTACATACCGCATGGATCGTATGGCCGAGCGGCTCGACAAACACACGGAGCGGATCGATATGTCAGAGCGCCGGCTCACCGAGGGAGAGGAGGCTCAGACCTCACTTGATTCTGAGAACACGCAAATCGGCAGAGCCATGCAGTCCCTCCTGGACAAAACTGAGGATTTGGAGGCCAGCTCATGTCGATTTAACCTGCGTATCACGGGCTTTCCAGAAACCACTCAGACAGGCAAAATGGAGTTATTCATAGAGGGGCTCCTGAAGAAATTGCTTGGGGACACTGAGTTTTCATCCAGGTTTGTTGTGGAAAGGGCACATCGTTTGTTGGGTCCGCGACCCAAGCCGGGGGCTCCCCACCGACCCATCATTGCCAAGCTGTTAAATTACCTTGACCGCGACGTGGTTCTGAAACTTGCCAGAGAAAAGCAGCTGTTACAATATGAGGGCTCGGTGCTGTCCATATATCCTGACTTTACGGCCATGGTGCAGGAGGCCAGAAAACAGTTTGCTCCTATGAAGCGCCAGTTACGTGAACTAGGCGCGAATTACGCGATGCTATATCCAGCAAAACTACGCATCAACAGACAAGGGAGGTCCATGATCTTCACAGACCCCAAAGAACTACAAAAGGCCCTAAAAGACTGACAGAAGGAGAAACGCTCGCCGAAGAAGGAAGACAACGCTTTGGATGGGGAGTCCTTGGAGGAGCAGGACCGAGTGCAACATTATGTGTATTTTCTGATGCCCTTGCGTTACACTGCCTGCCGAGTTGGGTGTGCAGGGGGAGGCTGGGGTGAATGTCCCTTAATATTTTTTGCAGGTATGTTTCTTGTTTGGGGGTCCGGCCTTTGGCCCAGCAACCAATGCTACAGGTATCCTTTCTTACATTCTTGCAGACTAACTGCTTTTTGAACTCTGACAGGATGAACGCGGCCTAGTTGGGACAGGATTCAAGCAAGCCGGGCCGACGACGGCTGAAATGCCAGAAACCGGTCCCCGGAAGCTTGTCTCCTTTCCGGTGAAGAATTGGCTTGGTAGTTTGGTCTGCCCTGTTCCCATGATGCACTGGGCCAGGGACAGACTAATTTGCATATAGCCAGGTTCTGAGCTGGGATAGTGCAGTGAGCTAAATAACGGTGATGGATCAAGCCCTGATCTTTGGACTGGGTAAGAGTGGTCTGCTTAATTCAGACACTCTGTTCATTACCACCCCCTTTTTTGAATCCTAGTTGGGGAAGGGCAGGCATGGGTGGGGGCTGGGTAGGGGAAGATATGGGAATTGTTTTTATGCAATGTTTTGTATTGGTTATATTGTTTATGGCAAACAAGCGAGATGTACAAATAGGCAGCAATATGTCCGCTGTGCTCCTTCTACTCACACTTGACATGTTCGGGATGACCCTTCCACGCTCACTATGGCAGATGACACGACAGTAGGGGACAAATCTCCTGATACGTTACGGTTCCTGACCTGGAATGTACGGGGGCTGAACGACCACCGTAAAGTGCGTAAAGACCTTCAATATTTAGTTAGACATAGGATAGACATTGCTGTCCTGCAAGAAACGCATCTCCCATTAGATAGTCCCATCCTCCAATATAGAGGGATCGGGGGCAACGTACACGCAGCTGGATTTACCACACATGCTCGGGGGGTCCTTACTTGGTTCAACCCAAGGTCCTCTCTAAGATGGACGCCGCTAGTAACAGACAGCGACGGTCGCTACGCGATCACAGACTGCTATGACAAAGGCGCGGACATGTGCATAGTGAACACTTACTGTAGGAAGGTGGATATCGGACTATGGTTACCCCCAAACTTTTTGCCTAGTGTTTAGCTGGTTTTTGACTTAGTTGTCCTGGGATCCTGCTATTCAGGGCCCCAGGCTAATTGCTCTCTCCTTAGAATGGACTCCATGTACCTTAGGTGCATACACAATTGGAACTGGTTCACCTTATAGGCCACTGTAACAGTGTACTCCAGGTACCCAGGGCATAAGTGTATCTACGGCCTACCAGGGGCTGCAGCATGTATTGTGCCACCCCTAGCCTGGCCTCCATATTTGACACAACTGGCTGATCACTCAGCTGGGGTAAGTTGGTGTAATCACCTCTTACTTAGATACAGTATATCTATATCTAACCTAACTGGACACATAGTTACCTATAAGTCACTCCTATGGCAGGCCTGAACAATCCTGGAGGCAGAGTGCTTGGTTTTATGTGAGATGGTGCTCTAGCATGAGCTGAGCCTGTCTGCAGCTGTCGGAAACCACTCCCTTAGCTGTTCTGGGATATTGCCATACCATATACTCTTAAGTGCATTATAATCCTCGCGGTTATATGCTAACTTTTGTTTGGCTTTATCAAAACATGTCGAGTAAGGTGTCATACTATTTGGAATACTATCCCCTCGACAGTCCTGTCGACGGGGATAGCATTCCACCCTTCTAGAGGGACACGACATGTACATAACCTGAACCCCGGTTAAAGTTAACCCGAGCCTCAGCATCACAAAATGGATGCTGCCACCACAGACACAAGTCTGACCTCCTGCTGCTGGGAGTCCTTCCAGCGAGGGAGGTTGGACAAAGGGTTTCCTGCCTTGGGAGGTGCGAGCACCCCCCAGACAGGATTTTGTGTATTGGGTAGGACAGGGCTGAATAGAATCAGACATGCCTGGGGCACACAAGGTGTCCTCGTGCATAAGCCAGTCCAAACCGGTGCTGGGGCTTTCCAGCCCCAGTCCTGGCGCAGAGCTGGACAAAGGAAAGGGGGTGTAACCGCCCCCCTTCCTGGTCCCACCCAGAGGAGGGACCTAGCAGGTAATCCACCCCTCAGATTGGGAATAAGAGTGGGAGCAGTGCCATTGCACCTCAGATCATCCTGAAATCAACTTGAAACTAAGAAGACGTCGGACTTCGACATTCTGCTGCACAGAAGACTGAAGAGCATCTCCCTTGTGGCCAAGGAGTGGCCAGCAACTCGACGTCTGCTTTGCCGCCACCTCCTGCCGGAGCCCAAGCCCAGAGCCAGACAAGACCCAGACTCCCAGACTTCTCACAGCCCGATCCACAGTCCCTGCAAAGAAGGGACCTGTGGAGGCACCAAGAGACGTGGGACCGGACATCTCGAAAGACCCCCGAGAAGCTGACTGCGCAGCACCTGAGGCACCCTCAATGCTGTGCTTTGGGGTTTGAGAAGCCCCACAACCGAGCAGCATTTGCACTGAAGATCAGCCCCCCAGCATCTCCACGATCTGCGTGGGGCCCTTTTGCACTTTGCCACTCAATGCGCCATCCCGGCCACTTGCCACGTGGTCAGCGGCCATCTTGGCGACAAAACCTACAATTTACACTGCGGGTCTGGTTGCTCCAAACTTGCCCTCGCTCCTGTAAAAAGGAGCACCCGCTCTGATCTTGCTGGTCCGAGTGATAAGCTTTCTTCACTTCCTGCGTTGCTTGCATTAGCCAAGGCCTGTTTGCTCCAATCAAGTTGCTGACACCGCCATCAGCTAGAGCCTTCGTGGGACCGCTCGTGATCAACTCCTGGACGTCCTCGACCTCTCCGTGTCTACGTGGCTGCGGAGACAAGCTACATCTCATCGCCTGTTTGCACCCAACATTGCCTGGTTCCACGGTAGTCACTGGCTAGTGACTTTGAACATTGTCCCCTCTGCTTTCAGGTCTTCACCACTTCAGATCCACCCTTGGATCCACCGGAACTCTCCTCGTCGACCCACCTGCAGCATCTTCATCTTCAGGCACCATCGACCTGCGTGACGAAACCCGACACTACTTCGCACCTGTGCACCCGCTTCCTGTGGGTGAGGTAACTCAGCAACGCCGGTGTTCCCACACTGGTACACACCTCTAGTATATGTGTCTAAAGTTTAATCCTTCTAGGTCACTCGGAAGGTTCCTTAAACAGTAACTTTATCACTTTTACGCACCATTGACATTGCATTGGTGTATGCGGGCACTTTATGCGCTGCACCCGAGTCCCGCGGGCCTTTCCCGACTTCTTCACTGTTAGTCCCGAACAGCTCCAGCGATTCCCCAGGCCCTAGGCCTACTTCCTTTTCAATTAGTGACTCTTATACCATGATTTTAGTATATGGTTTAGATGGCCCCTAGGGCTCATCCATATTGTGCAACTTTTGTATATTTAAACTGTGTTTTGTTTTAACGCATTTGCTTCTGTGCTCATAAAGAGTATAGGGGATGTTTGTAGTAAATAAATATATATATATTTTCAATATATATCTGTGTGGTGTCCTTTCATTTGGTATTCAAGGGGATTGTGTATGGTAAAACAGCTTGCTTCACATGCCTTACTGAGTTTAGCCTAAGACGGCTTTGTCCACGCTACCTCTAGGATAGCTGGTCTATAAGGTTGACTTACAACCAATCATCATAAGGGTTGCTTGGCATGTTACAAGGTGATCACTAGAACTAGTGAGCATCATATACCAGGCCAACTTCCCACACTTACGGCCCCAACTTTGACTTCCCTGGCTTTTATACGGACCTGGCGACAAAGATTCTTACGTATGCTTACAAGATTACCTGCTAGGGTGGGGGGACTTCAATTTGACGCGACAACCTGGGCTGGATAGATCGGATGGGCCAAATTGTCTCCCTTCGGCCTCTGCACGGACACCGTCTATGCAACTTACCAATATGGACTTGGTAGATGTCTGGCACCATAGGCACCCAACGCAGGGCGGGTTTAATCACTACTCAGCCCCCTATAATATATATACGAGAATAGACTACTGGTTTGTGTTAACTTGCTTTCTCCCTAGTGTGTGATCCTGCGAAGTCTTGCCACGAACCTATTTGGATCATTCGCCGATCTTGATGACTTTCTCCATGCCTGCCCGATGGATCCCGCCTTTTGCTTGGCGCTTCCCTCCATACTCCTTGCTGGATCCTCTCTTTAAGGAGGAACTACTAACTGCACTGGAGATCTTCTTTGAAATGAATGTAAGAACTGTTGATACATTTCAATCGGTCTGGGAGGCGTTCAAACTATACACTAGGGGGGTCACTATCTCCAAGCATTCAGGGGTTCTGAAATCGATCAGGGGCAGACTCTGTATGTTGGAAAAGAAACGTAAGGATCTGGAGGCTTTGAGGACGTGGGCTGGTGACGAGTCTGTTGACCAGGAGATAGCAAGGGTCCTTCGAGAATATAATGATGAGGTGGATTCGGAAAGCAAGCACCTGGGGAAGTATGCCACAGCCCGGAGCTATTGTGAAGGTGAACGCCGGGGCTCTGTTCTGGCTCGACTAGCCAAACGTGGTAGGGATAGCACCTCTATCCCGGTGCTGAGATTGGAGGACACGGATGTTCCACTTTTGAATGAATCAATCATGGAACGCTTTTGTGATTATTACGCGAAACTGTATGCGTCGAGAGACCCCGCTCCAGAGGAGCGTATCATTGATTACCTATCCCATATCGAGCTTCCATAGCTCCCTGACCTGTATCGAGAATTCCTTGCTCGACCATTTGATAGAGACGAGGTGGTTCTGGCTTTGTCATCTATGAAAAGTGGGAGTGCGCCAGGCAGCGATGGCCTTACGGTTGCCTTTTATAAGGCTTTTCCGACCTCTTGATACCACACTTGCTTACTTTGTTTGATGACATGGCCAATTCGGGCACCATGCCGCCCTCCATGAGAGGCTATTATTGTGGCAATTCTTAAACCGGGCAAGAACCCTAGCGATTGTGCCTCGTACCGTCCACTTTCTCTTAAGAATGTCGACACAAAAATTTTCGCTAAGCTCCTTTCTAACCGCCTTCAACCTTTGGTCACGTCCTTGGTGGCCCCAGAGCAGTCAGGCTTCATTCCAAAACGCAATCTTACGTACAACATTAGAACTGTCTTCGCTGCGGTCCAACACACGCGCCCAGAGGTGTCGTCTGTAGCGATCTTCTTAGACATGGAGAAGGCATGTGATTCGGTAGAGTGGGCATTCCTACATCAGGTTCTGAGCAGGATGGGAGTGGGGCAACTGTTCTTACAACTTCTAACGGTACTGTATTCTTTGCAGACGGCGCGCATTCGTATAGGACCGTTGGTCTCGGAGCCAATTGCGATAGGTAGAGGAACGAGACAGGCAAGCCCCCTCTCCCCCGTACTCTATGCTTTAGCGGCTGAGCCTCTTGCGTGTGCTCTGCGGGAGTATCATAGCCACCGAGGCATCCGCTTCCCTACATATAACTTAATTGTATCTACCTATGTGGACGATATGCTACTCTATGTTAGGGACCCCACTACACATCTCCCTCCGGTTCTGCGTGAGGTAGTTCTCTTCAGATCCCTCTCAGGCATACAGGTTAACTGGGCTAAATCTATCATGTTTCCTTTGACGCCCGCCACAGAGAAGTTTGAGCCAGAGTATCCACTACAGTGGACTACAGAGGCGGTTAGATACCTTGGAATATGCCTACATATGGACTCAGAGGTCGTTCTTAGGGAGAACTATGGCTGCGCTATATCTAAACTGGAAGACGACAGAGAAATGGATTTCTCTTCCGTTATCATTGTTAGGGCGCATTTCCCTAATGAAAATGGTCATACTTCCGCGGTTTCTCTTTTTATTTAGTAATATCCCTATGGTCTTATCTTCCCACTTTTTTCGTAGGTTGCAATCCCTATTGGTTCATCTTCCTTGGGTGGGTAAGCAGCCTAGGGTCGCCTGGAACGTCTTAATTCAACCATATGCAGCGGGAGTCTTGAACGCACCAGACATGGAGCTTTATTATCTGTGCTCATGCTTATTCCTGGATACACGGCCCGCAGGACGCTCCTTACGTGCGTATTGAAAGGATAGTTGCGGATCCAACTCCTTTGCCAGCTCTATTAACGCAGTTTCGAGATCGCCGTACGGGCATACTCGACTCTTTGAAATCCGTTATGCATGCTTGGCATTACATGATGGAGATTCAGGCATGCACATTATTGTTCTCCCCGAGGGCGGCGATTGAATGGTGTCATTGGTTAGCTCCATGCAGTGAGAAAGGGGTAATACTGGCTCTTCATCAACTCTGAATACACACTATGGGTGATTTGTGGGAGACACAGCGCGAAAGTGGGACGACATGGTCACCGATGAGATGAACCTCCCATTGATGGCACGTTTTCAGTTCCATAGGGTGCGACATGCTTTACAGGAACTCCTGGGCGACGACATGGAGGAGCCGGTGGTGATTGCTGCATTTGACTATGTGGTAACTGCCAAGTCACATTTGAAATTAATGACTAACCTCTATAGGATAGCCCAATCTGACAAATACACTGAGTACACGAAGCCAAGATTAGCCTGGCAACATAACTTGTGCACCAAACTGGGTGAGACAATGTGGCAGTACTGCTGCACTAGCACTAGGAAGATCTCCCTAAATGGGCGCCACAGACTCATACATTTTAAGTTCCTGAACAGGACTTACAATACCCCAGAGAGGCTCCACAGGTATCACCTGCGCGAGTCCTCTGAGTGCTAGTGATGCAGAGCCCCTCTGGTGGATTTTCTGCATGTGGCCTGGACATGCCCCGCAGTCTTCACCTTCTGGCAGGCAATTTATGGGGAAATTAATAGAGTAATGCTTTTAACCCTAGTCCCAGACCCACTGCTGGCCATTCTGGGATACTCGAAACCCTTACGACCTGCCCATAGGAGACTTGTTGACATGGCGTTTCTAATTGCTAAGTTGTGTATTGCAGGAGCCTGGGTGAGAGGCACACCCCCCACTCTTAAATTATGGAAAAGGGAATTGATATACTGCTGCACACAAACTGAATTATACAGTGACCTAATGCTCCCGAAGAACAGACCTAAGAATTTTTGGTCCCTAATCCTTGACGGCACGCTAATGTCAGATGCCCAGAATAGGGATTGTGAAGATGATGGAGACCCTCAAGACAGGGAGGAAACGACAACGGGGAACACCCCTTGCGAAAGCACTGACACGACTGCTGTGGCGGGTTGTGTGGGACGCTGAGTCACACCCTACGGATATGCAGCATGCTCTGAGTGGCTATGGTATGGGGAGCTGGGAACTGCAGGTAGATTTGTCTTGTTTTGATACCTGTCTCTGCTGAGTTGAAATATGCATTATTGCTGACGTCTTTGTAATGCTGACATTTTGAACCACTGCCAAATGTAATCACTCTCATGATTGTGTTGTCTGATACTTGTGATTTGATTTTTCTTGGTCCTTTCTTCTTTGAACTTTCAATAAACAAATAAAAAAAAAAAAGTATGTTCTTCCAAAGTTCAGGAAACCTAGAATCGACTAAGGTTTTTCAGCGTTTTTGGAAGTTGGAGCAGGGCACACTTTCCTAAAAAGGGAATTCATGGTGAGGAGAATCCTCATCCCATCCTACTTGATTATTATATAATGCTGGAGCTTTGGCAACTGCCCATTTCCTGGCATAGCTATACTTTAAATGAATTGGAATGTGGTTGGAGAAAGCTGGCATAATGATGTCTTCGCCATGTGGGCACGCCCTGAGAAATTCTGGTGGCCAGTCTTGTTCAGCAAGAAGAAGGTCATAACCCTTAGAGGGTTGCTCCCAAAAGAGTTCTCTCACTTTTCTTGGTATGTCTCCCTCTATTCGGAGTGTTATTTCATATAACTTATGTGGAAAACTAATCCTGGTATCTGCAGTTTCAACTTGGATGTACTCATTCAAGTGCACTGTCTCAAGATGATCCTTCAAGTTCTTGCGAGCTATGGTGACTTCAACTGCGCTGTCTAACATTGTCTGAGACCATTCCCCGTTCTTGAGTTGTGTCCTCAAGATCCTCTGCATGTCTGATTTTTAGACCTGCTACCTTCTTTCTGGTGAATTAAGGTTTCTTGTTTTTCTGAACGTGTTGATCGTCTTTGGACTTCACGCATTCTTCCTTGTGTTCTGACCGTCCTCTTCTTTCGGATTTCTGTGACGAAGTATGAAATGTTTAAGAGGAACGTGTATCAGTATCTTGATATCTAGCAGGTTCTCTCAAATTATCTCTATTCCTGAGGTTATACCGCCTTTCAGAGGGCTCCTTTTGAGGAGACCTACCCCTGGAATAAGAACGCTTCTCTTTAGAAATTTGTTTGCTATTTTCCCACTTCTTTTTAGGAGGAGTAGGAGTATTTTTAGTAAAGAGCTTTTCAGGACTTTCAGACAGTTGGGGATTCACTGGTTTTCTTCCCAGAATGTCCCTACCTAATTCTTCATAGGATTTTTCAATTATTCTGGATAGTTCTTGAGGTTGCTCAGTTACATTAAATTCCCTTGACTTTGGCAGACCGCTACGGATGCTGCTTTACCTTTAACCCATTAAGTGCTGCCGTCGGCCATTAGTCGCAAGCACTACCTTCGTAGTGATGGGCACGTCCAACGGCCGACGCGGCCCTGCCCGTTTTGCGGAAGTGCCGCACTGCCGCGAAACCGCGGCAAACGGGTTAATATTAGCTAATATTATTGTTGAGACCTGTTTAAAATCTTTCAGTAATTTCATACCTAAATTTAAAGCAGGCTCTGCCCAGGTTTAATTTTTAATCTGTTTCAGGACGTCTGATATTACCACCATAGACGGAACACCATGTGTTTTAGTGTAAATTGCAGGAAAGACTGTACCCCAAGTGTCGCAGTCCTCCAGATGTGGTGTGATACAAATTGGTAAACAGATTGTTAAAATTCTGTGTTTCTCATGAGGGGTACTAGGAAATACTGCTTCAATTTGAGTAATTTTTGTTAGCTATCCACAACGGAATTTGTTCCCATTTTGCGGGTAATTTACCAATTACTGAATGTAAAGTCTGTGGTGTAATTTTATTTGTGTTCCCCTGGTGAGGGGGTGTTGTGGAATCATTATTCCCGGTTGGACTGTAAAAGTCTGCATGACATATTGAACCAATTGTCTATAGATTTTGATTAGCTCTGAGTTGAGCTCGTAGTTCCACATCTGTCATTTCATTCATTTCAGGATGTGGTGTATAGCTGGCTAAAACTGGCCATGTTGCTCCTGGTCTACCTAGTGGACCAAGCCTGGTAATGTGATTTATAAGTTTTAGGGCGCCTTTAAATCAGAGAGTATATTGCTGGTATGTTAGTGGAATTTCAATATCCTCTAAAGGAATGTATTCCGTTGGCAGTTCATCTTCGTTGTAGAAGTGAAACATTTGTTCTTGGATCTGCTTCAGGGAAGACTATCCGTGAATAGAATACCTCTGTCTGGTGATATTCATGTGCCTCCATCACAAAAACTGCCCTACCGCCTCTTACTGATAGGCCATTTTTTTAATAGGTTTTATAGTGATGGCGCTCCTTAAATTTGGAGGAATTATTATAGCATCATTGTCCGTTTCTTGGAAACCTGAATAGTCTAAAGCTGCAGTGGATCAGCAGCAGCTCCACCGGCTTCGGTGTTGTCGCTATCCGGCATTTTGTTGACTGAAAGTTTGCAGAGCTAGTTTAAGGGAAACAAAGATGAGGTGCACAATATTTTGGAATACTGTATCCTTCAACGTTGCATAAACCAAAAAGCTAATACATAGGATTTTTGTCCTATTCCGCTATGGTGGCTATTATCCCTTTACCCACTCCAGACGTCTATTGGAGTATTCCGGAAAAAAGGGGTCTCTGAGAAAAGCACAACTGAGTTACTTTAATATCTAGCATTAAATTAGTGCCTTACCAAACGTTGAGCGCCATGTAGTGTAGTTACTATTTTCCCAATAGGCTCTCCTCATTGGAATAGTATATCCAATAGATATGATGTAGGACTTCGGTCAGTAGGTATCTATTGAATATACTAAACTTAATAGTGAGTGCCAGAGTGCCAGCTAGCTCAGAGGTCACTAGAAACTTTCTCGAATACACAAGAAGGGATTACTTTCTGACAACCGCATAAACATGACAACTTTGTTTCCCTAGGACTGGAATAACTATCTTCAGAGTTGTGGAAACAATAGTTAAGTATTTCACCCCAGTCAATCGTGCATGCTTCGTTTCTACAGAGGGTGCACAGAAATAGACAGACAGGCGTTTTAAATAAAGAGGGTTTATTGAACGGTCTTCTTTCTCATGCAAGAGAAGTGAACTGCTACAATTGTTAGGCAAAATACAAAGTATAATGCGTACAGCGTAAACTGTAATATGAAATCTACACTAATATAATAAAGAGAGAGCCCAAACATTTGAGGCGGGTAATCTCAGGAACCACAGCAACAATCACAACACCCAATACAGCGTTGGAAAGGGCAGTTGCAGCAGAAGGACATAGGCTTTGTAGACGCCCACCATATACATTTAAAAGGTAAAAGAACCGTGCCAGCAAAGTAGTCCCTTTGAGGAAATAAAATTGACACTTTTGCCCCATCAGTTCCCGGTTTCTGCTTGGTAGCCATTTTTTTCATTCAGACAAGCACCCATTTTGTGTGGGACATCCATTTTGTCTTCAGACCCACAAGCAAGACACCCTGCCTCTGGCACCCCCGTTCATTGACCACACATTTCTGTGGTTCTGCCAATTCTGGGAACCAGCAGCAGATAGTTCCTGTTTTAAGAAATAGTTCCTGTTCTTGACTGTAAGACACCCTGCACCTGGCATCTTAGTTCATTGACCACCCCTTCCTGTGCTTCGGCCAATTCCCAGAACCAGCAAGATAGTTCCTGTTCTGAGAGATAGTTCCTGTTCTTAAACTCTAAGCCAAGAGATAAACCCCCGAATGAGGAAGGTCCTTCAACTGAAAAGAGCACATTGAGGAAGGACCTTCAACTAAAAAGGAGCACATTTCGACACATTGCATGCACTCTCACGAGACACAAGACACGCCCACACCTTGACACATCTGGTTGGAAATTACTGCTTGTCACTTCCCTTTTTCTTCCTTCTTCTTTTGCCTACTGCCTGAAACTGTATAAATATTCTGCTGTATGAATAAAACATCAGACCACTCCTGTACCCGCTTGGTGCTGGAGCTCTCCCTTAACTCGAGTTATTAAATAAAGCCTTAACTCTGCACCACGAACTCCTCTCTCTTTGCCTTCTGATAGCATTCTAGAAATTCTGATTGATGGGGTATTAATTTATTTACCACATTATTCTGGCGCCCGAACAGGAACGTTCCCTCTCCCCAACGCGCCGGCAATGTCGGTCCCGGTACTGCCCCCTCCCGACCTTTGACGGACTTCAAAGTGCACAGACGCGGGGAATTCCCGCTAACTCCCTCAAGGCGAAGGGGGGGGGGGCGCTGCGGCCCGTCATCCACAAGAGGCAGTGAGGAAGATTGCGGAACGTCCTGATCCAAAGCCCAACCCGTGAAGAAGATGAGTCCGAGGTCCTGAGATCCCTTCCTGCGCAGCGTCAAGTATCTCAAGATTACGGGAGCCTGAATACTTACTTTTGGTGAGTAACTTAGTGTCAGGTTTATTGTTTCAAGTTCAAGACGTGTACTGGTATTTGTGCCAACACGGCCAAGAAGGGTCCTGCTTAAATTTAAAGTAGGACACGGTAGAGAGGATATCATTTTTGTTTTTGAGATTGTTATATTAATTAAGACCTGCTACCATGCCGTGGTTTTCAAAAATGCACAAGCTAAAAACTAAGAAGGGGCTGCTCGAGGAGGAAGTGGCCATTCCTCCGAAGGATCCCCCGGTTATTTTATGTATGTTAAACACAGCCTGGGAGCAGTAATGTATTTCGATTTGTGGACTGATTACACCAAAGATCTTGAACATAAATATAGGTGGCCTGAGACAGGGACTTTTGACATGGAATGTATACTGAAATTAGAGGAACAGTTGTGGAAGAAAAAGGGGGTCCGCCAGTCACAAAGTGATTCGGTGAATTATGGAGAAGAGAAGCCCATAGGAGGCAACAGAAGGAATTGTATAAAGTTGAAAAGGGTAAGAGAATGTCAGAATAGGCCAAGAATGAACAATTACAAGAAATAAGGGAAGTAATGAGTTTGAGGAAATGACACTGTCCCGTTCAGCCTCACGTGTGGTACAGTATATATGGATTAGTTACTTACCTGTAATCCTAGTTCTCTTCCAGGGGTATCCTCATCAAAGTCATAAGCATTAGAATATTCCCGCCCATGCGCGGGACCCCAGAAACACTATATTATATGTGCCCCACATATATATACTCATATATATATATATATATATATATATATATATATATATATAAATACATATATATATAAAAACATGCAATAGCAGCCAAATAACATCAGAGCTGAAATATGCTGTGAAGAATTTCCACCACACATGAATAATAAGCATTAGAAACAACACCAAAGATTGTTTAGAAACTGTTTTAATGCTCAGAAAGCAGTAGAAATTCTCATAACTCCCTGGAAGCATAGGAAGCTCCCAAGCTGCTTTGCAAACACACAGCCTAAAAAGACTGAAAAGCTAACCTGTAGCTGAATAGCAATAAACTGACACCGTGCCTTTAAGGCACCCATGACCCCCTGTAACCCATCATGCCCCAGGGGTGACAGTTAGGTCAGCTGTTCTTTTCAGAGACTGAAAACAAACCCAGTAACAAATAGGTTAACTATATCTCCTTATTAAAGAGTATCCTTTGCCCGGGGAGGCGGGAGGGTTGCTTATGACTTTGATGAGGATACCCCTGGAAGAAAACTAGGATTACAGGTAAGTAACTAATCCTTCTCTTCCAGGGATCCTCATCAATAGTCATAAGCATTAGATAGAATAGCGAGCCTCTCCTCTTCCCTGCGGGCAAAGGAATGAATCTCATCAACAAGTCTGAGTAGGCTATAGGCTACCCAAACAGTTTCCTCAAGGAGGCCTGCCCTACTTGAGTATCGGCCCTGGAATCAGATTCGAGACAGTAATGCCTCGTAAAGGTATGAGGTTCCGTGACGATTCGAACCCGTGTTTTCGACATCGTCGTAAACCCATAATTTCGGTACCAGTGAACCGTAAATGATCCATATAGTATATCCTGGTGTTTTCGCTATGCTACGAGCAAGAGCACTCTTGTTATGAGCACATTTCCGGTACACCAATGGCATCCATTTTAGAATATGGCATCCATCTTGTATTCTTGCCCTCACATAGTCAATGAACAAACAGTGACCTCTGATCAATTCATTTCGCTCAAAGGACACGTAGGCTTTAGCCGGCGATTCACCTTGTTAATGACACGTACACCTTAAGGCAGAAACGCTGTGGCCGCATGACTCGGCAGAAGCTGCCTCCTCTGCCTGAGTCCAGTCCTGCTATACTGGTTCTCGTGCTCGTTGGCCTGATCATGATTAGGCGGCCGAAGTCGGTAGCCTTGCCCATTTACGACCCACAAACATCTCTTATCCTGTTTTTCTATCTTCTACACCTGGCTCTTCTCCTTTCCTTCTGGGCCTTTATTAGGGGGAGGTAACGAAATTTACGATGAGGCGGTCCGGCTCCTGAATGAGAAGATGACATGGGATTATGATCGAACAGTGGGAACCCCTCATTCGTAATGTTTGACATCAGAAATTCGTTGACGGTTCCTGTTTGACGCCAAATATTTATTGTTTAGGATACAAAGTTTAAGAAATGTACTAGTATGTGAAGAATGTTGCCCACAGCTAAAAAACTTGTATTTAGGGAGCAACTTACTTAGTGCAAATCGAACAGGCTCCTAGAATCTGCCCGTGTGTAGTTTCTGTGACTTCTGTATCCCTGCAGTAATAAACCTTTGGTCTTTGACGCCACCATCGAGAAGCCCGTGTTTCTGTTTTTTTGTGCACCGAGACAGGTAGAACTCAGGGGTCTTCGGGTGTTGTCCCTGACACCTCTGGACCTTAATTAAGTCCAGAACTCCAATTGGTGCCCAACGTGGGGCGACGTCATTCGGTACCGGTCCAAAAGCCTGAAGATTTCGAGAAGCTTCGTGTGAAGATTCCAGAGGGAGGCGCCCCACTTCATCGATCCTGCTATATCGCAAAAGTGGCCCGACGTTCTCTTCCACGAGGGTTCCCGTTCAGACGGCTGCAGAGGTCCGCTGCCTTGACTGTCGCCCTGTCTTGGACCCGAGGTGCAGACCTTAGTACGGCGAGACGTAGACGGGTTTCTCCTTGGTGACGTCTTCAGTGCCTCAGTTAAGTATTAAGTGGTTGCTAGTTGTTTTTGGTTACTTCGTAAGGATTTATCAATTGGTTGCTCCTGTTCGGATAATCCTTTCAGTTCTCTGGTTTGACTTGGTTTTGTAGATTATCACTGGTTGTTCTCGTTACGATAATCTTTGGTTTGGTTTGGGTATCGATACATTTGTTCATTTGGTAGGCCTAAGTTCTAAGTTCGAGTGCGCACCTTTGTTTGTGTTTGTTCTGTGTTCTGGTTTGTAAAATGGTAAGTCGGAAAAACTGTATGTTTTCATGTTTTGGTTGCAACAGGGATTCCCGGTTGGAGGACTCATGTCCGGTTCCTCCGATTGGAACTCCTATTTATGAACTCTACTGCAAACATGGTGTGGGTCCTATATCCTATAATGAGGTGTGGGTCCGTTACACGAAAAAGGATGGTGTCCTTAGTTGGCCACTACATGGTAGTTTTGAACCTGAAATCCTTGATAATTTGGAAATAAAACTGTTTAAGAAGATAGCCGGGCCGGCAATGTTTGATTCTTTCCGTTGTTGGCGAAAAGAATCCAAACAATGAGAGATTAAAAAATTGAAGAAAGAGCAAAAAGAGCAAGAGTTGACCTTAATACAGTCTGCTAAGCAGCTGCAACTCAATGAAACTGAGAAAGTGATAGAGATAGCTGATAGAGAACGTAATTTGGCGATAGACAAGTGCTACCCTGCCTTGCCATCGAATGCTGCTAAGCCAGTAGAGGACCCTGAAAAGGATCCCCTGTTGTCTTACTTGTTGAGGTCACCTCCACCGTATGCACAGGGTGCTACGGCTCCACCTTTGCCAAATGTTTTGTTACCGGCTGCTGGACAGCCTGGGATGCCTGCTCCTGCTCCCTTGAATCTAGCTCCTGCACTCCCTGTGGTTAACAATATTCCTCCGGCACCCCCTCTTCCAGGGTTGCCCGCTCCTCTGCCTATGCCTGCTCCGCTTATACCTGTTGTTTCGCAAGTTACTTTGCCTGCTACCCCTACTCTTGCTGTTTCATCTATTCCAACTACTACTCTACTCAAAACTTCTGCAAGCTATATGACTCCCCTTTCTGTTCGTCGGAGAATCACTGAATCTGTCACTAATATTCTATCTCCTTTTTACAAAACTCTAATTAGGAGTCCTGCCTCTGAATCTACTCAGAGACGTAGTCAGCTTCCTAGTGTTGAAGAACGAGGAATATTAGATTCTACAGCCCTTAGGTGGATTTCGAAAGTTGGAAGGTATGATGTACGAGATGTATTAGATACATTTATGCAATGGAATGAACTGACACAGCGCTATGCGTTCGATGTAATGTGTTCCATTTTGTGTGAGGAGTGGGAGGAGGACGACTCTGAATCAGTTCCGGATGAATTAATTCATGTTCAACAAAAATTTGCTGCAGGTATGATAGTAGGTCAGGACGTAAAAGAAGCGATGGAACTGATTTTAGGTTTTAGGTTTGATCCTTCCCTCCGTTCACCAAGGGACTTAGAGAAACGTAGCACAAAACAAGGTCATCAATATCCGATGAGGGAGGTTCCGCCAATATGGCGCGAAGCCGTTCAAGCTGATGCGGTGAATGGTATTTTAGCCGCTCCAGCACAATTCCAGAGAGTGTGGATACACATTCTGTGGAAACGAGCTGAAGTGTTAGCAGTAAAACAGGTTTTGCCAGTTCCGCGTAAAAATCCCGCCGGATATTATAAAGAGCTGACTCAGACGGTTCAAGCTTGCGTAATGAATTTAGCAGACATCGACATGCTATTTGGCAATGTAGTGCCGCAACCTATCTGGGCTAAAATTCATACCGAAAATCATCCAGTTGCCCTTGGTGGTGATTGGCCAGCAGGATAATTGATTTAATGAAAACTTTGATGCCAGCATTGCGCGTTAATTGGGACAAATTGTCCGCATGCAAGCAGAAGAAGGACGAAAGCGTCTCTGACTTCTTCACTAGATTTGAAGAAACTTTCGTAGATCACAGTGGTCAGGATATGAGCACGGAGGGAGGCCAGAAATTATTTGTTGATAAATTTGTGCACAATTTGTTACCAGAGCTTAGTAATAAATTAAAAGATTCTGAAAGTGCGTGGGCTGTCTCTACGACTGCGCAAATACTTGCAACCGCTCAGTACTATGAAAATAGGGATAAAGAAGAGAAAGAAAAGTCAGAAAAGAAAACAAAAGATTTAAAAACTAAAGTCCTTTTGCAACAGGCATATCCGCCTCACACGAATCAGACAAATTCACAGCAAGGGCCATATCAGAGGGCCGATTACGGTTCCCAAAGACCGCAATACCAATGGAATCAGTGTGCTTACTGCAAAAAGGAAGGTCATTATAAGAATGAGTGTCCAGTCCTAGCACAAAATAATGGTGCTCCAGCTCAGAGAGGTCGTGATGGTTTTACGCAAACCCCTAGAGGCCGAGGACGAGGTACTATGCCTCCGCAGACTAATGATCGTCCTTCTAATTATTTTGATCAGCGAAACGGACAATCTGTACAGCCTGGTAGATCTCAACAGTACCATGTTGAAGACTACTGTGAGGTTAGTGAGGAATTTCAACAAAATGAGTACTAGGACAGCCATGGACAAAGAGAGGGAGTAGTATCAGTTCCAGTAGATCAGAGTGGGCCTTATGTCGCAGTAGCTACATCAGGTGTGGTTGAACCATTTCTGTTGGATACTGGTGCAGCAAAAAGTTCTATCATGCATGCGAAACTCCCTGGCGCACCTTTGTCTGGCTTAACAAACATTTCAGTAGGTTTTTCAGGCGCCCCTGTTCACAACCCTGTTTCTGGTCCTTTGTCTATTTCTGTTGGGCCCCGTCAATTAAAAGCACCCCTGATTTTGACGACCGGTTGCAATGAAAATCTGCTTGGTTTAGACTTGTTAAAACGCCTGTATGTGACACTGTACTGTTCTCCGTCAGGAGTACAGCTTACGTTGGGTAAGAGAGTCATCTCCCCGATGTACTTGTCAATGGATGCGCTCCCACTGGAGCTGCGTTCTCTCCCTGATACTCTTTGGGCGACTGGTCCTAACGATGTAGGTCTTTTGGAAATCCCTCCTTATGTAGTAAGTTTGAAAGCAAATGTCAAATTCCCACGAATCCCACAATATAGGATCTCTAGCAAAGGTGAACGTGCGCTTTTATTGATAGTGCAAGATTTGATACAGAAAGACGTAATAGAAGAAACTAGAGGGAATGTCTGTAACAGTCCTGTCCTGCCGATTCTAAAATGCACTGATCCTTCAAAACCTCCAGTCTACAGATTTGTAATTGACCTTAGAGAGGTTAACAAAATTGTGATTCCGCAGTTTCCTGTGGTTCCAGACATTACTGCATTGTTGACGCTGATTCCTGCTACAGCCACATGGTTTTCAGTGATTGACTTGAAAAATGCCTTTTTTCAGCATTCCGATAGCCGAGGAAAGCAGAGATATTTTCGGCTTCTCTCTAGGAGGTCGAAGTTTTAGGTTTAAGCGCGCTCCACAAGGCTATTGTGAAAGCCCATCCATTTACAGTCAGGCATTAAAAAGTCAGTTAGATTCTTTTGTGCTTCCTCCTGGTTCTGCCTTGGTGCAATATGTAGATGACCTTCTAGTGGCTGCTGATGACAAGGAAACTTGCAAAACAGCTACAATTTCCCTACTGCATCATTTGTCGGATTTACATCACAAGGTGTCACCTTCCAAACTGCAATATTGTTGCCAAGAAGTGACCTACTTAGGTCATCTCTTGTCAAAGGAGGGAAGAAGGTTGACCCCGGAGAGAATAAAAGCAATTACGCAGATGAATGTTCCTAGTACACAGAGAGAAGTGCGCGCGTTTTTAGGTATTACTTCATACTGCAGGCAATGGATCCCAAATTTTTCTCTCTTGGCAAAACCATTGGTGGCCCTGACTGGAAAAGGTGTTCCGAGTCCGGTGCCATGGCCTGCCGAATGTCAGCAGAGTTTCTCTTAGTTACGAAATGCACTGTGTTCAGCTCCGGTGTTGGGTACACCTGACTACAGTAAGCCATTTACACTCTATGTTCACGAGAGAGAAGGTTGTGCGTTGAGTGTTTTGACGCAACGATTTGGTGATAAACAACGTCCTTGTGCGTATTTTTCATCAACATTAGACCCGGTAGCCAGAGCGTTGCCAAGTTGCTTAAGAGCTACAGCAGCAGCTGCAGTGTCCATTCGACAATCTGCTGGTCTGGTCATGAACAATATGTTAGTAGTCATGGTTCCACATGCTGTGGATACACTCATGAACCGAACGAAGACTCAGCACCTCACCAGTGCTAGATTATCAGGCTATGAGCTGACACTGCTAGCGAGTCCTATTCAGATTAAAAGATGCAATGTACTGAATCTAGCAACACTGTTGCCGACTAGCCAGGAGTCGAGTGATTCTGAACCCCATGACTGTTGTTTTAGAACAGAGGAGGAGACAAAAGGACGGATTGATCTTAAGGACACTCCGTTACCAGATCCAGATGGCACGTTATATGTTGACGGGTCTTGTTTTAAGTTGGAGAATGGTGATGTGACAGCTGCCTACGCAGTAACGACTTTGAGTACGATTGTGGAGACTGCAAGAGTGAGTCAGAATTCTGCCCAAGCTGCAGAATTAATTGCATTGACTAGAGCGTGTGTCTTAGCAAAGGGAAAGAGAGTGAATGTGTTCACAGATAGTCAGTATGCGTTCGGCGTAGCGCATAGTTTTGGTCGACTGTGGAAGGAAAGAGGTTTTATTACGTCCCATGGGACTAAGATCCAGCATGGTCAGCTAGTCAATGACTTTTTGGAATCTCTAACCTTACCGACTGAAGTTGCGATTGTGAAGTGCAGTGCTCATCGAGCGGTTACGGATGATGTCGGTCGTGGAAATGCTTTTGCTGATGAGATAGCTAAACAGACAGCTAGGAATACGATGAGTAGGATGTATGTTGCAACGTCTGCGAGATGGGTTGCTGAATCGGGAATGTGTGAGAATACAGTGGAAAGTGTGAAAGCAATTCAGGAAGAAGCGACTGAAGAGGAAAAGATTGCATGGAAAGAGAAAACGGGTAAATTGGACTCGAGTGGATGTTGGATTGACTTGTCGGAGCATCAGCGTTGGATGTTGTCTGATGCGTATGTGCTTGCGGTGGTAACGATGGCGCACGGGGCAGCGCACATCAGTTCTAAAGGGATTTGTAAGATGTTGGCCCCAGTCTGGAAGAATGATGGAATCAGTAAATGTGCAGAAAGAGTGGTTAGAAATTGCATGGTATGCCTGATGCATAATCCTGGTAAGGGAACCCCCACACCTGCTGGACACTTCGCTCCTCCTTCTTGCCCCTTCGAAGTGATTCACTTGGATTTCATCCACATGGACCGATGTAATAACCTTAAATATGTCCTAGTGGTAGTCTGTGCTTTTTCGAGGTGGATTGAAGCATATCCGCTAAAAGATAACACTGCCTTGTCCACTGCAAAAATCCTCCTAAAAGAATACTTCCCCAGATATGGAATGCCACGGATTGTATGGTCAGACAACGGGAGTGAGTTCGTAGGGAAAGTTATGCAGAGTGTGTGTGCAGGCTTAGGGATCAAGCAGAAATTTCATAGTGCGAACCACCCCCAGTCAGCAGGTTTAGTTGAAGGGTACAATGGTACTCTTAAACTGAAACTTGCTAAGATACAAGCCTCCACGGGTTTGTCCTGGCCAGATGCACTACCGCTGGCCTTGTTATCCACTAGAGCGACTGTGCACTCTCGAGTAGGGCTTAGCCCATATGAGATTGTGTTCGGTTGCCCTGCAAATGTCTGGGGGGTACCGAGACCACGAGAATTTAAGCAGCTAGAGTACCCAATGTTAATTGATTACCTTTTTGACTTGACTGCTAAATAGAGTCTCATTCACCAACAGGTTTTCGATGCATTGCCAAAGCCTCCGGAAAGTCCAGGTCACCAACTGAAACCCGGCGATTTCATCGTCATCCGAAATTTCGGACCAGGAATCTCCAACCGAAGTTTGTGGGCCCCTTTCAAGTGCTCTTGGCGACAAGGACTGCTGTACGTGTGGCTGGCCGGAAAAATTGGGTTCACGCTACTCACACTAAGCGTGTACCCCTTCCACTCCCTTATGACAACTGGGTTAGACAAGGAATTGGTGCCTCTGATACAGAACCTGTTCCTGGATATGTTCCTTTCAGTGATGCAGAACTGACAACTGATTCACCGAACTCTGACTTCCCCCCTGAAGCTGCTTCTTTGATCACTGACCAGAACACTGCATCGAACGAACATTTGTCATCTGCGAATTCGAACATTGTTGCCCCTGCTGGAAACAGACTATTCCCGGATCAAACAACGCCAGGAAAACTGAGATACAACCTCTGTTCTCATTCTAAGGACAAATAAAGCAGGAAACTGCCTATTTTTCATATTTGATCTATTACATTGCCTCCAGCCAGGAAGTTTACTGAATATTTTGTATTTCCCTGTTTATTTCTGTTGTTCCTATTACCTTGCCGTCTGGGTCGCCGTAGGGTCGTGGCTTTGTGCCTAGTTGAATCTGCGGGGGCCAGACACAAGGTCGGTCTTTCTGTTAGTTCTGTGAACTCCCAGGACTGATAGAGGCATTTTCAACTACGTACATATCACCAGTGGTCACGAGCGGTTGTAGAAGATGGAGCTTCCTGGGCTGCACCGAGAGAATGTAATTTATGTTCGCAGAAATAGATTATACAAAATTCTACATAACAAATGTTTTCTGATGCAATGTGCAATTACGTTTTTGATTATTTTAATAACGTTGGTGGGTGGAATTGCCTTTGGTATTCATTTAATCTTTGCACCGATCACGACTACAGTACCTCCCCATGTTCCTGTTTCTCCTACTGTTGCTTCTTTTCATTCCTTTCATCCGTTTCCTGAACATGAGCAAGCTCGACGCTCAGAATTCATAAATTACACTTTTGTACAGCTCTTGCACCAACACCAACTGGTAGTTAACACAACGGACTGCTGGGTGTGCGGTTTGATACCACACACTATGGATAAAGGCATTCCCTACCTGGTCTTGCCTTTTAGCTATAATGGATCATGTCGGGCCTTCCAGACTGTATTTGTCTATGCCCTCGAGACCTATCCCCTGCGTCCTCCACGTTCCACCAAGTAAAACTCCGCTAATAAAGCCTTACTAAAGGGAATAACTGACATGATTAAAGATGTCAATAACACCCCATTTATCCCTAAAGATGAGCTACGAGTTTATTTGAGTTGGAATGCTACGGAGTATAGCATTAGTTTGGGTGAAAACAAGCGTAAGAGCTCCACTCCAGTTTGGGTCGTACCTCACCGAGGTCAATTCTGCTTGCAAGGTAATGGGAGAAATCCAAGAGCTCGGCTAGGGAAGAGTGATTGTGTTGAAACTTATGTGTATCCATCAAACTCTTCCCCTGCCTTCCTAACTGCTAAGGGTACCTACTTCATCTGTCGAGACAGGGCATATACATGGTTGCCTGCTGACTTTTCAGGTTCATGCTATATTGTTCGACTGTTGCCTCCGACATACACAGCTGCCCTAAATTATCACAAAACCAGAGTAGTAAGAGGTGTTTTCAGCAAAGAAGACACCGCTGGTCAGGAAGCCGGAGACTTCTTCAAAGGTTTCCTTCCGTTCTGGGGGCCTATGGCCAATAGTAGAAATTTACGTCAGCTAACACGGGTAGTTAATTCTACTATTACAGAAACTGCTGGTGCCCTTAGTAACTTAACAGCTGAGCTCCAGGCGGATCGTCTCATGACATTACAGAACCGTATGGTTCTTGATGTAATACTTGCAGATCGAGGTGGGGTATGCAGAATGATCCAATCGAGCTGCTGTGTTTATATCCCCAATAATGCTCCGACAGTGTACGAAGCGATCTCTAAGCTACACAAGATTTCCGACTCTATTCATGTAGACAAGGGAAATTGGTCGTTAATGGAATGGCTTGGGACTCTATTATCAGCGTGGGGATGGAAGGTTCTGATGGTCGTTGGTATTGTCTTAGTGTTCCTATTCTCGTGCTGTCTTGTTATCCAGTGTGGTCCCGCCTTGTGTAGCCTCTGTGCTGCAACCTGTTTAAGGAAACCGCCTGTGTTGGGAGACAAGGTGCGAGAAAGAATAATGCTACAGCAACATATCACTGACCTGATGAACATCGAGATAGACTCTGACATAGAGTAAGTAATTGCCTATGTAAGGGCAAAAGGAGGGTCTGAGGTTCCGTGACGATTCGAACCCGTGTTTTCGACATCGTCGTAAACCCATAATTTCGGCACCAGTGAACCGTAAATGATCCATATAGTATATCCTGGTGTTTTCGCTATGCTACGAGCAAGAGCACTCTTGTTATGAGCACATTTCCGGTACACCAATGGCATCCATTTTAGAATATGGCATCCATCTTGTATTCTTGCCCTCACATAGTCAATGAACAAACAGTGACCTCTGATCAATTCATTTCACTCAAAGGGCACGTAGGCTTTAGCCGGCGATTCACCTTGTTAATGACACGTACACCTTAAGGCAGAAACGCTGTGGCCGCATGACTCGGCAGAAACTGCCTCCTCTGCCTGAGTCCAGTCCTGTTATACTGGTTCTCGTGCTCGTTGGCCTGATCATGATTAGGCGGCCGAAGTCGGTAGCCTTGCCCATTTACGACCCACAAACATCTCTTATCCTGTTTTTCTATCTTCTACACCTGGCTCTGCTCCTTTCCTTCTGGGCCTTTATTAGGGGGAGGTAACGAAATTTACGATGAGGCGGTCCGGCTCCTGAATGAGAAGATGACATGGGATTATGATCGAACAGTGGGAACCCCTCATTCGTAATGTTTGACATCAGAAATTCGTTGACGGTTCCTGTTTGACGCCAAATATTTATTGTTTAGGATACAAAGTTTAAGAAATGTACTAGTATGTGAAGAATGTTGCCCACAGCTAAAAAACTTGTATTTAAGGAGCAACTCACTTAGTGCAAATCGAACAGGCTCCTAGAATCTGCCCGTGTGTAGTTTCTGTGACTTCTGTATCCCTGCAGTAATAAACCTTTGGTCTTTGACGCCACCATCGAGAAGCCCGTGTTTCTGTTTATTTGTGCACCGAGACAGGTAGAACTCAGGGGTCTTCGGGTGTTGTCCCCGACACCTCTGGACCTTAATTAAGTCCAGAACTCCAGGTATGAACTGATTTCCAGGTTGCAGCTTTGCATATTTCTGACATTGGAATGTCATGCAAGAAAGCTACCGTAGCGGCTTTTCCTCTAGTGGATTGCACTTTGGGTGACCTCAACAAAGGCTTGCCTGCAAGCTGGTAGGCCAATTTAATGCAAGAGACAATCCATCTAGCGATGGACCTCTTGGCTGCTGGAAAACCTGTCCGCATTGAACCATAGTTCACAAACAGCTGATCTGTTTTCCTAATCCCTTTCGTCATTTTCAAATAGAACTTGAGCACTCTCTTAAGATCTAAGGAGTGAAGTGACCGCTCGGCTAGGGTCGTAGAATTTGGAAAAAATGAAGGGAGGGAAATGGACTGATTTATATGAAAATCAGAAATTACTTTAGGCAAGAAAGATGGATGAGCCCTTAGGACTACTCTATTGTGATGGAAAACAGTATATGGTTCTTTTGCACAGAGCGCTTGTATCTCGCTTACTCTGCGCGCAGAGGTAATCGCCACCAAAAAAGCCGCCTTCCAAGAGAGATGTTGCAAGGAGGCCTTGTGGATAGGCTCGAAAGGAGGTGACATTAACCTGGATAGAACCAGGTTCAATTCCCATGGAGGAGAAGGGTTTCGCACAGGGGGATACACTTTTTTTAACCCCTGGAGGAAGTCCTTCACCACTGGAACCTGAAAGAAAGAAATCTGATCAGGTGATTTTCCGTATGCTACTATGGCTGACAAATGCACCCTAATAGAAGTGTACTTCAAACCAGCAGTTGCCAGGGAAAGGAGGTATGGCAAGATGACGTCCTCCTGCCCCATAGTCGGATCTAAGTGATGATCCCTACACCATAAGTAAAACCTTTTCCACTTGAACGCGTAGGACGCTCTTGTGGAAGGCCTCTTAGCCTCCTTTAAAATGTTCATGCATTTGGGAGGCAAGTTCAAATGTCCATATTGCAGGACCTCAGGAGCCATGCTGTTAGGTTCAGTGATGGGAGGTTGGTATGCATTATCCTCCCGCTCATCTTGCTCAACAGGTCCGGCCTGCAAGGGAGTCGTCTTTGTGGACACACAGACAGATGTAGAAGGTCCGGGTACCACCACTGGCGCGGCCAATCCGGAGCTATCAGGA
Source organism: Lissotriton vulgaris (assembly GCF_964263255.1). NCBI lineage: Eukaryota > Metazoa > Chordata > Amphibia > Caudata > Salamandridae > Lissotriton > Lissotriton vulgaris. The sequence goes on from NC_141695.1 coordinate 100,762,531, forward strand.
TCATTTTCATGTTCGACTTGAGGAGCTTGGAAACTACTCTCGGAATCAGAGCCAGGGGAGGAAACGCGTAAGCCAATGTCCCTGACCAATCCATCAGTAGAGCATTCCCCTGCGTTCCTGGCCGGTGGAACCTGGACGCGAAGGCGTGGCATTTGGAGTTTGTCATCTGCAAACAAGTCTATGGTTGGACGACCCCAGCAACGAAAAAGCTCTTCTACTACTTCGTCATTTAGCACCCAGTCTGGCTGATCTTCGAAGTGCCTGCTGAGTGCGTCTGCTTTTACGTTTAACTCGCCTGGAAGGTGCACTGCCACTACTGTGAGGCCTCGAGAGAGAAGCCAATGCCAGATTGACTGAGCCTCTCGAGAAAGTGGGCGAGATGTTGTGGCTCCTTGTTTGTTCAGATAAAACATGGTGGTCGTATTGTCCGTCTGAACTAGGACTGAGTTGGACTCTATCGCTGGAAAGAAAGCTTTGAGAGCCAGGAATACCGCTCTGAGTTCCAGCATATTGATGTGGTATGTCTGCTCCTGCGCAGACCACTGGCCTTGAATTTGAAGCGGACCCATGTGCGCTCCCCAGCCTTGCAGAGAGGCATCCATCACTATAGACTGGGATGGAAGAGGTTGGTGAAACAGTACCCCCACCAGTACATTCTTTCTCTGAGTCCACCATTTGATGGCATCTTTCGTTGCTTGGGAAAGAGTGATACGATCTTCCCAACATCCTGTCGCTTGGTCCCACTGGTCCTCTAGTGCCTGCTGTAGAGGACGCATTCTCAGCCTGGCGTTTGGGATGAGAAAAATGCAGGACGCCATGGAACCCAGCAGGGATGCTACTTGTCGGGCTGTTGGAAACCGAGACTCTAGCAGAATCCCACATTTCTGACTCATGGAAAAAAGTCTCTCCTCCGAAGAAACGCTTTTCCCACTCTTGTGTCCAGAATGGAGCCTAGGTAGTGGATGGACTGTGTAGGCTGCTGAACTGACTTCTCCAAGTTCACATGGAGGCCGAGCCTGCGCAACTGGTGCAGGCACAGTTGTAGATCGTGCGTTGCCTATACCGGAGATGGGCCTTTGAGGAGCCAGTCGTCCAGGTATGGGTAAATGAAGAGTCCCTTTTTGTGAAGAAATGCCGCCACCACTGCCATGCATTTGGTGAAGACTCGTGGTGCGGACTTGAGACCGAAGGGTAACACCTTGTACTGGTAGTGTTTGTTCCCTACGACAAACCTCAAGTACTTGCGATGTTGTTGAGCTATTGGGATGTGAAAGTACGCATCTTGCAGATCCACCGAACACATCCAATCTCCGGCTTGAAGATGTGGGCATATTTGGTGAAGCGCTAACATGCGGAACTGTTCTCTGACGATGACTTTGTTTAAAAGTCGCAGATCGAGTATTGGTCTGAACTTGTCCTCCTGATCTTTTTTGGGGACAAGAAAGTATCTGGAGTAAGCTCCCTTTGCTCTTTGAGCGGAAGGAACTTCTTCTATCGCTCTTTTTTGCAGTAGGACCTTCACCTCTCTTTGGAGCAAGCTTAGCTGGTGAGGGCAAGAGCTCTTTGGAGGAATGCTCTTCGGAGGCGCTCGGAAATGTAGTCTGTATCCATTGCGCAGTATATTCAGCACCCACTGATCTTTTGTGATGCTGACCCACTCTGTCAGGTGTTGTGAAGCACTTCCTCCCACTGGAGTGGGTAACGGCGCCAGAGGATGCCACTGTTCAGGCCTTTCCTCCTCTTGTGGTGGTAGAGGATTGTATGTATGTATGTATAAACCATTTTATAGCGCGCTCTATTACTTGGGAGTATCCTGGCGCGATGGAGAAAGGCAGAGAAAGACAGAGCGGAGACCAGCTTATGCCACACCGGTAAATAAATGAGTTTTCAGACTCTTCTTGAACTGGCCTACGCACTGAATGGAGCGCAGGTGAAGGGGAAGGGCATTCCAAGCCCAGACAGCTACCACGGTTATGGACTGACCCCCTAGTCTAGTCCGCTTGAAGCGAGGAATAGTCATCTTAAACAGGGAGGACGACCTAAGGGCACGTGGGGGGGCATAGAAGGTGAACCGTTTCTTCAAATAGGCTGGCCCTTGATCATGAGTTGCTCTAAACGAGAGCACTAGGGATTTAAATAGAATGCGCTGTGCCACTGGCAGCCAGTGAAGGCTGCGCATGTGGGGGCGAACGCTCTTCCATCTCAGAACATTAAACAGGAGGTGAACAGCGGCATTCTGGATGACCTGTAGGCGTTTAACCAGATAAGCAGGGATACCGCTGAACAGAGCGTTCGCATAACCCAGTCTCGACAAAATGAGAGCTCGGGCAACAGTCTCTGTAGCTTCTCTAGGAAGCAGTGGGAAGAATCTTTCGCAGCGTTCTCAGAGTAGCAAAGCATGTCCCTGATAGTTTTCTTATATGATCGTTGAATCTTAAATCCTCCCCAAACCATATACCAAGATTTTTGGCGGGCCACCCATCACCTTTGGACTGGGAATGTTCGGGGGCCATAGTGAATTTTTAAAGCTGGAAGGAAAAGAACCATAGAAGAGGACCTCAGATTTGTCCTCATTGCATTTCAGCTGGGCCATAGTCAGCCAGCGAAAGACTGAGGACAAACAGAGCTGGACTGCTGCGGTATCCAGATGGTCGTCCGGCCAGGTGAACAACAATTGTGTATCATCGGCATACCCAATGATCTTAGCCTCGTACTGTTCCGCCAGGTAAACCAGGGGAGTGATGTAAATATTGAACAGTAGGAGGCTAAGAGTGGAGCCCTGAGGGACCACAGTGAGAAGTGGCTTAGGCTCTGAGGCATGGGGAGGCATCCAGACCTGTTGTGTCTGGTCTGATAGGAACAACGTTAACCAGGCCAGGGCACAACCACAAATGCCGATCGCAGACAGCCTGGCAAGGAGGAGCTCGTGAGGAACGGATGAGAGAGGTCCAGAAGAATCAGGACCACTCTGCCGCCACTGTCCAAACACTCCCGGTTTGCCTCCGCCATTTCCACCAGAGCTGTCTCAGTGCTGTAGGCCGCCCTGAATCCCGATTGAGCTGGATGTAGGGCATTAGAGGTCTCAACAAAGTTCTCGAGTTGGCGAAAAACCACTTTCTCACAGATTTTTGCCAATGCTGGCAAAAGGGATATAGGACGATAATTCCCTGGAACAGCAGCATCCAGCCCTGGTTTTTTTAAGAGCGGCAAAAGCTTTGCCTGCTTCCAGCCTGTAGGAACCGTTGCTGAGGATACAGAAAGATTCACTATCTTGGTGACCTCACTGCATACAGTACTGGCTACTTCTGAAAGCACCCGGGCAGGGCAGGGGTCTTAGGGTGAGCCCGATTTGAGGGACTGAAGAAGTACCAATATATCACAATCAGCAGCTACAGAAAAGTCCGTGAGCTGCTGGGTGCCGCAGTGACATAGCATAGGGGGGGAACCAGCCACTGTGCTGACTTCTGGCAGCGCAGAAAGCAGGTCCTTCTGAATCTTTGCTTTTTTATTAGTGAAAAGGTCAGACAATTCCTCACACCATTGAATGGAGGAAGGTAATGCGGTTGTGTCAGCAACAGGGGATAGAAAGATTTTAACAATAGAGAAAATCTCTCTACTGTTGTTTTCCACTCTGGCAGTTCTCCCTGCATAGTAGCTGCCTTTAGCAGTCTTAAGTCTTAATAGCCGTATAGTAGTCCTTTTGGGCTGTACGCAGGGCGGCCTTTGTCTCTGAACTATACTCGTGTCTCCACGCTCGCTCCAACCTTTTACACCCCAGTTTCGTCACCCTCAAATCGGGGGAGAACCAGGGTTGGGAAGGGGTGCGGCGGAGCCTTGAGATGGTAGTATGTTTCGTAGAAGCATCAACCGCCTGCAACACCCACCCATTAAAGCCACAAGCCGCCTCGCCTATCTCAGGAATAAGCGTCGGGTGGGCTCTGGATAGGGCTTGGCCGAACGCAACCAAATTGATCTTCTGGGGGTGGCTAATGGGCACCTCCTCTACCTCTGCCGGGTTTGCCTTGGAACTGGGATTTCCCCTGGTTCTTACTTTGGGACCACTGAGGGGTTTGAACCGCTGTTGAGCCCCTCTCCCCCTGTTGGTCTTAAAGCGGCGTTTGAATTCTTTTTTCTTCTCCAAACCCACCGCTTTCACTGTGTCTAGTTCCGTCTTCACTCGGGTAATTTCTTCGTCAGCATGTTCCCCGAAGAGAGCAGAGCCCGAGAAGGGGAGATTAAGGATGCGATGCTGAGCATCCGGCTTCAGACCTGTGAGGCGCAACCAGGCCAACCTCCTGGCGCAAACCCCATGTGAATAGGAATGCACCGCAAGTACAGCACCATCTGCAGCCGTGCTTATCATCTGATTCGCCAGCAGACATCCTTCTGTAACATTCTCTTCAAAATCCTGCTGGTCTTCTTTTGGCAGTTTGGATTTGAACCTTTCCATGGAGTGCCATAAGGCTCTGTCGTATCGACCCAGAAGCGCAGCTGCACTAGAAACCTTAAGAGTGGATGCAGCTGAGTTGCAAACCTTGCGACCCCAGGAGTCTTGAGATTTGCTGTCCTTGTCTAGTGGGACTGAAGAGCAACCTGTAACTGCGTGCGTCTTCCTCGCCGCTGCCACAATTACAGAGTATGCTGGAGGGTCAGATCTTACAAACACCGGGTCAGAAGAGGCCGGTTTGTATTTCTTCTGAATGCGGGCTGGCACCCCTCTGATTGTCGCTGGAGTTAGGAAAACCTCTTTGACAGGATCCATAATCCCCGGGACTAAAGGCAGCAGTGGACGGGAGATAGCTTTTTTGTGTAGAGTCTCAAAAATGACTGTCGTTGTAACCTGAGGGACAGACATTTCAATGTTCAGTTTCAGTGCTCCTCTTTGCAGGACATCCAGATACGTGCCAATGTCATCCACTGGGGAGGATCTGGACGTAGGACTGTCCGTCAACGTAGGAGAGTAGTCCCTCTTGGAAGACCTGGTAGAAGAGGTAGATGAAGTAAACGGAGTTCGTCGACGTCTACAGTGAGCACTGTGTCTCCTCTCCCGCGATCTTTTTGAATGCTCCTCCCGTCTAGGAGAGCGAGATCTTATCCGATCTTCTGAACGAGGTCTTCTTCTGGGAGATCGGGACCTTCTGGGAGATCTGGTTGGTGTTCTCACAGGTGATTTGCGCCTGGGAGGACTACGCTTGTCCATCTCCTCTACCAGATTTTGAAAAGGAGACCTGTGCTGTGGGCGGGAAATATTGTTGCATTCGTTTGGTAGCCCCAGAATCTCTCCAATGGTCCAAAGACTTGTACCATATAGGCGATAGTCTGACTTGCTCGGCCGAAGGATCTGGCCGACGCTCAGGAGATCTGCGCACAGGACTTCTGGACTTAGAAGATGCAGTTGAGGAGCCAGAGGACCGTGAAGTGGAATGACCGGATGCTGACTTCGTTACCATGATCACATCTGAATGCCTCGACGTCGAGCGTTCTTCCCACGCCGCCGAATGCCTTCTGGAAGTCGGCGGGTCAAACAATCTCGACTTTGAATGTCCATGCGATGATCTATGGTCTCTCGACGTTGAGCGGTGATGACTAGCCGTCGACGGAGCTCTCTGCCTCGACGTCGAACGGCGATGACCGGCCGGCGACGGAGCACTCTGCCTCGACGTCGAACGGCGATGACCAGCCGTCGACGGAGCCTTCTGTCTCGACGTCGAGTGCCTGTGCGACGACGGCGGAGGGGTATTGGACACCCTCGACGCCGAGCGCCGACGAGACACTGACGGAGATTGCATCCTCGACGCCGATCGATGAGTTACTGTCGACGGCGGAGGGGTCTTGGTCCTCGACGCCGAACGCCGCTTCTTGGACGACGGCAGAGGGGTCACACTTCGACGCCGGTCGTCGCCTGGATGACGACGGCGGAGGAGTGACCTCCCTCGACGCCGATCGTCGCCTGGTTGACGATGGCGGAGGAGCCCTTGATCTCGACGCCGACCGTCGCCCGGTTGACGACCGCGGAGGGGATCTCGTCGACGTACCTGTTCTTCTTTTCAACGGCGAGCCCGCCGTAGACGGTCTTTTTGATGCCAAACGATCCACCAGTAGTTCTTTCCTCAGCGCCAAGCCTGACGCTGAGGCTGAAGGGATGGAAGACTAATGTTTGGATGTTTTAGTATTCTTGGAACCCTTCTTCCACGGAGACCTTCCTCTGGATGACCTATGAGCCAGGGCATAGATGCAAATTCTCTCCCTTTCTTTGAGAGTTCTTCCTGACAGGTGCTCGCAGTGAGGACAGGTGCCTGGATCATGTTCTTCAGGCAGACACAGGATACAAACATCGTGGTTGTCTGATTTTGCTTTCTTGTTACCACAAGAAGCTCACTTATCAAAAAGTGAAGGCATTTTCCACTGAAAATGGCCAGTAAACTGACTTAAAACGGCAGTTCCTTACTTGACAAGGTGAAAAATGTCAAAGTAAGTGAAAAAAGTTGTTCAAAGAGAGTAATTTTCTGTCAGAAAACAGAAAATTAGTGGAGCTGTGTAACCAGGATCCTTCCTGAAGGAGCCGGAAAGAACAACTGATCTAACTGTCACCCCCGGGGCATAATGGGATACAGGGGGTCATGGGTAATGTAATGATGATACTTGTAAAGCGCACTGTTACCCCATCTCGGGGTGTCCTGGCGCTGAAGACCACTGGGGAACCCATTCTGGCTTTCCCTGTGAGATGGTACCTTCTGGGTATCTCCAAGGTGAAACCAGGCATCCCCGGCGTCTGTGGGGGGCCGTTGTAGAGATGAGGCAAGCTTAATGCCCAGAGTTGCCGAGTGTGATCCCTGGTTAGAGTAGGCACCGAGGCGAGAATTATCGAGTCCGTTGACCCTGGTCCACGACCCTGCCGCGTCGGGAATCGAACCCTGGTACCGGGCCGCTCTCTGCTTCCGGATCTGCCGACTCTAACCAGTGAGCCACTCCACTCCATTAAAGGCACGGTGTCAGTTTATTGCTATTCAGCTACAGGTTAGCTTTTCAGTTCTTTTAGACTGTGTGTTTGCAATCCAGCCTGGGAGCTTCCTATGCTTCCAGTAAGTTATGAGAATTTCTACTGCTTTCTGAGCATTAAAACAGTTTCTAAACAATCTTTGGTGTTGTTTCTCATGTTTCTAATGCTTATTATTCATGTATGGTGGAAATTCTTCACAGCATATTTCAGCTCTGATGTTATTTGGCTGCTATTGTATATATATATTACCTACTGGCGGTCGCCAGTAGGTATATATAGTTAGAATTTTCAAAAATCCCATAGGAAAAAATCCTATGTCGAATAACTTTGGCGTTTGTGGACGGAATTGGCTGAAATTTTCAGGAAAATGGCAAATTTTGTTTCTGAGCAGCCCTTGATAATTTAGGGGGGTTTCGTCAAGGGGGGGCCGAGAAAAAAGAGGGGGCCCAAAACGCGTTTTTAACATTGAGTTTTCCATAGGGCGGTTGGACTCCCTTTTAGCTCGAACGGCTGAATGGATTTACACGAAACTTGGCAAAATTGTAGATATGGTTTGCCCAACGTGCCTTTGCTAGGTCTCAATATATGTGCTCCAGTGGATTTTGAGAAATTAACGTTTTAAAAAACAGATATATCTTTGACAGCGCTCCGGTTAGCGCTCCGGTTCGCGTACCTGACGCGTAACGGATCTTCGTGAAGCGAAGCTGATTGGCTCTCCGGTGTCTGTAAACATTCTAAACAGTCCGGAGCGGCCGCCATCTTGTGTCTCGGTAGGATCGAGACACAAGAGGTGGCAAAAACAAAGGGGGAAATGAGCATAACGGGGCAGAGTACATCCTCCCTGACTCCCTAGGTTTGATGAGGGGCTTTAAAAGGGCCTCGCGGGGTTAAAAAATATTCATTTTTATATCCGTTTTTTTTGCGGGGGGGGGGAGCGCTCGGTACGCGCACCGGGAAGCGGTCCGGGAAGCGTAATATTGGGAAAAATAGGATGAAAGAATGTTTAAATATTGTATGTTTATTGATTGTTATTTTTTTATTTTTTTTATTTTATTTAAGTACCAACATGTAGGTACCAATGCAGAGTCTAAAAATAAAAATACATTGTTTCCTTTGTAGATATCTTGCAGGTTGTTTCAGAAGTTATTGAGGTATATGGAATTCATAGCGTAGTCTGTCAGGAAAGCAGAAACACAATGGAGGCAGGACATGATAAAGAGATGTTAAATACACATTGGAGATGATATAGTGGAAGAAAGGAAGTAACTATGAGCAAACTTAAAGTTGCACAGTATATTTAAAGTCTGATTTTACATCAAAATCAATTTGCTACTTGTTTAAAAAATACATACAAAAATGAATAATGTCTCAAACTATTTTTGAATTATTATATATAAATTTATTTTTCTGATTTATTTTCAAAATTAAAAAGAACTTCTAATAATTCTTGGTCAGATTTTGTCTCATTTTCAATTAAGAAATCCACAGCTTCAACACATTGCAGAAGTTCTATGTCCAGTGATTCATCAAAGAATTCTGAATCATTTTCTGTGTCTTGGTTGCATACTGCAACAATTTCCACGTTATTTTTCTGCTCTCCTTCCATTTCTATGCTGTAAAATGAATTAAAAAAAAATATATCAGTACAGATAGGGCACTGTTGGGTTTAAGTACAGACAGGTAGTTTGGTTTTTTAAACAGTGATTTTTTCGTTGGGCAGTGTATGGTATCAAACTGGAAGTAGAAATATCAAAAAATGTATGTGATAAAGTCTAAGTCAATTCTAATTATACAAGACAAGTCTAACTCCATCCATAACTAAAACAGAGAAGTCTATTTTTTTCTATAAGTATTACAGAGGGATAGTATATAACTATCAGAAAATGTTTTCCTAATTAACTTACAGTACAGAAAATACTTCAGTTTTTAAAATAACATCTTACCTTTCAAATAGAAGTTTAAGTTATCAGTTGAAATGTACTTGATATGTACTTCAAGAAGTAGTAATCAAAATGGCTGTGTTTCTCTCTCTTTCTTTATATATATTCAGGTACATAACCAATCAAATGTCATGAAATAATAGAAGATATTGAAAGTAGCATTTTGATTGGTTGTCAATTCTAACACTTCATAAGTGTTTTGGTTAGGTAATTTACCTCAGGATATTTAATCAGGCTTACAGCATAATTTTCACAATGAAATTCCATCAAATTTGGGGAAATGGTAGGGACTGCTATGTAGTAGGGGCTATTCTATATTTGATGAAAGTGTCTGTAGTGGTTTTTCTGTAAATTACTTTCCCACCTTTTTTTATCGAGCGCTTACCGGTGCGCTCCCCGGTACGCGAACCGGCAGCGTTACGGGAGTCCTCCATTTTGAGTATTGGTAGAATTGAGACACAAAATGGAGGACAAACAATGTTCGGAATGGAAAGAAGGGGGCACGGTAGACACTTTGTGACCCTCTATGTTTTGAGAGGGGGGATTAGGATGCTGATACATGCAAAAATAAAGAAAAAAAATATTTACAAATGTCGCGGGGGAGCGCCCGGTACGCGCACCAGTAAGCGAACCGGGGAGCTTACTTTGGAGAAAAAAAAAAAGCATACATTTTACAGCTTTTGATATTTGCTATTAAAAAACCATTGAAATTCACTGAAAAAACCATAGGTTATAGACCATATATAGTTAGGAATTAGCATTTACAAAACCTTGAAAATTCACTGAAAGAACCATAGGTTATAGACCATATATAGTTAGGGATTAGCATTTTCAAAACCTTATTTTACTCACACAAAACCATTGAAATTCGCATATATAGTTAGATGCACTAACTATATATCGCGCACCCGCAATCCACTGCTGATGATGTCACATATTACATCATTCATGACATGCTCAGTGACATCACTGATGACATCTCAATTGACATCACTGATGACATCACTGATGACATCTCAAATGACATCACTGATGACATCACTGATGACAACATCCAGTGACTGTATGTTTCTGTAAAGTTAAAATATGTCTTACATATTGAAGAATGAGTGGATGTATAAGTGTCTGGATGAAGGATTTAGTAGGTGTATGACTGACTGTATAAGTGAGTGATTAAATGTGTCTCACTGAGTGCATGGGTTAGTGACTACACTGTATTAATTTGTGCATCATTATGTCTGTTGTTCTGTAAACTGCTGCATGTGTTGATCAGTAGCTATATGAGTAACTATATGGGTTATTGATTGGTTGCCCAAGTATTTGTATGGGAGACTGAGTGTGTGTGTGGGTGGCTGGGAGGTGTATGACTCTGAGCATAGATGTGTGAGCAGTTGATTCACTAGATGTATGGGTTCAAAAGTGCATGTGGAAACAGCTGTATGGGCGGTTGACTGTGTGCATGAGTGTATTGGTGAGTGAATGGATATCTCAGTGCTACATGTCAAAGTAAGTACATATGTAAAACACAGTACATGTGAGAGTTGACATATATAAATAACTGTGCATAAGAGCCAGTGAATGTGTGAGTGGCTGTATGGATCATTGTGAACTTGTATCAGGGATTATATAAGAGAGTAAATATGTGTTAGTATATGTTTGAATGAGTAAGGTGTGTATAACTGTATAGTTGAGGAAATGGAGGTGTGATTGATTCTTTGCATGACTGACTAGGTGTGTGAGTAACTCCATGGATTTGTGACAGTCTGTGAGTGTCTGTTTACACTGAGTGTATGTAAGGTTATATTAGAGTCTGAAGAGGTTCATCGTATTATCACATGAATGATGTCATCAGTGATGTGCTCAGTAATGTCAAATGAGATGTCATCAGTGATGTCATCAGTGATGTCATTTGAGATGTCATCAGTGATGTCATTTGAGATGTCATCAGTGATGTCATCAGTGATGTCACTGAGCATGTCATGAATGATGTAATATGAGACATCATCAGCAGTGGATTGCGGGTGCACGATATATAGTTAGAGCATCTAACTATATATGCAAATTTCAATGGTTTTGTGCGAGTAAAATAAGGTTTTGAAAATGCTAATCCCTAACTATATATGGTCTATAACCTATGGTTTTTCAGTGAATTTTCAAGGTTTTGTAAATGCTAATTCCTAACTATATATGGTCTTTAACCTATGGTTTTTTCAGTGAATATATATATATATATATATATACACGAGTATGGTCAAGCTACAAAAGAATCGCAATCTCATAGTTCGCGCTTCTGATAAAGGAGGAAACATTGTGCTGATGCACAGAGAAATGTATCTAAAGGAAGCCCTATTGCAGCTTAATGACAGAACCTGTTATACGAAATTCACAGGATTAGAGCTGAAAGCTGTATATACGGACTGTCACAAAAAATTGTCCAAATGGAAATTGAAAGGCCTAATCACTAAATCTGAGCATAAATTCCTTAAAAATGACCATCCCATTGTGCCAACAATGTACTTTTTGCCCAAACTACATAAGGACCCTCTAAACCCTCCTGGGCGTCCGATTATTTCAGCCAGAAACAGTTGCACTGAGCACATGTCACAATATGTGGATTTTTTCCTGCAGGAGGAAGTAAAGAAACTGCCGTCATACATAAGTGATACTAGTGATTTTTTGTTGAAAATCCAGAACCTAACATGGAAACAGGACTATCTATTAATTGCACTGGATGTGTGTTCATTATACACAAGTATCATACATTCAGACGGCCTTAATGCAATGAACTTCTACCTGCAGAGAGCACAACCAAACATGACAGAACACAACAATATGTTGGTGGACATGGCGAAGTTTTGTCTAAACAGCAATGTTTTTATGTTCAACAACATGATGTATAGGCAGCTACAGGGTGTTGCCATGGGGGCCAGCTTCTCTCCTAGCTACGCGTGCTTGCACATGGGCTATTGGGAGGAGCTGGTCCTCATGGTGGAACACGCAGAGACAGTGCAAAACAGGGTGGTAACCTGGTTGCGCTTTATTGATGACCTGTTTATTTTGTGGAGGGGTGATACAATATCTGCAGAAACATTTATAACAAACATCAATAACAACAACTTGAACCTCCAATTTACTGCCACTATAAGCGATACATCCATTACATTTTTAGACACAGAAGTCTTTGTTGAACACAACAAACTAGAGACCAGATTGCACCGCAAATCCACCGCCGGGAACTCTACCTTACACGCCAGAAGTTCACATATCAAACACCTAGTGAACAGCATCCCTTATGGGGAGATGCTAAGGCTTAAGAGGATCCATAGTAGGGAGAGTGACCTGAAAGACGCCCAAAGAGAGAGCAAAAACAGATTTTTACAGAGAGGGTATTCTAATAAAATCATAGATGCAGCTATACAAAAAACTGCACAAAGAGACAGATCCGAACTGTTGTCAGGACACACCAAGTTACCGCTCGAAGGGGAAGCCATAGTCACCAGGCCACCTGAATTCAGGATAATTGTGCAGTACAGCGCACAATTTAAACAAATCCAATCTATCATCAGCAAGAATTGGCCACTAGTCCTCAGTGACCCAGTGATAGGGAGTGATCTCCCAAAAAGACCTTCTATTACCTACAGCAGGGGGCAGTCTATGAGGGACGAGCTGGTAAAAACCAGCCCAGAAGTCTTAGAGTCAACAGTATGGTATCAAACACATACAGGCTTTTTTAATTGCAAGGTATGCAAGGCTTGCCAACAAGCAGTCAAAAATCCTGCTACCTCTCGCCATTCAACAGGAGGGAACACAAAATAGACAAGGTGTTAACTTGTAAAACCGAATACGCCGTCTATGTCTTGATATGTCCTTGTGAACTGCTCTATGTCGGGAGTACCAAACATCCCGTACATAAAAGAATCCTTCAACATCTAAGAGCAATTGACAATCAAGACAATACCTATCCTGTCGCGAGACATTTTAAAGCCAAGCATGACTCTAAGAGCAACAAACTCAGGTACTATGCAATAGACTGCGTACCAGCAAGTAGACGAGGTGGCAACCGAGAGGCCAAACTTCACCGCCTTGAGACCCATTATATACTTGCGCTTAATACCAAGCATCCTTCAGGTCTTAACATTACCGAAGATCTTTACACATGTTTATAGTGGGTAAACCTGAGGCACTAGTGGCATAGGATTTACTTCATTTGCACTATCAATTAGCATATTTTATGGATTTTAGATACATATTTATTCTGATGAAGAATTTTTTTTATCTGTTTTGTAACACCATCTTTTAGCAATTAAATTTACTGTGATGGTCATTTTAGATATACTTAAATTATAAATCAATTTTAGCCTTTATATACCATTTAGGTTTTTATAGGTGTAATAATTAATTGATTTGCTTGTGTATATTTTGCTGTTGATGGTTTATAATGTACAGATTGAAATTCATTTATAGATATGAATTTCTAGATCCATATATGATATGCGTTGTTTTGCACATAAATTGTGGCCAGTCTTTTACCACTATGGTATTTCAATGGCACTACATCCTTTCACAATATAAGTGGCTCTTTCGGCGATTAACTTTTATGCCCGTTTGCACTTTATCTCCATCCCTTTGGGACCTGTAATTATTGGACATTTCAAGCGTATGGGGCTCCATACTGATCCACCCAAAAATACACCCAGGGATTTAATGAAAATATGCTGCTATATTCTAAGTCTATTGATTTAGTACAATTATCAGGATTTAAGCCGCACTGAGATTTAACAATAATGAATTCATTTATTTTATTCACGTTTATTTACTTTTTCTCACCTTCACGAAAATCAGGCATTGTATGTTTTTATACTAGTACACAGGTTTGCATTTATTTTCAGTGGCCAAACTTACATACATAGTATCTTGGGTATTCAAAATGAACTGATAAAAGAAAAAGATGTTGTAGTTCACAAACCAGGATTTTTTCTATGTTTGTGTAACCTGTAGGCCAATACCTGTAACGTCAGCAATGTATTTAAACCAATGCCAAAAACTTACCTGTGTCATGTGATCAAGCGCTCTGTGTAGCGCGAAACGCGTCATGATGGCTGGGAGCACCAACACCGAATAAACCACCTTGCACAAAACTTGGGTCCGTGTCCGTGTTTTCAGGACGAGCTGAGCCTGCCTTGCAGCCGGATTATCCTTGGAATATATACGAGTATATATATGTGGGGCACATATAATATAGTGTTTCCGGGGTCCCGCGCATGGGCGGGAATATTCTAATGCTTATGAATATTGATGAGGATCCCCTGGAAGAGAAACTTAAGGTATCTCAATGGGATTTCTCCCTCTCTGGCAAGTATTTAGCATAATTCTTTAGTTATTGGCCATTGTCTCAAGGCTGTGCTGCTCAGTGTTAGGTACCTCCATGAACATAAATATGAGATACAGTTTCTGATGAATGAGTGTAACATAGATATGTTTGCCATGTCAGAAACTCTGGAGCATGATGCAACCTGTTGCAGATGCCATTCCTAGGAGCTGTAATGTGATACAGAGTCATAGGAAAGAGCGAGAGAAGGGGGTTGCTACCACAGTTAAAGATAATTTAAACTAACCTTTGGTACTGCTCTCCCCAGTAGTAAATACTCAGAGGAGGTAATTGGTTGTTGACTGGTTTCATCAGCCTGCTCCATTTACTTGTTTACAATTTACAGACCACCAAATGCCCATATAGCTTTTATTGAAATAGTCTCTGAAGCTTCTACTCATCTACTGATTAATTGTTCCAAAGAGATTGTCTTGGGGGGGGGGGGGTTATTTAATGGTATGCCACCCCTCATGGTCAACTCAGGCCTTTTTAGGTCTTACTAACTATACAAGGCATGCACTGCCAGTTGCAAAACACATTGTCAGCTTACAGTGGGCTTAGAACCCACCCATTGCTCATCATTGATTGTCTTTATTGCCAGTCACATTATCTTGCTTCTTATTAGTTACTTTATGTGGGTTTTACTTTTTACTTCCCGTTTGTCTCACCTGTGGAGCTTGGGCACATTACTTATGTCCTTCTACTGCCCACTTTTCTGGCACCACTTTTCTCCGTTTATTAAGCACTCCGTGAGAGTGTGGGTGTTTTCCTGCGGTCTTCCTTGTGTACTCTCCGCCACCAAACCCCTTCGCCACAGTCGTGTTGCGCTTCTCCCTGGCACCTTGTGTGCTTCTCCCCCATACATTTCTTTTCACTTTTATACCATTTCTCTATGGCACTCTCTCGTTCATGCTTTCCCTGATCCATTTTCCTCTCCCTTTCCATTTGCTTCCCTTCCCATACTCTCTGTGTTGCTTCCCCAACTCATGCACCGTGACAAACGCATGCCTTACTGTTGCTTTTCCCTCACCCATCTTACTCCCCCTCCACCTGTTCATGCTTCATATTGTTTATTGATCCAACTCAGATCAGTAAACAAAAAGGGACAAAAAGTACTCGCATCATTTTGTAGGTGTGCATATTTTTAACATTTTTAGCTTTGATGTAGAGCATTACTTAAACCCTTGGTAAAGCCAATAGGTGTGACCTATTGTCTCTCTCAATGCTTATTTGATTTGATTTAATGGCTAGCTCGGAGGTAAAACAGGAGGTTGATCTGCTCACCCATCAATGATGTTATATGATCGATCTCATTTTTGGCTCTCCTAATTTGATCAGGTTCAAGTTCTCATTGTGCATGGCCTCGACTGGTCACTCTCGCCTATTGTTTGACACACAGTTACCAATACCACACTGTGCACCTCTCAAATTTGCCCGACCCCGTCACGGCCATGGCACGAAATTCATTTTACTGAAGCTTTTCAGAAATTTGTAGAGCTTTGGGTGGATGTGCCAGATACTTCAGATTCAAAGGAATATACCTCAATAATTATTTTACTACCCTTTATAAAATGATTCTGCCTATTAACAGGTGCATTCCTTTCTAAAGACCTATTAGCCAGTGCTTCATGACTGAACCTCAGACTAAAAGATTACTAGTGAGACAGACAGAAAGGAAATGATGCTAACCTAATCCCATATAGTAAACAACTTTCCAGGTTACACTTAAGACATCTTACATATTATCTTTGCCAGGCTAAGAATATTTACTATGCAATTTTGATTCTGTATGTATCAAACTCTGTATAAACTCTAATCCACGAGGTCAGAAGTCTCACAACTATACCCTGTTTAAGCCCTCTCAAGGCTTATATCATAGGTGCTACAGTTCGATTGCTGTACCACAACATAAAAAAAATATTTTGGTCGAGAAGACTTGGCTGACCCATCTGCAGTTTTGTAAGAAGAGCCCATATTGTATGCTATTCCCCGCTATACAGATTCTCTTACTTTCCACGTGTTAATTTCTGTCAAGTCAATATCTTATGGCGTTACTTGTCCTGTCAATACAACATGAGCTGAACATTACAATTACGCCTGAACTTAGGGTTTTCTGAAAGTTGGAAGACAAGTGTTCCAAAGCCTTTTTCAAAGAAACCCAATTCTACTTTTGGATCTAGCCGTTGGCCTATTACCCTGCTTCCTTCCATTATCAAAATAGTGGAAAAATATTTGGCCAGTTGGTTATCTAGTTATGTTGAGCACTACAATCTATTGGCTGCAGCTCAAACTTGCTTTCGCCAGGAGTACAGAGACTGACTTGGAATCAGTTTTGAATGATTTTCGAAGGAGCCTTGACAGTGGAGTCTATGCTGGTCTCATTTTATTTGAACTATCCTCAATGGTCGACCATTCCATGTTAGTCGATCTGTTGGTAGCTGTGGAACTTAGTTACAGATCTGGCATGGTTCCCCTACTGGTTGAATTATCCTAGTCTTTACTGATGGCTTCCTTTAAATATAATTCTAATTAAGTGAGCTGTAGAGTTCTTCAAGGATCACTTTCACCAACGTTATTCAACATCTATATGAAACCACTTATGAATGTTAGATCCTTTAGTCTTCATCACATGTCCTATGTGAACTACACCCTGCTCGTTTTTTAGACTTGATCATCCTATAGAAGAGATTCGGCAAATTATTCAATACTGCCTCCTAGCTACCCAGTCTTAGGTGAGTAGAAACATGCTAAAATGAATGCAGAGCAAACATGATCTATTGTTAATTACCTTTAAAGTAGGGATTTAGCCACTTCCACTCTTTCTAAGAGCCGGGGATGGAGGCCGGCATGAAGTCACCCTTTGTTTCCACTTGTGCAAGAGCCAGCAGCAAGCAGGGCTTGAATTGCAGCTCTGAAAGGCAACAGGAAATTGGCATACCGCTAATCTGCAGCCAGCCATTCAGAGTAACAAAAAGGGACATTCCTGCAAAAAATATTCGGCATTAGGAACTCGGGCAGATCCGCCTCGGCAAGGTCTCGCCGACAGAAATCCATTTCTTGGCGAATGCAGGATTACTAAATTAAGCAAAACTGGAAACCCAGGCCTCGTTCAGACAAGGCCCCAAGTGGGCTCCACCCATGAAATCCAGCGCGCTGCAATGTTCTCTAGAACAGAATTCATTAATCTGTTTCTCTGGGAACCCAGCACAGCGTAAGCGCTCTCAAATATGAATGTCAACCCTTGGCTATCTGATACACCGTGCCCCCCGAGAAAACGATCAAAGAACCTGTGCCTGTTGGGTTACAAGGTACTGAACCTGTATACATTTGCCAAACAAAGTGTGTTTCAGAAATTAAAGATATCATCTAATGCAGCTATATATCGGGGCACGTTTTATGTAAATAAAACAGGCACTCCTTGAAATATTCCAGGGTGCGAGTTGGGGTTCTGTGAAAGCCTGCTGCTGAACGAGGCTGTCTGAATGCTAGAGTTCTGATATAGGTCCCAGAATGCTGGGGTCGGTCTATTATGGTCAGTCAGGTCTTAGGCATCTTCTTACGCCCCACGCTTAGGGTGCTAAGGCAGCAGGTGCAAGCTATCTGTCAGACACCTAATCTTACAGGCCCACAGGAACTGCTAGAATAGAAAGACAAAGGAGGGGTCCTTACAGACCAGGGTTGGATGACACCTGACAGAGCAGTATGGCTACTGCCGGATGCTATGGTACAGGTTATAGTAAACACCATACATGGACCAGCGCATCTGGGAGAAAAAGCGATGTTAGATAGCATACAGAACATATGGCATAACAAACATTTGAGAGCTGCAGCCAAACAAAAAGTAACAACATGCATGATTGGTAACCTGTTAAGGTGGAGCAGGGTGGATTCCAACCCCCTGACCATCGATTTGAAGCTCTACAGATGGACTATATCAAAATGGACAGATGTAGAGGATACAAGTATGTACTAGTTGTAGTGTGTGCCCTGACCAGATGGACAGAAGCCTATCCCGTCCCAGACTACACTGCGACGACAACTGCTAAGCAACTAGTAAGAGAATTTTTCCCGAGGTATGGGTTGCCCCGTGTCATCTATTCAGACAATGGCCAACCTTTCTCTTCCGAGCTAATGAAACATGTCTCCTTTCTATTAGGATACACTTGGAAATTTCATTGCATGAGACACCCCCAGGCAGCAGGATTGGTAGAAAGACACTTTCAGGCTCTTAAAACTAAGTAGGCCAAAAATACAGCAGAAAAGGGCGTAGATTGGATGACTGCCTTACCAGTAGCCCTGTTCTATATGTGAATGGTACCACACTCCGGAATAGGATTAGCACCATTCGAGATGGTCTTTGGAAGACCACCAAACATGTGGGGAGTTCCTAGACCAAAATCTATTTCTGATGTAGATAGCAGAATATTGACTGATTACCTGGATTCCTTGATATCTGCACTCCGTTCTTGTCATTCACAGGTGGCTGCAGCCTTCCCAGACAAAACCAACCCTGAAGAACACACCATCCGACCCGGGGATTGGGTCTCAGTCCGGAACTTCGACAGGACTAATCCCCTCCAGCCCAGGTAAAAAGAGCCAAAGTTGGTCCTCCTGGCTACGTGGACTGCAGTGAAGATCGAAGGCAGAAAAGGCTGGTTGCATGCCAGTCACTAAAAAAAAAAAAAGTACTTAATAATAGACTCTCTTGCCAGCGATATCGCCAAACCCAGTGACACTATTGTTGTAACCTCACCTGTTGTGACTCCCCCGTCACACACCCCTCTCCCTCCTCCCTTCTTGGTATGGTCCGCTCTGTCTCCGGGAGCGTGAGTTAGAATGTTGGTTGTGAGAGAAAGCCGCCAAGCTGGGAGCACCTGTTTGCCTATTACTAAATAAAATTGAACTTTGGAACCTTCATTGTGTAGTGGCTCTTTACTACATTTCTGGCGACGAGGACGAGGAGCTGAGCCAGGGTCAGTTAGGTGCTTTCCCCCCTGGATAAATTTGATGCTTGTGCGGAGTTTTGAATAGAAAAGAAAGACTCACCAGTTGATGTTTGAAGATCACTGGACAGCAGACATACCGGCAATCCAGGCTGTACTCATCGAGGTGTTCCCTTGGGGGGACGTGAGATTCTCGATTCCGGAACGTAAAAACAGGGCTCGAGAAATTCACTCGACCGCTCGCATTTGCGAGTGAGATTGATTAAGGACGAGCTATTTTTAGGTCCTACTCGCCCTTTCTGGCGAGTAGGAATACAAACTTGACACTTGACCTCTGCCTCTGAAAGCAGAGGAAATGTGACAAGAAAGCAAGATTTAAAGGCATCTTTATTGCTCACAAAGTAAATGAGCAATAAAAATGCTTTTAAATCTTGCTAACTTGTCACATTTGCTCAGTTTTCAGAGTTTGAGGTCAAGTTCATTTAAGTTAGGTCGAGGAGATTTTGTAGTTTACTAGACCTGCAGGTCTAGAGCATTTTATATGATTTGTTGAGCCCTGAAAAGGAAGTCGGGTGTGAGGCCTCGGTGAAGGTGAGCTGGTGCCGTGTGGAGAAGAGGAACGTTCCCTCCTCGTTTGAGGTCTGACTGGCGACGGTGGATCTGGTGACCAGTGTCCCCTGGGAGTACCCCGCGGTGGTGGAAGTAGCGCTTCAGGAAGCAGCGGAAGGTAGAGCCGGGACAGTCGGTTGTGACCCGACGGTGAAACAGTTGTCCGGTAGCGGGACACGGATCTGTCACAACTGTGAAAGAAGACGCTGAGGGGGAGCGTGTGAGGAGGTACGTCTGCTGTTGGCGCGGAGGAAGAATTGAGCCGGACTGTCGGGGCAGCGCGGTTCAGGCACAGTCTTCTTTCGATGTCAGTTGGGTCGAAGACGGGTTCCGACAGTAGCAGTGCTCTCTACTTCTACCGTCCTTGTGACAAGTGTGAGGCAGTCTTCAACCAGACGGGTTACTGATTGGGAGCCAAGGCTGAGCTGAGAAGCCGTCCCAAGTAGAGAAGCTGTCGGCTGGATAACTCACCCCTGAAGAAGTTGAGGTACGACATCGTGAGGTGTTTGTCTTTCACAAGAGGAATATATGAGATAAGAAAAGAAAAGTCTTATAAAAGTGAAATTTGAGCGAGTTATTTACGAACTTCATTGAAAAGAAAGGTTACATAATAATTCAAGTAATTTACTGCATAACGTTGGGAGAACTTGTGTGTGAAATATTGGATGAAAGTATTACCCAATCGGTAGTACAGTGACTTTTCTCTGAATTCAAGTGGTGTGCACCTATGAAATTGATCGGGAGGAGAAGTTGAGTGAGGCTAAGGTTTAACTGTTCTCCTACACCACAGAGGGAAATTTTAAAGTTTGACAGGCGCTAGTGTCGTCTCCTACAGCTCTTAAGCTGAGCAGGCGCCATATTGCACTGCCACCTTGTGGGCCATTCTTATCAACGCACGCTTGTTTCTATCCGGGATCGAAGAAAAAATAGAAAGGAAAAAAACTGATTTGAGGTGAGCGCCAAGTGTTCGAGGCGTGAGTGAGTGACAGCGTTGGGAAGCGGGTATCTCCTAACTCCCAGAATTATTGGAGGCGAGTAATTAAAAGTCTCAGAGAATCCGGGGGTAATCTTATATTTAATTGATAGGAAGATTAACCGTAGGGGACCCAAGCTGGACTGCATAATTGCGTTGAGCCTTTGAAACACGGTGAGGAGCGTTGAGCGTAACACAGTGTGTTGAAAACTTATGAAACTGTACGGCAGCAGTGCATTGAGCTGTGTGAGGAAATATCAGAGGAACAGAGAGTGTAGCGAGCTTTCGTTCCAGGGATTGAAGATTAACTGTGGCAGCACGTTGAGCTGTATAAAATATCTGAGATGATCAAGGAAGGGAGTTAACCCCTGTGGCCACGCGTGAAACGGAACTGAGGCAGCGCTTGGAAGCGGCGTGAGAAGATTTCAAAGGGGCAGGTAGTGCAAGGAACTCTTGTGGCAGAGTCAATACAGATTTGAGGCAGCACGTCTTGTGAGGGACACGTAATCTCTTTGTATCTGTGACAGTGGATTTACAAGGGCCATAAACCAACAGACGGCGTGAGCAATGCATATTTAGTGATTTCAGGGAGCCAAGAAGGAAAACAGTAGGCGGAGTAGGAAAAGTGACCTTCAAATTAAGAACCCCAGTGTCCACAGCCTGCGCATTACTTTTAATCAGCTCGGGGCGACAGAGAGTCCTACAAAGTGCACTCGTACCGCCATCTTTCTGCTTGAGGTGGATATTACATCTTCACGTGAATTCCTAGATATAGCTGCGCATTTAACATGGAGTGGGGCAAAAGGTATAATTTTCCGCCACCAGTGCCGTTTATGGAGGGGGATGAAAAAAACACTGCAGAATGGAGTGAGTGGAAAGAATATTTTGAGGAGTACATATCAGTTGTCGAGGAAGAGGAAGTATCTCTTATACCTGAGGAAAAGGCTGAAATATTACTTCACAGTTTAGGAACTGAAGGACGGAAAAAGTACCACGAAATGGAAAAGGTATTCACGAAAGGGTCAGTCAGAAATTTGTATGATGACATCTTGAGTGCGTTGGATGAATATGAAATACAAGCCTCGTTGGTAAAGGTACAAAGGGATGAAGTGATCAAGGAAAGAATGGATAGCCAAGAGGAAGATAATACTAGTAAAATAAACCCGGAGTGTACTATCTTCATAGGTGGAGTAAAGACAGATATGATCTCAGATTCAGGATCACGTTATAGTTTGGTAAGCAAGAGTGAATGGAATAGAGAATTAGCTAAAAAATATGGAGATGAATTTTAAGAGGCCAACATATTCCTAAAAACGTACACAGGGGAGGACATCAACGCAATAGGTTACAAAGTTATGGATTTAATGCACAAGGGAAATAATACTTGGAGTACCATATATATAACGGAAAGAGGACCCACCATGCTAGGGTGGAAGGATCAAAAGAAATTGAAAATATCACGTAAGGGAAGAAGAAAAGAACACATGAGTGAGCTGGCACAGAACCAAAGCATGCAGGGAACAAATAGTGAAGCACTGAAGGCTCGTGCGCCGGCATCAAAGGGTTCGGGAGTTATTGAAGGAGCTGCAAGTAATAAAGAGTATGGAAAAGAAGTAGCTAAGGACAAACATAAGGAAAAACGAGAAACTTACCAAAGTTGGGTGGATGAAAGAGAAATACGTAAGAAACAGGAGAGAAAAGGCAGTGAAGGAAAAGTTGGGAAAAAAGGAGAATTCGAAAGAAAGGGAGAATGCATAATTACTACAGCAAATGAGCGGCAAAGGATCAAATGTAAGAGTAACCAATTCAATCACAAGGAGACGTGGCAAAGAACCACATCGTCTGAGTCCAGGACCAAAATGATGGAGGAGTATGAGGACAATTATGAACAGGAAAGAGAAGTGGACTCAAGTTTGTGTGAATCTAAGGGTGAGAATAAAGGAAAATACTTTCATAGGCCCAATAGTGATAAGTTGGAGAGTGAGAGTATGGAAATGCAGAAAATACGAAAAGATTTCCCATTAAAGGTCCTGTCGGGAAAAAATGGTCCACTATGAGTATAGGAGAAAGCATAAGTTTCGTGACCCAGAAAACACAACTGAGTTCTTCTATGGAGGTCTAGTGATGGAACAGGAGGACAGACTAAGGGCAGAAGAGGCTCGTGATGATGATCTGGAGCTGTTTGAAAAGGAATTCGATATAGGTCTGGATTCTGGTAAGGGCCAAGGGAAGGAGGGTAGAAGATGGCCTAGACCAGTCACCGAGGATGACATTGTAAGAGAGACATAGTGTGTCAGAGGGAGCTGCCGGGGAGTGCCCTGGCCCAAGTTTCTGCGTAAGAGAAAAAAATGAGGAGCGTTACCGCCAGGATCATCCCTCCTTAAGGGGATGGAGAGACTAGTAAGAGACATGCGGAACTCTAGGGTGTAATAGACTGTTGGGCTTGTTCAGACTAAGGGGAGCCCCAGGGTGAAAGAGTGATGTGGCACATACCTGTTGTAACCTATGTCATGGGGCCCATCAAAGAGACTTTAAGGAGAGCAATGGTGTGGTGGAAGGTGAGGTGTTCAAGGTATGGAAGGAATCAGCCGCACCCATTGTGAGACATAATTGCTTATCCCTTTGCGAGAATAGTCAGGACTTCTTGGGGGACCCAGCGGAACATTTTATCCCACTGTTCCAGAGTTCTTTCAGTCAGTTCGATACAGAGGTTAACCTTAAGGTTATGGTTTACTTTTAAAAGTTGCCCAGGATAAAGTTCCATCCCTCTCTCCCCTCATTCCCCCGGGACAGTCCCCGCTGGCTCTGGGGGGGGGGGATCTTCCCTCCCTCCCACTGTTGTTCGTTCTCTGTAACCTAAGGGGCCGTCTTCCCCATTCTTCTTCTTTTCTTGTTTCGGTTCTCTTCTCTCTCTCCCTGGTGGTCTTTCCCTATCTCCTGTTTCCCTTCTTTTGGCTGTCCTCCTTCGGCAGCCCTCTATCCCTCTCTTTTCCCTATCCCTTTCCGTTTCCTTGCCTCCTTTTAACTCACCCCTCTTTTTCCCCACTCTCCCTTTAACTGCTTTCTCTCGCACCTGTCTGGGGAGATCTGGGAGAGCAATGGTGTGGTGGAAGGTGAGGTGTTCAAGGTATGGAAGGAATCAGCCGCACCCATTGTGAGACATAATTGCTTATCCCTTTGCGAGAATAGTCAGGACTTCTTGGGGGACCCAGCGGAACATTTTATCCCACTGTTCCAGAGTTCTTTCAGTCAGTTCGATACAGAGGTTAACCTTAAGGTTATGGTTTACTTTTAAAAGTTGCCCAGGATAAAGTTCCATCCCTCTCTCCCCTCATTCCCCCGGGACAGTCCCCGCTGGCTCTGGGGGGGGGGGGGGGAGGGGGGAATCTTCCCTCCCTCCCACTGTTGTTCGTTCTCTGTAACCTAAGGGGTCGTCTTCCCCATTCTTCTTCTTTTCTTGTTTCGGTTCTCTTCTCTCTCTCCCTGGTGGTCTTTCCCTATCTCCTGTTTCCCTTCTTTTGGCTGTCCTCCTTCGGCAGCCCTCTATCCCTCTCTTTTCCCTATCCCTTTCCGTTTCCTCGCCTCCTTTTAACTCACCCCTCTTTTTCCCCACTCTACCTTTAAATGCTTTCTCTCGCACCTGTCTGGGGAGATCTGTATCTCTTTTCCTCTGTTCTCTTTAGGGGGGAAGGTGTGTTGTAACCTCACCTGTTGTGACTCCCCCGTCACACACCCCTCTCCCTCCTCCCTTCTTGGTATGGCCCGCTCTGCCTCCGGGAGCGTGAGTTAGAATGTTGGTTGTGAGAGAAAGCCGCCAAGCTGGGAGCACCTGTTTACCTATGACTAAATAAAATTGAACTTTGGAACCTTCATTGTGTAGTTGCTCTTTACTACAACTATCTTATCTTATCTTAAGTGCAATTTATAGAGCGCACTGACACCGTAGGCTTCCTGGCGCTTTAAGACAGAGTGAGTGAGGGAGGAAGCGTGAGTGACGGATATTTAGTCAAGGGGAGGGAAGAGGTGGGTTTTAAGCGATTTTCTGAAGTTCAGGAGGGAAAGGGTGGATTTGATGGAGAGAGGAAGGAGAGTCCAAAGCCCGTGAGCCAGGTAGGAAAAACGGCGACCGCCGAATTTCTTGGTTTTAGTTTTGAGAGTGACTAGCAGAAGACGGTGGGCTGATCGGAGGTTTCGCGTTGGACGGTGAGGGGAGATAAGAGATTTGAGGAACGCGGGGCCGGAGCAGTGGAGGGCTTTGAATGGGAGGCAGGCCACCTTAAAAGCTACCCTTTGGCCTATTGGGAGCCAGTGAAGACTGTGGAGTAGAGGTTTGGCTGATTGCCATCTGGGGGTTTTATAAATTATGCAGGCCGCTTGGTTCTGGACGACCTGGAGGCGGTGTAGCAGGTATTGTGGGAGACCATAGTAGATGGAGTTAGAAAAGTCCCGGCGGGAGAGTACAAGTGAGATGACAACTTGGGTAAGTGCAGCGGGAGGAAGTAAGTGGCGAACTTTGCGGATCTTCCGGAGCTGGTACATACAGGATGAGATTACTGCACCCACTCGGGCTTTGAGGGAGAGTTCAGTGTCAATAATCACTCCCAGACTCTTTACTGATTTGGCCGGGACTGGGGGGGAGCCCAGCTCCGAGGGCCAGAACTACGGGCCCCAGTGAGCATGGCTGAGTCCAGGGAGGAGGAGCTCAGTTTTCCCGGGGTTTAGCTTCAATTGGTTCTGGTTCATCCAAAGTTGGATGTGGATCATGACTGCGTGAAACGCATTGATGGCATGAGGTGAATTGAGCGGGAGGACAATCTGTAAGTCGTCAGCGTAGTTATAGACAATGATGTCCCATTTCTGAAGAGAGTGGATCAGAGGCCGGAGGTATAGGTTGAACAGGAGCGGTGAGAGGGAGGAGCCCTGGGGGACTCCGCAGGACGTGGGAGTTTTTGTTGCAGTGTAGGGTCCTAGGCGAACCGCCTGTGGTCTTCCAGTCAGGAAGGACTCGACCCACTCAAGAGCGGTACCCTGGATGCCCGCCTGTCCGACACGGTGGAGAAGGATGTTATTGTCCACCGTGTCGAACGCGGCCGACAGGTCCAGGAGTACGAGGGCTTCGGGGGACCCCGCGTCCGCGTTGCTCCTGAGTGTGTCCGGGACTGCCAGAATGGCGGCCTCGATAGAGTGGGCAGGTCTGAAGCCGGCTTGTTTGGGCTCGAGGTGACAGGAGGATTCGATAAAATTTTACAGAAATCGGGTGACGTGGGCCTCCATTAATTTTGAGAAGTACGGGAGGAGGGAGATGGGCCGGTAGTTCGAAGGCTCCACGGGGTCGGCGTCGGGTTTCTTGAGGAGGGGCACTAGGATGGCCTCCTTGAAAGAGCTAGGGACAATGCCACTGCTGAGTGACCCGTTCAGTAGGGGTAGAACACAGTCAGGTAGGTTGAGGCAAATACTCCGCAAAACAGATGGCGGACAGCAGTCGTTAGGGGAGCCAGATTTCACACGAGTAGTGAGTTCCGCTAGTGAGATGGGGTTTAGGGCAGGGAAGGTGGTGAGGGTCGAGGGGTTGTTAGAGGAAATGTCCGATGGGTATGGCTGGAGAGCGGGAGGGATAGAGTTTTTAATTTTGGTGATCATTTCCACAAAGAAGGAGTTGAGAGTGTTGCATGCCTCTTGAGTGGGAGTCTGGGCTGGGAGGGTTCTGTCACCTGTGGTAAGTTCGTTCATGACTTTGAACACCTCCTTAGATTTGTCGACTGCCGACGAGATCCTGTTGAAGAAGTGTTCCATTTTGGCTAGGCCGATGGCAGTTTTGTATTCTTTACGCGCGGCCAAATAAGACTGTCTGGCTGAGTTGGAATATTCGCGTCTCCAGATGCGTTCTAGCTGGCGCGTTTTTAATTTGTGTTGGTTGAGGTCATCAGAGAACCACCTGTGGGAGTTATGATGCCTAGTGCTGGGGAATTTGATCCGGGGAGCAAAGTGGGCGCTGGCCGACCTCAGCCAGGATCCGATGTTGTGTTCTATTCCGTCGATGTGATCAGTTGGGGTTGAAAACTGGACGGGTGTCGGCCAGGGTTGTAAGAAAGCCCTGGGAGTCATATGTACTCCATTTTCGTGAGGAGCCACAGCCATCAGATGAGCAGGAATCTGGCCGGCGACAGTGATGGTGGTGTCAACTAGGTAGTGGTCTGACCAGACACAGGGGGATATATCTGGCTGGGACAAGGCCAGATTGCAGGTCCAGATCTGGTCCAGGATGTGGCCCTTGTTATGGGTAGATCGGGTGACCTGTTGGGTGAGATTCAGACTGTTGACAGTCTCAAAGAGCTCTGTAGCATGGGGGCCAGCGTTGTTGTCATTGAACCAATAGTTTAGGTCGCCGAAGAGGGCGAAACTGGAGTGCAGCGTTAGTAGATTAGACAACTGTTCGCTCATGATGGTAGAGAAGGATGGCATAGGATATGGATATGACTGAACAATCCTCATTGCCCTTGGAACAAACCTCACAACAGGAGTATAAATCTAAGCTGAGGTCTGCCACCCGGATTCTGGCTGATTAAGTCCACGGACACAGGTCCAGTGGTGACGTGGTCAGAACATGGGGGCAGACTCAGACACCCTGACTATGTGGGAAAAAGAGAAAGCGAGGTTCCTAAAGAAGAATGTTAAGAAGTTACATAGCGGCCCTATCATATGTTTGATCATACTGTTTTTCTTGATAACAATCATGACGTGTCTCGGTTGGGTCCTCCACATTGCTTTCCCGCCAGCACCACATACCTCTCATGCACCTAACAACACTCAGGAGCACACTACCCCCACCTCCTGCCCTGATGGAAATAGTTCATGTAAGAATGGGTGGCCTTGGGGGACTTAAATAAGGTCCTTAATGCTGTCTGCTACCCGAATGAGAATGGAGATCCCCAGGCGACAGGTACGGTCCTAGAAAGCGAAGAATACAAGCAGGGGAACATGACCATGTCCTACAGGATAATAAATACCAAACCTAAAAGGAATGCTGGGCCCCCTTCCATCTCGGTCTCAATAGTAAAAGGGCACCTGTGCATCCGGAAAAATGGCTCTGTTCCATTAGGACACAGTGACTGCCATACCACTGTGAGCTTTGAAGACAAAGGAAAATCATCATTTTCAGCATCTCGCCATACTTATTTTATCTTCGAGCATACAGCCTATGTGTGGCTGCCCTTGAACTGGGGGGGGGCGTGCTATATAGCATTTCTGATGCCCCCTGTCTTTGTGGCCCCATCCACCTACCACCGAGACCTCCTAGTGCCCCATGTTAGAACCTGGCACCTGGACATGGTCTGACTGGTTTTTGAAAATAATATCATCCTGGGGATGGAAATTGCTGTCAGCAGCAGGCATAATATTCCTGGTAATAACTGGATGCTGCCTTTACATCCAATGTGGCCCTGCCCTGTGCGGACTATGCGCTGCAAGCTGCATTCCTAAACCACATATCCAGCAGAAAGAAAACCAAAAAATCATGCTACAGGAATGCTTAGGCAATCTCATGCAAATTGAGATATAGAAACAGGTACACTCTGGGGCAAGGAGGGAATGAGGAAATAAAATTGACAATTGTGCCCCATAATTTCCCTGTTTCTGCCTGGTAGCCATTTTTTTCATTCAGACAAGCACCCATTTTGTGTGTGACATCCATTTTGTCTTCAGACCCACAAGCACCCCCGTTCATCGACCACACATTTCTGTGGTTCTGCCAATTCTGGGAACCAGCAGCAGATAGTTCCTGTTTTAAGAAATAGTTCCTGTTCTTGACTGTAAGACACCCTGCACCTGGCATCTTAATTCATTGACCACCCCTTCCTGTGCTTCGGCCAATTCCCAGAACCAGCAAGATAGTTCCTGTTCTGAGAGATAGTTCCTGTTCTTAAACTCTAAGCCAAGAGATAAACCCCCGAATGAAGAAGGGCCTTCAACTGAAGAGAGCATATTGAGGAAGGACCTTCAACTAAAAGGAGCACATTTCAATACATTGCATGCACTCTCACGAGACACAAGACACGCCCACACCTCGAGACATCTCGTTGGAAATTACTGCTGGTCACTTCCCTTTTTCTTCCTTCTTCTTTTGCCTACTGCCTGAAACTGTATAAATATTCTGCTGTATGAATAAAACATCAGACCACTCCTGTACTCGCTTGGTGCTGGAGCTCTCCCTTAACTCGAGTTACTGAATAAAGCCTTAACTCTACTTTCTCTCTTTGCCTTCTGATAGCATTCTAGAAATTCTAATTGATGGGGTATTAATTTATTTACCACACCTTTTGGGCGTGTCTGCGTTGTGCTGTTGGTGTGTGCTGGGGGCGTGTGGTACATTCCGCCATGTCTTATATTGTGTGCTGTGGGCATGTGCTGGGGGCGTGTGCGGGCGCGGGATTACGGAACGTGCCCAATATTTCATTTTTTTTCTTCCTAGGTTCTGTACATTCTAGCTCCCGGTGTCCACCCTACTCCCTTTAAATACCCCTGCACACCGTAATCATAACCCACCCGTACTCCTTAAAATACCCCTACTCCTTAAAATACCCCAACACCCTTAAACACTAACCCATCTTAACCTAGCCCTGAACCCTATAAATACCCCTGTACCTCAAAACCCAAACCTACCCCTGAACCCTAAAAATATCCCTGTACCCCAAAACCTAGCCCTGAACCCTAAAAATACCCCTGGACCCCTGTACCCCAAACCTACCCCTGAACCCTAAAATACCCCTGTACCCCAAAACCCAAACCTAACCCTGAACCCTAAAAATACCCCTGTACCCCAAAAGCCAAACCTAGCCCTGAACCCTTAAAATAGCCCTGTACCCCAAAACCCAAACCTACCCCTGAACCCTAAAAAATACCCCTATACCCCAAAACCCAAACCTAGCCCTGAATCCTAAAAATATCCCTGTACCCCAAAACCCATACCTATCCCTAAACCCTAAAACTACCCTTGTACCCCATAGCCCAAAACTATATCTGAACCCTTAAAATACGCAAACACCCCAAAACATATACCTCAGTACCCCAAAACATATACCCCTATACCCATACTTACCTTATCCAAAAATTTTAAAAAACATGCTTTTACCATTCATGCATTTACAACAAATATACAGCATATAAAATGTAATGCCATGCATTATAATGACATTGCAGAGTCATGGACCTTTCGTAATGAAAGTATGAGGAGTGATGGTATGCGGAAAGAAAGATGCGGAATAATGGGTGTTTACCCTCCCCCGGTAAGTACATTGGTGGCACGGCGGCCCACATCTCCAGCAACATACTCATATTTTTTCACCACCCATTTGAAAAATGCACAGGTCTCTCTCATTGTTGGCCAGCTTCGACTTACACTTTTAGACACACCTCCCGCCACAAGTTCTAGAATTGCGAACTTTAGAGCTGGCGAGCTACGTTCGAATCTCGGCATCAGCTCAACATCCTGTCATTCCAGGCAAATCACTTTGTCTCCCCGTGCCTACCACAAATGAATGCGTTCTTCTGTAATGTAAATTGTGCTCATGCCATGTTGTCGAGTTTCCGCTATATAATATTGCAAGGAAAAATAAAGTAGGGAAACTCGAGTTCACACACTACTGAACGCTCACTCTTAAGTGCATCAACAGTGCACTGTGAATGGGAGCGTTTCACAGGCCTGTCACAGATAAGAAATGCTATCAAAACGAAATCCTACAAAACAATATACTACTGGCCGGCAGCAATTCATACCCGGACAACGTCGGGACGGGCTGCTAGTAATATTGTAAGAGCATTGTATGGTTTAAAAGCCATATAAAAATACATACATAAATAACAGGCTAAAATACTCAACTGGTGCTTCTAAAATACGCCTACCCCAATGTACCTAACCTAAGTCTAGTAAGAGGGAAGAAGCAAGTATGGTCTTTAGCATAGGTTTAGTTTTGCCAAGAATTTGCCAAAGGTTTCTCTAGGTTCTAATCAGCTCCATACCTTAGAATGAAGGAAGTTTGGTATCTCTGTCTCAGAATAGATTTCCCAACACCCCGCAAGGGGAGTCAGAAACACTGGAGCTGGATTTCTCTGCAGAGGAGGGCAGCTTCCTGATCAGTGCATCAGCTGGAGAGTCGGCTTCCTTCGGTACTTCCTGTAATGAGCCGCGTCGGGTAAGTAGGTAATCGAACTGCAGCGAACCACTGTGCTTTGCCATAGCAAGTGAAGGTATATTTATACTTTGAAGGTGTTTTAGGAATGCCATGTTTGACGTAAAGTCGGGCATATGAACGTCATGAATGAACCCCTAGGGAATAGATGTTCATTGTAAACTAACTGAGTTCTTGGAGAAATCAATATTCAAGCAAGGGGAAGTCCCTAACGGCTTAAGCTGGTTTTCCAAGAAATCGTTCTGACGTTTGGTGAACAGATGGAAGTAGCCGTGCCTGTATTTGGACTGCAAT
The DNA here is from genome assembly GCF_964263255.1 of Lissotriton vulgaris. Lineage (NCBI taxonomy): Eukaryota > Metazoa > Chordata > Amphibia > Caudata > Salamandridae > Lissotriton > Lissotriton vulgaris. Next base: position 100,793,842 of record NC_141695.1, read on the forward strand.
GGCTATCAATCAATCAATCAAAGACATTTATAGAGCGCGCTACATACCCGTAGGGTCTCAAGGCGCTGGGGGGGGGGGGGTGCCGCTACTGCTCGAACAGCCAGGTCTTCAGCCAGGTCTTCAGCTTCAGCTATGCCTAAATAAGGGCTTGATTTCTATGCCTATATAAAGGAAACGTGAATTGTACCTATATAAGGGCATGAATCGGGAAAATCCATTCAGAATCTAAAACACCATTCAACAGTGTGATCCAAGCCTGGATCGAAAATGAGAAGAACCTGAAAGCAGAGGGGGCAGAGTATGGTGATTTCAGGTGAAGCTGGACTCTTCAGCCACGAGGACCAGGAGGCGTCTAAGATTACCAGGATCTAGATTCTAGCTGCCCTACGAAGGATGTCGAGTGCTGCGGTGTCTGTGCCAGGATTGGACCCAAAAAGCCTTGGCAACAGCAATCCACGCAGGAAGTAAAGAAATGCTTTGGTGCAGACAAGCAAGGTCTGAGGGACTCACTACGCAGTGGGGAGTCAGGGCACGTCTGGAGCAACCAGGGAAATGCAAGGAAAATCAGAGTTGCCTTCACAGGGACCCACCAGTCGAAGGACCAGGGATCGTGAAGGAGCCTTGAGCGGAAATGCAAGAAGCGGGCTCACGGAACACTCGTGGAGTGTAAGCCCATAATCTTCGGTGCAGATGGTGCTTGGGGCTTGGGCTGCAAGTAACCCAAAAGCACAACTTCAAGAGAAGTCGATAAGTCAATGCACTAGCAAATGTGCACGGTGTGCAGGAGTTCAGGTTCCACGTCACTCATGAGGGCTGAAGGTCTCAGCTATGCTGGGGACTCGGGTCGGCCTCTGAGAAGTCTGGAAATCCTCTTCCTGGGCTGCAATTACTTCAGAGTCGGGCGGGACCTTCGGAGATGCAAACCGGCAAATGCTTTGTTAGAGCCTCCCAAGCAGGGGAGTCATTCCTTGACCCCAAGGGAGATTTTTCCGTCCTCTAGTCGAAGTTCCAGGATTCTAAGGTCCTATTGCCAGGGGTTCCTTACTTATACATGAGAAAGGGGTTGGACATACTCTGGGACCCACCTATGGGAGGATCTGGAAAGAGAGGTGGCTACACCCATTTCCTTTGTCCAGTTTCGCACCAGAGCAGGGGCTGGTAGCCCCTAAAACCGGTTTGAAAGGGGCTATGCACAGGGAAACCAAATGTGCCCCCAGTGCAGACTTCAAAGCACTCTCAGAGTGCATCCACCCAACCCCAATACACTAAAGCCTGTCAGGGAGGTGAATACACCTCCCTGTGACAGGAAACATATTGCCCAGGCCTCCCCTGGAGGAGTTTCGGTCTGCAGCAGGAGGTCAGACTCGTGTCTGTGTCTGCATCCATTTTGTGATGCCAGGGCTCTTTAAACTTGTTACTGAGTAGACTGTTGTGTACATGTCTATCCCTCTAGAAGGGTGGAATTCTATCCCTGCCGCCAGGACTGGCGGGGGTAGGATTCCAAAGTGTTTGACACTAAACATAACATGTTTCCATGCAGCCTTTCCAAAGTTAGCATTTACTGCGAGGTTATAATGTACTTAAGAGTATATGGTCTCGCTGCATCACAAAACAGCCCCAGAGAATAGATTCGGAAGGCTGCAGAGCGGCCCTGCTCATGCATGGTTACCCTCTCACACGAAACCAAGCACCCTGCCTTCAGGATTGATAAGGCCTGCCATAGGGGTGCCTGATCGGTATCTATGTGCAGTGATTTAAGGTGATATAGGTAACCTATATCTTAGTAAGGGGTGCATGCACCACCTTACCCAGGCAGCAGTAGCAGTCCTGTGGTGTCATTTTGGAAGGCTTCCCAGGGGGTGGCATAATACCTGCTGCAGACCCTGGTAGTTCTCTGGGGTACCTATGCCCCTAGTACCTGGTGAACCATATACTAGGGACTCACAAGGGTACCCCCAGTAACAAAACTGGAGTGTACCTAAAATACATTCAATCAATTTAGGGAGGAAGCAGCTAGGCTGGGGTCCTGGATAGCAGGGCCCCAGCCAGACTAAAGTCGAAAAACAGTGAAACGCCAGCAAAAAATGGGAGTAACCATAGTAAGCAGATCCTACTCTCCTAACACATATCCTGAATACAGCATGTCTCGAAGAGACAGTGCAAGCGCAGCCTAGGCGAGACATAAAAATATATAAACTGAGATCATGCGCGCTGGCTGGTAGCCTCCAGCGAGTTGTGATCTGATGAACGACATCTTGGAGGTAATACCTGCCTGTTGGAAAATACTTTATTTTCTAATGCAGTTCTTTATCACTACTGCTACCCTACACCGCGCAACAGGACCCTTAGTTTCAGTTACAGACTGGAGCTGTGCCATAGGGTGACCCGGGGCTTAAAGAGGAATGAAAAAACCGGGGGGGGGGAGGGGGGAGTCTTTTTAAGTGGGAATGACCAATATAATTAAGGGTGTGGCTTAACACATTGATGCTAAAAATCTGTGCTTAGCATAGTGCTTCTGTCATGGATGGTCTTCACATATATAATACAACAAGTAACATTACACCAACAACAAGCCAGGACTATTGGTTTTGTCAATGGTTTTTAGTTGCAAATATACTGTCAGCAAACTTACACCTACGGCTTGGTTGTATATAATATTGAAAATGCTTTAGTTCTTGTGTGAGAGGTTGTGGCATAATGGCTAGAGCTGCCACCTTTGGAACTGGGTAAGCAAGTTCTAGTCTCTGCATCGACCCAGCATTCTGTATGTCTGGGCAAATCACTTAATCTCCTGTGCCTACCAACAAATGAATATGACATTGTTGATGCTCATTTAAAATACTGAGTTTTGCAATATAGAACAAAATAAAAGTTACATCAAAAGCAGTGAACTGCTTCAGACCCTGGCTGTGAACACAGAGAGAGCAGTGAAGGCAGTACTGGCCGCACCTCCGAGCCCTGGCAGTAAACACAGAGAGGGCAGTGAAAGCAGTTCTTGCGGCTTCTCAGAGCCCTGGCAGTAAACACAGAGCAGTGAATGCAGTATTGGCTATGCCTCAGAGCCCTGGTAGTAAACACAGAGAGGGCAGAGAAGGCAGTACTGGTTGTGCCTCAGATCCCCGGCAGCAAACTGAGAGGACAGTGAAGTCAGTACTGGCCGTGCCTCAGAGCCCTGGCAGTAAACAGAGAGAGCAGTGAAGGCAGTACTGGCTGTGCCTCAGAGCCCTGGCAGTAAACACAGAGAGAGCAGTGAAGGCAGTACTTGCTGTGCCTCAGAGCCCTGGCAGTAAACACAGAGAGACCAGTGAAGGCAGTATTAGCTGTGCCTCAGAGCCTTGGCAGCTAACACAGAGAGCAGAGAAGGCAGTACTGGCTGTGCTTCAGTGCCCTGGCAGTAAACACAGAGAGCAGAGAAGGCAAAAATGGTTGTGAGTCAGTGCCCTGGCAGTAAACAGAGAGCAGAGAAGACAGTGCTGGCTGTGCTTCAGTGCCCTGGCAGTAAACACAGAGAGCAGAAAAGGCAGTACTGGCTGTGCTTCAGTGCCCTGGCAGTAAACACAGAGAGAGAGCAGTGAAGGCAGTATTAGCTTTGCCTCAGAGCCCTGACAGTAAACACACAGAGCAGAGAAGGCAGTACTGGCTGTGCTTCAGTGCCCTGGCAGTAAACACAGAGAGCAGAGCAGGCAGTACTGGCTGTGCCTCAGTGCCCTGGTAGTAAACGCAGAGAAAGCAGTGATGGCTGTACTGGCTGTGCCTCAGAGCCTTGGCAGTAAACACAGAGAGAGCAGTGAAGGCAGTACTGGCTGTGCTTCAGAGATCTGTCAGTAAACACACAGAGAGCAGAGAAGGCAGTACTGACTGTGCTTCAGAGCCCTGTCAGTAAACACACAAAGAGCAGTGAAGGCAGTACTGGCTGCGTCTCAGAGTCCTGGCAGTAAACACAGAGAGAGCAGTGAAGGCAGTACTGGCTGTGCTTCAGAGCCCTGGCAGTAAACACAGAGAAAGCAGTGAAGTCAGTACTGGCTGTGCCTCAGAGCCCTGGCAGTAAACGCAGTACTGGCTGCGCTCGGAGCCCTGGCAGTAAACACAGAGGGAGTAGTGAAGGCAGTACTGGCTGTGCTTAAGTGCCCTGGCACAGAGAGAGCAATGAAGGCAGGACTGCCCGTGCCTCAAGGCCCTGGCAGTAAACACACAGAGAGCAGTGAAGGCAGTACTGCCCGTGCCTCAAAGCCCTGGCAGTAAACACACAGAGAGCAGTGAAGGCAGTACTGCCCGTGATTCAAAGCCCTGGCAGTAAACACACAGAGAGCAGTACTGCCCGTGCCTCAAAGCCCTGGCAGTAAACACACAGAGAGCAGTGAAGGCAGTACTGCCTGTGCCTCAAAGCCCTGGCAGTAAACACAGAGAGAGCAGTGAAGGCAGTACTGCCAGTACTGCCCGTGCCTCAAAACCCTGGCAGTAAATACACAGAGCAGTGAAGGCAGTACTGCCCGTGCCTCAAAGCCCTGGCAGTAAACACAGAGAGAGCAGTGAAGGCAGTCTGCCAGTGCCTCAAAACCCTGGCAGTAAACACACAGAGCAGTGAAGGCAGTTCTGCCCGTGCCTCAAAGCCCTGGCAGTAAACCCACAGAGAGCAGTGAAGGCAGTACTGCCTGTGCCTCAAAGCCCTGGTAGTAAACACACAGAGAGCAGTGAAGGCAGTACTGCCCGTGACTCAAAGCCCTGGCAGTAAACACACAGAGAGCAGTGAAGGCAGTACTGCCTGTGCCTCAAAGCCCTGGCAGTAAACACACAGAGAGCAGTGAAGGCAGTCCTACCCATGCCTCAAAGCCCTGGCAGTAAACAAACAGAGAGCAGTGAAGGTAGTACTGCCCGTGCCTCAAAGCCCTGGCAGTAAACACACAGAGAGCAGTGAAGGCAGTACTGCCCATGCCTCAAAGCCCTGGCAGTAAACACAGAGAGAGCAGTGAAGGCAATACTGCCCGTGCCTCAAAGCCCTGGCAGTAAACACACAGAGAGCAGTGAAGGCAGTACTGCCTGTACCTCAAAGCCCTGGCAGTAAACACAGAGAGAGCAGTGAAGGCAGTACTGCCCGTGCCTCAAAACCCTGGCAATAAACACAGAGAGAGCAGTGAAGGAAGTACTGCCCGTGCCTCAAAGCCCTAGCAGTAAACACACAGAGAGCAGTGAAGGCAGTACTACCGGTGCCTCAAAGCCCTGGCAGTAAACACAGAGAGGGAAGTGAAGGCAGTACTGCCCGTGCCTCAAAGCCCTGGCAGTAAACACAGAGAGGGCAGTCAAGGCTGTACTGGCTGTGCTTCAGTACTCAGGCAGTAAACACAGAGAGAGCAGTGAAGGCAGTACTGCCCGTGCCTCAAAGCCCTGGCAGTAAACACACAGAGAGCAGTGAAGGCAGTACTGTCTGTACCTCAAAGCCCTGGCAGTAAACACAGAGAGAGCAGTGAAGGCAGTACTGCCTGTGCCTCAAAGCCCTGGCAGTAAACACACAGAGAGCAGTGAAGGCAGTACTGCCCGTGCCTCAAAACCCTGGCAATAAAGACAGAGAGAGCAGTGAAGGAAGTACTGCCCGTGCCTCACAGCCCTGGCAGTGAACACAGAGAGGGCAGTGAAGGCTGTACTGGCTGTGCTTCAGTGCTCTGGCAGTAAACACAGAGAGCGCAGTGACCGCATAACAGAAAGAAACTAAAAGGAGAACACACAGATGAAGGAAACTGAGAAATGTAGACGGAAATGCTGATGGAAGAGAAAGAGGGAGACATACGATAAGGGAAAGAGGATGAATGATTGAAGGAAAATTGAGGTTGCAAAACGATCGAGTCAAAAGGAAAAGGTGCACCGGAAGTTGAAGAGGAGGGGGAAACGCGAAAACCCAAAGTAGGATCTATGCAGTCACAAAAGAGAAAAATATAAATGGGCAAAAAAGTTAAATTAAAAACATAAGGAAAACTGAATAAATAAAGACAGAGCTAGGCGAGAGACAAGACAAAGTGAGAATTTAAGAATGCAGGACACAGTGAAAAAAAGCAATAGAAGTATTTTGCTGCACAGGGTGCTGGATGCGCTGCATCTTTTTGGAGCATAATGGGTGATTCTGGGAGTGCTGGTATCTTTGGGTCCCTCCAGGAGGGTCAACGGGCCTCAGTGGAGAGCCTCCTGGAGCTGCCTTGGGTCCCCCTACAGGAGCACAGTGGGGTGCCTGCACGAGCCGCGTGATGAGCCCCTGAGGATCGATCTAGTCCCTTAGGGGCTCTGATTGGTGTCTTCCAAGGGTATGCGGGAGGTCTGCTGGTGCTCAGGGGGTGTCTGTAAGTGTTCATGGGGTATCTGTGGTGCCTGTTATTTCTCCTATAAGCGGAGCTTTAAAGGAGCAGGTGCTGTCCGGTACTGAGTACCTGCACTTCTTTAATTCTAAAAGGAGAGTCTCTGTACTGGGAGAAAACCGAGACTTCTCAGCAGCGAACAGGTACTCTAAAGATCAGTTCCAGCACTTTTATATTTCCATTTAAAGGGCTTGGAGAGATGTTGGCGCGTGCGCTGGGCTTTGGCGGGTGGAGTGGCACAGAACCGTGAGTAGATAGAGGTGGGCGAGCCAACAAATTACCAAGGAGAGCCGAGCCAAGGGTGTGGCTCGAATCTTGGAGCCCATGCAAGAGCCAAGTCCTAGAGTCTGATACCTGTTACGTAAATCAACAAACCACTTAAACTGTGATAGACACTTCAACGTTCAAACAAGTGCATTTCTTTAACACATGAAAGCTTTGACATTAATAGTGAACAATATAGCACTGCTCTGAAAAGTACCTATTAAAAGCTATATATTACAACTGGTAGTCTGAGTTCACGTACTCAAAAGTACCATTCATACGCGATAATGAAGAAAAGAGGTTTGATCAAATAAAATATTTGCCTAAGATCACACACAAATTAAGCAGGGACGCTACGATTTATCCAGGTTGCAGTCTGTACAAATCAGCCAGTCAAGTAAATAAGTATCTTATCGGGATGGGGTGAGGCGGTTCGAGATATGCAGGGCGTTTCTACCATTAGGCAAGACTAGGCGTCCGCCTAGGGTGGCAAAAGGGGGAGGGTGGCAATAAACATGAGTTTGGGAATAACTAATGCATTAATTGTTCTAGCCTGGATGACAGGGGGAGGGAGTGATGGTAGTAAAAGGGAAGGGGAGGCATATTTCAATTCTTGCCTAGGGCGGTAAAACACCGAGAAACGGCCCTGCACAGTGAGGGGGTAGAATCCGCAGGCGGGGGCCGGTGTACTTACAGCAGGGAGGGACGGGCTCTCTGGGCTTCTCGGACAGACTCCCAGGCTCCAGCAGGGACTCCTCTCGGGACTTCTCGGGTCCCGGGGGCGGCTCCTGGACGGCCACAGTCGTGTATTCCGGTCCATCGGGGCCCGTTCCCTGCCCCATGGTCCGAGGGTGAGGTGTTGAGTCTCGTCTGATCCCTTCACAGCTCCGCGGTGCTGTGGCGAGAGGAGAGTGGAACTCGCTGAGTAACCTAAACACGTCACAGCCATGAAAGTGAAAGAAGAAACGTGCAGGAGGGCGTCACCCAAGTGAGGTAAAATGTTTAACCCGAAGAACTAAACAAAAAAGTCAATGTATGCATTTCATGCTAATTGATCGGTTGGGAGAAGCTGCCGAAGTGTTTTATCTCGTGGTAGCCCCCCATCGTGTCACTGCAACAAACTGACAGCGTGAAAAAACAAACACATGCAAAGCAATCGGTCTCGCATTTACGAAACTTAGAGCTATTAACGCTATAAAACACAATGTATTTTATCCATGTGTTTTAGTCCTTAAAAGTTTATACCAAGGAAGACAGGACTTTTAAATCTGGGAGTTAGGCAACAGCACACTTTGCAAACGTTATTAGGTTAGAATTGTCGCTGTCACATATTGAGAAGATCATGAAGTGCCCACTTTTTTGAAGCTGTAAATATCTCTTGATTCAAGCAGAGTGGCTGTAGATGTTTTAGTTCTTAACATGAACAGTATTCCCTTCCTATCCCTACCGGAAAACATATTTACAAATATAATAATTAAAGCGAGTTTTGCCTGCTCCCTATAAAAAAATGTACAGTTCGCTTAAAGGTGCCATTTAAGTTCATATTCATTTTCTACGGTTATTATTTTTTTGTATTGATCTTTTGTTTCCCTTTTAAATACTCAACTACAATTAATACTTTACATTCAGGCCAGGCTTTTGTTCATAATGTAATATTCCAGTCGTCCTGTGTCACCCACACCTCTGCTTTAACCAGTGCAGTGAAAACAACACTTGCACTAATCGCTTATGAGATTCCCCTCTATTCATTCTACAGGCAAGTGGTCTATGCAAAATGCTAACTAACCACTAGATATCAGTCCCACTCCATTCTACAGAAACGAGAGGGACGCTTGTGAAAACAATTAATCTCTAATAGGAGTTTGAGGGGCAGCCGAATGAGGTAGGTCTGCCCCCAGGCAAATTGAGAAAGGCGGGGCTGGCCAGGGGCCTGCCATTTTGAAATTTTGTGCTGTCCAGGCATAGCCCAAGGGCTTAAGGGTAGGCGTCGTTGGGCTCCCAGCCACCATTTTAGGTTTGGTGACTTGGTGGCTGGGAGCAGAGATCGGAGTGTGTAGGAGTTTTTGCCCTCCCCTACCCTCCCTATTTTTAATTGGATTCAGAGGGGTATTAACTTAGGCTGTTTTCCCAGTTGGCTTTGTTTGGGACGGGTGTGCAAGGGGGAAATTGTGCTGTCGCTTTGAACAGGTGCTTATCAGGGGTTTGCAAAGTTTGCCAGGGGTTGGCAGAAGTTTGGTTGGAGTTGAAAGTTAGGAACAGTGAAAGAGTAGGCAGGTAGTAGACGGTTCAGTTGTAGACGTTTGTTTATTTACAGTTTCAGAAAGGCAGGCATAGGATGTAGGTTTAAAAGAATTGTATATTTTAAATACGATACATTTTAATGTTAGTAATATGTTAATGGCAGGGTGGGGGCATGTTGAGGGGACCGTAGGGGTGGGGGCAGGATCAGGCATCAGGTATCGGATATATAGTGAGGTTTTAGTTTTGTAAGGCAGTTGCCAGGTATGTTATTGTAATGTGCACCAGTTTCAGTAAGCAGACTTTTTCACACACAAAATAGTTTCGAGTCTGGTCTGCCCCCCTCTCTCTCAAAAAATATTCGGCACGGCAGGTAAAAGCAAATAGTTAATGTTGTTCTTTGAATGATGTTCATTAGAATTGAGGAAACTGTGATGAGAAGATTTTTACAGATACAAATACTTGTGAAATAGTCTTTTCTACCAAATGCCGTTCAGATAGAAGACAATATTTTTCTTATCTTTTTAAAACGTTCATCGCTATTTTTGTCCAACATCCAGAAGATGAATTCAAATGATACCGTTAGAGATATTACCAAAAACCAACAATAACTCAAAGAATAAATCAGTAAATGTATGTTTACAGGTAAGGCAACACATCCTTCCATTAAGCAGTTACAAACTAAAAGTGGTATTGTGTGCTGGAAAATATATTTACTAGCAACAGCTGCGTTTTATGAGGAATACAAGGCCGATTTTTTAAGTCAGGATGGAAGATTTCTTATCTAATTTCTCCAAGAGACTACCTGTGGGGGAGGGGAGTGAAGGGAAGAGACTGAGAGCGATGCAAACAAACAACTAAATGGCTTCCCAGAAAGAGGAGGGTGGAGAAAGAACAGGAGCAGCAGCGGCGTTGTAAGTCCACCCCCACCCCCTGGCCTTTTGGCAGCTTTAATCGGGGCCAACTAATAACGTTTAATAGATTTACAATGGCCTCTGCAGGGCTTCAGACAAAAGACAGGGCAGGGCTAAAAAAAGGGATTGAATGCTATGTGAGACATGTTCAGCAAAATAGAGGAAAATAAATGTTGCCAGCAAAGAAAAAAGTTATAGAGAGAGCACAAAATAATGTTTTAGAAAGCTATGTAAGACACACTTATTATGAAAAAAGAAATCATTGCGGTAGTTAGAAACTGTAAAGGGTGAACAGTAAAATGCAGAAGGGAAAGTAATGAGAGATGCAAAGAAGGAAGGAAATAGCAAAGAGAAAGGAATGGTCTAAAATAAAAAATGAATAGTGAGTGCCAGGATTGATACTTGAAAGGATGAATGGATGGATTAATCAGTTGGTGCAAGTCTGGAAGAAACAGTTGATAGGGAGACTGATACATGGATGGAATGGTAGACAGAAGAGTGAAAGGATGAATGGCTAGTAGAGTGAAAGGATGACAGATCTTCGTGTGAAGTGAATGTTCATTGGATGGATGGATGGATAGAAAGGTCAAAAGGTGGATAGATGGGCAAAAGGATTGATGCATATGTGAACAGATGGATGTGATTTTAGTAGCTGGATAGAATAATGAAAGAATGGATGGAAATGTGAAAGGCTGATGGGTGGGTGGAAGAGTGGTAGAATGAATGGACGGATGAGTGGATGCAAGGGTGGGGCAAACAAATATAAGAAGGACAAGGCTTACTTTCTTCGCTCGCTCAGGGTCATTATAGGTTTGATTCGAAGTGAGGGGTATTTGAATTTTCTTGCTCCTTCCTTGTCTCTTTCACTGTTACACATTCTCCAACCCAACCTGCGCTCAGTGGATCGTGATGTGTTTCATCTGTTTATCGTCATTTTGTTTTTTCTACAACAGAAATATGTAGTACAACAGTGATTTTCGACATACACAATGAACACTTATCAAAGGTAATAGAAGTCGATAACAATTGTAGATTACAGTCCAGCATTTGGTGTAATAAAGTAATGAATTCACATTTCTACATATTTTCATCAAATTCGTCATGTCCTCTACTCTTTTCCCATTTTACCAAGGGATCATTACATCTCCCCAAATGTGTTTCTTATATCAATATATGCATTTTATTAACAACTTAAACTTTCTCATGTTACAACAGAGCTCAAGGGCACCCCCCATAGACAATCATTATGTGACCACAAGATAGAATGCACTTTATACCGCCCTGGTCAGGCCCTTATCACCTTCTAGTGGAGTGTCACCAGCTTCTGTGCCGCCATCCCAGCAAGACATTGAACAACCCCCTTCCCTAAGTTTGACCAGCCACCGGCTCCTTATGTTGTGAGGATGGTATGTCTAATTTGGACTGTAAATTGGGCCGCAGTGTTGTGAGTATTGTGCATCAGCTATCCGAGAGCGGGAACTTCTGTAATTCCAGTGTATCCTCCCTCCCGAAGGACACACCCTCAGCTGTCACCCAGTTTAGCATAGAACAAGCCCTGGCTAGGAAAACAGGGGGATCCCCTAATTTCCAACGTCTTGTAATGAGTCTTTTTGCCACTGCGAAGCCCAGATCTATAAAACTACTCATGGCTCTGTGTGTCCTGTCCCATGGAATCTGTCCCAGTAAACAAGATTCCCAAGAGTGTGAGAGTTGCCTATCTGTGCACTCCGCTACGTGCTCAATCACCTTATCCCAATACTGCTGAAGCTTGTGGCAGGTCCATAACATATGTACAATGTCTGCATTTAACAGAGCGCAACGGGGACAGTGTGAATCTGATCTATGGAAATACTGATTAATTTTTTCCGGGGTGATATATGTGCAATGCACTGTAGATGCCCAAAGACTCTCCAGAATAGAATCAAATTCTACATCCCGCCCAGGTGCTTAAGGTCATGCTCTCTAGCGTTAGTTGAGACTAAAAGAATTAGTAAGAGCAGGGCAGATGGGCGTACCTTTTCGCTCCTTGCAGCGTTACACTGGAACGAGCTTCCACTGGAACTACGGCTAACTGAGGAATATATGGCATTTAGGAAGAAACTCAAAAATTACCTATTTCCTTAAAACTGTTGCCACCGATCTTCGGCAGACCAACTTAGTTCACCACCCTCCCGCTACGACAGCGCCGTGATATCCAAATGGGATGAATGTCGCGCTTTATAAAAAAACTAGCAGCCAGTCCCGACGTTGTCCGGGTATGAATTTACATTACAGAAGAACACATTCATTTGTGGTAGGCACGGGGAGACAAAGCGATTTGCCTGGAATCATAAGATGTTGAGCTGATGCCGAGATTCGAACGTAGCTCACCAGCTCTAAAGTTCGCAATTCTAGAACTTGTGGCGGGAGGTGTGTCTAAAAGTGTATGTCGGTGCTGGCCATCAATGAGCGAGACCTGTGCATTTTTCAAATCAGTGGTGAAAAAATATGAGTATATTGCTGGAGATGTGGGCCGCCGTGCCACCAATGTACTTACCAGGGGAGGGTAAACACCCATTATTCCGCAACTTTCTTTCCGCATACCTTCACTCCGCATACTTTCATTACGAAAGTACCATGACTCCGCAATGCCATTATAACGCATGGCATTACATTTTATATGCTTTTACCACGCATACATTTACAACAAAATTCGTTATAAATGCATGATCGGTAAAAGCATGTATTTTTTTAATGTTTGGATAAGGTAAGTATGGGTTTAGGGGTATATGTTTTGGGGTACTGAGGTATATGTTTTGGGGTGTTTGGGTATTTTAAGGGTTCAGATATAGTTTTGGGTTATGGGGTACAGGGGTAGTTTTAGGGTTTAGGGATAGGTGTGGGTTTTGGGGTACAGGGGTATTTTAGGGTTCAGGGGTAGGTTTGGGTTTTGGGGTATAGGGGCATTTTTAGGGTTCGGGGATAGGTTTGGGTTATGGGGTACAGGGGTATTTTAAGGGTTCAGGGCTAGGTTTGGGTTTTGGGTACAGGGGTATTTTTAGGGTTCAGGGCTAGGTTTGGGTTTTGGGGTACAAGGGTATTTTAGGGTTCAGGGGTAGGTATGGGTTTTGGGGTACAGGGTTATTTTTAAGGTTCAGGGCAAGGTTTGGGTATTGGGGTACAGGGGTATTTTTAGGGTTCAGGGGTAGGTTTGGGTTTTGGGGTACAGGGGTATTTTAAGGGTTCAGTGCTAGGTTTGGATTTTGGGGTACATGGGTATTTTAGGGTTCAGGGGTAGGTTTGGGTTTTGGGGTACAGGGGTATTTTTAGGGTTCAGGGCTAGGTTTGGCTTTTGGGGTACAGGGGTATTTTTAGGGTTAAGGGGTAGGTTTGGGTTTTGAGGTACAGGGGTATTTATAGGGTTCAGGGCTAGGTTTTGGTTTTGGGGTACAGGGGTATTTTTAGGGTTTAGGGATAGGTTTGGGTTTTGGGGTACAGGGTATATATATAGTGTTAGACCTGGCACCTTGGCGTGAGTCTCCCTTCCACTTTTTGCTGATGTGCCTCCGATGTTTTGCTGGTTTTCCGATACTCAGGGCACTGCGCCACGGCTGACCCGTGCCGCAGTGCAAGTGCTCCCTACTGTAAATTGTACATGTGATTGATGTCCATGATTGGTTCATTGGATTTACTGTTAGTCCCTAGTAAAGTGCACTAGAGAGTGCCAGGGCTTGTAGATGCCAATACTGCTGGTGGGCCTGCAGCGCTGGTTGCGCCACCCACCGAAGCAGCTGTAAAGATGTGTCTGGGAACTGCGATCGCAGAACCCGCGTGCGGTCTCGCACTGTCACGCTAGCTGGGCAAGTGCACCAACTTGCCAGCCCCCGAACCTTCCCTTGGCTACATATTAGTCACCCCTATGGTAGGCCTGCGGGCAGGGTGCGTTGTAGGTGTAAGGTAGGACAAGCCCTGATGTGTGTGGCATGTCCTAGTAGTGACTTACAACCAAACCCGTATTTCACTATTGAAGGCTACTTGCTCCAATAGGCCAGACTGAGCTGCTGGAGTTATTACACCCTATAATCCCAGCAGGCTCAAGGAGCATAGTAGCGCGTTGTGTTTAGTATGCCTGAACTCAGGATGATAAAATATTTCTTTTAGTAAAGTTTATTTTAGTATCCTGGGTTTGCAAATGCTACTTTTAGAAAGTTAGCCTTTGCTTGCCTAACCATTTCAGTCCGCCTCTGTTGGTATGTGTATCTGACTGTCTGGGACGTGTGAGTGACAGGGCTGGGAGGATGACAGGGGGTGAATGCGCAGATTACACCTTAGTGGGAGGTAGGAGTGGCTCTTGACTCTGGATCTTGCTGTGCTCTGCCACCACAATGCTGGCTCCACCCTCCTGGGGAGCGTCGGATGACTCAGCCGACACCTGGCCCAGGAAGGGCGAAGCCCCATCAACAAGGTACTCTGGCTGCCCCTGTCCGCACAATGCTGGCTCCACCTCCTGTGGGGCGTCTGATGCGCCTGCCCCTCACACTGAAAGCAGAAGCCGGAGTACACCCGCCAGGGTACTCAAGGACTGAGAGTGGCTATGCAAAGGCCCCCCTGGCCTGCGAGAACATAAGAAATGCCATATAAAAGAAGGAGCCCTGCTCCTTGAAAATTAGATCCTGTTTGGGCTACAGAAGGAACTCTGCCCGACGAGAAGGACCGGGAAGGACAAGGAAGAGTGCTGTCTCTTGCCTGTGTCTGGTGCCTTGCTGCTGAAGGAGAGGAAAAAGGAAAGACTACGAAAAGACTTTTGCTTTACAAGACTTTGTGCCGAACTCTGCTAAAAGATCTCCAAGGGCTTGAAACTGAACTTGCCCCCTGACCAGCGCCCCGGGACCAGTGGGCGCTACCCCCTGAAGAAAGCAACTGCGTGTGCTGCTCCTCGTGGCAGTACCGACGGAGGAATCTCCTCCAAGGCAAAAGACATCCACCTGACCACCGTGACTGGGGCCCAGAGCAACAGCGAAAGCAAAGTGAGGACCAGCCGCCGCTGGCCCGAACACCGTGACCGCTACTGCACCGGGAGCCCGAGAGCAAAGCGAAGGAGGACCCGTCCGGTCCAAGCTCTCGAGTTGACTGCGCAACGAGCAGCCAATCCACTTGCAAAGACGGACAGTCGCCCTGTGAGAGTCCCCTAGGTCGGTACCTTGCCCGACAGCCAGCTGTGAGTGCACAGCTACCCCGGTACTTGGCTGGGTACGTCCTGCACTTGAGGACCGTACTGCCCCTTGCCGCCACCACGCAACCGCCGCCTCCAGGGTCGGAGCGGACGACGAGGAGAGGACCCTGCCGCCACAGAACACCGCTGCCCCGGATGACCCGTGAAATGCTCGGCTGAAAGCCGCACCGAACAGCGACCCCCGGGAAGGCAACGCGACGTGGGACAGATCCCCTGGAAGCCGCCTGCTCCACAAGAACTTTGTTGAACTGGGCAGAAGGCCCTAAAGAACTCTTATTGCTCGAAAGAACTGTGGCAACTTGAACTAAGTAACCTTGGAACCGCTATTTGAAAGTCGATAACTGTATTCTGAAGCCTGCTTGAAACTTATATAAAGATACCTATTTTTACAGAATACAGTCTGGTCTCATTGTGTGGTGGGTTGGTTGTGACGGTGTAATATTGCAAGTGTTTAACCCTATGTGCCCCAAAGATTAGCCTACGACTGCTTAAGCCACACTACCTAGAGGGTAAGCAGAGGTTGTCTTGAAGGTAACCCTCAGCCCTGACGAGGAAGAGAGAGTCCCTGCTTGTCGCTAGTGTTGCACTGCGCCAACTAGAGCCTCCCCCTTCCTACATTGGTGGCAGCGGTGGGATTATTCGAATTTACACTTGCGGTATCTATACCTTAGCTTCCGACCATTGCACAGTGATTTCAGTCCAGTTACTTAGCCACAGACTTTGCTTTTCGCTGAAAGAAGATTCCGAGTGTGAAAACCATGCCGGGCACGAAGAGCCTGGATGGAGCGGAGTCCACAACCTCTGAGGTGTTGGAGGTGGAGTGGGACGCCGCAAAGCTGGACAAATACTCAAAGACGGAGCTGAAGTTTTTTTGTAAGAAACTCAAAGTTCCGCACGATTGTTGCAAGAATAAGCCAGAATTCTACAAGGCCCTGAAAGCCTGGATAGAGTCCAGAAAGGCCCCGGAGGATCAAGATGCCCTCGCGGAGCAGGATGCGACTGAAGAGCAGACTGCACCTCTGGATCTGGTGG
This sequence comes from Lissotriton vulgaris, assembly GCF_964263255.1. Taxonomy (NCBI): domain Eukaryota; kingdom Metazoa; phylum Chordata; class Amphibia; order Caudata; family Salamandridae; genus Lissotriton; species Lissotriton vulgaris. The sequence goes on from NC_141695.1 coordinate 100,809,843, forward strand.
ATCTCGAAAGGCAAGACAGCGTGCACAGCTTTGGTAAAGGCCTGTCGCCAGAGGAGCTGGCAGACAGGAAGGAAACGAGGAATCACCAAAGAAAGCTGGCAGAATTGAAAATCCAACTGGAGTTGGAAACAAAAAGAATGGCTCTGGAAGAGCGAAAGCACCAAATGGATTATGAAGTGAAAATGAGGGAGATAAGTCTCAAGGAGAGAGACTTGGATCGTCCTCCCTCTGGTGGCAGCACATCGCCAGTGCAGGTAGAGTCAAGAGTGCACATCCCGAAAGACGTAGTTAAGGAGTTCTTTAAGGGGGATGACATAGGACAGTGGTTTAGGGCATACGAGGTAGCCATGTCCTCCCACCGGGTCCCTGACAAGGATTGGGGAGCGGGGTTGTGGGGAAGGTTCCTTAGCGAAGGGCGAGATACCTTGCTAGATTTGCCCGTTGAGAAACAGAGGTCCTATTCCCACATGAAAGAAGCTTTAATGCGCAGGTACGGGCTTACCCCTGAAATGTATAGACAGAAGTTTAGGGGATGTACTAAGCGGCCTGGGAATACGTATGTGGAGTATGTGACTTACTTTTGCAGAGCACTGGATGGTTGGGTGAAGGGTAGCAAAGTGAATGATTTTCAAGGTCTCTTTGATTTAATGGCATGGGAGCACTTGTCTGATCACTGTTTTCCTGAGTTACGCCAACACCTGATCGATAGCAAGCTGTCCAACCCGAGGAAGCTTGCTGAGGAGGCGGACCGCTGGCTCAGCACCAGGGTCCACAAGGGTCCCGTGGGAGACTCCGCCAAGAGTGGGCAGGGTCCCCAGCAGAAGAGTGGGGGGGACAAGGGGGGAAAACAGAAAGGGTTCCAAAAAGGCCCCAAAAGTAGTTCCCAGGGGAACCAGCAGCAAGGTTCTCAGCCTCCCCCACCCCCGAAGCAGAATGGGGCCCCGACAGGTAAACCTGTTCCAAAGGGGCCCTTCAATTGTTACAAATGTGGCGAGCCTGGGCACATATCCAGTGACCCCAAGTGTCGCCTGTTTGGAAAACCCGCACCCACTGGTGCTCCGCCCCGTCAAGTGACTAGTGTTCACTTAGGAGAAGAAGTGATGGTCCCGGGGGGTGGAGATCCCGTTCAGATGACCCTAGTCTCGTTAGGAGACAGTGAGATGATCCCTACGAACTACCTGCCCTCTAACACTAAGAAATATGGGCAGATGGTGATCATCAATGGCAAGGAAGCTGAGGCTCTTCGAGACACAGGAGCCAGTGTGACTGCAGTGAGGCAGCACCTGGTGTCTCAAGAGCAGGTTGTACCCCATGCCTACTGTAGGGTTATCAACGCTGATAATTCTGAGAGTCAGTGTCCGATGGCTCAATTTCCCTTCGAGTGGGGGGGGGGTCTCTGGTACTCTGCAGGTCTGTGTAAGAAAAACCATGCCTGTTGACTGTTTGCTAGGGAATGACTTGGAGCACTCCCCTTGGGAAAAGGTGGAGAAAACGACTCACCTGCGGATGGTGGGTCTGCCTGACTGGGCGTGCGTGACCACCCGGTCAATGGCAGCCAGTAGGGGTGATCAAGAGGTCCTGGGGCCTGAAGGAGAGGCCCAGGAACCGGCCTTAGGGAGAGGGCGCAGGGGGCGCGGGAAACCGGCCCCTGAAGTTCCCATGGTCCAGGAGGAGGCAGACCTTGAGGGGGATGCCCTGGAGCCTACAGGGGAACAGATCGCCGAACTGGGGGACCTGCCTGAGCTGACCCATTGGCAGCAAGAAGGAGGACCCTCCAGGGAGGAATTCTGCAAGGAGCAGAAAGAATGCCCCTCTCTCATGGGTATGCGGCAGCAGGCTGCAGACCAGGCCAATGGTGTTCAGTCCAAAACACATTACGTGTACTGGGAGAACGACCTCCTGTATTCAGAGCCTAAGGCTGCTGAACCTGGGTCAGCCCGTGTGCTGGTGGTACCCCAGAAGTTCAGAGCCTTCCTACTGGGTCTGGCTCATGATGTGCCTTTAGCAGGACATTTGGGGATGGACAAGACCTATGACAGGCTTGTCACCCACTTTTAGTGGCCCCAAATGCATAAGAGTTCAGACGCTCATTGCAGAACCTGTCCGACTTGCCAGGCAAGTGGGAAGACCGGAGGGAAGAAGAAGGCTCCCCTCCAACCCTTCCCTGTGGTCGGTACGCCATTCCAGCGAGTGGGTATTGACATTGTTGGGCCTCTGGACCCCAAGACAGCCATGGGCAACAGGTTCATCCTGGTCTTGGTGGACCATGCCACCCGGTACCCTGAAGCCATCCCTCTGAGGACAGTGACGGCCCCCGTGGTGGGACGTGCACTGATGGGAATTTTCTCACGAGTAGGATTCCCTCTAGAGGTGGTGAGCGACAGAGGGACCAACTTCATATCCAAGTATATGAAGTCCCTTTGGCAAGAGTGTGGCGTAACGTATAAGTTCACCACGCCTTACCATCCCCAAGGTAACGGGTTGGTTGAGAGATTCAACCGAACCCTGAAGGGCATGATCATGGGCCTAGAAGGTCCGATGAGGCGTAAGTGGGACGTCCTCTTACCATGCCTACTCTTTGCATATCGCGAGGTACCCCAGAAGTCCCTAGGGTTCAGCCCCTTTGAGCTACTGTACGGTCACCCCGTGAGAGGACCACTGAGTTTGGTAAAGGAAGGCTGGGAGCAATCTCCCAGGAAACCTCCCCAGAATGTATATAGCTACATGCTGGCCTTCAGAAACCAGACCAGGCGCTTCAGACAACTTGCCGAGGCAAATCTGGAAGCCAGCCAGGAAGAGATGAAGCGGTGGTACGACCAGAATGCCACTCTGGTCGAGCTTCAGCCTGGACAAGAGGTGTATGTCCTGGACCCAGTGGAGCCCTGTGCCCTTCAGGATAAGTGGACAGGCCCATTCGAGGTTGTGGAGCGCAAGAGCCCCGTGACATACTTGGTGGACATGAAGACGCCCAGGAACCCTTTGCGGGTCCTACATGTCAACCGCCTCAAGCCCCACTTGCGAAGGTCCGAAGTGGGCATGTTGTTGGCAACTGATGACGGAATGGAGGAGGAGTCGGAGCCTCTCCCTGACCTCTTAGTGGCCTGTGAGAAAGACGGGTCAGTGGATGGAGTTAACCTCTCACCCACCCTGACCCCCGAACAACAGGAAGACTGCCGCCAGTTGCTGGGGCAGTTTCCAGATCTGTTCTCCCTGGTTCCAAGTGTCACAGATTGGTGCGTCCATGATGTGGACACTGGAGACAGCTTACCTGTGAAGCATAAGGCTTACAGGTTGACGGACAGGGTCCGGGCCTGCATCAAGGAGGAGGTCTCCAAGATGCTTGCCCTGGGGGTGATTGAGTCTTCCAGCAGTCCTTGGTCCAGCCCCGTGGTCTTGGTTCCGAAGGCTGCTGCGCCGGGAGCCACACCCGAACTCCGGTTCTGTGTGGACTACAGAGGACTCAATTCAGTCACGAAGACTGACGCGCACCCCAGCCCCAGAGCGGATGAGCTCATTGATCGGCTAGGGGCTGCTCGGTTCCTCAGTACGTTTGATTTGATGTCTGGGTACTGGCAGATCGCCTTGACCGATGGGGCAAAGGAGAGGTCGGCATTCTCGACACCAGATGGGCATTTCCAGTTCCGGGTTATGCCATTTGGGATGAAGAATGCCCCTGCCACCTTTCAGAGATTGGTCAACCAGGTGTTGGCTGGGCTGGACGAGTTCAGTGCCGCCTACCTGGATGACATCGCGGTGTTCAGTGGCACCTGGCCAGAACACCTGCGACACCTCTGGGAAGTGTTGATGGCTCTGCGCAGAGCAGGCCTCACAATCAAAGCAAGCAAGTACCAGATTGGGCAGGGTTCCGTGGTGTACTTGGGACACCAAGTTGGGAGTGGCAAGGTAGCACCCTTGCAACCCAAAATTGAGACCATCCTGGCTTGGGAACCCCCCAAGACCCAGACTGCAGTGAGAGCCTTCCTGGGGCTCACTGGGTATTACAGGAGATTTGTCAAGGGCTATGGCACGATCGTGACCCCCTTGACAGAGCTGACTTCGAAGAAGCAGCCCAGGAATGTGATTTGGACTGACACCTGTCAGAAGGCTTTTGACACCCTGAAGACTGCCATGTGCACGGCGCCCGTGCTCCTGGCTCCTGATTTCTCCAAGGAATTCATAGACGCTTCAGAGCATGGTGTAGGGGCCGTTCTTTCACAGATGACTGAGGAGGGCTTTGACCAACCCGTAGCCTTCATAAGTAGGAGGTTACTTCCACGGGAAAGTAGGTGGAGTGCAATAGAGCGTGAAGCATTTGCTGTGGTCTGGGCGCTGAAGAAGCTAAGACCCTACTTGTTTGGGTCTCCCTTCCGAGTTCAGACGGACCACAGGCCCCTCAGATGGTTGATGCAAATGAGGGGTGAGAACCCGAAACTGTTGAGGTGGTCCATTTCTCTACAGAGTATGGACTTTACGGTGGAACACCGACCTGGCACCGATCACGCCAACGCTGACGGTCTGTCCAGATTTTTCCGCCTTAGTGATGTGGAACTCCCTGGGGAAGGGTAGTTCCCCCCACATTTCAGCTGGAGGGGACACATGTTAGACCTGGCACCTTGGCGTGAGTCTCCCTTCCACTTTTTGCTGATGTGCCTCCGATGTTTTGCTGGTTTTCCGATACTCAGGGCACTGCGCCACGGCTGACCCGTGCCGCAGTGCAAGTGCTCCCTACTGTAAATTGTACATGTGATTGATGTCCATGATTGGTTCATTGGATTTACTGTTAGTCCCTAGTAAAGTGCACTAGAGAGTGCCAGGGCTTGTAGATGCCAATACTGCTGGTGGGCCTGCAGCGCTGGTTGCGCCACCCACCGAAGCAGCTGTAAAGATGTGTCTGGGAACTGCGATCGCAGAACCCGCGTGCGGTCTCGCACTGTCACGCTAGCTGGGCAAGTGCACCCACTTGCCAGCCCCCGAACCTTCCCTTGGCTACATATTAGTCACCCATATGGTAGGCCTGCGGGCAGGGTGCGTTGTAGGTGTAAGGTAGGACAAGCCCTGATGTGTGTGGCATGTCCTAGTAGTGACTTACAACCAAACCCGTATTTCACTATTGAAGGCTACTTGCTCCAATAGGCCAGACTGAGCTGCTGGAGTTATTACACCCTATAATCCCAGCAGGCTCAAGGAGCATAGTAGCGCGTTGTGTTTAGTATGCCTGAACTCAGGATGATAAAATATTTCTTTTAGTAAAGTTTATTTTAGTATCCTGGGTTTGCAAATGCTACTTTTAGAAAGTTAGCCTTTGCTTGCCTAACCATTTCAGTCCGCCTCTGCTGGTATGTGTATCTGACTGTCTGGGACGTGTGAGTGACAGGGCTGGGAGGATGACAGGTGGTGAATGCGCAGATTACACCTTAGTGGGAGGTAGGAGTGGCTCTTGACTCTGGATCTTGCTGTGCTCTGCCACCACAATGCTGGCTCCACCCTCCTGGGGAGCGTCGGATGACTCAGCCGACACCTGGCCCAGGAAGGGCGAAGCCCCATCAACAAGGTACTCTGGCTGCCCCTGTCCGCACAATGCTGGCTCCACCTCCTGTGGGGCGTCTGATGCGCCTGCCCCTCACACTGAAAGCAGAAGCCGGAGTACACCCGCCAGGGTACTCAAGGACTGAGAGTGGCTATGCAAAGGCCCCCCTGGCCTGCAAGAACAAAAGAAATGCCATATAAAAGAAGGAGCCCTGCTCCTTGAAAATTAGATCCTGTTTGGGCTACAGAAGGAACTCTGCCCGACGAGAAGGACCGGGAAGGACAAGGAAGAGTGCTGTCTCTTGCCTGTGTCTGGTGCCTTGCTGCTGAAGGAGAGGAAAAAGGAAAGACTACGAAAAGACTTTTGCTTTACAAGACTTTGTGCCGAACTCTGCTAAAAGATCTCCAAGGGCTTGAAACTGAACTTGCCCCCTGACCAGCGCCCCGGGACCAGTGGGCGCTACCCCCTGAAGAAAGCAACTGCGTGTGCTGCTCCTCGTGGCAGTACCGACGGAGGAATCTCCTCCAAGGCAAAAGACATCCACCTGACCACCGTGACCGGGGCCCAGAGCAACAGCGAAAGCAAAGTGAGGACCAGCCGCCGCTGGCCCGAACACCGTGACCGCAACTGCACCGGGAGCCCGAGAGCAAAGCGAAGGAGGACCCGTCCGGTCCAAGCTCTCGAGTTGACTGCGCAACGAGCAGCCAATCCACTTGCAAAGACGGACAGTCGCCCTGTGAGAGTCCCCTAGGTCGGTACCTTGCCCGACAGCCAGCTGTGAGCGCACAGCTGCCCCGGCACTTGGCTGGGTACGTCCTGCACTTGAGGACCGTACTGCCCCTTGCCGCCACCACGCAACCGCCGCCTCCAGGGTCGGAGCGGACGACGAGGAGAGGACCCTGCCGCCACAGAACACCGCTGCCCCGGATGACCCGTGAAATGCTCGGCTGAAAGCCGCACCGACCAGCGACCCCCGGGAAGGCAACGCGACGTGGGACAGATCCCCTGGAAGCCGCCTGCTCCACAAGAACTTTGTTGAACTGGGCAGAAGGCCCTAAAGAACTCTTATTGCTCGAAAGAACTGTGGCAACTTGAACTAAGTAACCTTGGAACCGCTATTTGAAAGTCGATAACTGTATTCTGAAGCCTGCTTGAAACTTATATAAAGATACCTATTTTTACAGAATACAGTCTGGTCTCATTGTGTGGTGGGTTGGTTGTGACGGTGTAATATTGCAAGTGTTTAACCCTATGTGCCCCAAAGATTAGCCTACGACTGCTTAAGCCACACTACCTAGAGGGTAAGCAGAGGTTGTCTGGAAGGTAACCCTCAGCCCTGACGAGGAAGAGAGAGTCCCTGCTTGTCGCTAGTGTTGCACTGCGCCAACTAGAGCCTCCCCCTTCCTACATATAGGGTTAAGATAGGTTAGTGTTTAAGGGTGTTGGGGTATTTTAAGGAGTAAGGGTGGGTTATGATTATGGGGTGCAGGGGTATTTAAAGGGAGCAGGGTGGACACCGGGAGCTTGAATGTACAGAACCTGGGAAGAAAAAACAATGAAATGTTGGGCACAACGCTGGTTTTTTTTTCCGTAATCCCGCGCCCCGTACACGCCCACGCCCCCAGCATACGCCCACAGCACACGATATAAGACGTGGCATGAAGGGCGGAACGTACCACACGCCCCCAGCATTTGTCACGCCCCCAGCAAACACCCACAGCGCAACGCAGACACGCCCACAAGGGACTACTTTGCTGGCACAGTTCTTTTACCTTTTCAATGTATATGGTGGGCGTCTGCATAGCCTATGTCCTTCTGCTGTAACTGCCCTTTCCAACGCTGAATTGGGTGTTGTGATTGGTGCTGTGGTTCCTGAGATTACCCGCCTCAAAGGTTTGGGCTTTCTCTTTATTATATTAGTATAGATATTGTATCAATTGAAACCTCACATTTCATGGAACTTGTGTAGGGCTCTCTAGTACAATGATCCATTTGGTATCTGTAAATGCTCAGAAGCCGGTGTCACACTCGCGCCGACCATGCTGCTGTTGGCAGTTCCTGCTAGCGCCAGTAAACCTCTTTTAAAAAAAGCATTTTTTTTAACCTACAGCTATTTTGCATGCATTTGTTTTAAAACAAGCCTACCTGCATTCCTGTAAGTGCGCCGACCCCCCCACTTGCTCTGCCACACGTCCGCCTTCCTAGGAGCCACCTTCCGGTCCACTGCAGCTGTGTGCTGTTTGTGTGGAGGAGGCATTAGCTACACTTCTGGGCTGAGCAGGGTCAGCGCGCTAGTTGCAGCCTCGCTCACGGTCATAAGACCGATGCTGCGACGGACGCACAGTGGGCTGCCGCTGGCGCGCCAAAGGCACGCCTAAGGCAAGCCCGTCTGCGCCCATCCGTGCCCGACCGGGCCCAAGGGCTAGGAACCCTGGTAAAAAATTGGCCTACTCCAGGGATGGAGTTGAAAAACACACTGTCCACGCCGGCCTTCCCGGACTCACTAGCAGAAAACTTCAGATTAAATAAGATACTAGTGGACACCAGAGACCCACCGAGGAGTGGTGTGCTGGGTGATCAGGCCATGGACTTGAGGTCAGAGGTACCCGTTGGCCTACAGACTGTTCTTGTGAACACTCAGTCACTCCAAAAACACAATTTAGCTCCTTCGCTGCGGGGCTAATTCCCCCGCGGCGCGGGGGTTAGGAGGGCTGCGCATGGTGCCGCGGTGCCCATGACGAGCTTGGCTCGTCATGCAGCACGGTGGCGCTGTGCTGATGATGAGCTGAGCTCGTCATGACCACGCCCGATCCAATGGAACACCCAGCACAGCAGTGGAATTATCCCCACGTGGGCGTTCCGTAAGGGTCATGATGAGCTCAGCTCGTCATCAGCACAGTGCCACCGTGCTGCATAACGAGCTGAGCTGGTCATGGGCACCCAGGAGGTTAGAGACCTTTATATTACTCCAGGAAACGGAGCCGGACCTCCTCGCACTAACGGAGACCTGGTTAGAGGAAACCTCCAGTCCCTATATAGTGGCCTCCCTCCCCACAGACTACAACATCTTAATATATAATCGGCAGGGGAATAAAAGAGGAGGCGGAGTTGCAGTTTGCGGCCCTAGGTCGCTTATCACAGAGAAAATAGTTGAGGAGAGCCAGGATGGGGCAAAGGTGCTGGGGATCAAGATCAGGCTCAAATCATCCTGCCTGATAGTGGTAGTGTTATACCGCCCCCCCAGCCAACCCCTCTTTTTAATGATCTGTTCCATGAAGTGATTAGTGATCTGTGCCTAAGATACCAACATATCCTAGTTCTAGGGGACTTTACTTATCACTGGGATCTACTACCCAGGGATTGTGTATCCAGTAGGTTCAGAGAGGCCATGACTATGTTGGGGATGCAGCAAATTGTGGAATCCACCACCCATGTGAAAGGTCATACTCTAGATCTTATCTGGACCACGTCTTAAGCTAAGATACATAGAGATTGCAGACCATGCAACTGGTCAGATCACTATCTGATCAGCCTCTAACACCCAGTGGTTAGCCTCACCACACACCTACCCCCAATTTGGAGGGCAGCACGAAACTGGCGCAAGATTGAGGACGCCAAGCTGAGGGAAGCATTACACGAGACAATACATGCTAGATCACAACCCAGGGATCTGAACCTGGCATATGATAACCTCACCTCCGGGTTAAGGGCAGCTTTCGACATGGTGGCTCCCTTGCAAATGGAAAACATAAAGGGTGCCCCCTGGTACACGCAAGAATTAAGAGGGGAAAAACATGTTCTCCGTCAATATGAAAGGGAATGGCGGAAATCATATGACCTAGAATATCAGGAGAAGTATAAAACAACATTAGCCCTCTACAAAAAATCTATCATGAGATCCAAATCTGTATACTATGAAGGGAGGATTATGAAGGCTACAAACATCCAGAGAGAGACCTTCAACACACTCAACGAGCTGAGTCGTACAAAAGAACAAAGGACGGTCGCTAATCAGGCGGACTGTGAAAAGGTACAGGAAGTCTTCCTATCCAAGGTTAAAAACATCATCATTGAAATAGGCAATACCTATATCACCCCCTGCCCCCTATCAGTGGTGGACTCACCAGAGTTCCTAGACGCTTCTCTCTCAACTTTCCCGGCACTTGACTCTAATGGTCTAAGCCATATCATGGCCAAGGTGAAATCCGGTTCACCAGAAGATCCCTGCCCACCTCAAGTGTTCAAGAGGGCTATTCCGGCAGTGGAACCAGAAGTACTGTCCCTTATAAATCTCTCCCTGACTACAGGGAAGGTACCCCCAAAAAATCAAAGAAGCCATGGTGATCCCACTGCCGAAAAAATCTGGAGCAGATATGAACAACCTGAATAACTTCTTACCAATCTCCCCGCTTCCCTTTTCTGATCAAATTTCCTGAACAACATGTGCTCCGGGTCCTCTCGACCTTCCTGAAAGAACATCAGCTGCTACACTCACAACAAACAGGATTTAGGGCCCACAACAGCACCAAACTGGTGATTCTCTCGGTGCTGGATGAATTGAGGCTAGCAGCTGACAAGAAGATTCCCTTGGCACTGATCTTATTGGATCACTGAGCCGCATTTGACACGGTGGATCATGCGCTGCTGCTAGCCCATGTCAGAGGGCTGAGAGTTTCCAGAACGGTACTTCAGTGGATTACCTCCTTCCTGGAAAACCGGACTCAAAAAGTCAAATTAGGAGAATGTAGGTCCAGGCAGGGTGTTCTGCGCTGAGTGGTCCTCCAGCCGCTGGTTGAAGCACTGGCAAAACTAGACTGCCATGTGTTAAACTATGCTGATGACACCCAATTAATTGTACAAGTCGATAACTATCCCCAAGCACAACTGAATGTCCAGAATATCCTATGGCTCACCATGAACTGGATGACCTCCAATTCATTGAAGGTGAACCTGGATAAGACAGAGGTACTGGTTCTAACTACAGAGGCCTCACCCTGGTTGGTCAAGTCTTTTTTGGCCCCAAGAGCTAAGCACGACCCCAAAACCAGTGTCAGCCATAAAGAGCATGGGTATCAAACAGGACACAAAACTAACCTTAAACAACCAGATGTCATCTGTAGTGGGGAGATGCACAGGCCTGATGCAGCAACTCTGCAAGCTCAGGGCCCGCTGTCTTTTCCCACCATTCGCACCGTCGTGACGGCCCTAATACTGTCACGACTGGACTACGGCAAGACAGTGTACATAGGGCTCCCCGACAAACTTCTGGGGAAACTTCAGGTGTTTTTAAATGATGTGGCTAGGCTGATTTTTAAACTAACAAGAAGAGCTCATGCTACCCCCCTGCTAAAACAACTACACTGGCTTCCCATCAAGCAGCGGATCAGGTTCAAAGGCCTGTGCATCACGTATAAAGCGAAGCATGTAACGGCACCCAAATATATTGAAGATCGTCTTAAGCCCTATGTGCCTGGACGCTACCTCCGGTCAACTGAGGCTAGCCTGTTGGCTTGCCAACGCTTTAACAGATCTTCATTGGAGGGCTGGCTTTCTCAGTTGTGATTCCACAGTTCTGGAACAAGCTTCTGGACAATCTATGCAGGGAAACCACACTACTCACCTTTAGGAAGAAACTCAAAACCACCCTGTTTACTGAGGCATTCGGCTAAATCCACCTATCATGTGCTGGCTACCAAGGAACCCCAGGTCAGGGTCCATGCTTCTAGCGCCTAGAGACCTTTGGTGATTGGCGTTCTATAAATATAATCTAACATTAACATTAAATGAGCGGTGCAGGTCGTATTCCCATTTCTCACGCTGAGGAGTCAGATCTCTTGCTGTATGATGACGAAGGGAGTCGGCAAACCATCAAATCAAGTGGCTACCATTACCAATTACGTGAATATATTGAATTACCATGTTTGTTTGGAGTTCATGCGTAATGTACTGCATTTTGCTGTGTAAAAGCCTGATCCAAGCAGTATGTAGAAGAAAGTCCTGGGTTTATACCCTCCTCTTGTACCAATACTCTGAACGGTACAAGTCTGTCATCATTATATAAATCGCCAAGTGTATGTATTCCCACTGTGTGCCAGTCCATCAGGTCAGCAGATGGGGTGTGACCGAACCCCTTATGTATCCCGACCAGGGGGAGATCTTGCTCATACGTTTTCACCTGCCTGGTAAGGAACAGTGCTCGGCTGAAACATCTGAAAGCTACTTGTGGCAAATGTAGGTGTGAGGTATTGTTTCTTTTGCAAGGGTGAAAGATAGAGAGAATAGTATGTACTGCCAAAGGAGCCCCTCCCCTCCCCCAGTGTCCGATAATTGCCTACCTTCTACCCACTGGTCCACCCATTGCAATTAGGATTCTAGGTAATAATGTTCTAGATTCGGCACTGCTAACTCTCCCTGTCCTGTCGGAAGATACAACTTTGTGAGCGCCACACTGCAACGAGATGTATGCCATATAAGCGCTGGTATCATGTGTTCTATTGTCTTAAAGAAGGATGGTTGTAAATATATTGGCAGATTTGTGAAATAATATTGAAGGTGGGAAGCCCCACCATTTTAACAAGGGAGATCCTACCAGCCACAGAGATAGTAAGTGATTTCCTAAAGGTCACCTGCAACGTCAAATATGTGAGTGCTCTAGTGAGGTTGCCATCCAAGAGATATCAGTCATTATGATATATCCAGATACCCAGATATCGAAACATGGATGACTGCCACATGATTAAGGCGTCACCAATAGAGAACCTCGGGTCAAGCATATTAGGTTCAAATGGAAACAGACAGGACTTATCCCAGTTAACTCTCAGACCTGATAGATGGGAAAATTGATTAAGTAAGTCCGGTATAGAGTCAGGAATCCTGCTCAAGTCCTTCATATATTAAAGGAGATAATTCGCATACAGAGCTATTGCATGAGTTGAGGCACCCATATGGATGCCCCACTGCACAGTGGATGCACACAGAGCTAATGCCAAAGGTTCCACGGCCAGAGCAAAAAGGAGAGGGGCAAAGAGGCAGCCCTGCCGAGTACCCCTACACACCAATATGGAACGTGACAGTAACTGACCCATTGTCACTCGAACCACCAGCCCTTGATCAATATTCCTTCTAATTTCTTTTCCTCTGTGTGTAGCAATGAAGGGACTATGTGCACTGCTGCCAAGGATTTATGCACCAGCTCATCATGCAGTGGAGTGGTGTGGCTCACTGGTTAGAGGCGGCAGACCTGGAAGCAGAGAACGGCCCGGGACCAGGGTTCAATTCCCGACGCGGCAGGGTCTTGAACCAGGGTCAGCGGACTTGATAATTCTCGCCTCGGGGCCTACTCTAACCAGGGATCACACTCAGCAACTCTGGGCATTAGCTTGCCTCATCTCCACAACGGCCCCCCACAAACGCCGGGGATGCCTGGTTTCACCTTGGAGATACCCAGGAGGGAACATCTCACAGGGAAAGCCAGGACGGGTTCCCCAGCGGTCTATAGCGCCAGGACGCCTCCGGGCAGCAGTGCGCTTTACAAGACACACACATTTACATGCAGACGAGTACTTTTTGCAGATACATGGCATTCAAAGAGGGCAAGGACCCCTCTGAGTGTAAAATTGTAGAGCATGAGGTACATTTTTTAAAAGGGGGCAATATTAAAGAGCCAGATAGACACTTATTCTATTTATTTTAAAATAGTTTAAGTTGAACATATGTCTCCATTCAAAACAGTTCTGTGTTGTCATGCTGAACATTCTGGATACAGTAAAAAGAAACTTATTTTTCATATATATTACTTGCTACCACTGTTTTACATTTTTGTTGATCCATTAATAATAAATCTTAAAATTACCCAATTCAGTGGTGGTGATTTTATCAACCTTTAATCGATGAAGTGGTGAGTGAGCCATGGCTGGTTTTGACCCTGTTGCTTGTATAATACATTTAGATTTCATAAAGCATGCTTAGCTTACCAAGCTACCTCAATAGGTTTAAAAATGGATTTTGGTTTATGATGCCATGCTTTCATCCAGCAAAAGGCTATATAAAGACAATGAGAAAGAAATAACAAACTTGAACAATTCAACATTCACTGAGCATAATTATTATATGTTTTACCACAAAGTGACATAGTAATAGATGCCAAAACGTGATTAATTTGGAGAGTCTGTTTCTTGTCTGACCCTAAAAGTGATATCCTGATTCTATCACAATTACCCAGAAAATTAGTTAAGCCCTCTTTCATTGAAATCATTTCTAAAACCAGCTGAAGGCAATGGGATCTGAGATGGTGCATCACATCTCTTCAGGAGTGTGGTTTTCACAAGCCTGCAAAGAGTGCTATCCAAAGTGAGCAGATGCAGTCCCTTGCCCCTTTACCAAGGAACACTTACAAGTTGATGGAGAAAAGTGTGAAAAGTCTCAGACTAGATTCCTATGCCAGGCTGTCATTCGTAACCCTTGAGAGTGGATGGAGAACGTTAAATGGAAGATAATCTGTGTTCCTTAGTCAGATTTATGAGGTCATGCCACATTTTTTAATGTGATTTCAAATCTATACAGATCTACTGTGAAGGAGATGAGCTGAGCTCCTACAACTTCACAGCCACGAGGTCTTAAAGACCATCAGAGGGCCATGATCTAGTTATGGCCATTCTACAGTGTCACTTTTTTTTCAGTTAAGGTGAAATCTGAAATACTTACAAAAGTCCCTAGATGAAATAATGGTAAGAAACATAAATGAAGTAAGAGCAGATAGTCGTTAGGAGAACATCCACAATCCAGCTGGTGGTTGCCCTCTCTAGCAGTCCCTCTAGAGACACCCCTCAAGATGCTGCTTGCTTCCGGAGTAGTCTCGAGGCAGTAGCTGATTGGCTGACCACCAACTGTTTCCAGTTGAATACAGATAAAACCGAAATGCTGCTTGTAGGTAAGGACCTGGGTCTTTGGAGCGATCAGTGGTGGCTGGAAAGTCTGGGTGTCGCCCCCTTCCCAAAATAGGTGGTTAAAAACCTTGGAGTCTGGGTGGATAGTGCTCTTAATTATCAGACCCAGACTAAGAAGGTAGCAGGTGTCGTGTTTTGGGCTACTTCGTGGGCTTAAGCCCATCCTTAAGTTCTTTGATCCTACTACAAGACGGACCATTGTGCAGGCGACAATCTTGTCCCGCCTGGACTATGCCTCTGTGCTTTATTTGGGGCCCAATAAGGCAGAGATTGCTAGGCTGCAGAGAGTGCAGACCACAGCGGCAAGAATGCTACTGGGTCTGCGTAGATCCAGTTCAGCATCTAATGCACTTCGGCGCCTACACTGGCTGCCTATGGCCAATCGCATAGAGTTTAAGGCTCTATGTATGGTGTTCAAGGCATGGAAACTAGCCTCACCCGAGATTTTGTCAGATTTGGTTCAACCCTATGTCCCTGGGCGCCAGCTTCGTTCCTGTGGTCAAAATCTATTGGTGGTAATGTAAATGTAAATGTATTTGAGCTTGTAAAGCACACTGCTACCCATCCATAGATCTCCTGGTGCTGTATAACTCTGGGGAACCCGTCCTGGCTTTCCCTGTGGGATGGTCCCTGGTGGGAGTCCCCAAGGTGGAGCCAGGCATCCCCGGAATTGATGGGGCCGTTGTGGAGATGAGGCAAGCTAATGCCCAGAGTTGCCGAGTGGAACCCCTGATTAGAGTAAGCACCAAAGCGAGAATTATCGAGTCCGCTGACCAAGGTCCACAACCCTGCCGCGTCGGGAATTGAACCCTGGTCCCGGGCCGACTTCTGCTCTCCGGTCTGCCGCCTCTAACCAGTGAGTCACACTACTCCACAACTGTCCCGCGGGTGAAGAAAACTAGGGCAGGAGGAAGATCATTCTGAAATAAAGCTGCAAGACTGTGGAACACTCTGCCAGTTCATATCCGTGGTATGACTGGCTACTTGGCGTTTAGGAAGGAGATTAAGACCTTTCTCTTTCCTATGGTCTAGTCCTGTAGTGTGTCATCAGTAGCCAACTCTCCAGTCTCCACTCAGTAGCGCCCGGACGCTCCTTTGTTGGGGCAGCTGTTGCGCTTTAGAAATGCCTTTAAAATAACATAACATAACATAACATAACATAACATAACATAACATAACATAACAATCCTTTGTATGACTCATTCTTTAGCACCAGCCAGGCTCTACCAGAGAAGAGGGAACATGCAAGGTGGTTGGAGCAGGTGACTTCGTAATTTGGTTTGCCAAATGCAGAAATATAGTTATTTACCCCCAAATACTAACTTTAAATCTGTTTCCACAATATGAATGCCTTTTTATGGTAATACTAACTTTCAATATGGCCACACAAAGTTTCAATAAAGAAACACAAATATTTTTGAAAGAGCATTATTTTTTATCATATGGGGAAATTCATTATTTCAAAGAGCATTGCTTCAACAAAAAAGCACCTTCAGTTATGTTTCTGAAGTTCTTTTTCAGCACTGTCTCGTTATATATTGGTCACATGTAGTACACAGGAATTTAGGAGCTGATGTGTGCTACCTTATACAGCAGTTGCAGACCCTCAACAATAGAACCTGTAATCAGACAGCGCCAGGATCACGGGGTCAAAAGGTGCAGCAGCATGTCATTACTTCTCGAAATGCTGTCCCCCGGATTCTAATAAAACATGGAAAATAAACCTGTTTCCTTAAAATGCGAAAAATAAAGACAAACTTCTGATGCGTCTTTATGTGCGCGCTCAAACCCTTTTATTGCGCGGCATGCAAAGGGTGGCTGGGCGGGCGTGCATTTTACGGGGAACACTGCCCTTAATACAGCAGATTTATCAGTGATATAAATTATGGCCCCATGCCAAACCGAGGCACAGCATTAAATATGTATGGCCACTCCACTATATCAAATGCTTTCTCCAGGTCCAGCACCAAACAGCCAGATCTGGACCCATTCAATGGAGCGTATCTCATGATGCCAAACAAGCGCAGTAAATTAAGGGAGGTAGACCGATCCGGGGCAAAACCATTCTGGGCCTCGTGGATTGACTGGGGCAACACTTCCGCCAGTCTCTCTCCTAATATGTTAGCCAATACTTTATGGTCTCCATTCCACAGAGCCAGTGGGCGATATGAGCCTAGTCTAGTGGGATCTGTCTGGTTTCAAAAGAGTAATCAAGGTGGCTTCACACGTGGTGTTTTGATAATTGAGACATCTGTAGTGCTACCGCAAACACCTTCAGAAGGTTAGGGGCTAATAGGACTGCATAGGTTTTAAACATCTCAATTGGAAGGCCATCTGGCCTGGTATTTTCCCAGATGCCAGGCCTATTATCGCGCCTTAAATTTCCTTAGCTGATATGGGCGTATTAAGTTCAGCGCCCTGATCAAGAGTGAGCTGTAGGAAAGCGCTCATGTCCAGAGAAATGGCCATATCCTCATCTGTTGTTACAGTGGAGAATTGATACAGTGAGGTGAAGTGGGACACTAAGTCATTATGTATCTCATGTTTGGTGTAGTATAGTTCCCCCTCAGTGGAATAAAGCGCAGTGATAGTGCTGCGCGATTGATCCTGTTTTATCAGCCATGCAAGCATGGATCCTGATTTATCCTCCATCGCGTGGGTCCTGGCAGAGTGAGCCACATGGTTAATGCATCACAGTCTCTCCTATAGCGTGGCGTGTTGTTCCCTCAGCATTAATAGGTCTGGTTTGCAAGTGGGTTCCCAAACCAATTTCGTCTCCTTGGACAGCAGTAATCTTTCCAGATCACCGAGTTCTTGTTCTACTTGCTTCCGCATACCGTCTCTTAGCCCCATGCAGTTACCCCTGAGCGCCACCTTAAAAACATCCCACTCTAGTAGCACCGACTCCACCGTGCCAGTATTGAGTGAGTGAGTGATGGTATTTCTAAAGCGCACTAATGCCGAGGCGTCTTGGCGATGAACAGGGTAACTGAGATATGCGCTGACCAATGTCCTATAGGGTAAAAAGCCAACTCTTGACTTCCTTCCTGAACCTTCTGTGGTTAGAAATTTGTCTTAGCTGCTGAGGTAAGGAGTTCCAGAGCCTCGAGGCCAGATGGGAGAAGCCCTTCCCACCCCAGCGTTGTCTTTTGATCTTGGAGACCATAGCCAGCCCTTGCGAGGCAGACCTCAGGGGTCGGGTTGGCCGGTATCTCATGAATAGGTGTTGAAGATCTGAGGCCCCCCCACCCGCCAAGGCTTTGTGCACCAAACAGAGCGCTTTGAAGTCTATCCGCCACTGAACAGGGAGCCAGTGTAGCTGCCTGATGGCCTGTGAGGTGGAATGATATTTAGGCAGGTGGAGGAGCATCCTGGCATTCTGAATTGACTGCATCTTGGCCAGTTGAGCACACCCTGCTCCTAGATAGAGGGCGTTTCCATAGTCTAATCTGGAAAAGATAGTGGTGATTATAACCGTTTTCCTGAGATGGTAAGGAATAAACGGCAGGATCTTTCTCAGCCCCTTAAGCATGTAAAAACAGGCAGAAACCACCTGATTCACCTGGGGCTTCCATGACAGATCTTTATCAAAGATGAACACCAGGTTCCTTGCTTTCGCCACTTGGACCAGACAGGCTCCTGCAGATGTAGGCCACCAATTATGGTTCCAGATAGACTCTTTCTGTCCGAACTCGAGGACTTCCGTCTTTTCAGTGTTCAATTTTAGGAAGTTCAAGTTCATCCATTGCATGACTTCGGACATACAGCCGGCGCATTCAACAACCATGGAATCCACGGAGTGGGACACGGAAACGATCAGCTGAGTGTCATCAGCATATGACACCAGCTTGAAACCCAGATTCTTTATTCTCTTGGCCAGGGGGGAGACATAGATGTTAAACAGGGTGGGCGATAACGCCGAGCCCTGGGGAACTCCTCCTGAAAGGGAAAATTTGTCTGACTGACAGACAAGACGGAAATCCTTATCCTCGGACCATCCCCCTCTGCCTGGGACAACTCCTGGTGGCCACCTGCCCTGGGCTCCGCCCCCAAACCCACAGACCACGCACGCAAATGGGGCTTCATCCTGGACTCCTCCCTCACGATGACCAAGCAAGTCAATGCCGTCTCATCGTCCTGTTTCAACACCCTGCGCATGCTCCGAAAAATCTACCAATGGATCCCCACCGCAACCAGAAAAACGGTCACCCAGGCCCTCGTCACCAGCC
Organism: Lissotriton vulgaris; assembly: GCF_964263255.1. NCBI lineage: Eukaryota > Metazoa > Chordata > Amphibia > Caudata > Salamandridae > Lissotriton > Lissotriton vulgaris. Next base: position 100,828,544 of record NC_141695.1, read on the forward strand.
GCCTGGACTACGGAAACACCCTGTATGCCGGAACCACAGCCAAGATCCAGAAAAGACAACAGCGCATTCAGAACGCCTCGGCAAGACTCATCCTGGACATCCACAGCCACATCTCTGCCCACCTGAAGAACCTGCACTGGCTCCCCGTCGGCAAGAGAATCACTTTCCGACTCCTCACCCACGCACACAAGGCTCTCCACGGCACGGCCCAACGTACCTCAACAACCGCCTCGCATTCTACGTGCCAACCCGCCAGATTCGCTCCGCCAGCCTCGCCCTTGCCCCCATCCCACGCATCTGCAAAGCCACCGCCGGAGGAAGATCCTTCTCCTACCTGGCAGCCAAGACATGGAACTCCCTCCCGCTCACCTCCGACTGACACAGGGCCATCTCGCCATTAAGAAGCAACTCAAGACCTGGCTGTTCGAGCAGTAGCGTCCCCCCCCCCCACCACCCCAGCTCCTTGGGACCCTAACAGGTGAGTAGCGCGCTCTACAAATTCTCTGATTGATTGATTGAAAGATGATTTGTTCCCTGTCAGACAGGAAGGAGGAGAGGAGATCTAACGCTAGGCCTTTGACCCCAATATCCTGCAGCCGTTGGATAAGTACCTCATGGTTTACGGTGTCAAAGGCCGCTGTAAGATCCAGCAGAACCAATGTGACCCTGCCTCCCTCATCCATCCCCTTCCGAATCTCCTCAGCTGCCATCAGTAAGGCAGTTTCCGTAGAATGATTTGCACGGAAGCCATGCTGGATACTATCAAGAATATGCCATGTCTCAAGATAGGACGATAGCTCCCCATTCATGGCTTTCTCCACTAGCTTGGCTGGCAGCGGCAGGCAGGAGATGGGGCGATAGCTCTTCTCATCAGAAAGTCTACCTTGGACTTCTTGAGCAACGGCCGAATACAGGCCTTTTTCCAGGCTAATGGAAAGATTCCAGAGTTCAAAACCTGATTCAGTACCGGCAATAGTAAGCCGCTAATCTCTGCCCGTGCAAGATGGAGAACGAAAGGTGGACAGGGGTCCAGTGGAGAGCCTGACTTAGTGGCCAGTAGTAGATCAGCCAGTGCATTCTCATCCAATGGGGAGAACATTGAAAGGTCACTTTGTGCATTACAGATGTCATTGCGCCCGATCAGCTCAACCTGTGCACTGTCCGCTGCTCTGGATAGATCATTGTACATGGATTGGACCTTGTTCTGGAAGTAGGACGCCATCTTATCCGTGAATACTTTGTCTGGTTCAAAGCTCGCGCCCCGGGGACAGCTCAGTAAGGAATTAACGGTGGAGAATAATTCTCTACTAGAGTGAGCGGCTGTGAGAAGTTGGCCTGATATAAGATGCTCACTAGTTCTCGTGATCACCTTTTATCAGTCCAAACAACCCTTATGGTGATTGGTTGTAAGTCAACCTTATAGACCAGCTATCCTAATGGTAGCATGGACAAAGCAGTCTTAGGCTAAACTCTTTTGGCATGTGAAGCCAGCTGTTTTACCACATATAACCCCTTGAATACCAGATGAAAGGACACTACACCGGTTGTTATGAAAATAAACAATATATTTATTAATAACAAACACCTCTGAACTCTTTATGAGATCAGAGGGCTAAGCACATGACAAGACTCTTAGGAAAAATACGTTTAAGTTGCACGAATTACAATGGTGCCCTAGGGGCACGTCAAACCATATACTAAGTAAGTGGGTTGAGAAAATCGATAGAAGGAATGAAGCTGTCCAGAGGCTGTAGGATCGCTGGGACTACACTATCCTAACTTTAGGTAAGTAAAAGGAGGCCCACGGAACGCATGTGCAGAGTGTGAACTCACACATGAGCTGCGTAACAAAGTCAATGGACAGTACAGTATACGAAAAAGGTGAGTACGGACAGTTCTGACTAGTTAGGACTAAAACAACTGTGAAACTGGATACTAGGAGAGTCAATCTACCCTTGAGCACCGAAATGCTCTCGTTACCTCACCCACGGGCTGCGGGTGCATAGGTGTGACAGTGCGTCGGGTTTCTGCGTTGAAGTCAATGGAGCCTTGAAGAAAAGATGCTGCAGGCGACCAGGAGAAAGCTGTCCGGATGGATCCAAGGGTGGATCAAGAAAGATGGATACCTGAAAGCAGAGGGGACAATGTTCACAGTCACTAGCCAGTGACTGGAGTGGAACCAGGAAGGAACCAGATGCTGTTGTCGCGATCAGGTAAAGAGTGGACGCTTGACTCTGCAGCCCCGTGGACCTGGAGGTGTCTTCGACGACCAGGATGGAGGCACGAGCTGTCCCACGCATGCTCTCGCTGTTGGCGATGTTGGTTCCGGATTCGGCGTCAACAGGCCTTGGCAAAGGCAACCCACGCAGTGAGTGGAAAAGGCGTATGGTGCGGACCAGGAAGGTCCTGGGTGCTTCCCCTTTGCAGGGAAGCAAGGGTCAGTCTAGAGCAACCAGACCAGCGGTGTGGATTTCAAGGATCATCGTCTAGGAGGCCTCTAGCCAGCCAGCAAGTGACCAGACAACGCGTCGAGCAGCAATCAAGCAAAAGGGCCCCTTTTGTGCAGGAGCTGCTCGGGGCTGGGGCTTCTCAATCCCCAAAGCACTTCATCGAGGATACCTCAGAAGTCGTGCTGGAAGCGAAGTGCAGTTTCTTCAAGATGGCCGGTCCCATGTGTCTCGTCGCACCCACGGATCTCAGCTGTGCTGCAGATGTAGGTAGAAGTCGGAGAGGTCTGGAAGTCCGGGTCTCGTTGGACTCTGAAGTCTGGATCCACTTGGGAAGACAACAAAGTGAACCGCTGGAACGCTTGATGGTGCCTGCTTGTGCAGGGTGGTCACTCCTTAGCCACAAGGGAGATTTCTTCAGTCTTCTGTGGAGCAGAACGTCAAAGTCCAGAGTTTCTTCTTGTAAAATCAATTCAGGATAATCTAATTTGGAATGGGACCAGCTCCTACCTTTATTCTCCTAAAGGGGGCTGTACTATCACTAGGTCCCTCCTATGGGTGGGACCAGGAAGGGGGGTGGTTACACCCCCTATCCTTTGTCCGGTTTCGTGCCAGAGCTGGGGCTGGAGTGCCCCAGCAACTGGTTTAAGCCGGTGTATGCACAGGGCACCTTGTGTGCCCCAGGCATGTCTCATTCCTTTCAGGCCTGTCCTACCCAATACACAAAATCCTGTCTGGGGTGGTGCTAGCACCTCCCAAGGCAGGAAACCCTTTGTCCAAGCCTCCCTCGCTGGAAGGACTCCCAGCAGCAGGAGGTCAGACTTGTGTCTGTGGTGGCAGCATCCATTTTGTGATGCTGAGGCTCGAGTTAACTTTAACCGGGGTTCACAGTTACATACATGTCGTGTCCCTCTAAAAGGGTGGAATGCTACCCCCGTCGCCAGGATTGGCGAGGGGGTAGTATTCCAATTCGTATGACACCTTACTCGACATGTTTTGATAATGCTATGCCAAAGTTAGCAATAACCGCGAGGATTATAATGCACTTAAGAGTATATGGTGTAGCGTTATCATGGAAACAGCTAAAGGACTTGGTTCCGAAAGCTGCAGACAGGCTCAGCTCATGCCAGAGCACTATCTCACATAATTCCAAGCACTCTGCCTCCAGGATTGTTAATATTTACAACAAGGTGTGGTGAGGGACAGAGTCTCTGAATTAAGCAGAAAGCTCTCACCCAGTCAAAAGATCAGGGCTAGATCCAACACCGTTTTTTAGCTCACTGCACCATCCCAGTTTCAGAACCTGGCTGTATGCAAATTAGTCTGTTCCTGTCCCAGTGCATGATGGGAACAGGGCAAACCAAACTACAAAAGCCAATTCTTACACTGGGAAGGAAACAAGCTCCCGGTGACCGGTTTCTGGCATTACAGCCGTCTTCGGCCCGGTTTGCTTGAATCCTGATGGTGCAATGAGCAAGGGTCTCACATCTGAGAATACCCTTCCACGCTTAGGGTGGACAAAAATATTTACAACAAGGTGTGGTGAGGGACAGAGTCTCTGAATTAAGCAGAAAGCTCTCACCCAGTCAAAAGATCAGGGCTAGATCCAACACCGTTTTTTTAGCTCACTGCACCATCCCAGTTTCAGAACCTGGCTGTATGCAAATTAGTCTGTTCCTGTCCCAGTGCATGATGGGAACAGGGCAAACCAAACTACAAAAGCCAATTCTTACACTGGGAAGGAAACAAGCTCCCGGGGACCGGTTTCTGGCATTACAGCCGTCTTCGGCCCGGTTTGCTTGAATCCTGATGGTGCAATGAGCAAGGGTCTCACATCTGAGAATACCCTTCCACGCTTAGGGTGGACAAAAATATTTACAACAAGGTGTGGTGAGGGACAGAGTCTCTGAATTAAGCAGAAAGCTCTCACCCAGTCAAAAGATCAGGGCTAGATCCAACACCGTTTTTTAGCTCACTGCACCATCCCAGTTTCAGAACCTGGCTGTATGCAAATTAGTCTGTTCCTGTCCCAGTGCATGATGGGAACAGGGCACCACCCCCTTTTCTAAATCATCCAGGATTGTTAAGGCCTGCCATAGGAGTGACTTATAAGAGTATATGTGTCAATGTTAGGTTTAGATATAGGCATACTATATCTAAAGCAAAGGGTGATTACACCACCTTGCCCCAGCTGATTGATCAGCCAGTTGTGTCAGATTTGGATGGCCAGCCAAGGGTGGCATAATACATGCTGCAGCCCCTGGTAGGCCTTGGGTTCACTTATGCCCTGGGTACCTATGGTACACTGTACAAGGACTTACAAGAGTGACCCAATACCAATTGGTAAATGCACCTAAAGTACATGGATGCCAATTTAGAGAGAGAACAGCTATGCTGTGGGTCTGATTAGCAGGCCCACAGCCAGGGAAAGATGTAAACCAGTGAAGCAAAAAAGCAAAAATCTGGGGTGACCATAGGATTGCAGATCTTACTCTCCTACAGCGGTATCTTGGATTTTCCTTGAATAATAGGAGGTTTTCGCCTAAATTATTAACTTCTTATAGTCCTCTAGTACAGCACAGTAAGGTTTTTTTGGGACTGGATCATAATTCATTCTCCAGACCCGCTCTTGCTGTCTGCATTTGATTTTAGCGGTTTTTAGATCGGTTGAATACCACGGGACAGACACCTGTTTTTGCCGCACTCTAAATGCCTTCTCCGGTGCTACCAGGTTGGCGGTATTTAAAATGCTGGTTTGGAGAGCCATAGCCACCTGGTTCGCATCTGAGCAGGCTACTACTCTTTTCTCGAGAGCACCCAGTAAATCCGACCTTGTAACTGACTTCCAGGCCCGATATTTCCTGGGGGGGGGACCTAGGTCGCCTTCTATGAGGGGAATAAATGAGCGGAATGGTGAAGAACACAGCAGAGTGATCAGACCATAGCATTGGTGTTACCCTATTTTTTTCAGCAAGGGGCATGTTCGTGCAGATGCCATCAAGAGTGTGGCCTGCCAAATGGGTAGGTTCATTAACTATCTGCTTAAGATCATGACAGGAGAAAATGTCCAGGAGATTGACCGTCTCCGAGTTATTTGTGTCCTCCAAATGAAAATTAAAATCTCCCAGGATTGTATAATGATCGTGCTCAAGAGATTTTTCAAGGTGAGTTTGAATTGCGGCTAAGAATAGGGCTCTCAGGCCTGGGGGCCTGTAGATTAATAAGCCAGAGATTGAGGAGGTATTTTCTAACTTCAAAGTAAAGCTCATTGCCTCTGCACCCTCAAGGCTCTGCCCAGTAGCCTGCAGTGTTAAGAAGGATCTATGGATTATGGCTAGGCCACCTCCCCTACCTTCAGCTCGATTGATGTTTGCAACTGTGTAGCCTGAAGGCACAGCGATATTCCAATCAGGGTCACTGCTGTCGTTGGCCCAGGTCTCTGTAAGAAATAATACATCCGGGTCTTCTGTCTGTATTTGACACTCAAGTTGGTATTTGTGACTGGCCATCGATCTAACATTGAGTAACAGACAGCTGATTGCACTGTTGTTCTTCTTCACTGGCTTAGTATCGACCTTAGGGTTATTCTGAAAGGGAGGATCCCTGCAGGTCCGTGACATGGTGTTTGGTCCCTGCCAGGGTTCTCCGTTCCGAACGCTGCCGCTGCCAGACCCTGTCAGCATATCGCTGACTTGGTGATTAACACAGTATTCAGTGTAAAGTAGCTTTTATATTGAAGTGCGGAGGGAGTCACGGAAGGGTGGATCCTCCAGCAAAGAGAGCTGTAATCTCCAAAACAACAGAGTGGGTCCCTGCATGTCCCAGGCTATTCCAACAAAATGGGATTATGATCTGAGTAGGTCCTACCCAGGTACTCCACCTGTTTCACATATGGCTGCACATTCTTCATGCATAGAAATCTATTAAGACAAATACGAATGGCATGTGGAGCCGAGTAGAATAAATATACTTATGTGGCAGGTTGGCGGTGTCTCCATATATCTACTACTCCCCAGCTGTTTTCCCAGTTCCTCAATTATGAGGCCCCTTTAGCTGCTGCAGTTCCCCTGAGAGGCGGAAAGGAGCGGTCAAGTTCCACATCAAGTGCACCATTAAAGTCGCCCCCTATCAACCAGGGTATGTGACACCATCTGGAAAGCAGTGTGTTTAACTTATTCCATAAGGGTCCTTGCTCTTTGTTAGGGGCATATATGTTCCTGATTATCAGGCACCTCCTGTCAAGCTTACACTTTAGAAAGATATACCTTCCCTCTGCAGCTATCTTAGTTTCCTCTATTAGAAGGGGCAACCCCCATGCGCACCCACACCAGTACACCTTGCACAAATGCGGAGTAATTAGTTGCAATGATCCGGCCCCTCCATCTATGCTGAAATCTAGTGGATTCTAGGTGGTTCAAGTGAGATTCTTGTAATACAGCTATCTGAACGTTTTGTCTCTTAAGACATGAATAGACTACGTATTTACGGGATGGCGTACGCAAGCCTCTCACTTTTCATGTAATAATTCGTTGTGACTGCATCGTCTAGGTGTATGTACGTATAGGTTTTGGGAAGAGTGGCGTACCTGACCATTAACCAGAAATACAGTGTCATATGAGGGTGTCTGTGAGTGAGCATAAAACACCTGAACAATCTTCTTGCACAACAACATAACAACCTTGCAAACATGTATTAACAAAAGAGCAGATCCTGCAACATTGTAGGTCTGCCTAAACATAAGAGCAAATCCAGTTCATTGGACCACCCCTGGGGTCGTGGTTCAGCAGGGGAACGTGACCTTCAGTAACCCGCCAATATGACCTGGCCACCCAGTTACTTTGTTAATGCATTTCTCTTTTTCCATAGCTCATTTGAATAGAAATCACATCCACTCCTACATTGAGCACGTTTCATTCCCCTCCCCTCCCCTCCTGCCCCACACCCAACCCATTTGTTTCACTAATCTGCCATTGTCCGGCTGCCTTTTATCAGAGTCACCACAGGTCTTCTTCATATGACTCCCTCCTATGTCTGTGGGGTGACATCTAGTAAGACCAAAGAGTTTGTGTCTGAGGGGCCAAACATCGAAGAGTCTCCATCAAAGGATACATGAGGAGATAAACGCTCTCCCTCCGAGTCTCTAGCAGCATCCGGGATCTTCTTCGCTTCTTGAAGTGCTTGCCGTCATTCTTTGATTATCTGTTCCAAATTGAGGATGCTAATAACTGCAACATCTGTGACTTCCATGGATGCCCCTGTCTCTTAGCTTTGTTTGTATCAGCTACTTGGTTGATGCCCTGCCTGTGGGTCTAGGGCCCGTGAAACGACCTGTTGATTCCAGCCAGTCCCACGCATCTTGTGGTGCGTCAAAATAGTGGGTTTTACCATCCGCCACAACTCTTAGCTTTGCCAGAAAAAACAGCGAGTATTAGATGTCCAGTTTTTGAAGATGTTGCTTTTCTGCCAGAAAGGAGCTCCGCTACCATTGTATTCCCATGTATAATCCGGTAAGATCATTACTTTGGCATTGTACACTTGAATTTCTTGTCATTTTCTGTTTTCCCTCAGAATAGCATCTCTATCCCGGTAATGCAATGTCTTAAAAAGGAAAGGCCGAGAGATTGATCATGGGGGAGGTCTTCAAGCAGAATTTGTTGTGCTCCTTCTATTGAGAAGAAGGGGGAAAATGTCCCATCTGGAAATATATCCTTCATCCACTTTTCTATGAAATCCACTGGCGTTTGGCCTTCCTTTCCCTCTGGCAGACCTATAGGCGGACGTTATTTCTTCTAGAGCATGTCTTATTTGTGCTTCATGGTCCTTAATTTGTTTCTCCATGAGATCTGAGGCCGGTTGCAGTTCCGCTATGGTTCGTCCCACCGACGTGACCCAATCCGAAAATTTTCTATGACCTGCACGTAGGAGCTTAGGTTCTGTGGCAATACCGTCAATTTTGGATTCTAGAGATATTCTGGAGCGTTCGATGGCCTGTAGAGTGGCATTCGATCTTTCACTTAGCGATGACTTCCTTGAACCTTGGAAAGGCTGTGACTCTTTCTCAGCCACTGAAGAGGCCCGGGAAGAGGTCTGGGGGCTCGCTCCACTGAGCGCCCCATTGCTTTCAGCTGATCGGTATCTACTCACTGATCCCACCGACAATACTGGCTCCACAGTCTCCTCTCTATGGTGCTGCTAACTACTTATATAGTTCTCTCCCTACGGATGATAAACAGCTCTTCTCTTCTTATCTCGGTAGATCCATGTGTCCCCACCTATCAGGTCGGGAATCTTTTCTCGCTCCAAGCAGACCCCTCCATCAGCATCAGACTCTCTTAGGTCTCTCTGTGTTCCGGCACCGCTCCCCCATTTCCAGACACATGGCAAGCAATTCACACGATCAGCTGGGTCCTGACCAGCAGCTCCACAGCACAATGCCCGACAACCCACGATCCCACACCACAGCGTGGCCATGGCTCCGTTGCACCCGAGATCTACCGTCTTACTCCTGGCTAAGCCTTTCCTTTTACTTCATTGAGGCCATCTCCAGTGACTGCTGGGATGCTCTCCAGCTCCTGCAGCCCTCGTCTGTCTCCTGCAGGCGCCTCGTCGAACTGCTCCGTATCTTTTTGGGCACGTGTGCTCTCCGCATCCCTTCTCTTCTGGTCAAGAGTGGTGGGGAGAAAAGGAGGAGAAACCTCCCTGCCCTCTAGCACTGCCTTGGATTGCTCCTCACTCAAGCCGCAGCACCGGCTCTGTCAACGGGCCTGTCAGTTTATAGTCCCCGGCCCAGTGTTTATTAAAGATGCTGCCACGTCATCCCAGGCACACCAATGTTGTCCACCGTCGTGTCCCTGGGAGAGGATCCACTCCCAACCCCCTGCGGGGCACCGGCTGCAAAGGGGGAAGGTGCGAGGGGCACCCAGACCTCCGCAAGCCACCAGGGGAGTACTGGGCCCACTTCCCGCTCCAGCCGCTTCCTCCGTCCTGCTGCTATACAGCCCTCCGCTCACTCACCAACATCATCACACTTGTCTCAGGCTTCTTACTGCTCCTATCGGTGCAACTCTGCGTTGCACCGCGCCTCCAGCAGGGGACCGCTTTCTTGACCCCAGGGCCCTGGTGAGGCCTGTTGGACAGGCCCCATGAAGGGCTCGCTCCCTCCCCGCATGACAGGGCCCGGACACCGGCTCTCCAGGTGCTACCCACAAAAGCAACCCGCAACCCGTCCCCTACGGGACGCCTGCTCCCGGATATCTCTGTATCACTGGCCCGGGCCACCGTCAGCACCATTGCCCGGCCCAGCCGCCATCTTGGACACTGCAGCACGAGGCCGCGTGGCCTCAGCTCGACCCCAACCCTGGGCCTGGCCAGGCCCCGACATCCCGGCACCACCATCCACCCAGGAGGTGAACGGACCACTTGGCAGGTCAATGGGAGAAAGAAGTGTCGATGGCTCTCCCCCGCCAGGTGCCGATCGCCCCCAGCCTCCCCGGGCGCTGGCTCCACCCCCCTGCTGGGTGTCTGGACTCCCTCATCCCGGACCTCCCGACCTCCAAGTGCGAGGGTCCAGACATCAAAGGGCGCCAGACCTATAACTGAGGCAGCTCCAGAGCAGGAAGGCAGTTGTATCCTGGAGTCGAGAGACACCATGAAGAACTCATCCTTGACGGACTGCTGGCGCTGCCGCAGCCCTGCCTTGTGAACTGTCGTCCTGCCTGCTGGCGCTGCCGCGGCCTTCTGCAACCTTCATCCTCGTGGGACCTGCTGGCGCTGCCGCAGCCCTTTGCAACCTTCATCCTCGTGGGGACCTGCTGGCGCTGCCGCGGCCTCTTGCAACCACCATCTTCGTCGGGACCTGCTGGTGCTGCCGCGGCCCGTTGCTACCTACGACCTCCTCGGCACCTGCTGGCGCTGCCGTGGCCCGACCTTCCCGAACGCCGAGCTCGAGGATTGTGAGCTACCCATCATTTCATCTCAATACCAGATTGGTAACAAGACTGTCCCGCTACCCCCTTTCCCTTCCAGAGACTAGAATTGAGAGGATCCTCGTGTCCTGATCTCATTGTACCGTACTACCTTACTTCAAGAACTGCATATAAAAAGCGTTAACCTTATCTTTGTGTGGTGTCCATCTGTGGGGGGGAAGTTACTTGTCTGTACGATCGCGGGAGACGGCCCTCACCGGAGGCCTCTCCCCTTGTCCTCGGCCGACCCTCCAGGTCCCCGTCTAACAAGGCCCAGTCAGCTTCTTAGCTGAGCTCCGTCATCAACAAGGCTTACTCCAATTGCACAGATCAAGTGACTGTTTCAATTCTTCCTGGTCACCAACAATCTGCCAGGCTGCCCCAGGCCACAGCAGGGGGCCACCTAAGAGGGCGGCCACCCTTAGTGCCACAGGATGGCACAGACCCACAATGAGCGGTCTAGTGTGCGGGACCAACATTTTCCTGTATTTGATTAACCCATATAGGTCAGTCCACAGAGTCCGGCATATCTTCCAGCTATTTGGCAGCTACTCTGGATACACAATCAACTGGAAAAAATCCTTCATGTTTCCACTGACGGGGTAAATACCATAGAGATTGGAGGTTTCCACTCCCCTGCAAATCAAAACCAAATGTATGTACCTGGGCATACAGATTTCCACCAAGGATGAAGATATTCTAGCGGAGAATTTGGAACCCCAGATACAGACTAGGCAAGGATGTGGAACACTGGAGGACACTGCCAGTGTCCATGATGGAGAAAGCAGTCCTTTTTAAAATGATGTCCCTGCCCAGATTACTATATGTGATGCAAAATACCCCCCACATGATACCAAAGAAAGTCTTCCAAGATATAAACAGTGAAATACGTAAACTCCTTTGGGATGGAGGGAGTGCTAGGATGGCCCTAGGTAAGCTTCAGAGGGGTATATATGAAGGGGGGCTGGCTGTCCCAGATATTACCAAATATTATTGGGCCTCTCAATTGATAGTAGTTAATGATTGAAATTTCGCAGACCGCGGAGACGCGGCATACAGGGCGGATCACAGCGCGATGAGGGAAAGGGGATATTTGGAAGCACTATATGGTGTACACATAGATAAACACCTTCCCCAACATACCTGGTGTTAGACCTGGCACCATTGGTGTGGGTCTCCCTTCCATTTTTCTGCTGTTACCGCCTGTGTTTTTGCTATATTTTTTCTGGTCTAGATGCTTTTGGCACTTTGCCATTGCTATTCAATGCCAAGTGCAAGTGAACCCTATTGTAAATTGTTGTAATGGATTAGTGACTCCATGATTGGCCTATTTGATTTACTTGTCAGACCCTAGTACAGTGCACCATGAGTGCCCAGGGCCTGTAAATCGAATGCTGCTGGTGGGCTTGCAGCACTGATTGTGCCACCCACAGAAGCTGCTTTTTGGCTCAGGTCTGCCATTGCAGAGCCTGTGTGCAGTCAGGGACTGCCATGTTGACTTGGCACGTTCACACACTTGCCAGTCCCTAAGCCTTCCCTTTTCTACATGTTAGTCACCCCTAAGGTAGGCCCAAGGAACACCTATGGGTAGGGTACATTGTATATGAAACGTAGGACATGCTCTGATGCGTGTTTCATGTCCTGATAGTGAATTACAGCAATTTAGTTTTTCACTATTGCAAGGCTATCTGTTCCCATAGGCCAGAATGGGTAGTTAGTATATAACATCTTATATACATAACTGACCCTAGGAACAAGATAGGGACAATAAAGTTTAGTATGCAAGAACTCAGAATGTTAAAATACATCTTTCAATGTGGGTGATTTTTTACATTCTGTGTGTGAAAATACCACTTTTAGAAAGTAGGTATTGTCTTGCCTAACCATCCAGTATGCCTCTGCTAGGTTTGTGTATTCCATGTCTGGTTTGTGAGTGACAGGAGGCTGGAGGGGGCCTTGGCTCCCGCATTCTGATGGGTCAGGGCTGGGCTGAATAGGACCTGCATTGAATAGAGATTAGGGGAGGAGAATCCCTTTCACTTGCTTGAGCCTTCATAGAATAGAGAGTAGGGGAGGAGATTTTCTTTCAGCTACCTGGGCCAGGTCTGCTGTCAACAATGCTGTCTCTAGCTCCTGCCAGGAAGCTGCATCAGGGAGGGCAGAACTGGTTTTGGCTGGGCACAGACACTCTCTGTCTTCAGAGAACAAAGGATTTTGCAGTATAAATATTGGGGCCAGACCATAGAACTTTAGATCACTTCTGGGAATCACGATAAACCTTTGTCAAGGAGAGAAACAAAAGAAGCTGAAGGAGGAGACTGCCCCTACGCTGGTGACTGTTTGGGGTTGGCCTGCAGTGGTTACTCATTGCCAAGGAAAGGAGAAAAGGAACTTTGTGTATGCACTTTATCATCTTGAGGAAGATCTCCAAGGGCTTGAATTTGAGCTCGCCTCCTGCTCTGAAGTCCCAGGGACACAAAGACCTCACCCCCAGCTCCCCCTGAATTTCCTTGTTGGGAATTCTACCTGCAGAGAGGGGCCTGCTCTTGTTTAAGGACCTATAGTGACTGTGTGTTGCTGGGAGCTGGAAGTGCGATGCAACAAGGAAGAAGTGTGTCGCCGCCGCAGCAGTTGCTGTCACATCACCGAAGAAGCGTGTCTCCACCGCAGCTGTTCGCCGTCGCATCGCCGAAGAAGTGTGTTGCATCACTGGAGACTCATGTCGCCGCCACAGAGGTTGCAGTTGCAGCACCGGAGAAGCAGTTCACAGGTTCTTTCGCGGCTCACGAAACCATTGATCTAGCTGCACGGCCATCTGGCATGCATGCATCGCATCCACGTTGTCGCATTGCAACAAAAATGCCATTTTGTCGCATAGCACTGGATTGTCTCATCGCATCGAGGCGCCATCTTGCCACATCGTAACCAGAACGTAGTAAGAAACCGACGCATCACCTCCTCTCTGGTAAGGGACCAACTCCTCACCTCCCCTGCGCTGCAGTAAGGAACTGAGGTATCACCTCCCCAAAGCAAAGAACCGATGCATCACCTTTCCTGCGACCCTTTTGTTTGTATTGCATTATGCATCCAAGGTTCTTTCAGAGTAAAGTGTTGCATTTACCATCTACATTGAACTAAGCTATTTCTACCATCTGAAAGTCATATTATTGAATACTGTATTGTGGATTTTTGTTGTTTGGTATTGTGTTAAGTCTAGATAAATATTATTTATTTTTCTAAACTGGTGTGGTGTCCATTTGTTGCGTTTTCACTGTATTACTGTATGTGTTCACAAATGCTTTACACACTGCCTCTGAGATAAGCCTGCCTGCTCGTACCAAGCTACCACGGGGGCAAGCACGGGTTATTTTATGAATGCGGCCCCCTTACCCTGACTAGAAGCAAGAGCCCCAACTTGGTCAAAGGTACCGACCTCTGCCAACTAGAGACACCCTTTTCTAACATGTCTGTAGTATGGATTTGGAAAGAAGCGACAAAGCACACAGGGTGGAAGGGCAAACTAACAGGTAGAACGCCACTCTCTGATAGCAATCAGTTGAGAGAGTTTAGAGCCTTGAAGCAGACCTTTAACTCCTTTGCCGCGGCTGCGATTTCGTGGCAGTGCGGCACTTCTGCAAAAGGGGCGGGGCCGCGTCGGCCGTTGGCCGACGGCAGCGACGGGAGTACACAACGGGTTAAGAAATGGAAAATGCTTGAGATAGAGAAATTAGAAAACATATGGTAGAGGCCCCGCAGTCGTGTTGAATCTCTGCACTCAGGGCAGAGGCCCATCAGTCGTGTTGAATCTCTGCACTCGTGGCAAAGGCCCCGCAGTCTTGTTGAATCTCTACACTCATGGCGGAGGCCCCGCAGCCGTGTTGAATCTCTGCACTCATGGCAGAGGCCACGCAGTCTTGATGAATCTCTGCCCTCACGGCGGAGGCCCCACATGAATCTCTGCACTCATGGTGGAGGCCCGCAGTCGTGTTGAATCTCTGCACTCGTAGCAGAGGCCCCACAGTTGTGTTGAATTTCTGCACTCAGGGCGGAGGCCCCGCAATCGTGTTGAATCTCTGCACTCGTGGCAGAGGCCCCGCAGTCTTGTTGAATCTCTACACTCATGGCGAAGGCCCTGTAGTCGTGTTGAATCTCTGCACTCATGGCAGAGGCCACGCAGTCTTGTTGAATCTCTGCCCTCACGGTGGAGACCCCACATGAATTTCTGCACTCATGGTGGAGGCCCCGCAGTCATGTTGAATCTCTGCACTCGTGGCAAAGGCCCCACAGTCGTGTTGAATCTCTGCACTTAGGGCGGAGGCCCCGCAATCGTGTTGAATCTCTGCACTCATGGCAGAGGCCCCGCAGTCGTGTTGAATCTCTGCACTCATGGGGGAGGTCCCATAGTCGTGCTGAATCTCTGCTCTTGTGGCAGAGGCCCCGCAGTTGTGTTGAATCTCTGCATTCATGGCAGAGGCCCCGCAGTCATGTTGAATCTGTGCACTCGTGGCTGAGGCCCCGCAGTCGTGTTGAATCTCTTCACTCATGGCGGAGGCCCCACAGTTGTGTTGAATCTCTGCACTCGTGGAAGAGGCCCCACAGCCATTTTGAACCTCTGCATTCATGGCGAAGGCCCCGCAGTCATGTTGAATCTCTGCACTTTTGGCAGAGGCCCCGCAGTCGTGTTGAATCTCTGCACTAGTGGCAGAGCCCCGCAGTCGTGTTGAAGGTCTGTACTCATGGCGAAGGCCCCGCAGTCATGTTGAATCTCTGCACTTGTGGCGGAGGCCCCGCAGTCAAGTTGAATCTCTGCACTCGTGGCAGAGGCCTAGTAGTCGTGTTGAATCTCTGCACTTGTGGCAGAGGTCCCGCAGTGGTGTTGAATCTCTGCACCTGTGGCAGAGGCCCCCCAGTCGTCTTAAATCTCTGCACTCATGGCGGAGGCCCTGCAGTCGTGTTGAATGTCCACACTCATGGCGGAGGCCCCGCAGTCATGTTGAATCTCTGCACTTGTGGCGGAGGCCCCACAGTCAAGTTGAATCTCTGCACTCGTGGCAGAGGCCTAGCAGTCGTGTTGAATCTTTGCACTTGTGGCAGAGGCCCCGCAGTGGTGTTGATCTCTGCACTCATGGCAGAGGCCCCCCAGTCGTCTTAAATCTCTGCACTCATGGCGGAGCCCCGCAGTCGTGTTGAATATCCACACTCATGGCAGAGGCCCCGCAGTCATGTTGAATCTCTGCACTCATGGGGGAGGCCCGCAGTTGTGTTGAATCTCTGCACTTGTGGCGGAGGCCCACCAGTCTTGTTGAATCTTTGCATCTGTGACAGAGGCCTCGCAGCCGTGTTAAATCTCTGCACTCAGGGTGGAGGCCCCGCAGTCATGTTGAATCGCTGCACTTGTGGTGGAGGCCCAGCAGCCAAGTTGAATCTCTGCACTTGTGGCCGAGGCCTCGCAGTCGTGTTGAATCTCTGCGCTTGTGGCAGAGGCCCCGCAGTCATGTTGAATCTCTGCACTCATGGCAGAGGCCTAGCTGTCGTGTTGAATCTCTGCACTTGTGGCAGAGGCCCCGCAGTGGTGTTGAATCTCTGCACTCGTGGCAGAGGCCCCCCAGTCGTCTTAAATCTCTGCACTCATGGCGGAGCCCCGCAGTCGTGTTGAATATCCACACTCATGGCGGAGGCCCTGCAGTCATGTTGAATCTCTGCACTCATGGGGGAGGCCCGCAGTTGTGTTGAATCTCTGCACTCGTGGCGGAGGCCCCCCAGTCTTGTTGAATCTTTGCATTTGTGACAGCGGCCTCGCAGCCGTGTTGAATCTCTGCACTCATGTCGGAGGCCCGCAGTCGTGTTGAAGGTCTGCACTCCTGGTGGAGGCCCCGCAGTCATGTTGAATCGCTGCACTTGTGGCAGAGGCCCCGCAGTCAAGTTGAATCTCTGCACTTGTGGCAGAGGCCTTGCAGTTGTGTTGAATCTCTGCGCTGGTGGCAGAGGCCCCCCAGTCATGTTGAATCTCTGCACTCGTGGCAGAGGCCCCGCAGTCGTCTTAAATCTCTGCACTCATGGCGGAGGCTGTTATGGCTGGATTTTCTGTTCAGATGGGAATCAGCCCCAGGGGCCCCTATGACCCAGCCAAAACGTACTCACCTTCCCTCCTTAGACAGTATTCACAATGGATAGATGTACGGATATATATACAGGTCGTACCTAAGGATGGGGAATATACATAGATTTTCTACAATATCTTATTCACATCAGTTGGTCTCGCGGCCACCCCGACCCAGACCGGTCTACCCTAGGGCAGATCTGACACACAATCCGGTGTGTCTACACATGGGCCTGCAGAACCCAATGCTCCCTTTTCCAAACTGTTCGCAATCCTGCGAAACTACACGCTAGTTCGACCTCCTAGCGCTCTCACTTATTCAAGCCACAATCCTGTGGGTATCGGCACTGGTAATCCTCCCCAGTGTTCTCACTAACGCCGTATATCAACGACGACCACATTCCTATGAACAATCGTCAGGATAATATCTCAGTTACCTACTCGGGATAAAACTATAATAATGGCGTTTGATACGGTTCCCAAATTATACGGTGTACCTCCTATTCTTGGCATCAAAGGTCCACTCACTCCCTCTTTGTTCGATCACTATTTACCTGATCGGGATTTCACATCCGCTCACATAAACAACGCTCAACTAGGAGATGCATTTATCAAGATTGAACATGAATACGAGGCACACGATAATTCCATAAGAATTAGGATATTTATTAACAGTAGACACAAATCACAATACTATGCAACATAACTTCTGCAAAGAAAAAGGTAAAGATTAGAGTGCACGTTCTATTAGAGTTGGTCGGACGTCACCTGATTACTATGAAGTTTGGGCTCGGCAGTCATCTAGGTTCCCTTCTCGTCTCTGTATCCTGGCTCGCCTTGCAGTCACACCCCAGCCGTCACAAGTACACGTATGCACCGCTAGGCTCAACCTCGTCTGCTTCCCTTCAGGACATCGGAACCTTGCTGATTATTAGATACCGCCTCTTTCTCTCTCTGTATCAGTGCGCTCCGCGCTAATTCTCGCTCAGTCTTTCTCAGAGAGTTTTGGTCTTAAATCTTTCTCGGACTTCAAAGATGGCAACTGTCCGCCATGAGATGAGTAATGGCAGAGATGCTAACGGCTAGGTGCAGCCTACGGACTAACTGACAAAACTGACTAACACCTTCGCTAATATCAAAGCCCGTTCCTTCATGGAAATTCACGGCCAGTAACCTGCCGCCCACCAAATTCTTGTACCTCCCCGTACCAAGGACACTTTCCCAGCCGGCCGGCCTGAAGTTGTGTCTTCGGAGTGGAGAAAAATACATTCCTTCGATAAGGGTCAGCCTGAACCGGTTCTCTCCAAGCGAACAACAGCTTGAAACTAAAACACTACATTTGACCTAGAAAGCCTTCTCGAGCTACCGGGCAGAATACCTACATAAACCATACCAATGTGTCTAATATGTCAAAGCCAATAGGCAATAGACAGGTTAAAGTCAAGAATAAAGGCATATTAAGCAGCTATCCTCTTCTAGATCTGGAAAAAAGGGCTTAAAAGGGCCAACACAGGCTAAGAATACCTATACTAGATGCGAGCAAGATTAATGATCTATATCACTGCTAAATAAAGCCAAAAACTCTGCCATTACAGAGGCCCCACAGTCGTGTTGAATGTCTACACTCATGGCGGAGGCCCCGCAGTCATGTTAAATCTCTGCACTCATGGGGAGGCCCCGCAGTTGTTTTGAATCTCTGCACTCGTGGCGGAGGCCCCCCACTCGTGTTGAATCTCTGCACTTGTGGCGGAGGCTCTCCAGTTATGTTGAATCTGTGCACTCGTGGCAGAGTCCTCGCAGTCGTGTTGAATCTCTGCACTTGTGGCAGAGGCCCGCAGTTGTGTTGAATCTCTCCACTCGTGGCAGAGGCCCCCCAGTCGTGTTGAAGCTCTGCACTCATGGCGGAGGCCCCGCAGTCGTGTTGAAGCTCTGCACTCATGGCAGAGGCCCTCGAGTCGTTTTGAATCTCTGCACTCGTGGCAGAGGCCCGGCAGTCGTGTTGAATCTCTGCACTCAGGCAGAATCTCTCCGCAAGGAGAATGTTCACTGTAGACATTCTGCCCTGAGTAGGAAGACTTCCCCACGACTGCGGAGGCCCTTTGTTAATCAAAGTCATTATTTGAAACTTACATTACATGTAGTAGGAAATAGGCTGTTAAAACAGTTGAAAAAACGTTTAGGGGCATGGCTTGGACGTCGATGCAGACGGTTGTCTGAGTCCGGGACCTCCTCCAGCCTGAGACAAATAACGGCGAGCCCCGCACAACAAATGTCCCCAGTGAACCAACAAACTACAAAAACGGGTGTCTAAACATCCCAGGAGGAGAGCAGAGTAATGGTAACGACCCGAAACCGACCACAAGAGTCGGAAAAACCAAGCGAAGGGAAGCGGTGCAGAGGAAGAAGAGGAAGCAAGATGGCGCCCCCCGACGATCGGAGCTGAAGTAGCAACTGATACGGCAGAACCCGAAGGTGCGAGGTGAGAGCAGGGCAAAAGGTGGGCGAAGCACACAATTCCAGCACCCACCCCCTCCCCTTCTACTTGGTTTGCCGAGTAAGACCACCACGAATAAGACTGCACGGCGGCAGAAGGGAAGGGAAACAGAAAGCGAAACGGCAATGCAATGCTAGGAGCCGCCATCTTGAGCCATAGCCACACCCACATTACTGGAAGCGAAGCTGCAAGGGAACAGCGGGGATGAAGAACAGCACCGGCGTTGCGCTAAACGAGCAGAGGCATAAGCCCGAGTGAGCGCGTTGGAAGCGCCGACAGATCCCGCAAGCACTAATTCAGGCATGAAGCAAACAGAGCGAGCCTGAATAAATCACTCAACGAACAGGCCGAGTGAAAACAAAACCAATTGCGCGACCACAGGAGGCGGCCATCTTGCGAAGACCTCTAGCGGGGACAACAAATGCAGTCGTCACCTTAGCCCATCTTAGCCCACACACACGCTCAGGCGAGCCCAAACGAGACATTAAGAAGTTGACAACGGGGAAGCCACGCCAGCCGAAAAAACGTACGCTGCAACAAATGGAGGCGAGGGCAAGGGGTAGCATATAGCGACACATGGCCATTAGCAAATCAACTGCAGACAACTGCAGGCAGATGATAAGACAAAGTGTGCGCAAAGGAGTGGCACACAGAAAAGCACTCTGTAGCGATTCAGTGAGCAGCTGAGGTGCACGCAAGGCGGCTGGGCACACTAACACGACCCATCTTCAACCCAAGTGCCTATACCTGCAACGCAACATAAGTACCAACGTCGACTGAAACGCGCCGAACACCGTTACCCAGAGAGAGTGGTACGTCAATAAACGGAACTGGAGGGGGCAAAGACCAGAACTAGGTCCATTTGTGAGCCCAGTAGGTACCGTCTGGAGAAACACAATAATGACGCACCAACACACACAGGAAAAAAAGCGGAAACGACAAAACTGCACAAAGAGGGTCGGCTTCACGCCTATCTAGTTAGAAGTGGAGTCCAAGAAATGGCAGGCCAAGAAGGGAAAACTAGCAATGAACCCAAAAATAGGAAAGACTCGCCAGACTCTCCAGCAAAACTCAAGACAGACCTCAAAAACGAAATTACGCTAGAGACGCTGCTAAAAAAGATCAATGAAGGTAATGACCTAGCCAAAGCAACAAAACAGATCATCGAAAACATGCAATTAGAACTAGCAGCGATCAGAGCGGACCAACGCAAGACAAACAACATAATTGAGGCCGCAGAGAAAAGGATCAGCGACATCGAAGATGCTTGCACCCAAGCCCACAAATGCCTGGCAGTCGTCTCCAAAACATCGACCAACATTGAAAAACAACTAGCGGAGCAGGAAGACTACCTCAGAAGGAGCAACATAAGACTCCTGGGTGTCCCGGAGGGTGCGGAAGATAAACCTGGGTCTTGCGTGGCACTAGTAGAGGAGCTGATACCTCAAATCACAGGGATCAAGTTCAACAGGCAGTTCGAAGTAGACAAAGCCTACAGGGTGCCAGCGGTCAAACCTCGACATGTCAAAGGACCGCGGCCGATTATCCTCAAACCACTAAGAGCCACCCAAACCGAGGCAATCTTCGCGATGGCAAGGAAAGGCCAAAACCTAACATGGAATCGGAACAAACTTATAATAACGCAAGACTACTCCAAGCACACGGTGGATATCAGGAAAGGCTTCCTAGCCCTAAGAGACAGACTTCGTAAAGGAAACATATCCTTCACCTTCGCAGGCCCCACAAAAATGAAAATCACGGACAGATGGCGCACACTAACTTTTGATGACCCAAACGAACTGAAGAAATAACTACAAGGACCACCAACGGAGGAGATGGATGCACAAAACACCAGCCCAGGGAAGAGAAGAGCCTCTACGGAAAGCACTGAAGGGGACAATGGAACAAACACCTAAAAAGCCACCGGACCCATCTTTACTTTCACTTCCTTATGTACTAGATAACCGATCTACCTCAGAAAGACAAGATATACCTCGAACTTCTATCTCAACCGCAGCACGGAACAGAACTGAAATGGCCGAAACAGCTCATATCCATTTACCCTGTTTTTTGTTTAAATAAACACTGCACTGAGACACCAATACAATCTCAGGAAGAAGGGGGGGAGGAACTTCGATGTCGCACATCCGTCAGACAGAATACGGGGGGCTGGGGGGAGGAGCAGGAGGGGGGACAGGCAGGGGGGGTTCTTGGCAGGTACAGTTCTTTATCTTTTCTAACTTTCTTACTCCTTTTCCTTTAGCCTCACTCTCTGAGGAAACACACCACACCCTAGGTAGGGAGGGGAGATCATGGAGACAGGTGGACAGACTGGACAGGCAGGCCCACATACAAACACAGAGAAGAAATAAATCAAGGCAGATGGTTCTGCCATACAAAGGCACAGACCCCAGAAATGCAGGCGCCACTGATGGCATAGGATGACGACATTAGTGCACACACAAGCATCCTCTGACCTCAAAGTTGTATCACTCAATGTCAAGGGCCTCAATCACCTAGTCAAACGAAGGAAAGTGATTGAGTATCTAACAAAACTCAAAAGCGACATATGCGTCCTTCAAGAGACGAAACTGTCTGCCGACGACGCACTACGACTGAAGGCAAACTGGATAGATGATCAGGCCTGCTCACCGGCTATACACCAAAAAAGGGGGGTGGTCACCCCGGTAAATAAGAAATCTAAATTGACAATAAAAGACACTTACTCAGATGATGATGGCAGATTACTGATCACCACCCTCAGAAGAGGAGATGAGACGATACACATAGCTAATATCTATGGCCCCAACTCGAACGACAAAGATTTCTGGGAAGGGGTGGAAATGAAACTAGATAACCTCCCGCAAGACGAACTCATAGTAGTCGCAGGGGATTTAAACCAAGTACTAGACGATACTATCGACAGGCACTCAGCTAAAACAAGCCCAAGAACTCAGACAACAAGCACCTTAAAAAACCTATGCGACAAACTCCAACTTAGTGACCCGTGGAGGATACAACACCCAGACACAAGGGACTACACCGTCTACTCCCACCCACACAACTCATATAGCAGGATAGTTTACATCCTTATATCAGCCTCCCACACACACCTGATTGAACAAACAGAGATATCGGCGATAACTATATCAGATCACGCACACATCAGCCTGACACTGAGTGGGAGACATAACGAGAAACCCAGTAGTAGATAGAGAATGAATAGTGACATTCTCAAGCACCCTGACAACGTGAAAGAGATTGAGGGAGCTATCACAGAGTACCTCAAATTCAACGACACCCCAGATACGAACAGAGGAGTACTGTGGGACGCACTGATGGCCACGCTAAGGGGTAGAAACATAAGTATCAAGGCCAGAATGAACAAAGCAAGAAATAAAAAAATAGCAGAACTTGAAAACCAGATTAAAGATCTAGAAAGAGGGCACAAGGCTAACCTAAAGGACAGCAATACGCTGACAGAGCTGTCAAAAAAGAAGTATGAACTGAACAGAATCATTAGTGAAAGAGCAGGGGCGTGGATAAATCTATCAACCTGTGCTCTGCAAATAAAGCAGGGAAGGCGTTAGCCTCCTACCTAAAGAGTAAACAGAGGCAGCACACCATCGCCGCTATAACAGACACTAACTCCAAGTCCCATCCAGCAAACAGAGAGATCCTCGAGGCCTTCAGAAAATTTTATGAGGAACTCTACACGACAGACACTAACCTCAAACCAGATGGTGGCGCTAGCCTCCTAGACAAACTAGTGATGCCAAGCCTTACAGTAGACCAGAGAGAAGCCCTAGAAAGCGATATAACTGGGGCGGAAATAGAGAAGGCAGTCGCTTCACTAAAAGACAACAAGGCGCCAGGGCCAGATGGCTACACGGCTGCCTTCTATAAGCACTTCCTACACCTCCTAAAACCTAAGATGGTTGAGGTTTTCACACACTGCAGCCAAATGGGCGGCCTGACTCACTCCATGTCCGAGGCAATCATAATAGTAATACCCAAGGAAGGCAAAGATCCCCAGTACCCATGCAACTACCGACCTATCTCCTAATAAATGTGGACTGTAAGATCTATGCTAAGGTACTAGCGATGAGATTAAACACACATCTACCTAACCTGATCCACAACTCACAGGTCGGCGACCTAAAGAACAGGTTGTCCAATGACAACACTAGACTACTATGCCACCTAATTGAACACAAAACAAAAAGTAATACCCCAGCAGTAATGATAGCCTAGGGTGCCGAGAAGGCTTTCGACAGTATCTTGGCCCTTCCTAGACAATTGTATGAGGAAGTTTGGTCTAGGAGACAAATACAGGAAGATGGTATTGGCACTCTACAATGAACCGAGGGCCAGAGTGGTAGTTAATGGTAGCACGTCTGATCCACTAACATTAGGTAGAGGTTATGTTATGTTAAATCTGTTTATATAGCGCATGGCTACCCCAGCAATGGGGCGCCCCAGCGCTTGTGGACATACCAGAGGACAAAACAACGCAGCAGGTAGAAAAAGGTTAAATGGAAGAAAACAGCCAGGTTTTAATCTATTTACGAAATAGCATGTGGTTAGGGGTGGTCCGAACCCCAAGAGGGATTGAATTCCAAAGCTTCGGGGCCAGATACCTGAAGGAGCGGCCACCAACTCTACTCCTCCGGATCTTAATTGTACGGGCAAGAAATAGATCCGCCGAACGGAGGGCACGCTTGGGGGCATAGAGTGAACAAAGTCCCTGCAGAGTTTGGGGGCCGACACCATATAGAATTTTGTGGGTAAGACAGAGATTTAAACTGGATGCGTTATTTGATCGGCAACCAGTGCAGAAGAATAGGAGAGGTATGGCAGCTTTTTGGAAGTGCAAACAGAATACGGGCGGCAGCATTCTGAGCTCTTTGTAGCCTATTTATCACTGTGAGGTTAGAGCCAAGCATAAGAACATTGCAATAGTCTAGATGGGATAAGACTAAGGCCTGGACTATAATCTGACGAGTGTGAGGCTCAAAGAACCCGAGAATGGGTTTAAGAGAGTGCAGGCGACCATAACAGGTACCTGCCACTCTCTTGGCATGGGTCTCCAGCAAGAGTGAATTGTCCAACATCACGCACAGATTTTTAACAACCTCCTTGGAGGGGTAGGGGGAGTCCTAATGTGGGGGGCCACCAGTGTTTGTCCCATTTCTGTGTTTCTTTGCCTATGAGGATTATCTCCGTTTTAGATGAATTTAGCTGGAGATAGTTCTGCGACAGCCAGTTTGATATAGCCAGGATATCTTCCTGGAATTTAATTTGGTCAGCCACAGTGTTTTTGGAGAAGGTGAAAATGAGTTGTCTATCGTCCGCATATGATATTAGTTTAATCTTGAGTTCCCGAGCCAGACAAGGGTGCCCACTATCACTAGCCCTCTTCCTTCTGGCAATAGAACCACTACTAACCATGATTAGAACCAACAGACACATAAAAGGAATCCCAACACAAGATTCCACGATTAAACTGGCTGCCTACGCAGATGACGTACTGATCATAACAGAGGAACCAGACACATCCATAGCAGCACTAATGACCACCATTGAGGAATATGCACAAGTCTCAGGGTACAAGCTCAACAGAGACAAGTCAGAGTGCAAGCCATTGAACATCCACACCACAAAAGCAACCCTAGGGAATTCAGGACTGACGTGGCAAACAAAATATCTGAAATACCTTGGCCTGTACTACGGCAGAGACCTGAAGTTGACCCTAGACCACAACGAGAGCACCCTCTTAAAGAAATTGAAAGGGTGCATAGATACTTGGTCTCCTAAGTTCATTAGCTGGTGGGGAAGAATAGAATCAGTAAAGATGATGATAAGCCCCATAGTCAACTACATGCTCAGCATTCTCCCACTCACACCCACAAACGAGTTCCAAAAACAACTAGATAAGCTGATCAAAATTTTCATATGTAGAGATAAAGAGCCAAGAATAAGCCTACAGAAGCTCAGACTCAGCAAGAACCTTGGCTGTTTGAACCTCACTAATTTCAAAACATTCCACACCGCATGCCTAGCTAGGCAAGGTGTCCACTGGGTAACCCCAAGTCAAGACTACGAGCCTGCATGGCTGTCATTAGAGAGAGCACTACTAGAGGGCATCGACCCAATAGCAATGATGATGGCGAACAAACACCCCCAAGCCAATAACACTATCCTGAAGAGCACAAAGTCCGCCCTCCTCAAAGTAGATAAAAAACTAGAACATAGTATCAGAAACATGGAATGGATCTCCTTATGGCACAATATGAAGTTCAAATACAGAGAGAAGACACTAGACATGAAGAACTGGTATAGGCAAGGGATCTCCACCCCGCAACAACTAATGAATCAGGGACATCCCCTCACCTTTGAGACCCTTAAACACCAGTACAACCACTCAAGCTTGGAATTCTATGCATTCCTAAAAATCAAAGTGGCAATCACAAAAGCGAACCTCAGCGGAACTCCCCCATCCATCCTAGAGTACATGACAAACCTAAACAAGATAGGGCACCAGACAGCCCACCTGTATAAGCTATTCAGCCCAACCACAACAAGGCTGAACATCAAAGCCCTAGAACCCCTGGAAAAGGCCATGTGTAGAAAACTCACAGACAGGGAAAAAACAGCAATATGGCAATCCACAACTAGATTAGGTTACCCCACAGCTAGCTCAAACAAAATACTGGTTGCTTCACAGGTTGGTCTGGACTCTAGCCCGTCTAGCCACAGCCGGTATTAGAGAAAATGACAAGTGCTGGAACTGCCACAGAGAGAAGGGAGACCTAGAACACCTGATCCTCAATTGCTCCAAAGTCAGAGTCTTCTGGGGCAAATTCAGACAATTCATATCTGACGTGACTGGCCACCGCATGCAAGGTAACATCACAAAGCTTATTGCAACAGCCATAGCCCCCAACCCCAAAGCGAAAGGGCACAGAGACCTGATCGACCTACTCCTAACTGCTGCAGTGAAAACAATCCTCACGAATTGAAAAGACACCGGGAAGGCCACCTTCAAAAGCTGGATCACCTTCTTAAGAGGGGCAGATAATATAGCTACGTACCTCTCGCCATGCCACCATTCCGGAAGGGATAATGTGGAGCGCTCTGGACAAACACCTGATCACCCTAAAACCCCCATAAAAAGACTGCACGCCATTACTAGCAAACAATCTTCTGACAGATCTGCACCACCGCCCATACCTTTCCTCCCCCACCCCCCCCCCGCACCCCTAGGGCCTCTTCTTCCTTCTTTATTTTCTTCCTATATCTTTAACAACTGCGAAAGAGGGGATGTAAGTTAACCACTAGACTTGACCTTACCGCCCAGTACACAGGGGGCCAGATAACATTTTCAATATCACGCCCCACCGTGCGCCCCATGTAACAATAAGATTGTTGGAACTTACATGGCATTACCCTCGTTGTATCGAAAATAAGACATTGACACTGTACTGTATGTATATAAATACCTGTTTAATAAAAATTGTGAAATTAAAAAAAAAATGTTTAGGATAAAAAAGGTTTTCAGAATATAGATTTTGGTAATACACATTCTTTACATTCCCACTGAAAAAGAATAAATGTGTGTCATAGGAAGTTTTGAGTGATTCCATCAATAATAGGGAAAAACTGGTTTTCAAGTAGCCTTTACATTGAAGATTAATGAGGTGTGCACATTTACATATGTTTGAGGCAGGTGAAGTCTTGTTTAGCTGTCTGGCACTCCCTCGGTTCACAGCACGGGAGTCTCCAATCAATCAATCAGGAGTTTTTTAAAGCGCGACTACTCACCAGTAAGGGTTTCAAGGCGCTAGGGGTGGCGGGGGTGCAGGTTCCATTCCATCAAGGAGGGGTCTGTCGAAGAGCCAGGTTTTGAGGTTTCTTGCGAAGATGGGGAGCGATGTTGTCTGTCTGAGGTGGAGCGGAAGGGCGTGCCATGCTTTGGCCGCGAGGAAGGAGAAGGAGCGGCCTCCCGATCTGGTCTTTCTGGTGCGGGGGACCACGGCGTAGGAAAGCTGGGCTGATCGTAGGGTCCTTTGGGGTGCATGGAATTTGAGTCGGCTGTTCAGGTATGCTGGTCCGATGCCGTGGAGGGCCTTGTGTGCGTGGGTGAGCATCTTAAAGGGGATTCTCGCCTCGACGGGGAGCCAGTGGAGTGTGCGCAGGTGCTGGGAGATGTGGCAGTGTTTTGGCAGGTTGAGGACCAGTCTTGCGGCGGCGTTCTGGATGTTCTGTAGCTTGCGGATGACGTTTTTGTTTATTCCGGCGTAGAGTGCGTTGCCGTAGTCGAGTCGGCTGGTGACCAGGGCGTGAGTGACTGTCTTTCGGTGTTCGAGGGGGATCGAATTTGAAGGTCTTACGAAGGAGGCAGAGGGTGTGGAAGCAGGAAGATGAGACAGAGTTGATCTGGCGGTCCATTTTGAGCTCGGAGTCCAGGATGATTCCCAGGTTGCGTGCGTGGTCTGTGGGGGTTGGCGGGTTTCCGAGGGCGGTGGGCCAACATGTGTCGCTCCAGGCGTCGGGGTTTGAGCCCATGATGAGTATTTCTGTTTTGTTGGTGTTTAGTTGTAGGCAGCTGTTTTTCATCCATTTGGCGATGGCTTCTATGCCTTCTCGAAAGTTGCGTCTGGCGGTGTTGGGCTCGTTGGATAGGGAGAGGATTAGCTGGGTGTCATCTGCGTATGACACGATGTTGAGTCCGTAGGTTCTGACGATGGGGGCAAGTGGAGCCATGTAGACGTTGAAGAGCGTCGGGCTGAGGGAGGAGCCCTGGGGGACTCCGCAGGTGGTAGGTGTGGGGTCTGACAGGAAAGGGGGGAGTCTGACCCGCTGCTTCCTGCCAGAGAGGAAGGAGCAGATCCAGTCGAGGGCCTTGTCCTGGATTCCTGCATCGTAGAGTCTGCGTATTAAGGGTGCGGTGGGACACTGTGTCGAACGCCGCTGATAGGTCGAGGAGGATGAGGGCTACTGTTTCTCCTTTGTCCAGTAAGGTGCGGATGTCGTCTGTTGCGGCGAGGAGGGCGGTTTCCGTACTGTTGTTTTTTCTGAAGCCGGATTGGTAGGAGTCGAGGATGTTGTGTTCTTCTATGAATGTGGCGAGTTGGCTGTTGATGGCTTTCTCGATGACTTTCGCTGGGAACGGGAGCAGGGAGATGGGTCTGTAGTTTTTGAGGTCGGTGGGGTCCGCTGAGGGTTTCTTTAGGAGGGGGTTGACCTCGGCGTGTTTCCAGTCATCGGGGAACGAGGCGGTCGCCAGGGAGCGGTTGATGGTTTGGCGAAGCATGGGTGCGATGGTGTTGGCGGCTCTGTTGAAGATGCGGTGGGGGCAGGGGTCTCTGCGGGCCCCTGAGTGGATTGACTTCATTGTCTTCAGTGTGTCTTCGGTGGTGAGGGCTGTCCAGTCATCAATCGCTGGTTTCCGGGTGTCGGGGTGGTTGGTGAGGGTTCAGTGTGTTGGTTATCTTCGTCGAAGTTGTCGTAGATGCTCTTGATTTTGTGGTGGAAAAAGATGCTGAGTTTGTCGCAGAGGACTTGTGAGGGAGGGATGTCGGTAGACTCGCTGGTGGGTTGGGCGAACTCCTTGATGATGCTGAAGAGTTCCTTGCTGTTGTGTGCGTGGGTGGAGATTCTGTCTTCAATCGCTTTTTTCCTCGTTTCTCTGATGAGTTGATGGTTGGCGTTGGTGGCGGCTCTGAAATTGTTGTGGGCTTCTGTGGATTTGGTGTTTCTCCAGGCCTTTTCGAGGTGGCGGCATGTGTGCCTGGACTCTCGAAGTTCGGTGGTAAACCATCTGGCTTTCTTGGCACGGGTATTGTTGTTTTTCTTGAGGGGGGCTATGGTATCGGTGTTGTCCGAGATCCATCTATGCAGGGTTCGGGCTGCGGTGTTGGGGTAGTCGTTTCCGCGATGGTTGGGGTGGAGTTGTTGAGTGAGGTGAGCTGGTCATCTGTGATTTTGGTCCAGTTTCTTTGTGGAAGAAGGTGCTGGTGTCTGTGGATGGTGGGTGTTGGTGAAGTGGACGCAACGATGGTCGGTCCATGGGAGTTCGGAGGTGATGGAGTTTCCTGTAGTAAAGAGGGGGTCGAGGGTGTGTCCTCAGTGGTGGTGCGTCCATTGGGGGCGTTGGGGCGTTGCCCCACTTGCCTGGACGACCGCCGACTGCACTGCAGCATAATATAATATGTTTTCTAAAGCAAATTCCAATTCGATAAAAAATCGGAGCGCCGCACGCACCAAGGCCCCAGGAGAAGCCCGACAGGATCGGGCATCCATAAGGAAGTGGGCCGGCCCGTGGGGGGTGGGGCTGCGCAGAGTGACAGGCAGGCAGCCTGCGCACAGGGCAGGCAGAGGGTGACGTGTACTGCGAGTGTCGTGCGCATGTAAAAGGCCGGAGTTGTCGAGATTTCGACTGGCCAGCGCATGCGCACACTTCAGCCCTCCCACCCCACCCCCCCTCTACCACTATAGTTATAGGCATTGACCCCGGGCCCCAGGTCTCAAAATGGGCATATTTCAGTCTGCTCTTTAGCCAATAAGTAAGTCGAGATGAGATCATGTGATGTAGTCACAACTAGAGAGTCAGTGGGACGCGTGACTGGGTGACGAGAGGTCGACGAAGAGTACTGTTGTGGGACTGATTGAGGTCGTCGTCGTGCCTGCCTGCATGGGTGTGGACTCAGTCGGACCGCCTGCTGCCTGGACGGCCCGGGCCTGCTTTAGCAGCCCCTTGCAATTGCGTGCATGGTGCATGTTTGTGCACTGACTCACTGCTGCTGCTGCAGCAGCCTAAGTCGTCGTGTGATCTGCTGGCCTGGTGGTGATCTGATCATCTGACTACCAGTACTGCTGACTAGTGACTACATTCGGGTCCGGACCATCGATGATCGATTAGCACGACCGGATCGCGTCCCGCACCCACGTGACGTAAGTTATACAGATCATGACATTGTAAAAACGGATCTGTTGTTTGTTTCCAGGATGCGCGCCACACATATAAACGTAGCATAGCAAAACATAATTAAACCTATTCAAACATAAACAAAACACTAGCTCAGCAGGTGGAGTACCTGCTGCTAAGTTCTGTGTAACCTGTAAATCACTTGATACAGCATTGAAGAAGGGAGTACTGTGGATAGCAGTTGGGACGTGTTTTACAGCTCTTCAAAGCGCTATATGAGAATACAATTATATGTTAGAACGTGCGTCTCCAGCTACGAGGGTGAGTGGCAGAAGGTGGTAAGAGTAAAAAACAGGTAGACTAGGTGAGGGTTGTAACCAGGGGAGGGTAGAGGAAGGGCATTTCTGCAGCTCTGCCACGCCCCTGCGCATGTTCTCTGCAGTATTTATGGTCATGAAGACGGAATGCTCCATTACTTACCGGTAATCTTCATTACTCCTGGTCCCGTTGTCCTCGGCCCATTCAGAACTTATGGAGATAACCATCTCCTGACAGAAAATAAAAACAAGAGGAATGCTGGGATATCCCTACTGCCCCTCCCCCCGGGAGTACAAAGGTAGGATCTACCCAGCAGCCCTCCTGTACAAACAAGCCCAGACAGGAAGGCCGACCGCCCGGGAGGGAGGGAGGGGCGTATGAATGGGCCGAGGACAACGGGACCAGGAGTAATGAAGATTACCGGTAAGTAATGGAGCATTACCCCCAGGTCCCTTATGTCCTCGGCCCATTCAGAACTTATGGAGAAATACCAAAGCAGAAAAAGCCGGCCTTCCCAACCCAACAGAAGCCAACCCAGGAAACCACACCAAGGCAGCAACCGCAGAAGGAAAAAGGAAGAACCGGGGAAACCCCAGGGAGAGCCCCCGACAAGAGGGACCCTCACCAGACCAGCAGACACCCAACAAGAGCAAGGGCGCACAGCCAGACGACCAGACCGGCCACCACAGAGGCCAACCAGCCCACCGCAGGAACACCCGACAGCCAACCAGCGACAGGGAGAGCACAGACACCTAAGTCACCACAGGCAAGGGGACAACAGCAGAAGAGAGGCCAAACAAAGAGAAAGGCCAAGAGCCACCAGGCCAAAAAGCCGGAAACGGGCAGAAGAAGACAACAGACGCCAGAACAGGCACGAGACAAGAGGACCAGAGGAACCAAAGGCCCAACAAAGAAGAACAGCGGAAGCCCACCAGAACCCAACCCGGAAGGCAAGACCGAGCACAAGGCCAGGGAAAGAGAGAAAACTCAGACACCAGGGAACGAAGAGCAAACCCCAGGAAGCCAAGCCACCAGGTCCCGCAAGACGAGGACACAAGGCAAAGGGAACCAGCACCACCAGGAAACCCGAGCAGGAATAACCAACAAGGGCAACCAACCAGGACAAAGAGACCCGGAAAAAGAGGAAAGGGAACCGAAGGAACCCCAGGAACCCCAAAACAGAACTCCAGCCAAAGCGGAGGAAACGGGAGCAGGAACCAACAGCCCGAATAAGGCAAACCCGAACTCCAAAGCAGGAGAGCAACCGGACGGGCCAAGGACCCGGAGGACCCAAGACAACAGCAAGGGAACCACGAAGGACACAACAACCACAGCCAAGCCAAGACAAACCAGAGACAGGCCAGGCACAAAGACCCCAAACAGCCCAAGCAAAGGACCGGGGCAGAAACCCAGAGGCCAGAGAGACAGAGGCAAAACCACCCCAGAGGACCTCACAGAAGCAACCGCAGCCAGGGAGGAAAGCACAAGCAAACCACAACCCACAGCCCGGCAAGACCCAAGGCAGGGCACGCACAGGGGACGAACCCCGCACTACGAAAAGCCGAAACCAAGGACACAGACAGGAAGCCAAAGCCGAAGCCAAAGCAACCCGCAGAACCAACCCGAAACAAGGAAAGGACAAAGAGGGCAAGACCCCAACAGAGCACAGGCCCGAGAGCCAACAGCCCCGCCGATGCCCCAACGAACCCCAGAAGAGGCAAGAAGGGAAAACAAAAAGGCAACAGCGTGACGGCCAGAAACAAGAACCAGACCGGAACACACCACACCCACAAGCAACCGGAACCCCACGACACAGGGACCAGCCACCCCACAGGCAGACAGGGCACCCGCAAAGAAGTGCCAAGCCACCCATGAAACCCCCAGAAGAGACTCAACCAGGCAGCCCAGGACCGCAGAAAGAGCACAACCAGGCAACCCAGAGCAGGACGCACACACAGAAGGCAGACCAGCCCAGAACAGGAGCCAACAGGGAGGAAGCCCAAGGCAACAGGCCACCACAGAAAGCCACGGCCGAAAGCCAAGCAGAAGCAAACGCAGGCCACAGCAACCAGCGCAGCGCGCCTCCCACACGGCCAAGCAACGGGGAGACGCGCAGAGCGACCCGGAAGAAACGGGGAGGCCCCCAAAGGGCCGAGAAACCGGAACACCGGCCAGGAGGAAGCCATGCCGCCCAGCAAGCCCGGCAGGCCGGGAGGCAGACCCAGTAGACATCCTGCGAGATAGAAACCCACAGGCCCAGGAGAGGCAACAACAACGGCCACCCCGCACCACCACCAAAACCAGAAGAGGCAGGGAAGAAAACCAAAGGAAGAAGCCAACCGCACCCCGCAGCTCCAGGTGGCCAGGCAGAAACCAACCAGGCCAGACCAAGCTACCGAGCAGACAGCGGAGCGTGGGAACAACACACCAACCCCGAGAATAGGAGGCATGACAGGACCCGGCAGCCGTCAGGAGGACCCAGGCAGTCAACACAGCAGACACAGGAGGGGACGCCAGGAAACAGCAGAACCCAGCAAAGGGAAGGCCACAGCACCTGAAGGACCAAGCAGGCCCCCACCACGCACCACGCCCGACAACAGGCGCAGGCCGGGAGGAACAGAACAGCCGGACCCAAGGCAGCAGAAGCCACCCCAGCAGAGGCAGAGGGGAGAGAGCACCCCAAAGAACCAACGGCACCCACGAGAGGAACCAGGCGCAGCCAAGGCAAAGGAGGGAGAGGACCAGGAACCCGGAAGGGAAGAACCAGGATCTCCAAGCAGGGCAGAGGCCACAACAGCCAGCCCGCAGAGGAGGCAAGACCACCGAGGAAGAACAGGATGGCAGGCCAACCAGAACGAGGGGAGCCCACAGGACCCACCGCGCAGCGGCCCAAGAAGCAGGCACAACGACCCACCATCAGACGGGGCAGAGAGCCGGAAGCAGAAGGCAACCCAAACAGGCCGCCGAAGTAGAAAAAGAAGCGACACCGACACCAGAGCACCAGAGGGCAAGGCGCAAACCAGCAGGCAGGGAAACCCCAACCACACAGGGAACCCACGAGCAAGCAAAGTCAGGAGCAGCAAAAAGACCCAGCCACCACAGAGGCGACCGGAACCCAAGCCAGAAACAGAAAGGGCAAACACCCCCAGAGGCGCCAAGAGCAGGGGAACCCTCGAAGAAGAGAACCAAGGGAACAGACCAATGGAACGTCAACCACTGGACAACCGGTGCCAGCCGAAGGCAGCGCGGACCCTTGAAACAGCAGCAGCAGGAAACCCCAAAAGGGAAGGCAGCACAGAGCCCACAAGCCAGCCCAGACACCAAACAGAGGCGCAAAATCACCAGAGCGGAGGCCAACCAAACGCCCCACAGGGGACCGGAGGACCGCCAGAGGGCAAAGCGCCAACCAACACAGCAAAAGGAAGCGCCAGCCAAGGCAACCCAGGAGGCGGACGAGCAGCAGCACGGCAGCGAGGAGCCCACATCAAGGAGAAAGGCACCCACACCCAGCCGCAGCGAAACAGACAGGTACGAGAACAAGGAAAGCACCCCGCACAGCTCCTCACACAGACCCCCGCACAACAAGCGCACAGGAAGGCCAAAGGAAACCGCACACCCAGAAGGGAAGAGGCCCACAGAGCCACCAGACCCAGAACAAAACAGAGGCCAAAGAACAGCCAAACCAGCCACCACGGCCGGCAGCAGCGCACACACCCATCCAGACCTGGGCCCAGGAAAGCACCCCAGAAACCGAGACCCAAAGCCCAACGCCGCACTCAGAAGCGTGGCGAGTCGATAGGAGGCACGAACCAAGGGTGGCAGCACCAAAAACGGCAGAGGCAGTCGACAGAACACTACCACACCCTGACACCGAGGAACCCTGCCAAGTTGGAAGGAACCGCGAGAAAACGAGAACCGCCGAGAAACACCGGAGGAAGAGCGCCCCCGCCTAGACTAGAACCTGGACCACCCACCGCCAAGTCGTCCATCCAAGTCGAAAGGGCATGACAGGCAGCGTGTCAGGGACAGAGCGGCCCCACCACAGAGGCAGGTAGCACACCTCCCCCCCCAGACCCGGACCCATGAGAGAAAGGGACAGAGCAGTGGCCCAGCTGTCACGCAACTGTTGCAGCAAACACGCACCCAACAGTGCATAGCCACTCAAGAATGTCAGTACAAATCAATACAAACGTACAGAGCGCACCCTTGACAGAAAGCCACAGGCCCCTTCACACTGACGTCGGGAGCAGAGAGTGGCATCCTACAGTGAACCCTGTCAAAAGGCAAAACGCTTGACGGAGGACAAAATCAACACATAGCAAACAGCAATTCACAGGATGGTGAACCAATGCCGAGGACCTGATTCGGGACACCAGCTCCAAAGTCGGCAGCATGTGTAGTAACGCCACATGCACAGGCACCACACGGAATGCACCGGAACAAGGCAAGCCGCATCCGAGCACCGACCGAGGGAAGCCAGGGAACTGCAGCCGGTGACCGAGCACCACGCACCCAGGCAGGCCTCAGCAGCAGCGGCAGCCTCGAGAATTCCGAGGCAGGAGAGCAAAGCAAGCGTTCCAGCATATCAACGCCCTGAACACACAGCACAACAATGACAGAGTGAGCAAAAACACCGCAAAAGTGGGACTCACCCGGAGCGGGGGCCTGAGCAGCATCAGCAAGGCCCCCACACACCAACAGCCAGATCCGGGATCGATCATCCAGCGCAGCGCGTCTCCCACCCGGCCAGGCTCGGGGAGACGCGCTCAGCGACCCGGAAGTAACCGGGAGGCGGCGCACCAGCCGCAAAGGGCCGGAAAACCGGAACAACGGCTGCAAAGAAGTCAATCCCCCCCCCAGCAAGCCCGGCAGGCTGGGGGGGAGACACATCAGGAACCTCACCCCTGCCCGTGAAGCCTGGCAGCCGGGCAGGAGGAGCCAGAAGAGCACTGCACGCCACTCTAGCCCAGCAGGAGCCGGTGCAGCCCCCACCATCAACAGCTTCCATCAGTCATTCTGTCGAAGACAGAAAAAAAGAACAGGAGGGCTGCTGGGTAGATCCTACCTTTGTACTCCCGGGGGGAGGGGCAGTAGGGATATCCCAGCATTCCTCTTGTTTTTATTTTCTGTCAGGAGATGGTTATCTCCATAAGTTCTGAATGGGCCGAGGACATAAGGGACCTGGGGGTAATGACAAGGGGCTCCTTCTGAGATTGTGGGCAGGCTCAGATATGTGCTTGGAGGCCCCGAGGTGGAGGAGAACTCAAAAGGAGCTATAGAGAGAGTGGCTGGGAGCAGCATCCGCCACTGTGCTCGAGTCGGACACTGACCACCCCCTCCCCCTTCACACAACTCCCCCAACCAAGAGAAGGAGATGGTACTGGATGTGCCTTCAAACCCGGGCACAAGTCCCGAGTAGCTGCGGGTGGACTGAGTCTCCCCACAGGTTTTTTTTTATAGAGGGGACTCCGTTCCCCTGACTGGAGGTGTGCCTTGTGCTTCAGCACAGCAGCTACTTGGATTAACTGAAAGATAGACTATTTAAAAAATGCATCAGCGTGTATCGTTTTTGTCTTAAATGCAGTTTAAAATGTAATCTCTAGTTCCACGCGTTTGAATAAATATTCAGCCATTTCTGGGCTCTACTACAGGTTGATGTGTGGAAAACCTAAATATGATTTATAAAATAGTCAAACAAACCAAATACATTTGTTTTTATTTTGCATGGTTAAATTGGTTATGTTAACTCATTTTCGTAAAAGAGGCGCTTTGCGTTGTGAGGATTGAGATTTTTGTGGCGTCACTTCCTTTGAATTAGTCCCCAAACTATTTTTCTGAGGACTTGCGCCCTCTTTCAGGTTTCTCCTTCACTCAATGGGAAAACAATATTTCTGACCAGTCATAGAGCGCTGCTGGCAATCTTCATCGCTCCTTGGCGCCTCAGTGTTGCTTGGTATCCAGCGCAGGCACTGCCTGCGCATAGTGCAGGCCAGGGCAGTGGTGCACCCAGTACTGGGTGCACCGTATGCACGAGCCAGGCACAAGCCTCGGCTCTTCTACTACAGTAGCGATGTTAACTGAACTTGCATCTCTGCAGTGCACTATGCACACAGCACACACAGGCCTAGGTGCACCTCTGCACTATGGAAACATGCCTCAGTCACAGCGTTTCTAATGCAAGTGTGTGCTGACAGCTTCCCCCTCGCCACACCCTGTTGTGACCGAACGTGCACTGTGCACATCTGAACTATGCACACAGGCCTCTGGCCTCGGCCCTCGGCTCTGCCTCTTCTACAGTAGATAAGTGCTGCCTGCCATCATCAGTCTGCTTCTGGGGCGACTGAGTATGTGTGAGGGCAGGTTGAGCAGTGTGCCTGTGTGAGTGCAGGGTGAGTGATGTCTGTGTGAGTGCAGGTTGAGCAGTGTGCCTGTGTGAGTGCAGGGTGAGTGATGTCTGTGTGAGTGCAGGTTGAGCAGTGTGCCTGTGTGAGTCCAGGGTGCGTGATGTGTGTGTGAGTGCTGGGTGAGCAGTGAGCAGTGTGCCTGTGTGAGTCCAGGGTGAGTGATGCCTGTGTGAGTGAAAGTTGACCAGTGTGCCTGTGTGAGTCCAGGGTGAGTGATGCCTGTGTGAGTGCAGGGTGAGTGATGTCTGTGTGAGTGCAGGGTGAGCAGTGTGCCTGTGTGAGTCCAGGGTGAGTGATGCCTGTGTGAGTCCAGGGTGAGTGATGTCTTTGTGAGTGCAGGTTGAGCAGTGTGCCTGTGTGAGTGCAGAGTGAGTGATGTCTGTGTGAGTGCAGGGTGAGCAGTGTGCCTGTGTGAGTCCAGGGTGAGTGATGCCTGTGTGAGTGAAAGTTGACCAGTGTGCCTGTGTGAGCCCAGGGTGAGTGATGCCTGTGTGAGTGCAGGGTGAGTGATGTCTGTGTGAGTGCAGGGTGAGCAGTGTGCCTGTGTGAGTCCAGGGTGAGTGATGCCTGTGTGAGTCCAGGGTGAGCAGTGTGCCTGTGTGAGTGCAGGGTGAACAGTGTGCCTGTGTGAATCCAGGGTGAGTGATGTCTGTGTGAGTGCAGGGTGAGCAGTGTACCTGTGTGAGCCCAGAGTGAGTGATGTGGATGGGTGATTGCTGGCTTAGTAATGTGTCAGGGAAGGGTGAGTAATGGGTCTATGAGTGCAGGGTGACTGTGCCTATGTGAATGCAGGGAGAGAGATGTATCTGTGCAAAGAGACTTGTCTGGCTACTCCCAGAGATGTATTCGCCAAGCCACCTCTTTCTCAAATGTGCTTGAGAATACACCATTTGCCCACCCTTTTTTCAAAATGTTCTTGTGGGAGAACCCCCGAACCTCCCATAGGTGGTTCAACCTCGCTTGCTGCACTCGCTCGCCACAGTGCAGTATTTACGCCTCACCACTTTCAAATGTCACCAGCCGCCACTGTGTGTCCTGCTGAGTGCGT
This sequence comes from Lissotriton vulgaris, assembly GCF_964263255.1. NCBI lineage: Eukaryota > Metazoa > Chordata > Amphibia > Caudata > Salamandridae > Lissotriton > Lissotriton vulgaris. The sequence continues at coordinate 100,866,249 of NC_141695.1, forward strand.
GGGCTCGGTCACGATCTGGCGGAGTCCAATGTTGTGGAGGTTGTCCAGGAGGCATGTGGTGTTGGGGTCCAGTTGATTGTCGAGGTGGAAGTTGAGGTCTCCCAGCAGGGTGTAGTTGGTGGATGCGATGGCCTGCGGGGAGATAATGTCCGTGATGGAGTTGGCGAAGGGTCCGCGGGGTCCAGGGGGTCGGTAGATGAGGACCCATTTCTCTCCTCCCCCACCTAGGAAAAATCCTGGAGACCCATGTCACCCGCTGCCTGAGCTCTTTTATTGAGAAATCCTCCTTTCTGGACCCTCAACAAGCAGGATTCAGACCCCTCCATTCCACTGAGGCGGTCATAGTAGCAGTCATGGACACCCTCAGGAAAGGCGCTGACAAAAACACCTCTCAGGCCCTTGTCCTGCTAGACCTCTCGGCGGCATTCGTCGCGGTCGATCACACCATCCTGATCGACCGTGTCCACAATGCCGGCATACAGGGCGTGGCCCTTGACTGGCTCAGATCATTCCTTAACCAGCGATCACAATCTGTTCACCTGTCCACCTTCTCCGCAACCTACACATCCCTCACCTGTGGTGTCCCACAGGGCTCTGCACTATCCCCCCTTTTATTTAATTTGTATCTGCAACCCCTTTTAGCTTCCCTCCGAAACTCCCCGGTCACAATTTTCAACTACGCGGACGACCTCCAGTTAATTTTTCCTATTGACTCCCTCCCTTCCTCCCGTCTTAACTTTCAGTCCATCATGCTGACCATCGCAGAGTGGATGTATCACAGCCAATTAAAGCTGAACCCCACCAAAACTGAGCTAGTACTGGTGGGTGGTCCCACTCACCCATGGAATTCCACCTTCTGGCCAACATCTCTGGGGACGGCACCCACTCCTGTGAGCACTGTGAAAAGTCTGGGGGTGATCATCTCTGAAGATCTTTCAATGAGACCGCAAATTAACGCTGTCACCTCAGCCTGTTTCTTCCACCTCAGGCGAATTCGCAAGATCAGTAGGTTTCTCACCAGAGAAGCCCTGATTCAAGTCATCATTGCACTCATCACCTCTAGGCTCGACTATGCCAACATGCTGTACTTGGGAATTCCTGCATGCCACCTCCACCGATTGCAGCTGGTGCAGAATCAGGCTGCCCGCCTGATTTTCCGCCAGCCTAAACATCAGCACGTCACTCCCCTCCTTCGTAGTCTGCACTGGCTCCCGGTTTCCAAACGCTGCACCTTCAAGCTGGCATGCTCAGCCTTTAAGGCCCTTTCAGATGCAGCCCCCGCTTTCATCTCTTCGGTCTTGACTCGCCACATTCCCTCTAGAGCTCTTCGCTCAGCATCTCTCAACCTCCTTGTGGTCCCCAAATTCAAACGGAAAAAGCACGGTTGTTTGAGCTTCTCTGTTCTGGCCCCCTCCACTTGGAACTCCCTGCCACCCCCACTTCGTCTTTGCCCCAACTATGACAGCTTTCGCAGACTATTAAAAACCCTGCTCTTCCAATCCGCCTATGAATAACTCCCTTGCCCTGGATCACTGTACCTGTCAACGAGCGCCATGAAACCGTTGGGGAAAGTGCGCGGTATAAATAATTTTAATGTAATGTAATGTAATGAGGGTTCCTCGGAGGGCGGCAGTGGGGCTGGCCAGTATCTTGAAGTGAAGGTGTTCCATCAGTTCTGTGGACTCGTCAGGGAGTGTGCTCAGGCAGAGGCTGGATTTGTGGACGATGGCGATTCCTCCTCCTAAGTGGGTGGGGCGGTCCTTCCTGGAGATCTTGTATCCTTGGGGGATGGCGATGGCGATGTCCGGTCCCGAGGTGGTGTTGGTCCAGGTTTCGGTGAAGAATGCTACGTCTGGGGTGGTGCTGTCGAGGAGGTCCCAGATTTCTGTGGCGTGTTTGTGGAGGGATCGGACGTTGAGGAGGATGCATTGCAGGGTCTTCGGTTCGGTTGTGTTCTTGTGGGCGGGTTGTGCTGGATCCGTGTTCTTGGCAGTGCTGCAGGTGTGCCGGCAGCGGTGACAGCTTAAGGGTCCATGGGTGTCGGCTGGTGATGCTAGCTTGCAGTTGTTGTTGCAGCCTGGGTTGAGTGCGTGGAGTGCTGCTGGGTCGTAGCGTTGGCGGGGCGGAGGTCCAGGGTTCCTGGTGCTGGTCGCGGACGGGTCACAGATGGGTCGCAGATGGGCGCAGACGTGCTTGCCTTTGACGCGCCTTCGGTGCACCAGCGGTGCAGTGGCCGCCATTAAGTAGGGGTCGGGGAGGGCTGGACAGCTGAGAGGCGGGAGCGGGGAGGGGAGCAGGATTGGGCCGGTCGCACTGGGGGGGAGGGGCCGCAAAGGCAGCAGCGGCAGGGAAAGGTAAAGAGAGGAAAGAAGGGATAAAGAAAAAAGGGAAAATAAGCAGAAATAAGGCACAAAAGAGCAGAGAGCAGAAAGGTGAAAGATAGAAAGGGGAGGAAAACGAGTGAAGGAGCAGAGGGAGAGAAAGGGAAAATGGGCAGAAATAAGGCGCAAAAGAGCAGAGGTGCAGAAAGGTGAAAGATAGAAAGAGGAGAAAAACAAGTGAAAACGAGTGAAGGAGCAGAGGGCGAGAAAGGTAAAATGGGCAGAAATAAGGCGCAAAAGAGCAGAGGTGCAGAAAGGTGAAAGATAGAAAGGAGAGAAAAACGAGTGAAGGAGCAGAAAGAAAGAAAGGAGACAGAGGTCCACTGGACCATCAGGGATGAGGCGCAGGGAAACCTGCGGGTGGAGGAGGGCCTCAATCACTAACACTCAAGAGTGCAGGGGCAGGGCACCTCACTTAATGGTGGAGCTGCGAGGGTGGGAGAGCAGTTTCACTGACAATGAGTCAGAGGTCTTGCTCGCCTGTCCCCGCAGTGGCCGCCATTAAGTAGGGGTCGGGGAGGGCTGGACAGCTGGGAGGCGGGAGCGGGGAGGGGAGCTGGATTGGGCCGGTCGCGCTGGGGGGGGAGGGGCCGCGGGGGCAGCAGCGGCGGGGAAAGGTAAAGGGAGGAAAGAAGGGATAAAGAAACAAGCATTGGAAATGCAATAGTTCTCGCATTAGAAAAGTTGGAGCTATTGGTCTTGTAAATGACAAATATTTTATTGATTTGTTGGTTTTTAAAATAGCTAAATTGATAGCTTTGTCATTTACAATGCCAATAGTTATAACTTTTGCGAATGTGACACCTATAGCATTTGGAATGCAACATGTTTTGCATTTATGTGACTTAGATGGCAGCTCTGGTCATTAGGCCACATCTCTAGAGAGCAGAAGAGTGCAGCCGGGGAGGGAGAGAAGCACAGCAATGCAATAGGTCTCGCATTAGGAAAGTTTGAGCTATTGGTATTGTAAAGGACACTTTTTTTATTTATGTGCTTGTTTTGAAAATAGCGAAATTAATAGCTTTGTTATTTACAATGCCACTAGTTTTATCTTTCGCAAATGTGACACCTATTGTAACACAATATTTGTTGTAGCACTGAGTGGTGTGAAGGTGAGGTGTGTGAGGGTGTGAGGGTGAGGGGGTGTGAGGGTGAGGGTGAGTGGGTGTGTGAGTGTGTGAGGGTGAGTGAGGGTGAGTGAGGGGGCGGGTGTGTGAGGGGGTGTGAGGGTGAGGGTGTGAGGCTGAGTGAGGGTGAGAGGGTTGTGAGGGTATGAGGGTGAGTGAGGGTGTGTGAGGATAAGGGGGTGAGGATGAGTGAGGGTGTGAGGGTGAGGGTGGGTCAGGGTGGGTCAGGGTGTGAGGGTGGATGAGGGTGAGGGTTTGTGAGGGTGAGAGGATGTGAGGGTGTGTGATGGTGAGGAAGTGTGAGGGTGACAGGGTGTGTGAGGGTGAGGGGGTGAGGGTAAGGGTGTGTGAGGGTGAGTGGGTGTGTGGGGGGAACATCACGTACAACGCATTTATTACAACGCACTACCATTACAACGCAACCATTACAACGCAAACCATTACAACGCATTGCGCTGGGGGGCGCTCTAGGATAGGGAATATATTTAATTTACTATCCAACACCTTCCCTAATTTCTAATTTCTAATTTAAAACATTTATAAAGCGCAGCGTGCACCGAACGGTTTCTTGGCGCTAGTGGAGGGTATTGGCTACAGAGACAAAGTAAAAACCAGTGGTAGAGCCGGGAAGGGAGGTTACACAGGGAAGGCCTGTTTAAAAAGAAACGTTTTTAGTTCCTTCCGGAAGGATACATAATGGGTAGCCGCACGAAGGTGGTCTGGGAGGGAGTTCCAGAAAGTGGGGGCCAAGGTAGAAAAGTTGGACCCGCCCCACTTTTTGCGTCTGAAACGTGGGATCTGAAGAAGGGACTTGGAGGAGGAACGAAGTTCTCTGGGGGGAACGTATTATTTTATTAATGAGGAAATGAAGGCGGGGCGGTGCCTTGACGGGCCTGGAAAACCATGCAGGCGGTTTTAAACAGAGAATGTTCCTTGACAGGGAGCCAATGGAGCTCCCTGAGGAGGGGTGTGGAGTGGTGATAGCGTGGGAGACCAAAAACCAACCGGGCAGCTTGGTTTTGGACCATCTGAAGCCTCCTTAGACTGTTTGCTGGTATGCCATTGTAGAGGGCGTTGGCTTAGTCCAGCCGTGATATCACTAGAGTGGCCATGATCATTTTGAGTGCCTGGGGGAGAAGGAACGAGCGACAGTGCGGATAGTTCGGAGGGTGAGGAAGCAAGAAGAAACTACAGAGCTGATTTGAGAGTGAAGGGTGAGCTGATTATTCATTTTAACCCCCAGTGTTTTGACCGTGGTAGAAGGAGTGGGGGCGGGACCAAGGGTTGGGGGCCAGAAGAGAGAGTTCCAGGGACTGGAAGAACCCCCGGTAAGAACCAACTCGGTTTTATCCGGGTTCAACTTGAGATGGTTGTGGTTCATCCAGTCCCTGATGAATGTCATAGTGTACTGGAAGCTAGAGACAGAGAGGGGAGAGGAGGATAAGTCAAAGATGAGCTGGAGGTCATCCGCGTAATTATACACGGTGACCTCCAGCTGCTGAAGAGCGAAAATGAGGGGAAAGATGTAAAGATTGAATAGTAGGGGAGACAAGGAAGAGCCCTGGGGGACACCACACGTGACGGGGAGTGGGGTGGTTGTGAAGTCTCCTAGCCGGACCGCCTGAGTGCGGTCCCTCAGGTAGGAGGAAAGCCACACCAGGGCTGATCCCTCAATTCCAGCCGCCTTGACACGGGACAGTAAGATGGTATGGTCTACCGTGTCAAATGCGGCGGAGAGATCGAGGAGTACCAGCGCCTGGTGTTTGTTGTGATCCATACCCTTCCTGAGGTTGTCCAGGACTGATACCACGACTGATTCAGTCGAGTGCCTAGGTCGAAAGCCAGCCTGGCGGGAAGCCAGTCCCCCATTGGCCTCTACGTGGGTGCTGAATACCGCGGTGACATAGCGCTCCAGCACCTTGCCCAGGTAGGGCAGCAGGGAAATGGGGCGGTAGTTGGCTGAGATGGATGGGTCGGCGCCAGGCTTCTTTAAAATGGGCACTATAGTGGCTGATTTGAGCGCAGGGGTCACTACTCCCTGCGCTAGGGAGCTGTTAAGGAAGGTAATGGGGGGTTCAGGACAAGAGGAGTAGATTTGTTGGAGGATTCGCGCCGGACAGATGTCTGCCGGAGAACCTGATTTTACTTTGGGGAGTATCTCCAGGAATACCTCTTCAGTGAGGGGAGGGATGGAGGTGAGAAGGTTTTGAATGGTAGGAGGAGAAGGATCAACAAAAGCAGATGAGGGGGGGGGGGGATGTTGGCCTTAATGGTAGCAATCTTGTCAAGAAAGTAAGTATTTAATTGGTTGCATAGAGGCTGGGATGGGGGGATTTGAGGTGAAGCCCTATCGGAGTAGGCCAGGTCCTGCACTATGCCGAAGATCTCCCTGGGTTTATTTTCAGCAGACATTATTTTTGTTGAAAAATAAGAGGTTTTGGCGGCGAGGATTGCGGTCTTGTAGTCGGCGAGTGATGTAAGATAAAGGGTTTTGAGTGAGGGGCAGTCATTTTTTCTCCAGTGCCTTTCTGCCTGTCGAACGGACAGTTTTAGTTCTTTTAGGTGGTCATTGAACCACCTATTAGACTCCTTGGGTCGCCGGATGGAAATGCGACGCAGGGGAGCCACTGAGTCACAACCTCTAGCCAACCAAGCATTGATAGTGTTGGCTTGAGAGTCGGACGGAAGACCAGAGAGGGTCGGGGTAGAATTCCGAAGGTGAGAAGTCAGTGTGGGAAAGTCAACTCTGTTCCAATTCTGCGCCCAGGTATTTTTTGGCGTGGGGGACTTTGGATACCGGGTTGAGAGAGATGGAGAAAGAAATAAGGGCATGATCGGACCAAGGACAGGGGGAGACCGTCACCGGGAAAACTGGAAGGTTGAGGGACCAGACCTGGTCGAGTATGTGACCATGAGAGTGAGTGGGGACAGAGATGTGCGACACAAAATTCAAAGATGTGAGAGACTCAGTGAATTCTTTCGAGGCAGTGCACTCAGAAGGGTCCGAGGGCCAGTAATTGAAATCCCCTAGTACCAAGACCGATGCATAGTTGACCACCATGTTGGCCAGTAGGTCTTGAAAAGCCGGCAAGAACGGAGGCGAAGACTGGGGAGGGCGGTACATTAGGAGACAGGTGATGGGGGGAGAAGGCGAGGGAGCGGACTGTAAGGAATTCAGTGGAAGGAATGGGGGGAGAGGGGATGATTTGAAAATTTAGTTCCGACCGAGCGATTATCGCGACACCACCGCCAACCCTACCTGCCGGACGATCAGCGCGTAAGGCCACATAGGAGGGGGGGAGGGTAGCCAAGAGAACGGGAAGGGAAGAATCACAGAACCAGGTTTCGGTCAAGAGCAGTAAGTCAGGCTTCTCAGAATCGAGCAGGACAAAGAGCTCATGATGGTGCTTGACCGCTGACCTGGTGTTAAGTAAGAGAATAGATAGTGACGGAGTACGAGGAAGAGGGTCGGGTGGGAGAGGGCATTGTGGGGGAGAGGCGGGCAGAGAGGACGGCAGTGTAGGAGTAGAAGAAGGTACAAGCCCTAGTGAGATAATGTGCCTGCGGACGGGATCTGAGAGTGGCCAATGGCCTTGGAGGATGGTAAGCTCCTCAGAGGAGTATGAGATAAAATTGGCATGGGGTCGTGCCCCTAGCCCCGTCCGGCCGCGGACGGGCGCAGACGGGATTGCCTTAGGCGCGGCTTCGGCGCGCAAACGGCGCGCCCGCTGCGCACTTCCGCTGCGCGTTCTGTAGATGCACATTTGATATAGGAGGCCTCAAGGGCGGGAAGGGGCGTGGCCTAGCGGTGGGCGTGGCCAGCGGCGAAGGACGCCGGTGTGAGGGGTCACGTGAGCGCTAGATCCGCTCCGTGATGCCCTAAAGTGCAAGAGTGCTTTTTCGGGATTAAAAATAAAATTTTAAAAGTCAGCAAAGCTCAATAATGAAGGCAAACAGCGTCTACTCCCGGCTTTTCGCCTCAGGAGACAACCCAACCGAGCGCTTGCAAATCGGCGCTTATGAAGGGCGGGAAGGGGGCGTGGCCTAGTGGTGGGCGTGGCCAGCGGCGAAGGACGCCGGTGTGAGGGGTCACGTGAGCGCTAGATCCGCTCCGTGATGCCCTAAAGTGCAAGAGTGCTTTTTCAGGATTAAAAATACAATTTTAAAAGTCAGCAAAGCTCAATAATGAAGGCAAACAGCGTCTACTCCCGGCTTTTCGCCTCAGGAGACAACCCAACCGAGCGCTTGCAAATCGGCGCTTATGAAGGGCGGGAAGGGGGCGTGGCCTAGTGGTGGGCGTGGCCAGCGGCGAAGGACGCCGGTGTGAGGGGTCACGTGAGCGCTAGATCCGCTCCGTGATGCCCTAAAGTGCAAGAGTGCTTTTTCAGGATTAAAAATACAATTTTAAAAGTCAGCAAAGCTCAATAATGAAGGCAAACAGCGTCTACTCCCGGCTTTTCGCCTCAGGAGACAACCCAACCGAGCGCTTGCAAATCGGCGCTTATGAAGGGCGGGAAGGGGGCGTGGCCTAGCGGTGGGCGTGGCCAGCGGCGAAGGACGCCGGTGTGAGGGGTCACGTGAGCGCTAGATCCGCTCCGTGATGCCCTACTATCCACGGGGACTGGAGTTGGAATAGGAAATTAAATAAATCACTATCCAGCGCCTAAAAGCACTATACGTTGTAGTGGTATGCGATGTAAAAACCGCGTTGTAACAGCAGGCGTTGTAATAGCCTGCGTTGTAGTGACACCAATCCGTGAGGGGGTGTGAAGGTGTGTGAGGGTGGGTGAGGGGTGTGAGGGTGAGTGAGGGGGTGTGAGGGTGAGTGAGGGGTGTGAGGGTGAGGGGATGAGGGTGGTGAAAGTGGGGGGTGTGAGGGTGAGGGTGTGAGGGTGACCGGGTGTGTGCACTGACTGCTGGTGGTGTGTGTGGCTGGTGAAAGCGTGCACTAACGTCTGGTGGTGTGTGCCTGGTGGAAGCGTGCACTGACAGCTGGTGGTTTTTGTGCCCGGTGAAAGCGTGCACTGATGGCTGGTGGTGTTTGTGCCCGGTGAAAGCGTGCACCGACAACTGTGTGGTTGTGTGTGTGGTTGTGTGTGTGTGTGTGGTTGTGGTTGCATGTGTGTGGTTGTGGTTGCATGTGTGTGGTTGTGTGTGGGGTTGTGGTTGTGTGTGTGTGGTTGTGTGTGTGTGTGGTTGTGTGTGTGTGGTTGTATGTGTGGTTGTGTGTGTGGTTGGGTGTGGGTGTGGGTGCAGGTGTGGTTTCGGGTGTGGTTGTGTGTGTGGTTGTGTGTGTGGTTGTGGTTGTGTGTGTGGCTGTGTGTGTGTGTGTGGTTGTAGTTGTGTGTGGGTGCATTTGTGGGTGCAGTTGTGTTGTTGGGTGTGTGGTTGTGTGTGTGAGTTTTTCTGTGTGTGAGGTGCTCTGTGTGTGTGGTTTGTGTGTGGTTGTGTGTGTGTAGTTGTGTGTGTGGTTATGTGTGTGTTGTTGTGTGTTTTGGTTGTGTGTGTGGTTGTACTCACGAAAATATTGTGACTATTCACAGCAGTGTTTCGGTGCTCCAAGAGAGAGCAGTGAAGGTGTTCAGATTAGGCACTGCCACGCTCGCGAATGCCTTACCATGCATAGCAGAAGTCAAAAGTGCTTCGGCATTGCACACTGCCACCACCACACCACCACACCACCAGTGCTGGAGGCCTGAAAGGGAGAAAAGGGGTCCTTGTATCATACCACAGTCAAGCTAAAAGAACCAGTGAAGGTCTTACTGTAAACAGCAGGAGTCAATGGTGCTTCGGCACTGCACACCACACACTACCCCCACCACGCCACCAGTTCTGGAGGCCTGGCAGTGTGGGTGGGTGTGTGTATGTCTGTGTGTGAGAGAGGGAGAGAGAGCGTGCATGTGTGCGTGTATGCATGTGAGAGAGCGAGAGCACGCATGTGTCCGTGCGTGCGTGTGTGTGAAAGAGAGAGAGAGTGCTTGTGCGTGTGTGTGTGTGAGAGAGAGAATGTGCATGTGTGCATGCCTGTGTGTGAGAGAGAGAGAGTGTGCATGTGTGCATGTGTGTGAGAGGGGGAGAGACAGAGAGCAGAGCCTGCATGTGTGAGTATGCGTGTGTGTGTGTAGGGCTCAGGCGTGCAACTGCTTATCAACGCGTCCACAGTAGTGGCACACACCTGCTTTAGTTCTTTCTATTCCTGGTGGATGCCATTTCAACAAGTTAACCCCTTCAATTTCAACTGGGTTGGGGCCCTTGAAAAAACCTTTTTTTAATGAATTGGTTGATCCCCAGGTCCATTTTTTTTCTTGATGCTGCCGAACAAATAAGGTAGAGCCATCAGGTGTGAGAAATAATTGGCTACCTTGGATGGGTCATCTCAACTATGTTTTGATGGTAGAGTGTCAGGTGTCCATGGCAGAGTAGTAGTTCCATATAGTAAATGTATATGGTATGAATTGGAAGCTGTTGCGCTGAAAACTAAAACAATAATTTTTTTTTAAAACTTGTATACGCACTTCAGGTCATACATTTGTACAGAAGTCTTTATGAATCGGGCCATTAACGTGTTTCATGTGACGCTGTTAATGGTTTCTGCATGTTAGTGACAATGGTATTTTTACTGGGGATCATTGTTTAATGGGGTTTTTATCTGCGATACGTAAACCAGCTCCTTGAATCAATTGCTAAATTAAGGGTTTGTTGTACTTTTTTTGCCAAAAAGAAAGGTTGCGCTAACATCTGCTCGCCAAGTCTAAGCAGCACTCTGTAACAGTCCACGTCATCAACATAAGGTGCTACTAAGCAGTTTTGATGTATGAGAATGTGTAGCATAAAATATATTCACTAACATGGCTTACATATCCATTCAGATTTCAAAGAGACACATTTACCATGAAGTTCACAGCCACAAAATGTGTTGATAAAGTATATGTACCTCGACATGATGTGCTGTGTCAGGCTGTGCATATTATGTGGAATGTGTGCCATCTTGTTGTAACAGCTGTCCAAGGGATAGTGTTTTCAACAAGCAAGTAATGCTACATCTGTACTAACAAGGCGCTACCGGTCTGGTTATAAGTGCTCGTTAAATTGTGAACACTAGGCAAGCACCTATTTGCACAGGGGTTGTAATTAGAATAGGAAGGATGATTATCGCATCGGGTAATTACCATGCGCAGTAAAGTTTGCAACCCTGCTAACCATTAAATGTCCGTAGGTCAAACCTGCTGGACTGCATTAGGTAAAGTGATTAAGCTGTCTGAAACCACGAAGAGTCAAGAATTTAATTCTGGCTTCTCACTTGGGGAAAGTGTGTGATCCTGGGAAAATCGCTTTCACCTTCCGCCTTAATCACCTAATCTGCTGAAACACGGGAGGCTGTGAACCTGACTAAACCGCATACGACCTATATAAACTACTCCTGTATGCTTGATTTAATTCACAGGCAACATACCACGTGCAGCGTTACCTTGCCAAAAAGCATGGTTATGGGGCAGTCGCTACCCCTCTGTGTTACTGCGTCTCCTGTAGGATATTCAGGTGTGAAGGGGTATTCAGAAGCCATCACCAGGGGTCTGTGGATGAGCCCGTAGGTGTGTGACTCCCTGGCGCCAGGGACGGAGGGGAAGCTTGTTGATAAAACAGCCCCCTCTTTATTGTGCAAATGGTGCTCAACTGAAGGGGACAATAGCCGCCCGGGCAGGTGGGCCAGTCGGAGGAGTGATATCAGAGCCCACTTCCTGTTAGAAGCATTTAATGTGTTCATTAACCCAAGCACTAGACACCTTCAAAGCTCCCCCGCCCCAAAGCCGGGCACCTTTCCCAGGCCGAAGCCGACCTGCAGGATGGCATTTATAAAAGTGCAGATTTTCACATCAAAAGTGTATTTGTCCACTGCGGGCGCGAGCGGGTTCACAAAATGCAACAGCTGACTACCACACCACTTTAATTTAACGGTGACGCCTGGGGGAGGGTGTGGAAAAGAGTGTCAACATCCTAAAGAACAGCGCTACAGTCTCTTCCAAGGAAGCATAATAATAGGTCGGTTGCAATGCTGGTCTCAAATGATGTTATTATTGCTCGTTCAGACAGAACGAGACTGCTGCAGCTGGCGGAATAATGCGCGAGAGCGCCGGGGAAGCCTTGAGGAGACAGAGAGAACAAAAATAAAGGCGAGACGGGGGCACGCTGCGGGCAGGGAGAGAAGTGCATCGGAGGACTTGAGGAGAGAGAGAGAGCAAAACAAGCACGGCAGAAACGAGAGTCACGGCCGGCCGGCCGTGAAAAAGCCTTTGGTGCTGCAGGGGGCGGAGCGGGAAGAGCTGCTGGCGGCACCAAGCTGACGATTTGATGCTGTGCACGCGCATTTTAACTCCTTGCGCTTGCGCAATGAGTTAAAAAGCACATGCACTGCAAGGAATCGCCAGTGGAATCGCCAGTAGTTAAACTCTGTTTAAGCCCCTATAGAGCTTCACCAGCTATGCGCAAGAGCGCATCAGCAGGCAAGCCCTAAAAAGGGAAAATAAGTAGAAATAAGGCACACAAGAGCAGAGATGCAGAAAAGAGCAGAAAGGTGAAAGATAGAAAGGGTAGAAAAACGAGTGAAAACGAGTGAAGGAGCAGAGGGAGAGAAAGGGAAAATGGGCAGAAATAAGGCGCAAAAGAGCAGAGGTGCAGAAAGCTGAAAGATAGAAAGGGGAGAAAAACGAGTGAAGGAGCAGAAAGAGAGAAAGGAGACAGAGGTCCACTGGACCACCAGGGATGAGGCGCAGGGAAACCTGCGGGTGGAGGAGGGCTTCGATCACCAACACTCAAGAGTGCATGGGCAGGGGCACCTCACTTAATGGTGGAGCTGCGAGGGTGGGAGAGCAATTTCACTGACAATGAGTCAGTGGTCTTGCTCGCCTGCCCCGCAGTGGCTGCCATTAAGTGGGGGCCGGGGGGTGCCGGACAGCTGGGAGGCGGGAGCGGGGAGGGGAGCTGGATTGGGCCGGTCGCTCTGGGGGGAGAGGGGCCGCGGGGGCAGCAGCGGCGGGGGAAGATAAAGGGAGGAAAGAAGGGATAAAGAAAAAAGGAAAAATAAGCAGATAAAAGGCACAAAAGAGCAGAGATGCAGAAAAGAGCAGAAAGGTGAAAGATAGAAATGGTAGAAAAACGAGTGAAAACGATTGAAGGAGCAGAGGGAGAGAAAGGGAAAATGGGCAGAAATAAGGCACAAAAGAGCAGAGGTGCAGAAAGGTTAAAGACAGAAAGGAGAGAAAAACGAGAAAAGGAGCAGAAAGAAAGAAAGGAGACAGAGGTCCACTGGACCACCAGGGATGAGGCGCAGGGAAACCTGCGGGTGGAGGAGGGCCTCGATCACCAACACTCAAGAGTGCAGGGGAAGGGGCACCTCACTTAATGGTGGAGCTGCGAGGGTGGAAGAGCAATTTCACTGACAATGAGTCAGGGGTCTTGCTCGCCTGTCCCCGCAGTGGCCGCCATTAAGTAGGGGTCGGGGAGGGCTGGGCCGGTCGCGCTGGGGGGGGGAGGGGCCGCGGGGGCAGCAGCGGCGGGGAAAGGTAAAGGGAGGAAAGAAAGGATAAAGAAATAAGGGAAAATAAGCAGAAATAAGGCACAAAAGAGCAGAGATGCAGAAAAGAGCAGAAAGGTGAAAGATAGAAAGGGTAGAAAAACGAGTGAAAACGAGTGAAGGAGCAGAGGGAGAGAAAGGGAAAATGGGCAGAAATAAGGCACAAAAGAGCAGAGGTGCAGAAAGGTGAAAGATAAAAAGGGGGGAAAAACGAGTGAAGGAGCAGAGGGAGAGAAAGGGAAAATGGGCAGGAATAAGGCGCAAAAGAGCAGAGGTGCAGAAAGTTGAAAGATAGAAAGGGGAGAAAAACGAGTGAAGGAGCAGAAAGAAAGAAAGGAGACAGAGGTCCACTGGACCACCAGGGATGAGGCGCAGGGAAACCTGCGGGTGGAGGAGGGCCTCGATCACTAACACTCAAGAGTGCAGGGACAGGGGCACCTCACTTAATGGTGGAGCTGCGAGGGTGGGAGAGTAATTTCACTGACAATGAGTCAGTGGTCTTGCTGACTCCCTGCCTTGCGGTTCATCCGAAGCATTTCAACTCTCAAAATTAACCGCCCCGGGTCTGTTACCTGTTCATTATAAAATAGTGGGGAAACTGTCTTTCTTAATTAAAACAATTATGGGCAGTTGTGCCCCTCAGATCCCGCCCACTTGAAGCACTGCTCTGGCACCGAGGAATGTTGAAATTCAGGATCTTTCAATTACAGATCGTTGTTGACTATCAAGGCAGAACACTAGCAGTGCGTGCAACGATGGCAACCGTGGCATGTGACACAGACCCCAGAGATACAGAACAAAACACTTCATGAACCTGATGCAAGAGCTATGTGACTAAGGAAGTAAGGAGCTGTTACAGTCTGTACCAGAGACTTGCCATAAATAGTGTGCACAACAGGTAAACACAACAGAGAGGAAGACGCTAAATAGTCGACGACCGAGCTGAATGATTCAACTCCGGATGTTAGGGCAAATGCATCAAAGACTTGTCACACGTGCAAAGCCCGTACTGTGCACACGGGTGCTCTGAAGGTGAAAAGTGAAATCACAACGTATCACAATGACACTGCAAATCGTAAATGTTTTTGCAACTTGATGGTCAATATTGCATTTCTTAATCAAACGAATGGAAAAGGGGTTCTCGGAGAGGCCTCTATCCCATACTGTGATACGACCTGTTTGATGCTGTCTGCATGCAGCTCATGCATGATTCCAAAGCACTGACAGATTACATTTCTCAGTCAGTAAACATTTGCACAGTTGCACAGTTACAATGTGGAAGATGTCGGTGAAGGACAAGTTCCACTGTGCAAACGACGGCTGGCACTGGCGGCCAGACAGTGGACTTCTGCCTTCGGCGTCTAGTGTCCCTTTAGCAAAGTTTTGGAATTGCCTATAAACAGCAGTAATTGTGTGAAAGATCTCATGTTGTTATTTTTTTAATACATTTACAATGAGAAGATGGAGACAACGTAGGCTTTTGGTAAAGCGGACTCAACCATTGATGTCTCTGTGCTCTCCATGCTTTAAAAATGCTTGGGTGGGCTATTCGTCAAGGCCAAGACATATTGGTACATTAATATGCTGTATTTGTGTTCAAATTAGAATAGATTTTGGGGGTGGGGCGGCAATTCGTGCCTTCCTTGGACTGCAGATTAGACATGACCTGCATCTTTCAAGTCTAAGAACTAGGCAGTGCTAATCACGTATCTCCCTTGCTCTTTGGTTTGTTTCACTTTCGCCTCATAATAATATTTTGTTAGATTTATAACTTAAACATACAGCGCTATTACCGTGGCCCCATAATCCTATTACTCTGCAGTTTTTGTTCCTGTTTTTAAACCATCAGGTGTTGAAGCACTCAGCCTCTCTGACAGCACCCATCCTCCACCTTTTTGTGCCTGTATCTTTACCTGTCCGAACCTATCCCTGCCTGAACCTTTCACCGCATGCAGCTGTCACTGGTGGTCCCTCTCCTGGCCTGCACTCAACCCACATCTGCTTCTATCCGCTGCTCTCCCCGTGCATTGCCCCTTCTGGCTGTACCTGTACCTCTCACGCCCCGTACTCTTCCCTCGTGCACTGTCCCTTCTGGCTGTACCTCTCACGCCCTGTACCCTTCCCTTGTGCACTGTCCCTTCTGGCTGTACCTCTCACGCCCGTACCCTTCCCCCGTGCACTGTCCCTTCTGGCTGCACCTCTCACGCCCCGTACCCTTCCCTCGTGCACTGTCCCTTCTGGCTGTACCTCTCACGCCCCGTACCCTTCCCTCGTGAACTGTCCCTTCTGGCTGTACCTCTCACGCCCCGTACTCTTCCCCCGTGCACTGTCCCTTCTGGCTGTACCTCTCACGCCCGTACCCTTCCCTCGTGCACTGTCCCTTCTGGCTGTACCTCTCATGCCTCATACCCTTCCCCAGTGCACTGTCCCTTCAGGCTGTACCTCTCACGCCCCGTACCCTTCCCTCGTGCACTGTCCTTTCTTGCTGTACCTCTCACGCCTCATACCCTTCCCCCGTGCACTGTCCCTTCTGGCTGTACCTCTCACGCCCCGTACCCTTCCCTCGTGCACTGTCCCTTCTGGCTGTACCTCTCACGCCTCATACCCTTCCCCGTGCACTGTCCCTTCTGGCTGTACTACTCACACCACGTACCCTTCCCCGTGCACTGTCCCGGCTGTACCTCTCACGCCTCGTACCCTTCCCCCGTGCACTGTCCCTTCTGGCTGTACCTCTCACGCCTTATACTCGTCCCCCGTGCACTGTCCCTTCTGGCTGTACCTTTCACGCCCCGTACCCTTCCCTCGTGCACTGTCCCGGCTGTACCTCTCACGCCTCGTACCCTTCCCCCGTGCACTGTCCCTTCTGGCTGTACCTCTCACGCCCGTACCCTTCCCCCATGCACTGTCCCTTCTGGCTGTACCTCTCACACCATGTACCCTTCCCATTTGCACTGTCGCTTCTGGCTGTACCTCTCACGCCCCGTACCCTTCCCCCGTGCACTGCCCCTTTTGGCTGTACTTCTCACACCACGTACCCTTCCCCATGCACTGTCCCTTCTGGCTGTACCTCTCACGCCCCGTACCCTTCCCTCGTGCACTGTCCCTTCTGGCTGTACCTCTTACGACCCGTACCCTTCCCTCCTGCACTGTCCCTTCTGGCTGTACTTCTCACGCCCCGTACCCTTCCCTCGTGCACTGTCCCTTCTGGCTGTACCTCTCACGCCCCGTACCCTTCCCCCGTGCACTGCCCCTTCTGGCTGTACCTCTCACGCCCCGTACCCTTCCCCTGTGCACTGTCCCTTCTGGCTGTACCTCTCACGCCCCGTACCCTTCCCTCGTGCACTGTCCCTTCTGGCTGTACCTCTCACGCCCCGTACCCTTCCCTCGTGCACTGTCCCTTCTGGCTGTACTTCTCACACCACGTACCCTTCCCCTGTGCACTGTCCCTTCTGGCTGTACTTCTCACACCACGTACCCTTCCCCCGTGCACTGATCCTTCTGGCTGTACCTCTCATGCCCCGTACCCGTCCCCTGTGAACTGCCCCTTCTGGCTGTACCTCTCACGCCCGTACCCTTCCCTCGTGCACTGTCCCTTCTGGCTGTACCTCTCACGCCCCGTACCCTTCCCTCGTGCACTGTCCCTTCTGGCTGTACTTCTCACACCACGTACCCTTCCCCTGTGCACTGTCCCTTCTGGCTGTACTTCTCACACCACGTACCCTTCCCCCGTGCACTGATCCTTCTGGCTGTACCTCTCATGCCCCGTACCCTTCCCCTGTGAACTGTCCCTTCTGGCTGTACCTCTCATGCCCCGTACCCTTCCCTCGTGCACTGTCCCTTCTGGCTGTACCTCTCAAGCCTTATACTCGTCCCCCGTGCACTGTCCCTTCTGGCTGTACCTCTCACGCCCCGTACCCTTCCCTCGTGCACTGTCCCGGCTGTACCTCTTACGCCTCGTACCCTTCCCCCGTGCACTGTCCCTTCTGGCTGTACCTCTCACGCCCGTACCCTTCCCCCATGCACTGTCCCTTCTGGCTGTACCTCTCACACCATGTACCCTTCCCATTTGCACTGTCGCTTCTGGCTGTACCTCTCACGCCCCGTACCCTTCCCCCGTGCACTGCCCCTTTTGGCTGTACTTCTCACACCACGTACCCTTCCCCGTGCACTGTCCCTTCTGGCTGTACCTCTCACGCCCCGTACCCTTCCCTCGTGCACTGTCCCTTCTGGCTGTACCTCTTACGACCCGTACCCTTCCCTCGTGCACTGTCCCTTCTGGCTGTACTTCTCACGCCCCGTACCCTTCCCTCGTGCACTGTCCCTTCTGGCTGTACCTCTCACGCCCCGTACCCTTCCCCCGTGCACTGCCCCTTCTGGCTGTACCTCTCACGCCCCGTACCCTTCCCCTGTGCACTGTCCCTTCTGGCTGTACCTCTCACGCCCCGTACCCTTCCCTCGTGCACTGTCCCTTCTGGCTGTACCTCTCACGCCCCGTACCCTTCCCTCGTGCACTGTCCCTTCTGGCTGTACTTCTCACACCACGTACCCTTCCCCTGTGCACTGTCACTTCTGGCTGTACCTCTCACGCCCCGTACCCTTCCCCTGTGCACTGTCCCTTCTGGCTGTACCTCTCACGCCCCGTACCCTTCCCTCGTGCACTGTCCCTTCTGGCTGTACCTCTCACGCCCCGTACCCTTCCCTCGTGCACTGTCCCTTCTGGCTGTACTTCTCACACCACGTACCCTTCTCCCGTGCACTGATCCTTCTGGCTGTACCTCTCATGCCCCGTACCCTTCCCCTGTGAACTGCCCCTTCTGGCTGTACCTCTCACGCCCGTACCCTTCCCTCGTGCACTGTCCCTTCTGGCTGTACCTCTCACGCCCCGTATCCTTCCCTCGTGCACTGTCCCTTCTGGCTGTACTTCTCACACCACGTACCCTTCCCCTGTGCACTGTCCCTTCTGGCTGTACTTCTCACACCACGTACCCTTCCCCCGTGCACTGATCCTTCTGGCTGTACCTCTCATGCCCCGTACCCTTCCCCTGTGAACTGTCCCTTCTGGCTGTACCTCTCATGCCCCGTACCCTTCCCTCGTGCACTGCCCCTTCTGGCTGTACCTCTCACGCCCCGTACCCTTCCCTCGTGCACTGTCCATTCTGGCTGTACTTCTCACACCACGTACCCTTCCCCTGTGCACTGTCCCTTCTGGCTGTACTTCTCACACCACGTACCCTTCCCCCGTGCACTGATCCTTCTGGCTGTACCTCTCATGCCCCGTACCCTTCCCCTGTGAACTGTCCCTTCTGGCTGTACCTCTCATGCCCCGTACCCTTCCCTCGTGCACTGTCCCTTCTGGCTGTACCTCTCACGCCCCGTACCCTTCCCTCGTGCACTGTCCCTTCTGGCTGTACTTCTCACACCACGTACCCTTCCCCTGTGCACTGTCCCTTCTGGCTGTACTTCTCACACCACGTACCCTTCCCCCGTGCACTGATCCTTCTGGCTGTACCTCTCATGCCCCGTACCCTTCCCCTGTGAACTGCCCCTTCTGGCTGTACCTCTCACGCCCGTACCCTTCCCTCGTGCACTGTCCATTCTGGCTGTACTTCTCACACCACGTACCCTTCCCCCGTGCACTGATCCTTCTGGCTGTACCTCTCATGCCCCGTACCCTTCCCCTGTGAACTGCCCCTTCTGGCTGTACTTCTCACACCACGTACCCTTCCCTCGTGCACTGTCCCTTCTGGCTGTACCTCTCACGCCCCGTACCCTTCCCTCGTGCACTGTCCCTTCTGGCTGTACTTCTCACGCCCCGTACCCTTCCCTCGTGCACTGTCCCTTCTGGCTGTACCTCTCACGCCCCGTACCCTTCCCCCGTGCACTGCCCCTTCTGGCTGTACCTCTCACGCCCCGTACCCTTCCCCTGTGCACTGTCCCTTCTGGCTGTACCTCTCACGCCCCGTACCCTTCCCTCGTGCACTGTCCCTTCTGGCTGTACCTCTCACGCCCCGTACCCTTCCCTCGTGCACTGTCCCTTCTGGCTGTACTTCTCACACCACGTACCCTTCCCCTGTGCACTGTCACTTCTGGCTGTACCTCTCACGCCCCGTACCCTTCCCCTGTGCACTGTCCCTTCTGGCTGTACCTCTCACGCCCCGTACCCTTCCCTCGTGCACTGTCCCTTCTGGCTGTACCTCTCACGCCCCGTACCCTTCCCTCGTGCACTGTCCCTTCTGGCTGTACTTCTCACACCACGTACCCTTCTCCCGTGCACTGATCCTTCTGGCTGTACCTCTCATGCCCCGTACCCTTCCCCTGTGAACTGCCCCTTCTGGCTGTACCTCTCACGCCCGTACCCTTCCCTCGTGCACTGTCCCTTCTGGCTGTACCTCTCACGCCCCGTATCCTTCCCTCGTGCACTGTCCCTTCTGGCTGTACTTCTCACACCACGTACCCTTCCCCTGTGCACTGTCCCTTCTGGCTGTACTTCTCACACCACGTACCCTTCCCCCGTGCACTGATCCTTCTGGCTGTACCTCTCATGCCCCGTACCCTTCCCCTGTGAACTGTCCCTTCTGGCTGTACCTCTCATGCCCCGTACCCTTCCCTCGTGCACTGCCCCTTCTGGCTGTACCTCTCACGCCCCGTACCCTTCCCTCGTGCACTGTCCATTCTGGCTGTACTTCTCACACCACGTACCCTTCCCCTGTGCACTGTCCCTTCTGGCTGTACTTCTCACACCACGTACCCTTCCCCCGTGCACTGATCCTTCTGGCTGTACCTCTCATGCCCCGTACCCTTCCCCTGTGAACTGTCCCTTCTGGCTGTACCTCTCATGCCCCGTACCCTTCCCTCGTGCACTGTCCCTTCTGGCTGTACCTCTCACGCCCCGTACCCTTCCCTCGTGCACTGTCCCTTCTGGCTGTACTTCTCACACCACGTACCCTTCCCCTGTGCACTGTCCCTTCTGGCTGTACTTCTCACACCACGTACCCTTCCCCCGTGCACTGATCCTTCTGGCTGTACCTCTCATGCCCCGTACCCTTCCCCTGTGAACTGCCCCTTCTGGCTGTACCTCTCACGCCCGTACCCTTCCCTCGTGCACTGTCCATTCTGGCTGTACTTCTCACACCACGTACCCTTCCCCCGTGCACTGATCCTTCTGGCTGTACCTCTCATGCCCCGTACCCTTCCCCTGTGAACTGCCCCTTCTGGCTGTACTTCTCACGCCACGTACCCTTCCCTCGTGCACTGTCCCTTCTGGCTGTACCTCTCACGCCCCGTACCCTTCCCTCGTGCACTGTCCCTTCTGGCTGTACTTCTCACACCACGTACCCTTCCCCTGTGCACTGTCCCTTCTGGCTGTACTTCTCACACCACGTACCCTTCCCCCGTGCACTGATCCTTCTGGCTGTACCTCTCATGCCCCGTACCCTTCCCCTGTGCACTGTCCCTTCTGGCTGTACCTCTCACGCCTCGTACCCTTCTGTTTCAGATAAAATAGTAATCCCGAGGAATCCACTAAGATGTATTTGGTACTGAGAAGGAACCTCAAGGGGGGCAGACACCTACAAATGCTAATGAAGTTGTAATTGCTGGGGTGAACATTGTTGGTACAAAAGCACAAGACATCCGATCCGATTAGTTTCGAGTAAGCACAATGTAGGGGCAGAATATCTCTTGTTCAAATATTGATAATAGCAGAGCAGCTTGCTCTGCCTGCAACACTCGCCATTTTCGTGTGTGCAGAAACTACTCCTTAAGTTTTCTAATTTCCTTCAAAAATGGCCACGCCCTCCCCTCAGGTCGCTCTAAACTAGTTCTAGTCAATCAATCAATCAATCATCAAAATTTATATTGCGCGCTACGCACTGGAATTGCACACAGCCTGACTAAGGAGACAAAGGATAGGGACGGCCTAATGTCAGACACATTGCTTATGACAGAGTAGGTCTCTTTTAAGTGTAACTACTTCTGGGGCACAGCCACCCAAGCCATTCTGTCAAGGCAAGGTCACACTTTTCCATGCTTGGGCCTTTTGTTCCTGTCTGGGAGAGCAATTCACACCTCCCAGAGGGGTAGCCATCAGCAGTCAGGTGACAGCTGGACACAAGATAAAGTCCCTAAGAGACTTTGGGACCCATTAGAATGCTGGGCGGACAGCCCCCGCCTTGCCAGCGGTAGTCACCATTGGCCCGGCGGGGGCAATCCGCCTGCCATCCCCGCAGAAAAGACCCCCGCCATATAACAATGGCTGGGGGGTGCCTGGCGGACGGAAAGACCGTCCGCCGCTTTTCCGCCCGTCGACATGTCGTACGGGCGGAAAAGGCTTTAATATGGTGGCGGTGTCTGACAGACACCGCCAGCCATATTACAATGTGGCCTAGTAAATGCCTTTCCGTGGTGGCATTGCTGCCACGGAAGGGCATGCAGAGTCTGCTTGAGGGGCCCGTTGCAGGTCCTCAGGGACTCCGGGGGGATGGGGGGTGCACATGGGGGGTAAGTATGGTACCCCCCTGCCTTTCAGTGAACAACGTGGCAGGCAGCGCGTGGTGCCTGTCACGTTGTGCATTGAAACGCACACCCTGCCTCTGTGGTATCGCGGCAGACGGTGCTCTCTCAGTCAAGAGTTTTGGGTTGAATCCAGTTTTCCTTTGCTCACTATGCCACCCCAGTTTGGACCCAGCCATATGCAAATCCGTCTTAACCCTGTTTCTCATTGAAACAGTCCAACTCGAACTGCCTGGCCAGTTCCTCCCTGGACCGGAAACAGGCATCCTGACTGACTGACTGACTGAAATATTTGTAGAGCGCACGAATGCCGCGGCGTCTTGGCGCCGGTTTCGCTGTGCTTTCCAACCTTGAAAATGTTTAATCAATCAATCAAGGACTTATAAAGCGCGGCTAATCACCCGTAAAGGTACCCAGGAGCAGAGAACAAGGTTCCAATAGGGGGCAGGGCCAGCTTTAGCACTATTTGTTCCTGGTGCAGAACTATTTTTGGTGCCTCTCCCATGAACTCCTCATCAGATTTCCTCACTACCACCAGAAAAAGTGCCCCTCATTTCACCATAGCCCTTCTCTCACATACAATTAATTTGTTTTAAAGCACTAATAAAGTTTTACTTTACTACTAAGAATGTATATCTATCCAAACAGACCCTTTTCAGCAACATTAGGAATAGATAATGAAAGACTGGGGAAAAAATATAACGTCCTAACCTATTTTATGCAGTTTGCACGCAGCTCTTTGATGACAGTTCGTAACAGTCACTGTTCTACATTAGGCTTGTATCTTATGAACTGTGGCAACAAAGGATCTCTGTGGCAAAAGCAGTAATCCACTCAGCTGTCAACATAAAATACAGATCTATGATCTGCATGGTGTGTGTTCTTTGCAGGAGGCATACTAACCGTCTTTGCTACTTTTTGGCGAGTCAAAACTGCCAATAGACAAAACTCTGATCTCTCTGTCTAGCAGTAATATTAATACCAAGAGTTATCTTGACATTTTTAAAGCTGCTTGATAACTGGACGCACACGGATCTATATTGCAGGTGTTTTTAAACTGCAAGTCATTGCTGAACAAAGCACCCCCCTCCCCAGGTCAGCGCCCTGTTCTACCCCACTGCCCTAAAACCAGTTCTGTATGGGTGCTCAGTTGAACAGTCAGGCCTTAAGTCCTTTCCTGAATTCGAGAAGAGAGGATAAGGTCTGTAGGTGAGGGGGGAGGTTGTTCCAGAATTTTGCCATGAGGTAGGAGAAGGAATGCCCTCCACTGTTGCTTCGGAAGATGCAGGGTGTGTACGCATGGGAGAAATTTCAGGCAGTGGTTGTTGCATGCGAGTCCTTGATTGTAAAGGGGTTTGTAGGCGTGGATCAGAATCTTGAATTGATACCTCTTTTGAATGGGAAACCAGTGGAGCTTCTTGAGGTGGGAGTGGTGTGGGTCCATTTAGAGAGGTTGAGGATAAGTCTAGCCACTGAATTCTGTATGGTCTATAGTCTCTTCAGGAGGTGTGTGGTGATTCCTACATAGAGTGCATTGCCGTAGACCAGCCTGCTGGTGACTAGGGTTTGAATGATGGATCATCTGGCTTGGACATAGAGCAATTTGAAGATATTATGGAGCATGCAAAGAGTGAGGAAGCGGGCGGAAGAGACTGTCTTGATATGGTTTTTCATGGTGAGCTTGCTGTCCAGGATGATGCCAAGAATGCAATCGAGGTCTATTGGAGTGGGTGCGGGTCCCAGTCTGGAAGGCCACCAGGAGTCGTACTATGGGGAGGTCTTCAGTTTTGCCTTTGTTGAGTTTAAGGCAGATGTTTTTCATCCAGTTGGCGGTGTCCGTCAAACACCGGCGGAAGTTTGCCCTCGTGGTAGAGAGGTTGTTTGATAGTGAGAGGATGAGCTGGATGTTTTAAGCGTAGGATTACTGTGCCTTGCCCTGGTTTTTTTTATATTTCTTTTAATTAAACATATATATATAGACTGGCATCTTCCAATACAGAGGCAAATTTACTTTAGCAAATCAAATGACCAATGTTACATTCAGCTGACCGGGAGGAGGGTCTCAGCAGATTCCGTGTCATCCCATCTTCACGGTGGGGGACGGATGTCTCCTCTATAGCCATTCCACGCTCCCCAGATCTTACTCCACTTCCCAGGGCAACCCCATGCAATGAAAACCACCCTCTCTCTAAACATACACCAATCTAGATCCACTTTCCACTTCTCCACCCGGGGCGGTTGACCATCACCCCACAAGTTTGCAATGTTTCGCTTCGCTATCATAAAGGCAAGTGTCGCCCACTGCGTGGGGTATGCGTTAAGATTTGTGGGTTCCCATATATTCAGTATACACCTGCAAGCCTCTGGTCTCAGATTTACCCCAATACGGATTGCAATTCATCATGGATATCTCCTCAATACTCTTGTACCCACCTACAGCTCCAAACTATATGCATGAACGTCCCGATGTCTCCACAACCCCGTCTGCATTGGTCGCTCTCCGCCCTACCCATACCGACTAGGCCCGGACCCGTGACATAAACTCTATGTAGAACTTTAAGCTGCACTAGCCGGAGTCTGGCCAGAATGGTCACCACTCGCGGGGAGGAAACCGCCGCCTGCCAATCCTCATCATCTAACTTCAGCCTTCCGCCGGCCCACTTCCCCCGTAGTCCCTGTAACGGGTCCTCCATATTATTCACCAGCTTTTTATAGATAAGAGAGATGGTCTTCCCAGGCAAATATTCGTCAGGGACCCTGTCCTCGATGGGGGAGGCTTCAGGGAGAGACGTGCCCTCTGGTACTTGAGCAGCCAAAGCGTGTCGGATCTGTAGGTATCGAAAAAGCTCTGTGTCAGCTAAATTGCACTGCTTTTGTAGTTCGGCAAATGAGTGTATCCTACCCTGGCCCCATAGGTCCTTAATCCTGGAGATCCCAATGATGTCCCATTTGTCAAATCCCTTCGTCTTCCAAAGGCTTTCCAACTTCTCATAGTTCCATAGCGGCGTGGCCAATGTCAACCTGCCCTCCCACTGCAGGTGTCTATAGTCACTGTATGCCACACTTGTACTGCGTGTGCCGTTGGACCAGTCAAAGGGAATCTGTGCGGCTTTGCTACAGCGCTCTGTATTAGTCCCCCCCGGGGAGAAGCACCTGTCCATTGCATACCCAGGATCATCTGGTTGCCCATAGACCCCGTGGTTAATGGCCGTCAGCTGAGAAGCCCAGTAGTACTTTCGTATATCTGGTAAGCTGATTCCACCATCATACCAATTTAGCGTGAGTTTGGTGAACGCAATACGTGGCCTTTCATCACACAGTAACTGCCTCTGGAGCCCCTCGACCTCTTTGAAGTAGGAGACGGGCACCGGATCCATCGCATTTTGGAACGCATAAAGGAAGCCCGAAAGTGCCTTCATTTTGAACAGGGTTTCCCTTCCCAACATCGACAAAGGGAGCGCCCGCCAATATGCCACATAACTCCTGAGCCTCTGCAAGGGTGGGAACAGATTTCTTGCATAACGGAGGGCAGGATCAAGTGTTATTTATATATCCCTAGGTAACAGAACCCCTCCACAGCCACCTCAACCGGGCAGCCTTGAGGATTCACCGGTGGTTCCCCACTCACTACAAATACAACCGACTTAAGCAAGTTCACAGTAAATCCCGAATACCTCCCATAAATTGCCAATATGTCTAGGAGACAGATCAACGATTTCCTGGGGTTTGTAAGATATAACAATATGTCATCCGCATACAGAGACACCTTATCTTCCCATCCTGGAGCCCACCTCATGCCCTAGATATACAGGTCCTGTCATATCCAAGCAGCCAGTGGCTCCACCGCCAGAGCAAACAACAGCAGGGACAGCGGGCACCCTTGACGGGTGCCCCTACTAAGGGAGAAGTCACGGGACTTGCGATTGTTAACCACTACACGTGCTATCGGATCAGAGTACAAAAGACGGATCCACCCATAATTTTCTGCCCAGAAACCCAATTTGACTAGAACTGCAAACAAGTACGGCCATTCCACCCTATCGAAAGCCATTGTAGCAACCAATGACACTAATACTGCTGGTTCCGTTATTGTGGTGGCTCTCCTCAGCACTCTGTGAAGACGCCGCAGATTAAGAGCTGTATTTTGGTGGGGCATAAACCCCGACTGGTCGATGTGTATCAGAGAGGCGATCACTTTAACCAGTCTCATGCCCAATAGCTTAGCGGGAACCTTCGGTTCCACATTTAACAATGATATAGGCCGGTAGCCACACAGCCACACAGCTCGTCTTAGGCTTACCCTCTTTATGTATCACCACTATATTCGCTACTTGTTGATCATATGGCAACCGTCCCTTCTCTCTGCTCTCCATAAACATGAATCGGAGGTGAGGGGTCAGCTTGTTAGAACTTATTTTGCATAACTCAATAGGGATCCCATTAGGTCCCGTTGCCTTTCCCGAGTTTACACCCCTCATCACCTGCGCCACCTCGTCATCTGTGATGGAGGAATCCAAGTATGCTTTATTCTTGTTCGAAAGGGAAGGGAGTTGTATATCTCAGATCATTGCCGCGTTCTCAAGCTCAGTGTACACGGCCTCTGCGGTGTATACGGAGTAAAAGTGACTCGCAAAAGCGTCAGCAATGGCCTGGGGGTCCGTGACCAGAACCGAATCTGGCCCCTCTTTCACAGGTACCACCCGGGACACCCACTCCTGTCTATCCATCCACGCTATCAACTGTCCCGCCTTATCTCTGAGCTCATAGATCCTGCCCTGAACCTCCCTACTCTGCGCTCTTGCCCTGTCTCTCGCGATATTCTGAAACTCATCCTGTTTGAGCCAAAACATATGGAGCCCTTCTGGGGGTGTGCCCCCTGGCCAGATTCTCCTCCACCTGCACTACTGCTTCCTCTGCCTTTTCGAGCTCGGCCACCCTCTCCCTCTTTTTCCCTGCTATCTCGGACAATGCCTCCCCCCGGATCACTGACTTGTAGGCCTCCCACAATGTCTGGGCCGATTCTACTGTACCGACTTTCTCTTGAAAGTAAAGATCTGTGATTCTGATTAACTTGCTTCATGATTGTTGGTCTTTAAGATACCAGGGGATAATAGGAGCCACCCTACGGACGTTAACATAATCCCATTCCATATGGATCCATCCAGGAGAATGATCCGATATCTCTCGCCCCAGATGGCGGACGTCCTGTATCAAGTGGGATAGCGCTCCCGGGACTAAGATATAGTCAATTCTGGACATAGTGTGGTGGCCCCCGATATGTGTGTATACGGCAATTTCCCAGGATGTTGCTGCCGCCACCCATCCACCAGTCCCAAAGTGCCTACAAATTCAGGGAGCCACCTCAGGCCCGGGCGAATCGCATGCGGAGGATGCCTATCTTCCTCCCCCGAAATTACAGAGTTAAAGTCTCCTCCCCACACCAGGATGCCCACTGGTAGGGCGAGAAACACAGTGCCAAGATCCTTGAACGTATCCGCCTGTAGGCCTGGGGGGAAATATATAGAGACGAAAATAGCCATTGCCCTGGGTTATATTTCCATTCTGCATGTAGTCTACTATGCCTCACTTCTGTGGTTTGTGTTTTCTGTTCTCACCACTTTTTATTTGTGCATTACCTCTGTGGTATATCTCTGAGCTACTCACTCTCTTCCATGTAGGTCTATTTTTTTTAGTGCATTTGTGATAACATGTACACTATTTGTTATTTATTTCGACATACTCCAATCTCCACCATTCTACTCTATCCCACTCTACTCTATGCCACTCTACATCATGCCACACCATACTACTCTTTGCAACTCCTCACTACACCACTACACTCATCTCTACTCTTCCCCACTCTGCTCTATGCCACCTCTCTCCAAACAATGCCACTCTATGACACTATTCTCTACACCACTTCACTCTATGCCAATGCACACTCTACTCTACTGTACTCCACATCACTTTACTCCACTATACCCCACTTTATGCCACTCTCACCTAGGCTGCTCTAATCTGTGCCACTCTCTGCCACTCTACTCGATGCCACCCTATGTCACTTTATTGTAATTGTATTTATATAGCACTTATTTTCCTTGAAGGGGTTTTGAAGTGCTTCTCGACAAGTAGAACACTACCCCAGAACCCAAAAAAGGACTAGTGGTGGATTATTATAGGGTAATGTGAGTTATTTTGAGCTGTGGACATAGGAGTCTGTTAGTTGGACTGAATAGCATAATGCACGGATAGAATAGGGAAGAGTCTAAAAAGTGTCATTTGGGTGATCATAGTAGTGTGAGGTTTGGGATGAGTAAAAGAAGAGATGGAGGAGGGAAGAGTCTCTAGTTAGATATTAGGGAGATCATATTAGTAAAATGAGGTTTGGGATGAATCAAAGGAGGGATACATGAGAGAAGAATTTAGAAACGGTTGTTTAGGAGAACATAGTAATAAAATGAGGTTTGGTGTGAACCGAGGAGGGATAGAGGGGGTAAGAGTCTAGAAAGGGTTATTTGGGAGATCATAGTATTAGAATGAGGTTTGGGATGAGTGAGAGAGTGGAGGTAGAGGATATATTTAGAGAGGCATAGGGTGAGACTGAGTAGTGCATTGGAGAGAGCCAACAGTTTATTTTCTTCTTCTGCAGAAGCAGTAAAGTAATATATATATATAGCATTCAGGTTGTTGGAGTTCTAAACTATCTGCAACATGGCGGATGATCACATGGTTGGGGTGGCATTTGGCAGCGTACCGCTTTAAAAGACACGGACATCTAATTTGGGCAATACGGACATGAGGCGCGGCAGCAAGAGGTGTCTTAAGAAGGAGTAAATCCGAAATGCATTATACCTACGCTGTCCAGTTGCCATTAACCAGCCTCACCTGAAATTCCCAGTTTGTAGCTCCTTCCTTTCACGTCGGTGGAGGGCGGATGATATATATACCTGCGAATCAAAATTTGTAATTTACAGACTCAAATGCCTATGTGGAAGAGACTATATCGGAAGCACAATCAACAAACTGAAACTGCAGATCTTACAACACCTACGTGCGATTAAAAATAAGGTTCCGAGTTACCCTATGGCGAAACATTTAAACGAACAACATCAAGCAGACTGCAGCAAACTAATATATTCAGGTTTGAAAATCGCCAAGGTATCTGAGAGAGGAGGAGATCGCACTTTAAAGTTCAGAAAAATGGAAAGCAGGATGATTCTCGGTATGGGAACGGAATTCCCTTATGGACATAATTTGGACGCAGAACTACATGTACATCTGGAAAAGTAAATGAATAATAGAGATCAATGATGAGCTTTGAAAATCCAACTTCACAGAAAGCATTGTATGGATATGAACTCTTGAAACAGCAGAAATTTAATTTTGACAGTGACAAAGCCCTAGGAGATATGCATACCCAAAGCAGAAAATGGTTGAACTTAAGGGAGCGAATTGTCTCTTTGAGTCAAGAAAGAGAGCATGCAAGGTTAGATAAAATAAGATGGAATGTCATACACTGGATGTGATCAAGTCTTGTGCAGATGAAGACCCCCCCCCAAATAAACTGAAAAGACCGTCATCTCTGAGGGAGGTTATAAATGACAATGCATCAACTTCTACGCTCCCAAATGCCACCTCCGTTCTGCCAGCCACGCCCTCGCCGCCGTCCCACGCATCCGCAGTCCCACGCATCCGTAGAGCCACTGCAGGAGGAAGGTCCTTCTCCTACCTCGCCGCCACCGCACCGGGGCGCTTCAAAATACTACGCTTTCCGGGGCGCTCACCGGGGCGCGCACCGGGAGCGCTCCAAGGCAAAGAAAACCAAAAAAACAACAAAAAGAAAAAAAACGGGTAATGCGATCCCTCGGAACAAAAGCAACTCGCCGAAGCAGCAGCCAGCTAAGTCCGTGGCCCACAATTGATGCGGAGGCCTCCGTATCACGCAACTGGCACAGCGTGAATTACATCCAAACACCTCCTCTCAACTGAACAAAGAGCGGAGGCCACACGGGGGACAGCTTGGGAAACGCTTTATTTCAAGATCGAGCGGCATAATGCATTTCAGCCTCTTGTTGGCCTTCCTCAGATGCCTGTAATCGTCAGGCGGCATTTTGAAAAATATATATATATATATATATATATATTACCTACTGGCGGTCGCCAGTAGGTATATATAGTTAGGACCTAGTTACCATCCCTATATAAAGTTAGGAATTAGCATTTAAAAAACCTATGAAATTCACTGAAAAAACCATAGGTTTCACACCAGTTATAGTTAGGAATTAGCATTTAAAAAAACCTATTAAATTCACTGAAAAAACCATAGGTTTCACACCAGTTATAGTTACCTGTAAATTTTACTGACATAAAACCATTGAAATTCCCATGTTATAGTTAGTTGGACTCACTATAACTTGCGTGCCTGCAATGCACTGCTGATGATGTCACATATTACATCACTCATGACATGGTCAGTGACATTACTCATGACATCACTGATAACACCATCCTTGTGACAGAGTGACTGACCTCCTTTCAGTGTAATGTAACCCTTGAAACACATATTCAAAAATAGAAACTAACATTTTCAAAAACATGGAGATACCCATACCAGTTATAACAACCAATTCAGTAATTCTGCCATCTATATACACATCCACTCATTCACCAACAGTTCTATATAGTCACTCATACATATACTCACTCATCATATGTAGTCATACACCTATACATCCAGTTACACACTGACAGTCATCCAAAAGTTACTCACACACATACTCACACATGCAAATAAACTATTGAACATCCATTTGTAACTCCGTCGGGTGGGCTGGCATTGTCGAGGGCCAGTGGACCTGGCGCTCAGCGCGGTCCAGGCATGGACGGGCGCAGACGGGCTTGCCTTTGGCGCGCCTTCGGTGCGCCTGCCGCTCGCCCGCTGCGCGGCCTCCATATGAGGGGGAGAGGGAGGGAGGAGCAGCTGGGAGGCGGGAGCAGAGTGGCCAATGGGTAGTGAGGGGGCGGGGCCTCGTGGGACGCGAGTGGTGGGAAAAGAGTGACACAGAAGGCAAGAGGGGGCAGGGGGAGACAGGCACAGCGGGCACAAAAGAAAGCAAGGGGCAAGGGAACAGTAGGTGGAACTAGAGCGGGCACAAAATGAAAACCAAGGGGCACAACGAGAACACAGTCAATAGTGCAAAAAGAGCGAAAAACAGTCAGCTGGGAAGTAGATGACACGAAGTCACCAAACCAGTCTGCAAGGTGGCAGCAGACAACACGAGCAGCAGCACACCGGGGGTTCTGTGCAGTGGCAGAGGGAGCGACCTTCCTGGTCACAGGGTCAAGGGTCGCACAAAGCATAGAAATTCAGCTGTTATAGTTAGTTATTTTAAGTAACTATAACCTGTGCCCTAAGGTAACTATGGGTAATAAAGGGGTAGGCCCTTAGAACTCGAGGACCTGGGTCCATGTAACAGTACAAATAAGCGTTGGTCCGAGTTGCAATGTGACTCATGTACAATATTTAGTCTGTACCATATCAAACTGACACTCACCGCATAACCATTTATCATAGATTAACTCACTTTTATCAAAAGGAATCAAAAAGAGAAAGATTTCTATGCATTTATTTCTGCATAATCAGTGTTCACGCAATACTGGTATTTGCGTTCATTAATCAGCTTAGTTGTATCAAATATTTCAAAAAACAGAGGTACTTGAATGCAATTATTAAATCATTACATTTCAGAGTGCTCTCAGTGGGAAGGGAAGGGAAAGTGTGAAGGTTGTGAGGGACCGGGTAAAGGTGGTGTGACTTTTTAAAGACATCATGTTAAAATCAAAACACGCCTTTACAATCAAAGTGTACGAGGTTCCAAGATTGCATCACACATAGGTCAAATTAATATATTTCTTTGTGTCCTATGGTGTGCTGAGATGGCGTAGTCTACGTTTCGACCCCCGAAGTACGCTAGAAGGGTAATTGTTGCCTCATGTTGGGGTCTTCATCAGGACAGTGAGAAGGGAGAGCATCAAAGAACGGTTGACATCTCTACCGTCTTGAGGTGGGCCAGAGCTGGCTCCTTAATATTTTGGAGACTGATCCTTACTGGAGTGTAGGCCTTATATCAGGGATTAGTCCTGGTGTTTCCAATCGTTCAGCGCGTTGGAGACTGATCCTTACTGGAGTGTAGGCCTTATATCAGGGATTAATCCTGGTGTTTCCAATCATTCAGCGCGTCGGGCGCGGTGGCAGCCGTCAGTCCTCTAGGTTTCCTTACTGCATCTGAGATACTCGATGGACTCTGTGCATAGCCTGCTGCCCCTACCCCCATCCCCACCCTCTAATGTCGGTGTGCTTGCCCCTGTTCCCTCCATTTTGCTCACCATGTTCCATGAACCTACCACTGCCCCTCCTATCAACTCTGAGTGCTCTGTTGAGCTGCCACTACCCCTCCCATCTGTCTAGCATGGCCAGAGAGCAGCCACCTGTCCCTGCCAACTCCACCCTGCCTGCCAGAGTTACATGCCCCTATCCCCTCCCTCCTGTCCTCCATGGTTAATTTTGCTGCCACTGCCTTCTGCCCTCCATTCTGTGTTGTGCTGCAGCTTCTCCTCCTGCCTGCCCATGTGATCTGTTGTGAAGCTACTTCCCCTAACCTCTTTTGCCTATGTCCAGCCCCTAATCATCCCTCCTGTCCTACATGGTCCTTTGTGTATGTCCCTGCCCCCATCCTCTTGACCACCAGGGCCATTGCGCTGCCTCTAACCTTTTTGCTTGCCATGCATGGCCTTCTGTGCTGCTACGGCCCCCTCACTGACCCTGTGTGGACCGCTTGCTCCTCCTGACCCCCTTTTGCACTCCCACCTTTCCTCTGTTGTCTGTGTGTATGCCATTATAGTCTCATTATTGCCAGCCATGGTTCTGTTGTGCATCCAGTGCCCATCAAGTCTACCCTCCATAGTCAGCTTGCTGTTCCATTCATGCCCCCATGCCCCCAGCCCTCCGTTTTCCATGTACAGGCTCTTATCCCCTTCCTCCTACTTTATCTGGTCCATTGTCATGCCCCTGCCCCCTCCCTCCTGTCTGTAATGCTGCAACTGTCCCTCCTGTCTATCCGGTATGGCCAGCTTGATGCCTTTGCCTCTTTCCTCTCTGCTCTCTATTGTCTATGTGTATGGCCCTACCCCCTCCCTATTGCTTCCCATGTCCATTGTGCTGCCACTGCCCCTTCCGCATACCCAGCGTGGTCAACTTGTTTCCTCTGTACCCTCTTCCCTGCCCTCAATTTTCCAAGCCTGTGTCCCTGACATCTACCTCCCCACAGTATTCTAATGAACAACTAGATTGCTAACATTCTACATTTATTACAAAAGTGTGGCACGCCTGATGTCACCTTGACACCGTGCATACACTGTCCCACTCTTGACTTCTGTGCCAACCATCCCCAAACTCTCTATGTTTATCACCTGAATCCCTATTCAGTGTATGAAGGGTATGAATATTTTTATTGTTGGTTACTAAAAACCATTACATAAAACCAGCGATACAAAAGTCATCATGTTACAAAAAAAAAAAAAAAATTAAAATCAAGGACATTTCGAAAGTCAGGTTGTATAGTTAATCCAAAAAATGCAAAGAAGCCGGAAAAGAAGAAAAGGTTCATGGGCCGGCTGAGGGCTCTGTGGTCTGACCAGTAGCAGTCATCAGCATTGCCCGTGCTTTAAAGATAAACTTCCCAAAGGCAGCCATATGCATTACTTTGGACAGGGTGTAGAGATGAAAAATCCCATCCTTAGCAGACCTTGACCCAGAATGTCTGAGTAATGGCCTAAGATAAAGACTGCGGGGCAACCGCAAGGCGGGGCAACAGAAAAGAAGATGTGCCAATGATTCCCGTTTATAGCTGCAGAGCCTGCATGCCTGTGCACCTGGGCTCGCCTTGCCACATGGATAAAGTTCTTTATGGGGCAATGGGTGTAGTCTGTAAGCCAGGATCTTGTGAAGGGCTGCACTTCCCACTGCCTGCGTGAGATGCTGTTTGGGGGAGTTCAGGATGTGTGGGAAACACAGGGTCTCATGCAGGTCTTTTCTTCGCTACAGGGACTCCAGATCCAGTTCCCGTGACCGCGCGCGCACTTGTTTTTTAATCGCGTTTTTGATTGTGGAGTATGTAACATATTCAGGATTCCAGGAGTCCATGGCAAGGTTAAGATGGGCCTTAGCCACTTCAAGGGAGGCCGACCAAGGGTTCCCTGGCTCCCTGAAAATACATTTCAGGACTGCCTTCAGAGTGTTCTCTTGTGCCGCCGTCGTTAAAAAGTAGTATTTACTTAAGGCGGCCAGCTCTTCCAGATTTTGCTGGTTGAGGGAAAACTCCAAGCGAACAAGGGTATTTCTGGTGCATCTTGGGAGGTGGAAAAGTTTCTTGTATGCCCTGCAGTTAATTTTTTCCAGTTTGTGACTCAGTTTACCTGGGAATGCCTGAAGGGCGTAGTTGAGTGCCGGCATGAGCTTGGCATTAAGCAGTAGTGGACGGGCTGTAAAGGGAGGCTTGCAGCTTACAGATGGCGTAGGTGATGGATTTGCCTTTGGTCTTGATAGACTTGAGATGGGCACTTGGGAGCCCCGACTCCTGAAAACAAAAGCCCAGGTAAATGTAGCGCTGTGTGCTTTCCAGCAAAAGATCCCCTAGCCTCCATTTCAAAGATTTTTTCTTTGAGTAATGCCCAAATATGATTACCTACAATTTAGATCGATTAGCTACAAGCCTATTTTTGTCGTTGTATGCGGCCAGTGCCGTCAACGCCTTCTGCAGCCCCATTCTCGTATGATCCAAAAGGACCAGGTCATCAGCATATTGCATGAAGTATATTTTGTGTCTGCCGATCTTTGGAGTGGCCAGAGCTGCACCAGTCAAGGCCCTCTCCATGTCCGCCGTGTATAAGTTGAATAGTAATGGGGCTAGCACGCACCCTTGCTTTAGGCCTCTGTCTGTGTAGATCTTAGCAGAAGCATGGTCCCTTGAGAGTTTGATGCGCACCCAAGTTTTTTGATGCAGGGACTGTATCGCTCTCAGCAGCCCCGGATTGATGTTCCATTGGACCAGCTTATGCCGAAGGATTGCGCGGTCGACCCCATCAAATGCCGCCGAGTAGTCGATAAAGCAGGCGAAGAGTGGAAGGCTTTTGCCTGTCCGTGCGCGATGCGCCAGATAGGAGAGAGCGATGATGTTATCTACTGTGGATGACCCAGGTCTAAATCCGGTTTGGCAGAATGGAAGGATGCCAGATGCACTTGACCAGTCTGCGAGGTCCCTCAAGATGGCACTAGCGTAAGCTTTACCCTCAATATCCAACAAGGCAATCATGCGGTAATTAGCAGGGTCCGATTTTGGGCCTTTTTTTGTGGATAGGCTGTAAAAGCGAGCCTCTCCCTGAATCTGGAACTTCCCCCCCGGAGCCAACATTCAGAGTACAGATGGCTCAGGTTTTTGGTCCAAAAGTCGATATTTGCCTTGAATAAATGCCCAGGAAGCCCATTGGGGCCTGGAGCGGCATTTTGTCTAATATTTTTTAAGATTTTAGAAACCAACGATTTTTCCGGTGGGACCGTCGTCTCGATGGTAGAATCAAGGTAGTCTTCCGGAATAGATGTTACATTTTGCATGTGTCCTGAACCATCATTGGTATATAATGCTTTAACATGGGCGACCCAGATGGAGGCTTCGAGGGCATTTTCTCTATGATTTGGGCCTCGTCCCATGTTGCATATGTAGTTCCAAAATTCCTGTGATTTTCCCGGCCTCAGCAACTCAAATATAATTAGCCATTGTGAATCGCAGTGGGCGCACCTTGCGGCCCACACCTTTTTTGCATGACTTTTTGTGGCTTCTTGTAATTCCTTCTTATTTTGTTCAGTCCTGTTTTTGTGGAACCGTTTATGTTCCTTATTTAGTGCTTTGGCACTTTTTTAAATTTCTATGTTATATCCATATTTAGGGGGAGGACACCAGTGCGACCCACTTTTCTGATTCTGATTCCCACGAAGAAGCACCGCCAGAGTCTCTGATATGGCATTTAAGCTTTCTATTGCGCCATTTTTCTGTGCACTCGATGGCCAGCCTGACCATTGATTTGCCCAACTAGTAAATCTGGTTATGGTGGTTTGTTCCCATTTGATCCTTCTGGGCAGCTTAATCAGTTCTTCACCATCAGCCGCTCCGATGTATTGAAGCTGGTGGCGTTGATCCGCGGTGAGATTCAAGATGACAGTTAAGGCAGCGTGATCGCTATCACTACGCGGCTGAACTGAAAAGCTTAACATCAATGATTGGAGTTTGCCACTTAATATTATGTAATCGACCGTGGTTTGGTTGTTAAATGTGGGGCCGACCAACTGCCCCGGGCTGTTCTTTAAGAGGACTGAGTGGGCCGTCGCCAGGTTATAGGATTTTAGTAGATCATTTAGGGCGTCAGAGGCCCCTGCCTGATGGCTGCGTTTGGTCAGAACCCCTGTATTATGGGTGTTAAAATCGCCAAGAATTATACATTCAAGCGCCGCGAATTGGAACAGTAAACACTCTATGTGATGTACCAACAAGCCCGGGTTTGATGAAGGCCCATGTGGATTGTGGTAAAGATGAATTAACAATATTGAAAAGTTACTGTTTGCCAAGCGACAGCCTTTCAAAATGCCTGCCTGGAGGAAATCTGGGAGATTAGAGATTTCTGCAAATTCCAAATTTAGTGTGTGTTTAATATAGACGCATATCTCTCCTGAGGGTCTACCAAAGATGTTGGTCTTTTTTGCTGGTTTTCCGTACTCAGCGTAACCTCTCAAGGAGAGCGGATGGGTTTGCCAAGACTCTTGTATACAGATTATATCTGCTTCCTCCATAAATGACAGCGCATTTTGATTGAGAAGCAACCGCCTAAGGCCGACAACATTCCAAGACATGACTTTCAGTCTCACCGGGGACCATGCCTTCTCAGTGGGTTTTAAGTCTGTGTTTTTCATGCGTCGTGGAAAGTGGCCCCAGGCGTTAAGGCGCGAACCGTTAGGTCCTGGAGTTTAATGCGAGTGAGAGCCAGGACCAGACTTTATTCGCGGGACCCAGTGTTGCACATTTGCATGTCCCCTGGATTAAATCCCTAGTTATCTTGATTGGTGTTCTGATGGGGTGACCAGAGATTGTGCCACCTTTGTGCCCCTGGAGTGTAGTCGCCAATTCTGGGGCGTCCTTGTAGAGCGCATAAAGGCGTGGGGACTCTTCAGCTGGTTGGGCCATATTTCCCATCAAAATATATGCGGAGTGTGTTTTTAAGAACAAATGATATTTTTGTGTCTTCTTGGGCTTTATCCTTATACCCCAGCTTTCCAGTAACTTGTGCTGGCTTTTTAAGGCCTCTGCCATGGCCGAGCTCGTGAAAGTTACCTCCGTGGTTTCATTTAACTCGTCTTCATCTGGCGGTAGGAAGGAAATGGTTTCGATGTCTGAAGTTTTTATTCCCTCCAACCCTGGAATGTTCGCACATAGGAACAGGAGATTGCTACGATTAAGAATGTCCCACCTCCCCTGCGAGACATATTCTGGATATAGCCATATTTCCCGGTCATGCGATTGGGGGTGATTTGAATCAGCAAAGGAGACCGCAGCCTGATCGCCAGCTTCTGTTGGCTGTAAGAGGCCAGCTAGGGAGGCATCTGTGAGCCTTATTGCCCCGGTAGCTCGATCAGGGGTCGTCGTGAGTGGAACGCTGGTAAGCCCATTGTTAGTCCAAGTATTTTTAATGCCCTTTGTGTCTAGGACTGCCAGTGACACTTGAGGCGTAACCTGCGTAGATGTTGATGAAACGACGGCTAAAGATTGATTTGATCGCACTTCGTGTTCGGTGCTGCGAGGTTGAATCGCTTCCACGGCGTTTGTATTTTGTGGGTCGTTTGCAAGGTTTGTGGTTACAACTGATGGGGGTGGTCGGGGCGCCACGAGTGGGACAGCCAGCCCTTGGTTTGTTATTTGGTTAGATAAGTGGAAGACATCATGCTTCGAGAGCGTGCAATCTGTTATTAAGGGGAGTGCTTCAAGCTCTGTCGTTTCCGGTGGCTCTGTTTGACCATGCGATTGGCACCCGGGCTGCAACCATTCCCGAATTGATTTATTTTTAATCGACTTGTTCAGTTTTTTTTATTTTTTCTTATTTTTCCTTGACAATTTCTTGAGAGGATCTGAACCAGACAATGTGGAAGTCTGCTGCCATTCGGAATTTTGAGATGTGGTAGGAACGGCATCTCTGATGTTTACGTTGTTCGTTGGTATGGACTCGACCCTAGCAGATTGATTTTCATTATGTATTGCTTTGCCGTTTAATAAGGAGTTTTTTGTGCTTTCTTTTATGGAAGGATCAGGCGCTAGTGCCTTGAAGTTTGAGTGCTTATTCCTGCTTGCTTCTATTTTAAGGTCTTCGATTAGAGAAGTCATAATGTGCGGAAGTTTTTCCAGGTTTTTTAGAACTGGACCGCAACTGCAAGGCTCGAAATTGAGATATGTACTCTCCTGGGCTCTGCGAATCAGGGAGTTCATGTGCTCCAATTTAGCATCGACCCCTGAAATAAAATTTGCCACTATTTGTAGGATGTTGATCTGTGCATCAAGCTTATCAGCATGCATAATTGCTGCTCCAGTCATAGAAATTAGGGTCTCATTTATCAGTGTTAGATGGTCTACAAATGCTGGGC
The DNA here is from genome assembly GCF_964263255.1 of Lissotriton vulgaris. Taxonomy (NCBI): domain Eukaryota; kingdom Metazoa; phylum Chordata; class Amphibia; order Caudata; family Salamandridae; genus Lissotriton; species Lissotriton vulgaris. Next base: position 100,904,577 of record NC_141695.1, read on the forward strand.
GGGTGTACTCCCTTCCACATATCGGGGGTGAACGCTGGAACATGTCGTCTTGATTCGGCGGGCTCCAGGTCAACGGGGTCGGAGATTGAAACTGCCCAGCCGGTAATGCAGTGATCACTCCTCCTACGTCAAGGGCCTTACCGCTCCCAGATTCTTCTGGTGTGTGCTCTCTGTTTGCTGATGCTGGTGCACTACAGCTGGGGCCATTGCCAACACCAGCCTTCAGGGATTCGTATGGCACCGAAATAAGTTGAGAACATATTAATGATTGTTGGGGCAGAGATGTTGGACTGTCATGCTCGGGCCTCAACTCTGCCCTGTTAGCCGATGCCAGCTTATGAAGATCTGCCCCCTGAAGAGTAATTATTATTGGTGATAAGGGAGGCCCTGGGCCCTGCTCCGTGGTCGTACTCGGGCCCTGTTCAGAAGCTTTAATAGTTGGTGAGCAGCTCAGAGGCCTGCGAGGAGCTGCTGAGCCTGTAACCGAGGGTAGCAGATAGGATCTTATGTCTCTGTTCCCTGAGGGCCTAGCGGCTGTAAAGGCGCCAGGGCGGAGGTTCAAGTTACCAATGGGGAGACACTTCCCCTCATCCCCTATTTGCGAGAGTACGGGATTCGGTGACCATGGCTGTGCTGGGGGGACCACAAATGAGCCTGGGAGAGTTGGTGTGGCACCGGTAGCTCCAGGGGAATCCGCGAGGCTCCCCTCCAGAAGCACTACCCCGGGTTGAAGCTCCCCTACTCCGGGGGGGGAAGAAGAGTTCTGCCTTCCGTCTTCGGGCCGATCTGTGAGGACGAGGCTTGGCCTATGTCTGGGACTGTAGTAAGGAAGAGTTTCTGGTCCTCATCGTTTCTCCTATAGTCTCTTACTATATGTAATTTTCGAAGGCCTTGCACGCGCCAATTCCCCCCTATAATTCAGGCTGTACAAGACTGTTCTTTTTTGAGTTTGGGGCCCGTAAACAGTATCAATGGCGGCGTTGTTATCACAGCGCTTGAAGCACAACACAGCGCTCACGCCTACCAACCGCGCTTTAGGTCAGGCAAATAACGGCAAATAGCATATATGGTGAGATAGAGTTTTTTTGGGGTTTTTTTTGCCAAAAATCCAAGGAGTCCTCTCCTGCTAGCAGGCGATGTTATCACAGCACTTGATACAGCGCTCACACCTGCCAGCCACTGTGGGCATTACAAAGGTTATAATCACAGAAAGAAAGACGTCATGTCCTGCGTTCTTTGGAAGCTATACTGAACACGCTACAGACACAGTCACGTATCGAGCAAAGAACTCCTGGCAATGTTTTTCCCCCAGGGTCTGGCAAGTGGGTTAACAAGTGGTTTGACAAGGACCACAGAAGATGAACAATGAACACAGTCGGGCCCCCGGGAGGAGAGCGCCTCCTAGCGCAGTGTTGGACAGGCCGCGTGGAAGGCCCGCTCCCTCCCCGCATGATAAGGCCGGGCGCCGGCTCTCCCTGTATCCCCAGAAAGAACCATCCCGGCAACCCCCTGAGGAAACCCGCAACCCGTCCCCAACGGGACGCCTGCTCCCGAACACCCCAGTATCGGCTGGCCTGGACCTCCGTCAGCACCATTGCCCCGGCCCAGCCGCCATCTTTGGACACTGCATCACGAGGCCGCGTGCCCTCGGCTCGACCCCAACCCTGGGCCTGGCCAGGCCCGACATCGAGGCACCACCATCCACCCAGGAGGTGAAGAGATCACTTGGCAGGTCAATGGGAGAAAGGAGTGTCGATGGCTCTCCCCCGCCAGGTGCCGATCGCCCCCGGCCTCCCGGGCCGCTGGCTCCACCCCCCTGCTGGGTGTCTGGACTCCCTCATCCCGGGCCTCCCGACCTCCAAGCGCGAGGGTCCGGACATCAAAGGAGACCAGACCCATAACTGGGGCAGCTCCAGAGCAGGAAGGGAGTTGAATCCTGGAGTCGAGAGACACCTTGAAGAACTCATCCTTGACGGACTGTTGGCGCTGCCGCAGCCTTGCCTTGTGAACCATCTCTGAAGCCTGCTGGCGCTGCCGCGGCCCTCTGCAACGTGCACCTTCGCCTTGGCCTGCTGGCGCTGCCGCGGCCCATCCTTGTGAACCATCGCTCCGGCCTGCTGGCGCTGCCGCGGCCCCTCTGCAATGTGAACCATCGCTCCGGCCTGCTGGTGCTGCCGCGGCCCCTCTGCAACGTGAACCCTCATCCTAGCCTGCTGGCGCTGCCGCGGCCCTCCTCGTCGTAAAGCCTTCATCCTGGCCTGCTGGCGCTGCCGCGGCCCTCCTTGCCGAGAACTATCATCCTAGCCTGCTGGCGCTGCCGCGGCCCGGCCTTGCAGACCCCTGAGCTCGAGGATTGTGAGCTCCTTCTGGCCGCCCCGGTACCGGACCGGTACCAAGACTGTCCCGCTACCCCTTACCCTACAGAGACTAGAATTGGGAGGATCCTCGTGTCCTGCCTCCACTGTATCGTTGATAACCTTGCCTCAAGAACCCTATATAAAGTGTGCAGATCTCATCCTTGTGTGGTGTCCATTTGTGGGGGGGAAGTTACTTGCCTGTACGATAGCCGGAGACGGCCCTCACCGGAGGCCTCTCCCCCTGTACTCGGCCGACCCTCTGGGTCTCCGTCTAACATTGGTGGCCAGCGGCAGGATCCGAACCAACGCGTAATTGTACAGAGAGTAACTCACCCCACGACTCAACCACAATGACAACAAAAGAGAGCGGAACCACAGAAAAATTCCAGATGGAGAAACTAGAAGAGTACAACCACAGAGAACTAAAACAATTCTGCATAGAACTAGGCATTGCTACCACAGGACTGAGCACGAAAGAAGACTTCAAAAAGGCCCTGGAATCTTGGGCAGAGACGGGTACGGCCGTACCCCAAAACCAAAGCCGCGAGGCACCGGAAACGAGCACCACTCCGACGGAAGAAAGAAGATCGGGTCTCTCCCCAGAGGAGATCCGAGAACGGGAAAAAAGCAGGCTCCATGAATTGGAACTGGCTCGACTTCGTTTAGATGGAGAACTGAAATTGGCGGAACAAAAAATAACGTTGGAACACCTGCGGCTCCGAGAGGAGCGGGAAGAGAAGCAAAGACAGAGAGAGTTAGAAGAGAAAAAGCTAGCCTACGAACATGAGCGCAACCTAAAAGAAATAGAGCTTCGGAAACAGAACAAAGACCTCGGGCTTCCCGAGCGCCCGAACACTCCTGCCACTACAGACCCTAAAGTCCACATCCCCAAGGATGTCATCAGAGAGTATTACCGGAACGATGATATCCAGCAATGGTTCAAAGCCTATGAGGTAGCCATGACCTCCCACCGGATTCCCCGGAGCGACTGGGGAGCCGGGTTATGGGGGAGGTTCGTCAACGAAGGGCGAGACGCCCTGCTGCAACTCCCGGACCATCAGATGACATCCTACGACCACATGAAAGCCGCCCTCCTCACTCGATACGGACTCACGCCCGAGATGTACCGCCAGCGGTTCCGCGACTGCAAACGGATCCCGGGTACGACTTGGGTGGAGTACGTGAACTTCTTCAGCCGAGCCTTCGAGGGGTGGATCAAGGGCAGCAAGGTGACTACTTACGAGCAACTCTTTGACCTTATTGTGTGGGAGCACCTTTCTAACAATTGCTTCGTCGAGCTCAGGCAGCACCTCCTCGACAGTAAACTGACTGAACCTCGGCAACTCGCCGCCGAAGCTGACCGATGGGAAAGCACCCGAGTTGCCCGAAGCGGGCCCAGCGAACCGAACAGAACCACCCAAGGATCCCATCGCCACCGAGGGGGAGGAGGAGGCCAGGGTCGGGGCAGAGACGGCGTCCCGGTGGCTCACGCCAGCAACCCCGCCCCCCCCGGCCGGCAGGGGAAACCCCCCGATGCGTCCAGGTTTCCGAGCCAACGTTACTTGCCACCGATGCCAGCGACCTGGCCACTACGCCAATGATCCTAATTGCCCGAAGAACCAGAACCCTATGCCCCGCTAGGTCGCTGCCGCCGCCCTGGGGGAAGAGCAAACCCCAGAAGACCCTGAGGAGTACGAGGCCGACCAGCCCGAGTGGGAACCAGCCGCCATGTCCCTGTTCTGCCTAGGGGAAAGAGACAAGATCCCGCGGGCCCCCCTACCCGCCAACACGCAGAAATACAGCCAGTGGGTCAACATTAATGGGCGCCGGGCTGAAGCCCTAAGCGACACCGGGGCCAGTGTGACCGCAGTCCGCTGTCATCTGGTGACCCCGGACCAGATCTTGCCAAACATCCTTTGCCCCGTCCGGTCAGCCGACAACTCAGAAAGCCTGTGTCGGATGGCCTATGTCCCCTTGGAGTGGGGAGGAGTGTCCGGAATGCTGAAAGTAACTGTCCGCGATGATGCACCCGTGGACTGCCTCCTGGGGAACGACCTCGAAAGTTCCCCCTGGGCAGCCGTCGAAAGAAGAGAGCACCTGGGGATGTTGGGCCTCCCTGAATGGGCTGCGTAACGACCCGGTCCATGGCCGCCCGCTCCATCCCCAGCCCCGAAGAACACGAATGGCCAGAGCCTCCTCCCCCGATCGTCCCAGAGGGAGCCACCCTAAGAGCCAGTCCTCCAGAACAAAACAAAGAAGGGCCCGATCGGCTCCAGGACCTTCCCGAACTGGCCCCATGGCGTCAAGAGGGTGGTCCCACCCAGGAACAATTCCGACAGGAGCAGAGAACATGTCCCTCCCTCGAGAGACTCCGGCAGCAAACCCTCGCCCAGAGCGCAGGAGATACCCCAGGGGCCCACTGGATTTATTGGGACAATGACCTGCTCTACAGTGAGCAAAGAATTGCTGAGCTGGGGGCCAGTCGGGTGCTGGTGGTACCCCTCCGCTTCAGAAACTTCCTTTTGAACTTGGCACACGATGTCCCTCTCGCTGGACACCTGGGGCAAGACAAGACGTACGACCGCTTGGTAACCCACTTCTACTGGCCCAAAATGCGAAATTATGTCTCCAACCACTGCCGGGCCTGCCCCACCTGCCAGGCCAGCGGGAAGAGCGGCCGAAAGATCAAAGCACCCTTGCAACCCTTTCCCGTCGTCACCACCCCGTTCGAACGGGTGGGAATAGACATTGTGGGGCCCCTGGACCCCCGAACGGCACAGGGCCACCGGTTCATCCTGGTCGTTCCTCTTCGGACCGTGACAGCACCCGTGGTAGGCCAAGCCCTGATGGGGATCTTCTCTCGAGTGGGCTTCCCCCGGGATGTCGTCAGTGACAGGGGCACGAACTTTATCTCGAAGTACATGAGGTCTCTCTGGCAACAGTGCGGGGTCATCTACAAATTCACGACCCCTTATCACCCGCAAGGAAATGGACTGGTCGAGCGGTTTAACCGCACTCTCAAGGGAATGATCATGGGCCTAGAAGAACCCCTACGTCGCCAATGGGACGTGCTGCTCCCGTGCCTCCTATTCGCCTATCGAGAAGTCCCCCAGAAATCCCTAGGCTTCAGCCCCTTTGAGCTCCTGTACGGACACCCCGTCCGGGGTCCCCTCAGCCTGGTCAAGGAAGGATGGGAGATGGCCCCCCGGAAGACTCCTCCAGATGTATATAAGTATCTCCTGACCCTCCGCAACCAGACCCGGCGATTCAGGGAGCTAGCCAAAGCCAACCTTGAAGCCAGCCAGGAGGACATGAAGAAATGGTATGATCAGCATGCCTCCTCCATCGAGTTCGAACCGGGACAACAAGTCTGGGTGATGTCTTCGGTCGAACCCTGTGCCCTACAGGACAAATGGACAGGACCCTTCAAGGTGATAGCGCGCCAGGGCCCCGTCACCTACCTAATCGACATGGAGTCCTCCCGGAACCCCATACGAGTCCTCCACGCCAACAGACTCAAACCCCACTTCGTACGCTCGGAACTCAGCCTACTGATGGCGACAGATAGTGGGACGAAGACTCCGAGCCCCTCCCTGACCTACTGAGGACCCGTGAACAGGATGGCTCAGTGGAAGGGGTCAGACTCTCCGATGCTTTGTCCCCGGAGCAACGCCAAGACTGTCGAGCTCTCCTGCTACAATTTGCAAACCTGTTCTCCCTCACCCCCCGGGGTCACCCCCTGGTGCCTTCACGACGTGGACACCGGGGATAGTCCACCTATTCGACACAGGGCGTACCGGGTGCCAGATCGGGTGCGCGCCTGCATCCAGAACGAAGTCACCAAAATGCTGGCTCTGGGAGTGATCGAGCCATCTGACAGCCCCTGGGCCAGCCCAGTTGTACTGGTCCCCAAGGCTGCCGCCCCGGGCGTTGCCCCCGAGCTCCGGTTCTGTGTGGACTATCGGGGCCTGAACGCCGTTACCAGAACTGACGCTCACCCTATCCCCCGGGCAGATGAGCTAGTTGACCGCATGGGGGCCGCCCACTACCTGAGCATCTTCGATCTAACAGCGGGCTACTGGCAAATCAGCCTCACCCCCAGGGCCCAAGAACGATCCGCCTTCTCTACCCCGGATGGCCACTACCACTTCGAAGTGATGCCATTCGGCATGAAAAAAGCTCCAGCTACCTTCCAACGACTCGTGAACCAGGTACTGGCGGGCCTCGAAGAATTCAGCGCCGCCTACCTGGACGATATTGCTGTGTACAGTCGCCACTGGGCAGACCACCTCCACCACCTCCGAGAAGTCCTGCACGCCCTCCAGCAGGCCGGCCTCAACATCAAAGCCAGCAAATGCCAGATTGGCCAGGGGTCCGTGACCTACCTCGGACACCAAGTGGGGAGCGGTCTGGTGGCCCCCCTTCAGCTCAAGATCGCTGCCATCCAGTCCTGGCAACCACCTGTCACCCAAACCGAGGTCCGAGCCTTCCTGGGGCTCACCGGATACTACCGGCGGTTTGTAAAGGACTATGGCAGCACTGTGGGGCCCCTCACAGAACTCACTTCCAAGAAAAACCCCAAAACAGTCAAATGGACTCCGGACTGTCAAGCGGCCTTCGAGAAGTTGAAGACCGCCATGTGCACCACCCCCGTGCTCCAGGCCCCCGACTACAGCCGGGAATTCATAGTCCAGACGGACGCCTCAGATCATGGCGTTGGGGCAGTCCTCTCTCAACTCAACTCCGAGGGAATCGATCAGCCAGTGGCCTTCATCAGCCGACGCCTGCTGGCTCGAGAACAGCGCTGGAGCACCATCGAGCGGGAGGCCTTCGCAGTGGTATGGGCCCTCAAGAAGCTCCGGCCCTACCTCTTCGGTACCCATTTCAGGGTACAGACAGACCACCGACCCCTGCAGTGGCTGATGCAAATGCGGGGGGAGAACCCAAAACTGTTGCGATGGTCCATCTCCTTGCAGGGGATGGACTTCACTGTGGAGCACCGTCCTGGCCAGGACCACGCCAACGCGGACGGCCTGTCACACTTTTACCGCCTCGGTGATGAGAGTACCCAAGAGGATGGGTGACTCTCCCTGCCTTCAGCTGGGGGGGACGCATGTTGGACAGGCCGCGTGGAAGGCCCGCTCCCTCCCCGCATGATAAGGCCCGGACGCCGGCTCTCCCTGTATCCCCAGAAAGAACCATCCCGGCAACCCCCGAGGAAACCCGCAACCCGTCCCCAACGGGATGCCTGCTCCCGAACACCCCAGTATCGGCTGGCCTGGACCTCCGTCAGCACCATTGCCCCGGCCCAGCCGCCATCTTTGGACACTGCATCACGAGGCTGCGTGGCCTCGGCTCGACCCCAACCCTGGGCCTGGCCAGGCCCGACATCGAGGCACCACCATCCACCCAGGAGGTGAAGAGACCACTTGGCAGGTCAATGGGAGAAAGGAGTGTTGATGGCTCTCCCCCGCCAGGTGCCGATCGCCCCCGGCCTCCCGGGCCGCTGGCTCCACCCCCCTGCTGGGTGTCTGGACTCCCTCATCCCGGACCTCCCGACCTCCAAGCGCGAGGGTCCGGACATCAAAGGAGACCAGACCTATAACTGGGGCAGCTCCCGAGCAGGAAGGGAGTTGTATCCTGGAGTCGAGAGACACCTTGAAGAACTCATCCTTGACGGACTGCTGGCGCTACCGCAGCCTTGCCTTGTGAACCATCTCTGAAGCCTGCTGGCGCTGCCGCGGCCCTCTGCAATGTGCACCTTCGCCTTGGCCTGCTGGCGCTGCCGCGGCCCATCCTTGTGAACCATCGCTCCGGCCTGCTGGCGCTGCCGCGGCCCCTCTGCAATGTGAACCATCGCTCCGGCCTGCTGGCGCTGCCGCGGCCCCTCTGCAACGTGAACCCTCATCCTAGCCTGCTGGCGCTGCCGCGGCCCTCCTCGTCGTAAAGCCTTCATCCTGGCCTGCTGGCGCTGCAGCGGCCCTCCTTGCCGAGAACTATCATCCTAGCCTGCTGGCGCTGCCGCGGCCCGACCTTGCAGACCCCTGAGCTCGAGGATTGTGAGCTCCTTCTGGCCGCCCCTGTACCGGACCGGTACCAAGACTGTCCCGCTACCCCTTACCCTACAGAGACTAGAATTGGGAGGATCCTCGTGTCCTGCCTCCACTGTATCGTTGATAACCTTGCCTCAAGAACCCTATATAAAGTGTGTAGATCTCATCCTTGTGTGGTGTCCATTTGTGGGGGGGGAGTTACTTGCCTGTACGATCGCCGGAGACGGCCCTCATTGGAGGCCTCTCCCCCTGTACTCGGCCGACCCTCTGGGTCTCCGTCTAACACGCAGTCTTCCACTCGCCGGGGGAACCAACAAGTACCTGCGTCTCAAAGGAGCTTCCTTCGGCAAATGCTGGAATCTCTACCCGCTCTCCGAACCAGGCTGAAAGGAGGACGCCGTTTCTCACGCGTTCGTCTCGCTTGGGGCGGTGACACGCAGAAGGCAAAGTCGGCTTCACTGGGCAAAGGCTCAGAGAGAGACCCCACGTCTCCTCGTGGATTCCGAGGCAATCCAGCGGGGAAGCACCATCCGCTCCTCGGCCCAGGTTGTTGTTAGGTTGTTAAGTCAGTCAGTCACGACAACCAGGCTCTGACTCTGACTACTCAACTATGCTCCGCACCTTCCATTGGTGAAACACTGCGTTTGCCTCGACCCGCTTAGCTCACTTTCACCTGCACTCGCTGAACTCAGCGCCGGACACAGCTTCACGCCACAAGGATGTGAGCAAGGGGATGCGGGCAGGGGGGCAAGAGCCGGGAGAAGAGGGCAACAGTCTCGCCGTCCTTGCACGGCGTCTTCCCAGCTCCCTGCTGCTCCGTCGGGCAGCACGAAAACACTGGCTGGATCCTGTGAAAGTGTTGGGTATTTTTTCCTGCTCTCCACTGATTCAATGGCAGTGCTAGGAATCTGCCTGGCACGTGGAGTACCGGCGGCCACAGAGGCAAAATAATGCCAAAACAGGGAAAGTCAGGCGACTCGAGGATCAAGCAACTGGAGCTGGTTGAGGCTGGCTGAAGGAGGCTCCCAGGTTCAGACTAGCGAGTGCCGACTGCTGGATAGTATCGCATGGCCACCACTGCTGGAGGGTGCCCGTTACTCCCGCTGCTGGAGACAGTCCGTGGCTCACTGCGGCACTCGCGGCAAACCACCTCGCCCGGCCGCCACTCGCGGCAAACCACCTCACCCGGCCGCCACTCGCAGCACTCGCGGCAACCACCTCACCCGTCCGCCACTCGCGGTAGCTGCAAGGGGGGCACGCGCTGTTTTTTACTGCTTCAGCACTGGGTGTTTGCCGGTGCTTAGCAGGCTCTCGCTCTCTGCGCTACCGCGGCTCCCTCCGCTCTCCTCCGCCGACACTCGAGTCCTCCTCACACAAGCTGTGTCTGTTCTCTGTCTGTTCTGTTGCGCATGCGTTCCCTATTCAGAGGATACAATTTTTTTTGATTCTGTACATTATTTACTAATCTCTGTTTTCTGGTGTGATAATCCACATGATCAAACTGAACTGCACCAAGACTACAAGTCATAGAATTAATGAGCTAGGTAAATTAAGTCCGAAGCCCGAAAATGTGTGCTTCTGATATGGACTCATACTATAATCTTAAAATGTCACCATACTTAATTAAATATACCTTGTGTGTATCCCTCTGTAGAAGTATTTGACGCTCATTCTCTGATACTAATGATTACCACGTGACGTTCCTGTGAATTTCTTAAAAAATAATGTACTGGGAAGACAGAGGGTAGCCTGCCCGAGGGCCTCTTAGTGGTTCACTTCACATACAGATCCACTCTAGGAGCATATACAATTCTGGTCTGCAGGTGGGTTATTTCTGCACGTAGACAAACAGCACACTGTGATCATACAATAAGTTGCTGTGTTGTGAATAAACATGCTTGGAACAAATCCACGGGTTGCTCTGCAGTACATTTTGACATGTAATGCGTATGTGTCTGTTCTGTAGGAACTTTGTCAGCATTGCTCCAGAGTGTAAGCTAAAAGAAAGATTCTTGCATGAGCCAGGTGCTTAGTGATTTTTGAAGAATACTTTTCGTTAAATTAAAGATGGAAAATATACAGTGAGCCCTATTTCTTAATGAATGTATTTGGCTGTTTTTTATTGTTTTGACTTGACCCTAAGGTAATGGAGTGCTTTGGCTAGGAGTATACACAGAAGGTTAGTATATCCTGATACAGTATTAATTTCATTGTATAGTATAATGCTTGCATTACCTTAGATTTGACAAATCATACAAGCCATACCAGAAAACTCTGTGTCTGTTGGAGAACCTTGTATTTGGGCAATTTGTGCTTTCCATTTGTTGAAATGTTATTGGAAAAGTAGATTCATCAGATAACATTTTAGTGATTCAAAACTTAGTAGTTCTCATGTTCTGTAGAATGGATTTCCAAATCCTAGGGGTACTTCCCAAGAATGCTTCACTCATTGGTTCAGACTTCTTCAAGGTTGGTGTTTCTAGGAGATTCAGTTTATGAGAGTTTAACTAACTCACTGTGGGGAATATCATCAAGCCCCGGAGATAAAATTTTCAACGCTTTAGCGTCTGTTTTCGGATGGAAAGCGGCGATAATTTTATCCCCTAATCAGCAAGGTCTCGCTATTGCGCGAATCCTTACATTATCGCCCTTTCCCCCAACGCTCATCATTGCATCTATAATGAGATGCAAAGTGGGCGTTCCTGCCCTGTCATAACTGGAGAAATGTCGCTAAGCGACATTTCTCCAATTATCAATGGGCATGCAAACCTGCTGAGCGACAAGCAAAGTAGCGATAACATCTGTTATCGCTACTTTCCTTACGCCTGCTTCAAAACTGACTTAGCCATGATATCCTATGAAAGGTGGATATCATGGCTAAGTATGTCTTGCCCTATTAGCAAGCTTTCGCCAAACCTTGTTATCGCTGGAAATACAGCGATAATCGCACAATTGGGAGCTTGCGCTCTGAATTTTATTGCTTTTGGAGATAAGCGTTGCTGATAGCACGCTGCCTTCGCGATAAAATTCAGACTTGGCCGGCGATAATTATCCTCGCGCTAAGAGCGCGGAGCGATAATTATCGCATGGCCTTGATGATATGCCAAATGTGAAGGGAGTGCGGGAGGTTCCCACACTGAATCCTGACGGTGCTCCTCAGGAGGTATGGCAAACCTCCAAAACTTCAAAGAGAATTCAAGTTAAAAGAGATCAATTGATTTATCAAGATTTTATTCCAATATTCACACGGTCACATAGTCGTATATTTGTATTTTCATATAGACTGTAGAAATATCATATCCTTCATGAACATTATTCAGAAGTGTAGAAAATCCCTATGCCTTTCGGGACGAAGGTCCCTTCATCAGGGGACTCGACTGAATCTAAAAGGAAATAAACACTGTTTTAGGAAGAGGACCGGACCCTCTATTAAAGTATAAAATAACTCAAAAAGGGCCAGCTACAAGGAAAACATGACTGTCAGGCTAAAGTCGGTGAGTTAGTTGGGACATTTAACCAAAAAGTTAAATCGAGTCATACAACGGGTGCCTTGAAATTGTGAGAAGGTGAGAAGAAAAACAAGCCAACAAACAGTATTTCATCTAGTGCAAACTTGTGCACGAAAATCGGTTATATCGAAGAAACCTAGGAAACCCACAGTAAAGGTCCCGAAGTTGTGTGCATTATCATGCGTGGGGAAAATAAAAAGATTGAGTCCGTAGAGACTGCAAGAAAGTTACGTGCTTACCGAAACAGTCCGAATATCGCGTTCCGGAGCTGCTAGTAGGAAACGTGATTCGCAAGTGGGAGTGAGATAAAGGGAGGAAGGTCATGTGAGGTGAAAGGCAGTAACGCTGTCTGCATAGAAAGCAGACTGCGGAAAAAGGCAATGAGCTTGCGTGTGAAGAGTTAACTAAATTTACGTGTGAAAATTAAATAAACGTGCAAACCATATTCAGAAACCACAAGTCAATGTGAAAAATTAACGAAAATTTAGGAGTGGAATATGATTGTTTTACAACATGAAAACGAAGGAATCCTCGTGCCGTGTCGGCCATCTTAGGTAGGGAAGGTCATTCGGACACAGAAATACAAATCACGGCTACTAAAGAGTATACAATTATCAAAAGAAAGGAATAATTAAATGTAAGAAGAGAAGTCCGAGAAAAAGAGAGAGGGATAGTCAAATATAAGTAAAAATTAGGATAAGCAGGTAGATGAAGAGGAAAGAGCATGAAAATGATAAAAGAGTGTGAAAAAATAGTTGGCACAAGATAAGAGTGGTGAAAGAATCTGAAGAATGGAACTAAATCAGAGAGTGTCAAAATGAGAAAGTATCAAAACACATGTTTACAGGTGACAACTATATTCAATACGATCATTCAATCCTTTCGGTTGGCACGAATCAAAAATTTGATCCAGAACAATTCGCGTTGTAATAGTTTCTTTCAATTGTCCACGCCAGATCTTGTAGGTACAACCTCCAGTAGAAGGAACCTCCGCTGACTGATGTTGTGTTGAAATTCGATAAAGTGAGCTGCTAAAGGAGATTTTTGATTTTTGTTTCTTATAGTGCTTTTATGCTCAGTTAGTCTGACTTTAAGTTTTCTTTCGGTTTTCCCTACATAGGGTAAGCAGCAGGGGCATTTCAGCAAGTATACCAAATTCATGGAACAACATGTGGCATTGGTTCTTAATTTAATTTGTTTCCCAGATGATGGATGGTTGGTAAAGGTGCCTTTGATTATATTATTGCAATGAATGCAATTATGGCAAGGTTTAGTGCCTGAGAAAATAGTGTCCGGTGGTTTAGGTTTGAGTTCTAACATATTTTTTAGGTTATTTGCTCTTTGATAAGCAAATAATGGAACACTGTTGAACAGGCCTTGGAAATCTGGTTCGAGTTGTATCATCTTCCAGTTCTTTAAGATGATGTCTTTGATTGCTGAGCTTCTAGAAGAATATCTAGAAACCCACACTGGTCTTTCTGTTTTGCAAATGACAGTGTGAGAGTTCAAAAGATCAGCTCTATCTTTGAGCTTCATGCGGTCACCAGCGGCCTGCAAAATCACTTCAGGATACTTTCTCTCTCTGTATTTTTGCAGTGTATTCTTTTCTGTATGTTGATATTCTTCTACTTCAGAACAGATTCTTTTGGCCCTCAGCAGTTGTGAAAAGGGTAAATGTTTCTTCAATGCTGGCGGGTGACAGCTGGTGTATAAAAGAGCGTTATTGCGATCTGTAGCTTTAACAAACAGGGAGGTTTTTAGATTGGCATTGTCAAGAGTAATTAGAATGTCCAAAAAAGGTAAGCACTTGGTGTCTGCGTTATGGGTAAATTGGATATGGTCGTCCACATTGTTGATGTAAGAAATGAATTCTGGTATCTCTTCTGGTGGTCCTGCCCAAATTAAAAAAATGTCATCAATATATCTCCTATAAGTCTTAATTTTTTTAGACCATTGGGCATTATTCAATATGTGATCAGTTTCAAGCCGGTGCATGAACAGATTTGCATAGCTGGGCGCTGCACAATTGCCCATGGAAGTACCAACTAGTTGTATGAAAAACTCATTGTTCCAGGTGAAATAACTGTGGTACAACGTAAATTGTATCAATTTGAATAGTAACACTTTCAGGTCTTCTTTCAAGGTGTAGTTCAGTAAAAAAAGATTCCAAAGCTTCAATGCCTCTATTGTGTGGTATAGATGTGTATAGAGCACACACATCGATCGTTCCCAAGGTGTATTGAGTGTTTGGGTTCAGAATCACTTTGTTCAGTTGGTTGAGAAAGTCTGGAATCACGAATGTACGTGGACATGCCCCTCACAATGGGCTGAAGGTACATGTCGACAAATTTCCCGGTAGGTTCATGGATTGAATTCTTTGTTGACACAATAGGTCTGAGTGGTGGATGGTTTAAGTCTTTATGGATTTTTGGCAGCATGTGAATGCTGGGACATTTGGGATGGGGATGAATCAAATATTTCAAATCTCTTTGGGTTATGGTCCCCATTTCCATAGCCTTTTCCAGGATGGTTTTCAAAATCTTTAAGAAAGCTTCAGTAGGATCTGACATCACTTTCATGTATAGATTCTTGTCATTCACATGAGCAGTTACGTTAGTCTGGTAGAAATCTTGGTCTAAAACAACTAGGGCTCCCCCTTTATCAGCCTTGCAGCAAATAATATTTATGTTCGCTGTGATTTCTCTGAGAGCTCTGTAGTCTCTGATGCTGTAATTACTATGTTTTGTGTGTGGGGTTTTGAAGTGATCCTTCAATGCATTCAAAGTTATAGTCTCATAAGAATCAAAAATCTTGTGGCTTACTGGAGCCATGAATGAACTCTTACTTCTCGAATGTTTACAAGTATGTCCGATGGAAGGATCAGGTATGGGATTCACATTGGTGAAGAAGTGGCGTAATCGTAGATTAAGCATAAATTTTAAAAAACAAATTTCCAATTCCAGTGTGTTAGAGTGATAGGCAGGGACAAACGATATTCCTTTCTGTAACACGTTCGTTTGGTTGGTAGATAATGGAGTTTTCAAAATATTGATGACTAGACTCTTTTGCTCCTGGTTGCCTGTGCGATGGACGTTGTTGTTGCGGTAACTGTGGTTTCTACCCCTCCTGGTTCTACGGTAATTGTTGGACCTTTCTCTAAAAAAGGAACCTGGGAAGTAGGGGGAACGGACTGGGTTGTATTTTCTCCACCTCTCTCCTGGGCGGTCATTCTTTGCGGTCCCCCTGTGGTTGACCACGTTTAAAGGATGTCGATCCATCCGAAGAGCTGCCTTCATCAGATGACGGGTTGGTAAAAAGTCTTTGTTGTCTTCGTTGGGCATACACTTCTGCCCAACTGTACTGTAGTGTAGTTCCTATTTTCCCTATAGGCCCTGTGCATTGGAATAACATAAACAGCAGTGTAGACTTAAAAGTGCGGTCTTCCAGGTCTCTACTGACTATGCTAAATGTAATTGGGTTTGTACCAACTAGCTCAGAGGTCACTGGAAACTTTCTTGACTGAATAGGAAGTGATCAGCGTCCCTGGCACAGACAAGAGTGGGTTCCGTTTTCCAAAAACCGCATAAATATGACAACTTTGCTCCTTAGAATAAGAGTCAATCTCTAGAGTCGTGTGAAACAATAGACAGCTATTTCACTCAGTCAGCTGTGCAGATTACTTTCACCAAGGTGCAGAGAATAGAGAGACGGGCGTTTTCAATAAAAGGTATTATTTATTGAACAGTCTTTCTTCTCATGCAAGAGAAATGAATTGCCACAATTGCAAGACTTGTTATTATAAAAAGTGCGTACAGTAAAAGGAGGATTGCGAAATAATACTGTAAAAGCATCGATATGGTTTCTTAGCCATACAATGGTTTAAAATGAGTAAAATATATACATTCATATATACATTAGGCTAACGTACTCAACTGGTGCTTCTAACTATGCCTACCCCAGTGTACCTGACCTAAGCCTAACACTTGGAAGGGAGTAAGTAGCAGTTTAAGTTAAGTTGGTTTTGCCAAGGTTTGCTTCAAGAATTCTTTCTAAGGGTTTAGTCAACACCATACCTCTGGAATAGAATGTTGGAGGGCTTGTATCTCCTTCCAGGACTCGATATCCCAGTCACTCGCAAGAGTAGGCTGGAAACGCCGGAGCTGAATTTTCTCGGCAGGAGAAACGACAGCGTCTCTCTCAGCGCGTCAAGAAGGAGGAGGAGGGGCAGCGTCCGCGGGCTGCTTGCATCTGCTGGGCTCTGCACGGGACAGCTGTTCTTCTCCTGTATTCACCACACCATCGCTCTTGCTTAAGGCAACGTTGGTAATATTTATACCTGAAAGGTGCCTTGTTTGACGTAAGTTTTTGGACATAAGACGTCAATAAAGATGTCACTAGGAAGTGATCGTTCTTACAGAGCTCATTAGAGTTCTATTACTAATAAAAACAAAGCAAGCGGGGCTTTCCCAGGTTGCTGGGGGTTTTATCTTGTTGAAGAACTCGGCGTGTAATCTAGGAATCTAAGATAGTGGCTTCTGATGTGTCATGTACTGTAATGAGCTGCAGAGGCGAGTTTCTGAAATATGGCTGAAATATGGGTCTGATCTTTCGTGCCATTATAGGGGCATGAATGGATTATAGCTGTATGGGGGCATAAGGCCACAGTATTGATCGGGGTCCTAGATAGAACACGACACCCACTCCACGATTTTATGTCCATCCAATTACTAAAAACTAAAGCAATTAGATGCGCGTGTAACATTATCCACCCCAAAATACATATTGCATTTGAAATGGAGTATTCGAAATACATCAAAATATAGTTACTGTACGGTATTTTAAGCATAGAAATCATTCAAACATTATAGCATAAGCAATCAGTTGAACGATATTGCTAGAAAATTACACATGAAATATCTCTTTATACAGAAAAGAAGGGTGAGATAATTTCATCACATAAAAAATGCATTTGCTGTAAAATGTGCTAGAGGCTGAGGTAAAGTTATTTTGTCTCTAGATTTACCAAAAATAGAAGTTCTGTTCTTTATGAATAGGTCTACTTTAAGCAAAAAATTTGTGCCAGAAAAAAAAGTAAATATTTTGAAAAAGTTCAATCCGGAAAAAAAAAAATTAATGGTGAACGGGGGAATAGAGTTCCAGTAATTTTGTTGATTAAAACTGAAGGCCGAATTCAGAGTTCATGTGAACGCTGTGTGTCGGAATGTTTTTCAAAATTATTGTTTCTGTTCAGGGGAGAACATCATATCAGACAGGCTCTCAAAGAACTGGTCTACAAAATCAGGTGACAGTTCGACCAAGTTCGATAACGTTGTAACTTGGCAGGTGTGAGAATGATTGCTATCCTCAACGTCTGGATCAGCAATGCTCACAGAAGGTCGCACCTGGGTGATGTTGCTTTTATTTCTCGCTCCACTGTCACCACTTAGTCGTAGCACAGGAGTCTCAACGAATGCAGTCATCAGGATTGGTAGCCGCTGGGGACAACACAATGCATGAGCCGTTACAGGACTTAGCAAGGTATCGATATCCATTGGTATTGCTGATGGAAGTGCAAGACAGGTGTCCAACACGCATTCATCTCCGCATAGCATACATCGAAGCACAGGTAAAATGCAGGTCTGCCATATAGGTCTGAATGAAAGAAACCAGGTCATGTTCAGATCTCTCAGCCTGGCTAATCCAAGGACTCTAGTTATCCGGTTCCGGTAACGCACTGCTAGGATTGTTTCTTCCATCCCTGCTGGAGTTATGTCTGTGTATTGGCTTGCCATATCAGAGCAGGAGGGTCAAAAATAAAATGCCTGCTACAAGTCCCAAAAGAAGGGGGATGCCGCAAAAGACAGAATGGACAAAATTGGGAATAATTCCCAGAATTGCTTTGAATGGTGTTAGCAGTCCCGAAAAAATCGTCTTAAATACGCCTGGGATGCCTATGGCATCTGACATGTTTAGAATTTGGCTAAGCATTTCTGTGAAATGCACGGGGCAATTTGTTGATAAAAGGTCATGTATCTCCGAAGCCGTCCTTGCAACTTGGAGATCATACGTCTCTTTTGATGACGTGATGGGCACTGTTGTCTGTAAAAGCACAGACTTCATTCTGCTTAAAGTATCAATTCGTATAGAAGAGACATTCAAACGAAACCGAATGGGAGTCTCGGAGTCTCCAGGGCCGTTTAGAAACAATGCTTGCATACAACAAATGACCATGGAAGTTACGTGAACGAGATATGCTTTCCCTGGCAAAAGGCCACAACAGCTGTGATCCGTTATTAGAATGTAACTCCCGTTAGAGAGCTGCTTAAAGAAAGGCTCTATCTGTGTTGCAGGTGTGACATGTTGGTGGCATGAAAGGTTGTTTGAACTTCCTTCACAGGCCCCGTGTAAATTAATACCCTGGCACAAAAGTATACCGCTTAGTGAATGTTTACAATTTTCACCACTAATAAATACATTTTTGTTACTGTCACTATAGCATGTGTGTGTATATGGTAATTTCCATGTTGACTTAATGTACCCTTTACCCAAACGTTCATACTGGGCAATCGGTATATATTTAAGGCACTTTCTAAATCGGAAAGTTGTTATCGGAATTGTGATAATCCCGTGTATTATCCATTCAATGACAGGACTTTCTGACATTGTCAATGGTAATCTCTCAAGTTTTTCGATGCTCAGGATTGTATAGTCTGCTCCTTTCTGTGCCAAGCTGATTTGTTTTTCAGTAAGGTTAAAGATGGAAAACAATGACGTTGTGTTGATTAAACGCCATGGCACATAGCCTGAACAAAGATTTTGCAGCGTCCAGCCTAGCTGCACAATAGAACGCAATTGTGACTGGCCATGTTGTAACATTAGCAAGTCTTTGTCTATTATATCTATGGCAGATGATACAATACTGTCCAGAGAATATATTCTGGAGGACAGAGTCATTAACCCATTGTCCACAACAGAAAGTGATTTTTCTAAATTAATACGATCAATTTCTCGTATTTTTTTAGCTGTTTCAATTTGTGTTACTTTCCAAGCCTCGTTGTATGCCGCATATACACTTGCCGCTATGAAACATTTTTGATGCTGTTTGCGTCGTCCCAGAATGAAATCGCGCAAATCAGCACCATCTTTAAGTAAAGATAAGTGTTGCTTAATTTCTGCCAGTGTGGATGTTTCAAGCCATTCAAGGCACAGCTTCCCTACACTGTATGTTGTTACTATCCCTGGATGTTGTCTCTGGGAGTATCTAGAGTCTGGTCTGGTCATTGTTAACCCCTGTGTTTTATTCAGGAATCTATCTTGACAGTTACTCGTGTCAGTAGGCCAGATTAACCACTTTTTCCAATCAGGATGTGTTCTGTTGTGATGTAAAATTTTAGATATGTCTATTTCAATATCTGTGGTTGCATTATCAGGTATTGGCTTTGGAATAGACGGTTTATTAAGGTCCTTAATCTTAGGTAGGCCAAAACAGGTTGTCTGTTGAATTGTGTCATTTAAGAACATTATTTGTTCTGGGATCATGCAGGCTCGAAACAATGCTTCTAGGCCTTGTACCTGCCAATCT
This sequence comes from Lissotriton vulgaris, assembly GCF_964263255.1. Lineage (NCBI taxonomy): Eukaryota > Metazoa > Chordata > Amphibia > Caudata > Salamandridae > Lissotriton > Lissotriton vulgaris. The sequence goes on from NC_141695.1 coordinate 100,924,078, forward strand.
TTTGTACCCCAGATGGTTTTTGTTTCAATGTTGTTTTTCCAAAAATCAAAACCAAATGTCATCATTTTTTCATAAAATGCTTCTGAATATATTAATTTAGTATTTGTCAGCATGGTTTGCGTCCCTGATTTATCCAACAGTTTATAATAAAACGTTTCTGCATCACTTGTGTTAAACCCTGAGAAGTAATGGAATTTTTCATAGAATGTTTTAGAACTACCTTTAGGTGGAGTAGCACAATGTTCCCATTGATTATATTTAAAAACATTTCTAGGTTGTGCAGATTTATGTAAGTAATGGTCTCCGTAATGTGAGAAGCAATACATTTGTTCATAATTAGACGAACATAGTAAATAATCATGTTCTGTAAATCTAGCTGACAACACTAAATCAGACATCATATTATTAATACTTTCAAAATCCCAATCATCAGAAAATGTACTTGGTTTTATAAAGTCACTTAATGAAACCTTGAATTGGTGAGGATACTTCAGGATTTCAACCGGGCCATATATTTCACAGTCAGTCTTGTCCCATACTACCCCGCCGGGTATTGGAATGGCTGTGACATTTACTGATGACAGTTCTCTTTTCTTCACATGAGATGATCTGTGTGGTTTCAGGACTAAGTTGATGTTCTGACTTGCTGTGTCCATTGAACTGTATTTTTCCTCAATGAATTTTCCCAACAAAGTATCATGATGAGCCAAAGCTGGAGGAAAAACATACCTAGCCCAAACCAAAACTCTAACCATGGAGAAATGAGGTAGATTTCCTTTAGTTGATGAAATAGTTCTGTAGCTTTTTCTTTAAACGTTTTTTTGTTCTGCCGTTACTTCAGGGTCGCTTGGATCTTCAGAAAAGGTATCGAAGTTGATGAAGTAGCCAGAGGCAGTTCTGTCAATTGTTGGAATTGTTCTCTCAATTTGTCTTTCAGTAGCACATTCTGATGCCACCTCATTGTAGATCGGAGATTCACGACTAACTGTTTCAATCTGTGTTTCAAGAGGCACGAGTTCCATGGCATTATTGCATAGTCCTTCTCTGTGCACTGTAGGTTTATCAAATGTGATCAGTCTTTCAGTTTGAACCTCTTGAATTGTTGCAAGTTTGGGTATTCCGTTGTTTCTCCGGAGTCCACTGGGCCTACTGTTGATTATAGGCCTTATGTTTGTGGTTTTACCAGGTCGATTGATACAACTCTGTTCTACTTTTTACCAGCAAGGGGCGGTAGTACTACTGATCTCGTTCCGTTGATTGACAAGACAGGTACTGCTTTTCTGTAAGAAGGCCGAAATTCCTTCTTCACCGCTATTTTCTCTCTGACTAGATCCCCAATCTTTGGAATCCAGCCAGGCCTTGCTGGGGCTGGTGGTGCCTCTTCAGTGGTAGTTGACTGTTGCTTTAACTTTATGTTGCTTAAGGATTTTCTTGTTTCATACAAGTCCTGTAAAACAGCCAAACGATCTTTGATTTCAAATTCTTTATTCTTATCTTTTATCACTGATGCCTGACTATCGAGGTCCTTAACATGCATTCTAGTTCCGAACAATAGTTCATATGGGCTGAAACCTTTTAGAGAATTTCTTGGCAAATTATTTAGACTAAGTTGGACACTTATTAAATGTTTGACCCACCCATCACCCGAACCTAATACCTTCGCAGTTATAGATTGTTTTATGTCTTGGTTTTTTCTTTCAACCACACTGTTCCCCTCAGGGTGTGATGGACAAGAGTATCGCAACTCAACGCCCATGCTGGCCATGGCCTTCTTATAAGCTCGAGAGCTGAAAGTAGGACCCTGGTCTGAATGGAACATTGCAATTGCGTATGTGCCGATAAAGACTCGCAGATCTTTTATAACCGTTTTGGCGTCAGCCGAGCGCTGGGGCCACATTTGTTAAGTGAATTTAGTCTTAAATGACATATAGTGGGACGCACTTCTCCTGTTTGATTATGCGTATAGATCGCCTTATGCTTTCTATTAAGGTTCCTGACACTACGCTGGCCGGTTCTCCACTGCGATCTCTGTTGCAGTCTTCGCAATGTTTTGCGAAATAATGAATATCTACGTCCATTTTCGGCCACCTGTATTCTGATTGTAATTCTTTCAGATATTCCTTGATTGTTTGCTGTCTCAGACCCAACCCCATATGTGCTTCCTGTAATAGGAAGCTTCTCCTGTTTGTGTTTGGAATTACTCTATCCCCCACTCCAGGGATTCGAGCAAAAGGAACGGAGTTTGCATCAATTACATATGCATAATTGAGTGGATAGTTTACGGGTAGTGCTGCAAAGTCGCCTTTTACGGATGTCTTTACTGCCAGCATAGTTTCCCCGTCTATGTATTTTTCTGAACGCTTTTTTGTGGCTATGGAAGCCGGTTTAGTTGCTTTCGCTGTGGCTGTATTAGCCAATGAATTCCCTGCAACGTGAACGCCATCACGTTGATGACTCAGAGTGTGTATCACGTGAGTCTTTTGTAGTTCTTTCTGTAAAAGAGCTACTTGTTTCCAAAGCATTTTATGCTTTATTATGGCACCTGTGTCATCTTTGAAACCATTTTGAACCCAGCTCTGTAATTTATTATTGTAGGAGTTGACGCAATAATGCGAATCGCACACTATTAGTGTCGGGAATTCACGTTCTGCATTTTCAAGGGCCATCTTTAAAGATCTGATTTCAGTTCTCTGAGCCGAACAGATTCTTACTGATTCAGTTTTTGTTATTTTCGGTCTGAAAGGCTACGAGGCCTCCGGGTTGTCTGCGCTTAATAAAACCCATTTAATAATAATAATAATAATAATAATTTACCGCACAGCCAGCGACCTTTGACAATCGCACAGGCTGCATCGTAGGTTTTATCTTCTACGTTGTAATGTTGTATGAATCTGTCTGTATAGATTATGCAAGAGTACTGTTGGAGAGGCAGAATTTCGAATGGCAGAGGATATTCTTGTTCATATTTTAAATCATTCAGTTTTTCAAATTGTGGAGCAAAATAGTATTTCACGTTGTCTGCTCCAAGAGAATTAACCCACTGTATCCATTTCGGATCCAGTGACACTGTAGGCAGGTTTACTGGGCTGAATAGCGCTTCGAAGGCGGACTCCGCTGTAAGGACATTGATCCTTTTGCCATGTGCTAGTTCTCGTTCTTTAGCTATAGCTGTCTGTACTGCTTTCACAGTATTTTCTGTGAGACTGAATGTTTTTTCTGCTTTTGTGTACAAGTGTGATTTGTAAGAAATTGGTACCTTTTCTCCCTCATTAGGGGTCAGGTACGTGAATCCGCATCTTCCTGGGATGACTCGGATTACAAGGTTGCGTGTGTTATCACGTGTGTCTAATTTTGTTTTTGCTAACATGTCTGTTTGCAATGACCTCAAAATTTCTGTGTGTTTTTGAGTCCAGTTGATTTGTTTAAAATCAGGTTTAATTAGTTCGTAGAGAGGTTTAACCCTCTCCGCATAATTTAGAATGTAAGTTCTTCCGAAATTCAGGAAGCCTAGAATTGATTGTAAGTTCTTCAGCGTTTTCGGTGCTTGGAGTACCGCGCACTTCTCTAAGAAGTTGTCCGCTAGGCTTTTTCCTTCACTTGATAGTTCCTATCCTAAAAATAATACTGTCAGATGGGCAATTCGAGAATTTTTAAAGTTGAATTTGTAACCCTCTGCTGCGAAACCAAGTATTATGGTGTTCACCTTTTTCAAGTGAGTCTCCAAGTCGTCGTCGGTGAGATAGATATCATCCACAGAAGATAATGCCTCATCATCATATATTTGTAGTAACTCTGTTACTCTGGCTGAAAATAATCCTGGGCTATTCTTGAACCCCTGTGGGAGCCTACAGAAATTTTTCTGCGACCCCATTATTGAGAAAGCGGTCAAGTACCTGCTTTCTGGTGCAATATTTTGACAAAAGAAACCATTTGATATATCTAATGTTGTTTTATATTTTTTTCGAACTATGTTATTCATTAGTGCAGCACTATGCGAATTTTGTACTGCAAATGTTTTGCAACATGAGTTAAGGTATCTGTAGTCCAAAACTAGACGATATGAATTGTCTGGTTTGGAGACAGGAAACAAAGGATTGCTCATTGGAGAGGTGCATGTTTCAATCACCCCCTGGTATTCAAGTTGATCTAAAATCTCCCTGACTTGTTTTTTAGCTTCTTGCCTAATTGGATACTGCCCTTGTGAAGTCGGTTGATTTTTTAACTGGATTTTGTGAGGAGGAGAGTCCTCATCCCATCCTACATGATTCTTATACAATGCAGGTGCCTGAGCAACTGCCCATTTCCTTGCATAAGTATATTTCTTGTGAATCGGAATGTGATTTGAGAAGGCAGGAATAATCATTTCTTCGCCATGAGGGCACTTCCTGACAAACTCTGGGGGCCAATCTTTCTCAGCTAGCAGGATGTCATAGCCCTTTGAGAGCTTATCCCAAAATAGACCCCTTATTCTCCTAGTCTTATCTCCCTCTATACGCAATGTTATTTCGTATATCTTATGAGGTTCGCTAACTCTGGTGTCTGCAGTTTCAACTTGAATGTATTCATTCGTGTCCACTGTCTCCAGATGATTCATCAGGATCTTGCGAGCTATGCTGATTTCTGCTGCACTGTCTAGCATTGTTTGTGCCCACTCCCCGTTTTTCAGTTGTGTCCTCAGTATTCTCGGCATGTTCGATTACTCTAATACTGGCTACCTTTTTTCTTGGATATTGTGGTTTTATATTTTGAGCAGGTTCATTGTCTTTGGACTTGGTGTGCTCTCCTGGGTCTGATCGTCCTCTTCTTTCTGATTTCTGCGAAAAAGACCGAGAGGGACGTGTATCAATACTTTGATATCTATCAGGTTTTTTCAAATTATCCCTATTTCTAAGGTTATATCTTTTCTCAGAGGGCTCCCTCTGGGGAGACTGGTGTTCTCGAGTCAGAGTTCTTTCCCTCCGTCTAGGAGACCTTCCTCTGGACTGGAAAACATTTTCCTTGGGAATGGATTGTTTATTTCCATCCCAGTTCTTTTTGGGAGCGTTTGAATTATTTTTAATAAATAATTTTTCAGGATTTCCGAGCAGTTGGGGTTTAACTGGTTTCCCACCCAAGCTGTCTCTACGTAATTCTTCATAACATTTTTCTATAATTCTGGCAAGCTCAATTGGTTGATCCGTTATATCTGTTTCCTTCAACTTTTGGCGGATCGCCACAGATGCTGCTTCTCCTTTTATATTGGCTAGTAATATAGCCGAAACCTGCTTGAAGTCTTTCAGTAATTTCATACCAAGAGTTAAAGCAGGTTCTGGACCGTATTCATTCTGAATCTGTTTTAGCACATCTGGTATTACCGCCATGGACGGAACACCATGTGTTTTTGTGTAAATGGAAGCAAAGACTGTCCCCCAAGTGTCACAGTCCTCCACGTGTGGTGCAACCCCCATCGGAAGGCAGATGGTAAGAATTCTGTGTTTCTCCATAGGGGTAGTATTCGGAAATACTGCCTCTATTTGAGTAATTTTCTGCGCTAACCAGAAAGGAATTTGTTCCCGTTTTATGGGTGTTTTACCAAGACATGATTGTATGTTCTGTGGTGTAATTTTATTTGTGTTCTCCTGATGAGGGGTCAGCTGTGGGACATTAGCAGCTTTTTGGACTGTTGCAGTCCTCATTACATATTGGACTAACTGTCTATGTATTTTAATTAATGTTTTCAGCTGTGCTAACAGCTCTTCTCGAGACATTTTTGCAATGTCCGGATGTGGTGTGTAGCTGGCTAGAACCGGCCACGTTGCTCCTGGTCTACCTAGTGGACGAGCCTGGTAATATGATCATTGTGTTTTAGGGCGCCTTTAAACCAGAGCAGGTGCTCTTGGTATTTTAATGGGATTTCAATCTCCTCGAAAGGAGCGTACTCATCCGGTGGATCCCAATTATGTAATAGTGGAACTCGTGTGTTGCGGCGTTTGCCGCTGGAAATTTTATCCAAGAATAGAATACCTCTGTCTGCCGATATTCGTGTGCCTCTATCACGAAGACGACTGTGCCACCTTGTGTGGTCAGTCCAAGTTTTAACGTTATAGTTTTTCTTATGTTGACCGGAATGTCTATTGCACCCGGTTCAGTAATCCCTGTACCATCGGGACCTTGCTGAGTCGCATTTACTGCGGCATCAGTTCCGTTGTTTTCTACTGACATTGTATAAATGGAAGTTTTTCAGAGCAGGTCTCCAATGAGACAAAGATTAGGTGCACAATATTTTGGAACACTGTATCCTTCAACGTTGAATAAACCAGAGCTTTACATAGGAATCTCTTCCTACTAAGTTCGGGCAGATTTTAGCCTATCACCCACTCCAGACGTCTATTGGAGTATTTACGGGAGAAAGGGTCTTAGTGAAAAAGCACGACTGAGTTACTCTAACGTCTTGCGTTAGTTTTATCACCTTACCAAACGTTGGGCGCCATGTAGTGAAGTTCCTATTTTCCCTATAGGCCCTGCGCATTGGAATAACATAAACAGCAGTGTAGACGTAGAAGTGCGGTCTTACAGGTCTCTACTGACTATGCTAAACTTAATTGGGTTTGTACCAACTAGCTCAGAGGTCACTGGAAACTTTCTTGACTGAATAGGAAGTGATCAGCTTCCCTGGCACAGACAAGAAGGGATTCAGTTTTCCAACAACCGCATAAACATGACAACTTTGCTCCTTAGAATAAGAGTCAATCTCTAGAGTCGTGTGAAACAATAGACAGCTATTTCACTCAGTCAGTTGTGCAGATTACTTTCACCAATGTGCAGAGAATAGAGAGACTGGCGTTTTCAATAAAAGGTATTATTTATTGAACAGTCTTTCTTCTCATGCAAGAGAAATGAAATGCCACAATTGCAAGACAGTAAAAGGAGGATTGCGAAATAATACTGTAAAAGCATTGATATGGTTTCTTAGCCATACAATGGTTTAAAATGAGTAAAATATATACATTCATATATACATTAGGCTAACGTACTCAACTGGTGCTTCTAACTATGCCTACCCCAGTGTACCTGACCTAAGCCTAACACTTGGAAGGGAGTAAGTAGCAGTTTAAGTTAAGTTGGTTTTGCCAAGGTTTGCTTCAAGAATTCTCTCTAAGGGTTTAATCAACACCATACCTCTGGAATAGAATGTTGGAGGGCTTGTATCTCCTTCCAGGACTCGATATCCCAGCCACTCGCAAGAGTAGGCTGGAAACGCCGGAGCTGGATTTTCTCGGCAGGAGAAAAGACAGCGTCTCTCTCAGCGCGTCAAGGAGGAGGAGGAGGGGCAGCGTCCACAGGCTGCTTGCATCTGCTGGGCTCTGCACGGGACAGCTGTTCTGCTCCTGTATTCACCACACCATTGCTCTTGCTTAAGGCAACGTTGGTAATATTTATACCTGAAAGGTGCCTTGTTTGACGTAAGTTTTTGGACATAGGACGTCAATAAAGATGTCACTAGGAAGTGATCGTTCTTACAGAGCTCATTAGAGTTCTATTACTAATAAAAACAAAGCAAGCGGGGCTTTCCTAGGTTGCTGGGGGTTTTATCTTGTTGAAGAACTCGGTGTGTAATCTAGGAATCCAAGATAGTGGCTTCTGCTGTGTCATGTACTGTAATGAGCTGCAGAGGCGAGTTTCTGAAATATGGCTGAAATATGGGTCTGATCTTTCGTGCCATTATAGGGGCATGAATGGATTATAGCCGTATGGGGGCATAAGGTCACAGTATTGATCGGGGTCCTAGATAGAACACGACAGTACACCTCCCCCAATTTATAATCCATTGTGTCTCTTTTGTATTTCCTTATCTTTCTATCATTTATTTCTTTGGTGTACTTGTCCAACTGAATGTTAATATCCTCAAGGGCTTTATCTAGTTCGTCTTTACTCATGTTTTTCTCCAAATTCTGTGAAATTTGACCTATTTCTTTCTCTAAATCATTAATGACTTTAGAGAGTTCTTCAAAAATTAGAAGGATTAAATCTAAGGAACAACGGTGTAAGATGGCGTACCAGCGTTCAGTGAACTTCGGGTTGTTCCTACATAGAGTCTGCTTTAGGGCAATGCGTAATCCTCTAGGGATTCGTTGATCTTTATGATATCGGATCAAAGTCCCAGCGTGTAAACGTTGATTGATGATGCGTTTGGATGTGTATAAAAGTTGTCTCAACATGCTTGGGTTAGAGAATGTGCTTGTGGAGGTTGGGTCCACTTCTTTGACAAGTGAGTAGATCCGTTTCGTTTCTTCGGAATCGAAGCCAAAAGTATCGGCGCGATTCGCCGTTATGTTTGAGATTTCTTCAAAGGACATCTTTAACGGGGTGCTCACACTGGGTAGCCAGAAAAGTTTGAACAAATGTATAAAGTTGGTGTGGCACACCTGCAGTTTATTTTCTTCCAATAGGTAATCCTAACGTAATCTTTTGTACGTTTTTGGGCGCCTCAGGAAAGGTCCCTTCTAGCTTAGGGACTCAAGGTTGAGAACAAATGTGAAGGGAGTGCAGGAGGTTCCCACACTGAATCCTGACGGTGCTCCTCAGGAGGTATGGCAAACCTCCAAAACTTCAAAGAGAATTCAAGTTCAAAGAGATCAATTGATTTATCAAGATTTTATTCCAATATTCACATGGTCACATAGTCGTATATTTGTATTTTCATATAGACTGTAGAAATATCATATCCTTCATGAACATTATTCAGAAGTGTAGAAAATCCCTATGCATTTCGGGACGAAAGTCCCTTCATCAGGGGACTCGACTGAATCTAAAAGGAAATAAACACTGTTTTAGGAAGAGGACCGGAACCTCTATTAAAGTATAAAATAACTCAAAAAGGGCCAGCTACAAGGAAAACATGAGTGTCAGGCTAAAGTTGGTGAGTTAGTTGGGACATTTAACGAAAAAGTTAATTCGAGTCATAAAACGGGTGCCTTGAAATTGTGAGAAGGTGAGAAGAAAAACAAGCCAACAAACAGTATTTCATCTAGTGCAAACTTGTGCACGCAAATCGGTTATATCGAAGAAACCTAGGAAACCCACAGTAAAGGTCCCAAAGTTGTGTGCATTATCATGCGTGGCAGAAAATAAGAGTCCGTAGAGACTGCAAGAAAGAGATACCAGAATTCATTTCTTACATCAACAATGTTGACAACCATATCCAATTCACCCATAACGCAGTCACCAAGTGCTTACCTTTTTTGGACATTCTAATTACTCTTGACAATGCCAATCTAAAAACCTCCCTGTTTGTTAAAGCTACATTCAAAGCCTCTGAGCAACATTTGCGATGTCCCAGTGCTGCTTAATGCATGGATTGTCTCTTGAGGCCTAGCTCTGGAATGTAATTAAGCGGTTTCAGGTGAGCAATCACCATACACTTGAGCAGGGAAGCACCCTCTCCATTCTGCTTACATCCTATCATTTGAACTGCAGCGCTGAGAACAGCAGACACTGTGGACGCAATAATGAACAGGTCTGTAAAAAAGTAATCGAAGAGTAGCGCTGTTCATTTATTTTGATGTATATTATTCCTTTGTTTGTCCAAATAATTAACTCGAATGGTATTCTTATCACAAACAAGTTATATTCTTTGTCTTACTCAATAGCACTTGCTTAAACTTTGGCCATTTATACATCAGAAAAGAAAATCAACTAAAGCTATTTTCAAAATGATTCTCATATTACACTGCAGCCTTTGTATTAGGAGAAAGGCTGGTTAAAAGGAGTTAAGGAAAAAGAAACATTCATGAAGAAAACACTTGAAAGAAATCATCTTAAGAGGAGGGTGGGATATGAGAGGAGAGCAGAATATGCATAGAAACGCTAAAGATTCAAAAAGTACCCATTTTAAGAAAGGAAACCAAGTTACACAAGGACCAGTGAGAGGGATTTGATGGGAGGAGAGAGATGTACTTAGTAGAAAGACAAAGACGGGAAGGGAGGCAAGACTGGTAAAAGGAGCAGAGATTGACAGATAACATGATGGAGAGAAGAAAAGACAAAGGAAACAAAAGCTAGAAAAGAAGCAAGATTACGAGAAGAAAAAATAAAGGAAGAATGAAAAAGAAGCAAGAGGGAGAAGATGGAGTGAGATGTAAGACTGAGTTGGAAAGAGGGGAATAGAATGAGGCGAGCAGACCAAGAGTGGAGGGTGGGATAGAAGATGGGGAGGAACAAGACAACAGATGGAAAAAGAGAGGAAGAGGGGATCATTTCAAGAGTTTGGATATGTAACAAGAAAGGGAAGACTGGACTGTGTTAATGTGGAATCTAATGTTTCCTGAATCTGGTGGAGAACCTACAGTTTATTTTACATAACTTTCCTTGTCGATTGTAGTGCCCAGGAAATGCCATCAGTAGATTACCCTCCTTTTATCACTTTCTAGTAATCTGAGGATTTCCCATTCAACACAACTCGAAATAAGGCCAAAGGAAAGCCAGGGCCAAAGACAACAAAGGCCCCCTCCCTCACAGGCTCCCCCAGGGATGTCTGACGCTTAAAACACAAAACAACAAGACATTAAAAGTATAAGGAGAACGGTTCACACCTGCAAATGTTGAGGTACCGCAGGCAATCACTGACTGATGCTGTATCTGTTTACTTTGGACAGGGTGCCACTTGTTATTGATCGCGGACCAAAATCATTCATCAACAAAAGGCACATATTTACACAGTGGAAAAAACATTTGTGTAACATAGGTGCTAGGTTGTCTATGCCCAGTATAGATAGGCATAATTAGGACCTCAAAAGATCAGGAGCATTGCATCTGATTAGAGGCGAATTCAAACTTGTCACATTTTACACAAAATGGGCCCTCCTCTTTATTTACTTTATTAAATTTAATAAGTGCTTTGTTTAACTTTCTATGAAGTGTCACTCAAAAGTCACACATAAATGCACTGGAAACATGTAAATACCACACATAAGCAAACTGAAACCTTGGCGGCTATTAAAGTAACATTTGCAGTTTAGACCTCAGTGCAACTGAACATGAATGTAGCAGTAAACGTTTACCGAAACTGCACATAAGTTTTGCTCTTGGGTTTAAAAATGAGTGGTGTCATTGCAGAGTAATTTTTTGCAGAATTTGACTGAATAATTGACTAACACATCTAACACATCTAACACATCTAATGCTTGGTCCACAAGTGTAAATATTTTGCAGGTGACCAGTTGCTTCTACTCTAATCCGAATTCCTTTTTTCACTGCTTGCTTATGGAAGGATAGGAATTAAAGAGAGAATGGGTCCAAGCATGGACACCTTTTAAAATCAACTTGATCACAGAGTTATACAAGGTTTAGCTTTATCCCCTGACAACTTGTGTACACAAGCTAAATGTAAATGTACAGGAATTTATATAGCACAAATCACCAAGCGGTTTCTAAGAGCTTGCTTAGGAAACCCGTCCTGGTATTCCCCTGTGAGATAACCCCGGCAGGGTATCCACAAGGTGAAAGCCAGGCATCCCACCGCGAGGGGCCGTTGCGGAGATTAAGCAAGCTATTGCCCAGAGTCGCAGAGTGTGAACCCGTGAATCGAGTAGGCACCGGAGCGAGAATTGTCGAGTCCATGGACATTTTAGGACTCAAGACCCCGCCGAGCTGGGAATTGAACCCTGGTCCCGGGCTGACCTCTGCTTCCAGGTCTGCCTCCTCTAACCAGTGAGCCACACGTCTCCTAAATAAGCTGTTAAAATTACTGAGGGCAGGCTAGTCTTGTGCCATAGGTGCCCAGTTAATCCCCTCCCACTATCTGTATATTGAATAGAATTTACATTCATCGTTAAAATGGTTTCTGATGACTATTGCTGCATAATTTGAGAATTGCTACTTTGGGCTGGTTTTTGGGTTGACACTGGTCTGCATTGGGCTACATTTTGTGGCTTTGGGCTTGGGATGGGTCTCAAAATCTGGCAACACTGCTGGGAGGCGGCAGGGGAACACAAGGAAATCAATTGACAGTCTCTGTCCTTGTTGGAAGTACATGTTTTACTGAGAATGTCAGACTTCATTCTCATATGGCTGGTAAACATAGTGTGACTTTACAGATAATATGCTCTCATATTAACTTCTGGAGTACCTTCTATAACCTCTACGGGAAAACGTGAGAAAACTGTTTTCCTTCAAACATGATTCTTGAAATCCCTGCAGAAGGCTTTTTCACAAGGTAAAATAAACCTTAGAAACAAATGATTTATATTGTAGCTAAAATTTATTATCAACCTTTATACGTTCTCCTTTTTGGGACCCTCAAAACCTGCCATTCTCTACAATACATTTTAATGTGGTGAAATCATGTTTATGGGTCCCAAAATGGCTGCCATCACTTTCTGGTTGAAGTGCTGACAGCAAATCAGATCTCACCATGAGATCTGTGCCTAGGATCTGCCAGATATACAAATTTGGATTTTCATTAATATCTCAAAATCTACTGAACAGATTTACACCAAATAACAAAAAAAAACAATTTGCGGATCAAAAGCTAGCTTTCTGCCAAATTTGGTGTAATTCCGTCCAGCGGTTCGGGCTGCAGGCGTGTCTAAAGACTCCATGGAAATCAACATGGGAAAAAAATAATTTGAGCTCAACTTTTACTAGGCCCCTGCTTCACGGATCACCTTGAAACTTTTTGTGCACACCTAGAATCACCAGGACATTTATTATGTACGATGTTGTGTAGATTCATCAAATGGGAGCAAAGATAGGCGTGGAAGAGCTGTGAGGCGAGGAGCAGGCAAGCGGCAGGCTCGCAGGTTTCGCGAGGAATGTCGTGGAGCTGAGACGTAGAAGTGAGTGCGGTGAGGTGGAGGTGCGAAGGCGGAGGTGGGTGCAGAGAGCGAGGCACATGAGCGTGGCCACCTCTAGCGGTGGTCACTGAGTGAAGAGCACAGGAAAGCCCACAGAAGCGGTCCAACTAGATTGGGTGTGGCTTGTGGTGCTTCCAGCGTGCCCTGCTCTCGGTTCCTTTTCCATTCCTCTCCCCTGCTGTTGCCTACAGCCCGCTGACCTCAGGCTACCCAGTCGCCACTTCCCTCCCTTCCCTCACCAATCCTTGATGGGGTTGGGGCTACTGACAAAACATCCGGCGTGGGCACATTGTGGTCATACCGTGGCCAAGATCACTGCTAATTGGGCGTCCAACATATTGCCCTCACGGTCCCCTGTCGCTCTCTGCTGCGGCCGGTCAACAGCTCATCTCTTCTTTCACATCTTTTCCTTCATTACCCCGTTACTGCCCCATGGCAGCGGTCAGAGGACAGCGATCCGAGGACAGTGGACACCTTCCAGGTGCTTTCCAGTGCTTACCAGTGGCTCAATCTCACTAGGTGAGTGGGCATTAATTTGGCATAAGGTCAGGAAGAACGAGAGGAGGGGAGAAAAAAGACAAAAAAACACCAGTCATTCGAAAAAAGGAGAAGGAAAAGGAGGGCCCCATGGCCACGGTCAAGGAACACACTTGCAACATATCCGGACTTATGCCGGAGGGGATGAACTTCTCTGTATCTGGGCTAGCAAACAAAGAAGCGCAGCACGAGTTGGAAGCCTTAACTGTATCTACCACACTAACTACAGTAATGGCAAGTGCTAAACTCAATTATTACAAAAAGAGCTACCGACTCGCCTCACACGCCTGTCGTGAAGGAAACAAGAGAGCTATCTCCCTAGCACGAATAGGGCACAACTGCGCTGATTACTGATTTCCTAAAAGTAGCCATCAAAACTACTGAGGAAAAAACAGGTAGATAACAATTCCAAGCTCCCTAAAGATAGTAATTCAAGTAATAACACCACTGATTCTCAAAGCAAAGCCGACATGAATCCTGCTTATGATAGAAGTAACTACAGTCGTGAGAACGAAATGGAAGCACTGCAGGAAATGAGACTAAACTCTGAGGATGTTATAAATAGAGAAGCTCCAGGTTCACAACTTTTAACAATTAAGGTTCTCCACCGCTTGGAAAGTGCCCAAAGTCATAATTTTCAAGTAATAGAGGCGCAAATTCATAACTACACGCCCTCTCTAGATACACGATCGCAGCAGCAACAACAAACTCCATTGGGCTATAACGAGGTCGACTTAATACATCAGATGAATACAAATATCCTTAGTCCCTTCGGAATAGTACACGTCATTGGAAGCCCCTCCTCCTGAAGATCAGGGGTCTGCTTAATTAAACACCCACAAGCCAGATAAGTTTATGTCACTACTCATTTCACTTGAAATGGCACAACAACTTGGACAGGAATTTGAGCACTATATCCAATATGATGATATGCAATTTTTCAAAAATGCGTAGACAACTCCTACTACACCAAGTTCACAAAACAAGGAACAACCTAGTAAGATTTTGGGCTCCATGGACGTTCCACCTTCGGTTTGTCAACCCCAACGGGAACAATGTGCCAGCTCACCCTTAGCAGAAACTTGCACCCGACCATCATCCTCAGTCTGGCCGTATCCGTTAAACACATTGGACACTATTGGTAAAGCCATGATCTATCATGCAGATAAGTGAGACACCCAAGAGGACCTTTTAAATATCTTGACAAATCATGTCCAGGGGGCTGGACAAAAGCTGCAAAGTTTCAATGAGATGATTATGAAGGTGCAGTGAGACTGGGAAACAACTTACCAAATGTGTCATTGCCATTGCCTCCAAATTATCGACAAACTAGCAGCAGTTCCAGCCCTAATGACAGAACTAATAAGGGTCACTAGGGAGGGGCTATCTAAGACTGCAATCTCAGCCGATAAGGCTAAGGGAACATCATGGGAAGAGCATCAGGTATGCCATAGCCCTTCTAAGGAGCAAAATGTAATAGCGACAAGTACAAACTTGGTTCAAACACAGGCAAGTACATCAAAATTAAAACCATCAAGTGCACCTGGCAACACAGGCGTTATGGGGACACTACCCACTCATTAATGCAACTTGTCACACTTAAGGCAATCAAAAGTAACAATGCTATTAACCAAGCGGGAGAGAAAATGTCAGAGAAAGGCCAGAAAAAGTAAACAAACCAGACAGGCACCCAATGCAAGCAGTGCTGTGACCGAGCACTATAGGATCTACATCGAAGAAAACAACCCCTAATATTAGGTACAAAACAAGCCAGGAGGAGCACATGATCCCTCCCTCTAATTTGCCCATTGCTCTAAGCAGTCAAAATCATGATACAAGGGTGCAACCTCCACGTGAAACAGAATGTAACATCTCAGGCCACTCAAACTACGAAAATGTCATCCACACCAGGCTGTAGCTTGATAGAAACCTGTACAACAAGCCCGCGGGAGGTCACCCTGCCTAAGGCAAACAATTGAGATGCTCGGTGTAACCCCGAAACAATATTCAGTCACCGTCCGGGAAGCAGCACAGCTATCCTGGCAATGAACAACGAAATACAGCCACAAATAAATTGACGTAACTTTGTGAAGTCATCTCCGACTCATAAGGAGCGGATCAAGGTTGACAAATAAATTAAAAAGAGCTCAGATAATGAACTAGGGCTTGGCGTTCTTATTAATAACCACAACCTGGTTTTTATCCCTCATTATGTCTCGAGGGGAATTCATGATATCCTCAATAGAAGTGTATACTTAAGTTATTGAAAGCTCTTCCCTCCTTGAGCCATATCAATGCCTGTGACTTAGTAAGCATAGAGTTTAGACAAAATGCTAACCCCACAGGTCAAGAAATCACTACAGTTACTTTTTTTGATAACTCTCCCATTGAACTAATCTGGCAGCAGCAGGACTCATTTGCAAAATCGGGCATCGGGCTAAAAATCCCTGTCCCCCTTTGCTATCCAAGCCCGCTATATTAACTAAACCAGACAGTGGGCTTGTTAAGAGGTGATAAAGGCCTGGACCATCACAGTCCAACAAGGGGTTTAGCTCAAACAACAAGGGAAATTACCATTACCTTTGCTCATCCCGAAGCAGCTAAGTACTCTGGTTACAGGCAGATTAATATCGTAGGAATTCCCCACGGAGATGCATGAACAAATTTAACCAAAGCCTTAAAACCGAAACAGGGTTGCAACATCTGCTCCTGGAATGTGAACAGACTAAGTTTAAAACAAGAAGACCCTGACTTCACGGAATTCGTTACTCAACATGATCTATTCCTCCTTCAAGAAATATGGCAAATAAATCCCTCTTCAATAGTAAGTTTCAAGGAATACCTGAACCCAGCTAAGAGAGACACAAAACATGGCAGTGCAAAAGGTGGCCTCTATTTTTATCTCGACTAACATCTCATGGCATGTTTCCGCCATAGATCTGGACTCGACTTGGATGTTATGCATCAAAGTGGACATCTCGCCCTCTAACAGCTTGCTAATATTGAACGTCTACATCCATCCAGCGTCAAAACAAAAGAGGGGAAGAATCAAGAAATTAATAGCAGCATTAGTCACACTAAAACTCGCCCACCCACATGCCAACACCATACTGTCTGTAGATTTCAACATGAATTTATTACCTGCAGGAAAGAAAGGACAATTGGCCATACATAAGCCTCCAAATGACGAGCCACACATGGCAACAGATGCGCTGCACTTCTGGAAGACCTATCAATGTGCACGCTCAATGGACGTGGCCTGACAGATAGTCATCCAGCATTCACAAGGGTACACAAAACACAGGATCAACCATTGATTACACATTCATGGATTACGAACCCCTCCAAACACATCTTGAACTTCCAAATAAAAGAAAGGGCTGAAAGCGATCATCAACCTCAAACTTTCACACTGCACAAATGCCCGGCAACACCAGTAAAAGACAACGCAATGTCCCAACCACCTCAATTTTAATTTAAAAGAAAAATCTTTTTATTGTTTACCACACAAACAACAAACATGAGAATGACTGAGCATGTATACATAAACGCAATTCCCCGACACAGGTAATGACCTATAGTACCATTGTCCGTACTGTTTGGGAGATTGAACCAATAGTAATTATCCCAAGCGTCCTAAGTCTCCCGTTAGAGTAACAACTAAAGCAGATAACAGATTAAAATATAACGTCTCACATCCGTGTCATAATACTTCATGCATCAGGTCATTCACATTCCCATCCTCAACCCCCCCCCCCCGTGCCCTCCCACCCGCCGGCGCGTCAAATACGAACCTTAAACGTAATAGAATGGCAAATCTATGCAATTATGGGTCCCATGTCTGTCACCAGTCATGCATCTTTATAAGTTGTAGTGACCATTAAGTTGTAGTGACCATTATGGGAGCGGGGGGACGCTCCATGCATCTCCTCAGCACCTTCCAGGCATGGATTCTGCCAGTCCTCGTCCCCAGTGAGCGCACTCAGCTCTGACTCAGAATCTAGAATTGCCGTCTTCAACTCAGTAACCAGGGCCTCCCACGCTTGCGCTGCCTCTAGCGCCTTATCATTGCGGGACCTATGAGCTTGCCGCAGACGAACCACTCCCTCACTGCCAGCCCACGTGAATAACGCAGCCTTCCATCTGAGGTAGCAGGGCCTGTAGCAGCTCTCCAGTGGGACGTAATTTCTCTCTTGGCAAGCAACAACCCCAAGTCTAGAAACTTACTTGTCACTTTTGTCTTGCTAGTGTGTGGAAACCAATGTAACAAACAGGTCCCCTTATCCGGAGTAATCCGGCGCTCCGTTACATTGCAGAGCAAAGTGTCCACCTCCTCCCAGTAGGTGCCGAGTTGCGGGCAATCCCATAGCATGTGCACTAGATCTGCCTACACCGGGGGCATTGTGCAGTGTCTACATGAAAATATTGGTTGATTTTCGCTGGTGTGATGTATGCTCTGTGCAAGATAAAAAATGGAATCAATTGGAACCTGGAATTTCTAGTGCCCTTCCATGCCCTCTTAAGGATCTGCGACCAGGCCAAATCGGGTATCTCTTTATCTATTTCCTCCGCCCACTGTGCTTGTAGCCTCTGCAATGACATCAGTCCCTCTCCAAGCATGCCCCTTTATAGGCAAGTGACCGCTTTATACGTGCCCGCCGCCATCACTACGTATTAGCATGCAGCACTCACTGGTGGTTCCGAAAGGCCGGTACCCCAATGTTTCTGAATGGCAGCAACGAGGGCCGCATGCAACAAGAACCGGCCCCACGGGAGCCCAAAGCTCTCTTGTAATGCACTATAGGGCAATAATTCACCATCTCCGAATAAATCCCCTACCATCTGTAATCCTAGCATCTCCCAGTCCGCAAGCCCAGACAAATCCCTCCCGTGCGGCAGGGCCGTGTACATCCCCAGTGGTATCTCCGGGGCGTAGGGCCACTGCACCCCAACTCTATTGTGGTATCGTTTCCAACAGTGTCGCAGTGCGCTCTCTTCAACTGACAATTCAGCAGCCCGTTGCGGTTGTTGTAGCACCACGACTGATAATACATGCCGTGGCACATCTGGTTCGGAGCCTTGCTCCGGTCCCTGAAATTCCTGTGCCACTGTCTGGGTAAGGCACTGGAACTGCGCAGCCAGATAATATAATTCGAAGTCGGGGACCGCTAGGCCTCCCTCCACTCTTGGGGGTATCAAAGTGTCCAGCGCTACTCGATGACTACCCGCCCCTCATATGAAGCCACTCACCGCCGATCGGAGTTGTCGGAAAAGAGCAGAGTGCGGAAGAAATATAACAGTCGCGGAAGCACCACCATCTTCAGCAGCGCCACCCGACCCGCCACCGACAAAGGCAAAGTACCCCAGAACTGCATGCGGCCCTTAAGGCCCCTTATTGCTCTGCCTATATTCCCCTCAAGCAGATCGTCCTGGGTGTGATATACAAGTGTCCCCAGGCAGGGGAGGCATCTGGGCTCCCACGTGATATCTGACAAGTGCGCAGGTGGGTCACAGGCTCGGGTCACTGGGAACACGCAAGTCTTTGCCCAATTGAATCACAAGCCAGAAATGCCTCAGAAGCGACAGAGCAGGTCCCGCGCTCCCTCCAATGCCCTTTCGGCATCATGCAGGAAGAGCAAAAGGTCATCTGCGTACTGCGAAATATAATGTGTCTGGTCACAAAGCTTCAGGCCCTGAAATCCCCTCCCCATGCTAGCTCGCGCCGCCAGAGGCTCAATGGCAAGGGCAAATAACAATGGAGAGAGCGGGCAACCCTGCCTAGTGCCGCACCCCCCTGGGTAAGAGGAGGAAATGACCCTACCTACCCTCACTCTAGCACTCACCGAAGCATACAAAATTTCAGTCCAGCGAACATACCCCTCCCCAAGGCCGAATGCTCTCATGACTGAAAACAAATAGGGCCACTCCAAGCTGTCAAATGCTTTTGCTATGTCCACCGCGAGGACTTGTGCTTGGCTATCCTCGCCATAGCCCCCATTCAATATGCATATGCTGCCAGCAGTGCTGCGAGAAGGGATGAATCCTGTCTGATCGGAGTGAACCAGCTGCGTCATAAGAGGAAGGTGTTGATTGGCCAGCACCCGACTTAATATCTTATAATCGGTGGTGAGCATAGATAACGGGCGATATGCCGCTGGGTCCGTAGGATCCTTTCCCGACAAGAGGAGGGGAATAATAATGGCCTCCCTAGTGGAGACCGACAGTACCCCCAGAAGCCTGGCCTCTCTATACATCAAGAACAGCCTAGGAGCCAGGACATCAATATAAGCTAAATAGAACTCAATGGGCAGTCCATCGCTGGCCGGAGTTTTGTTGCGTGCCAGCTGTTTAATGGCGCAACGGATCTCAGCAAGCGATATATCATGTCCAAGGGATTTTGCTTGTTCCGTCCCTACGGTAGGCAGCTCCAGGTCCTCTAAAACACCTGTATTTCCGCCTCCCCGGTGTGCAGGTGGCTCGTATATAAGTCAGCATAAAATGAGCGGAACCGCTCATTAATTTGATGTTGCGCATATTCCAATCTCCCCGATGAGGAGACCAGCGCCAGGATAGGGACGCATCTAGGGATGGGTTAGCCAACCATGCCAGCAAGGTGCCCACTTTATCTCTTTCAGCGTGTACACGAGCCAAATATGCTCTATTGTCGAAGCACCTCAAGCGCTCCACCACCACTGCCACCGCTTCCTTCATTTCCTGGACCGTGCCTCCCAGTTCCGGGGCAGTGGAATGGTCGCGCTCAGCCATTCTAAGGGCTCCCTCAGCAGCCTCAATTTCTTGCAATAGCAGTTTCCGTACTCCCACCCATTTAGCAATACAAAACCCGCGGGTCACCACCTTGAAAGCGTCCCACTCTGAAGCGGCTGTCGTAGCTGTGCCTTCATTCCCAGCGAAGTATTGCTCAATCCCTGTGCCCAGCTCAGCTTGGAAGGCCGGATCATCCAGCAACTCCGGGTGCAACCTCCAGGTCGGAATAGCAGGACACTCCGCGGCCAACAAAAGCTCACCAGCAGTGGATTCTGGTCCGAGAGGGTGCGCGATAAGTACTCACTACTAGCTACCATAGCAGCCAGACCAGGATTACACAGAATCGCGTCCAGCCGCACATGCAAATCGTGTAACGCAGAGAAGTAGGAATAATCTGGTTCACCCGGACATCCACAAAACCCCAGTGCTCCTGCCACTGAGTCCTAATTTTTGCCAATTTATGAATCGGGGCCCCAGCAAGCAGTGGATGGGATCTGTCCATGACCACATCCGCAATGGAATTAAAGTCCCCACCCATCAGTACCGGGTTCGTAAAGTAAGCCGCTAGGGCATCAGACAAGCGCTCCAAGAAGGATGCCTGCTCCACATTAGGGGCATAAATGCAGCAGAGGGTGACCTCCAGTCCATTTAGGTGCCCCCTAACCACCACGTAGCGTCCCTCCGGGTCTATCAGTTGGTCAGTCATTTGGAAGGGGACACTAGCTTTAATCCAGATCAACACCCCTCGTGCAAAAGCGGAATAAGTAGTGTAATACAGTTGTCCCCGCCATCTACGCTGTATCGCTACCCCTTCTGCCCCAGTCAAATGTGTTTCCTGTAGGAAGGCTATCTGCATGCCCCTACATACCAAATAGGAATGGACTTTATACCTGCGCTGCATTGAGTGTAGTCCCCGCACATTCCAAGTCACACATTTTACATCAGGTAACGGGCCCATTGTACAGATGCACAAAACACAGGAACTCTCCGTTCCCGCTTACACGCGCCGGCAGGCGTTGCCCCCAAAGAAAACAATCCCATCCCCCAACAATCCCACCCTGCCCTCAACAGCACCCTCCCCCCCAAGAACAGGCACCAACATAGTGAATCCCGTCCAAACTAACCCAACAATGTGCCTCAAACGCTGTTAAGGAAAACTAACTGGGACCATCCGGTGGGGTTGGATAGAGCCTAGCAAGTAACCAGGGAATATTCAAAAATGCACCCAGTGTCCGCCCCAGGACCACCCAAAAATGCAGCCCCCCTCATAACTCCCCCACATTTACTGCCGTATTCCCCGTCTATGCAAACTCAGCCCGGGGCCCCATTATTCCGTACATCCAACACACTATAGGGATCCCCCAACAGTGATAAACATTTTGCTACATCTAGTCACACCAGAACTCCCAGTCCCATTAAGAGTGCAAAGTCTACTCATCCAGCAGTCCGTCCACCGTTCCTGGTGTAACTAGCGGTAGATGTGCACTGTCTGACGCAGAGGACTCTACTTCCGATTGGCCTTTATCACTTTCCAGGTCCGAGCCCATCGGCGAGGTCCTCAGCAAGTCCCCGGATATCGCCGTCACCGCTTCCAGCACTCCCCTGCCTCCACCTCCGTTTGTGAGGTCGATGACTTCTGTAAACCCCGCAGTCGGCGCCGCAGTCGATGCTATCTGCGGGGTTGGGAGTATCAAGCTAACTCCCAATTTCCACCTTCCGACCATCTTTTCCTGCCCTGTAGGATTCTAGCCATGCTCACACTTCCTCTGGTGTGTCATGAAAGCAGGTTTTCCCATCCAGAGCGATGCGCAACTTGGCCGGAAACAACAGAGAATACTGGATCCCTTCTGCGTGCAATTCTTTCTTGATAGAAACTAGTCTAAACTAGTCACTGAGAAATGGACACTCAATCTTTTAGAAACTGTACCTGAAATTCACAATGACCCCTCCGACGCTAACGACTGTTATAATCGTTGGCTAGAGGAATCCCTAGACCAGACCCTACCTAAGACTGAGCTTTCTCATCGTATCGGAGCAAACAAAAAAGCCTGGTACACCCCAGAGCTTAGAACCCTTAAACAACTCTGTAAACAGAAAGAGAGGCTCTGGAGAAAAGACTTCCAAAATACTAGTAAGGATATCTATAAGATTGCTCTTCGTAATTATAAAAAACTGATTAAATCCACTCAATCCAAATATTACCAGGAAAAAATTACTTCTGCCTCCAGCTCCTCCAGGGAAATCTTTAAAATATTCAAGTCTTTAGCAACCCCATCTACTTCCACTGCTGACCCCAGTCTTGCATCTACTCGTTGCAGGGAACTGGCTAATTTCTTTGTATCAAAAATAACAGACATCTATTCTACCTTCCGTGAGACTCCATGTATATCAACCTCGCCCCCGAGTTTTGAGCTGAATCTCCTTGAGACATTTCCCCCTCTTGATTGCCCCAAGGTCCAATCACTTCTGAGTAACCTTAAATCAGGTTCACCGGTCGATGTGGCACCCCCCACCATGCTCAACTTGGTCTCTGATGTTGTGGCCCCGGTGATTAAGGAGGTGATCAATACTTCACTCTCAGCGGGGGAAGTCCCCCTTCATTGGAAACATGCTAGAGTAAAGGCACTACTTAAAAAGCCCAACCTCAATCCTAACGACTGGGCTAACTATCGCCCTATCTCTCTGCTGCCCACAATTAGCAAACTTACAGAAAAATATGTCAATTCCCTGATTTCCAACCATCTAGAAACCCAGGATTTACTGCATCCTACCCAGACCGGATTCAGGTGCAAACAAGGCACTGAAACGGCTCTGGTGGCAGTTATTGAGGAAGCAAGAAGGATTGTAGATGAAGGCAGTTGTGCAGCCATACTGTTATTAGATCTCAGCACGGCCTTTGACACCGTTAATCACTCTATTCTGATCCAAAGGATGGGTGATGTGGGTGTCACTGGTACCGCGCTGAAATGGCTGCTATCCTTCCTCTCGGACCGGACTTTCTCGGTATTTGAGGATGACATCTCTTCTCCACCTGTGCATCTTCACTGTGGCGTTCCCCAGGGGTCATCCCTCAGCCCGACCTTATTTAATATCTATATGAGGCCTTTGGCTGAGGTGGTGTTACCTTGGGGAGTGCAACTAGTGACGTATGCAGATGATACGCAGCTTATCATCACCCTCTCTGGCCAGATGTCATCCTATGATAAACTCTCTTCCTGTCTTAGTAAGGTTCGTGAGTGGATGGATGCATCCTTCTTGAAACTTAATGGAACAAAGACGGAGATCATGATGTTGGGACATGATGCTCCCTCCGCGGTCGACGGATGGTGGCCTACCACCTTGGGTCTCCCCCCTTCCCCTAAAAAGAAAATTAAAAGTCTAGGGGTTTGGCTAGACCCAGCACTTAATTTTTTGGTGCAAGCTCAGAAGGTTGCAGCGAACTGCTACGCCCTGATGAGGTCCCTTAGAAAAATTATTGAATTGCTTCCTTTTGAAGCAAGGCAGATATTAGTCCAGGCCCTGATTTTAACTCGCCTGGACTATGCTAACGCAATATATTTAGGAGCACCATTAGGGACACTCAGGGTTTTACAGACGGTTCAGAACTGCGCAGCTCGGATGCTTTTAAAGATACCGCGTAGAACTTCTGCCAAACCAGCACTCAGGCAACTCCATTGGCTGCCAATACAACAAAGGGTCGATTTTAAGGCTATGACTATTGTACATAAAGCCTTGACTAAGACAGGGCCTGCTCTAACTCAATCTCTGTTTTGTCCTTACCAAACCAATAGGACCCTTAGATCCAGTAGTAAGAACTTCCTGGCAGTCCCACGAATAAGGAGAATCCGCATGGGTGGCAGACGTTTTTCTGTCCAATCAGCTAAACTCTGGAACAACCTGCCGGACCATATTCGGATGGAAGAGAACCATCTTAGGTTTAGAAAGATGCTAAAAACCTTCCTGTTTCTGTAATCTCTCGGGTGATGAATTGGTACACTGAAGCGCTGGGATGCCTCCGGGTAACCACGCGCTATATAAATGAGTATTCATTCATTCATTCATTCATTCATAGCCTGAAAGGACATGCGACGCCGCTGAGTGTCGAAAGAGTAGTCCGGGAATAGAGTAACTCTGCTATTGTCGACCTGGAAAGGGCCGTCTGTGCGAGCCTTCTGAAGAAGCAAGTCTTGGTCCCTAAAATGCAGCAGCCGTGCCACCAACGGCCGTGGAGGGCGCCCCTGCGGCGGAGGTCTGGCAGGGACACGGTGCGCGCGGTCCAGGGTATAGAAGGCCGATAATCCCTCAGGGGCCACCACCTTTCTGAGTCAGTCTTCCAGGTAGCGCACCATGTTTGATCCCTCTATCTTTTCCGGCAATCCCACCACACGGATGTTGTTCCACCTATTCCTTCCTTCTGCATCCTCCGCTCGCTTTTCCAGCACCGCAATTCGTTTCAAAGCGTTCGCCACCGTTTGTGTAGGCTTGATCTCTTGGATCATGTCCTCTACTTGTTTCACCCGGTCCGATAACTTCGAGTGATCAGCTCGCAGCAGGCCCAGCCCCGTTGCCACCTGCGCAATGTCCTGCTGCAGGGCGGTACGAGAGTCTGCAATGGCAGCCAGAATCTTATCCAATTGAAGTTGGAGCTCCGGGTTTTGTGGCAAGCCATGCGTTTCCCTGTCATCTTAGGGCGGGGATTCGGAGTCAGAGGGTTGTGGGTCCTCTTCCTTCCTCCCTCAGGGCTTGCCCATGACGGCAACCGTCGGAGCCCCCCAAAGGGCCCATGCCGTGGGGTCCCCCGATGTGCGTTGGGTGATCTCAAGGGTCAGCTCCCAGGGCAGAGGAGTCTAAGAGGCGTCCTTTCTCTGCACTTCCTGGCCCGCCAAAACCGCCCCGTGTAGCGCCGTTAAAAAGCCCCTCCACTCCACTGCAGGATCCACGCAGGTCCCGACAGGGCAACAGCAGCCAGGCCACTCAGCCAATATCCCCCCGAGCCCAAACCAGTGTTCGAGTTACTGCAGAGCCGGCCAGGGGTGCCGTCGAGTTCCCAGGTGAAATGCCCCATCCCTGCCGTGAGTCCCAGGCAGGCGTATGTCCAACCCTGCCCGGGCGCAGGCTCCCTTGCAGTCAGCTCCACAGTCCGGCCAGCTCGCCTCTGCCTTCACGAGGCTCTTCCTGTATGGCTACGAGTTACGGTGCCCCCTGGCCCACTGCTGCAGTTAGCAGGGGCCCAACAAGAGGCCCGCCCTGACTCCGTCTGAAGCGGTCGCTCCCACGGCCCCTGCCCTTCGCTGCTATATCTGTGCTGATCGCACTGCTCAACACATCTCGCCTGTACCATAGCCTGCATTGGTATCATTGCGCTGCTCGCCTAGCATTAATTGTTTATTTGTATTCCTGTTGCCCATATAGACATCGTTGCGCTGCTCGTCTAGCATTAATTGTTTATTTGTATTCCTGTTGCCCATATAGACTTCGCTGTGCTGCTCGCTCTGCATTAATTGGTTACTTCTATTGCCTTTATCCATATTGTTGTGCTGCTCGCTCTGCATTTATTATTTATTTCTGTTGCCTGACGCCGGAATTGGTTGCATTGCCTCATCGAGTCTTCCAGCCTTTGCATATTGTACACTCCTCGCATCGTGTAGCGCTCGCATTACCAGCGAGATTAAAAATTAATTGAAGTGTGCCTACTTGTGTTGTTTGTTGCCCCAACCGGTTCCGGTTTCGTTTACGCTGCCATATTGGTGTTATTGTGCCTCGGAGCCCGTCCTCTCCACCCCGACCCCGCCTCCCAGCTGCTCCTCCCTCGCCCCTCCCCCTCCACTATCCACATATGACAGACTCTATTGGGCGCAGCGTTCACGCGCAGCGGACGCGCCCCATGCGCGCCGAAGGCGCACCAAAGGTAAGCCCGTCTACGCCCATCCGGCCCTGGACCGCACCCAGCGCCATACCCCCTGTCCCCCGCAAACCGCATTCCTCTCGCATATCATATGACGTCGAAACCCTCCTAGCCCTTAACCCGGACGCACACCACACTGCTATGAAGCTGCCCCAGGACGTACCCATGGTCCCTTCACCTGCCACTCCTGCAAGTTCGCCTGCATCAAGACCCACACCAAATCCACGAGCTCCAAACACAACTCCGACTCTAACCACCTGAAGTGCATCCTGCTGAACACCCGCTCGGTCCACAGACACGCCACTGAACTCTGGGACCTACTCGACACTGCGTCACCAGACATCGCCTTCCTTACAGAAACATGGATGACCGCATCATCAGCTCCCGACATTGCCATAGCCATCCCGAACACCTACAAGATCATCCGAAAAGACCGCACCAACCAAACAGGAGGAGGCATCGCCATCGTCCATAAGAACACCAGAATCACGACCAGCTTCGACGATAACCTCGCTACCGCCGAACACCTTCACTTCCAGATACACACCGACCCCAGGACCACACTTAGAGGCACCCTCATCTATAGAGCACCAGGAACCTGTAAACAATTCAACGAAGACATCACTGACTTCATCAGCCCATATGCCCTCCCCTCCGAGAACTACATTCTACTGGGAGTCTTCAACTTCCATCTAGAAAAGAAAAATGACAGCAACACCACCACCCTTCTGGACAACCTAGCTAATCTTGGACTCAAACAACTCGTTAACACCCCCACCCATGTAGCCGGACATACGCTCGACTCCATCTTCACCTCCTGCAAACACATCTCCTTCGATCACACCACAGCTCTCCATTGGACAGACGACAGCTGTGTTCACTTCAGCTACAAAACTACCAGGATCCACAACCCCCCACAACCCATTCCCCGAAGAAACTGGAACAAAATCACCACCGACCAACTCATCACATCGCTCAACCAAAATCCCCCCATCCTCTCATCGGACCCAAACGAAGCTGCCACCAAACTCAAACAATGGATTACTCACAGTGCTGACGAATTAACACCTCTGAAAAACCACCAAACCAAACATGGTAGTAAAAAGGCCACTTGGTTCAACGACGACCTTAAAAAATCCAAGAAACTTTGCCGTACTCTCGAGAAAACATAGAGAAAAAACCCAACCACTGACAACCTGGCCTCCTTCAAAGCATCCACCCGCAAACACCACTAATTGATCCGATCCACCAAGAAAGCAGCATTAAAGGATCGACTTGACAACAACGCCCTTAATAGCAAGGAACTTTTCAACATCGTAAAAGAATTTACCAACCCCACCGCAGCCTCAAACGACATTACTCCCTCCCAAGACCTCTGCAATTCGTTATCCTCTTTCTTCTACAACAAAATCGCCGACATACATAACAGCTTTGAGAACATTTCCAAAGAACAGTCCACTCCACCCGCCTCCGAACCTTAATCGCCCTCTAGCAACCTGAGCACCTGGAACCCAATCACCACTGATGACACCATCCGCCTAATGAACTCCATCCATTCAGGCTCGCCAACAGACCCCTGTCCTCACCACATCTTCAACAAAGCAGATTCCATCATCGCACCCCATCTCCGTGATGTCATCAACTGCTCCTTCAACTCCGCTACCTTCCCAGATAGCTGGAAACACGCCGAACTCAGCGCTCTCCTGAAGAAACCCACAGCAGACCCCTCGGAACTCAAGAACTACCGCCCCATTTCTCTCCTCCCATTCCCTGCCAAAGTCATTGAGAAAGCCATCAATAGCCAGCTCGCCGCCTTCCTTGAATCCAACAACTCTCTCGACCCATCCCAATCCGGCTTCCGAGCCAAACACAGCACCGAAACCGCCCTCATTGCAGCGACAGACGACATCCGATCGCTACTGGACAACGGAGAAAGGGTTGCCCTCATCCTACTAGACCTTTCCGCCGCCTTCGACACAGTCTGTCATAGCACCCTCATACAACGCCTCAACGACGTCGGAATACAAGGAAAAGCCTTGGACTGGATCATCTCGTTCCTCGCCGGGAGAACCAAGAGAGTCCGACTCCCCCATTCAAATCAGAGGCCACCGAAGTCATCTGCGGCGTACCACAAGGATCGTCACTCAGTCCCACCCTGTTCAACGTTTACATGAGTCCTCTCGCATCCATCGCGCAACAACACAGCCTCAACATCATCTCCTACGCTGACGACACCCAGCTGATCCTCTCCCTCACTAAAGACCCCAACACCGCCAAAACCAATCTTCATGAAGGCATGAAAGAAGTAGCCGAATGGATGAAAAATAGCCGCCTAAAACTTAACTCAGACAAAACGGAAGTCCTCATCCTAGGGTCATCCCCCTCTGCCTGGGACGACTCATGGTGGCCATCGGCCCTGGGCACAGCACCCATACCCACAGACCACGCACGTAACCTAGGCTTCATCCTAGACTCCTCCCTCTCGATGACCAGAAAAGTCAACGCCGTCTCATCCTCTTGCTTCAACGTACTTCGTATGCTCAAGAAAATCTTCCGTTGGATCCCCACCGAAACAAGAAAGACGGTCACCCACGCACTGGTCACTAGCCGACTGGACTATGGAAACACCCTCTATTCCGGAACCACAGCCAAATTACACAAAAAACTCCAACGCATACAAAATGCATCAGCCAGACTCATACTAGACATCCCTCACCAAGCTCACATTACCGGCCACCTGAAAGACCTCCACTGGCTGCCCGTCAACAAGAGAATAACGTTCCGTCTCCTCACCCACGCACACAAAGCCCTCTACAAAATAGGACCCGAATGCCTCAACACGCGACTGTTCTTCTACACACCCACCCGCCAACTAAGATCCTCCAATCAAGCTCTCGCCGCAGTTCCGCGCATCCACAAATCCACCATGGGAGGAAGATCCTTCTCCTACCTGGCGGCTAAGACCTGGAATTCTCTCCCCACTCACCTCCGCCTCACACAGAACCACATTTCATTCAGAAAGGAACTTAAAACCTGGCTATTCGACAAATAATACACCCCCTCCCTCAAGCGCCTTGAGACCCTCTGGGTGAGTAGTGCGCTATACAAATTCCTGAACTTGAACTTTAACTTGAACGCCTCCTGCCGCTGCCCGCCGGTGCACAGCCCGTTGCTCTCCTGGGCCGCCCGACGACCTCCGCGGCTCTCGGTCCCAGCAGCCGCCGCCCTCTGCTCAGCAGACCAAGAGGAGTCAGCCCGCATTCCCCAGTCTTCTCCCAGGCCTCAGTCGCCCCCTCAAGGGGCACTAACCTGCCAGATAGGCCTCACACAGGGAAAGGGGGCGAGGGGGCCTGGCCTCTATATTCCAATTACGGGCCCTCATGGTGCAGTCACATCCGCAGTCGGCCACAAAGCGCCAGCCGGCGCGGGCCTCCCCCGCCACACAGCTATTGGTCCAGCTGTGTTGCCCCTAGAGCCTCTCGTCTGGAGTCGATCCGCTCTGCGGTACTGGCCAGGGTAGGGGTCCCCGCCCGCAACCTCGGTGACGCCGTCTAGGAGCCTCTCAGAAGGGTGGCACCGCCATCTTGAAGCTGCCTTCATGATCGGCATGGCCCTGGGGTTCACTCCACAATCCAGCTGCCCATCGGTTCCCTGACCTTCGTGGCTGCGTGGGGGTGCCTAGGGGGTCGGTTTCCAGGAGAAATGCAGGGTCCCTTAGCGGAGCTCAGCGCTCACGCTACCAGCCGCCTCGGCATTCAAGCCACGCCCCCATCCCAACACCTCAATGCTACAATTTAAAACGACTTATCTGGAAACATAGGTGTCATCATGGGCACATGCACTAGCCTCTTGGAGCAATTTAAAGTTGAAGCCTCATGTATAGAGGCGTGGGAATCCTTTATTCTCAAACTAAATAAAGAACTTTCAAAACAGGGCAATGCCGGAAAAACAGGAATACTAACAGGGGCTGTTTGGTTCACCAACAGCTTAAGGAAACAAAAAAGCAACTAAACAAATATCTAACACAACTACGAACCTGGGGTTCAGACACCCCCCCCCCCGGAAATCCTTTCCCTAATATTAAGATCAAGAAAAGATTTAAAAAGAGACATTAAGGTGGCTAAGAAACAGTTCAATGATTGCTTTTGGGCATAACTCCTCTACGCCAGCAAACAAAGACTCCAAACTCTTCTGGGAAAATGTTAACCAGTTATCAAATGGGAAGAACTGACACAACAACTCGGATATAATGGAGGATACCTGGAGAGCCCACATCGAACTTACATACAATGTAACTCCAGCTTTAGGCACTACAAAACATGAAACACCAACGGGGTAGGGGACACCCAGCGTAGGAATATTCTACAATATGCCCAGGTTAAAATCACCTGAACCTTCCCCGAGGTTTACACTAGAGCAGGTCCTTAAAATTGTACAAAAACTTTATTCAGAGGGAGCCCTAGGGCCCAACGGCCTTCCAAATGTCCTAGTCTGTCACGATTCGCCATTTTGGGCAGGCCTCCTCACTCCGCTTTTCTCTCACTCCTTAGTGTCTGGTACGATCCCCAACTCCTGGTGAGGAAGTATTATAAATCCAATATATAAATCGGCCGTACGCTCCGATCCTTCCAACTGCAGAATGATAGCATCAATCGTTGAAGCGAAAATGTATGTGGTTGCTCACAATTTTTACTACCTCATGTATTTTGTTTGCTCACAAATGTCACTATTACCTTATGTAACGTATGCTTTTGCAATCTGTTCTTTTGTAATGTTTCTCATTATGTTTCATTTCTGTTCCTTTTGTGAAGCGCTCTGACACCTTCGGGTAAAGTCCGCGCTCTATAAAAATGCACAAATAAAAAAATAAAATAAAATAAAAAACAAAATAAAAAAAAAAATAATATATTTTTATTAATTTTCTTCTTACATTGTAAATCAAACCATAAACAATCAAGGCATGCAGTAAATTTGCCAACGGGTGGGCGGACTAGGTTAGAAGCTGTTCTCAATGCTGAAAAACTAATACGTTTTTGAGCTCTGCTGCCTCCCCTCAATCCCCGTGCAGCAAGCATTTCTCCACTGAGGAGTTCTTGCAAAATTTTTTGTAACCACATTTGGGTTGCAATTCTTTTTACCCATTTAGCAAATTCGCTATCTAGGGTCCTGAGAGGGTTGCAGGTATGGCAGGGCGTTAGTGTACCCTGACCACCCAACTCCTTTCATTTTTTATGGTCCTGAAGAAAAACCGGTAACTCCCACTTATGGTTTGAAACATGTAGACCTATCACATACCTCAGATACACTAGGTCCTATTAAAGCCTTTATTGTATCTACACACACTATTTTAACATTGTCCAGTAGCCTTAGAATAAATAATATTTGGATAAGTCATACCAGGACATTTTTTAACCCACTGACCTTTTTTTCTTTTTTTTTCACATTCATCACTCACATACCCGCTCCACTGTATTTCAGGTGTCGCAGCACACCTTGATGGCACTCGGCTGTCAAGGTGGCCCCGATGATGAAGCATGTCACCGACCAGGTCGGTGAGTGAGGGGTTCCTTAAAAAACAAAGAAGGACTTCTTCTTTTACATCAGGGTCTCATTCCACCAATACTGGCTGTTCATCCTCATCTTTGGTGGTACTCCTTATATTTGTTATATAGCTACTCAACCAGGGGACTGGGAGTACCCTTCCGTCTACTCCAGTGGATAAAATCCCTTTGCTCTCTATTTCTTGTTAAATATATGCCCAGATTATCCCACGGCTGAAAGCCACGCAACTTGTGGATTTCTCATAGCCACGTGCAGTGCCATAGTGTGGTTTGTCCATGGGGTTTGCGGTGCCATCCCATCGTTTTGTTAGCACTATGCCACAGAGCGATTGTTGTCTGGGTGGCCTGAGGCAATCCCGCGTGCTTTTTCCCACCATATAAATAATGAAGAGGGGAGTGCTTACCCATTTTATAGCGTTCTAGTCTATACGTGGGGTGGGTTGCTTCCGCATGAAGCCAGTCTGATATCGGGGTGAGATGTAACGCCCTGTAATAAGCCTCTGCGTCTGGCAGTGATATTCCTCCATTGTATTGGTTGCGGCATAACGTGGCGAGGGCAATTCTGGGTTGTTTTCCCAGCCACAGCAGAGACCGTAGCTCCGCGTTGATCATTTGAAACACCTGTTGCGAGAGGGGGAAATATTAATTTTGGAGGGCATATAGGAACTTTGGGAGTGTGATCATTTTAAACATGGCCGCTCAGCCTAATATGGTAAGGGGAAGCGCCTTCCAACGTTGGGCATCCTCTTTGAATGCGAGTAGTATTTGGTGTACATTTTCTCTATAGTGAGGAAATATAAATGTTATGGTCGAGAAATGTTCCCTAACGTGTACCCCACCGTCTCCATGTACCAGCTTAAAGTGCATGTAACTTCCCTCCTGTGCCAGCTATGAAGACGCAAATACATTTGCGTCCAACGTTAACATGTCCTCTTTCAGATCCACCCTGAATGGGTTGAATATTCCGTTCCTAAGTATGCCATGCCAACGTCTTTTTGTGGTGTACTTTACACATTTTTCAGCTCTGGCGAAGTAGGCCCTGAATTCTGCCATCGAGCCTTTTTCCTGCCTTCTGATTCTGAACGCCTCAGCCTGGGCTGCCTCTGTACCCGTGACCTCTGCCTTACTCCCTGTGCGGCTAACGGCGCTTGGCTCAGCCTGCTGCCTGCCAACACTGTATTCAACCTTCGAATTATCTGTTCCGCTCCTCAAACATACATTCCTGCCTACTAGTTCAAGTAAACATCTTCCAGCTGCAGAGCAAAGGGCCCGGCCTCACTGTCTCCGTGCAAGTAATTCATAGCCTCTGTTACCATGGTAGGCCCATGCCCCCTCGCATCTCATGCAGACACTTAGACGCTTATACACGCACTCACAGTCAGTATAGAATAGCCTCTGCCCAAGAGACCTTTTCCTCTAGATAATATGGTTCCCAAACATTAGATATCAGATATGATATAGGTACGAGTTGATCTGACATGCCAGACTTCTGTCTCTTTCCGCTAGTGTAAATGTCAAGTCCCCTGCTCCCTCCAGTTCCACGTCATTCACGCGTCATGCAGCTGCGCGCGCATCCAGGCCTCAGATTTCTGCTGACATTGCCAAAGTCTGCTAAGTACCCACCTACTCGTGACACTTACATGTGACGTTTCTAGCACACACCTCTATGTCCACGCCTAGTTCACGCCTTTCGATTACGTATTGCTAACACGTGTATGCTGTTATCTTGTTTCTCTCAGCTGTTACGCCTACTGTATTGGTATTCATTCTATGGTTTAAGTATAAAAGTTATGTCTTGTCAATAAAGTATGCTCTATCCCTTCCTGCACCCCAGTGGTGGCAGGAACCCGATATCCGATCTGGTACCATGACCATTCCTTTTTAAGGAATAAAACCCCTAAGAACTCTAACACCACGGACTCTGCCTCTTTCTTTCCGATTGAGTTATTTTCTGTTTAAGTACTTACCTGCATAGAAATTAAGACGGTAAATCAAATATTTACCACATTATTTTGGCGCCCGAATAGGGACCCCTCCCCCACCCCACGCGCCGGTTGGTGCGTTGCAAGCTTTGCCCCCTGCCATCAGTCAAGACGGAACTACGCGTACCCGCAGGATTTCCTTTATCTCCCTCTGGCCCACGGAGGTGACGGAGACTGCGATCAGCACCCAGACGAGGCGGTGAGGAGTGCGGAGGATCCCGACCAGAGCCTAGCCGAAAGAAGCAAGGTCCGAGGTGTCAAGAGGCCCACCAGTTTCCGAAGTATCCACGTGTCGAGTCGAGTCGAGTCCAGTCCGGTCCAGTCCAGTCGAGTTTTCCGAGGCCTTCCGATTCCGTGCTTCCCGGTGAGTACCATTGCTGGGACGTATCTAGACGGGTGCATTGTTATGTATCCGGTAAAGACGTGTTTGGGTACACAAACGCGGTCTGCACTGTTTTAGACAGTGTATCTGTACTGTTTAGCAGTATATCAGTTATTCAAGTTCTTGCACTGTCTTCGACAGTGTATCTGTGCTGTTTAGCAGTACATCCAGTATCTAGGGTAGAGATATAGGTTCAAAATGTTTTTCATGTGATTAATGTCGTGGTATGAGTGATTGTTTAATGTGCATTATTGTGTTTTTGTGTAACTAGCTGTGTTCAGAATAAGTAACCAGTACCAAGTATCCAGTACTAAGTAACAAGATGCCGTTCTTCAATAAACTAAGACAGATAGGAACTAGGAAAGGGATACTAGAGGAAGAAATTCCTATCCCCCCTAGGGACACTCCTGGAAACTATATGTACCATAAGCATGGCTTAGATGCCATATTGTATCTAGATTTATGGGCTGACTATACTAAGCATCTAGACGAGAGACACAGATGGCCCGTTACAGGAACATGGGATGCCGAGTGCATCGTGAAGGTAGAAGAAGCGCTATGGAAAAAGAAAGCCAGACAATCTCAGAAAGACGCCATAGAATTTTGGCGTAAAGAATCACATAAACGTGCTGAAAGAGCGCTCCGTAGAGAAGACAGACATAGAGAAGAGTCAGATAGAGCCCGAGAAAACGAATTAGTTAATGAAGGAATCCGAGTAAAAGCAGAACAAGTAGACCGCGCACGAAACAATCTTGTAAATGGCATGTATCTTGTGGCCGAGGGTTCGCCTGAAACCACTTCAGAAATACCGAAAAATCTGCCGTCACCATTGGTTCCAACTAAAGTAAATCACAGGACTACTAAAGACATATTTCTGAATTCCTATCTAGACGATGTAGCACCCGCTTACACCAATTCACGCGCCCCGCCTACTGACGGTGACGGGGACGGAGGTGGCAACCCGCCTACAGACCATACCCCGCCATTACCGCAACAAGGTTCCCCCGTTCGACAGCCTGCTCCACTTGTTCTTCCACCTCCACCGCTTCCCACACCTAAGGTTAAGATACCAAATCCGTTTTTGCCTGATCCTATTAAGAGACAAGTTCAAGTACACATACAGACTCCACAGAGGGATAATGCCCAAGCCTCCGCCTCAGGAGGTGCGACCGGGGGTCTCTAGACCCCGCCAGCAACACACAGATTACACCTTAGGGACATGCAGAAGTACCCTACACTCCAATCACCCCGTCTCGACATACTCAAAGAACAACTTCCAGTTTGCAGATACGATCCAGTACCCGGCAAAGACGATAGAATGTTGATAGCGTCACTACGCTTGCGACAAGCTACAGATTACCTAATGTTATTTCCAGGGATGACTGATCATCTAGATAGAATATACCATTTTGTCCAGACTGGAGAAAATCCCGATAGTATTAAGGAGGCCCTGGCACACCAGAAAGTTGACACTCAAGCATATATATTACGTTTTTTCATAAATTGCTTAATAAGAGATCGAGACAGGCCTGAGACAGACCAGGATGAAATGGAAGCACTAAATAAGTGGGGTCAAAATATAGCCGAAGGAAAACATGATAAAGTGAATTGTATAGCTAGTATGTACAAGAAAATAAGAAAAACAGTGATAGAAATGCACGAAAAAGAAAAAGAAAATGCCTCCTCCGAGGAGGAGGAAGGACCTAAAGAACGGGAAACAACTACCGATACGATAGCGTATGTAGGTAAGGGAACTTACCTTAGGAAAGGCATTCGTCCAGAAAGCAAGAGAGTTTTTCTCTCTGGCATATCAAAACCGAATTCTCCTGAATATCTGTTTCAAGACACTGATAAAATGCTTCGAGAACGAATGGGGTACCATGTACTCAATTCTATGGATGAACAAGAACTAGCCCGGTCAGCAGTACTATGGGCTGACAATCCTAATATATACAATGATGACACAGTAGCGCAGACATTTCTGAACCTATCCCCAGACGAGCAGAAATTAGCAGGTATATATATGATTCAGCACCTCCTCACGTTATACAGAAATAAACATTCTGATCCAGGTCCCTTACACGATACATTAGAAGCATTACTCATGGATAGATGGAGAGGCCTAAGTACCAAGTTAATACAAATAATTCTAGAACAACGGCACAGATATAACACTTTCTTAGGCCCACAATATGTTCCCGCTCCGCCCCCAGAAAGAAAAATGTATCATATGGAACGCTTTGAAAGGCAGAACCCTTTACGAGAAGTACATCCAGTTATGGGTACCGATAATACCTTGAAACGTGTGTATGTACACACACCTCTGACCAAGTTAGAACTATTGGAGATGAAGAAACTAGTACCCTGTCATGATAAAGACCCTGCAGGTTTTCACAGAGAACTTAAAGACATGTTACTGATGGGAGATTACACATATACAGATATCATGAAAATGTTAAAGGTACTGCTGCCCACCGGCATCTACGAGAAACTCAAGGAAAGAGAATGGGAGGTGGGAGACAAAAAGATTATATGGACAGAAATAGAAGACGAGGAGAAACTTCGTACTCCAGGGCTAGGCCTTGGGGAGAAAGCTAAAGCATTACCAGGTTTGATAGTACAGGTTCTGCCAAGATTACAGACCACTAAAAAGGAAGACTGGGACGCAATCTCAGCCTGTAAACAGAAACACGATGAAGATACTAGTGACTTCAATTCAAGATTCGAGAAATGTTTCATTATTAATAGTGGCCTAAAACCAGGTAGCGAGTCGTACCCACATCTTTTTGTATCAAAGTTAGTCGAGAATTCCCTGACAGCAGTCAAAAACCGTGTATATAAAGTTGAAAGTACATGGCAAGCAAACACGCCATCCCAGATGTTACAAATGTTACAATACCATCAGAACAGAATTAGAGAAGAACAGGATCACGAACAGAGACGTATGAAAGACACGAAAATGAAAATGTTAGTGGCCCAGTCGGTTCCAGCCGACGGCCAGAGAAAGGGTACGACCCAGACAGGTAATGCCGCAGCTCCCGTTAAAGGGACATGCAATTATTGCAAGCAGCCAGGTCACTACGTACATGAATGCCCAGTCCTGAAACACAATATAGCAACAGGTAAAACTAAAGAAAGACCGCATCCGCCTAGACAAGATCAGGGTCAGCAACAGACTTCACAGAATTCACAACCTATGCATGCTCCACCACATACAGCACAGACAGCAGCGGTATCACAGCCACAGCCACAGCCCATAGCCGCAACGCAGCAAGTTTCACGGCAGATGTGCCAGTATGCCCAATCTGATTATCCCGATTATCAACGATACACATGAAACAGCCTAGAGAGGGAGGTTGGCTTGCCTCTTATTGAGATTCCTGTAGATCAAGAGGGTCCTTACGTACACAGTCAAGTATTGGGAAAAGACAGAAAGTTTTTAATTGACACAGGGGCAAGCCGCACAACAATCAGCCATAATGAAGGCCCAGGGGCACCCCTCTCAGGCTCACAGAATGTTTCCCTTGGTTTTTCAGGACAGCCTATTGAAAATGAGGTATCGAAACCAGTCCCCCTGGCTGTGGGTCCGTTATCACGTGTTACAGACTTGTTACTCACGAAATCATGCCCAGAAAACCTGTTAGGTATCAAAACATTGAAGGCTCTAGGAGCTGTGATATGTTGTTCTCCGGAAGGAGTTAGACTCTTTTTGCGTGACTTTAAGGGTCACTATGTATTACGAGAGTTTGATGTCAGATTGAAAAATGTACCGAAGCACCTGTGGGCACAAGGCCCGACCGATGTAGGTTGCATGCACATCACACCATACCGTGTTACACTCAAACAAGGAGTTGTTTTACCAAGAATCAGACAATACAAGTTACCACCCGATGCTGTAGTGGCTTTACTGGAAATCATTGAAGAGCTCATTGCCCAAGGAGTGGTCGTAGAGACCGACTCCAATATCTGTAATTCCCCTATCATTCCGATTCTTAAACGTACTGATCCCAATGCACCGCCAGTATATCGGTTGGTGATTGATTTACGAGAACTAAATAAATGCATTGTTCCACAGTACCCTGTGGTTCCCGACATCTCTTCCCTATTGACTGCTATTGATTCAGAAGCAACGTTCTTTACTGTAATTGACCTCAAGAACGCCTTCTTCAGTGTGCCCATTGATCCAGAGAGCCAATACCTCTTCGGATTCAGTTTAAATGGACGAAGTTTCAAATTTTCACGCGCACCTCAAGGATTCACAGAAAGCCCCAGCATCTATAGTCAAGCACTGAAAAGACAACTTGATTGTATCCAAATGCCAGTTAACACCGCCTTACTACAATACGTCGATGATCTGCTGATCACCGCACGAAGTGAGCCCGAATGTGAACAAGCATCACTGACAGTTCTACATTTTCTGGCCGACAAGGGACACAAGGTGTCTCCTTCGAAGCTACAATTCTGTGTTCAGCAAGTTGTGTACTTGGGTCACTTGCTGTCCAAAGTGGGGAGACAGCTCACTCCTGACCGCATCCAGTTAATTGTAAATATGCCACAACCCCAGACACAAAAGGAAGTGCAGGCCTTTATAGGCCTCACCTCGTACTGCAGACAATGGATTCCCCAGTATGCATTTCTAGCTAAACCACTCATTCAGTTGACAACACAGGAGGCAGCAACTTCGACTGCCCTCCCTTGGACTCAGGAACATACACAGGCCTTTGAGGAATTAAAGAAAGCTTTATGTCAAGCACCAGTTTTAGCAACACCATGTTACAGCAACCCTTTTACACTTTTTGTTACAGAACGTGATGGTACAGCGTTGTCTGTCCTCACTCAAGATCAAGCACGTTCACATAAGCCTTGCGCTTATTTTTCAAGTACATTGGATTCAGTAGCCCAGGCGCTCCCTGCGTGCTTAAAGTCAGTTGCAGCGACAGCCCTAGCAATCAGACAGAGCGATTCAATTGTCTTAGGACATCAATTAACAGTACAAGTTCCACATTCTGTAGAGGTTCTTCTAAACCGAACTCAGACTCAACACTTGACTATAGCACGACTGACAGGTTATGAACTGACACTATTCCAGCCACACATAGAAATCAGACGCTGTAACATCCTGAATCCCGCAACATTGTTACCTTCGATTATGACTAATTCAGCCCCGCATGATTGTATAGAGATCATTAATGCAGTAACAAAGCCCCGACGAGACTTAACAGATGTTCCACTGACAAATCCAGACCTGACACTTTACGTGGATGGTTCATGTATGAGAACAAACACAGGAGAATTAGTGGCCGCCTATGCAGTGACCACTGAAACTGAAGTTAAAGAAACATATCGTATTGATACACTGTCCGCTCAAGCAGCAGAGCTCATCGCTCTGACCCGAGCCTGTATACTAGCCAAGAACAGATTCACGTTATGCTTTCGGAGTCGTACACGACTTCGGAGTGTTATGGCAAGAACGAGGTTTCCTGACCTCTCACGGTGCCAAGATCCAACACGGTCCCCTCATTCAAGCACTATTAGAGGCAATACATCTGCCTTCAGGCATATCCATCATGAAGTGCAAAGCACATACTAAAGTTACAGATTCCATTTCCCAGGGTAACGACCTGGCAGACCACCGAATATGTGGGGGACGCCCATGCCTAAGAAAATAACCGATGTTGATTGTAATATGCTGACAGATTACCTTGCCTCCTTGATGTCTGCACTCCAATCATGTCGTTCACAGGTTGCTGCAGCCTTCCCCGACAACACTGATGTAAAGCCACACGATGTCTGTCCCGGGGATACGGTGTTAATTCGCAACTTCGACAGGAAAAGCCCGCTGGAGCCCCGCTGGAAGGAGCCGAAGATCGTCCTTCTTACCACGAGGACCGCAATCAAAGTGGAAGGCCGAAAGGGGTGGATCCACACGAGTCATAATAAAAAATGTAATGAACTGTTGCCAGAAACTGACTCGTCCACCCCCTCCAAGGACTGCCTGGATACTAAAGACTTCAAAGTTCCAAAAAGAGAGAAAACTCCCCAAGAGGAGTATCGAACAAAACTTCGATCTAGCAAGTCAGACAGTTTAATTGTTTAAGTCCTCCCCTAGGTGAATCGGTTAAATAGTTTCTGACATGTATCCCCTAGATCGAGATAGAGAGAGAGAGAGACAACTCAAGAAACATGCATATTGTAAATCACTCCGTAGTCACTGTATAGTGACATTATTGATTATGTTTTTTCTAAGTCTTCTGATTATTGTTGCCAGTATATTGCTTCCCATATACTACCCTATCTTCAAGCGTGAACAATCTGCTTACAATGTCACTGCCGACCATTCTTTTAGCGAGTTACCCCCCCATGAATTATCTTATAGACTTGCGCTGCGCAACAACACCTTCATTAGTATGTTACATCACTCCCATCAGACTAATAATGCTACAAATTGTTGGATATGTGGCCGACTCCCTCCCTATCAGAAATACAAGGGAGTTCTGCCCCTCTTTCCGTACCCGTTCACACACAATGGCTCTTGTGGAGCATGGTTTAGAATAATTAATTCCTTAGATCCTGATATTGCTGTTTTCGAGGGAAACTGGGTTTGGGGAAACTTGAACTTAGTTCTGCTTAACGCCTGTTATCCTGACAAAAAGGGACTTCCCACTAGAATAGGAACTGATCTAGAAAATGAAGTATATGGATTAGGTAATTATACAATTAACCTTATGATTCTTACTGTCGAATCCGAAGCTGCACCAGTTCTCCTTGCTATGTCAGTATTACCAGTAAAAGGTGACTTATGTGCCAGAAAGAAGGGTTCAGTACACTTAGGTCATAGCAAATGTACTACCGTGGTCGAATTCAGTGATCAAGGCAAATCTTCCTTTAGAGCTACTCGTCATTCCTACTTTGTTTGTGGCCATACCGCATACATACGCTTACCTCTAGATTGGGATGGTACCTGTTACATTGCATTGCTTCTGCCACCTGTTTTTCTAGCCCCTCCTGATTATCACAGAAATACAAATCTAGTAAAGAATAGACTCCGAAGAGATTTCCCGATTGTCGACTATACTGAAACGGCATGGGAGCAATACACAGATTTCAATAAAGGATTCTTTTTCTTCACAGGTCCCGTCCAAAATAGTAAACTGATACGAAGATTAACTAGAACACTCGAAGCAGTAGTGAATGAAACTACCTCCGCTCTAGGCAACTTAACAGAGGAGCAATCTGCCATGCGGGTTGTTGTTCTCCAGAATCGTCTCGTTATTGACGTCATCCTAGCAGATAGGGGCGGAGCTTGTAAGGTCATCGGGTCAAGTTGCTGTGTTTTCATTCCAGAAAACGCGCCTACAGTATATAAAGCTATTACACGTCTTCATAAGATTGCAAGTTTGATACATCAGAATCCAGGCACCTGGACTTGGTCCGGTTGGTTCTGGACAACGTTGACCACTTGGGGATGGAAGATCCTATCCTTCCTAGGCATTGCCCTTGTCATAGTATTCAGTTGCTGCCTGTGCCTACAGTGTGGGCCAGCGATTTGTGGTCTGTGCGCCACTTCATGTATTACACATTCCAGTTTTCACTTAAAACGCGAAAAGAAGAAAGAAGAGCAAATAATGTTACAAGAACAGACTGATCGGTTCATGAGAATCGATATATCATGAAGGGTCCGTAGGGAACAAGGAGGGAATGAGGAAATATAAATTTTATGGTCGAGAAATGTTCCCTAACGTGTACCCCACCGTCTCCATGTACCAGCTTAAAGTGCATGTAACTTCCCTCCTGTGCCAGCTATGAAGACGCAAATACATTTGCGTCCAACGTTAACATGTCCTCTTTCAGATCCACCCTGAATGGGTTGAATATTCCGTTCCTAAGTATGCCATGCCAACGTCTTTTTGTGGTGTACTTTACACATTTTTCAGCTCTGGCGAAGTAGGCCCTGAATTCTGCCATCGAGCCTTTTTCCTGCCTTCTGATTCTGAACGCCTCAGCCTGGGCTGCCTCTGTACCCGTGACCTCTGCCTTACTCCCTGTGCGGCTAACAGCGCTTGGCTCAGCCTGCTGCCTGCCAACACTGTATTCAACCTTCGAATTATCTGTTCCGCTCCTCAAACATACATTCCTGCCTACTAGTTCAAGTAAACATCTTCCAGCTGCAGAGCAAAGGGCCCGGCCTCACTGTCTCCGTGCAAGTAATTCATAGCCTCTGTTACCATGGTAGGCCCATGCCCCCTCGCATCTCATGCAGACACTTAGACGCTTATACACGCACTCACAGTCAGTATAGAATAGCCTCTGCCCAAGAGACCTTTTCCTCTAGATAATATGGTTCCCAAACATTAGATATCAGATATGATATAGGTACGAGTTGATCTGACATGCCAGACTTCTGTCTCTTTCCGCTAGTGTAAATGTCAAGTCCCCTGCTCCCTCCAGTTCCACGTCATTCACGCGTCATGCAGCTGCGCGCGCATCCAGGCCTCAGATTTCTGCTGACATTGCCAAAGTCTGCTAAGTACCCACCTACTCGTGACACTTACATGTGACGTTTCTAGCACACACCTCTATGTCCACGCCTAGTTCACGCCTTTCGATTACGTAT
The DNA here is from genome assembly GCF_964263255.1 of Lissotriton vulgaris. NCBI lineage: Eukaryota > Metazoa > Chordata > Amphibia > Caudata > Salamandridae > Lissotriton > Lissotriton vulgaris. Next base: position 100,966,657 of record NC_141695.1, read on the forward strand.
TGCTAACACGTGTATGCTGTTATCTTGTTTCTCTCAGCTGTTACGCCTACTGTATTGGTATTCATTCCATGGTTTAAGTATAAAAGTTATGTCTTGTCAATAAAGTATGCTCTATCCCTTCCTGCACCCCAGTGGTGGCAGGAACCCGATATCCGATCTGGTACCATGACCATTCCTTTTTAAGGAATAAAACCCCTAAGAACTCTAACACCACGGACTCTGCCTCTTTCTTTCCGATTGAGATATTTTCTGTTTAAGTACTTACCTGCATAGAAATTAAGACGGTAAATCAAATATTTACCACAATAGGACCGCTGTTTGTCTGGGGTAAGATAGATCCCCAAATAGGTGAAGCCATGGGTTGCTACTTGTAGGTCGTGGGGTAAGGATGGCCAGTTGTACCCCTCCTTGGGACTAAATATGACCGACTTGTGCCAATTTATGGTGTAACCAGAGTATTCACTGTACGTGGTTAGTGCCTCAAAAAGAGTGGGGAGGGTAGTCTCTGGGTCCATGACATAAAGCAAAATGTTGTCTGCGTACAGAGTTCTTCTTTCTTCTGTCGCGTCCGTCGCAGACAGTCAGGACCCTCGTATGCCCGGATGCTGTCTTACCACACATATTATCACTTCTATTGTTAGAGCAAATAGGAGCGGAGAGAGGGGACACCCCTGCCGGGTGCCCCTCTGGATTGGGAACTCTCGGGACAAACGGCCGTTTACTCTTACCCTCGCCATCGGTGCTGTATATAGCAATCGTATCCTGCTCCGGTATCGTGGTCCAAACCCAAATCTAGCTAAAGTCGCTTCGAGCTGAACAAAATTGATACCAAACACGGAAACTGGATTTTGGGCTTGAATGGGTACCCTCACAAATATTTCCGTGGTTACTCTTTTAGCTAACCAAGCCTAAAACAAATCCAGCACTCTGTGCGTGCTTCATTGACCTTAAAGCGGCCTTCGACAAAGTACCGAGAGAAAAGCTATGGGCTAAAATGCAAATTTGGTGAGTCCCATCTAAACTCTCGGAAGCCATACTTCACCTTTACTCACATACGTGGGTTCAAATAAGGAAAGGAGATGGGCGCAGAATAACTAACAAGATATTAACATTCATTGGGCTAAAACAGGGGTGCGTGTTAGCCCCATTCCATTCAACATCTATACCGCGGATCTCGAGAACCATCTTCGTCTAATTCAAGCTGACCTCCAAAATTGGGCAAAACACCAATACCCAGCCTCCAATATGCGGACAACATTGTCCACCTTGCCCAAACTCCTACAGGCCTGCAGCGTTTGATCACTCAACTAGGTGCCTACATCATCTCAGCCCAACTAACAATTAATCACCAAAAAACTAAGGTGATGTGTTTTTCCAAATATCATACTACCACTCTCCCAGATGGAATCCTACAAATATTTAGGGTTTCATTTTGACAGCAACCTCAAATTTAAGCTTCATTTGGACCAAGGGAAAACGAAAGCACAACAAATGCTCTTACAGAAGAAGCTCAAACACTGCTCATGTGGTCATCTGCTAAGGTAATCGCAGCAAAATTACTACCTTCTATATCATTCGGCTCAGAAATGCTGAATACAAAAGACGCCGCAGCCCTAAACTCATTACAATCGAGTTTTTTTAAGAGCCTGTTTTTAATTCCAAGACATATTTCACAGGCCCAAATTCGTCTAAAAAAACAGAAACCAGCGATACAAGGGGCAATCGCCAAGTACTACTGGAGGATGAGGGCAGCAGAGGATTATACCTTAGCCCATTACTGTTGGGCAGAGAATGAAAATCAAGCCTGGCAAAACAATTCTATCTTTACAGTATTAAAAGAATCTCTCTCAGCATTACAGCTAGCGAAAGCATGGCTCACCATTATCACATACTACAGATTTAAAACTGTCGTCAATAACGCAATCAAACGGATCTCGCTATTAAATGATAAAACAAACTTTGCAAAGAAACACCTAGCATGGGCAGTGATACACTCTTATCAGAAAATGAAACCTCAAACGTACTTGTCTGAACACCTCTCATTTAAAAAAAAGCATTATCTGACGCTGCTACAGCTGGGGTCATTCCCCTCGAAGGATTTGACCCCAAAATGGAAGCAGACCTGGATGACAAAAGAATGCCACCTCTGGGGTCAGGGTGAAGAGACATTATTACATATTTTATGTATTTGCCCTTCACTACTGGAAATTCGAAAATAAATTCCTTTGAGAGTTGCTGATGAAAGAACAAATAAGGACATGCAGACTGGCGGTCATAAAATGCCTCGGAGGTTCGTCGATCCCACTGTCCTGCAGGGCTATATAATGTTGGAAAACGGTGGCAAAAGAACTGGCTATAAAAAATGATCTAACATGAGTATCCCTGAATTGAACAGTTTGCACACTTGCTAATTGCACAATTTACATTTTAATATTTTCTACTGAATGGTTAGCACATTCTTTTATTGTACTTATTATATCTTTTAAGATTGATTCTCAATCTAATTAGATGGCGATTGTCTGAGGATAGGACCTAGTCGTATCTTATTGGTGGTTTTCCCACTCTTTTACGATTTTTAACTAAATCAAATAAAAGTATCATTGACTTGACTGACTCTTGAAAGTTATGGGGCTGTCTGTCAAGCAGGGGCTGAGAAATAGGGTAGTTCAAAGCGTGTTTTCCCAATGTAAATTCCCATATAGAAAATAGATCCCCCCTATGAGTCCCAGGAACCACCACCTCCCCGGGAATAAATACAAAGGAATGAGGGGCCTTGAGGAACCACCCCCGATCCTGGGGACCACGATCTACCCGGGGCTATGAATAAATTGACTAGGGTGGATGTGTGGATCCCCAGAGCCCCAGGGATTGCCACCTCCCCGGGGCTAAGTTAAATATTGAGCTGGGGAGACGCACAGACCTCCCAGGGCTCCAGGTACCACATATTTGCCAAGACTTTCTTTTTTTATTTTAAAGGAGGGGCTGCATGACCCCCGGGCCGGTATCAACCCTGGGGACCACCAACTCCCCTGAGTGTCCCATGCAAACAGAGGGAGGGAGGCCACACACTCCCCAACCCTCCTGGAGCCATACATGGCCATGGGGTCCGCCATCCCCCGGGGACAGCTACTACTATGTCTCGGAGTACCCACCCCTGGGACATAACTGTTTGCTTGGGAGCTTTGAAACGTTCCAGTTCCAGCAGGCGGGAGCTGCCAAAGTGCTCCCACCAACTAAAAGTGGAGGTTTCATCTCTTTTCCTGTCCGCAGCCATGCGGTAGGGAAAGAGATGAAATGATTGCTCATGCATGAAGGGAGCTGCTGCCTTCAAGCAGCTCTCTCCATGCAGCAGCAATGCTGCCTTCCACAGGAGGCAGGGACCGCGGAAGCCTTGAGTCTCCCCCGGTGGTCATGGAAAACGAACAGAAAGAGGCAACATAAAGGTCAGCAGCAAACAGAAAGAGGGAGAACAAAGGTGAGAAAAGAGCAGAAAGAGGCAAAATAAAGGTCAGAAACTAGCATAAAGAGGCAGAATAAAGTTCAACAGCAAGCAGAAACAGGCAAAATAAAAAGGTCTACAATGAGCAGAAAAAGGCAACATAAAGGTGAAAAACGAGCAGAAGTGGCAGAATAAAGGACAGCAACGAGCAGAAAGAGGCAAAATAAGGTGAGAGAGCAGAAAGAGGCAAAATAATGATCAGCAATGAGCAGCAGAAAGAAGCAAAATAAATGTGAGAAATGAGCAGAAAGGGGCAGAATAAAGGTCAGCGATGAGCAGGAGGACACCGACAAAAGATGAGGAATAGCAGAAAGAAGCAAAATAATGATGAATAACAAGCCGAAAGAGGCAAAATAAAGGTGAGAAATAAGCAGAAAGAGGCAGAATAAGGGTCAGCGATGAGCAGAAGGAGGCAAATAAAGGTGAGAAACGACAGAAAGAGGAAAATAAAGGAAAGACATGTCAGAAAGAGGCAAAATAAAGGTAAGCAACAAGCAATGAGAAAAATGCCAAAAGAAAGGTCAGAAACTGGCAGAAAGGAGGTCAGAACCACGAAACAGGAGACAAAATAAAGGTGAGAAACAAGCAGAAGGAGGCAAAATAAAGGTGAGAAATTAGCGGAAAGAGTCAAAATAGAGGTCAAAAATCAGCGCCAAGAGACAAAATAAAGGTGAGAAAAGAGCAGAAAGAGGCAATGTAATGTCAGCAATGAGCAAAAAAGAGGCAGAATGAGGTTTCAGAAGGGAGCAGAAAGAGACAAAATAAATGTTGGGAATGAGCAGAAAGTGGCAAAATAAAGGTGAAAAATGAGCAGAAAGAGGCAGAATAAAGGTCAGCAAGAGGCAAAAGGAAGCCAAATAAAGATGAGAAACGAGCAGAAAGAGGCAGAATAGAAGTCAGAAATGAGCAGAAAGAGGCAAAATAGATGTCAGAAACAAGCAGGAAGAGGACGAATAAATGTCAGAAATGAGCAGACAGAGGCAGAATATACGTCAGAAGGGAGCAGAAAGCAACAAAAAAGAGGTAGAAACCAACAGCAAGAAACAGAATAAAGGTCAGGAGCAAGCAGAAAGAGGCAAAATAACAGGCAGAACGAGCAGAAAGAGGCAAAAAAGAAGGTAGGAGCGAGGAGAGAAGAGGCAGACAAATGAGCAGAAAACAAGCAGAAGAAGCACATTACCAAAGGAAACACAGGGTAGCGGACTGCAGGCAACCTGGACCCGAGGATCACACCAGGGGAAGCTGGCATGAGGACCTGCTCCCATGTGTCCCCCACTTGTTTTTACTGCGCACCCAGACAGACCCAACCATACACTCATGCACCCACTCACGGACCTACTCACGCACCCACATACCCACTAATGCACCCACACACCCACTCACAGACCCATTCAGAGAATCATGCACCCACTGAAAGACACACTCAGACACTCATGCATTTACTCAGATCCATTCAAGCACTCATGCACTCACATGCCCTCTGAGAGACTCACATACTCACTCACTGACCAACTGAGACACTCAAGCATCCACTCAAAATTCCTGACACTAGCGCACCTACTCACAGACCCACTCACAGACTCTAACATCCAGTTACAGACTTACTGAGACACTCATGCACTCACTCACATACTCACTGACTCTCACATGTTCAGACACACACTCAGACACTCATCTACCCATTCACTGACCCATTCAAACACTCATGTACCCACTCACAGATCCACTCAAAGTCAAGCATCCACTGACTGACCCTCTCAGATAATCCCTCACCCACTCAGAGACCCACTCAGACACTCACACACCCATTAACTCACCCACTCAGAGACCCATCCATCCACTCACATACCTTCAAAGACTCTCATGCACCCACTCACAGACACAGTCAGAGACTCACACATCGACTCACAGACCCACTCATGCACCCAATCACAAACCCATTCAGACACTCATACTACCAGTCACAGACCCACTCAGAGACTCATGCCCTCACTGACAGACCAGCTCAGAGACTCATGCACTCACTCACAGACCCACTTGGAGACTCATGTACCCAATCACAGACCCACTTAGATATTCAAGAACCCACTCACAGAGCTTCTCAGACATTCACACATCCACTGACAGACCCACTCAGACACTCTAACATCCATTCACAGACTTAGTGAGTCACTCATGCACTCACTCACACACTCACTGTCAATTGTAAGTGATTACCTTTAGGAAATAAAATAAAAAGAAACTTGGAAATGTGCTTAAAAAACAAAGGTTACAGGGGCATTATAGTTAGCAACATTTAAAAAAGAAAACCTTAGAAATTCACTGAAAAAACAAAGTTTACAGGGGCATTTTATTTGGGAAATAAAATTTAAAAAACATAGAAATTCACTGAAAAACAAAGGTTACAGGGAAGTTATAGTTAGGCTCATATTTCACTTGTACAGAACCAGTGAAATTCAGCAGATATAGTTAGCTGAACTAACTATAACGTATGCCCACACAATGCACTGCTTATGACCCCACATATTACATCACTGATGACATGGTCAGTGACATTACTGATGACATCTCAAATGACATCACGGATAACATTATCCACAGATGTACTCACACATCTTCACACCCCTATAGAACCTCTCATACACCCACTCACATGCCGACACAACCACTCACATATCCATACACAGACCCATACAAGAACTCACACAACCATTCACTCATCCATAGAGTCACTCACTCACCCACTCACTCACTCACTCACTCACTCGTACAGCGACTCACACAACCATCCACTCACTCATACAGCCTTATACAATCAATTACTCATCCAGACAGCCAGTCACATAGCTGAAGAAAGGGCCCAAATGAACAGAGGGGAAGAACATGGCGGCTGTGAGTTAAGCGGTCACTTGCCGCCGGTGGTGCTACCATCCCACGGAGACATGCAGCAAGCAGAAAACTGCAAATAATCGATAAAATGTCACTTCCTTGTGACTTCTTTGTGACCCCCACCCACCCAAATCATGATCATTTGAAACTTGGCTCACCTGGGGAATGTGCGTTGGAGCGTCTGCAGACCTCCCGCGCTGGTTCGTAGCGACTCTGGAGCTGAGATGGGGCCAAAGGGTAGCGGCTTTCAGACTTCTCCGAGTCGAGACCGGAAGAGGCAGAGGCAGCACAGCGAGCTCTGCTGCTGCGCCAGCCATGCTGGAGAAGAGTGCCGGTGCGGAGGAGACAGGCTGGGGTGTACCTGCAGAGAGGTGTAGGTTTGTCTCAACGACCTTGAGCCCAACGTTGGAGGAACATAAGGTACTGGGGAACCAGAAGGTGGGGGGCACAAGTGAAGTAGCAGAGGTCGGTAAGCTTTTCCTACCTCTCTTCATCAGACCGCAGAGTCGTCCAGGGCAGACTTTGGAGGGCCTGGAGGGGATCTCCTTGAGACCAGCACAATACAGCCTAGTGCAGTCTCGGAGGTTATTAAACTTAAGTCAGGAAAAACTCTGATAATAAAAGTTACAAACAGAGGCAGGAAACGAGGAGCAGCAGAGCAGGGGTCCATAAAAGGGAAACATCTTGATAAAAACACCAAGTTGCCCCTAGAGGGTAAATCCGCCTTAAACATACACAAGAAGGGGGGTACCACCTTGGAAACAGTACCTGAAGATAACTCTTCCTTTCAGTTCTGTGAGATTAAGGGCAGGGGTACCAAAATTAGCAGAAAGAAGGGTCACTCCCTAGACTCCAAAGTAAACATGACTCCATCATTAAGAGCCTAATTTAAGGTTTTCCACAGGTTTTAGACGTGGTAAAACAGGGGGAGACCCTTAGGAAAGACTTTGAGTGGTCTGAAACAGAAAGACAGCCTTCCCTGGGATTTATGGAAGAGATTGAGTCAGGAAATACTTCTACCCCTATACCTACACCTACTCCTGCTATACCGCCTATAACTGCCAAACAACTTGAACTATTAAGCAGTGTTGAGATCTCGGGAGCAGATACAATCATGACAGTTGAAGTCATTGGGCATGCCAGAGGAGAAAACCTTGCAGCGTAAACTGTAGAGGCCAGTGGCAGTGGTAACAGCAGCAACAACGGTAACGGCAATGGGAGTGGTTGTGGCAAGGGCAGTAGCAGTTGAGAAGTGGGGGAGGTTTCTGAGAAAGAGGGGCCCTCTGTGGCATCTTTGGAGGCTCTTTTCTCTACCCTGTCTTCAGATATTCGAAAGGGGTTTGCTTCCTCAGAGACAAATCAGGGAGAGATCAGGCTCTTCTATGAATCTCTTGAGAAAAAACTTGACCTTCTAAACTCCAGGACTGTGGCTCTAGAAAGTTCAGTGGAGGAGCTTAAAGACGACCTGGGAGCAGCCAAAGCTTGTATTTCAACGCTCAAGAAGGAAGAGGCTGTGCTCAGAGATAGGATAGAATTGTTGCAAAACAACTCCTGGTGCTACAATCTACGCCCTCTGAATGTGTCTGAAGCAAAGGAGGGAGAAGACCTTAAAGGTTTCATTGTAACCCTGATAAATGAATCGGTTCAGATTGAAGAGTCTGAAGAAGACTTGATGAGAGATATACAAAGGATCCACAGGGACCCCTGCAGAAGGCACCCCAATCGAACAAACCAAGAATGATCTTAATAAACTTCCTGACTTTTTCCTTGAAAGAGAAGATACTAATTGCTGGCCTAAAGCAGAAGTCACTGAAACCCAGATACTTCGCTTTTGAAATCTGTTTAGATTTAGCTCGACTCTCTTTAGATCGACAATGGAAGCTACGGAGGACAATGGATGACTTTAGGAAATTGGGGGCTGTTGTCTAATTAAAGTTCCTGGCACATTTAAAAATTATGCACAGCAACAAAATGTAGAATGTGAAAACAGTGCAGAATGCGGAGGAGCTCTTGGAAAATTTAACTTTAAGTCCCTAAATAGTTTCTTAACTGGAATGGCACATCACATATTTACTAGAGGATTGGATGCAAATAGTTGATTATGATTGAAAGTCGTATAAATCCACACCTATTGTAAAGATATTCATGAGGCAATTAGGGTCAGGAACTGGGCCAAATTGAAATACACGAGGGTCACAACACAACGCTAGAAACATCACTAGAAATAGTGGGAGTTTCAGCTGTTGGCTCAATTTAGTTATTAGTTACAGTCAGGGACAGGGCAGGGTGCCCCGGCAGGCAGAATCTGGGCCACCAGTCCAGGTAAATGGGGGTAGGTTTCTCCGGGGAGGGGTTCAAGGGTGGGGAAGGGAAAGAACCGGTAGTAGATCACTGGGGTAAAAAAAGAAAAAAACTCTCATTCACCTCTTGGCCTAGTCACTTTCTACTGGTTACTGTTCTTGGTTTGGTGTTGATACTTGTGGAGATCGGGCATACTCAGGGTTCCGCTTTTTAATCCCCCATGAGAACGTTACAGTGTTGATCTTGAAATGTTAATGGCCTCCGGGTCAAAAGTAGGGGGAAAAAAATTCTTCAATATCTTAAAGATTCCCCATCACAGATAATTATCTTACAGGAAACAAATCTCATGCAAGAAGAAATAAGTGGGATCTGTGGGAAGCTCAGATGGGTGGAGCACTGTGTTAGTTCCTGTCAAAGCGCCAATATCAGGGGGGTAGACATCCTAGTTAAATAAACAAGCAAATGCTCGTCTTTTAAATACTATGACAGACCCAAGTGGCAGGTGGGTCATTGTCAAGTTATCTATTACGGGTTCTCTTTTAACAGTAGTAGGCTATTATGGCCCTAACCAGGATGATTCCTCCACTTTAAAAAACATTTTTGTGAATTTGTTGAGATTTCCAGATATGGCCATTTGAGCCCGGGACTTCAACATAGTCTTGAACCCTCAAATGGACAAATCCCCAAGTAACAGGGCAAATGTTTTGTCTAAATCCAGGACATAGCTTCAGATGATGAGGGGGCAGAAAGCCCTATCCGATATCTGGAGGGAAAGATCAGGTGCTCAAGTAGGTGTCTTATTTTACAATTGAAAATATGGACACAAATCAAGGATCGATTACATCTTGATCAGTAATGATTTGAGGGGCAAAAAGGTTATCTGACTCCCCACCTATCAGGCCATGCGGCGGTATGGATGGATCTAAACTTGTTAGAAAAAGAACAACTGAGGGTGTGGACATTCAATCGTACACTTCTTCTAGATGAATCAGAAGCCTGTTACTTATCTCAGGAGACAGAGTTCTTCTTAAATCAAACATAGGTTCGGCAGAGATTCCAGTGGTGTGGGATGCCCGGAAGTCCTATCTGAGAGGTTTAGTAACAAGTACGACCTCTTATAAGAACAGGCAGCACAGGGGGGAAGTTACACACATTGAGTGGGAAAGGAAGGCGGTTAAAAGGAAGATCAATAATGAGGATGACCAAGTTATATGCCAGGCACATTTTGCGAAATTGAGAACTTTAAAGGATCATTTAGAGAACATTATTCAGACCAGGATCTCTAAGCAATGGGAAGCTAGTAAGCTTGCCCATTTTGATTCCGGTGAGGGGGCTAGTAAACTTTTGGCATGGAAGGCCAAAACTGACAGGGTACGAAATCTTATAAAACAAATTGATAATAAATACACTAATTCATCGGCAGTTAACGATGAAGAGATCCGAGAAGCCTATTTCACCTTCTTTCAAGATCTGTACAATGAAGATAACAAGGTAGATAGCAACTGTGCACGGGAATGGCTAAATCAGATTAACCTCACCTCCTTAAATTTCTCCCAACGAGAGAACCTAGAGCATGAGATATCTTAACAGGAGGTTAGGAATGCTATTTCTGCTTGTAAGGCAGGTAAAGCCACGCGGCCGGATGGCCTTCCTGTAGAATTATATAGATTCCTGGGAGAGGCGATAATTCCGACCATGACAACCCTCTTTAACAAAATATTAGTTGAAGGAGTTAGACCTCCTACCTCATGGGGAGAAGCCACCAGAGCATTGATCTGAACACCAGAGAAGCCTCCAGTTAATTGTGGGTCATACAGACCTATTTCAAGCTTACCCCGACTAACTCATGCTTTAGCCTTTGCTCTAACAGTAAAGAAGTCCCAAACTGGGGACAGGTTATGTCTATTGAAGGTGGAGGTGCTACTTTGACTTTCAATGCCAGATGAAGTGGAGGATGGGCATGGCTGAATTTGTTTCTGTTGTTCACTTACAGCACCACTACTTGAGGTCGAGCTGGATGGAGGTCCATGCCGGCCATTCTGACTAAAAAAGATGGAAGCTGTAGGTCGTGTTGGTCTTGTAGTTAACGTTGGTGGTATCAATGCCACGCCGCCCATATCCCGCTCAGCAGCCATCCGGGCTAGGGTTCAAATGTCTGTCTGCTGCATGCCTGCTGGGGCTGGAGTGACAACTGTGATGACTGGGTCATCGTCAGACTGTTCATCAGCAGCAGAACATACCACTTCTTGTTCGTCGTCATCACCCATAAGTGGAAGCTTTGCGGGAGCCTTCCTTTTAGGCTTAGCTACCTTTGTCGGCTCATCATGGGGTGACTCACTCTCAGACCGCATTGGTGGGTTCCAATCAACATCAGCATCATCAGAAGGAAGGGGGCTTGAAGAAGAACTTCTAGTATCCCTCCTTGACCTTTTTCTTGCTGGGGATCTGAAAGACGATGGATAATCATCATCAGGAGGAGTGGCTTCGTCGGATACCTCCTCTTGAATAACAATTTCCTGATGTGCCCCTACTTCTGGAGGAACAAGCGTTATAGGCAGTTGTGCCGCTCCATGAACCTCTAGTCGCACCTCTCCATGCACCTGTCCATGCGCCTCTCCTTGCGGATCTCCTTGCAGCTGTACTTGCACCTCTCCTTGCGGCTGTACTTGCGCCTCTCCTTGCCCATGTACTTGCGCTTGTACTACTTGCACCTGTGTTTGTGGCTGTGGTTGTGGAATACTCGTCAGCTGAGTTACACCCAGCGTTGGTTGGATGGTACTTTCTTGTGATGAGCCAAGATCACTGGTCGATGGTGATTCAACAACCAAAGTGGCTGCCGCAGCAGCACTCATGATGGTCTTGGACCTAACTTGGCGTAGTGGCACTGAGACCAATGAAGCGGAGGTGCTGCTTCCAGCTTGGTCCCCGGCGAACACTGCTGCATCTGCAGGCCTAGTTTTTTTTCTAAAAAAAGGTGTTTGTGGGCACACCAGTCTCCTTGATAGATGGTTCCACTTGCTTGTTCTGCTCCTTCTTACTGGCAGTGGCACTGGTGACTTTTTCCGCTGAGGCGCTACGGCCAACTTTCTTTGGGGCCATCTTCTTGAGATGTGAGAACAGCAGGCTGCAGTTGCACGAGTTGCAGAGTTGTCTTGTCTGTGGCCACACGTGACGTTGTGCTGCACACACCGCTGCCGGACTTCCTCCTGGCACTGGTGGCTCTCTTGTGCACTTAAAAGCAATGGAAGCCAGAGGAACATCAGTTATACACCCCTAAAAGTCGAAAAACACTCAAGAATCACCACAATCCCATGCCATCCATGCCCTCAATGATGTTTAAATTCAAGACACCCCGGAGAAAGACTAGTCCCATGCACCACTGAGTAGCCCTTGGGCATGATGGTTGAAAGCAAGGCAAAGTGGGTGCAGGCCTGAGGACACTGCATGCCTTCAAAATGGTCCCTTGACCCCCACCACATGGCCAGGCCCTGCCTGTACCAGGCCTCAAGATGGCCCCCACCCACATGGCCAGGCCCCAACAACACCCCCAAAAAGTCGAAAAACACTCAAACATCACCACAATCCCATGCCATCCATGCCCTCAATGATGTTTAAATTCAAGACACCCCAGAGAAAGACTAGGCCCATGCACCACTGAGTAGCCCTTGGACATAATGGTTGAAAGCAAGGCAAAGTGGGTGCAGGCCTGAGCACACTGCCTGCCTTCAAAATGGCCCCTTGACCCCCACCACATGGCCAGGCCCTGCCTGTACCAGGCCTCAAGATGGCCCCCACCCACATGGCCAGGCCCCAACAACACCCCCAAAAATCGAAAAACACTCAAACATCACCATCATCCCATGCCATCCATGCCCACAATGATGTTTAAATTCAAGACACCCCAGAGAAAGACTAGGCCCATGCACCACTGAGTACCCCTGGGCCTACTGGCTAGTGAGGCTTTACACGCAACTCACAATTAAAACAAAAAAACAACATATAACAGTGAGCTAAAATTCCATGACATAAATAAGAATTACGTTTAAAAAAAATCACAGAAACAGTTGTATCATGCACCCATGACTAACCCTGGGCCTACTGGATACTGTGGCTAGCTACCCACCACAATATATATTTTCTTAAAGTTGTGAAAAAAGTTTTAGAACTGGAGTTGCCTCAACTGCAATGCCCCAAACAAACAACAGCAACTTACTTGTAAAATCTCAAGTCCAAAAGTGATCCAATTAAAACAAAAAAACAACATATAACAGTGAGCTAAAATTCCATGACATAAATAAGAATTATGTTTAAAAAAAATCACAGAAACAGTTGTATCATGCACCCATGACTAACCCTGGGCCTACTGGATACTGTGGCTAGCTACCCACCACAATATATATTTTCTTAAAGTTGTGAAAAAAGTTTTAGAACTGGAGTTGCCTCAACTGCAATGCCCCAAACAAACAACAGTAACTTACTTGTAAAATCTCAAGTCCAAAAGTGATCCAATCCCCAAAGTCCAAAAAGTCCTCAAATACAAATATCCAGCAGCAGCCACAAAGAGTAATCCTTCCAGCTCCAGATCCAAATGAAAAGTGACCAGGACATGGACAAAGCACTGGGAGGAGCCTGCTGGACAGGAACAGGAAGTTGGAGACTCTGGGGCACTTCCTTCCTCCCACCCCCCCCAAAATAAATGGACTCCTGCACCCAAAAGTGCAGCCAAATGTCAATCACAGGCGTTATTCTGATCAAAATCATAATTTTCACAAGGTTTATGCTTCCTGCGGCGGATTTCTTGTGCAGAATTGCAATTTTTGCAATTTCGGGAACGCGATCGGTTCAAACCTCCTGCCGGGAGTCAGCTGCGCGCCGTCATAGGTGTTTATGACGTACTCACGTTGTCAAACTCTCGCCGTGCAAGATGGCAAGCCGCGATGACGTAATTGCGTTCGAAAATCTCTCGCGCGATCACGCAGCAAGATCGAAAATGGCGCAGCACACGCAAAACCGAGAGAAAAACAACATGGCAGGCTCAGAGTCAATCAATCAATCAATCAAAGCATTTATATAGCGCACTACTCACCCAGAGGGTCTCATGGCGGTGGGGAGGGGGGGTCCGCTACTGCGCAAACAGCCAGGTCTTGAGTTGCTTCCTGAAGGCGAGGTGGTCCTGGGTCAGGCGGAGGTAGGTCGGGAGGGAGTTCCAAGTCTTGGCGGCCAGGTAGGAGAAGGACCTTCCTCCTGTTGTGGCTCTTCGGATGCGGGGGACGGCGGCGAGGGCGTGGCTGGTCGATCGGAGCTGGCGGGTGGGAGTGTAGAAGTTGAGGCGGCTGTTGAGGTATCTTGGGCCTTGGTTGTGTAGGGCTTTGTGAGCGTGGGTGAGGAGACGGAAGGTGATTCTCTTGTTGACAGGGAGCCAGTGCAGGTCACTCAGGTGTCCGGAGATGTGGCTGTGTTGGGGGGTGTCGAGGATGAGTCTTGCTGAGGCGTTCTGGATCCGCTGGAGTCTCTTCTGGAGCTTGGCGGTGGTTCCGGCATAGAGGGCATTGCCGTAGTCCAGTCGGCTGGTGACGAGGGCCTGGGTGACCGTCTTCCTGGTCTCGGTGGGGATCCACCGGAAGATCTTGCGTAGCATGCGCAGGATATTGAAGCAAGACGAGGAGACGGCGTTGACTTGTCTGGTCATGGAGAGGGAGGAGTCCAGGATGAAGCCTAGGTTGCGTGCGCGGTCTGTCGGTTTGGGTGCGCTGCCCAGGGCGGGGGGCCACCAGGAGTCGTCCCAGGCGGAGGGAGAGGAGCCCAGGATGAGAACTTCCATCTTGTCTGTTTTCAGTTTCAGGCGGCTGGTCGTCATCCACTCGGCTACGTCTTTCATCCCTTCTTGTAGGTTGGGTCTGGCGGTGGCGGGGTCGTTGGTGAGGGAGAGGATCAGCTGAGTGTCGTCGGCGTAGGAGATGATGTTGAGGTTGTGTTGGCGTGCGATGGCCGCAAGGGGGCTCATGTAGACATTGAAGAGGGTGGGGCTGAGCGAGGAGCCCTGAGGGACGCCGCAGATGACTTCGGCGGCTTCTGATCTGAATGGGGGAAGGCGGACTCTCTGTTTCCTTCTGGCGATGAAGGAGATGATCCACTCCAGTGCCTTCTCCTGGATTCTAACGTTGCTGAAGCGCTGCACTAGGGTGCGGTGGCAGACAGTGTCGAATGCTGCGGAGAGGTCCAGGAGGATGAGGGCTGTTTCTCCGTTGTTGAGCAGGGCTCGGATGTCATCGGTGGCAGCGATGAGGGCGGTCTCGGTGCTGTGGTTGGCCCGGAAGCCAGACTGCGAGAGGTCGAGGGATCCATTCGTCTCGAGGAAGGCGGCCAGCTGCTTGTTGACGGTCTTCTCGATGACTTTGGCCGGAAACGGGAGGAGCAAGATGGGGCGATAGTTTTTGAGTTAGGTGGGGTCCGCTGATGGTTTCTTAAGTAGAGCGCTGAGTTCGGCGTGCTTCCAGCTCTCAGGGAAGGTAGCGGTGTCGAAGGAGGTGTTGATGATGTCCGCCAGGTGGGATGCGATGACAGCGTCGGCCTTGTTGAAGACGTGGTGGGGGCAGGGGTCGGTTGGAGTCCCGTTGTGGATGGTTTTCATCGTGCGGATGGTGTCTTCGGTGCTGATCGGGGTCCAGGCGCGTAGGGTGGTGGTGGGGAGCGTAGGTGCGGTAGTGGGGAGCATTGGTTGTGTGCTGAAGCTGTTGTGAATGTCAGCGATCTTGTTGTGGAAGTAGGAGGCGAGGGAGTTGCAGAGGTCTTGAGATGGGGTGATGTTGTTGTTTCCGGCGTTGGGGTTGGAGAGCTCTTTAATGATGTTGAAGAGTTCCTTGCTGTTGTGTGCATTGTTGTCCAGTCGTTCCTTGAATGCAGTTTTCTTGGTGGCGTGGATCAGTTGATGGTGTTTTCGGGTGGCGAGCTTGAGGGTGGTCATGTTGTCTGGTGTAGGGTCTCTGCACCATGTTCTCTCGAGGGCTCGGCAGTTCTTCTTGGAGCTCTTGAGTTCGTCGGTGAACCAAGGTGCTTTCTTGCTGCCGGGTCTGCTAGGCGGGGTCCTCAGTGGGGCCAGGTCGTCTGCGCAGCTGCTGATCCACTTCGTGAGGTTGTCTGCAGCCTGGTTGGGGTTCGCTGAGCTGGTGGAGGGGTGCTGGCTCAGGGATGCGGCAAGCTGGTCGGCTGTGATCTTGTTCCAGCTTCTGCGTGCAACCTGTTGCTGGTGGTGGTGGACCGTTGTTCTTTTGAAGCTGAAGTGGATGCAGCTGTGGTCCGTCCAGTGGAGTCCGGTGGCGTGGCTGAAGACGATGTTCTTGCTGGATGAGAAGACGGGGTCGAGTGTGTGTCCGGCGTAGTGGGTGGGGGTGGTCACCAGCTGCTTGAGACCGAGGTTGGCGAGGTTGTCCAGCAGGGTGGTGGTGTTGCGGTCGTTGTTGTTCTCCAGGTGGAAGTTGAGGTCCCCGAGGAGGATGTAGTCAGCGGAGGGGAGGGCGTGCGGGGTGATGAAGTCGGCGATGTCTTCGCTGAATTGTGTGCGTGGTCCCGGGGGTCTGTAGATGAGGGTGCCTCTGAGGGTGGTCTTCGGGTCGGTGTGGATCTGGAAGTGCAGGTGTTCGGCGGTTGTCAGGGTGTCGTCGGTGTTGGTCGTGATGCGGATGGTGTTCCTGTGGATGATGGCAATGCCTCCTCCGGTCTGGTTGCCGCGGTCCCTCCGGGTGATCTTGTATCCATCCGGGATGGCGATGGCGATGTCGGGTGCTGAGGAGGCGTTCATCCAGGTTTCCGTGAGGAAGGCGACGTCTGGGGATGTGGTGTCGAGGAGGTTCCAGAGTTCGACGGTGTGTCTGTGGACGGAGCGAGTGTTGAGCAGGATGCACTTCAGGTGGTTGCTGCTGGTGATCGGCTTGGCGGGTGCGGTGCAGGTCCGGATGCAGGTGAACTTGCAGGAGTGGCAGCTGAAGGGTCCGTGGGTTCGTCTCGGGGTGGCACGGTAGCATCCCGGGATTCAGCCGGTGTTGAGTGTGTTAAGTTCGGTGGTGTTGTAGGTCCGGCGGGGGGGGCTGGCGTCTGCGGGGGCCAGGGGTTCTGGCGCTGGGCGCGGGCCAGGCGCAGACGGGCGCAGACGGGCTTACCTTTGGCGCGCCTTCGGTGCACAATTGGCGCGCCCGCTGCGCGTTTGCCACTCTGCCATATGTGGAGAGTGGGGGGGGGGGCGGAGCGAGGGAGGAGCAGCTGGGAGGCGGGAGCGGGACAGCGAATGGGAAGGGAGAGAGAGGGAAGGGGGCAGGGCCGCAGGGGGGCAGCGGCGGGGAGCGGGCGGGAAACGCGACCGGGGCTGGGCGGGAAAAAGGTACAGAGCAAAGAAACTACGAGCAGGGGGCAATGCAGAAGGAGAAACGAAGACAATACAACGGGGGAAAAATGAAGAGAATACAGCGGGGAACAAAGCAGATAAAGCAGACACAAGCGCTAGCAGATACCACAGCGCAGCGGAGGAACTACAGCTGCAGCAGTCAGGAGCACAGCTGCGGGCAGCGGCGGCACTCGGCAGGAACGGGGCCAGCCTGGGCTCACTCGCAGAGAGTGTGCGCAGTGCGTGGGGTGACCGGCCCAGAGGGTCAGAGGTCACTGCCCACCACTGCGTGCACTCTGCACTATATTGCCCAGTGGGAGGGAAGAGCAGCTGGGAGGCAGGAGCGGGGCAGCGAATGGGAAGGGAGAGAGAGGGAAGGAGGCGGGGCCCGCAGGGGGGCAGCGGCGGGGAGCGGGCGGGAAACGCGTCCGGGGCTGGGCGGGAAAAAGGTACAGAGCAAAGAAACTACGAGCAGGGGGCAATGCAGAGGGAGAAACGAAGACAATACGACGGGGGAAAAATGAAGAGAATACCGCTGGGAACAAAGCAGATAAAGCAGACACAAGCGCTAGCAGATACCACAGCACAGTGGAGGAACTACAGCTGCAGCAGTCAGGAGCACAGCTGCGGGCAGCGGCAGCACTCAGCAGGACCGGGGGCAGCCTGGGCTCACTCGCAGAGAGTGTGCGCGGTGCGTGGGGTGACTGGCCCAGAGTCAACGCCGCGTACGCGATATTGTATTTTTTCAAGCACGACCAAGCAAAATATTTCGCAGCTTGCGAATTTGCGGATTATTGGGTAAATTCGCGCAATTCGCGAATCGCGAAATTGTCGAAAATCCGCAAATTCGCCCGCGAAACGGATTTTACGCCCACGCTTAGTTGGCGGGAGGCTTGCTGCATGCAGACCAAAATGTTTTTTTGAGAGGTAGGAATCTTTTTGACCTCACCCATGATTTTATAGGTGCTATTGTTTTCGCCTCCACTGTCTCACTCCCTTTGGCAGCAATGACACTGGACGGCACCAAGGCATTTGATAGGGACAACTGGAACTATCTAGCGGCTGTGCTGGAGAAGTTTAATTTTGAGCCAAAATTTCGTCGAGTTATGAATCTTATATATAGTGACCCCTCGGCGAGGCTTTTGATCAACGGAAATTTAACCAAATCCTTCAGGATTAAAAGAGGAACCAGACAGAGTTGCCCCCTCTCCCCCCTCCTATTTGATATGTACATAGAGCCTTTTGCTCAACGTCTCAGGGAGAAGATGGGTATTACACCATTTAAATATGGAGCTTGGGAGAGAAAGGTAGCCCTTTATGCTGATGAAGTACTAATCCTCTCATCAGACTTAGAGTTGTCTTTTCCTCACGTCATCCGCTTAGCACAGGATTTTGGTCTTGTGTTGGGATACGAGGTCAATGCAAGAAAAACTGAGATTATGTCATGGAATCTGCCAGGGTGTCGACATCAAACTAAGAGCGAGATGAGATATTTGGGATTGAAGATTGTCCAGAACATAGATAAGATTTCGGGACCAATCTTTTGAACGTTTCAAGAGAGTGTCAGAAACTCATAAAGTCCTGGGCCCATCTCCCTTTGACTATTTTGGGTAGAATTAATTTAATCAAGATGATAATTCTCCCAAAAGTCACTTATCTTTTTAACACCATTCCTTTATATTTTGAGAAGCAGACAATCGATAAACTTCAGCAATCCATTAATTCATTTGTGTGGTCCTATAAAGCCACGAGGATATCCTGGAGAAAGCTAAGGCATAGGAGGAAAAAAGGGGGCCTCATACTACCAGATTTACAGTACTACGCCTGGGCTTTCCAGTTAACACACTCAAGAATGTTGCTGAAATCCCCAGATTCATTGGAGAGGGGGATAATGTTTTTAGCTATGCTTGATCAAGTGGGGCTATCTCATGAGGGCTTTCTTTTTAAATATGGAGTCTAGAAATGTTTCAAGAAAATAAGGCTGAATGTCTTTTTGACTGTGGCTCGTACATGGGCCAGAATTAAACAATACTTGGGCTTAGACTACTTCCCAAGTCTGGCTCCACTGTGGGGTTCTCCGGGGGCAATGGGCTGTCTGAAAGATAAACTGGCAGCCCCTTTAAAAACGGCTGGGTTCTTGGTGTAGGGAGATTTGGCCATTGAGGGTTCACTCTTGCCTTGGGCATCATTAGATGATAAATTGGAGGAGGGCATGTCTAGATTCAAATATCTACAACTAAAGCGCTGGTCCCAGAGTCTCAAAAAACCTATAGGCAAGGTGAACATGGTGGAAGAACAATTGGTACAGAGGCCAACAGGGAAGAAAGAAGTATCTTTCTTTTACTGGTCCATCAAGGAGGTCATTTATGGGTACTTTAGACTAGCCAAAGAGCTGTGTGGAGCTTCTATACCAGATAGAGACTGGGTAGATCTGTGGCAAACTTATTTTAACATCTTATTTATAGTTGTAAAGCCAGCCTGGTTTAGGAGAAACCACTATTTTACCACACATAGGGCTTACCTAACCTCTGCTAGACTCTCTAAAAGGGCTAAGGGTTCCCCTGTCAGTTGTAAAAAATGTGATATGGTGAATTCCTCTGATACACATATATTTTGGGACTGCCGAGCCATCTCTGAATTCTGGGAGAGAGTAGGGAACACTCTAATGGATATTTTGGGCCTCCCAGTATACATTTCTCTCGGACTTATCATTTTCGGTATATCAAGTGAAATCACAGGCTTGAGCAGGGGCTTCCTATTTTACGCTATCCTGCAGGCTAGACGAGAAATATGTAAGAGATGGGTTGAGGCCATACCCCCCCACACATTCAGACTTGTTTCCTCCGTGTATAAAACCTCTAGGATTGATTTGGCCAGACTGAAAAGTAACAGAATGAAAGCCTTTTGGGATTAGATGAATTGGTCTCCTGTTTAAGCACTAATTATTTTGTCTCGCTTTAATGAGATCAGTTAAATATTCTTTGATCCTATGATTAAGCCTCAAGGGAAGCTCTCCGACTGTGCTGGGCCTCGCCATTTTCTGGTTCCCAGTTCCGATTTTGGGTGGGCCTTCAGCAAAATTCATTGGTTACGAGTAATCAGTAGAGAGCGCGACCACCCTCTTCTTGACAACGAGAAGTCAGCAACATGAAGGGGGTTAGTCTGCTACTTGTAGGCAGTTGACAGATGCGAGGTTTACACCTTGAGGGCCTATGTTTCAAAAACTGAGTAACAGTAGTGACTTCCTAGACTTCTAGTTGTCTGGGGTTGGAGGCGAATGAGGAAAAAAAAAGCCACGCACATAGCTACAAACTCACCTATACAGTTACTCACACACCAATACAGTTACTCACACACCCACTAATTTACCTATGCAGTCACTCATGTATCCACTCACTCACCCATACAGCCTCTGAACACAGCAGGTCTCACCCATTCAAGCACTCACACACTCATTGTGTGACCCACAGGGCCACTTACATATCCATTCACACCTTCATACAATCACTCACAGAGCCACTCATACAACCACATTCACTCACACAGCTACTCATACAACCAGTCACTTACCCATACACCACCCACACAGCCACACACCCATCTGTACAGCTACTCACCAGCCATTTATGCATTTATACAGCCACTCACACACCTACCCATGCAGTTTCTCAACACAGCAACTCACTCACCCATACAAGCACTCACACACTTGCTACCACCCCACACAACCACTAACATACCTATTTATACATCCATACAAGCACTCGCACATCCGCTCACTCTCCCATACAGCCATTCACATACATTCACTCGCTCATATAGCCACTCACACACCAACTCACTTAACCAAACACCCACTCAAACAGCCACTCACTCCCCATACATCTGCTTATGCACCCATTCACTCAGTCAGTCAGAATATTTTTATTCGACTTGTTCCAAGTCATACAAAGAAACAAAAACAATAAAAACCATTACATGCAATACTTATTCCTACATTTTCCTAGAGGACAACCATCTAAGTATACGATTTAAAAAGTTATATACATGGTAAAAAGAAAAAAAAGAAGATTTTACATTTCATATCAAAAATACATAGTAAAACCATTAACTTTAAGGCAAAATTTGGCCAACTGCTTTCGCCCTAGCAGCGGCTACCAGGAAATTTGCCATGCAGAAAGTAATACGAGGATTGTACAAAAGTTGTAAAAAGAGCAATGCCGGTCGCACCTGAGTAAAGTCGGCTTCTTTCAAAACAGGGAGCAAATATTTCTTTCTCTGCTCTCGATACAAACTGCAGAACATGACAAAGTGCATTGTATCCTGCACAGAAAAATGGTCGCAGCTACAGGGAGGGGCTAAATCTGGCTTCTGCCAACTCTTAAAAGAACCCAAATAAAAATGTAGCAAATTAAATCTAAACTTGGTTAATAAAAACCTGTGATAAGGGAATGTGACAAAACTCAGATAAGGAGCGAGTGAAGATGAGCAAACCAGAAGGCTATGTTCCCTTACCGCTGGTTTCAACAATTCGTGTTCCTCACGTCGCGCTTCTTGCCTTTCCTTAAATGACTTTTTTATAAAGTCTATATCCTGTACCCTAATTTTCTCTGGGGATGAAAAAAGTTCCGGGCGACCCAGATCTGTAAATGTTTTAACTAAATAGGCCAACCATGGGATACTACTATATTTGTCAAGGGATAAGACGTCACGTAGAATTTTATGGTTCAAGGGGAGATCTTCATTCAACCACATTTTCAACCACAGAATCAGGGGGGCTAGACTCAATGTATCTGACAGATAGGGTAGGCCCACCTCTTTAGGAATAGAATAAGTTGGGGTTGACTGTGGTACAGAGAGCAGGGATCTGATAAATCTATTCTCTGCTCTCTGAATTGGGTCGAGATTTACATACCCCCACAAAGGGGAACCATATAACGCTATGGCCACAGGTTTACTCATATAGATTTTTAAGAGGGCTTCCATGGGCCTGGCCCCTAGCTTGTCAGCAAAACCCAAAAGTGCTGAAGATGATCTAATTACGGCCAATCTCTTTGCTCTTATCTGAGGGCCCCAGGATCCTTTCTGGTCGAACAATACACCCAAATAGGGAAATGTAGATACCTTGGAGACGGGGACCCCCCTACAAAAAAATGTTTTATGTCTTTTTTTATTACACTCGTGCCCCATTACCATCGTATGTGACTTAGAGACATTTACCTTGAGGTCCAGGTTTTTCATAAAAGAACCGAAGGCGTCCAAGAGATGCTGAAGGCCAACACCAGTGCGGGCGATCAACACAGCGTCGTCCGCATACAGGAGTGCCGGTATTTTGGCACCTCCTGCATACGGGACATCAGCTTCCTGACCCCGCAAATGTCCGCCCAAACCATTGATGTAGATGGTAAAAAGCACCCATTCACTCACTAATAAAACCATTTATATATCCCACTCACTTACCCATACAATTACTCATGCACCCACTCACCCACCCATACAGCTATTCACACAGACACTCACTCTCCAATACAGCCACTCACACATAAACTTAGTTAACCAAACACCCACTCAAACAGACACACCCATACAGATGCTTATACACCCATACATTCACTCATACAGCCAGTCAGACACCCACTCACTCACCCATACAGTCACTCAAACATCCAGCAGCCTACCCATACAGCCATTCACACATCCATTCACTCATTTAGTAGACTTTTAGTAAGGGGGCTTTAAAAAGCTCACCACAGCTTTTGCTTGTGGCCCAAAGCTTGCGGTTACGCGCACAGTTAAGCACACAGGCGCCATCTGACTTTTCTCTCTTTTATGTTTTATTAAGCACATCGCTCTCTGGCACCCTTTCAGCGCACGCACATCACACACCACTCGCCAGATGTGCCTCATTGTTGATTTACATAACAAATGCTTGTTTTACTTTTAGCGCGAGGCGTGCGTGCTTATCAAATATGGTTTCTTGTTGTTCTCGCCTCACCTTCGCCCCTTCCATGTTGTGCTCGGCCTTCTGTGGCCCTCACCTTTCATTTCTCGCCAGGGACAATGACTGCCTTTCTTAACGATCAGCCACTGAGCCTGTTCTCAGGGGCTGCTCTAGGCTCATGGCGGCCCCGGGCAGGGAGCGTAGGTAGGGGGCCCGAGGCCGCCAAATCCCTGCCAGGGGCCGCCACGCAAGTATGTATCTAAGGATATATATTGGTGTGGCGGCCCCTGGGGTTTGGCGGCCCTGTGCAGGTGCACAGCTTGCACATGCCTAAGGCCGGCCCTGCTGTTCTCTTTCTCCTAAACAATTCTCTCTCCCTGCCCACCTCTTTTCCGGCCTCACACCTCTGCATGACTTACTACGCGGCCTTAGCTCACTTCGGTTTCAGTGGTCATCGCATCTCCCTGTTGGATTCCCCTGCTAGATTCTCTTTCTTTCCCTCCTGCTTACATTCTTCTTATTATCACTCTCTCCCCACCCAGCCCTCTTACCCTGCCTCACCTCTGTGTCTTGCTGCCTGCCCTCAACTTCCTTTGTCTCGAACCTCTGTGTTTCGTATACCTCTCTTATTCATTTTTAATTGAATGTTTACTTCACACACCCAAATACATATGCTGTCACCCCAGTACTGCTGCAAGCTTCTAATTTTCAAGTACTTTGCAGCACTGGTGCTTTGTTTGTACGCATAGTGAAAAGCTGACAGCATACTTTCCATCAGCAGTGCGTATAACATTCAAAAATACTGAGTACAGGAAAGGCGTTCTTGAAAATAATGATTTCAACAGACCTTAATTGTTCTATAGCTGCTCACAGCGCTGTATGGATTGCACAGACATCATTGAGCAATTCTTATCAAAGAAAATTCAGGTAAGAACCTCAACAAGCGTTTGATGATTGCAGTTAGCTACATTAATAAACAGGAATGCAGCATGTATATTTAACGGTTTGCAGCCATTATCCCGCATTTTTTATCCCGCGGACTTTCAGTCTACATACCATTATCCCACAAGGTCATTGACCTCGCATACCATTATCCCGCATTTTTTCAAAACGCATGTGCATTTATCACACAAGCCTTTACAACGAATTACGTTTTAAAGGCATGTATGGTAAATGCATTTGCGTTGTGAAAACCACGATGACGAGAGAGGTAAGTGGGTTAGTGATTGTATAGTGTAGTGTTGTGTAGTGTAGTGTTGTGTTAGTGTAGTGTAGAGTTGTAGTGGTTGTTTAGTGTAGGTTTGTGCTGGGGGAAGTGTTATAGGGTTTAGGGTTGTTTTGTAGTGTTTGCGTAGTGTAGGGTCATGCTGGGGGTAGTGTTTTAGGGTTTAGGGTAGTGTTGTAGTGTTTGTGTAGTGTAGGGTCATACTGGGGGTAGTGTTTTAGGGTTTAGGGTAGTATTGTAGTGTTTGCGTAGTGTAGGGTCATACTGGGGGTAGTGTTCTAGGGTTTAGGGTAGTGTTGTAGTGTTTGCGTAGTGTAGGGTCATGCTGCGGGTAGTGTTTTAGGGTTTAGGGTAGTGTTGTAGTGTTTGCGTAGTGTAGGGTCATGCTGGGGTGTAGTGGTTTAGGGTTTAGGGTATTGTTGTAGTGTTTGTGTAGTGTAGGGTCATGCTGGGGTGTAGTGGTTTAGGGTTTGGGTAGTGTTGTAGTGTAGGGTCATGCTGGGGGTAGTGTTTTAGGGTTTAGGGGGTGTAGTGGTTTAGTGCAGTATTGTAGTGTTTGTGTAGGGTCATGCTGGGGGTAGTGTATTAAGGTACTGTTGTAGTGTTTGTGTAGGGAAGTAAAGTGCTTTATGGTAGTGCTGAATATTACATTAGAGTGTAGGGTAGTGTAGGGTAGAGTAGTGTACTTTTACTTACCTTTACAACTTTTACAACGAGTATACCTTTAACATGCATGCCTTTTCGTTGTAAAGGCATGCGTGCTAAAGGCATATTCGTTCTAAAGGTTTTTGTTCTTTTATTTTGCGGCCTAATTGTCCATGCGGGATTACTTTTGCGGACTGATGGTATGCGGACTGATGGTATGCGGGATTACGTCATATATTCAGTGAGAATCAATTGTATGCGTGGGAGAAAAGCCAGGTTTTGAGTAGTTTCCTAAATTGGGTATACAAGTCCGACCGTGCGCAGGTAAGGGGGAAGGGTGTTCCAAAATTGAGGAGCCAGGGTCGTGTATCTGAGGCCACTGTGGAGTGGAGTGGTGTGGCTCACTGGTTAGAGGCGGCAGACCCATAAGCAGAGGACGGCCCGGGA
This sequence comes from Lissotriton vulgaris, assembly GCF_964263255.1. Taxonomy (NCBI): domain Eukaryota; kingdom Metazoa; phylum Chordata; class Amphibia; order Caudata; family Salamandridae; genus Lissotriton; species Lissotriton vulgaris. Next base: position 100,991,981 of record NC_141695.1, read on the forward strand.
CCAGGGTTCGATTCCCGACGCGGCAGGGTCGTGGATCAGGGTCAGCGGGCTTGATAATTCTCGCCTCAGTGCCTACTCCAGTCAGGGACCACACTCGGCAACTCTGGGCATTAGCTTGCCTCATCTTCACAACGCCCCCCCCCAGACCGCCGGGGATGCTTGGTCGCACCTTAGAGATACCCATTAGGGACCATCTCTCAGGGTGAGTCAGGACGGGTTCCCCAGCGGTCGAAGCGCGGAGATACTCCTCCGGGAGTCGATTCTAGCGCTATATAAACCCACAATTAAATTAAATTAAACTGTGTTTTTTCAGTTTAAAAGGGTGGGACACCAATATGTTCTTATTAGAAGAGTGTAGGTTGCGAGATGGAAGATACCGCTGGATGTTTAGGGCAATAAAAGTGAGGCAACGTCCCGACAAGGCTTTGTGGATGGTGCAGCCCAATTTGAACAGGCAGCGTTGGGGAATAGGTAGCCAATGCAGACTTTTCAGCAATGGCTTCACATGGGATAGCTTAGGCTGTCAGACAATGAGTCTGGCTGCCTGATTCTGGGCGCGTTGCAGGCGAAGTGCTTGGGAGGCAGGAATACCCACGTAAAGGGAGTTGGCGTAATCGATACGCGACATGACCAGTGCAAGAACCACCTGGGTCAAAGCTTCGGTGGAAAGGAACCTGCTGATTTTCCTAATTTTGCGCAGATGATAAAAGCATGCTGAGACCACCGAGCTGATATGGGCCTTCATGGTAAGATCACAGCGGATCATGATTCCCAGGCTTTTTACTGACGAAGCTGGAGCAGGGAGGCTCCCTAATGAAATGGACCAAAAGTTCGAGTTCCATGGGTTGGCCACACTGCCCGTATGAATCAGCTCTGTTTTATCTGGATTTAGTTTGAGTTGATTGGCATTCATCCAATCGCTGATGAAAAACATTATAGATTGAAAATTGGAGATATAGCATAGTTGAACACCACAACCTTCCTTTTGCGCAAGGCAGTTATCAAGGGAAGGATGTACAGATTAAAAAGTAGAGGTGATAGGGCAGAGCCCTGTGGGACCCCACACGTCAATGTAGTTTGTTCTGCCCTGAAACCAGCCAGGCGAACAGATTGAAAACGATTACTGAGAAAGGAGGTAATGCATCCCAGTGATAGGCCCTGGAGCCCGGCACTGCTGACACTGTCGACCAAAATCTGATGGTCGACCGTGTCAACAGCAGCTGACAGGTCAAGGAGCACCAGGGCCTGGGTAGTGCCCTGGTCCGCTCCCTTTCGTAGCTCGTCCACGACTGATAGGACAACAGTTTAGGTGGAATGTTCAGGTCTAAAACCTGCTTGGTGGGGGTCCAGGTAACAGGTCTGTTCAACAAACGAGCTAAGGCTGTTGGCAACATGGGCTTCCATAACCTTACTCAGGTAGGGTAGCAGAGAAATGGGGCGGTAATTGCCCGGTACCTGCAGATCTAAGCTGGGTTTTTAAGGATAGGGACAACCTCATCTTAAATAGATCTGGAACAATCCCTTGAGCAAGGGAATTGTTGATAAGCGATAGGGGAGGGTCAGGGCAGCGTAAAAAAGCTTCCTGGAGGATGCGAGGGGGGACAGCTGCTCATAGGGGAGCCGGAGCCAATTTTCTTGAGAAGGCCGTAGAAATTTTCCTTAGTGACCGGAGGGAAGTGGTCCAAAAAATCACTGTTTGACTCACACCATAAGTAAGGCAGAGGATCTAAAAGTTTAGGAATGCTTGCCTTAATGGTAACAATTTTAAAACGTAATCATTTTTTTAAAATGATTAAGTGAGTCACACAGGTGTTGAGAGGGAGTGGGATTCGCAGTAACTCTGTCTAGTTTAAAAAGTTTGTCCACTCTCGAGAAAATCTCCTTGGTTTTGTTGGCGGAATTCAAAATTTTGGACGAAAAATACTCAGCCTTGGTCAGAAGGATCAATGCTTTATAATCTTTAAATAAGGACACAAATATAGCTTTAAGACTGGGACAATAGTTACTTCGCCATTTGCGTTCCGCTTGCCTGAGGGTTCATTTCTTAGCCTTCAACTCTGTCGAGAACTAGCGTTGTGCGTCATGGGGCCTCTTCATTTTAACTTTCGTCAAAGGGGCTAGGTTGTCTCTGGCCTCATCCAGCCAAGCGTTAATTTTGGCCGCTTGAGTATGGAGCGACACCTTCCCTACTCTAGGTGCCACGGCAGTTAACCTGGAGCAGAAGTCGTCCATGTCCACTTTGTTCCAGTTTCTGGCTTTCGATATGCTGTATTCACTCTCTAGGGGCCGGTTTTGTTAAGTCTCTCTGTTTGCTTCCAGTCCTGCATCTGATTGGCATAAACAAGAAGTGAGTGTTTTTTTTTTCACTCAGCACACCTCCACATGTGGTCTAAAAATATGCAGTGCACTCAAGCCTCCCCGGGCCATATGGGGGTTGGTAGCTCGTCAAGTTTTTAGTTTGCATTCCAAATACCCCCGTTTTTATCACGGTATAAAACCAAGGCTGCAAATTTCACATTGCAATGGGAAAATCGAGACTGGATGACCAAATCGTACATAGACCTCAGGAAACTCGAGAGCATTGCGTCAACAGTGCTGCTGTGCTAGAGATATGCAGAGGTACAAGAGGGGATTTACAGCGCACACCACAATGTAGTGTTTTAGGTTTTGAGACACTATGCACATTATTTTGCACGTTTTCTTCTTCATTAACTCTCATGATTTTAGTGATAATTTGACATTATAGCACCTGACAAATCTTGGAAATGATTTCCCTAATCAACATAAACAACTGCATTACAGTAAAATTGCTTTTTAAAGACAACCAAAGCTGCATCTAGGGATCTAATTATATTTTTCTAATATACTATTTTAAAACCCCCTGGGAAGTCATATCTTGTAAGTGGCATAAAATGCCTCATGCAGTCTTCAACAGTGTCATTTTTTGAAAACATTGGCAAAGCCAACAGCTCCCGCTAAACACTTATAAGGTCCCAAAGGCGAGACCTATTGGCTATGCCAATGCTTGTTCCTTGTTGCGACGCCTCCTGCGGCAGGGGTAGTCAAGTGGCATAGACCTTATCCACGTTTGACCCCAAAAACAGCTCTGTGCTGTGATGCAGGACAGCCTGACAGCTGCTGCAGGGCTGTCTTGCTGATCAAGCAGAGTGAGTTGGACAGGTGAGAGCAGCAATGAACTTAATTGCAATAAACAGTAATGTGTAGGTTTAATACAGTGCAGTCAGTTGCAGTTCTGAAGTTGTACCTCGAACTAGACCCATAGCCCGCAGCTTGTTACTCATTCCTGAGCCCTAGCAATGCCCACTTCTAGGAGGCAAGCCCCAGTGTCATGGCTGAAGGCTATTTACCAGATAGGCGGAAGCTGTCAATAAGTGAGCCCCAGCATCTGGTGCTGATCTTGTATTCTTTGTTCTCCATTGGCACTCACAAGTGAGGCATTTTCACTCCATTCCATCCTTAAACAATCCCTATTTGTGTTGGTGTTGTAGAGAGCCACCCAGGCTCTTCCCTACTTTTAAAAAAAAACTTTATTTATACGTTTTTCAGTACATAAGAAGGTACATGAAAGGCAGTTCCACTGACGTTAAAAGCAAGGAAACAAGCATATGGTGTAAGTGAAGCACTAAGGGAGGATCACATCATCTGTTGTACATAGCATGACAATCAGCAAACAGCGTTATTATGATGGCACGAGTCCATGATCATAAACAACGATTCATTTGTCCGTTACATCCGAGACTTACAATACAGCACTGTATGTCAACATCTCTGCAATTTGACAATGAAGAGTGCCATTCCTATTTGTAATGATAATGTGGGTACAGTATTAGAGCAATCATGTATTCCCCTCTTGCAGGATTTTTGTATAAGTTATGCCAATCATGCTTACTTCAATTATCTCCAGTCATAGATATTTGATTTCAATTTAGAGCATTACAAATCAGGTCGGGGGGGAGGCATTCGCCTCACACGCAGTCATCTCAGTGTCACTCGATGCATCCGCAGTGCTCAAGAAATATACCTGGAGAGGCCCCCAAATATCTCTAGGTCTACATTTCAGTGGCAGTGTGTCAGCATATACAGTATGTTGCTCCTTGCAGTGTGTGAGATCTGCTAGCCAGTCGTTAAATTTTGGTGCCCTGCCTCACCCCCATCAACATGCCACTCTACGCTTGGCGAGCAACAGTGCTATGTCAAACAGTTTCCGATGTTGTTTGGGTATCTTCATAGTGTAACCCAGCAGCATAATCAGTGGGTCTCTATCAAAGGGACATCCCGTTATTGCTTGAAGAGCCGTATGTACTTCCGTTCAGTAGTCCTATACCCCAGGGCACTCCCATGCTAAGTGTATGAACCCTGCTCCTTCCGCCTTGCATCTTAGACATCTATCGTCCTCTGATAACCGAAATCGGAGCTTCAGCACCGGCGTATAATACATCTGTTGTAGGAATTTGTAATGTATCACTTTTAGCCGACAGCTCGCCGATATGTGAGCGGTTATAGCACAGCAGTAGTACCACTGGTCATCTGTAATTTCACTCCCAATGTCCACCCCCCATCGCATGCGTGCCGGGCTATCAGCCTCTTGGCTGTGTGCTCTTATGTTCCGATATATACTTGACACTAAATGTCCATCTGCACCGGAGCTCAACATCCTATCTAATGGGGCGGTTATAGCAGGCTCAGTCGGATAATCCGGCAGTACCCCCTTCAATCCCTGTGATAGGCGTATATAGTAGAATGCCTCGAGTGGGGTACGCTGGAGTCCCTAAAACAATTGCTCCTTGTTTCGAAGTTGCCCGTCTTGGAATAAGTCCCCCCACTTAGCAATCCCAAGTCGCCTGCACAACCCCTGAAATCTCGATTTCTGTAATAGAGGCATCAGAGGATGATATGTAAGTGGCATCTGCGGGGAATATATCACCTTCACCTGTAATTTACGTGCTATACGTCGCCAGGCATCTATCGTGCATGATACGGATACGGTGGTGGGTTTGGTGTCTACTGCTGTGACAGGGCCGTGTATAAGGCCGGACAATGGGAGCGGGTGCGCCACCCAGTCCTCCACCGCATGTATGGTGTTGGGACCATCCAATGAGATGCGTAATGCGCCTGTGCACTCATGTAGTATACCTCGAAATCGGGTACGTCAAATCCACCTTTATCATATGGCAGCGTCACCGTAGCCCACTTGAGGCGTGGTCGCTTACCTCCCCAAAACAATCGTAGCAATTCCGACCGTAGCGTTGCAAAAAAGAACGCACCCGGATAGTAGGGTATATTCAGGAATAGATAAAGAAAGTGTGGTAAGATGACCATCTTTATAAGCGATGCTCTACCCGCCAAGGAAATCGGTAAGGAAATCCAGCGTGTTATAGTATCTGTTAATTTGGTGACCGCCGTCCCATAATTTAGCCTTAGCGTCTCTTCCCTATCTGTAGATACCTGTATTCCCAAATATCGGAGGTCCGAACCACACCATTCAAGTGGGTAATCTAGCTGAAACTCCTTAACAGCTGCGGTGAGGGGAAAAAATTGTGACTTACTCCAATTTATCTGTATGCCTGACATCCTACCAAACACTAAGAATTCTCTTAACAATGGGTTGAGGTTCGTTTGAGGGTGCTTGACATACAGCGTCAAGTCATCTGCGTATAATGACACCCCCAGTTGCCTCTGGAAAGCGCTCGCCTTATGTAACTGTCTTATCCGACAAGCTAAGGGCTCTATCACCATGGCGAACAATAGGGGGGAAAGGTGGCACGAAAGGTACCAGAAGTCTGAGTTCGTTGGAACCTATAAAGTGTCCCCTCTGTAAGACAAAACCAACAGGTTAATGTACAAGGAAAAACATTACCAAAAGGTGAATGTGAAACCACACAGGAGAAGAAGCTTAGAAAGAAGACTAGAACAAGTGCTTGAAAAAATACCCATCAGCCCACTCAATAGCGGAACTTCGTCATCTGGGTTGTATGATTGAGATAGTGGTATCCAGTGTGCCCTTCCTCAGGACGATCCTGGGGCTAGCAAAACTTGGACCACATGGTTGACCCTCAACCATAAAGGATGATCGAGTACAGGCTGTAAGGGTAAAGGGTAAATGAATTGCTATTCACCATGAATGTAAACTGACCAGTTTACATTCATGGTGAATAGCAATTCCTTGCATGCTATTATCACTCTGCTTTTAATCATACCACCTTGATGGACAGACCCAATAAAGTTTTTCTTATGACATCAAGATAGGTATTTTTAGAACACCTGGATTACAATTCTTTTCCTTTTCTTTCCTTTTTTCACAATTCTCGAGCACTGCAACTTTACCCTTACAGCCTGTACTCGATCATCCTTTATGGTTGAGGGTCAACCATGTGGTCCAAGTTTTGCTAGCCCCAGGTTCGTCCTGAGGAAGGGCACACTGGATACCACTATCTCAATCATACAACCCAGATGACGAAGTTCCGCTATTGAGTGGGCTGATGGGTATTTTTTCAAGCACTTATTCTAGTCTTCTTTCTAAGCTTCTTCTCCTGTGTGGTTTCACATTCACCTTTTGGTAATGTTTTTCCTTGTACATTAACCTGTTGGTTTTGTCTTACAGAGGGGACACTTTATAGGTTCCAACAAACTCAGACTTCTGGTACCTTTCGTGTTTTTTACTGTCTAGTTGGGGGACAAGGTACCAAGAGGTCTATAAATACAATTTCCCCTTAGGCCCTCCATTACTCTTTGTCTTTTGCGGGAAAGGTGGCACCCCTGTCGTGTGCCTCTTGTGATCGAGAGGTGAATGGAGAGCCAGCCATTAATCAGGACTCTAGCAGTAGGTTGCATGTACAGCAATCAGATCCATGATATAAATAATCTGGGGAATCCCATTCTATGCAGTATGGTGAACAAATAAGGCCATTCAACCGAGTCGAATGCCTTCGTGGCATCCAGAAACACAGCGGCTACCGGAGGTTATGGTGCTATGGTTTGGATCAATGAAAAAAGGGTGCGCAGATTATGGCTCGTGGAATGTCCTGGAACGAATCCCGCTTGGTCTGGGAGTACTTTTTTGGTCATACGCAAGGAAAGGCGTGGGGCCAATACCTTGGCCAATATTTTAGTGTTGCAATTGATAAGGGACAGCGGGCGATAAGAATCACAGTCTGTGGGATCTTTCCCGGGTTTGAAGAGGGATGTATTAACCACTTCCCGCATCGAGCAGGGTAATACGCCCTTTTCCAAGGACTCTTCGTAAACCTCCTTAAGGACTGGGGCCATTATGTCAATGTACTGTTTGTAAAATTCAGGAGGCAACCTATAGCTGCCCGATGCCTTGCCATTTTTTAATGACATAATTGCCTCCCTAATCTCATCTAGCTCTAGAGGGGCCGCTAAGAACTTCCTGTGTACGTCACTTAGCCAGCATAGTGCTATGTCGTCTAAGTACGTTTCAGTACCCTCTGCTGTGTGCCCTTGAGTCATGTAAAGTGTTCTGTAGTGTGCATGAAAGGCATGGAGAATACCATCTGTGTCCCGGCATTGCCCACCATCCTTTGTAGTGACCTCTAGTACAGTGTTTCCGAACTGGGGATGACTAATGAGTTCCGCCAATGCGCGTTCTGGTCTTTCTCCTTCGCAGTACTTGCGAGTCACCCAATGCTTCCCCCTAAACTTCATCTCTCTGTCCGCTTCCTCTTCAAATTCTGACAGCTTCTGCCTAAATTCCTTATGGAGTCTCGCATCACTAGTCCTGACCATCTGTGCTTCTAGTGCTTTCAGCTCTCTCTCCAATTTGTGTATAGTGCCCCTGATGTCTCTCAATATCCCAAAGCTTTTAGATATACAGAACCCCCACACTGTGACTTTAAACGTCTCCCATATCATCTCCACTCTTTCCACTGATCCTTTAATACGAGGGAAAAAATTAGTAATTTCTTCCCCCAATTCCGTGCTGAAGACGTTGTCTAGCAGGGCTGTGGGTTGCAATCTCCACGGGGGTCTGGCTCCGTCATACCCTGGAAGCCTCAGTTGCACTAATACAGGGCAATGATCCAAGTAGGTCCTGGCTAAGTGTAGGGCCTTGCCCATATCCATGCTTAGACCTCTAGAGAGGAGACAGTAATCAAGCCGAGCCCATGTGTTGGTATGGGATGTGAAATGCGTGCCCTCCTTCTTCCCAGGGTGTAGAAAACGCCAGCTATCTATCAAGCCTCCTTCTTCTATAATACCACATATAGCATCTTTGGATTTCCTATTATATTGCACACATCCATCCACTCTGTCTAATGCAGCTGTCAATTCCACATTGAAATCCCCACCCCAAAGTATGTGCATAGAACCAATATCAACAACTCTCCCACACAATATTGTAAAAAACTCTGGCGTATCTACATTTGGTGCATAACAGTTGACAATGGTGATTGTATCAGTACCAAGTCTACCCCAAAGTATAGCATATCTTCCTTCTGCGTCACTGAAATCCCCAAACTTTGTGAAATGGAGGGTCTTCTTGATCAAGATAACAGTGCCCCTGGAATAGGAAGAGTATGAAGAAAATACCCTAACTGCTGCCCATTTGCTCGCAAAGGTGTGAGCCAGACGTGGTGCAAGTGAGTCTCTTGTAATAATGCTATGTTCGCCTGTTGGCGTTCTAAGTAAGCCAAAACATTTCTACCTTTTCTGGCATCATTAATCCCTCGGACATTCCAGGAAAGTACAGTTATGTAAGAAGTTCCATTATTGTCAGCCGTAGCCGATCAATACTGTAGTAAGCATGCCAGCGAAGGATTCCCCCCGTGCCACACATGTATGACCCCCCTGCCTGCCTACAAGCCTGTATCCGTGTTATGCCTTGTTCCTCATAATGGCTGATGTACTTCAGCCTGAGTCGCAATCACGCAATCATGTCTCGTAGGGTCTGTGCTCTGTCCCACCTCATCTGACCCCAACTTCCTTTTCAAGAGTATTCTACCTACCCCATACACCTTACGACTATAACTATGTCTGGCACCTAAAAAAATCTCATACCTACTCATAGCAGCATGTAATGCTATGCAATTCCCGGTGAGCCCTCTCCCTCCTTCCTCCCACTGAAGCATCCCCAACTTGCCAGAATTCCCATCCTGCCCCCCTCCCACAACATTGGTTAAACACCCCAATATCAGTAGTGTAATAAACATAAACATTGGGGAATTCCCTATGGGAGACATCCAAGGTATGCACATTGCCACCCGCTTCACCTTGGCCCCTCATCCTGTTCGGCCCTGCATGGGCTTAATCAAGGGAGGGGGGGGGGTGCCTGGAATACGTTACCACCAACAGTCCAATACCCGTTCATGGTACTCTGACCATGCAGCGTCTACCATACTCAATAGTAGTCCTCGAATGGACTGCATAGGGAATGTCATTCGGACAACACGACACCCCATCGACCAGTCTGCCAGTTCAGAGATCACCATCTAGCGATTGCTCGTCTTCCTGCCTGCCGTCATCTCAATTGCCATTTCCTTGCCGTGCCCGCCGAAGATTTTTCAAAAAGTCCTCCACTTGTTGCGGATTCATGAAGAAATGTTGTTTCCCTTGGTGGGTCACTCTAAGCTTCGCCGGGTATAAAAGTGCATAGTCAATTTGTAGGGCACGTAGTTTCTTTTTAACCTCCGAAAATTTACGTCGCTGTTCTTGTACTATCAGCGTGAAGTCAGGATAGATTGAGAAGCTGACGCCCTCACATGATAGATTTTGATTAGTACGTGCTGTTCTTAACGCCACACCGCGGTCCCGGTAGTTAAGTAGCCGTGCAATGATGGGTCTCTGTGGGGCCCCGGGTTTAGGCCGTGGTCCAAGTGAGCGATGTGCTCTCTCGACTATGAACTGTTTAGATAATGCCTCGGGCCCAATCGCAGTCAAGAGTATCTTTTCTACATAGTCCTCCATGCGCCCCTTTTTTGTGGACTCTGGCATGCCTATTACGCGGATGTTGTTGTGCCCCCTGCGAGCCTCCAATTCCTCGTTCTTAGCAGCAATTACTCTGAGGATATTATCCATTCTCGCGAGCTGTGTGGTATGAGAGGCTGTAGTGTCATTGTTATTAGAAATTTGTTTTTCTGTTTCTGTGAGTCGCTCATCATGTACATCCAATTTGTGTGCAATAGCGTCCATCCTAGATGACATGCGGTCAACCTTATACACAACTGTGGCGAATCCTTGCCTCATCTCCTGTACCAGCTGTTGTATATCTGTGGTGGAAGAGCTGGAACTCGCTCCTGCTGTCGACGGGCTTTGTAAACCCCCAGTGTCCGGTGTGTGCCTCGTCCCTTTTTTGGTAGCCGTGGATTCAAAGGACAGTTTTGATTGACGATTTTCTGGTCTACCCATAGCGATGTTGTTGCTGGGGCTAGGAGCGCTCGGTGGTGTATGTTTTATACGTGCTTCCCGGGGGAGGCCAGAGCCTCTGCTCATGAGCACAGTGCAGTCTGTCTGTCTACCACCTGTGAGAAGGCAAGTGTGGCCCACAAGCGGATGATATTGGTTCCTATGTGCAGGCAGGAGAGGGCCGCGATGCGTAGCCGAGATCCGAAGAGTCTTCTGAAAAGAACTACACGGGTCCGGGTTTTGAAAGCTACACCCACAGCTGGGATGATGACGTGTGATGCCCCAGGGTGCACCAGAGTGGAAACCTCTTACGTCCCTCTACACGGTCCCGTGGTATCTACGATGCTGTTATCGTTGAGGCAAGGAGGCAGGAGTATCCAGTGCCCCGCCGGTGACCACGGCAGCCAGCCTGGGAAAAGATAGTTTTCACGCAAGCTGCAGTAAGAGTAGCGGATAGGTAGAAGCAGTCGGTACCCGTTTGCTATGCAGTTTCTCAATGAGCATCAATGAGGACACGGTCCGGTGTTTTATGTTTGGGAGACGTCCTGTTATCAATTACGTGTACTGATGCAGGTCTTCTTCAATCGGTGCCCCCCAGGCTGTACATTCATAAATATGGATATGTTGCCGCAGCGTGACGTGTATGTGAGCTGTCTTAGGGTCGGCCTGGCGTGGCTGGGCGTTATCCATCACCCCCTCTCGAAGTTATTGTCCCGCTACGTCCTACGCCTCAACCATTAAATTTTTTTTTTTTTTTGCAGAGTTTATATAGCGCGAACTAGACTTGAACCGAATCAGGTATCAGAGCGCTTTACATCTCTGGATGTTGTGCCAAGCCGTGCTGCTCACCTGCGGCTGGTTTGTGGCTATGTCCTGGGAGGGGGAGAGGCAACAGAGTTCGGTTTAGGGCATCAGAAGGGCCTCACCACACGAAAGACAAAATCTGCCTCCTGGGGGGTGGGGTGGGGAGTGTGTGTAATTCCGAGTCCCCGCACCACAGATACTCACAGGCTCGGTGAGGCCACTGCATCCGTGGCCTGCAGGCAAAGCAATGCGGTCCGTCCCGCTGTGAAGAGCTATGACCGAAATAGCCCTGTTGCGCGGTTCGGTCATGCTGTTGCCTTCCCGCAAGCTGCCACAGGCTATGTCGGCAGTCCACAATTCAACAGCCTAATGTGGATAAGTCCCCACGCCCCTGACGGTAATGGCGGGCGAGGTGGGCAATTTCTCCGGGGGGAGCAGCAATGCAAAAAGTTCAGCCCTTACCGGTGCAAACTCCTCGGGAGGCTAGCTGTGGAATGAACCAGCGAAGCTTTCATGGTATTATGCGCTCCCAGGCCCTTCACGTGGTTCCAAGTGTCTCTGCCCCCTTCGCAACGAGCACAGCCGTCTCCTCGCCCGGTGGTGTTTCAGCGGGGCTCAGCACCTCCTCCGGTCACGTCCCGGTCCCCGGGCCTGCTGTGCCATCATGCTCCTTCCCATAGAGCCGACGCCTCCTAGAAGTCGCATATAGCAGTGTATGACCTTGTTCTCGGTTCCGGTACCTCGTATGCTTTAGTGCTGGGACAGGCTGGCAGTTAAGACCCTTTCGCGATGTCTTTGTCTGATAGGCCTACACTTCCGACGGGAAGCCGTGGGGGACAGTAGTTCCCGGTTGCCAGCACCTCGCTCTCTCAGTCTCCAGCACCACAGTCGGTCGATGGCCTCGTTACCTCTCCCTCCGGACTGGCATGTCAGAACGCAGCCAAACTTTCACAGAGTCCGAAGCTTGATGTGCTCAACCCTCTTGTGCGATTACTTCAGGTTTGGTTTTAGTTGGTAAGGATAATATAAGGATTAATGTACCAGGCTTGCAGGAGCCTCACGTGTGGCCATTCTGCATGTGCGCCCTCTAGCGCCTCCCAGGCTCTTCCGTACTTTTGTTGCACACTACATGCATCCACAAACCCCTCAGGCGGGCTCGACCCGAGGGGATAACTAAACGGCCGAAGACCGCTCTGGGTCTTCTAGCCAACATATAACTAATGGTGTACAGTATCTTATTGTAAAGCGCTGCTGCGGCCTTCCTCCACGTGGCCCCACCGCGCTACATTGGCGACGAGGCCGGTCGTGATCCACGCGTGCCTGCCTCCAGGTCACCGATCGGCAGAGCGCCACCGGAGCCCACCCGCAACGGTCTGCTGCTGCCGATGACGTCTCTGCCCAAGTCATCGTGCATCGCTGGGGACGGTCTGGGCCTGCATCCACGCCCTGCCGCGGCTCCTGCTGAAGGGGACGAGTGTTGCCTTGCGGTCCCCGCCACTGTTCTTTGCACCTGCCCACACGTCTCCTCTGAGCAACGGGGAGCGTGTTCAGCTGGCTGCGTGCGATGTGGCTGACGCTGTGACGTGAGTGCGACACCTGACAAAGCCCCCAGCTGTGGCGAATCGCGGTACTGCGGCCCCTTGTAGTTTAGTTCCTATATCCCTGATAGGATATGCGCATTGGAATAATATACACTATAGATTTTGACACAGGACTGAGGTCAGTATGTCTCTATCGAGTACATTAAACTTAATTACTTGTGTGTGCCAGCTAACTCAGAGGTCACTAGATAGTTCTTGAATAAACAAGAAGGGATTAGTCTCTGACAACCGCCTAAACATGACAACTTTGTTTCTCTTAGAATCGGAACAATCTCTTCAGAGTCGTGGAAACAATAGATTACAGCTTCACTCAGTCAATCGTGCATGCTTCGTTTCTACAGAGTTGCATACAAATAGTGAGACGGGCGTTTCAATAAAAGGGTTTAATGAACAATCTTATTTCTCATGCAATAGATATGAACTGCTACAATCGTAAGACAGAATGCGAAGTATAAAATGTTCAGTGTTAGCAGTAATATAAAATAATACTGTGATAGCATGGCTTGTAGCTATGACATATATTCATAAAAATACATACATAAATAACATAGGCTATAAATACTCATCTGATGCTTCTAGCTAGTTCTACCCCAGTGTTCCTAACCTAGGTGTAGTACGAGGGAAGAAGTAGGTGCTGTTTTAGCTATAGTCTAGTTTAGTTCTGCCAAGAGTTGCCAAAAGTTTCTCTAGGTTCTAATCAGCTCCATACCTTAGAATGAGAGAGGTTGGTATCTCTTTCCGGGACTCGATCTCTAACACCCCGCGAGGGGAGTCAGAAACACTAGAGCTGGATTATCGGCAAGGAGGATGACAGCGTCTGGTCAGTGCATCAGTTGGGGACTTGACTGCCTTCAGTCGTGCAAGTAGGTAGCCCAACTGCACCGTGGTTTGCCATAGCAAGTGAAGGTATATTTATCCCTTGAAGCTGTTTAGGAATGCCAGTATTGATGTACAAGTCAGGCAGAAGAATGTCATGAATGAACCCCTAAGGCATAGATGTTCATGCATAATAAATGAGTTATTGGAGAAATCAATACCCAGGGAAGGGGAAGTCCTAAAGACTTAAGAGTCTGGTTTTCCAATAACTTGTTGTGCCGAAGATGAACAGATGTATTTGACCATGCCTTTATTGGTTAGAATGCCTAATAAGGGCTGGATTCCTGTGCCTAAATAGGGGCAATGTGGATTGTACCTATATAAGGGCAAATATCGGGAAATCTATATATGGTATATACATCGACACACAACACCAACTCCACTTTCGTATGAACAACATTACTAAATCCTAAACATGTTAAACATATCTAAAATAGCTATACATGATTTGCTAAAAACATGTATAAAATACATTCATAGACAATGCATTAAAACTGTTGCATATGCAAAAGAAAATGCAATGGTGCTGTACATATTAAAGCAATGTTTAATTCCAAGCACATATTTACAGTGAATGCTAAATGAATGAGCACATATATATACATGGGATGTATGACGTTACAACGCATACCATTACAACTACCTACCATTACAACGCGACCATTACAACGCATACCATTACAACGCATAGCGCTAAGAGGTGCTGGATAGTGGTAAGTATAATTTACTATTCCAACTCCAGTCCCCGTGGACACTAGGGAAGGTGTTGGATAGTAAATTAAACGTATTCCCTATCCTAGAGCGCCCCCCAGCGCAATGCGTTGTAATGGTATGCATTGTAAAAGTTGCGTTGTAATGGTAGGTAGTTGTAAAAGTTGCGTTGTAACAGGTGTATACCATATACATGATGACATGGCCCGTAAATACAGAAGAAAAACCGAAACCATTTCATGACAAGTTACAAAAAATAATTGTTATTGACAAGGTGACATAATGTCTCTGAAAATGTTTCAAAGAATTCTGTTCTCTATGAATAGTTCTACTATAAGCAGATTACAGTGCCAAAAATGAAAAATACAAATTTGGGGGAAAAAAATTAATCATAGGAAAAAAGTTCCAAAGTTAGTCTCTTGTTTTGAATAATGAAGGCCAAATTCAGAGTCTTCCTGGAACACTGTGTGCTGAATCAAAATTCAGTGTATGGGGATGGAGAAAACATAAAATCGTCTAATCCTGTAGACAAAAAGTCGGCTACCGTGGTAGGTGAAAGTTAGATTACCTCGTTTAGAAGATTAACCACACATAGATGAGAAGCATCGCCTTCAGCATTGGTCCCATCAGCAATGTTCAAATCAGATGTTACCTGCGTACCTGTTGTTTCCTTTCAGCAGTAGCAATTTGCATCTGTGAGATCTCAATGAATGCCGTGGTCAGGATTGGTAGCCACTGGGGACAACACAGAGCATGGGCCTTTACCATCCAGCAGAGTAGCTATATTCGTAGGCATGACTGATGGGAGTGTTAGACAGATGTCCAGCACTCATTCTTCACCGCATAGCAGGCAGCGTAGAACAGGTAAGATGCAATCTTGCCAGATTGGTCTGAATGACTGAAGCCATGTGGTATTTAATTCTCGCAGACGAGGTAAACCCAAAATTTGGATGATGCGCTCACAACACTTTATCTCCATTGGAGCTCTCTCCATGGTGAATTGGGTATCGCTGGTGATTTGGCTTGCCATATCCTAGCAGTAGGAGCAAAAATAGGATCCCTGCAACGAGTGCTAAAAGGCGCGGCTTTCCGCAAAACACAGAGTTGGGAAATATTCCGAGGACTGCTTGAAAAGGTGCTAACAGTCCTGCACACACGTTCTTAAATACATGTACAAGACCGCTCGTATCAGACATGCTTAAGATACCACCTAACATTTCTGAGAAATGTATAGGGCAGTTTGTATTCAAAAGGGCATGTATCTTGGTAGAAGTCCGTGCGACTTGTAGATCGTAGGTTGCTTTGGCTGAGGTCAGTGGCACTGTTTTTTGTAAAAGAATGGCATTCATTCTGCTGAGAGTGTCAATTCGTATAGAAGAGATGTTTAGTGAAGGCCATAAAGGCGACTCCCTGGCTGTCTTAGTTTGTGGAAACAATTCTTGCATACAGCAAGTGACCCTGAATGTAACAGTCACTAGATATGGAATACCTTGCAACATGCCACAGCAGCTGTGATCGTTCAACATGAGGTAACTTCCATTTGAAAGTTGTCCAGAAATTGGATCAATCACCGCATATGGTGAACCTTGCAGGTGACAGGATAAGTTGGTAGTGGTTAATTGTAACAGGCAGAGTAATTTTACCATGTATTATCCATTCAGTAGCTGGTTTTTCTGCCACTGTGAGTGGTACTTTTTCGAGTTCTTCAATGCTCAGCACCATATAGTCTGATCCCCTTTGTGCCAGTTTGATCTGTTTTCCAGTGAGATTGAATTCTGAAAACAGTGACGTAGTGTTGATTAAACGCCAAGGCACATAGCCTGAACGCAAGTTTTGTAGCGTCCAGCGCAATAGCATGATAGAACGTATTTGAGACTGATCATGTTGCAACATGACCAAGTCTTGTTCCATGATGTCTATGGCAGAAAACACAATGCTGTCCCAAGAATATATCCTGGATGACTGAGTCGTTAACCTATTTTCTACCACAGAGAGAGATTTCTCCAAATTAATACGATCAATTTCTCGTATTCGTTCTGAAGTCTCTGCTTGGGAATCTTCCATACTTCGTTATATGCAGCATAGATACCGGCATATATGAAATGTTTTTGATGTGGCTTTCTTGGTCCTAGCAAGAATTCCCTCAGGTCTGCGCCATCTTTAAGTAAAGATAATTGTTGCTTTACATCCTCAAGTGTAGATTTCTGTAGCCCATCAAGGCAGAGTTTCCCTACACTGTATGTTGTTACTACCCCTGGATGATGTCTTTGAACATTTCTTGGGTCTGGCATATTGATTTTAAAACCTTGTGTTTTATTCAGGAATCGATCTTGACAGTTGTTTGTGTGTGTGGGCCAGAGCAACCATTTGTTCCAATCTGGATCCGTTCTGTTGTGATGCAAAATAGTATGTACGTCGACCTCCCCCTGATTAGTGCTTTCACTTGTAGGTGCAGGTATGGATGGAGTGTTCATATCTTTGATCTTGGCTATCCCAAGTCAAGACGTTTGTCGGACAGTGTCATTCAAAAACATAATTTGCTCAGGGATGATACAGGCTCTAAACATAGCTTCTACCCCCTGTACTTGCTAATCTTTTGTATCCCAGACGGATTTTGTCTCAATATTGTCTTTTCAAAAGTCTAAACCCTGTCTAGACAGTTGGGCAATAAAGACTGCAGAATAAATCAGTTTTGTATTGGTAACATATTTTTCATATTAAGTAAAACGCTTCTGGATTTGACAAATTGAACCCTGGAAAATATGGAAATTTCCTCGCAAAAGTTTTTGAGCTACCCTTGGGAGGTGTAGGACAATGTTCGCATTGGTTATACATAAAAACATTTCTAGACATTGCAGATTTGTGCAAGAAATGATGCCCATAATGGTTATAACAAATGCATTTGTTCATAGTCTGATGAACCCTCTAAATATTCATAGATTGTTAATACTGCAGACATCTCTAGATCAGACATCATGTTATTATCAGTCTCGAAGTCCCAATCATCAGAAAAGGTACTAGAGGTAATAAAATCACTTAAAGAAATCTTGAAGAAGTGTCAATCTTCAAAAGCTCAGATGGGCCAAAAATGTCATATTCTGTTTTGTCCCAAACTATACCATCTGGTATAGGAACGGCTGTGATGTTCACTGCTGACAAGTGTCTTGCTTCACGATGGGATGATTTGTGTGGCTGGAGAAGTAAGTTGACTTTCTTACTTGCTGTGTCCATTTGAATGTATCTTCCATTTATCAGCATACCCATAGTAATACCAGAGTTAACCAAAGTAGAAAGAAAAATGTTCCCAACACAATCCATAGTTAGATCCATGGTGAAACCAGATAAGTCTTTCACAGGTGATGAAGAAAGTCTTTTGCGTGTTCTTTGAAAGTTCTTTGTGCTGGGGTCGTTTCAGGTTTGCTAGGATCCTCAGAAAACGTATCAAAGTTAATGAAATAGCCAGAGGCATTTCTGTCAATGATTGGAATTGCTTCAGGATTCGTTGAAATCGCTGGAACCAGTTGATCACTGTTACTACGTTGTAGACATGTGTATCAGGACGAACTGTTATTTGGGTTTCAAGAGGAATGAGTTCCATAGCTTTGTTTATAAGTCCTTCATTTCTTACTGAAGATTCTTCAAAGGTGATAAGTCTTTCAGTTTGAACCTCTTAGATTGTAGCTAGAGGAGTGTGTCTGCTACATTGGCGGAGTCCACTTGGCCTACTGCTTAGTATCAGCCACATAGTATGGTTTGATCTGGTCGATAGACACAAATCTTCTCTCCTTTTTACCAGCAAGGGGCGGCAGTAGTACTGTTCTTGATCCGTGGATTGCTAGTATAGGTACTGGTTGTCTGTAAGAAGGCCCAAATTCATTCTTGTCCGTGATCTTTTCTCTGACTATATCACCAAGCTTTTGGATCCAGACAGGCCTTGCTTGGACGGTTGGTTTTTCCCCAGTGGTGGTTGGCTTCAGGAACACGTTGCTTTGTTTCAATCTTAGTTCATTTAGCCAAACGATCTTTGCTATCAAATTTCTTATTTTCCTCCACTGTTCCATGACAATCAAGATCCGAATTCAACATTCTTGTCCCAAATAGGACCTCATATGGAGTGACACCCCCTAGAGAACTTCTTGGCAAGTTTTTTCAAAGCACGTTGAACCCCATAAAGATGTTTCACCCACCCATCACCCGAACCTAATACTCTAGTTTTTACAGACTGCTTTATGTCCCGGTTTTTTCTTTCCACAACAGAATTTCCCTCAGGATGGAATTGAGAAGAATACCGCAATGCTACGCCCAAACTAGCCATGGCTTCTTTGTAAGCTCGAGAGCTAAACGCAGGGCCCTGGTCAGAGTGTACTGTGCCTATTATGTATGTGCCGATAAAGACTCGCAAATCTTTTATAAAAGTTAGCTTATCAGATGAGCTCTTTGGCCACATCCAAATGAACCTTGATTTAGTGTTTATGGGATTGCAGTCGTCCAAAGGGACGCCTGAATATAGATAGACTAATTCTGTCTTACAGTGGTGTCTGAACTGGGCTGGCTACATCGTAGTCAGGTACCTGGTGGCGTTCTGTACTGCGATCTCTATTGAAGTTTATGGAGTTATTGATGAAGATGTGAATCAGTGTATTCATTCCTGGCCACCAGTACGTCTCTTTTAGTTCAAAAATAGTTTTAGAGATCCCCTGATGTGTCAGACCCTCTCCCAGATGTGCTTTGTGAATCAAAGCTGCTCTTCGTTCCATGTTTCGTATTACCCTATCTTCCACTCCAGGGATTCGAGCAAACGGAACGCTGTTCGCATCAATTATATATGAGTATTTGAGTGGAAACTTTTTAGGTAACGTTGCACCGCTGTCTTTGCTTGAAGCATTGACAGCGAGTATTATTTCACTGTCTATTTTCGTTTTGAAACGGGTGATTGCAGCAACGGAAGCCATTTGCACAGCCCCCTTCGCGGCTTCATCAGCCAACAAATTCCCTTCAACGTGAACACCATCATGTTGATGACTCAGCGTGTGCATCCCGTGACTGTTTTGTAGTCCGTTTTGCAAGTGAACTACTTGTTCCCAAAGCGTTTTATGCTTGATTGTGCCACCTTTTGCATCTTTAAAACCTTTTTGAAGCCAATTCTGCAAATATTCATTGTAAGATTGTACACAATAAAAGGAATCACACACTATGAGTGTGGGGAATTCGTGATCAGTATTTTCAAGTGCTATCCCGAATGCTTGTAGTTCAGCTCGCTGAGCTGTACAATCTCCTAGAAATTGCGTATTAGTGACCATAGGTCTGAATTTGCCATCGCTCATACGAGCTTTAACAATCGCACATGTAGAGCTATAAGCTTGTTTACCCCCGTAGCAGATTGTGCTGATACATCAGTATAAATCATAAATTTGTACTGATCAAGAGGGAGAATTTCAGTAGGCAGAGAACATTCGTGTTGGCATTGCAGGAATGCTTGTGTTTTCAAATAAGGATCAAAAACAGATTCAACATCAGTTGCAGCAAGTGAATTAACCCATTGTATCCATCTTGGATGCAAAGCTTTTGCATTTGGAATGCTCGCTTTTGTAACTGTCTCTAAGGCTAGTACGGGAGTGATGACTATAATGTGTTTCCCCTGTGCTAGGGCTCTTTTTTTTGCTACAGCTGTTTGAACTGCTGTCAGAATGTTTTCTGTAGAAGTGAATTGCATTTCTGCTTCTGTGTACAAATGTGATTTGTAAGCAATTGGTACTTTTTCACCTTCATTAAAAGTTAAGTAGGTGAATCCGCATTGACCCGAAATCATTCGGATCACTAAGTTGCGTACGTTTACGCATGTTTGCAAGTGTTTTGTTGCTAACATGTCTGTTTGAAGTGAATGCAAGATATATGTGTGTTCTTGTGTCCAATGTCTGATTTTAAAATCAGGTTTGATAAATTCGTAGAGAGGTTTAACCCTCTCTGCGTAGTTTAGAATGTAAGTTCTTCCAAAATTCAGGAAACCTAGAATTGACTGTAAGTTTGATCAGTGTTTATGGAGGTTGGAGCAGTGCACACTTTTCTAAAAAAGGTGGATGCCAGGCTTGTGCCTTCACTTGATAACTCATATTCTAGGAAAAGAACGTTGAGATGGGCAATTATTGATTTTTTTTATTGAATTTATAACCCTCAGTGAAGAAATCCCAGTATAATGGTGCTCACCCTGTTCAAGTGCCTGTCCAGGTAATTGTCTGTCAGATAAATATCATCGACACATGACAATGCCTCATCATCATAAGTTTGTAGTAACTCTGTTACCCTTGCTGAGAATAACCCCGGGCTGTTCTTGAACCCCATGAGGAGTCGACAAATTTGACGCTGGGTCCCTATTATTGGGAAAGCGGTCAAATATCTACTTTCAGGTGCAATGTTTTGACAAAAGAAACCATTTGAAATATCCAATGTGGTTTTATATTTTTTACACACAAAGTTATTCATTAATGCTATACTGTGTGAATTTTATACTGCAAATGTTTTGCAACAAGAGTTTAGGTGTCTGTAATCCAAAACAAGACGATATGTATTGTCTGGTTCGGAGACAGGAAACAAAGGATTGTTCAATGAGGAGGTGCATGTTTCAATCACCCCTTGGTACACAAGTTGATCTAAGATCTCCCTGACCTGTTTTTTAGCTTCTTGCCAAACTGGGTATTGCCTTTGTGCAGTTGGTTGATTTTTTAACTGGATTTTATGGTGAGGTGAGTCTTCATCCCATCCTACATGATTTTTATATAATGCTGGGGCTTGGGCCACTGCCCATTTCCTGGCATAAGTATATTTTAAATGTACTGGAACATGGTTGGAGAAGGCTGGCATAATGATGTCTTCGCCATGTGGGCACTCCCTGACAAATTCTGGTGGCCAGTCCCGTTCTGCTAGAAGTATGTCATAACCCTTTGAAAGTCCCTCCCAAAAGAGTGCTTTCACTTTTCTTGGTATGTCTCCCTCCATCCGGAGTGTTATTCCATATAACCTTTGTGGAGAACTAACCCTGGTATCTGCAGTTTTAACTTGAATGTCTTCATTCAGGTCCACTGTCTCCAAAAGTCTCTTCAGGTTCTGGCGAGCTATTGTTACTTCTGCTGCATTGTCCAACATTGTCTGAGCCCATTCTTTATTCTTGAGCTGAGTTCTCAATATCCTCAGCATGTCTGATTTTTAGACCTGCTACTTTCTTCTTAGAGAATTGAGGTTTTGGTTTGTTTTTCTGAACGTGTTGATCGTCTTTAGACTTCACACATTCTTATTTGTTTTCTGACCATCCTCTTCTTTCGGATGTCTGTGCCAATATCTGAAAGCTACGAGAGGAACGTGCATCAGTATCTTGATATCTATCGGGATTTCTCAAATTATCCCTATTCCTGACGTTGTTCCTCCAATCAGAGGGCTCCTTTTGAGGAGACCTACCTCGGGAATGAGAACGTTTTTCTTTGGAATTTTGTTTGCTATTTTCCCCATGCATTTTAGAAGAGGTATGATTGTTTTTAGTAAAAATCTTATCAGGACTTTCAACCAGTTGTGGTTTAACTGCTTTTCCACCCAAACTGTCTCTGCCTAATTCTTCATGGGATTTTTCAATTATTCTCGCTAGTTTTTGTAGTTGTTCTGTTACATCAAATTCCCTTAATTTATGGCGGATTGACACTGATGCTGCTTCTCCTTTAATATTACATAATATTATTGATGAGGCCTGGTTAAAAATGTTCAGTAATTTCATACCTAAATTCAGAGCAGGCTCTGCCCCGTATTCATTTTGAATCTGTTTCAGGACGTCAGGTATTACCGCCATAGATGGAAAACTATGATTTTTAGTGTAGATTGCAGCAAAGATTGTTCCCCAAGAGGTGCAGTCTTCCAGATGTGGTGTGATCCCCATTGGTAAACAGATTGTTAGAATTCTATGTTTCTCACAAGGGCTGGCATTAGGAAATACCACTTCGATTTGAGTAATTTTCTGTGTTATCCAGAATGGAATTTGTTCATGTTTTGCGGGCAATTTACCCATAACTGCGTGTAAAGTCTGTGGAGTGATTTTTAGTGTATTCCTCTGGTGAGAGGTTTGTTGTAGAATAATTAATGTTGGTTGGACTGTGAAAGTCTGCATGACATATTGAACCAATTGTCTGTAAATTTTAATGAACTCTTTTAGTTGAGTGAGTTTATCATCATTTGACATTTCTTCGATGTCAGGATGAGGTGTGTAGCCGGCTAAAACCGGCCATGTTGTTCTGGTCTACCTAGTGGACCGAGCCTGGTAATGTGATTTAAATGTTTTAAGGCGCCTTTGAACCAGAGCTCATGATCCTGGTATGTGAGTAGAATTTCAATATCCTAGAAAGGAATATATTCCTCTGGTGGATCATCTTCTTTGTAGAATTGAAACATTTTGTTTACTGGATTTGATTCAGGGAATACTATCCATGAGTAGAATACCTCTGTCTGATGAGATTCATGTGCCTCTATTACAAAAACTGCTCTACCACCTCTTGGTGCTAGGCCATGTTTTATACGTTTTAGAGTGATGGCTCTCCTTAAATTTGGAGGAATGTTTATAGCATTCTCATTGGTTTCTTGAAAACCTGTATGATTAAAAGCTACCTCGACATCGTTGGGTACAGCTCCACCAGTATCGGTGTTGTTGCCGTTATTCGACATTGTTTAATGAAAATTGCAGAGCAAGTTTTCAAGGGAACAAATATAAGGTGCAATATAGTTTTGGAACACTGTATCCTTCAACGTTGAACAAAGCAAACTGCTAATATGTAGGATTTTCATCCTACTCAGCTATGGCGGATATTATCCCTACCCACTCCAGACGTCTTATGGAGTTTTATGAGTAGGGGTCTCTGAGAAAAGCACGACTGAGTTACTTCAGTATCTAGCATTAAATTAGTGCCTTACCATACCGTTGGGCTCCATGTAGTGTAGTTCCTATATCCCTGATAGGCTCTACGCTTTGGAATAATATACACTATAGATTTTGACATAGGACTGAGGTCAGTATGTCTCTATCGAGTACATTAAACTTAATTACTTGTGTGTGCGAGCTAACTCAGAGGTCACTAGAAACTTCTCGAATAAACAAGAAGGGATTCATCTCTGACAACGGCATAAACATGACAACTTTGTTTCCCGTAGAATCGGAACAATCTCTTCAGAGCATGGAAACAATAGATTACAGTTTTTCACTCAGTCAATCGTGCATGCTTCGTTTCTACAGAGTTGAATAGAAATAGTGAGACGGGCGTTTCAATAAAAGGGTTTATTGAAAAGTCTTATTTCTCATGCAAGAGATATGAACTGTTACAATCGTAAGACAGATTGCGAAGTATAAAGTGTACAGCGTTAGCAGTAATATAAAATAATACTGTAATAGCAATTTCTCATCTGATGCTTCTAGCTAGTTCTACCCCAGTGTACCTAACCTAGGTGTAGTACGAGGGAAGAAGTAGGTGCTGTTTTAGCTATAGTCTAGGTTAGTTCTGCCAAGAGTTGCCAAAAGTTTCTCTAGGTTCTAATCAGCTCCATACCCTATAATGAGAGAGGTTGGTATCTCTTTCAGGGACTTGATCTATAACACCCCGCAAGGGGAGTCAGAAACACTGGACCTGGATTCTCGGCGAGGAGGATGACAGCGTCTGGTCAGTTGGGGACTTGACTTCCTTCAGAACTTGCTGTGCCGAGCCGTGTCGTAGAAGTAGATAGCCGAACCGCACTGTGGTTTGCCATAGCAACTGAAGGTATAATTATACCTTGAAGCTGTTTAAGAATGCCAGTATTGAAGTACAAGTCGGGCATACGAAAGTCATGAATGAACCCCTAAGGAATAGATGTTCATGCATAATAAATGAGATCTTGGAGAAATCAATATCCAAGCAAGTCCTAAAGGCTTAAGAGTCCGGTTTTCCAAGAACTCGTTGTGACGAAGATGAACAGATGTAGTTGACCATGCCTGTATTTGGTTAGCATGAGCAATGGCTAAATAAGGGCTGGATTGCTGTGCCTAAATAAGGGCAATGTGGATTGTACCTATATAAGGGTATATATCGTGAAATCTAAATCGATACACAATACCCTCCCCCTCGAAGGCAGGGATTGGCCCGGGACGTCTCCCTTGAGGCCTCTGCCCCGACTCCACCAGCCAGCACTGCTCCCGCGCAAGGCCCTGGAACCTCCGCACAGGCCCAAGTAAGAAAATAAAGACACTTGGACATGGTTATAAGGAAGAGGCACAGGACGTAGAAAAGTGGACACACAGAAAATAATACAGCAGAGGCCTGCAGGCCTCCCCTTCCTCACCTTCCCTGCTCAGACCCCCACCAGCATCACACAAAAGGGGCGTCAGTAACCAGAACTCCACACATGGGCCAAGCCACCTCGCCCAGAGCACCACAAGTAGTCAGCGCCGCATTGCCCACTCAGACGGGCCTACAAGTCAGCATCAGCTAACTGCACGTAGCAACATACCAGCTCTCACGCTCCTTACAGGCCACTTGCACCAGGAGGACTGCGCCACCACTCCTGAAAACTGACACCATGAGCAACCAGGCCCCAAATGGTACGGCAGCTCAGCAGGCCAGAGGGAACAATCCAGTCAGGGGTGCTAACGCACCACCCCCAGGACACAGCCACACGGCTGTTGCCCCACTGCTAACATTCAGTGAGACGGCGGATCCCGCCATGGCAGCCCCAAGATGGAAAGCATGGGTTGGTCGCCTCAATCTTTTTTTTCAAGGGCACCAGGGAGACCGATGGCACGATGAAGAAATCTCTTCTCATCTACTATGGCGGATCGGAGATCTACGACCTCTTTGAGACACTCCCCAACACGGGTGAAGACGACGACTACGAGGTGGCGGTCGCTGCCCTCAATAGGCATTTCGACCCCCAACTTAACCCCCAACTTAACCCCGACTTCAAAAAGTTTAAGTTTAGACAGGCATCGCAGTCAGACACGGAGTTGGTCAACATGTTTTATGCATGGCTGCACCGGCTGGCCAGCACGTGCACCTTCCAGGATATGAGGGAAGAGATACAGGACCAAATAATCCTGGGATGCTTTTCCAAACTCCTACGGAAGCTGATCCTTCGTCAACCTGGAATCTCGCTTGACAAGATCCCTGTCTTGGCTCGGTCGCACGAACTGTCAGATGTACGGGCAGCGAAAATGGAGACTGCCCTACAGACACCCGTTGCTGCACCACATGTGCCCAGGCGCATATCCGTCAAGTAAGAGAAGGTCGTACCAATCCAACACCGCAGATGGCCGTCGCTCGACTCACCAAGAACCAAGAATGCAGCCAGGAGGGCAATGTGGCTACTGTGGTGAGGAACACCTAGCAACGGCCGTCTGCGGGGCGAAAGGGAAGACGTGCTCCTGTTGCGGCAAGATCAATCACTTTGCAAAAGTGTGCCGGAGTGGTTGGTCAAGGCAGGCCACGTCGAGGCCGCGGGGCATGTCACAACGCCTTCGCTAGGTCTCCATCGACGACTCACCATCGACAAGTGAGACCCAACAGCAGGAATGCTGCCTTGCACTCAAGGAGCTGACGACTATAAAGTGTTTGTTGTGTCATACGTCAGCAGGACCGGCAATCGCCGAAGGCCACCGCCTATGTGCTCTATTTCGGTGGAAGGGACAGCTGTCCAGTACCTCATCAACACAGGTGCCTCTGTCAATGTGATGGATTCGGAGCAATATTACCGTCTGTCGCCACGGCCCCCGCTCAAACCATTGAAGGCTTGGATCTACACGTACCAAGGGATGGATCCGCTTCCCCTCCGAGGAGTCATTCAAGCCAGAGTCGTCAGTGGAAAGCACACTGCAGAGACCAGGTTCCACATCACTGATGGAGAAAATGCATGCTGCTCAGCTGCCACACAGCTGAAGACCTAGGGCTAGTCTTTGCCAACCAAATCCATGACTCCCATGCCGAAACAATTATGAAGGAGTTCCTGGCACTGTTCACTGGACTGGGTAAACTCAAAGGGAAAAGGTTCAAACTCCACATTGATCCCACGGTGAGACCAGTCACCCTAAGACATAGGAGAGTGCCAATCAATCTCCGCCCGCAGGTGGAGGAGCTGAAAAAGCTTGAGGACCTTGATGTGATCGAAAAAGTCTCCGGCCCCACCCCGTGGGTGTCACCGTTGGTCGTCGCTCCCAAACCCAAGCAGCCCGGAGCCATCTGGCTCTGTGTGGATATGCGGTTACCTAATGCGGCAGTCAAGAGGGAGCGCCACATTACGTCCACCATGGACGGCATTGTGGCAGACCTGAACGAGGCCAAGTGGTTCTCGGAACTCGATCTAAACGCGGGATACCACCAGCTGGAACTCGAGCCTGAGAGTAGATACATCTTTACCTTCTCAACAAATGTTGGCCTCCGGAGGTACAAGAGACTCAGCTTTGGGGTGTCATCGGCAGCCGAAGTATTCCAAAACACCATCAGGGAAGCACTGTCGGTGCTGCAGGGCATGATTAACCTCAGTGATGACATCCTGGTGTTCTCGGACCCCCTAGAAGATCACCACACCTACCTCCGGGCCACCCTGAAGAGACTGGAATACAGCAGGCTGACTCTTCACAAGGCAAAGTGCTTGTTCTACCAAGAATCTATTGATTTCTTTGACAAGAGAAGGACTACAAGTAGACCCCACGAAAGCTGCAGCCATCCGGGGAGCCAGCACCCTGAAAAACCCTACGGAAGTGAGATGTTTTCTCGGCATGGCCACATACTGTGGAAGATTCATTCCGAACCTCGCTGCCCTGTCTGACCCACTCCGGGTTCTCACACGCCATGACCACAAGTGGGACTGGACCGTAGCCGCCAATGCTGCATTTCACAACATCAAGGCTGCCCCTTTGAAGTCAAGCAACCTACAACCCACCACACTTGCGTCCGTTTATTCTTTCTTTCTCTCGCCTTTCCTCCTACTTACCTCTATACACTATCTCTTCCGTCCGATGGAGGCAACGCATAACTACCTTTAGGTAACGCCTAGGATTCAAGTTGATTATGTATAACCATCACTCAAGCATCTTAGAAAGCCAGATTGTATCAATATCTATGATTGTCACGACAGCAAGACCAGTGTTTCCTTCATTTTACTTACTCTGTACTGTGTTGTAAAAATGTTGTTCTAATAAAATCTTTTGAAATAAAAAAAAAGGCTGCCCTTCTGGACAAGACAGTAATGGCCTACTTCAACCTGGGGAGGCGCACTGAATTGATCGCTGACACCAGCCCAGTTAGCCTCGGAGCGGTCCTTCATCAAGAAGATAGCCCAAAAGCTTGGAGAACAGTGGCGTACGCCAGCAAGGCTCTCACTGATACGGAAACAAGGTATGCCCAAATCGAGAGGGAGGCCTTAGAGATAAAATGGACGTGTCAATATTTTCACCAGTATCTATGTGGCCAGGAATTCCTAGTGGTAATGGACCACAAGCCCCTGCTCCCACTCTTTGCAGGATCGTCCAGACTAGCCCCTCTGAGGATAGAGCGATGGGCATACAACTTCAAGATCATTTTTCGTCCTGGAGCCCACAACCTGGCAGACTACCTCTCACGCCACCCAGCATCTATGCCGGCTCAGGAATCATCAACAGATGCCTCCTGGTCCGAAGCTTTCATGAAGATGGTCTCGCAAGGAGTGTGCTCCATGGCCATGACCCTTGAAGAAATCTGCTGTGCCACCACCGAAGATGAAGCACTGTCCAGAGTAAAGGCGGCGCTGGTAGACAAAGGCTAAACGCATTTCATGGACGGAGCCTGAACTCTCAGGACGGAAGTGAGCCAGGCTCGGCAACAGATCTGGCAAGTGCGTCATGAGCTCAGCATGGGAGAACAGGGAGTCATTCTGCGAGGACACGTGATTGTGATCCCGGAAAGACTGCAGAGTCGAATACTCCGGCTGGCGTATGTTGGGCACAAGTGATTGGCCGAGACAAAGGCCCCGTTGAGGAACAAGGTCTGGTTTCCGGCAATGGATTTTTATGGTGGAGGAAATGGTGAGGCAGTGCCATGCCTGCACTTTCACGGGAGGAGATCCGACGCCGGCACAGGTGATCACTGAAGAACCCAGTACCACCCCGCAAACCAAGGTCAGCATAGATTTCCAGGATGGGCGCACCATATTGGTGATGGTTGACTCCTTCTCAAAGTTTCCCATAGTAGAAATAGTGGCATCAACGGCATTTACACATGTCCAAAGAGTCCTAAACTAGACATTTGCACACATGGGATTACCAGAAGAGGTTCGGGCGGACAATGGGCCCCATTCCAAGGTCGGGAATTCCAAGAGTACCTGGACCAAAAGGCAATCCATCACCGGAAGATCACCCCACTGTGGCCTCAAGCCAATGGGGAGGTGGGGCGCCTCATGCGGTCGCTTAATCGAGCCCTACGCATCGCAGTGGACCAAAGTGAAGATACAGAAGTCACACTAGATCAGTTCCTTGGTGCCTACTGTCAAATGCCTCACAGCACGACTAAGTGTGCTCCTTCGCATCTGGTCTTCAAGAGACCACCTCGTGATAGCTTCCCAACAGATTCCTTGTGGGTGACCCCGGAACAGGACAACGATGCTGTCCAAGTGAGAAGAGCCATGACAAACCAAAAGGTGAGCGAAACCCGTCGAGCTAAAGAGTCACAGCTGAGAGTGGAAGATCGGGTAGTGATCAAAGACAGGCACCCCGGCTGGAAGTTCAGGACACCCTATGAGCCGGAAGAGTGGACTGTGGTAAACGTCCAAGGAACCATGGTTACTGCTCAACATGGCCAGCAATCGGTCACAAGGAACGTGTCTAATTTCAAAAAGATCGACAGTCAAAATTCAGGCCAAGAAGAGACCGAAGATCCTGAAGACACTCCAAGTCTCACCCTGTCTGGCTCTCCAGTTTTACCGAATTCTTCACTGGGAAGTTCGCAAGAAGATTGGAAAAAGGCTAGCCCTGGGATTGATCGGCGCAGTCAAGATGTAACAACAGGGTCAATGCCCAGCACCGCAGCTGGCGCAGTGGTTAGTTCCAGCTCCCGGAGCCAGAGGTATGGTCTCCCTCCGAACTCTTTGCCTAGCCTAAGACTGGAGGACTTTGTGTATACCTCCCCCTGAGCCTGAAGTGCCTAAGTCTTCTTCACTAAAAGAAAGGAGGGATGTAGAGAGCCACCCGGGCTCTTTCCTACTTTGTTGCACACTACATACATCCACACACCCCTCGGGCGGCTCGACCCGAGGGGATGAATAAACAGCGAAGACCGCTCGTGGTCTTCTAGCCAACATATAACCAAGTGTGTACAGTACCTTATTGTAAAGCGCTGCTGCGGCCTTCCTCCACATGACCCCGCCACGCAACAGGTGTCTCCTCAACTATAGAGTACATATTTCTGGAAAGGGACCAGGTGGAGGTCGGAGCTATGGTTCCTGTCCTATGCTTCGCTGCACAAAGAAAGATTCTAGTCCAGTAGTCCAGTCACTCATCGGAGAGACATCTTTGACTGTTAAAGAACGCCCTGGCCCAGTAGAGGCAGGATGAGAGCCAGCGAGCACAGCACTGACAGTCCCAGTGCTGGGGCCAGCACTTCCCAACTCATAAAAGCAGGAGCAGGTCACACGATTACAGAGGTTAGACACACAAACAAAATGTGCATGCTTTTGATTACAAGCTTTTTTGTTTGATGTACCGAGCATTAATTCAGATTACTTGAATGCAATGTGTATGTTACACAGGCAGTTTTACAGACTTGCTCCTGCACCAAATCTACCAATTCAAAGGGTACTGTGATTTACAAAAACTGATAATATTGTATATACTGTGTTCAGACGAGACAAGAAATACGTTAAGACCAAGTGTACAGCTTTGGGTAAACAGACTTTGTTTTGCTTATGATATATGCTGTTAAGAGCTGGGGAGAGGATGTGGTCCGCTGGCTAGACTGCCGACTTTGGAGCTGGGAAACCAAGGTTGAAGCCTCGGGGTCCACTCCACATCCTGTGATTCTAGGCAAATCACTTATTCTCCCCGTGCCTGAATGTGTAATGTAAATACGGTGCTCATGTAAAGCGCTCCAATACCTTCGGGTTGAGTTTGCGCTATGTAAAACTGCAAACAAAATTTAAAAAATAGTAGCCCCATGACATGTGACACGTCAGCCAGTTTTTTTTAGCTTATAGCACACTGTATTGTGGGACTACGGTTAATTGCTAGCTCAAAAAAATCCTGCATGGAAAGTGCTATAGCTGGAAGCCAAGACTGGCCACAAATGCCTGACATAGTAGATGCATAAGGTGCAGCAGAGATATTCATGGTGTGTGAGAAAGATGCAAGCGTTACATGGTGGGGAAACACTACCTGAGAGAAAATCGGTTAACTAAGTGGGTATAATGAAGGAGGACACCAGAGAGGTCCCTGCGGAAAAGGGTGAGGAAATCACCTCCGAGGGGTGTTGAACGTACTGAGCAGGCTATTGAGACCTCACAGACTTAACCCGCAAGAAGGGATGGTTTAGAGGACAATTACAAGGCAAAGCTGCCTTGGGACAGCGAGAACGCCGGCAGGGAGGAATAGCTGGAGAAGGAAAAAAACCCACATTGAATTGTGGCAGGAGAGATAACGTAAACAAGAATAGTGTAGAGGGAAATTGAGGTGGGTGGGCGAAGAGAGCATGAGTGCTAGGCATGAGAGAAAGTATCTATCAGGGATGGAAGTGAAATCTTATGTAAAGGTATTGGAATAAACACAAGACTATATACGATGTCTTTGGCTGGGAAAAGGAGGATTTGGATCTGAACTTAAGTAGAGCTCTCAGCAGGGTCAAAATGGGGTTGTTTATGTAATTAAAAATAGAACTTAGGCGCAATTGCTTAGTTCATCCTGCTTGTGAAAATATTACTCAGTTTCACACATAAGAATAAAATGTCACACATAATCACAAGGCAAAATACCGTAATGTCGCACATAAGTATACTGAACACGTGTCCATGAGTGAAAAGGGGAATAAACAAACAATATCCCAACTGGCATTACTATAAAGGCGATTAAACATGTATGCGCAAAGCATTATGTGGAAAGAAACAAGGAGACTCAATAACTTAATGGAACGTGCTCATGGCATTGGGTAATTAAAGAAAATTGAGATATACAGTTGTAGGAGCACTGTACTTAAATGAATAACAAAACAACCCGAATTGGACTTGGTGCTCGGCATGTGCAAGTGACACAAATGTGGCAACACAAATGACAAATGTGATCAGCATGAATGGCTCATGGAGTAAAGGTGCTTAAATATATACAGTGAATCAAGAGAACAATGTGGCTCCAAATGAATTACAATGCGAACGTTTTTTCAGATTTGATGGGTTAATTTGGACGAGCCACACTGGGGGATGCGCCATCTATTCCGCTGAACGGTCAATGACGTTTAGATCCTCTTAAGTTAGGATCATCTTCAGGACAGGGTTGTTGTAGGAAAACGGTGCTGTACAGGGAAGGAAGGAAGAAGGTAAGGCTGGGGAGAGATGGAGGATGGGCCTTGGTGCTTGGGACCGTGGGACGGTTGGGGCAAGGAGCACAATGTGTCCGCTAGTGAGGAGGGGAGGAGTAACAGGCTGAAGAGTGTGGAACGGGGTGCCAGGTGAGAATAGGATGGTAGTAAAGCAGAGGAGGATTCGGTAGAGGTGCCGGAAGGGCATGAATCCTCCCAGGTGAGTCCTGGTGGACCGGTGGACTATGGCTAATGAGAGTGAAGGACCCAGAAGAACGAATGAGGCTGCGCAAGGTGTGAGGAAGGAGACGGCCGAACAGAGGGAAGGCTGCGAGACGTGATGTAAGGAAGCCAGTGCC
The DNA here is from genome assembly GCF_964263255.1 of Lissotriton vulgaris. NCBI lineage: Eukaryota > Metazoa > Chordata > Amphibia > Caudata > Salamandridae > Lissotriton > Lissotriton vulgaris. The sequence continues at coordinate 101,024,237 of NC_141695.1, forward strand.
ATCGGGTCTAAAGGAAGCGGGTGTAGTCAATGGGGGTGTTACTGAGGCGTGGGTAAAAAGATGGAACCGGCCTGGCAGAGTGAGGCCAGCGGGAAACAGAGGGGAGAGGTAGGTACCATTGAATTAAAAACAAGGGTGTGTGAATGGGACGCGGGTGGGGGGGAGGGAAATGACCCAACGTAGTGAAACCGGCACGTTGATGCGGTAGGAGGTGGGTACTGATGGAGCGAGATACAAACTCGCAAAGTTAAACTTCCATAATAAAATAACAGTACTAATGGCATGAGTTGAATAATTAATCAACTTAGTTTTAAAGTTGCAGACACAATACGCGGGACTAATGTGCTTTTATGTTGCACTTGCAAGTACGTGGAAAAATAATAAACTAACCTTGTCTTTTGCTTTTGTCAGTATTAAATGCGGCTGTTTAATTAATGGCATGTGCTTTATTATTTATGTGCAATGTGTTTTGTTGTGTCTTTTCTGTGGCAAAAGCTTGTGAAGAATCCTTATGGCCTCAAAGAAAAAGGTTTTTATAAAGCTGCTTTTTGTGCTTTGGCTAGGTAACATAATTAACTGGGTTAATATTTAAAAGAGGGGTGGGTAACAGAATGAGTCTCAATTCTCTAATTAATTACTGTCTTGTGTTTCTTTAAATACTAGTCCCCTGAGAGGCCTTTTGGGCCTTCGCAAAAGATGGCGTTTATTAAACCTGTCCAGAGAGGAGCCTTGCACACATGAGAAGTGTAAAGTTTTACCACGTTGACAGAAATTACTGATGAATAAAAAGATGTGCATATTGTGCTCATGGAGTTATGACTAAGGACAGGAAGCGGCAGGATTGCCAATGTAAGTAAGGAAGCTGAGAAACTGTAACTCGGATGAACTCGATTTTGTAACATTCTCGAGGAAACAAAGTTTTACGAACAATAGGGCTAAAGAAGAGCCCATTCTTGGTTTGAAAGCGGTGATGACATGGATGGTCTGAGATAAGTCAGCCAATGGGGACTCCGATGGAAGCGTAAAGAGACACTTTTTTTAGGAGATTAGTTCGTTAGAAAGGTATAAAATCTGACCCTTCAGGCAGGAGGGGGCTCTTGCTTCCCGATTCCTGAATGACGTGCTGACGGACTTCTGGTGCATGTAAGGTTAGCTGTCTTTATTAATTATTTCTTTAGGTGAAGTGAGTTATAGACAGGGAAATAGAATTTAGGGAATGGAAACTTTATTTTGCTTTAATTCATGCTGATTGATTCACCTTTGAAAATGTCGGACTAATGTGCCTTTTCCTTGAATGATGCTTTCAAAATTGCTAATAAAATAATGACTTCTGAATAAAGATGCTCTTTCCTTGAATAAAATAAAGTTAACAAAAATTAGATTTTTGAAACGACAAGCTGGTCTTGTTTATTCATGGTCTAGTTATCATTATTAGATCCATTCGCCTTAGCCACTTAATTAAATGACGTCTGATAAACAACATGGTGAAGTATAATAAACTGCAGTTGTATATAACTTTGTAAATAGTTTATGATTAGAGTGTTTAATTAGGTCAGATGATTCAGTCGCTCAAAATTGTCTCTTCAGTTTATGGGCCTCAGTAGAGATTCATGATTAATGGTGAGGATTGTGAAGATGAGTAGTGTTATTGAGACAGTTTTTCATTAGGAGCGCTGGATCAGTACCGTCGAGTCTGAACAAGCGGGTGCGGGCATAAGGGGTGTGATAGGGTCGCGAGTTGCAGGACGTGCGTCTCTGTGCAAACGTGGAATACCTGGTAATGCTCTGGGGGATCCTAACAACTGGAAAGTCGGGTCCTGTGAAAAATCATCTAATGGAAACCTGCGGGAGGGAGAGGAGAGAAAGGTGATTAGAAATAGGACGGGATAGAGGCGGTAAGTGGGTCCAGGGGGGTAACCACCGATTACCTGGGAGAGAAAAAGTTTGTCCGCGATGGGTGCCAAAAATCGATTGAGGAAGGCGGTGTGTCCCGATAGGGATCCGAGGGCGATGCCTTGATTCAGGAGCCTGGAGGGTTAAAAAGTCAGGGATGGGCACGGGGAAGGAGCGTGAAGGCAGACGTGGAGCAGCAGAGGGGTGGGTGGTGCATCGGCTTACCTGGGGCCGAGCGAAACAGCGAAGAACGGCTTTGACTCGCCATGTCTGTGTGCAGAGTGCCGTGGTCGGGAAAGCTAGTTGTAGAGGAAGCCAGTATACTTCCGGGAAGGGGGTGTGGCATGGTCACGTGAGGTGGGCCGTGCCTTGAGGCGAGTGACGCACATGGGCGAGGGATTGGAGGAGGGGAGGGTGGGTGGGGGTAAGGAGAATGAGGAACACAATGTCCCAGGGGAGAAGGCAGGGAACAATAAAGCATTTCAATTCCCTAGGTACATGGAAATGCAACAATCAGTTATAACGCAAGAACAACTAAACGAATGAACATAAGGTGAAATGTGCCATCCAGGTGAACATACAGCATTTAAATTCACTTGGCACCGAGAGATTTGGTGATCAATTACATTATACTAGTAAATAAAACAGATGAACATTTAAAGTGTGGCAGTGAGGGGACAACTTGAAATTATACGAAAACAGACATAGTCCTGAGTGAATAAAAGGAACAATTAGTGTAAGATGACATGTATATACAGTACTGGAGAGAGTGTCAGGCATGTAGTTTATTGAGGTACATTAGGGCAGTTGGACTCAGATAGATACAGACATGACTGTGCCTAAACAGAAAACTAAAGAGGAAGTAGAATACAGGGGTGGGAAATGCCTGCGGTGTAGGAGTGGCGGATCAGAGTAGCAGTTTGTTTTCACAGTCTATAGAAGGGTTACATAGAAATGGTACTGTTCCACTCATCAATTGTGTTAAGGCCCTGATTCACTGAGTTACATAAAGTAATCCATTTACACTTGCACCCATTGAGGAGGGTTTTGATGTCTCCCCCCCTGGTTGGCAGAGTTGGTTTGTCTATCACCTGCCAGGTGATGTCCGTGTCTCGGTGATTCTTTGCCAAATAGTGTGTGACCAAAGGTGCGGTGAGAACTTTGCAATTGATACAGCTTTTACAATGGTTTATTTATACTGCCCGTTTACTTCACAGGGGCCGTCAGCCATTACCTTCCCCACACCGCGGTTTCAGCTCTTGCAACTGGCGGGTGAGTCCCCGTTTTTGATACGCTCCTCACTTTGATTTATTATATCTCCGCCCCTCACCTCACCGCATATGCTTTTTGTTTTTCCATAATGCAGTTGTACACACAGATTTCCAGGGTACGGAGTCAGTGCAACTTCACACAGATTTAAAGATTACTTATACCGAGGCCACATCTTCTATTCTTGAGGAGTGTCTTGTTACCTCGTAAGCATTTTCCCTAACCTTTTCGCTATTCAACCCCTATTTTTCTCAGCATGCATCCTTCCAGCACGCACTTCTGTGCACAATATTGAGGACCTAGCACTACTTTAGATTTTTCCAAGCATGCCATTCAGTTTTGTTTTTTCTTTTCCTTCCTTTGGTGGTTTGGCATCTATTCACCATGTGAATCATAATTATGAAGCAAGGTCACTGCTTTACAATCTATGTATTTTTCCTACCCGAAATTTGTGAACCCACGGAATTCCGCTTATAATGTTGTGTAATTATCATTTGTAGATTTCCATGATGAAGGGCGTTTCGTGAAGCCCGAAATGCATTGGGATTTTCAACTGAATGATGATGCCATTGTTTCGGATCTTGAGACATTTGCAACAATTTCCATGAACATTGAATAAACAAGCATTCAATCAACAGCTGAAGACTACAGTATACTAGTTCCCCCTCTGACCCTATGCCCATTCATATTCTTAAGAGGATTGCTCAGACCATCTCCTCGCGGGCCACGGATCTCCTGAACGCCTCCTTCAGCGCTGGGGAAGTTCCCCCTAGCTGGAAGAAGGCGATGGTTAAGGCTCTCCCTAAAAAGCCGGGACTTGATCCTGACGACCTGGCGAACTTTCGCCCAATTTCTTTGTTGCCTGGCCTGGGCAAAATTGCAGAAAAGGTTGTCAATCGCCAGCTGTCCACATTCCTAGAAGATCACAACCTGCTCAAGCACTCGCAAACGGGCTTTCGCCCTGGGCAGGGTACTGACTCTGCCCTGATTGCAGTAGTGGAGGAAGCTAGATGCATTCTTGACGCTGGAGGTTCCGCAGCTGTGGTCCTCCTAGACCTCAGCGCGGCTTTTGATACCGTCAATCACGGTATCCTTATTCAGCGCCTTACTAGGATGGGAATATCTGGCCAGGCCCTAAGCTGGATTACTTCCTTTCTGAACGATCGGTCCTACCAGGTCTGCGATGGCACCAACCTTTCTGAGTCGATCCCCCTCCAGTGTGGAGTCCCGCAGGGCTCCTCGTTGAGCCCTACGCTTTTTAATATCTATATGGCCCCACTGGAGGATGTGGTTTCACCCTTTGGGGTGAAAATAGTGACTTACGCAGACGACACGCAGCTTGTCGTTTCGCTATCCCATCATGAAAATGCGGCAGAAAGACTCGGGTACTGTCTGACTGGTATCATGGCTTGGATGACAGAATCTCGGCTAAAACTCAATGGCTCCAAAACGGAACTTATGATGGTGGGTAACCTTTCCACCTACCTTCCCAAAACCATGTGGCCCCCCTGTCTGGGTGAGGCGCCCCTACCCAAGAATGAGATTAAGAGCTTGGGAGTATGGTTAGAGCCCGACCTGACGTTCAGAGTACATACGAAGAAAGTGGCAGGGATTTGCTACGGTTTGTTACGCTCGGTCCGAAAGGTGTTGCCTCTTCTCCCTCTTAGTTCAAGGAAACTCTTGATTCAGGGGCTAATACTGTCAAGGCTGGACTACAGTAATGCCTTGCTGCTTGGTGCCCCTGAATCAGCTATCAACACCCTTCAGCGGGTACAAAATGCGGCGGCCAGGGTTTTGACAGGCACTGAAAAAAGAACTTCGGCCAAGCCTGCTCTGAGAGCTCTCCATTGGCTCCCCATTCGGGAGAGAGTTAAATTTAAGGCCCTTTCCATCGCCTTTAAATCTCTCCAGGGAAGGGCCCCCCAATTCTTAGGGACCTTATATGCCCCTACAAGTCCTCTCGTCCCCTCCGTTCTGACGGGAGCAATCTACTGACTATCCCAAGAGTAAAGAGAGCTCGCTCAGGAGGCAGGAGGTTCTCTGGGAACGTAGCCAAGATCTGGAATGATCTTCCTGCTGCTCTCCGTCTGGAACCCTGTCTCCAGAGGTTCCGGAAATCTCTAAAGACATTCCTTTTTCCAAGAGGAATATGAGTCCGCTATCTGAGGATCTGGGAAGCTAGCTGTGTATATCAGCGCTGGGACGCTCTTGGGCAGCCATGCGCTTAAGAAATCTAATTTCATTTCATTTCATTCATTGTCTCATATGGATTACTGTTCTGTGTTTAAATTGTATCATTGTATTACATGTAACTTTCAGCTTTAGCTTCATTACGCTTGAAAGATTCTGATTACACTCTGTAGAGTATATAGAGTAGTGCACTGGGCCTTTCTGGGTAGTGATCCGGATTTCCCTTCTGCTTAGCAGGGCCTTTTTTCCTGGTGCACGCTTAACAAATTACTAGATTATGTTTCCATCATTTGAAAATATTGTTTAAGTGAGTTTCCTGAGTGCACCCTTGGCTGCGTTTATTACATAGTTTACTCATAATTACACAGACATTATGACAATGTCCCACATTAGCAATATGAAATATTGCCAGCTATGTACACCTCTTTATTTATACCCTTGGCTGCGCCCGGCATTGAGGGTTGCAGTGCAGTACTTCCAGGTAATGGGCGGGGGCATAGTGGACAAATGGCTCACTACACCCCTCCCCACCTTATTCTGATTGTTGTGTGTCTACGTCCAACATACTAAGTCATTCAGTCTTTGGCTAGGCTGGGGATGTGGGCGCAGATTATAGTGTTGGCTTCAGAGACTATTGACAATTCTCTCTTGGCTCACACTGCTTAGACTGCTGGGTCTAAGTTAAATAAAGAGTGGATGGATAGGAAAACCATTGATGCTGTAAGAATGGCAAGTGTGGGATGTGAGGTCTGCTGTACAAAAGAAATAAGGTTCCACTAATGAAGGTCATAGGACTTTGTCTGTTCAGGTTGAAGACTTGGTGAGAATTAAGAGTCCTGGTGTTATTCGCCAGGGTTTGTCACGTTTGTCTTCATTTGTCTGAGTTAAGGAAGTGAAGGAGCATGTGGTGGTGCTAGAGAACGGAAAAACATGGAAGAAGTGTTTTCTTTAAGTAGTTCCCAAATCCAAGGCGGAGTACATTGGGAGGAAAATGGGAGTACATATTGATGTTACCCAGGACAAGGAAAGTGCCATTGAGAGAGTCCCAGACTGAACGAGGTTCTGGCCTGAGAACTTTAAGGATTACGAAATATATTAACCAATTTGCCTCACATAGTACTGCACTAGCTTTTAACTTTCTTTGTTTTTCTCTTTAATTAGTCATATGTCGCTTTAGTATAATTGTTTTTGCGTATTTGTTTCTTCATTTATAATGTTGCACTCGTCATGAGTTTTTATTTTTTATTTTTTACAAGGGATGGAATATTGGGAGGTTCTTCTGGTTCCCTGCGTGGAAGGATCGGGTGTGGGCAGTTGTTGCCGGGACGCGAGTTGGACATAAATAAACTTACCATGTGGCCCACCGCTCGTATGGACTTCCTTTCACAATGCTAGCAGTTCCAGCAGGAATTGGGTACCCTATGTAAGTCGAAAGTTATAGCACTGTTTAACTTTAGTTCATTTGCTGTCATTTGTATACTACACAGCCGTTAATATGCATCATCGAAGTGTTGGCTGTCTGCGGTGCCGAAGGGTGTGATTCTGAGGGTCCATTGCAGGCTGGAGTGGAGTGTGATTTATCCAGTGATGAGATGCTCTGAGTTAGAACCTGTAAACGTTTATCAACTCTCTTTACTGATTTCAAACAATCCGGCAGTAGTTTTCTGAAGCTTATTAGTTCTGTATGTCCAGGTATGCTGCAAACCTAAAGCAGAAATGTGCAACATGTACATGCGCCAATGACCGCAGGGGTTCCTTTTTCCTTTGTATTGTTTGTGGGGAGCCTCGTGGAGGGAGGGAGGCCTCAAATATTTCCAAAGTTCCTCCTCAGTTAACTCCAGGTTTCGCTTTGCTGCATTTCTTCCTCCTACTCTTCTGGCTTCACAGCGAAAGAAGGAAGTGGTGTCTGTGGGAACATATTGCAACCTTCTGTTGGACTAACACTAGGCTGTGTGTGCTTCTACTTCTGCAAACTGAGAAGTAGAACTGACTCTTGACTCTTTCCTTCACAAGCAGCCAAGAGTGAAGCCTCCGCTCCTGAGACTGCCTGACGAGCCATCCAGTGCAAACTGAGGCCAAGGCGCCAGGCAGGAATGCTGCGAGCATTTTCAGCGGCCTATTCCAAACAGCATTTCACCTGTTGGGGCTCTTCCCATAGGCTAATATAAAGGCAGTTTTAAGCCTTATGTTGTATTTGCTGCCACCTCTAGGTTTTGCCTGAACACTGCTGGAAGCACCACTAATGAGAGGTGGGTGAGCAACACCCAAGAAACCAAAGCTTGGAGTGGTGGGCTGTAAGAAGCCAACGTGAGATAGGAGTACACTGTGGAAGACATGACTAGAGAGGAGAGACTGTTTTTAATATGTCATTAGGTCAGGGAACAGTCATAAGACAGTGCCATCTTAAGAATTTTGGGGGCCTCTGGTTAAAAATATTTTGTGACCCCTGTCTGGAACTCCTTACCCAATTTTTGCTAATTCAAGCCCCAGTTTACCTAACAAAATTGAATTGAATTAATGCTCATTAAGACAGCGAACACTCGTAGGACAGTGCATATTAAGATGCAAAAATACACAGAAGTGAGCTAGAGGGAAAGTTCACTTTCCCAGGAGCCCCTAAAGGGGAGCCCTGGGTAATTGCCCACTCTGCCCATGCCTTAAAACTTCTCTTTCGTAGGAAGCCATTTCCATGGTTAACCTGATGCTTAGCATTAGTCGGGGAATGCAGAATGGATGCTGCAGGATAGATTCTATTTCCTTAATGTCTATCACAGGGACAGAAAGGACCGTGTATCTTCCTCTTCGTTGGTGAAGCCCGAGCACATGTTCGGTCTCTACACAATATACTTGGCCATTTTCAGCTTCAGAGATCCCATCCGACGTCCTCCAATGCTGGAGATGTTTCTCTAACTCAAACTCTTAAAAAGGGTTCGGTGCAAGTTCCTGATTTATGAGGGTTGTTTCCCTAACACGTCACACAAATGCAAACAGTTTGTATGACACGTGTCTCCACTCTGTTCTTCAGGACCTAAGTGGGGGAATCCCTGCAACAAAAGAAACCATCACAGGACTGTGCTATCAAGTGAGCCAAAGTTGTGCTCAACCATCACCCTAGTGCAGATCTGGCCATTGCAAGTCTTCCCCCTAAGATGAAGAATAACTGCCTTTGTGTCAGTGGCGATGCCAGGACGGTTTAGTATTGCAGGGCATGCTTGTGCCTGACTTGAGTTGCCAGTTTCTACACCCCAGAAGACTACAGGGATGGGAGGGGTTGGGCAATGCTGCTGCCTGCAGCCCCTGCGCCATGAACACAGTAATTCGAGCATGGGGATGTCAATGCCAATCCCTCAGTCCGGGGCACAACTCCTAAACAAGCATTTACAATGCATTGGTCTCGCCTTTGGGACCTTATATGTATTTAGCTATGCAGCACATATTTAGATATGCAGCCTGGGTGCTGAAACCTCTGCTGTTCTTTAACATGGAGGGAAAGTAAGCACCAAACTGCGTAGCACGCCAGGCATGGGAACACATGAAGAGAAATATTGCCTTTGAGTGGGGAATGTTATAGTCCAAAGCTCTGTTAGGAGAGCAAATGTTCCGCGAAAAATACATCCACAGTGCCTGATCCCGTAAATTGCTTGTTTGACTTCACATATACTGCTTGTTTGACTTCACATATACAGAGCTTGCATGCTCTTCACAAGGATGGCAAAGGGGCTGGCATCTGATTGGAGCACAGATCAGCCAGGTGTGTTATGCTGACGGCTGACCCATCCAGCCCTTGGTGCCTAGGATCAAGGGCTATGCTTCCAATTTAAAGCTTGTTAACTTTAGAGACAGGAGATTGCAGTGACTCCATCAGAATCAGATATTCCAGCTGAACAAGTGCAAGTACCCCCATCTATGCACACAGATCTGAAGCATTAGATACCCAACTAGTGATTAGAGATTGCTGAGAGAAGCGACAGAGACAGGCGATGACAAAGACAAGAATAGGAGAAGCTAGGCACAAAGACAGGAGCCTGACAGAGACAGGTGTGGGTGGAGCGACAGGGGGTGCAAAAATACGGATCATGAACAGGCTAGGCTACATAGATGTGGATCAGAGAATGAGACAGCAGACGTAGAAATATTTAAAAGACAGGTGAGATGCAGATCTGAGACAGTATAAAAAGAGGCTTCAATAAGAAAAAGACAACAGGGAGGAGCGCACGACGCGGCAATCAAGATGGCCGCTCCCTTCTGAGCTCCGCGATGTCGGGCGGTGCTCAGTGACGAAGGGATCTTCACAGGTCGGCTTTCTCCGCGCTCTAAGGACGGATTATGCAATCGGAGGCTGCCCTCAGCATACTGGTATGCTCCTTTTGCTAAATGAGCCGTTTTTCGCATAGATATGAGCGAAAACGTTCCTTCTTCTTTTTTTTCTTTTCATAAATGTCGTTTTTTTTTCCTGGTCTACTGGACACTTCTGCATTATGGCTGCACTTTGGCTTTGAATGATTAACTATTCATGAGCCTTTCCCTGTGAACCTTTACCCCTTGTCTCATGGCTATATTCTCTAAGGAATTTGGACTTACCTCAGCACTTTCACTTTTTACCTGCTAGCAGATATTGTGCCTTATTCTTTTGTCTGAGCAGAGGTGCTGTTGCTTTATTACGCCACGCGGTTTTGTCCCATCATTCGTTCTTTCTTTTTGCTCTGGTTCCCACGAGCTTCAGCGGTCCTTTTACATCCCTTTGTTATCTGTGGCGGTTCCTCTGGCGATTTTTGCACGATGGAGCCTGCGCATACTTCCAAGTCTCATGGCACTGCTGCTGCGCGCAAAGATTCAGCTTCCACTGGTAAGCGCCTAAAGAAAGACCCTCCGTCTCCTTCTAAATCCCCACTTCCTTTCACCTTGGAGGGTATTATGGAGGAGCTACGTCTTATGCGCCCCTTTATGACTGATACCGCCAATACTCTTCAGAGACTCGACGATAAATGGTCCAGTCTGGATAAGAGGGTTTCTGATGTGGAACAAAAGGTTAGCGATGCACAGGATGTTGTCGCCAAGGTTGCCAGCCTGACCAAGGAGGTGGATGTGCTCAAGAAGACGTCTGAGGTCTTGGAAAATCGCAACAGGCGCAATAATTTGCGCATTTATGGTGTTCCGGAGAACTCGGAGGGGTCAGACATTATCCAATTCTTAAAAACTCAAGTTTTACCTATCACTGGCTTCCCTAAGCATTTGGATGTCAATATACAATGGGCTCACCGTCTTGGACCAAAAAACTCTTCTTCATCTTCCAAGCCCAGAGGTATTATAGCTTATTTCCTCCTCTATTCCGACCTAATGTCCATTCTCCACTCTGCTAAGCAACATAAACAGCTACTCTGGTCCGGCCACAAGGTTTTCTTCACTCAGGATGTGTCCAAACTGACTGCTGCACGGCACAAGGAATTCCTTGACTTAAGGCCTGCTCTCAGATCTATGAACGCCAGATATGCTTTCATTCATCCTTGCTTTTTCAAAGTGACTTACAAGGAAAGAACATTCAGCTTTGATGATCCAGCAGACCTTCGGAAGTTCATCGCCACCCACAAGGACGAATCTATGGAACTCAGCAGACCCTAATGTCTTTGTCTTCTGTACTTGTTTGTCGTTTTGCCGTTGCATTTTGATATCTTGACCTTTTTGGTTAGATTTTTTACGTTCCTCTCATCTTGTTTTCCAGGTTGTCTCTTCAATGTTTTTGTTACTACTCCCATTTATTGTGTTGCCCCGGTGTTCTGTTCAGTGCAGTTCGTCAAGCTGTCCTCCCTTCCTACTTGTCTGGTAAGTTCCCTTCATTTGTCCTATTTGGTCGTGCTTGGTCTCCCGATTTGTTTATTTTCCTACGCCCTTTGTGTTTTTCGTATCTTGGTGACCTTGCATTTGACTTTTTCTTTCTCTTGCTCGCATGGCTGTCTTGCTCTTTGCTGCTCCCACTCCCGCTTCATTGTCCTCTCGTTCTAGCTGTTCAATGGCTGAAGTCTCTCGGCTTGTTGCCATCTCCTTTTTTTCCATTTCAAGGGAGTCTTGGCCTCCCTTTCTGTTCTCTTTCCCTCTATCTCATTTTCTCTGCTCTCTGCATTCTTCTCTCCTTGCTTTATCTCTCTTTCTCTTTCCCTATGCATCTTCCCATCCCTACTATTTCCTTCCTTTGCAATAAGGCATTCCGCATTCGTTCCTGCTCCTGTTATTCTCTGTCTTCTTTGTTTTTCACATCTTCATCTTTCTCTGCTCATGGATTTGGGTTATTTTCTTCTGTTTGTTATTCTTCTCTCAGCTGCTTTTATGTGGCCCCCTCTCATTTTTACCGTTTTGCATCTATTCTTTCAGCTATTTTTCTCTGCTCTATCTTTTTGTCTATTTTTTTATATTCTCCAGAAATCAATAATCTTTGTATTATTTCATGGAATGTTAAAGGCCTTCGCAATCCGGTCAAAAAACAACGGGTTCTGACTCATTTAGCTAGACTGAAGTGCCAGGTTGCTTTGTTACAGGAGACTCACCTTTCCCTTAAAGACCTGTCTTCTCTTCGTAAGCAATGGGTGGGAGACATGTTTTGTTCTCCTACAGTTAACAACAAGAATGGAGTTATTATTTTGTTTCATAGGTCTCTGTCTGTTCAGTTAAAAAATGAGTTTGCAGATGCTCATGGTAGATGGTTGTATCTGGATGTTACAGTTAATAATGTAGATTTATCCTTTTGCAATGTTTATGGTCCCTAGCCTTTTGGAATGATTTCTCTACGTTTTTGTCCTCGCACACCACTACAGATTTAATCGTTGGTGGTGACTGTAATCAACTAATGGACCCTTTCCTTGACCGTAAATCTCAATCCAGGTTTATCCCTAACAAGATGCAAAAGTCCTTTTATAGGTCTATATCGTCCCGAGGCCTCATTGACTCTTGGAGGTTATCACACCGTGACACATTAGAATTTTCCTTTTTTTCCCCTGTACAATCGTCACACTCCCGAATAGATTATATATTTCTCACCCAGCACACTCTACAGTTCATGACAAACGTTGAAATTGGTTCCATCCTCATTTCCGATCATGCTCCTGTTATTCTCAACATAGATCTCCCTTCCCCTACTCCCATTTCTTGCCGTTGGCGTTTCAACAGTTCTCTCCTTCTGGATTCCCAGTTCACTGCCCAATTTATCCTTTTTATGGAGGAGTTTTTTCGGACCAACCCGTCTTCTACATATCAATTCCACTCTGTTTGGGATGCCTTTAAGGCGTCTGCCAGAGGTAATATCATTGACTTTGTCTCTCGCAAGAAGAGGCTGGCCCTTTCCAAATCCTCCCTTATTCTTAAACAGATTAAAGAATTAGAGCATCTCTTCTATACTTCCAACTCTGCTGAGGCTCTCGCTTACCTTGTCAAGGCTAAAATTCAGTTCAACAAGGTCTCTTGGGATGCGGCTTGTAACAATCTTCTTCGATTCAATTCAAAAATGTATGGTGGACGCAATAAAGCCGGAAAATCTCTCGCCAATTACCTTAAGATTAAGAAACAGAAGTCTAAAATGGCCGTTATCACTGATGTTCATGGTAATCGCCACTGTACAGATGATAAGATCCTTGAATGCTTTGTTCAATACTACTCCTCATTATATACGCCCGAATCTGCACCGTCCTCTGATCAAATTGACTCCTTCTTTCAATCTATACCTAAGTCTCCGCCTGCCGATGTGGATTTCTCCGCTCTTGATGCCCCTATCTCAGAAAAAGAGATTCTTCAGGTTATCACTCTTTTACCTAAAGATAACTCACCAGGCCCTGATGGCTTTACTCTTCGTTTCTATTTTCACTTTAAAAGTCATTTATTACCTCATCTATCTTCATTAATTTCTAATTTTCTCTCCTTGGGCGAATGGAAAGGTTCTTTTACCCAGGCTATGTTGTGCCTTCTCCCTAAAAAAGCTAAGGATCTCTCTCTTTATAAGAATTACAGGCCCAGCTCATTAATCAACACGGATTGCAAAATCTTTGCCAAAATTGTAGCCTCTCGTTTGAATTCTGTTATTCCTGATCTCTTTAATATCTATCAGTCTGGTTTTGTCAAAGGCAGATCCATTGCGGATAACTCCAGAACCCTCCTAAACATCATTCATCTTGCCTCTAAATTGGATTCCCCACTTGCCACCATCAACCTAGATGCTGAAAAGGCTTTTGATAGAGTTAGTTGGGATTTCATGTTTGGTGCTCTCCGATGGCATGGCTTCAGTCCTCACATTATTCAGCTTATTCACCTCCTATACTCTTCCCATTCTACCTCTATTTGGGCTAATGGTGTCCAATCCTCCTATTTCCCTTTACATAGGGGTACTAGGCAGGGCTGTCCCCTATCTCCCCTCCTTTTTATTCTTGCTCTAGAACCTTTTCTTGTTAAAATATGTCTCTCTTCATCTTACTTCGGTTTTGTTTATAAGAACCTACATATCAAATTTGCTGCTTATGCTGATGATATCTTACTTTATATGTCTAATCCCAATGTTTCTATGCCTGCTCTCTTCTCTCTACTTCGCGAATACTCCCTTGTATCTGGTTACAAATTAAATATTGATAAATCCGAAGTGTTACCCCTTAATAAATACTGTCTTCCCCATATGTTTCAGGGTTCAGGCTTTGAATGGAATCCTAGGAGTATAAAATGTCTCGGATCGCTTTATACTAATAATGCTAAAGATACCATCAAAATCAATCATACTGATATTCTCTCCAAACTTTCTTCCCTTATTGATCGCTGGTCTCCACTATTTTTGTCTTGGTGGGGAAGGCTGTCTACTATTAAAATGATGCTTCTTCCTATTATTAATTTCTACCTTTCAATGCTTCCTATCTCCCTTCCTGCTGATTTTTTCACCCTCCTTAATCGCGTCCTTGTTCGATTTCTTTGGAATAACCGTAAGTCCAGGATTTCACTTTCTCGCCTTCAGCAGCCTAAGGGTCTGGGGGGGGGGTCAATTTTCCCAATCTCATCCGTTTTCACTCCTCTTTTTCCTTAAAACAAATATGGCCTTTCTTATCCGATTCATCTCCTCCCCCTACCACGGCTTGGAGTGCATTGGAATTGGCTCAGCTTTCGCCCTTCTCGTTTCTCACTGCTACTCGCCTGTCTTATCCCCTAAACGATTCACTTCTCCCACTTTCAAACTCTCAAAGGCACTGGCGCTATCTCTGTTTCGCTCCTTATTTTCTCAGGCGCATCTTTACTTTTCTACCCCGATATGGTATAACTCTTTCTTAAAGATTAATAACTAGGCTCTTTTTTGGAAAAAATGGATTGACAGAGTTATATTGTATGTAGATAAACTCCTATCGGGTGTTACCCTATTGGAGTTTTCAGACATTTGCACAACATATCAATTATCTCACACATACTCTTCCCAATTCTCTGCTCTCAAACCAGCTTTGACTGCCTTGATCTCGCATCATACATCCCTGTCCGACATTTCCCCATTAGATTCTCCTCCACCTGATTTCACTATTCCACACAAAGCTTCAGGTATCTATAAGATCCTGTCCCGTTCCTCTCCTGACCGCCCCAAATCCAAAACCGAGCTTGCTTGGGAAAGAGATCTATTGCAGGAATTCTCTTTTCCTGTCTGGGACTCTATTTGGTCTAAAATCCACACTGTCTCCCGTTCAGCTAGTACCACTCAAACCATATACTATTTTTTCTAACAGGCTATTTCTTACCCCCTCTGACTTATTTAAATTTAAGTCGCTAGATTCTAGCAAGTGTTGGTCATGTCCTCATACCGATAGCGACCTTCTTCACATGTTTTTCCTTTGTCCATTGGTCAATTCCCTCTGGTCTCAAATCTGGTACGAACTGAATGATATTTTAGGCTCTAATCATACTTTTGATGGGGTTCATGTCTTTCTTGGTGGTTCTTCCCCAATTTGGAAGGTTTCACAGAATGTTCGTAAATTTATAGATCTGTTCATAGCTATTTCTTTACAGGTCATTACTACGAACTGGAAGGACACCTCAAAAATGTCTTTTACTGCGTGGTGGAATCTTATTTGTCATCATCATAGACTGGATCGTGCTTATGCTACCACCACTGCCCTCTTGATTAAAAAAGATTTGTTATGGTTACCTTTAACCGATTTTCTTTCCAGACGTATAGCATAATGCCTTATTGTTGCTTACAACGAGTTATTGGTTGAAACTGCTTTTCTCTGTTTTAGTACATGCCTTTGTCTTCCTCCCCCTCCTCCTCTTTCATCTTCTTTTCTCTTTCCTTCTCCCTTCTTTTTTTCTCTCCTCTTTTCTTTTCCTTCTTTTTAAAAAAAAAAACCCCTCAAAAAGCATTTTCTCTTAGTATATGCATATATTATTACCCTGTTAGGATTTAATGTTTGTTTCAAAATTTCACTCGCATTTTGTATCTCCTCATCTTTGTTATATTATCCAACTACTGGGATTTTGTACTGACGTTTTACTTGGTATATTTATTTTCAATAAAGCTTTCTAAACTTAAAGAAAAAGACAACAGCACAGACAAGTATCCGAGACAGCAGAGAGGGACCGAAACCGAGACAAAAGAAGGCAGAATGGGTGTGACAGCAGACACGTGGACCAGAGCTGCTACCACAGAGGCCGCTGGGATAGTGACACAGACCAGAAATGGCTGGGACAGTGACACAGACCAGAGACCACTGAGACATTGACGGGGGACCGGAGATGGCTGGGACAGTGGCAGTGGCAAGAGACCGCTGGGACAATATCACAGGCCAGAGACCGCTGGGACACAATCACAAGCCAGAGACCGCTGGGACAGTGGCACGGACCAGAGACCTCTTGGACAGTATCACTCACCAGAGACTGCTAGGACAGTGACACGGACCAGAGAGAACAATGCCACTAACACTGACATTAACCAGACAGCCCAGAGCCAGCCGATGGCAGAGACATGGATCAAGGGTGCACAGACTGTGTTAGCCCCTTCGCCCCAGGGGTAATTCCCCCCATGTTGCGGAGGGAGGGTGCCCGCGCGTGGCACCGCGGTGCTCATGACGAGCTCGGCTCGTCATGACCTTACCCGTTTCCGTGGAACGCTCAGCACAGCAGGAGAATTATCTCCGCGTGTGAACGCCGCGGTGGTCATGACGAGCTCAGCTCATCATGAGCACAACACCACCGTTAATCATGAAGAGCTGAGCTCGTCATGAGCACGGAGGGTGTTAAGACAGATGACTGCACAGACATGGGCTAGATACAGTAGACACTGTGAAGGCTTGATAAGGTGCAGAGACGCTAATTGAAGGCAGAGGGGACTGCTTAGAACTGGATCAGACGCTGCGTAGACTGATTTT
This sequence comes from Lissotriton vulgaris, assembly GCF_964263255.1. Classification (NCBI taxonomy): domain Eukaryota; kingdom Metazoa; phylum Chordata; class Amphibia; order Caudata; family Salamandridae; genus Lissotriton; species Lissotriton vulgaris. The sequence goes on from NC_141695.1 coordinate 101,040,955, forward strand.
GAGCAAACCACTTAATCTCCCTGTGCCCTGGGACAGCAGGTCTCACAGGTATTTACGAGCACTCAGCTCCCTCTGGGGCTGTGATCTTGTAACAAGCTGTTTTCCTTAAATGTTTTCACAAAGTGTTGTTCTTCTTTTGTGTTCATTATTCTCGTGCTTGGTATCTTAGGGCCACATGCATCATTGTTGCCGTTTGCGATTTCTTAATTAAGAAAATTAAGGAATCGCAATTAAGAAATCGCAAAAGGCTATGCATTAAGAAATCGCTATTTTTTTGTGATTTCTTAAAATTCCTTAATTGCGATTCACAATTTGCGAATCGCAATTAAGGAATCCCTACCCATTGATTCCTATGGGCCTAGTCAAGTCAAGTCAGAAAATTTATATAGCGCACTACATACCCAGAGGGTTTCAAGGCGCTTAGGAAGGGGAGGAGGATTACTTGTCGAATATCCACGTTTTAAGTTGCTTTCTGAATGCTAGGTGGTTCTGGGTAAGGCGAAGGTCAGCGGGGAGTGAGTTCCATGTTTTGGCAGCCAGGTATGAGAAGGATCTGCCTCCCATGGTGGTCTTATTGATGCGAGGTACAGTGGCAAGGGCTTGGCTGGAAGAGCGTAGTTGGCGGGGGGGGGGTGTAGAAGGACAGTCGTGAGTTGAGGCATTCTGGTCCGATGTCGTAGAGTGATTTGTGTGCGTGGGTTAGCAGTCGGAAAGTGATTCTCTTATTGACGGGTAGCCAGTGGAGGTCTTTCAGGTGACCAGAGATATGTTCGTTGCGCGGGATGTCTAATATGATCCTGGCTGAGGCGTTTTGGATTCGTTGGAGTTTCTTCTGGAGTTTAGCGGTAGTACCTGCGTAGAGGGTGTTTCCGTAGTCCAGTCGGCTCGTGACCAGAGCGTGGGTGACTGTTTTTCTGGTTTCGGTGGGGATCCAGCGAAATGTTTTTTTGAGCATGCGAAGAACGTTGAAGCAGGATGAGGAGACGGCGTTGACTTGTCTGTTCATTGAGAGTGAAGAGTCCAGGATGACGCCTAGGTTCCGTGCGTGGTCTGTCGGGATGGGTGCTTTTCCAAGGGCTTCCGGCCACCAAGAGTCGTCCCATGCAGAGGGGGATGTACCTAAGATGAGGACTTCTGTTTTGTCTGAGTTCAGTTTCAGACGGCTTTGTTTCATCCATTCGGCAACTTCTTTCATTCCTTCGTGTAGGTTAGTTTTGGCGGTGCTGGGGTCATTGGTGAGAGAAAGGATTAGTTGAGTGTCATCCGCGTAAGATATGATGTTGAGGTTGTGTTGGCGGGCGATGGCCGCGAGGGGGCTCATGTATACGTTGAAGAGGGTGGGGCTGAGTGAGGATCCTTGTGGTACTCCACAGATGACTTCAGTGGCCTCGGACTTGAATGGTGGAAGGCGGACTCTCTGGGTTCTTCCGGTGAGGAACGAGGTGATCCATTCAAGTGCTTTTCCTTGTATTCCGATGTTATTGAGGCGTTGTAAAAGGGTGCTGTGGCATACTGTGTTGAATGCTGCAGAGAGGTCGAGGAGGATGAGGGCGACTGTGTCTCCGTTGTCTAGTAGAGTTCGAATGTCGTCTGTTGCTGCGATGAGGGCGGTCTCAGTGCTGTGTTTTGCTCGGAAGCCAGATTGTGAGGAGTCGAGTGATTTGTTGGCTTCGAGGAAAGCGGCGAGTTGGTTGTTGACAGCTTTCTCAATGACTTTGGCCGGGAATGGAAGGAGCGAAATGGGGCGGTAATTTTTGAGTTCGGTGGGGTCCGCTGTGGGTTTTTTCAGAAGGGCGGTGAGTTCTGCGTGTTTCCAGTCTTCCGGGAAGGTGGCGGAGTTGAAGGAGCAGTTGATGACGTCTCGGAGGTGCGGTGCTATGACGGAGTCTGCTTTGTTGAAGATGTGGTGAGGACATGGGTCTGTGGGGGATCCTGAGTGGATGGAATTCATCAGGCGGATTGTGTCCTCAGTGGAGATTGGGTTCCAGTCGTTGAGGGTGTTCACGGGGGGAGAATGTTCGGCAAATGGTTGGGTGGGTTGGTCTCCGGGTTGGTTGTCGAAGCTGTTGTGGATGTCTGCAATCTTGTTGTGGAAGAATGAGGCTAGGGAGTCGCAGAGGGCTTGAGAGGGGGTGATGTCATTGGAGTTGGCCGAGGGATTGGAAAATTCCTTGACGATGTTGAAAAGTTCCTTGCTGTTGTGGGCGTTGTTGTCAAGTTGGTCCTTGAATGCTGCTTTCTTGGCCTTTCGGATTAGTTGGTGGTGAGTGCGGGAGGCGTTTTTGAAGGCGTCCTTGGTGCTAGTGGTTGGGTCTTTTTTCCAGGCCTTTTCAAGGGAGCGGCAGAGTTTCTTGGAAGTCATTTTCAATTTGCGATTCGCAATTTGCGAATCGCAAATTGAAAATGCAATTTCAAGGTTGCAGGGGGGGTCCAAAGGACCCCCCCTGCACCCCTGAAATATAACTTTAAGTGCATTTTTCACACACACATGCTCCAAGGGCATGTGTGTGTGTAAAATTAAACTTTAAAAATGCACTTTTGTGCATTTTTTAAGGTTTTCGCAAATTACCATGAAGTTCAACTTCATGGTAATTTACCTCTCCCTATTTGCGAATTCGCAAATTTAAAATGTTCATGCATTGCATTTAAGAAATCTCAAATTGCGATTTCTTAAATGCAATCGCAATTTTAGAAATCGCAACATGATTGCGATTTCTAAAGTTGCGAAAAATATGATGCATCCCAATTTTGTAAATTGCATTCGCAAACGGCCGGAAATTGCGATTCGCACCGTTTGCGAATGCAATTCACAATGATGCATGTGCCCCATAGTGTTCTACAGCGTGCGCACTTTCAGGCATATTTACCTTCAAAGGTGCATCGTTCATGATGTCTGTTCTTCCTAGAAACTCCAACTGCTGAATCAGGCATTCAGCAGTTGGACTTCTATCAGGACAGCTGTACTCCCATGTTATTCTGTTTGATAGTGAAGAATAAACCTTTCTGGTTTAAATGCCTTTCCCGCTATGTCTACTTCTTCAAGTCTTTATGTAAAAGGATCAATCAATCAATCAGGAAATTTGTAAAGTGCGCTACTCACCTGTGAGGGTCCCAAGGTACTAGGGGGGGGGGGGGGACTACTGCTCGAACAGCCAGGTCTTGAGCAGCCTCCTGAAAGTTAGCAGGTCTTCGGTCTGCCGTAGGAGGATGGGGAGGGTGTTCCAGGACTTGGCGGCGAGGTGGGAGAATGATCTGCCACTGGTGGTCATTCTCCTGATGTGGGCGAGGTCGGCAGAGCGGAGCAGACAGGTGGTGATGTAGAAGGTGAGCCGTTTGTTGAGGTATGCTGGACTGGTGTCGTGGACTGCCTTGTGCGCGTGGGTGAGGAGCTTGAAGGTGATCCTCTTGTTGACGGGGAGGCAGTGCAGGTCTCTTAGGTGGGGTGTGATGTGGCTGTGGCGTGGGATGTCAAGGATCAGGCGGGCCGAGGCGTTTTGTATGCGTTGCAGTCGCTTCAGTAGTTTGGCAGGGGCTCCCGAGTAGAGGGCGTCTCCGTAGTCCAGTCTGCTGCTGACGAGGGCCTGGGTGACCGTTCTAGTGTCGGTGGGGATCCACTTGTAGATCTTTCGGAGCATGCAGAGGGTGTTGAAGCAGGAGGATGAGATGGGGTTGACTTGCTTGGTCATGGAGAGTGTGGAGTCTAGGCTGAATCCCAGGTTGCGTGCGTGGTCGGTGGGTGTTGGAGCAGCTCCCAGGGCAGTCAGCCAACAGGATTCGTCTCAGGCTGAGTTCAGCTTCAGCCGGCTGTTCTTCATCCATTCAACAATGGCTTTCATACCTTCGTGGAGGTTGGTTTTGGCAGTGACAGGGTCCTTGGTGAGTGAGAGGATCAGTTGTGTGTCATCAGCTTAGGAGATGATGTTGAGGTCGTGCAGTCTGCCGACGTGGGCGAGTGGGGCCATGTATATGTTGAACAGCATCGGGCTGAGGGAGGATCCTTGGGGTATGCCGCAGATGATCTTGGTGGCTTTGGATCGGAAGGGAGGGAGGCGGACGCTTTGTGTTCTGCCAGAGAGGAAGGAGGTGGTCCAGTCCAGTCCAGAGCTTTGCTTTTGATTCCTGCGTCGTGAAGGCGGGTGCATAGGGTGTGGTGGCAGACAGTGTTGAAGGTGGCTGACAGGTCCAGGAGGATGAGGGCTCACCGTTGTCCAGTGGGAACCTGATGTCATTGGTGGCGGCGATGAGGGCCTTCTCAGTGTTGTGGTTGCTGCGGAACCCGGTTCAGGATGCTGTTCTCCTCAAGGTAGCGGGTCAGCTGTTGTTGACTGTTCTCTCGATGACCTTCGCAGGGAACAGGAGCAGGGAGATGGGACAGAAGTTCTTGAGGTCCTTGGGGCCTGCTTTGGGCTTCTTGAGCAGGGCGTTGATCTCGGCATGCTTCCAGTTCTCCAGGAAGGTTGCGGTTTCGAAGGAGATGTTGATGGCTTTGTGGAGGTGGGGTGTGATGGTGGTGCTGGCTTTGTTGAAGATGTGGTCGGGGCACTGGTTAGATGGGTAGCCGGAGTGGATGGTGCTCATGAATTTGATGGTGTTGTCGTCGTTGATGTTGGTCCAGGTGACGAGGGAATGGCCGAGGGGTCTGAGGTGTCACAGGCTGTGGAGGAGGCCTGGTTGTTGTGGATGTCTGTGATTTTGTGGTGGAAGAAGGAGGCCAGGGAGTCACACAGGTCTTGCAAAGGTGGAATGTTGTTGGTGCTGGCGTGGGGTTGGAGAAATCTTCAGAATGTTGAAGAGCTCTTTGCTGTTGTGTGCTTTGTTGTCGAGGCGGTCCTTGAAGAAGGTCTTCTTGGTGGATCTGATGAGGTGATGATGCTGGCATATGGCGTTCTTGTGGGCTGTTTGGTTCTCCGGTGTTTGTTCGTGGCGCCATTTCTATTCCAGGTTTCGGCAGTTTTGCTTGGAAATCTGGAGTTCCGCGGTGAACCAGCTGGCAGTCTTGTTCTTGCAGCTGTTGGAGGGATTCTTGATCGGGGTAAGGGGGTTGGCGCAGTCTTCGATCCAGCGTCTGAGGCTGATGGCAGCGGTGTCGGGGTTGGTAGGGTCTGCGGGTGGGCTCAGGGCGAGGGCGGTGTGCAGCTGGTCTTCGGTGATTTTGCTACAGCAGCGGCGGGGTATCTGTTGGGTGCAGTGGTGCGTGGTAGGCTTCTAGAAGAAGTGGACACAGCAATGATTGGTCTAGGGGAGTGCGGTGGTGTGGCTGAAGGAGACGTGGGGGCTTGCAGAGAAAATGGGATCAAGTGTGTGTCCGGCAGAGTGAGTGGGAGTCGTGACAAGCTGTTTGAGTCCGAGGTTGGCAAGGTTGGCAAGCAGGGTGGTGGAGTTGGTGTCATTGTTTTTCTCGAGCTGGAAGTTCTCGTCCCCGAGGAGGATGTAGTCTGTGGATGTAAGAGCGTGCGTGCTGACTAAGTTGGCGATAGAATCGCTGAACTGTGTCCGGAGTCCGGGAGGCCTGTATATCAGAGTTCCTCTGAGGGTGGTGTTGGGATCAGTGTGGATCTGGAAGTGCAGGTGTTCGGCGATGTTGAGGGTGTTTATTTATTTGTCGGAGTTGGTTGAGATCTTGAGGGTGGACTTGTGGACGATGACGATTCCACCTCCCACTTCATTGGTGCGGTCTCTGCGGGTGATCTCATAGCCGTCCGGGATGGCTATGGTGATGTCAGGAGCCGAGAAGTCGTTCATCCAGGTCTCAGTCAGGAAAGCGATGTCCGGGGAGGATGTGTCGAGCAGGCCCCAGAGTTTGATGGTGTGTTTGCGCCTCGAGCGGGTGTTCAGGAGTAGGCATTTGAGGTAGTTACATCCTGTCCTGGTGGGTGGGTTGGCAAGTCTGTTTCTGGCGAAGCTCCAGTTCTGGCAGGAGAAGGGTTCTTGGGTGCGCTTCGGAGCGGCCTGGAAGCAGGAGTGTGTTTGACCGGTGTTGAGTGCGTGGAGGGTGCTGGCATTATAGCGGAGTCGGGCATTGTGCTGGTGTTTGTGGGGGCCAGGGGTTCTGGCGCTGGGCGCGGTCCAGGCACGGATGGGCGCAGACTGGCTTGCCTTAAAAGGATTTACTTCACATTTGGCTACTATCGAGCGGAGCAGCATTTCACTATTTTTGTATGGATTCCCTTTAAACGTACCCCTTCTACTACTCTTCTTGGACAACGCTTCTCGCTGCTACATTTCTTCTTTCTCCGATCCGGATACTATCTTTCAAGAGTTGTTGGTGAAATTTTGAAATGTTTCCTGAATTTGACTGCCTCTCCTTTCGCTGACATCTGACGTCTTTCCTGGCAACGGCATTCCACTTAACAAGCGACGTCATCATGTGAACGTACCCACGCATTCAGCGTCCATTTTGATTTCTTCGGAGTTTTCGTTTCCCAGGCAACCTTCACTACGATCGTCTACTTACAAAATTAACATTTCAAGAAGCATTTTCACGGTGATACACGCCTACTGTGTATCGATCGTCTTTTCAAGACGCAACGCTTCAGGATAGAGGAATATGTTGGTGATTCACTTACAGATTACTTGAAGTCATAAGGTACTTGTGTCTTTAAAACCTTAATTTTATTTGGCGATATACACACCTGCATATTCCTTCTTTCATCCTCATTACATGGCTTCTAACCGACAAATAGTATGTCTAAACCATTTTCCTATGGTTCCAAGTAAACCAAAAGAATCATGGAAAATTTGGTTTTGCAGCTTTGAGAGCTACTTGGTTGCCACTGATGCAGATGATTATTCCCCTAAACGAAAATTAGCAATTTTATATAGTCACCTAGGGAGTGCTGGCCGTCAAATATTTGACAATCTTCCAGCTTCTATCGTTCCCCCTGGGAATGGGGATGGCTGGAATGTCTTCACAGACGCAGTACAAAGACTTAAAAAAAAGTTCCTGGAGTAGACTCTTCCCTTAATCCGACACTCTCCCGAATTACACCTTCCGTGAGTAAAAAGGTTTTTAGCGCTGGGATACCCACTGGGTGACTACGCGCTCTACAAAACAATAAATAAAAATAAATAATGTTGGAACGATTTAATTTTATGAAACTAAGACAAGAAACAAATGAGACGGTTGAGGAATTTATCTTTGCTCTCAGGAATTTAACTGCAGATTGCAATTTTGGGGCTTATCTTGACACAGTTATCAGAGACCAATTTGTTTACAATTTTTAAGCTGTCAGGATCCTTCACTATCAGAAGTTATAGACATGGCTAAGAGCATTGAGAGATCCATTATTTCATCAAAATTTATTTCAGATGAAAGTATTTCTCCAGTAAAATGTGTACAAAATGACACTCACGTTAATGCTATTACTGCAAGAAACAAGTTTACGAAACCTTATCAAAGGAAAGCAATTTCTACACGGTGGGCTGTGCCGAGGTCCGGGAGCATGGCGGAGGAGCACTGGAAAATGGCGGCCGTCTTTCAAATTGAGGTGAGGGGCCATTAATCAACAGACAACAACTCTGCTTGGTCCGAGCGGATCAGGGGAGCCCACCTCCTCCCTTACAAGCTCACAGCACCGGTTCCCGGAGCGCAGCAAGTTGCGTCGGCCTGAGTGTACTGTGACTGGTTTGTGGACCACTGTGGTGGAGGCCCTCCATAAGGGACGTCACCCTCCTAATGACCGGTGAGTGGGGGGGGCTTTAAATCAGCTCATGAGGATACAAATGGTGGTGTGGGTCGCCCCTGCACTTTGAGAGTTACCGGCAAATGGTTACAGGATGTTTCCAACTCCAAGGTCCGAATCCTTTGCCTGACCCCAGTTGACTGCCACAGTTTTCCCTACCACCGGACTCTGACCAGACCTTGATCACATCCCCCATCGGCCCTCCCTGACTTGATTTTACGCCTTCCCCCGACCTCATTATTTTACCTCTATCCTCGTAGCCTATGTATCTATTCAAAATTGTTTTTCCCGAACGTTGAGACCTGATCAACATGGCTGATGCCCGGTGGAGTTGCTTGACAACTAATGAGGGGTTTCCTCCTCGACCTTCACCTACCCAGCCGGACATTGGACACAGTTCTTCCTCGCCTCCCTGCTATGGCTCCTTCCTCCCCTCCTTTCCTACAAATTCTCTCAACCTCGTTGTTTGTTTACTGTACCTTACTACGCTATTGTAACTGATGTAATTTGTAACGTAATGTTCCTCCGTTATGGCGTTCCAATACCTCCGGGTCTAGCAAGCGCTATATAATCCTTTTTGATGTACCTTGAAATGCAACGATCCCCTGGTTAAGCGCTCCGATACCTCCGAGTCTAGACAGCGCTATATAACCTTCGCAAATCAAATAAACTTAAAACTGGTTTTCCTGAACGTTGAGACCTAAGCAACATGGCTGATGACCGGTGGAGCTGCTTGACCGCTAATGAGGAGACTGGCCCTGGTTTCCCCCTTGACCAATACCTACCCTGCCATACATTGGGCATAGTTCCTCTTTGTCTCCCCGCTATTACTCCTTCCTCCCCTCCCTCCTACGAATTATTGAAACGTTGTTTATGTGTACTGTACCTTACTATGCTCTTTTGTCTGTAACTTTTTAACACAACAATCCTAAATGTAAAGCGCTCTGATACCCTCTTGGGTCAAGTTTGCGCTATATAAAACGTTATAAATAAATATATGTTATAGATGAGGTTCAAGAGCATATCTTGGGAACAGTCCCATTTGTCTTGCTCTTGGCAAAAGATGTGCAAATTGTCAAAAAATTGGACATTTTCACAGTGTGTGCAAAAGTAAACGGTTTATTCAAGGTAGTGTTGTATCCTCACTGGAACATCCTGATGTCAATGTCTCCTCCCTTGACTCGTCCCTACAAAATCTTGACATTAACACTGTTTATTTATTTATTTTGAAAGTTTTATTGAGCGCGAACAAGATCCTTGTGGATAACAGAGCGCTTTACAGTAAATAAAGTTCTTAATACATCAAATGAAGGCAGGTCAGAGCACGAATATATCACATGATGTAAAGGCAGCATAGTAAAGGTACATCATAAAACAATCCCATATTCTTAAATAAAGGGAAGATAAAAAGTCTAAGTTACCTGGATGGTCGCTTGTTATAACAAGCATTTGCAATGCAATAGGTCTCGCACTCACCTGAGCCTGAGCCATTGACCCTGCAAACAACAATGCCTTTTATTTTTGTTTTCATTTTAAAAACACAGATAAAAGGCATTGCCACTTACAATTAAGCATGGGCAGAAAATCCGTTACGCTCGCGGATTTTGCGGATTTTCGGGAAATCCGCAATCCGCGAGATTTGCGGATTTCCCGCAAAATCCGCAAATTCGCACGCAGCGGATTTTTTTGGCGGCGCGCGGCGTTGGTGATACAATTTTTGCGGCGCGCGGCGTTTATCATCGTTTGCCGAGTTGTTTTTTTCGATAGTTTGCGAGTGCTGAGCCATTTTGGATCTTGCTGTGTGATCCCGCGGGAATTGGCGAGCGCGATTACGTCATCGCGGCTTGCCAGCGATAGTTTGTCAACGCGAGTACGGCGAGATCTCGTCTCGCGGTACTTCGCAATTGCGAGATTTGAGATGCGGCGAGCGAAAATATAAATTTGCAATTCTGCACAAGAAATCCACCAGCAAGCAGCATAAACCTTCTAGAAATGATGATTTTTATGTGAATAACTCCTTAGTTTGACATTTGCCTGCACTTTTTTAGCGAGGAGTCCATTTTGGGGAGGGGGGCAGGGGGGTGGGAGGAAGGAAGTGCCCCATAGTCTTCAACTTCCTGTTCCTGTTCAGCAGGCTCCTCCCAGTGCTTTGTCCATCTCCTGGTCACTTTTCATTTGGATGTGCAGCTGGAAGGATTACTTTTTGTGGATGCTGCTGGATCTTTGGATTTGAGGCCTTTTTGACTTTCTTTGGATCACTGTTGGATTAGAAATTTTACAAGTAAGTTTGTTTGGGGCAATACAGTTGCTGCAATTAAAATTTTGGAATTTTCGATTTTTGGGCTGTTTTGGGGCCTGGTACTCAGTGGTGGGTGGACTGAGTCTTTCTGTGGGGTGTCTTGAATTTAAACATCATGGAGGGGCTGGATGGCTTGGGATTGTGCTTATTTTTCAGTGATTTTCGTTTTTTTGGGCTGTACTTGTGGCCTTTTCACCAGGGGTAGTGAGTGTTGCATGGGCCTAGACTTTCTGTGGGGTGTCTTGAATTTAAACATCATGGAGGGCATGGAGGGCATGGGATTGTGCTGATTTTTCTGTGTTTTTCGATTTTTGACCTGTTGTTGGGGCCTTGACCAGGGGTAGTGAGTGGTGCATGGGCCTAGTCTTTCTGTGGGCTGTCTTGAATTTAAACATCATGTAGGCCATGGATGGAATGGGATTGTGCTGATTTTGCAGTGTTTTTCGATTTTTGGGGGTGTTCATGGGGAGGGACATGCCATGTGGCTGGTGGCCATTTTGAGTGCAGCTACAGGCACTGGCCATGTGCTGGCAGGCAAGTGGCCATTTTGAATGCAGGCTTTGTTGTTAGGCCTCCAACCATTTTGACTACTTTTCAACCTTTATTTATGCCCAGGGGTAGTGAGTCTTGCATGGGCCTAGTCTTTCTGTGGGTTGTCTTGAATTTAAACATCATGGAGGCCATGGATGGAATGGGATTGTGCAGATTTTTCAGTGATTTTCGTTTTTTGGGCCTGTACTTGTGGCCTTTTCACCAGGGGTATTTGAGTCTAGCCTGGGCCTAGTCTTTCTGTGGGCTGTCTTCAACTTAAACATCATGGAGGGCATGGATTGAATGGGATTGTGCTGATTTTTCTGTGTTTTTCGATTTTTGACCTGTTGTTGGGGCCTTGACCAGGGGTAGTGAGTGGTGCATGGGCCTAGTCTTTCTGTGGGGTGTCTTGAATTTAAACATCATGTAGGCCATGGATGGAATGGGATTGTGCTGATTTTGCAGTGTTTTTCGATTTTTGGGGGTGTTCATGGGGAGGGACATGCCATGTGGCTGGTGGCCATTTTGAGTGCAGCTACAGGCACTGGCCATGTGCTGGCAGGCAAGTGGCCATTTTGAATGCAGGCTTTGTTGTTAGGCCTCCAACCATTTTGCCTACTTTTCAACCTTTATTTATGCCCAGGGGTAGTGAGTCTTGCATGGGCCTAGTCTTTCTGTGGGTTGTCTTGAATTTAAACATCATGGAGGCCATGGATGGAATGGGATTGTGCTGATTTTGCAGTGTTTTTCGATTTTTGGGGGTGTTCATGGGGAGGGGCATGCCATGTGGCTGATGGCCATTTTGAGTGCAGCTACAGGCACTGGCCATGTGCTGGCAGGCAAGTGGCCATTTTGAATGCAGGCTTTGTTGTTAGGCCTCCAACCATTTTGCCTACTTTTCAACCTTTATTTATGCCCAGGGGTAGTGAGTCTTGCATGGGCCTAGTCTTTCTGTGGGTTGTCTTGAATTTAAACATCATGGAGGCCATGGATGTAATGGGATTGTGCTGATTTTTCTGTGTTTTTCGATTTTTGACCTGTTGTTGGGGCCTTGACCAGGGGTAGTGAGTGGTGCATGGGCCTAGTCTTTCTGTGGGGTGTCTTGAATTTAAACATCATATAGGGCATGGATGGAATGGGATTGTGCTGATTTTGCAGTGTTTTTTGATTTTTGGGGGTGTTCATGGGGACAGGCCATGTGGGTGGGGGCCATTTTGAGTGCTGGTACAGGCAGGCCCTGGCCATGTGCTAGGAGGCAAGTGGCCATTTTGAATGCAGGCTTTGTTGTTAGGCCTCCAACCATTTTGACTACTTTTCAACCTTTATTTATGCCCAGGGGTAGTGAGTCTTGCATGGGCCTAGTCTTTCTGTGGGTTGTCTTGAATTTAAACATCATGGAGGCCATGGATGGAATGGGATTGTGCAGATTTTTCAGTGATTTTCGTTTTTTGGGCCTGTACTTGTGGCCTTTTCACCAGGGGTATTTGAGTCTAGCATGGGCCTAGTCTTTCTGTGGGCTGTCTTCAACTTAAACATCATGGAGGGCATGGATTGAATGGGATTGTGCTGATTTTTCTGTGTTTTTCGATTTTTGACCTGTTGTTGGGGCCTTGACCAGGGGTAGTGAGTGGTGCATGGGCCTAGTCTTTCTGTGGGGTGTCTTGAATTTAAACATCATGGAGGGCATGGATGGAATGGGATTGTGCTGATTTTGCAGTGTTTTTCGATTTTTGGGGGTGTTCATGGGGACAGGCCATGTGGGTGGGGGCCATTTTGAGTGCTGGTACAGGCAGGCCCTGGCCATGTGCTAGGAGGCAAGTGGCCATTTTGAATGCAGGCTTTGTTGTTAGGCCTCCAACCATTTTGCCTACTTTTCAACCTTTATTTATGCCCAGGGGTACTAGTGAGTCTTGCATGGGCCTAGTCTTTCTGTGGGTTGTCTTGAATTTAAACATTATGGAGGGCATGGATGGATTGGGATTGTGCTGATTTTGCAGTGTTTTTCGATTTTTTTGTGCTCTATAACTGAACTGATGTTCCTCTGTCTTCCATTTTTTTTAGGTGCACAAGACTCAAGAGAACCACCAGTGCCAGGAAGAAGTCCTGCAGCGGTGTGTGTGTGCAGCATAACGTCACGCGACGTCACGTCTGGCCTCAGACAACTCTACAATTCGTGCAACTGCGGCCTGCTGTCTGACCTGCTCTGAAGAAGATGGCCCCGCCCCCAAAGAAAGTTCTCCGTAGCTCCTCTAGCAAGAAAGTTGCTAGTAAGGAGCAGAAGAAGCAAGTTACCAAGGAGGCTGGTGTGCCACCCGCCACGTTTTTTGGGAGCAAAAAAAAAAGTACGCCTGCTGCAGCAGGTTCTGCTGGGGACCAAGCTGGGAGCAGCACCCCTGCTCCATTGGGTTCAGTGCCTCCACCACCACGCCAACTTAAGTCAAAGCCCTTGAGTGCTTCAGAGGCAGTCAGTGTACTTCTCCAATCACCATCGACCAGTGATGTTGGCTCATCGCAAGAAAGTAGCAGCAATGTCCCTGAATCAACACAGCCGCAACAACAACACCATGTGCAAGTACACGCCCAAGTACATGTGGAAGGAGAGGCAGCAAAAGGAGATGCGCAAGCAAAGGTGCATGGAGGTTCACAAGTGCCCACAATAGTTGTTCCTCCCGAAGTAGGGGCACATCAGGAAATCGACAATGAAGCCGAGGTATCATTGGAAGCCACTCCTCCTGATGATCATTCATTGTCTTCCACATCCCTAGCAAGGAAAAGATCAAGGGGGGTGTCTACATCTTCTTCAAGCCCACCTCCTTCTGATGCAAGTGATCTGTCTTGGGAACCACAACTGCGGTCTGACAGTGAGGCACACCATGATCTGACACCGGTACCTAAGCGTAAAAGGAAGGTCGTCCAAAAACTCAAACCTATGGAGTGTGATGAGGCTCAACAAGAAGTGACAGATACTGCTGGTGATGAAGCCTCTCACGATGACGACGAGCCAGTCATCACAAAGGTCACTGCAGCCCCACCGGGCATGCAGCAAAGAGACATTTTGACCCTATCCCGAGAAGCTGCTGAGCGTGATGATGATGTCGGCGCGGAGGCAATGGAAATGGAATCATTAGATTTGGAGTTAAGTAGTACACCAAAACCTACCGCTTCCATATTTCTTCGCAAGAAGGTACCCACCTCGTCCTCGACCTCAATTCGTGGTGGTGAAAGTGCAAAACGTACTGAAGTTCGGCAATCCACATCCTCCACTTCATCTGGCATTAGCAGCAGGACCACCACCACCAGTATCGCCGCCTCCTCCGGCCCCCAAAGACATTTCAAGTCTCCAGTTTGGGACTTCTTTAGTGTTTGCCCAAAAAAGGAAAACGTAGCCATTTGTAGCCTTTGTAAGCTTCGAGTTGGTCGTGGTAAGCTTGGTTCTAACTATGGTACCGGAGGCCAGAGAGGTCATCTTGAGAGAAGGCACGCTGTCCAATGGTTTCCGCACCTAGAGGCGGTCAAGAAAGCCGGAATTGCACGTAATGAAAACGTTGATTTTTCATCTGCTGATGACGAGGAGGTAGAAGAAGACGATTCAAACACTTCACTTACACCCAGTTCCCATGTCAGCAGCACACCCCATGGGAGCCACACTAAGAGTGTGGGAGAGAGTGAGACATCAATGCGGAAAAGTTCATCAGCGAGCGTAACTGGGTCGAAGAGATCATCATCATCCCGTAAATCATTGGTCCAGGGCAACATTAAAAAGATGTTGTTTACAGAAGCGCAATATGAACGCAACCACCCAATGACCCGTCTGTATAACACTAAGCTGGCTAAAATGCTAGCTCTGGACCTTCTCCCTTTTTCTTTTGTAGAAGGGGTTGGTTTTCTAGAATTAGTGACAGCGCTCTGCCCTAAATGGAAGGTTCCTAGCCGGTTCTATTTTGCCCGAGTTGCGGTTCCAGCACTACATGAAGATGTTCTGAAGGTGATTGGGGCAGCTTTGCAGAAGAGTGCTGTTCACACTATACATCTGACAACAGACATGTGGACCAGTGGCGCAGGCGCTGATTACATGTGCATCACTGCACACTGGGTCTCTTTTTCAGGGGCTAAAGCAAAGCTAAACTCAGGTGTTGACACTAACATTGTTTTTAAAGGTGCTCGGAAACATGCAACACTAGCCATGTTTGGTTTGGAGAAACGTCACACAGCAGAAAACATTTTGGATGTCTTTAACACAAAGGTCCTTAACTGTCTGTCCCCACTAAAACGCAAGGTTGGTTATGTTTCCACGGACAATGGCGCCAATATAGTTAAGGCCATGAGGGACGGTTACTATTTCAGAGTGCCGTGTTTGGCGCACTGTATAAACCTGGTTGTCCAAAAATTCTTGGGTAATAAACGCAGTGCAGCGTACGGTGTATTGGAGACCTGCCGAAAAATTTGCAAGCATTTCAGGCATTCTTTTAAGGCCCGGAAGCAGCTGAGGAGCATGCTATATCAATGTCAAATGCCAGTGAAAGCACTCATCCAGGAGGTGGTAACACGTTGGAACTCAACCTTCTACATGCTTGAGCGTCTGTATGAGCAGTATACGGAACTCGATCAATATTTCTTGAAAGAGGGTATAGAGGAGCTGAGGATGGGTGGGCCGCAATGGAACATAGTTGAAAGCCTGACACGCATGCTTCGTCCTTTTGAGGTCTTCACGCGTGCAGTCAGCAAGGAGGACTCTAATTTGGGAAAAGCTATCCCATTGTTGTACATGCTGGAGGACCAACTGAAGGAGGTGTGTTCTGTGTTTGGAAAAGATGACAAAAAGCAAGACTCTTTGCTTCTGGCTGAGCAATTATTAGAGCTCCTACAAGGTGATGAACGTCTTAAAAAGATCCACTCAGAACAGCATTACATTTGTGCTACTATTCTGGATCCACGCTACAAAAAGGCGCTGGCAGGCCAAGCATTCTTTCCTTTTAATGATGAACATGTTCCAAAGTACAAACGTTGGCTAGCCTTGTCAGCCAAGAAGTTTGAAACAGAACGGCTGGAAATTGAAGGAAATGGCAGTACATCAGCAGGCCATCCCCAGTCAAAACAATCCACTTCTGCACCTGTGGCTGTGGCACAAGTGATCTCTCAGCCGTTAAAGACACCGGCAACCGGATCATCTGCACGAAAGACAACAGAAACATTGGAGGCTGAAGAGGATTGGCTAGCTCTGCGTGGGTTTGGTTCTCAAAAGGTCAGAGGCACAGCAAGAGCTAAGCAAAGTGGAGGAACCTTGGATGAGGACCTTGAGTCGATGGTGAAGGACTATCTGAATGACTCAACAGAGGTCTATGTTAATTCTGACCCATTGGCGTATTGGCATGGGAAAAAAAAATTGTGGCCACAGCTCACCAACCTGGCTTTAAACTACTTGTCTTGCCCACTCGCAAGTGTGTCTTCTGAACGGGTTTTCAGTGCGGCTGGTGGGATTGTAACTCCCAAACGGAGCCGCCTCTCGCCCAAAAATGTGGAGAGGTTAACAATGATCAAGATGAATCAGCACCTCATACCACCAGATTTCAGAGTACGAGAGAGCGTGCCGGATGAAGAGGAGGTGGCCAGCAACATAGATGAGGGAATTTCTACTCTGTCAGGTGACACTGACCTCACCCTGCCTGAATTCGCAGAGTATGATGACGAAGCCTTATTCTTATTCCTGGACCGTGATTCCGACTTCGAGCCCTGAAAATGAGACAACGAATCAATAACTTTCTTTTTCATCCTTATTCACTTTTATTCCTGTGTGTCTGTCTTTCTTTGTTGTGCACAGTTAATATAATTCAAACTTTAATCAGATAATCACAAAAACAAGCCCATCAGCAGAACTGTCTTCACTTGTTTGCTAATTTATTTGAAGGTGCCGCAGTCTGCATTCCTCAGGTTCACAAGTTCAGAAGAACATGCTCCTCTATCCTCCTCCTCCAGACTCCTATTTCCATCAAAGCAGAGGGCTGGTTTACGCCCAATGAAGAAAGACTCAGCACTTGTGGGGGTGTTGTTCTACCTCTTTGCAGGTGAGTTGACGGGTCTGGGGCCATTGCTGGGAAGCACTAAAAGTGGTTTGGACCAAATCCGAGGCGGAAAATTTTTTGTGTTTTTGATGACTTACTTGCCTTTGAGGTGCTCTTAGGGGGGGTTCCGTCTGTTTGTGGGTGAGTTTCGTGGTCTGGGAGCATTGCTGGGACACTCTAATCTTGATTGCATTTGCTTTTCAGGAAATCCGTCGTGCCAACCCCGACTTATGGCCTAGCTACGCAGCGCGTTTGGACCGAAGGCCCTGAAATATTGCAAGTATGAGATTTTGCTTTTGGCCTGTTTGGGGGTGTTATGCTTCTTGGCGGGTGGGTTGCCGGGTCTTGGGGCATTCCTGGGAAGGTCTAATACCGGGTAGAAGTGGTTGGGACAAAATCCAGGCCGATTTTTTTTGGGGCTATTTCTGACATTTTGCTCTATGTAGCGTTTTCGGGGGCCTGTTTGGGGGGCTTCCTGGTGTTTGTGGGTGAGTTTCGTGGTCTGGGAGCACTGCTGGGACACTCTAATCTTGATTGCATTTGCTTTTCAGGAAATCCGTCGTGCCAACCCCGACTTATGGCCTAGCTACGCAGCGCGTTTGGACCGAAGGCCCTGAAATATTGCAAGTATGAGATTTTGCTTTTGGCCTGTTTGGGGGTGTTATGCTTCTTGGCGGGTGGGTTGCCGGGTCTTGGGGCATTCCTGGGAAGGTCTAATACCGGGTAGAAGTGGTTGGGACAAAATCCAGGCCGATTTTTTTTTGGGCTATTTCTGACATTTTGCTCTATGTAGCGTTTTCGGGGGCCTGTTTGGGGGGCTTCCTGGTGTTTGTGGGTGAGTTTCGTGGTCTGGGAGCACTGCTGGGACACTCTAATCTTGATTGCATTTGCTTTTCAGGAAATCCGTCGTGCCAACCCCGACTTATGGCCTAGCTACGCAGCGCGTTTGGACCGAAGGCCCTGAAATATTGCAAGTATGAGATTTTGCTTTTGGCCTGTTTGGGGGTGTTATGCTTCTTGGCGGGTGGGTTGCCGGGTCTTGGGGCATTCCTGGGAAGGTCTAATACCGGGTAGAAGTGGTTGGGACAAAATCCAGGCCGATTTTTTTTTGGGCTATTTCTGACATTTTGCTCTATGTAGCGTTTTCGGGGGCCTGTTTGGGGGGCTTCCTGGTGTTTGTGGGTGAGTTTCGTGGTCTGGGAGCACTGCTGGCTATATATACTTTACTTTGCAAGAGGTTTGAAGCAAATCCATGGTGGCAGAGGGGACTTAGGGCCTAGCTGCAGAGCGCGCGCGGAGTGATTTGGGAAATTTGTGAAAAATTGACTAAGTCCCCATTTTTGTACTTTTGCTCTTTGGCTTTTTTGGGGTCTTCTACTCGTTTTCTCCTGGGTTGACGGCTCTGGGGCCATTGCTGGGAAGCTCTAATACCGGATAAAAGTGTTTTGGACCAAATCCCAGGCGGAATTTTTTTTGTGTTTTTGATGACTTGCTTGCCTTTGAGGTGCTCTTAGGGGGGGTTCCGTCTGTTTGTGGGTGAGTTTCGTGGTCTGGGAGCATTGCTGGGACACTCTAATCTTGATTGCATTTGCTTTCCAGGAAATCCGTCGTGCCAACCCCGACTTATGGCCTAGCTACGCAGCGCGTTTGGACCGAAGGCCCAGAAATATTGCAAGTATGAGATTTTGCTTTTGGCCTGTTTGGGGGTGTTATGCTTCTTGGCGGGTGGGTTGCCGGGTCTTGGGGCATTCCTGGGAAGGTCTAATACCGGGTAGAAGTGGTTGGGACAAAATCCGCGCGGAAAAGCCTTTAGTTTTGGCACTTTTTGTAACTTAGGGTTCGTTAGGGTTAGCCCTAGCAGCAGGATTGCATGTGTTTCGGGGTGTTCTAGATTTTTCCAACTGAGTTCTGGGGTCTTAGAGCACTCGTGAGAATGTGTAATTTTGGTTGCAAGTCATTTGAAGAAAATCCATGGTGGGAAAGGGGGGATTTGGCATAGTTAAAGAAAGCCTTTGCCACTATTCTTAACTTAGGGTTCGTTAGGGTTAGCAGTATTTCTATTGCATGTGTTTGAGTGGGGGGGATTTCGAGTCTTGGAGCGATGCTGGCTATGGCTACTTTTGCTTGGTTGCTTGCAAGTGGTTTGAATGCAATCCACGGTGGGTAATGGGTAATTAGGAAGGGGGTACTTCGGCCTACTTTTACTTTCAAAGTAAGTTTTGTCACCAGTTTTCTGCTAGGCCTTGTTTTTTGAGATTTGATTGGGGGTCTTCTACATTTTTGCGACTGGCTTTAGTAAGGGTCTGGGTGGGAGCACTGCTAGGAAGATCTAATTTTGTTCTAAAACACAGTTTACAGTACACCTAGCTTGAGGGGCAAGATCCGCTACATTAATTTGCCCATACTTATTTATCCTTCAAAAGGTGACTCAGAGTACGCACTTTCAAAAATATTGTACTGTCTACTAGGAAAATCAAATTGTGACTTTTTGCACTCCACAGCCTACATACCTTATATTTATTTATCAGTGGTGTTGTAATATTATATCACTTCCTGTTTTTCGTTGAATAATTACAGGCCGGGTTTCAGTCTCTGCAATGGGGAAAAAAGGATGGAGTCAGGCTTCACAGTAGCGAGCCACAATTCAGCATCAGGCAGGCAGTGGACAGGGTGTCTTCTGGTGACCAACATCGATGGACGAGGCGTCGGCTGCAATGGAGGAGTGCCGCTAATAGGAGGATTTTTTTTCTGCAGGCAACTTACTTACCACTTCCAACAGGACCACTACAACCACATAGATACAGTATCCCTTGCCTTTTTCTCTGACTGTGATTGCATTTCTTGGCTCTCTCTCGGCTTCTACATTGATCCCTTAACACATCACTTAGTCCACTCCACTATCACATCTGCACCACACATAGTCATTTGTAAGTGCTCCTACGTAATTCGCAAGTCCCAGCACGCCCCAGGCCGTAGAGGACTGGGATGGCCCCAATGATGAAGCATGTCACCAAGGGGCAACCCTGGTGAGTGAGGGGACACCTAGAAAAAAAGCAATTTCTCCTTTTCTATCTACTATACCTTCCAGACCAACCCCACTGAGTGTTGTTGTGAATGGATTTATAGTGACCAGCAAGGCTCTCGGGTATCTGGCTACAGAGACCTTATGTTGAATATCGTTATCAATAATTTACACATAGGCCCTTTACTGTTGCATTCTTTCTTCCACAGTTGTCAAATGTACTACTTACTTTTCACTGACATGCATGCAGTAGTGCATGCACTTTCAAAGATTGATGGATAGGTTTGTACCCAAAGAATTGTTTATGTTCAATTGTTTGTCTATGCTGTGCTTTTTTTTACAGGGTGTCTTCTGGTGACCAACATCGATGGACGAAGCGTCGGCTGCAATGGAGGAGTGCCGCTAATAGGAGGATTTTTTTTCTGCAGGCAACTTACTTACCACTTCCAACAGGACCACTACAACCACATACATACAGTATCCCTTGCCTTTTTCTCTGACTGTGACTGCATTTCTTGGCTCTCTCTAGGCTTCTAAATTGATCCCTTAACACATCACTTAGTCCACTCCACTATCACATCTGCACCACACATAGTCATTTGTAAGTGCTCCTACGTAATTCGCAAGTCGCAGCACGCCCCAGGCCGTAGAGGACTGGGATGGCCCCAATGATGAAGCATGTCACCAAGGGGCAACCCTGGTGAGTGAGGGGACACCTAGAAAAAAAGCAATTTCTCCTTTTCTATCTACTATACCTTCTGTCAGGTTACGCAGCCCCTAAGCGCCTACCGTACTATGAAACTACATTTCCCATGAGTAGGCGGGAGACTTGCAGGAAGTTTATCTGGGGAACAGACGCGCTTCCTGTTGCGCGTTATTCTGGTTTCTGTTCTGCACCGGCATGAGAGCGGACGCTCTGCATGCTTTTCTATCGTGTCTCCTGTGGACTATCACCTCCCCCCCCCCCCCCCCCTGAGGCTCAGTGGGGAGCGCTTCCGTGTTCTGTCCTTGGCGGTAGACGGACTTCACGCGTCTTCAGGTAAAGCCGCTCTAAACTCTTCGGCCGCCCGTGCGGTCAGCTGATTACTGCCTGAACGGATTGTTAAGGGAGGTTCTGTGACTGTTTTCTAACAGAATTCTACCTTTGATGAATTCCTGTTTGGTTGAATTGTGTGTGGCGGAGCACAGTGGCGGTCTATACCACGTGTTAGCGTTCACATCGGGGATCGTTTTTGTACTATTAAAACGGAGCGCGGTAGTAAGGACAACTACGCGTCTCCGTTGTATAACTGTGTATTTCAAAGGACCTCCATAACTGGGCATGTAGTGAGGTAACTACAGGCTACCCCAGTTCTCTTTGTGTAGTGCACCGTGGGGTGTGTTGTTGGCAGAATTCAGTGGTGGTCGCAACTACGTTTTTCTGTTTGACCTTCACCAAAGATTCTCTACTGGGTCATTACTTAGAGAGCGCAGTGTTGTAGTTCTTGCTTCCTACACACTACCGTTTCCCTCTTCCTTTTTGTTGGACCATACATCTTTGCTTTGACTATTTGGAACCCCCTTTGTACATTGAGTCCTCTACCAAGTTTGTGGTATGTTGTGAGTAGTGGGTTTGATGTCTTAGTATAACGCGAGTGTGTTTGGTGCGACAGGAGTGTGTTCGTTAACTATATGTTTATGTGTTTCTTAGGCCTTCCTCACAGATTGTGGCAGAAGGGCTATAGTATTTCCTATCCAAGGTCATGTTTTCTTGGTGCTCAGGTACTTGTCTACTTCCTTGGTTATTTAGTGAGACTATATGAGAGTACACTTGTATGTTAGGACAGCACTTCACTGATGCCTGTCTTGTCTTCTGTTACAGGTATCCTTTCCCTGCTGACCCTACCTTTACCCATCCCACATTTTTTATTTTAGTTTGTTATTTTTCTCCCCCGCCTAATGGCTCGAACACCCTGTGTTTACACTTCTGGGTGTTGGTGACATTTGGAGGTGGAACCATATTTGCATCGACTGGATCACGGGGAGTAAACCTGACACCTTCCAGACCAACCCCATTGAGTGTTGTTGTGAATGGATTTATAGTGACCAGCAATATGTTGAATATCGTTATCAATAATTCCACACAGGCCCTGTACTGTCGCATTCTTTCTTTCCACAGTTGTCGAATGTACTACTTACTTTTCACTGACATGCATGCAGTAGTGCATGCACTTTCAAAGATTGATGGATAGGTTTGTACCCAAAGATTTGTTTATGTTCACAATAGTTTGTCTATGCTGTGCTATTTTTTCTTGTCTCCCAAAACCTTTCCCAAAAACCCCCGTACCCATCCATTTTTCAAACCCTAACCCTCTTCCCCCGGGCTGTGTGGTTTTGATTGATGTGTGACTAAATTATTATTACAGCAATAAATCCACACACTTGCTGGGTGGGGAGGATAAGGTGATAGCAACAGGCTGGTGAAGAAATCCGAGGATATATTGTTACTCTGCTTGACAAAGAACCATTGCTAATGTGAAAGAACTTCAACCGAATTAGTAGTTATACTTTACCATTTGTTAGGCTACAATGTGGCACTGCTCTACTGTACTTCTGTCACCTGCTATATTCTCAGTTGTACCGTTGAATTGCTCAGGAGGACAAACCAGATTTCATTTTCTTTTTTTTCATAGGCATGCAACTGCCACTGTGTCACACCACTAGTACCACCGCTATGAGGAAATTTTATCCGACCAAGATTGCCAACGTTATTCGGTGTTTCCCGTGGAGCCAGCCCTGGGTCTAGCCCTACTTTCAAACACAAATTACAGGTAAGATAAGCGTTTGGTGGTTTGGGGGTATAATGGAGTATTAGTACGAGAGACGAGAGACTGAAGGTAGTACTACTAAAGTCCTAGGACTCTTGGATTCACTTCACTTAGTCTGTGAGAGGCACTTAGTGTTGAAAACATTTGGGCATTTACACTTAAAGGAAGAAAATGGAACTAAACTTTCAGGAAAACAGTCAACGTTAAACCCCCACCCACCAGGCAAGCAGTAAAAAACAGGTATGCTCAGATAAAGTTTGAAAAAGTATATTTATATCCCTAACAAAATAATCTCCCGCAAGACCCTCCCTAACCCCAACGATTGTCCTTCAAAAGTCCCCAAAAACCCAACTCCCAATTCCCACCCCCCAAAAGTCTCTAAAAAAGGGGCAAGGGACACTATGGGTGGATGCTGTTAACTTTTTGGGCCAGGGCATCATGCTCCTCGCGGAGCAAGGCGAGCTCCTGCTGAAGGCGGGACACCATCAGGGTAGTGCGGCGCAGGCGTGCCTTCACTGCCTTGCAGGTGCAAGGCCTGTGAGAGGCAGCTGTTGGCCTTGCTGCTCGGCGGTGGCGTTTGCCTTTGGCAGCCCGGCTCAGTCTGGGTGGACCACTGTGCTGGGTGGCAGCCCGTGGGGCCACGGAGGCCGATGCAGACGACGTTGTTGTAGTTGTCGACTGCACACTTTCCACGTCCTCCAGGGCCACCAGCCGCCGATATTCCGCAACAGTGGCCTCGATCCTCCGTTGCCGGGCCGCTCTAGCCAGCTCCTTCCTCCTTGTTCGTTTGGAAGGAGAACCTATATGAAGAAAGAAAGACATAGTCTGTAACCAATGCTCTTTAAGATTAACTCAATCATTCAGCAGAAATTTGTGTTGCAGTACAACTAGCAACTTGCAAGCGCATTACATAACTATTGAGGCCAGTATCTATCTAACCTCACACTTCTTCATCCTTGCTCTAACATTAGTGGGAGTTTAAGGAACAAATTCTACGAGCACTGTGGACTTCCATTGGAGTCGACTATGAAAGTACACCAGTCTTATTCTTCTTCTTATCTCTTGTTTTGGAAAATTGGTACGTTATTTTCTGCAAGCCGGCATAATGCCAGCGCAGTAAACTTGCACCCGAGAAAAAGAGACGCACGCCATGAGGAGTGACCTAGACTTGCGTTGCCGTTGCGTTACTGTACCCGTCCAGTACATGCAGGTGGTGAAGCTCTTACTTTTCTATTACGGGTGGCACTGAGAATACTCTGTTACAACTCAAGGGCTACAGCTTAATTAATTTAACTTTCACCCTACAGTGGAAATGAGTACTAGAAATGGAAAATTGAAGAAGATAAATAATCTGATTATCTAGCACTTCACATGGGATGTTTTTGCTTATATATGGGATGACTTTAGGTGCTTTGCTTTTTATTGAGTGACCAGTGATACATCCACACATGAATGACTGAGTACTACTAAACTTATTAAGAGAGGTAGGGAGTGGCCACCATAATAACCGGATCTATGCAGTGCTTGCAATACAAACTACTGCTACTATTTATGGTAGTATTTGGACAAAATTAAAAGTTCTTTTCCTTGCCTTTCCTACACTGGAACGGACGTGCGGGTGCAGTGTTACATGCTCTTCAAAGTTACACTTAGTTCATCCACTGACCGTCTACTCTCTCTAGATCATGGGTACTCACAAACTTTCTCTCAGGGGCTACATTTACAGTGTAGTTTGGGGCCGAGGGCCGCACTGGTGGGGGCGGAGTCAGAGGGGGCGGGGCTAAAGCAAAACGATAACTTGTGACCATGAGGTTGCACACAGGTCCCTGCAGCAGATGCCCTCATCCACTGAGCCACCAGACCCAGCATTTACATACATCTCTCTCCCTCCTGCTCTCCCTCCTGCCCTCCCTCCATCTCTCTCTCCCTCCTGCCCTCCCTCTCCCTCCCCCTCTGTCATCTCACTGTGTGTGTGTCTATCTGTGTCAGCCTTCAGCCCGGGTTGAGACCGCTTCCTCAACGCGCACACACAGACAACAACACCAAAGTACTTAACAGGTCTTTAAAAGACCATTAACATATTATTGAGGCTTTGTTTGTTTTAGCGCCCCTGCTTCTCCACCCTGACAATCACTGCTTGCCCGGCCCCACAGAGCAGAGGCTTTGTTCTATTTCACCTCTTTGTGGCCTTGCATCTCCACTCTGCTCTGTGGGGGCCGGGGGAGCAGTGATTGTCAGAGTGGAGATGCAGGGGCGCTAACAGGTGAAATACAAAAAAGCCTCTGCTCTGTGGGGGCCGGGGGAGCAGTGATTGTCTGCAAGGTCTGCGCACCGCCAAGGAAGGCTTGCCGGGCCACCACCGGCCCGCGGGCCGTACTAGGAGTACCCCTGCTCTAGATACACATATGCAATCTAAGAGTCAGATAGTAGCATGATCCAGGTATATGGACACATACAGTTTCTGTGTCACCCACCCAGGCTGTTGTCCTTCCACCCATCATTGCTTCATCATTCACCCAGCCATGCATCTCATATTCTTGCCTTCCCAGCTAGTCTTCAATCTCAATAAGTAAGGAATATATAAGAGCTTACCTCTGGCCGCCACCACCACCGTCTCAACTCTCACAGCCGCCGCCGCCGCCTCCTCCCCTGAAGAATCGCCCTCCGCCTCCGTGTCGAGCACCACCACCTCCACACTGGACCCGCCACCAGATGTTCCACCTACAAAGTACATTTAAGAATGTTAGAATAAAGCACTCACTAGTCACTAGTATTTGGTCTAGGAATGAAGACATGTGAAAACAATGTAATTTGTGACTGTCTACGTTAAAGTTAAAAAAAATGTCCCTTTTTCCAGGGAAGGTTGTCTTGCTGCACTTTTTGGCACAACTGATGAAGGCTGTTTTTTTAACACGCACCATTTTTCTCCACACAGACAGAAGATGGACTTCTAACAACAAGATCAAGTTGAAACCAGGTGAGAGCTCGGCTCGACCACAAGAAATGTCTTCAATTAATCGTCAGCACTAACCACTTTTCCATTATCAGTTAAACGTTTAGTTTTAATATGACTTCATTTTAATAAATGTGTTTACTTTTAATAAAGATTTTAAACTTAAATACAATCTGTGTTTTTTGGTCCAGACTAGAGTGACTGAGCGAAAGGTTTTGCAATTTTTGCAAGCATGAGTCCAGATAGAACACTTCAAAAGACATTATGGACAATCCCAGAGGACTGCACTAAGTTGATAGAGCTATTGCTGACTAGAATCATGGGAGTTTCGCCAACCGTGCAATCTTAGTTAGCTACACAGACAGACTAATAAGAATAATCTAGTAATACCACAGGGAGTCATAGTAGAGGCAGGATAAGAATTTAGATACAGTCTACAAGAAGAGCAAAGACAATTTTGAAAAAAGTCAAATGAGGAACGCTAGGAAAAATAGGTACTAGTCTAAAATGAAAACTTACTGGGGCCAGCAGAGGAGCCCTCACCTGCCCGATCCTGGCCCTGCTGAACAGCATCCGTCGCCTGCTGCTCCTGTGTCCTCCTCTCGCCCCTGGGGGGAGCTGACGTACAACATGAAAGAAAGAACAGAAAACATGGATGATTGTTGCTTGTCAATGTCATACAAATCAAACATTTCAAAAGAACAATAACAAAATATTTCCGCGAAATTATATTGATTATGGTTACTTTTCATTTATTTGCGGACCTGTGACTTCGAAAGTCACGTAACTCACTAAACAAAGTACTGAAACGTTCACCTAGGACTGGCAGGCAGCAGTCCGCAGACAAGACGCAAAGTGACAGACAAACTCCATTGTGATTTCAGTCAGATCAGTGACAACACTAACAGTTGCCTGCTACATTACCAGTCATTTAAATAGTCAAACTATCAATCCACCGCCACTATTTTTCTTATTGTCAGGGTTACAAAGGAAGGGGCAGATTTAAGCCCTTGCGGCTCTTTTGCGCCGTTCTTGCGTGACTTTTGTGACGCAGCAGCTAAACAAAAAAGGGCGCCATGGTGCGGCGTATAATATTATAACAACGTGACGCATTTGGGAGATGCATCCCGTTATAAAGCCCTGCGCCATCAGGGGGCGTTCCGGCGCAAGGGAGGGCATTCCTGCGCTGGAACACATCCTAATAGTGGCTGAGGGAAATCTACAAAATATCAATCAGTCACCTTTAGGACAATGATGCGTCACACAAACCCTGCACCTGCTTGAAGCTGACGTACGGCTTGACCCAGCATTGGGGAGATAGGGTACCCCAGAGCATTGATGGAGCTGCGCCATCGTTGCGACGCAACTCCAGCAGCAAACCTTCGGTGACGTTTTGGGCCCATGGTGCGCCGCATTGCAAATACGGCGCACCATGTTTGGTGGTGGTAGCGCCGTAGCGGGCCGCACAATTAATGGCGCATCCCTGCTACTTTGCAGGGATGCGACGGTAATTGCAATTCTGCCCCTTAGGGGCATACTTACTTACGCGTTCTGGCGCATCTCCAGAGATGCGCCAGATCAAATGCGTCACGCAAAACTACCCTTGCGACACGGCAGATGTGCCTCATTTACAATGCGGCGCGCCCTGGCGCAAGGGTAGGCACTTGCGTGACGCATCTCGTCACGTAAGAGCGGCGCATCGCTGGAGTCACGTCGCCAACGCAATGCAACTCCAGTAATGCTCAGGGCCACCCAATACTTAACATGCTGTGTCTGTCCTTTCGCCTGCTTCGAGCAGACATAAGGAATTGACGTAGCAGCGTCGCAGAAGTGCCTGCGTTAAATCTTGTACATTTCACGCAGGCAATTTTGCGAGGCGCACAGCCGCTGGACCGCCCACCCTGCGTACTAGGAACGCACCCATTGTGGTGCAGGCCCATGGCTTTATAACGTGACGCATCTCCCTAGATGCGTCATGCTGTAAATGACTCGCAGGGATGCGGCACGTTTACGCCGCTGTTGCGTCACGCAAGGCAACGTAAACGTGGCGCAAGGGGCTTGTAAATGTAATCTGCCCCCTAGTGTCTAGCATTACGCAGTTCTGTAAAGTACACTCATACATAATAGTTACTCAGGCCAATGAGACCACGAAATAGAAAACAAATAAGCATAGTAGCAACGCCACTGAGAAGGAGAGCAGTGCACCTGAAATGCACAGAAGATTTTGAAATATAATTTAACTACAATGTAATCGTCATCAGCGGCATTATTGGCTTGCTCCATGTAAAAAACAAATATTTGCAATACAACAACACAGAGCAGGAGAAAACATCATAGTAGTGAGTGATTAAATGGCTACTACTACTCACCAAGCCCGGGGATCTCCAAGCCGAGCTGGTCCAGCAGGTCGCGCTCGCGGTCCAGGAGGTCCGTCCAGCGATGGGTGACCTGGCTGTAGGTGCGCTGGACCCCGTAGAGGTGGGATATGGCCCAGCACACCTTCTCCCACCGCTTCCGGCGCTCCCGCATGTTGTAGCCGCCGGCCGCGATCCTGCCGCCTCCCGCGATGGTCCTGGGCAGGCGGCGCTGGACGAAGTAGACCAGCGCGCCCACTTCCTCCGGGCTGAATATCTCCCGTCGCGTCACCTGCTCCCCCCTCAATCTCCCGCATGCTGTCCTGCCACTGGGTCCAGCACTACTCCCCGCCGCCGCTGCGGCCCTCAAGTGCCTGGGCAGCTTCACGGCGCCTGGCTTGACCATGGTCTGGGCAGGTAAGGTAGGAAGAAGTAGAAAATTAAGAAAGAATAGGATAGGGAAGAAGAAAAGAAAAGAGTTTAAAAAAGTAGTTTAAAAGTAAAGAAAAATAGCAGAAAAGACAAAAATATACAGCTAGGAAAAGAGAGGGATAGATAAGAAGCAAAATCGTAAAAAAAAACCTGAAAACAAGCAAAGGATGGCAAAGATACCAAGAGGATTAAACACCATGCCCAGACACAGGAAATGAATGAAAAACAAGATGGCCGGCGCCCGTTCACGAGCGCGAAAGAAAGTTCGCGCGAGATTTTCCTCGCGATCTCGTGCGAACCTGTAGATTTCCCGCGCGATCTCGTGCGAACCTCTACTCGCAATGCGCTTACTGCGCGAGATTATACATAGCGGGCGGAAACGGAAATACGTCACGGAAACAAAATGGCCGCGCCCGTACTCGACCTTGGGGTAAATTTGCGTGTTGCGCTGCAAGCGGCTCGCGAATACTGCAAAAAAACTCGCGAAACAACAAGCCGCAAAAAAAATAAAATGCTCATTCGCACGAATTGGCGGCTTCCGCGGTCGGTTTCGCACGACGCCGCGCCCCGCGAATAGCGCGAAAAAAACCGAAAAACGATTTCAGCAAAAGCAAAAGCAATGAGCAGGTGCAAAAGGTCAACCTCATGATTTGTAACGATTCTTTGTAGTGCTTCCTGAGGGGGCCCTCCAGAATTCGGTTGCCTGCTTGCAACTATTTTGTGTGACCCTGCTCTGACCTTAACTGTATGCCACAAAGGTCCTGATTTACAGCTAAAGGAGCAGACAAGCAGGTGCCAGGCTGGAACTTTAAATTCTTTCAGTGACACATTAATTAGCCCCTAATTCATTATTGTCAGTTGGGGCAGGGCAGGTGTTGTAACTAATTTTGCAACAATGAAAGCACTTAGCAAGTGCAAAGGATCACTAATCAGGGCGCACTAAGGAAGCAGGTGCCAGCTAAAAAAATATTCTGTGACACATTAATCAGCCCCAAATTAATTCAGGTCACTTGAGGCAGGGAAGGTGTGCTTTGCTTTGCCGAAAATAATGTACACTGGACAACCAGAGGGTGTGGTGATGAAACAGAGGGTGGCATGGGTGGGCCAGAGGGTGGCATGAGTAGTCAGAGAGTGGCAGTGGTGACAGAGAGTGGCAGTGATGAAGAAGAGTGTCCCAAACAGGCTGGACATGTAGAAACAACAAGTTCGCAAAACTTGCGACCCGACAGGTAAGTTCGCAAATTGCGAAATTGTAAAAACCCTCGCGAACTGGCAGAAACACGGGCGAACACAAAAAAAAAAAATCCGCAAATTCGCGGGAATTCGCGGATTTTGCGGATTGCGAATCCGCAAATCCGCAAAATTCGCGAACGCGAGATCCGCAAAATTCGCCCATGCTTACTTACAATACCAGTAGCTGAAACTCCTGTAACTGCGAGACCCATTGCATTGCAAATGCTTAATTTTTAAGCTAAATAATTCACTAATGGGTGCCACTTATAATTTGGTGCGAGAGCCTATTTGCCGTCCCAGTCCAATCCTGTGCCTTATTACATGTACATTATATCCTACGGCACAGGTAATAATGTGGACATAATCTTCAAGTTGTGACAGAGTAACCTGTCCGCCAACTCTAAGTCAGGTCTTAAATGTGAATATTGGTGGTGGTTTTCCACAGGACACTAGTGGCGGGCTGTCTGCTTGGCAGAGGTGATTTCTCGGCATGAATATACGAGGTATGAACAGTTTGAGGATTTTTATGTTTCATGAACCATCACTGATTCTTTAATGGTGGGTCCAGGGAGGGTGGGGGTCTGTGGAAGGGTACTGTGATGACATGGCACCTCTCATTAGCAGCAACTGTCACTCATTGGCAGCTCTGCGTGTGACAACTGCCAGGCTGCTGCTAATGAGAGGGTTTTGGCAAGGAGCCTGTTGTGAAAGCCAAGGACCTTTTTGAAGGCTGCAGAGCTTGGGGGGGCGGTCGGGAACAGAACCTGGATTGGGGCTACAGAGGGTGGGGGGGGTCACTGGGCCTGGACGTACACTGCAGAGCTTGGGTGGAGGGCACGGAGCCAGGAAGAAGGTTTCCGAGCAGGGGTGGAGGGCACAGAGCCTGGGCAGATGGCTTTGGAGACCACTGGACCATGATGTCTACTGCAGTGTTTGAGTGGAGGGCCCAGAGCTGGGTAGGGTTCACACACCCAGTTTGGAGTCTGCAGCTCAAGAGGAATAGAGGTGCATATTATCAAGACAGGCGATAACATTATCGCCGCTTTATCGGCAGAAAACTGCAGCTAAAGCGACGATAATGGGCTTGATAATATGCTCTATGGAATTCCAATCGAAGCCCATTTTAGATGTGAAGACATCTAACATGGGCTTCGATTGGAAGTCCATAGAGCATATTATCAAGCCCATTATCGCCGCTTTAGCTGCAGTTTTCTGCCGATAAAGCAGAGATAATTTTATCGCCTGACTTGATAATATGCCCCAGAGTGTGGGTTGGGCTACAGAATGTGAGCACACGCTGCCAGACAGGGACAAAGTTGAAAGGCGGTTGCCTAGTAGATCCACAAGATAGTTACAGCAGAGATCTGGTCCCCTGGTGTCTACGTTCTCTGATGACCTAAGTAATAATCCTGGCGTTCCCACTTGATGACATTGTGTGATTCTCGGGAAATCTCAACACACCGTGAGCTCGATTTCTGTATAAACACAAATGTATCCCTCTACTTCCCTATTACTTGGCCTATGTCTCACTGCTCCACCCCGTCGCTGAGCACCGCCACTTTCCCACTGCCCCTCTCTGTCTCACCCTTGACTCCCTCCGGTCATGGTAAACCATACCTAGGTGTCCCTCCTCCCCCCTCCCCTTGCTTATCTCTGTACACCCCCCAGGCCTCGTCTGTCAGAGCCACACATCAGAGTTGACACTAATGAAATCTCCCAATTAATTACAGCCCCGTCATGAATACAATTACAGCTGCTAACTGGTCTCAGGGAGGGCCGGGGGAGGCTTTAAATCAGAGGAAAGAGGCAATTTCGGTATGATCCTCCCCCGTGTGCTGGAATAGTGACGCCCCCTTCTCCGCCACCACCCCCTCCCTGACATGTACTCCGCCACTCTCTGCAGCTTCAGGTCACAAGTTGCATACGCCACTCATGCCTGCTTTTCACAAATCTAACCCGCGAGGATGGAGGGGGCACCAACAGTGATGGGTGAAGGTGGCATTCAGCCCTGAGACTCGGATTTGGACTCCAGAATTAATTACCAAGACTTGTTGCTGTGGATTTGTCCTCGCATAATTTACCACACAAAATTATACTTTCCATTGATTCTAGTGAAGATTCACCTAACTTCAATCGTGCAAAGGATCCCACATGTGAAGTTAAAATTGATACTATACCTTTCAACATGATGGCAGACTCTGGTGCACCTGTAACCATTATCTCCGATGTGCTTTTCAACACTCATTGGTCTTCTTCTCCTGTGCATTTATATCCACTAGATATCTTCCCAAAAGCTTATGGTGGTAAAGATATAGACATGTTGGGATATTTTGTAAGTGATGTTTCATGTTTGGGAAAATGTATTAAAACCAAGGTTTACATGGCCATCAAAGGAAAGAGCATCATTGGTTGGCAGGATCTCGCAAAAATGGGACTCAAGCTTGTTCCTGGTTCAGATTGTCTTGTCAAATCAATAATGTCTCCATTTCCTTAGTGTCTGAAAATGTAGATTCACTGGTGAACAACATCACTTCAGATTTCCCGGAAGTTTTTAATGATTCAGTAGGCAAAATCAAGAATTAAGAGCATTTTATCAAGCTCAAGCCAGGTGCTATTCCCGTCACGCACAAACTGTGAGAAATTCCTTTAATTGTAAGGGACGATTTGAAGAAATTGTCAGATAAAATGTTTTCTGAAGGCATAATTGAACCAACCAATTCATCCCAATGGGTCAGCCCAATTGTTATCATTAAAAAAAAAAAAAGATTCTAGCATTCGTTTATGTGCTGATCTTCTCTCTCTTAATCAAAATAAATTATTGATTGTCACCCTCTTCTAAAATTACAAGACTTACTTACTGGCATCTCTGGCTCCATATTCTTCACTTTACTCGATCCCCGCAGTACATACCATTAAATTCCTTTACCCCCCTCTTCCTCTGACCTTACCACTTTTATCACTCCAATTGGAGCATTTAAATATTGAGACATCCATTTGGTTTGGCCTCAGCTGCCACCGTCTTTCAGAAATGTATGGATACTCTACTCAAAAATATTGACTCTGTCCAAACCTACCAAGAAGATGTTTTTATCTTTTAAAAGAATAAGGACGAACACATTCGCACTTTGAAAGAGGTGTTATCTCGTTTCAAAGATGTTGGAGTAACCTTGGGAAAGGACAAATATACATTTTTTACCACACAAGTTGATTATCTAGGACACTCGTTGGACAATTGTTGAGAAACACGTGCACACTGTGCTCTCCAATTTTCTGGAAACACATGAGATTCTGCATGCCACTCAATCCGGCTTCCGCCCAAACCTCAGTACAGAGACCGTGCCCCTGGAAGTGTCAGAAGCCATTAAAGGGGTTCTGGACTCCGGGGGCAAAGCCATGCTGGTCATGTTGGATTTGTCGGCGGCCTTCGACACCGTTCCCCATGAGGGCCTTCTCGCCAGACTCTATGAGATTGGCCTAAGGGGGACGGTGTTCAGCTGGTTTTCATCTTTTCTAGCTGGTCGCCGACAAACGGTCTAGGCCTCCCCAGACTCTGCCGTGATGCCGCCATTGGGAGTCGGGGTCCCGCAGGGCTCTATATTGAGCCCGACCCTCTTCAACATCTTTATGACCCCTTTGGCGGCGTTGGCGGAGTCGTTCGGGGCCCAGATCGTATCCTATGCCGACGACACCCAGCTCCTCTTTTCTTGTAAGAAGGGAGGAGACTTCGATGGAGAGAGTATCCGGGATTGCCTTGGGGCTGTTTTTAAATGGTTCCAGCTGAACAGCCTCAAGTGCAACCCGGATAAGTCGGAGGTACTCTTCTTCGGGTGTGCGTCGGATCCTGACTGGCAAGCTTGGTGGCCCATTAACATGTCCTCCCCGTCCTGTTCATCTCAAGTAGCTAAGAACCTAGGGGTCAAGATGGACAAGGGTCTGACGTTGAGATCCCAGATCCTAGGGGTGACGGGCACATGTTTTGGCCTCCTGAAGATGCTGCGGAGGTTTTTACCTCTCCTGTCTGAGGAACACAGGAAGCTGACTGTGCAGGCTCTGATCGGTTCTAGGTTGGACTATTCCAACGCCCTTTACCTGGGCCTGCCAGAGTACCTGTTGCAGCGGCTCCAAGTGGTGCAGAACGCTGCCGCGAGGGCCATTTATGGCCTTAACAGGCGAGCCAGTGCTGCTGGCCTTCTGCAGACCTTACATTGGCTCCCTATCCGCAAACGGATTGCTTTTAAGGCATTAACCCTGGCCTACAAAGCTTTCCACGCGGTGGGAGCCAAGTATCTCCAAAGAAGACTTGCCTTTTATCACCCGGCCCGCTCTCTCAGATCAGAATCTCTGTTTTTGGCAGTTGTGCCACGCGTTAAGAGAGCTCGCATTGGAGGCCGCTCCTTTGGACTGCTGGCGCCACAGCTGTGGAACACCGTGCCGCTGACACTCCGTGGAGCCACTAGTTTACTTGCATTCAGGAAAGGCCTCAAAACTTGGCTGTTTGCCCTCTAGGCTGTTCCTCTTTTCTTTTCTGATTCTGTGTTCTATTTTGCTCTTATTACTGTGTTGTGTTATTCTGCTGCAGGTCTCATTATTAAAGTGCCGGGACACTCTTTTTGAGTAGCCGTGCGCTATACAAAAATAAATATAACATAACATAACATAACATAACATAACATAACATAACTCTATTTCTACTAATGGTATAAAACCAACATATTCCCTCACTCAAGCCATATGTAATGTTCCTATTCCCAATGACAAATACATGACAAATACTCTTTGAAATCCTGTTTGGGTCTGACAGAATATTATTTGAGATTTGTTCAACCTTTGCGTGCACTCTAAGAGAAAAATGTAAAGTTTTTGTGGACCATTGAAATTGAATATGCATTCAATCTTGTCAAAAAAGTTATAACTGAAGCACCTGTATTATCCTCTTTTACTCCTGGTTTAAAATGTTAAATTTCAGTTGATGCCAGTCAACATGGTTTAGGTGCAGTTCTTTGTCAGTGGATTGGTGCCAAAGAACATATGATTGGTTTTGCCTCTAGACCCCTCAACAGTGCTGAGACAAACTACAGCACTATTGAAAGGGAAGCCCTTGCCTGCTCTTGGGCACTTGAAAAATGTAAGACTTTATTTGGGGTTCACATTTTATACTTCTAGGTGACCACAAACCCCTATTACATTTATTTAACGGCACTGGCAAAGCGTCAGCAAGGCTTGTTCAAATAATTTCAAGACTACATGAATACAATTTCAACATACAACATATTTCTGGAGGACATAATTCAAGGGGAGATTGTCTTTCTAGATTACCTTTAAAAAATAATTCTGTTAATTCAAAATGTGATGACATAGAGTGTGTTGTTGTCTCTATTGAGGACCTATTTCTCACTCCCTTCACACTTTCACAATCAGACTGGTTCAAAGCTTATTCTGATGACTCCACACTCAATACTGTAAAAACTATGATAATCTCTGGTTGGCCTAAGGAGCGTTCTCTTCCCGCCCTTTTGAAATCATATGCTCAGATTTCAGATGACTTATCCATTGTCAATGATGTCATTTTCCGTGGAGATCAATGTGTCCTCCAACCCCTGGTCGCATCAGAATCTTTCAAGCAGCACATGAGGGTCATTTAGGGATTGGTGCCACCTCAAGAAATCTAAAAGAGTACTTTTGGTGGCCAGCTCTAGATAGGGATGTTACACAATGGATTGACAGTTGTGATACCTGTTTAGTTTCTGACAAACACTGGAAGACTACTCAACTCCCCTTACACAGTATTCAATTACCAGAGGAAGCTTGGTCTAAATTTGCCGTTGATTTTGCCCCTATGATCTATTACCACATAACAAACACTACATCATTGCCCTCACTGATTACCACTCTTAAGTGGGTTGATTTTGATTTTTGTGAAACTCCTAACTCGCTTTCAGTCATTAACTTTCTAAGCAGAGTTTTTCTATCCGAGGGGTCACCCAAAGAAATTGTCACTGACAATGCTTCACATTTTTGTTCCTCCTTGATGCAAGATTTTTTAAAGGCACATGATATCAAACATCTCAGGGTTGCACTTTACTCTTTCTCTTCAAATGGTCTCAATGAAAGATTGAACAGATTTATCAAAGAGGGCATACATTCTGCCATTTCATGCACTTTTGATGTTGAGTCTTTCCATAGAAAGAACATATGGTCATATCTTGTCACTCCACATTTCACTACTGGCATATCACCCTTCAGATTACTTAAGAAAAGGAATCCTAACGAGAAAATGTGTCCCTCATGGATCTAAAGTCTTGCTAAAAATATTGATTCATGTTTAGCCTTTAATGACAAACAAGTCATTAAAACAAATGTTCTTACACAACAGAAACTACAACAAAAACACTTTGATTCTTGCTTCACTCCTGTTTTACACACCTTTCAGATTGGGGATTGGATTATGATCAAGGATCTAAATTGAGTCAAGAAGGGCACTTCCAAATTGTCTTTACCCACTCAAATTTTAAAGACTTCCAAAGTATCTCTTTTCTTGGATAAAAAGGGATGGTGGAATAAGAGAGCTATAGTAAAACTTTCCCCTGAGCAAGCTAACAGAGTTCTCTTGTCTAAACCTTCTCTTGACAATCTCTCATGCTCACATTTTTCTTTGGGTTCACCCTCTGACAACCCCTCTCATTGCACACAACCTGACAACCCCTCTCATTGCATACAACCTGTTTTCATTCCTCAAACACCTTCTGACAACTCCTCTCATTGTACACAACCTGTTTTCATTCCTCAAACCATTCCCGTTTTTCCAACACTCTCAGTTTCGGGTTCAAGTAGAATTTCTCGGAATTGTTATTTTCCTGCAAATATTAAGGATTTATATTTATTTATTTTTTCTTTTTTTTCTTCTTTTTTTATTCCTCATATATCATTGATGGGTATTCTAAATAGGGAATCTCCTCCTCTCCATATTACGATGTACCGGCCTCAGGGATTCATTCCCAAGACTGAAGAGGAAAGAGAAAGCCCCTCTAGGTTTAGCTGTTTGCTTTGTCCACTCCATACCCTTCAAACTGGGAGACCCTTGGTTAGGTAGGAGACCAAGTGCCAACAGTACCCAGGTGAAATCATCGGAATACTCTCATCTGTTCCGCCAAGCCACAAGGGCCGCCCAGATCTTATCCTGGCTAGAACTATCGCATGCTATATCAGACTCACTAGTATATCTATACTACTATTATAAAGAGAGAACATGCACCTTTGAGCCAGGTAAACTCGGGAACCACAGTGCCAATCCACACACCCGATACATTGTAGAAATTGTCAGGGTGTGCAGAAGGACATAGGCTATAAAAAATAAAAAAATAACGTACATTTAAAAATGGAACTTTTTTAAAAAAGTGGTGCCCTGAAAGTAGCGCCGGCCGTGACGCTGCTCTGGCCGCGACGTAGCGCTGGCCGTGACGTGCGTGATGACGATGAGGAGGAGCAGTGGACATGGAGCTGCGGTGAAGTGAGGAGCGCGGGCGCGTCATGGCGAAGAGGAGCGGAGCGGCAGCTCAGGTAAAGTAAAGCTTGAAATCAGGGCGGGAGGGAGTCGGGGCGGGAGGGGAGCGGGAGGGAGTCGGGACGGGAGGGGGTCGGGGCGGGAGCAGGTGTACTGCCCCCAGCCCCTTTCTGCCCCAGGCAACGCTGGGGCGGGCTGCTAGTATAATATATTTCAGACACTTGGAAAAGGTGGGAACATTCTCTGACTTCCAGGCCTTACAGATTTCCCGCCTAGCTAAAATCATTACATAAAACATAAATTTGGTGTTCATATCGTTAAGCTGGTACTCTACACCTAGATCAAAGAGAATCATCCTTGGGGTAATCACAAGATTTATAACCACAACCTCTGTTATAAATTCTTCGATTTTAGACCAAAAGGGTACCAATCTTGGACACTCTACGAACATATGCAAATCATCTGCAGCGGAGGCTTTGCAACGTGGGCAACAGTATTCAAGGTTCGTAATCTTTACCAATTTTTTCGGGGATATGTACGCTCTATACACTGTGAACAAATGATTTCGTTTTAAGGGGGCAGATTTCACCACTGTATTTAGTAATTTAAAAAAATCTCCCCATAGAGCTGATAAGTTATCGCATAGCAAAGCCTCCGCTCCTCCCCACAGCTTATTAGGTTCGAATTCTGTGACTTCGTCTTTCTCGTTTAGTGCCTCATACCAAAAGGAAATCTCTTTTTTCCAACTCCGTTTTCTCTTTACCAGATCAAACTTAGGGTTAGTTGTTAATTCCCAGGGTATGGTAGTTCACCAGCTGGATAACTGGTAATATTTGAATCTGGTGAGATTTCCATTTGTCAGTCTAAAGAGTGAGTCCCACCCCAATAGCTGTTATTTATCGATGAGATCCTGCCACTGCATAATACCAGCTGCTTTGAAGGGAAG
The DNA here is from genome assembly GCF_964263255.1 of Lissotriton vulgaris. Taxonomy (NCBI): domain Eukaryota; kingdom Metazoa; phylum Chordata; class Amphibia; order Caudata; family Salamandridae; genus Lissotriton; species Lissotriton vulgaris. The sequence goes on from NC_141695.1 coordinate 101,078,774, forward strand.
CGATAATCGGTCTCTGAGGCGTTCCGGTGTCCCCTGGGAATCCCATATGTGGGCCTAAGGTGTGTAATACGAAATGCCTAGCTTTTTTCTGACAAACACCCAATTTCTCAGACCCGTACCTAACACCTTTAATCTAACCTTCTTGTAAAATCTAGGATCTCCAAATTTAAATAAGAAGGATTCTTGCCCTAGAGGGATACCATGCAGTAGCGCCTGAAATAGTCGGCCCACACAAGATGTATCAGCTTTATCAGCCATTATTCTAAAGTTTTTAAAATGAAAAGAATGGCAATAAGGAAGTATGTCTGGCATAGCAAGTCCACCTGTTTTCAATTTTCTTCTCAATTTTTTCAAGGAGATTCTGGGCGATTTAGAGTTCCTAATGAAAGATCCAATCCTTCCCTGTAATTTGGCTATATCTTTAGGACTGAATGTCAAGGGTATTGAGTTAAAGAGGAAAGTAACCTTAGGCAAAATAACCATCTTTACCAGATTTACTCTCCCGAAGATGTTTAATGGCAGTCCAGACAAATGATGCAAGAGCCCACAGATGTCTTTGTAGACTCTATCTAAATTTAGTTTAGATGTCTCAGAGATGTTCTGAACCAGGTGTATTCATAAATATCGCATCCGGGGCTTTGTTTCGGGGAGTCGATCCTCCTGGTTCCACTGCATGACCTCTGTTTTTTCTTTGTTGATTCTGTATCCTGAGGGCTCTCCGAAGACTTCCGCCTGATGAAATAGTTGGCGGATTGCTACCTCAGGATTAGAAGTTTACATTAAAAGATCATCCGCATATAATGCGAATTTTAGATCTAAATCATTCATGCGGAATGGTTTAATTAAAACATCTGATCTTAACTGAATAACTAAGGGCTCAATATATAAATTAAACAATAAGGGGGCATCCCTGTCTGGTACCACGTGTTATATGGACCCAGTCTGTAAGTGAGTTATTCACAAAAACTTTGGCCTTGGGATTTAGATACAATGCTTTTATAGATGCTATAAAATTTGTTGGAATACCAAACTTTAATAAGGCTTCCCACAAGTACGACCAGCTAACCTGGTCAAAGGCCTTGGTGGCATTGATTGCTATGATAGTTAAGGGGATTTTTTTCTCTGTAGCAAAATCAATTACAGCAATGGCCTGAAAAGTCAGCTCATTCAGCTGCCTACCTGGCATAAAACCCCTCTAATCCTCATGGACCACTGATTTCATTACTTTGGCCAATCTCGCCGCCAAAACACCTGCAAAGATTTTATAGTCTGTATTTAGCAGCGAGATTGGCCTATAGGACTCGACGATCAGTGGGTCCTTATTAGGCTTCAAAACCAACGTAACTGTGGCCTCCAGCCAAGTCAGTTGAATAGGTTCTCCTTCCTGATGTATTTTATTAAATAGGGACGTAAGGATAGGAACAATAATGTCAGATCCTATTTGGTATACTTCCACTGGAAGTCCATCTGGTCCGGCTGCTTTTCCCCTAGCCATTCTTTTCAATTGATCGTGGACCTCTCCCTCTTTAATGCAAGAGCCCAGGAATAAACTATCAGCCTCAGTTAACTGTGGAACACATAGGCCCTCTAACCAATGGACTGCCCCTACGGTTGTTGTTTTATCGTTATCCCCCGTATATAAATTCTGCATATATGTTTTGACTTCTTCCGAGATCTCATCATTATCATATGATTTTATTTCGGACTTGTAAAGCGGGTAGCTACCATGGGGCGTCCCAGCGCTGATCGTCAACCTTTAGCATTCAGAGGGTGAGGCTGTGATGAGGGGATTATGGGAAGAGCCAGGTTTTTAGTAGCCTACGGAAGGCAAGTAGGTTGTGTTCTCTTCTGATGGAGAATGGAAAGGAATTCCACAGTTTTGGCGCGTTGTAAGAGAACAGTCGCCCCCCTGAATGGACCTTTCTTATTCTGGGAACACTGGCCAAGGAGAGGGAGTCTGATCTGAGCTGTCTGTTGGATTGATGTGGTGTGAGAAGAGATCTCAGAATAGGCGGGCCTCTGCCTTGGAGTATTTTTTGTGAGATGCAGAGGGTCTTAAAGGTGATCCTTTCCTTTATCGGGAGCCAGTGTAGTGCTCTGAGGGCCGGTTTGGCAGAGCATCTGGATTTGGTTTCGGTCAGGAGTCTGGCGGCGGCGTTTTGGGCGCATTGCAGTCTATTGATGACCGATGCCGGCGTACCTAAATAAAGGACGTTTCCGTAGTCCAGTCTAGAGTTAACTGGCCCCTGTATGAGCAGCTTCCTGGACTGAAAGGGGATCAGGTGGAGGACTTTTCGAGCCGTCTGAATAAGACCGAAGCATGTGCCAGCGGTTTTTCTGGCCTGGACCTTGAAGTTGAGGTCTTGGTCCATCCAGATACCTTGGCTTTTGACTTCGGACTTGGGGGTAGGGGGTGAGCCCATGCAGGGTGGCCAGGAGAGGGATGGGGGGAGTCTGCGTGGGTCTCCCAGCAGAAGGATCTCGGATTTCTCTCCGTTTAGTTTCAGCCAAGAGTCGCACATCCATTGAAAAATGTTCTGGAGGCAGGCTGACAGGTCATCCAGACAATTAGTCAGCTGGTTTATAGAGACTACCAGCTGGGTATCGTCGGCGTACATAATCGTTTTTATGCCGAACGGAGTGACGATGCCTTCGAGTGGAGACATGTAAACATTAAAAAGTGTGGGGCTCAGGGAGGAGCCCTGGGGGACCCCACACTGGAGGGGGAGGGCTCTAGAGTTAACTGTACCGTCGGTCACCTAGAAGGTTCTGCCTTCGAGGAAGGATTTGATCCAGGACAGGGCGGTGCCGGAAATTCCTGCCGTGCTAAGACGGTGGATAAGGATGGCATGATCCACCGTGTCGAAGGCGGCACTCAGGTCCAGGAGGATCACTGCCACTGATCCTCCTGCATCTAGGATGGTTCTTGCCTCTTCGACCACGGCTAGAAGTGCGGTGTCCGTTCCCTGTCCTGGTCTAAACCTTGTCTGGGATTGGCGGAGAAGATTGTTGGATTCTAAGTAGTGGGATAGTTGGTGATTGACGATTTTCTCGGCCACTTTGCTGATGGCCGGGAGGAGGGAGATAGGTCTAAAGTTAGACAGGTCAGTGGGATCGAGATGGGGCTTTTTTAGAAGCGTGCAGACTGTGGCTTTCTTCTAGTTGGTTGGGACGGTGCCATGTGCAAAAGACACGTTAATGAGGTCGGTGAAGGGGGAGGAAACTGTGGGGGCGACCAGTTTTAGTTTGCTCATAGGGGCTGGGTCTGTGGGAGCCCCACTCTTCACTGTATGAAGGGTGGTTAAAAGTATTACTGTGGACACCTGGGAGAACGCTTCGAGGCATGGGGCATCCTGGCGGGTGGACGGAGTCGGGGGGAGTTGGGAGGTGCTGAGGGTGGGGAGGGTTTTTAGAATGTTATTGATTTTTGTTGAGAAGAACTCAGCAAGCTGGTTGCATCTAGTGCCCAATGGGTCTGGAGTGGGCAGTGGTTCCGGGGTTTTCGGTAGAAGATGAACGATCCGATAGGTTTCTTTGGTGGAGTTAGCTGCAGCTAGTATTTTTCCCTCGAAGAAAGTTGCCTGGGTGTTTTTATGCAAGTTTTGTAATCCCTCATGGCTGACCTATATTCATTTTTAATTTCCATAGCCCAGTCCTTTCTCCAGAGGCGCTCGATCTTTTTACACTTTTTCCTAAGTTTGCGTAGTTCCGGGGTGAACCAGGGAGATTTAAAAGTTCTCCTTTTACTGGGGAATGGTTTAACAGGGAGGACAAGGTCAAGGGATTGTTCAATCCAGGAGCGGAGTTGAACATCTGCTCTGGATGGGTCTGGGTCCAGCTCAGGTGTGGTGGAGGTTAGTGCTTGGATCCAGGCTGCCGTGTCCAATTTTTGCCATGGGCGGGATGGTGCTTGGGGGGTGAGCTCTATCAGGCGCTTTGTTTGAGAGTTGAAGTTTAAAAGGGATTAAGTTGTGATCTGACCATGGGATAGGGAGGGGTTCCTTCACTACTAGGTTCGGGAGGTTAGTGAATATGGGGTCCAACAAGTGGCCCTTCGAGTGGGTGGGCTGATTACTTTTTAAAAGAATATTAAGGGCGGCTAGATCTTCCTTAAGGTCCTCCGCTGTTTTATTTGTAGAGTCATCGAAGTGGAGATTTAAGCCTCCTAAGACCGTAAAGTTAGGTGACAGGCAAGCGAGCGAGGGGATGGTTTCCACTAGGGATTTGCAGAAAAGACTTTGCTGTCCTGGGGGGCGATAGACGAGGATCCCCGAGAGGGTTTTTGACGGGGATAAGTGATGGAGAACTGGACATTTTCACAGTCCTGAATTGGGCTGTCCTTGAGGAGGCAGGACAGGTTGTTTTTATAGATAATCCCAATTCCGCCTCCTATCCCGGAGGGTCTGTCCTGATGCTTGATTAGGTAACCGGGTGGGAGTGATTGGACTATGTCAGGGTCTGCGTTGGAATTGATCCAAGTTTCTGTTAGAAAGAGAATCTCAAGATCGGATTCTAGCAGAAGCATAATGATTTCTGCTTGGTGTTTCGGGAGGGACCTACAATTGAGTAGAGCCATCTTGATCCAACGTGTTTTCGGGGGAAATCTTGGCATCAGCATGTATGGGCAAATCGGGCAGCAGGATTGTCCTGACAGCAGAAAATAAATCCAGGGAGATTGTTGGTATAGTCAACGACCTAGCCTATTCTGATAGAGCCTCACCCCAAATTCCTCCCACCCAGCCCCTGTGTGACCAATTAAACGCTTACTTTCTGGACAAGAATGCAACCATCAAGGCTAACATCCCCCCCCTTCTTCTAATTTTGTTGATCCTTCCCCCCCCACTGTCCAGTGCCATCTTACCTCAATTCCACCCCTCACTGAGGAAGTATTCTTGGGGATACTTCCTAAGGTCAAATCGGGTTCTCCGGCAGACATCTGTCCGGCACGAATCCTACAACAAATCTACTCTACTTGTCCCCAGCCCCCAATTACTTTCCTTAATAGTTCCCTTACCCAGGGAGTTGTGATCCCCGCACTTAAATCAGCCACAATAGTACCCATCTTAAAGAAGTCCGGCGCTGACCCGTCCATCTCAGCCAACTATCGCCCCATTTCCCTACTGCCCTACTTGGGCAAGGTGCTTGAGCGCCATGTCACCTCGGTTCTCAGCGCCCACGTAGAAGCAAATGGTGGCTTGGCATCTCGTCAGGCCGGCTTCCGCCCCTGGCACTCTACCGAATCCGTCGTGGTGTCAGTCCTGGACAACCTCAGGGAGGGCATGGACCACAACAAACATCAGGCTCTGGTGCTCCTCGACCTCTCCGCCGCCTTTGATACGGTGGACCATACCATCTTGCTCTCACGCGTCAAGGCGGCGGGAATCGAGGGCTCAGCCCTGGTCTGGCTATCGTCCTTCCTGAGGGACCGCACCCAGGCGGTCTGGCTGGGGGATTTCACGACTACTCCACTTCAAGTCACCTGTGGTGTTCCCCAGGGTTCCTCTCTCTCTCCCTTACTGTTCAATCTTTACATCTTTCCTTTAATCTTTGCTCTTCAGCAGCTGGAGGTCACCGTATATAATTATGCGGACGACCTCCAGCTCATCTTCAACCTCTCTTCTTCTCCCCTCTCTGTCTCCAATTTCCAGTCTACTATGATTTTCATCAGGGACTGGATGAACCACAACCATCTCAAGCTGAACCCGGACAAAACTGAGTTGGTTCTCACATGTGGTTCTTCCAGTCCCTGGAACTCTCTCTTCTGGCCCTCTTCCTTTGGTCCTTCCCCCACTCCTTCCTCCACAGTTAAAACCCTGGGCGTCAAAATGAACAACCAACCCACTTTACACTCACAAATTAGTTCTGTTGTTTCTTCCTGTTTCCTCACTCTCCGAACCATTCGCACTGTTTCCCGTTTTTTTTCCCCCCAGGCACTCAAACTGATCATGTCCGCGCTGGTGGTTTCGCGGCTAGATTATGCCAATGCCCTATACAACGGCATCCCAGCATACAGCCTGCGGAAGCTCCAGATGGTTCAGAACCAAGCGGCTCAATTGGTGTACGGTCTCCCGCGTTTTCATCACTCAACACCCCTCCTGAAGGAGCTTCATTGGCTTCCAATCAAGGAACGCTCCCTTTTTAAAAACGGCTGTATGGTTTGTCAGGCTCGCCAGGGTACTGCCCCCGCTTTCATTTCTTCTCTGATTAACGAATACGTTCCTGTCAGAGAACTTCGTTCATCTTCTAAATCCCTCCTGCAAATCCCACGTTTCAAACGTAAAAAGTGGGGTGGAGCCAACTTTTCAACTCTGGCCCCTACCTTTTGGAACTCCCTCCCCGACCACATACGATCTGCTTCACACTATTCCTCCTTTCGCAAAGAGCTAAAAACCTTTTTGTTTAAACAGGCTTTTTCCTCATAACTTGTCCCTGCTACTTCTCTGCGTCAGGCTTCCACTGTCCTGAGTTGATGGACCATTTTTTTTTATAGCGCCAAGAAACCGTAGGGTGAACGCTGCGCTTTACAAATGTTTTACATTCAAATTCATTGTCCTTCCTCTAAGGGGATAATGTTGCAGCAGGGAGTGGGGGAAGAGTCCCTCAGTTGGAAGAGGGTTTCTTGGGTGTACCTCAGTGGGGGTGTTAGATCTGCAGGGGTCCCGGGCTCAGGGTTCGGTCTGGCGCAGACAGGCGCAGACGGGCTTACCTTTGGCGCGCCTTTGGCGCGCTGGCGGGCCGCCCGCAGCGCGCGTCTGCTGCACGTCCGACTGAGGCACATCCTTAAGAGATGGAGAGGGTGGGCGTGGCCTCAGGCTAGTGGGCGTGGCCTCGTTAGCAGGCTAGTGGCAGCAGGAATGAGGGAGTGCCTGCTGCAGCGTTAGTGTCCGCTGCGCGGGGTGGTTACTGGCGCTTCAAAGGAGGGGGAGTGCCCAGAGTAAAGTGAAGCAAAAAGGTCAAATAGTATTTTCACAGGTTCCACAAGTTTTAAAAGCAAGTAAACCCTAAGCGATCCTCCCGGCTTCCGCCTCAGGAGCTAATGGGTAGACTGATATGCGAGCGTCAACACAAGCGCGACTTATAAGCTACCGATGGGCGTGGCCTCAGGCTAGTGGGCGTGGCCTCGTTAGCAGGCTAGTGGCGGCAGGAATGAGGGAGTGCCCGCAGCAGCGTTAATGTCGGCTGCGCGGGGTGGTTACTGGCGCTTCAAAGGAGGGGGAGTGCCCAGAGTAAAGTGAAGCAAAAAGGTAAAATAGTATTTTCACAGGTTCCACAAGTTTTAAAAGCAAGTAAACGCTAAGCGATCCTCCCGGCTTCCGCCTTAGGAGCTAATGGGTAGACTGATATATATGATATATCTCCAGAGCTCTGTATCTTTAATCTGCTCATTTGGTTCCTAGCTTGATCAGATCTGGCTTTCCATGCCAAGATACGACCACATTTTTCTCCATAAGAGAAATTCTGCAGTCTGCTTGCATTCCACCTTTCTTTAATGATTTTGTCTAGGTTAGCCTGATATTTAGCTTTTAAGCTCTCTAACTCTCTAACTCTTTCTGGATGGCAATCAAGTTTGTCTGCTGTTCAAGTGAGGCCTGCTGTAACTGTTGCTCTTTTTGATTTATTGTCAGTAAAGAATCTTCCTCTGTCTTCCTCCTGGTCTTATTTCTCTGTATCATTATGGTGGTAAATGCCCCCCTTAAATAAGACTCGAAAGCTCCCCACACTATTTAATCGGATGCAGTGGCACTATTAAACCTAAAATACTCCACCATTTGCTTCAGCAGATCATTTTTTACCCCTTCCTGTAAGAGTCTATCCAAGGTCCACCGTCTAACTTGTATACCCTGTGAAAATTTGACCGTTAATTCTACCATAGAATGGTCTGATAATATAGCCGGAATATAAGATGTAGACGTGATCTCAGTAAGTAAACCTTGATCAATGAGGAAAAAATCAATACGTGAATGATGCCTATGTCTATGGCTATAAAATGAATAATCTCTATTATTTTGATTCTTAACCCTCCAGAAATCCAGTAAGTTAAAATCCCTCATTATACTTCTGAGCTCTCTCTTTGATTTATGTAGCGGGGGAAGCAACCCTGGAAGTACGGTCAAAACTTGGGTCAAGTACCAAGTTAAAACCACCACCTAAGATAATAGGGGCATTCAAGTCAAGGAGGCTAGTTTTTAAGCTTATCAGAGCCTCTGGAGAATCCTGATTAGGCCCGTAATAGATTACACATATCAACCGTGTATTTTTTATAACTAAGGATGCGGTCAGCCATCTGCCTGGATAGTCAGTTTCATATTTCTCGACTCTTATCCCACTATTGGTTCGAATAATCATAGCTACTCCTCTGGTGTTACCGCTCTGTTTAGAGCATAGGAGATCCTGTACCCATTTGGGTTTTTAAAAGCTGCCTTGCATTCCTGCTGCTCAAGGTGGGCTTCTTCTAGAAGAAGAATATGGGCCCCAGACTTATTCAAAAATTTGCATATTCTATTAAGTTTCCTACCCTCCCTCAACCTGTTGATATACCAACCTATTATTTTTATTTTATTCTCCGTATTTCATCATAGAAGAACAGATATCTAATAGCTGATTTAGCTCCAAGTTCTGCTCTATTAAAAGCTTGATTCATGTCTGACCTAGTTTTTCTGGATATATGAGGAACATTTTTTCTCTTTAAGACCCCCCACCCCCACCTCCCACCACCACCCTCCTCCCCCCTTGAGGAACCCCACCTTATGAATCTTGGCGATTGTATCGCCATTTGAGGGCCCTATCCCTAATCTGGATTCCGGCCCCAAAAGTATCTGCTATGTGAGATAAAGTACCTACACCCATGTTTCATCTTTGTGCTATTTATTTGTTATTTATTTGTTGTGTTTTTTTTTTTTGAAAAAGTACCCCTCATATTTTTTTTCCCATTTTTTATTTTCCACACCTATATATATGTATTAGTCCATATATGCTGTACTCCTATTATCTAAGCCCAGTATGCTCTCACAATCAGACTTTGCGATATTTGCTGCTCTCATATAGTTTACTATAATATGTATCTAACGCTGAGCTTCTTTCAAGCTAATAAGAAAGCTATCAACTTCCTGAGGGGACGTAAAGTTGTATGTTTTATTGTACCATACCACCCGTAGCGAGGCTGGGAACTTCATCATAACCTGAGCCCCGAAACCTCTTAATTCCTGCATCCGGGACCCTAACTCCCACTGCCTCTGTGCTGTCACTCTGCCTATACAAGAGCGGATTAAGTACTTAGAGGAATCAATCTGAAGAGTTGGATCAATGAGAGGCCCTACCTTTTACTGATTATGTAAGGAAATTTACCAATATTTTTCTGGGGGCACTCCCATCAGGATGACGTCTAAAGGAATCTCTATGCTCCCGCTGTATTTCATTCACGAGGTTGATATTAGGTCTATCCTTCAAGACTCCTTCCCTCAACAGCTTACAGACCAAGGACTTAAAGTCTCCATTTTCAGCTCCTTCAGGAATTTTCAGAAATTTAACATTATTCCATCTTGCATGTATCTCTAAACGCTCCATATCCTGCTGTATAGTCTGATTCTGATTTTTATTTGTTTTACCATTTCTTTTATTTTCCACAGATTATTCTTATTCTGTAAAAGGAGATGATGTAACAAGCTGTTTTCCTTCAATGTTTCACAAAGTGTTGTTCTTTTGTGTTCATTATTCTCATGCTTGGTATCATAGTGTTCTACGGCGTGCACACTTTCAGGTATGTTTACCTTTTGTGATGTCTGTTCTTTCTTGAAATTCCAACTGCTGAATCAGGCATTCAGCAGTTGGACATCTATCAGGAAAGCTGTGCTCCTGTGTTATGCTGTTTGATACTGAAAAATAAACAAGGTTTAACCCCTCCCATGCTCGTGATGGAACCGTTCTGTAACGAGCCTCGGGTGGGCTGTGCTGGTGACAGAACGGTTCCATCATGGCCCTCTCGCCGCGCCTGCGCGGCGCAAATTCCGTGCCTGCGCTAACGTTCAGAAGCGCGGGTGGGGCCGTGGCGGAACCGTTCCGTCACAAGCACAGCTCACCCCCGTGCCGTGATGGAGCGGTTCCGTCAAGAGCACGGGACCGCCGCGCGGCCCCCCACCCCCTTAGCACTGCGGCGGAATACCTGCCGCAGTGAAGGGGTTAATTGCCTTTACCGGTTTGTCTACTTCTTTAAGTCTTTATGTAAAAGGATTTACTTTACAGTCCTGTGGCTGCGGCATCAGCCCCACTTACCGGGCCTCTCCATAGGCAAGGCGACAAAGCTTCAGGCTCTTACTGCAATCGTGACTCCACCGTCTGCACACCAGTGTCTCGTAAGCTGCACGGACGACGCTCTTCCTGCCACATGCGGGACTCTCTGCTTCTCTGCTTTATGCCACGCCCCCAACCATGCACGGCCACCCTGGCTTCCTCTTGTGCCGTCGTCTTCCTGCAAGGCCCTGCCTTCTTCCAGGCCGTCCGCCTAACTTCCGACTCAGGTTCTGACGGCAGCAGCATCTTCCACAAAAAACAAGCATTGGCAGAGCCAATAGATAGGTTTCGCATTTGGGACCATATAAGTGTCAGCTGCTGATCGCACGCTTCCTCTAAAAAGCAATTATGTAATACAAACACTCGGGTGCACTGCAGCGGCGCAAGCACTAGTGCCCACAGAAAACGGCACACACACATAGTCTCTCTCACATGCCCACACAGTCCCTCTCTGTCACACACAACCTGTCTCTCTATCGTTCACACCACACATACAATCTCATACAAACGCACACATAATCTCTCTCCCTCACACACATTTCTCACGTGCACACATACAAAGTCTCTCACACACACACTGTCTCACACACAATCTTTCTGACAAACACTTGCAATCGTTCCCACACCCAGTCTCTCTCGCACATACACTTACAACCTGTCTCTCTCTCTAGCGTGCACCAGGTGCGCAACACCCATTGGACTCGCTGGGCTTCAGCCCCCTCAAGCCCCCCCTCGTGTGTGGCAGCCCGGGATGAGACAGATCCCGGGCACACACAGAGCCGCACCCAAACGTTTTACAGGTCTTTTAAAGACCATTTGAATGTTAATTAGGCCTTGCAGTTGTTTCACCCCTTCTAAGAGCCCCTGCAGCTCCACTCTGCCTACAGATTAAAGGTTCAGCCCCCCGAATTGTTTTCTTACCCCCCCCCCCCCGAAATGTGGCTCTAGTTGCGCCTCTGGCATGCACACACACACAATTCCATATAAAGGCACACACAAAGTCTTTGTTGCACACAAACACACAATCTCTCATACAAACACTTGCAATCTTTCTCACACACACAATCTCTCTCGCACGCACACATAATCTGTCTATCTTTTACACACACAATCCCTCTCAGTGTGTCCCTCCCCCTCTCTCATACACACACACACACACACACACAGTACAGAGGCAATAATCAGATACAGCCCTGAGAAGCCTGCAGGAAACCAGCGTTGGTGGGTGTGGGGGCACTCGTGAAGACACAATCAGAATAAGACATCACACACTCTCTCAGCTGGTATTAAGAGGAGCAGTCATGGGTGAAGTGGCGCTAACGGCACCAGCTGCGAGTCATCAGGGAGAGTTTAATTCAGGGTTATTCACACATTCACATAAGGCGAGAGGAGGAACAGGGCAGGGGTGCATACTGCGGGCACGAGAAAACAGTTCAAGGAGTTTTCCACCCACTCAAACAAGATGAGGTGCTTAACGATGTTTACCTAGGGTGCCTGTCGTGCCTTTTTTTGCAGACCGTGGCAGACAATCAAATTCCATATTTATATGAATGAGTTTTAACTCCTTACCCAAAATGTATGGAATAACTACGTTGCTATTCGACCACCGAAAGCGCCTCGGTGGGGTATGAAGCGCTACCTATATGTAATTGCATAACAGCCTTCGCACATTTTGAACATGTTAGACAGGTGCCTTTATGGTCACTTGCTGCCTTGGCATGATGGCTTTAAAATTGCTTAACTTTTTAGTATAAGCATTCACTGCCAAAAGAACTCTGCTTTTCACAACACGCCCTTATTATCAGGTTCCGCGTTCGGTTTGAAATGCACTCCTGAGTGAAACCTGCTGCACTGCAGACATAATGTTTTCCAAGAGTGTGCTGGAAGGCATTCGAGCATGTTGCTGCACATCTTAGGAGATCCTGCTGCCGGGGAACCGGCTTTCACAGCTCACTACTTGGAAAGTTTGCACCTGGAATGTCTTGCCGCTTAAAAGACCCGCATTTTGCTGTTCCAACAGATTTAGGTAGTGTGGCCAGTCGCGCATGACGTGCTTTTGTCTGGATTTATCATTTTTGTTTCGCAGTTGCTACAAAATGAGCTGTTAAATTGCTATTTTAAGAGGACACGCTGCTATGCAGCACCCTCCTGACATTGACTGGACTTGATTGTGGTTTTATGTTTTGTGTTTACCCCACCGTCACCTTAGCATTGGCTTTAACACCTTAGCTGCTATGGAACGTCCAGCTCCAGTGCTTAACGTTCCATTGCGCAGGTGCAGCTGGAACGTCCAACGGCTGACGGCAGCACTCCCGAGGTAGTGGTGCCGTCGGCCATTGGACTGGGTGCAGCACTTATGAGGTTAATTTCAGAATTTCCATCCTCGTCAGCGGTGTCCTTTTATACCACGCATTGTTTGGGGTGTTGTTCTTATGTTATTGTTTGTGCCTGCCTGGGCTTGTCCGCCCCCGGTTTCTGGCTGGCGAGGGAGGTCTCGGAGATGACACCCGGGAGAGGAAATAGCTCACCGACGGCAGCCCGGACAATCACCGGAAGCGGCGCGCGGCACGGACCGAGCTGTTCACAGTGCGACAACTGCACACTCACGGAACTTGCGCCAGTGTTCTGTGGGCCTCTTGTATCTGGTGCACTCTGGCAGGATGGTGTAGAATCCACAGACGCTCACAATAACGAAACAAGCCCTGGTGTGATGCACACGAGCTAAAAGGATTAAGCACCAGGGCCAGCGCCATCTGTTTCTAATTAAGATAATTGGAAACCGATGGCGCTACTGCTCGCTCCTGCGGACCCTAGGCCAAGTCAGAGAGAAGGCAGGCCATACACCCACCTTGGGCCAATTGTGTGCTGTCTTTCTTAGAAAGACGCATGCAAAGACATGTGATAAAAAAAGCAGACGCACGAGCGTGTATTTAGAGGTGAAAAGCCCTTACTTAAAGTCTTGCGGCGCATACGCACTGGCTCAGGCCAGACCTAAAAATGGACATGTGACTCCTACACCTTGTAACCCTGTCTCATGTAACTCATCTTGTAGATTGATTTACACATATGATTTACTGTCAATGTATAATGTGAATCTTCACGTGAAGGTCTCTGACACCCTACAATGGGTTGTGAAGCGCTATAAAAGAAATAAAATAGTGCTATTGGAATTGTTATTTGTGTAAATACTAGGACAGACCAACACACCTGACATTCTTACAGTGCATGCATCTCTTATATACAAGGACTGAACAAAGGCAAAAACCTCTTCTAAGGACCTTTGAAGAGATAACAAGCTGCGTTCCTTTGTTTCCCCTCCATGGCATTTCTATTAAAGTGTGAGGATCCAGGCCGCCTGCTGTCAGGACATTCAAACAAAAGGAGGCCTGATGGCCCCTTAACTTTGGGCCAGCTGGAGGTGAAAAAGAAAGCTCCCTCGCTGCCTGCACATTGCTGCTAGGACTGGAAAGCAGACAAGGTACAGGCGCTGTTTAACGTGTCCCGGTGTCTGAAATTTACACCAGGACAAGTTCAGCATATTTCTATGGGGCCCAAGTACTTGGGAGGGAGGAAAGCGTCCATCTTGTGAACATAGTGGGTGAACGCAGTGGACTTGCGTGTACCCCCGACTTGTGCCCTGCCTCCGTCTCCCTCTATAGGTGGATTCAACCCATTGCACTGTATGTTAATGGAGACCCAGCCTGAGCAGTCAAAGGGGTAAGGTGAGAGAAAGAGACACCATCTCCAGCAGGCTTTTGTTCAGAAAACCCAGAATGGATTCCTGAGGCACGGCATCTTAAGCAAATTATGAACCTAAATGTCTGAGGCAAAGGATAAGAATTATTATTAAAGGGAACAAAGTTTGTGAAGTAAACAGTGCAGGCAGAGGGTTGCAGTAACTAGCTCCTGGTATACCACAAACCCCACTCAGGAGGGGAAAATGAGAAGGAAATGCTGCATTGGGAGGGAGGAGGCCCGAACAAGAAGTCAAACTGACACGAGAGTAGCAAAACCAGTAACCACAAACAACAGGGAAGGAAACTGGAGGACAAAATCAACCCGAACAGGGGAGAAAACTTTAAAGATGAAGTGATGGAAACAAGCTAAGTTCGAAGTGAAGTAACGAACGAAGTGTCACAACAATTGTTCTAAGAAACTTTCTACAGGTGGGATTTAAATCCGTGGTTTGCCACTATTGACACTGAAGTGGGCCTTACTTTGTTGGTCATCTCGTGTCTGGGGCTGTGAATGTGGGTCTGGGCCAGGTTAGCTCTATGGCCCTCAATACAAGATGGGCTACTTCACCTAGAGTGATAATTCTCTGGCCTGCTACATTTGTTTCAGGATGTCAGGTCAAGACACATTATGATGCAGGAAACTAGGAACTTGGAAGAGAGGGCACAAAGTACAGTGGAAAATACGCACCTGTATCTGTAAAACTTTGTATTGTATCCTGTTGCCCAAGAACGTGCCTTATGGTCGGACATAGTACAGCTCTCAGCACTAAGAGTCTGTCGTTGACTCTAGACCAACTATGCCGAACAACAAGAATGGGCTAACTGATCTGGAGTTTAAACTGACCAATCTCATTAACAGGAAGGGGGAATCTGCAACCTAGGAAACAAAGTGATTGCAGAATATGCCACCCAGAGGGTTGACTGCAAAAATATTCAGATGGGGGCTTCAAAGGGGGGAGGGTAGAAGGAAAAGGAAGGTGGCATGAAGGGTGTGCTTCCACAATGTACAAGGAGGGCCCAGCCTGTGCAGACTACAAGTCCACCTTCACTTTCATTTTATGATGATGATGGTGATGAAAAGCTAATCAGTATGATTTTTTGTTAGAGTATGTGTTTGGTGCACCTGTGTCCCAGCCGATGGGTGAATGGAATGTGCAGCTTTACAAGATAATTTCAGACCAGGTTGCTGCAGGCGTGTAGCCACACTTGACTGCTACACTTAAACCTCACAGCGGCTGACTCACTGGTACAATTTCTTGCACTCTTGTGAACTGCTTTACCTTTTATTTCCCAGAGTGCTATAGTGAGGATTTCAGGAATAGATCCGGCAACTTCCAAGATAGCCACCTGACCATTAGTTGCTATGAGGGGTTTCCCAATCCAATATGACTAAGCTCTCTTCTTGTGAGGTATTTCCTGTCTTTAGGGTATAAAAGTCAGCTGATCCATTTCTCTTTGTGTCACTACACTTCTTACTCCCTGTTGGTGTGCTTCCTCATGCCTGATCAGTTTAGAATTTCGTGGAACTTCAGCCGTAATAGTTCTGACTACTGGCATTTCCTGTCTCCTGCTTCTTGGAGTCCAATGTAATATCCTTAGGTTTCTACTGTAAACTGGAGCCATGTTGTCAACAAGGAGGTGTTTTGCCTTCAGGGGTTTTCTTCCATATGGGGTCCTTCTGGAAGGCACCATCTGCTTAGGTGCTTTAATGTGTTTTGGGGCATCATGGTTACTGGAAGAGGTCACCCTTAACACAGGCAGACCAAGACTGTAAATACCTGGGTATGTCGACCTCCTTACAGTCAGAGGTTTCCTACTACGCATCTGACTCATGACAGTGTTTGGTGATAAAGGGATGACTTTGTATGTTGCCCCTAGCTGTCCTAGACAAATAGACCTAATAAAATAGCATTTTTATTTTGTTTTATATTTTTATTGAAGAGTTGATAACACAAAGATTTTCAATATTAGAATACAACCTCAAAATTGGATATTACGGATTGAATTTCAAAATAATGAAATTGTTCAAATTGAGAAAAATAGCAATACAAGACAATAAATACATAAAAAGTATGTTTTATCAAAGGAAAAACAAAAAGGGAGAAATAAAAAAGAAGGAAAGAAAAAAGAAAGAAAGAAAAAGACTGTATTTAAGATATAATTTAATAAGAAGAAAGATATGTAGTAAAAGGTAACCAGAATATTTCAGATTTAATTTTCTGAGACAGGGAGAATGTAGAAATAGTAGCTCTTCTATGTTCATCACAAATAAAATTCCACCATTTTAATATAGACAATTTAGAGGTGTATTTCCAGCAAGAAAGTATCACCTTAAATTCAATAGCAATAAAGAGATCAAATAACATAGGCTTAGAAGAAAGACAATCAGAATCTAGTGAGGTAGATCATTTTGAATTGATACTTGAATATTACACTGAAATGTTTTTAAACATTTTGAACACATTGTTTCCCAAAATGTAAACACACTGGAACAATAGCATAATAAATTAATTAATGGCCCTGTGAGCAAGACCAACATAACGAAGAGGAGCTGGAAGAAAACCTAGAAATACATTCAAATACATTTGTTATAAATAAAAATGGAGATTGCGCAAGACAAGCAGCTTTATATTTTAAAAATATTTTAAGTCATAATTTATCCCAAGTAGGAATACGGAGTGAGAGAGATAAATCAACTTCTCACTATAGTACAAAAGAAGTTTTGAGTCTAATAGGAATAGGCGATAATAACACATTATATAAAAAGCAGCCTTAGGTATAGAATCTTACGGTATATTACGGTGTATGGAGAGTGAGTGATACAACATCTGGAGAGAAGTTATTAGCTGTTAAACAGGGGTGAAGAGAAGATGCTATTAAAATATATTCCTGTGAAAATGAACTTGGCAAATTGTATCTTGCTTGCAATTGGGGAGAAGGAATAACAGAATTATGTTGTAAAAGCTGATGAATAAACATAATATCCTTCTCTTTCCAGTGTTTATAATAGAATGAATTATGCCGAAATTTGGTAAATTTGTTATACCAAATAGAGGCAGCAAGGAAACATTGGTGCAAGTCAAAACCTGAAGAAAACATTGTGTACCAATTGCTGTGAATATTTTAATGTAGGATTAGTTGATATAAAGGTGCAGTTAGACATATAAAGTGCATCATCAAATGAGAAATATTTCAATGCAGAACGTTCAAATATAACCCATTGTGGTATGGGAGTATCACAAAATTCATGGGTTAAGGCAAAATATTGACAAATGCTGAGTGGTATAGCTTAAAATCAGGGAAGTGTACTCCACCCTCTTTCTTAGGATGTTTGAGTTTAGCCAAAGCAATAGGGGAATGTTTATTATTCCAACGAAATTTGGTAACAAGTTATATTGATTTGAAAAAAATACGAAATGGGCATCCTAAAAGGTAACATAGATAATATATAAAGGACATGTTGCACAGTCATCATCTTAATGGTATCCAGCCTACCCCAACATAATAGATGGAGAGGAGACCATGATGAAAGTAATTGCTAAAGTGTGAGTTTTAAAACATTAAAAGTGTAACTGATTGTGTTCGAAATGGTATAAAAGAACCAAATACAAAGAAATTTTATTTTGGTAGGACACCAAGTTAAATTAGTATTAGCAAATATATATTATATTAATAATGGTAATAATTCAGTTTTAATAAACTTCAATTTATAACCAGAGACACCAGAATACAATTGAATTTTGTGTAAAAAACGAGTTAAAGAGGATAGGGGATTAGATATAAAAACTAAAATATCATCACCATAGACTGATAATTTGGATTCAATGCAATTATGTTTAAAACCTGATACACGTGTATTACAAAGAATATG
This sequence comes from Lissotriton vulgaris, assembly GCF_964263255.1. NCBI lineage: Eukaryota > Metazoa > Chordata > Amphibia > Caudata > Salamandridae > Lissotriton > Lissotriton vulgaris. Next base: position 101,096,669 of record NC_141695.1, read on the forward strand.
TTTAGTGAACAGTTCTAAACATAGAATAAATAGCAAAAGAGATAGAGAACAACCTTGAGAGGAACCTCAATGTAACTGAAAATTGGAGGAAAAGTGACCATTACCAAAAACACTGGCATGGGATCAGGGTATAACAATTTTATATAGGAAATGAAGTTAGTGCCTAAGCCATATCATTGGAGAGTAGCAAACATAAATTGCCAGTTAATATAGTCAAAAGCCTTTTCGGCATCAAGAGCAGTGCAGGTAGGGGATTGTGGTTTTTTTTTTTTACCAAACGTAATAACGTTTGAAACCATTCTAGTATTGTCTGCAGCCAGCCTGCCTTTAACAAAACCAGACTGATCAGGTTTCACCAGTAAGGGAACGATGGTCTCATGGTGGGACACTAGAATTTTAGTAAATATTTTACAATCATAATTGATTCATGAAATAGGATGGTCATTTTTACAGTCGGCGTGATCTTTATCAGGTTTGGGAATAAGAACAATCAAGGCTTCTAGAAAGGAACAAGTGGCCTTCGAGTCTGATAAAAAATAATTAAAAAGTTTAAGTAGTTTAGGGTCAAAAATTGAAGAAAAAGAAGAGAAAAATTAAATAGAAAAACCATCTGGTCCCGGAGTCTTGGCTTTTTTTTTAGGGATTTGATGGTGCCTTTTATTTTCTGGAGAGTTATTTCAGCTTCTAATAATTCAAAGTTATCAGAAATATGAGGAGGATTAGGGAGATTATTAAAAAAGTATGCATATTATGTTCTAAAGGGTTGGTGTAATCGGAGTACAGTAATTGAAAACATTCTTGGAAAGTGGTAGAAATATCAGTATCAGAGGATGCAATTGTGTTGGTATATTCGTTCAAAATTGGGCCAATGTTTTCACATTCAGATAAAAAAATTTAACAGTTGGCCAACATCCTACCCACTGTGTTTTTACCACAGTGATATTTAGATGTAAGTTTAAGGAGAATAGTCCAGGTATCAACGGTGGCGAGTCTATTGAGAATAGACTTGACTTTAACCAACTTGTGTAGAGCAGAAGATGATTTAGAGGAAAAGTAAGTGTGCTCTAATATTTTAATTTGTTGTAGTTATGTAGTATATTTGGCATGAGTTCGTTTTTTCCGTTTTGCTGAGCAGGCTATGGTGTGAGCACAAAAAGAGGCTTTAAAAGCATCTTAAGTGTTAGGAATGGATGCGCCCAGAGGTAGGTTAAATTTAATAAACTCATTAATAAAGTTAGTAGCTTTTGAAAGGAACTTATTATCAGATTACAGAAAATTATTACATTTCCAAAGTCCAGTTTTGGAATTATTGAGAGTTAAATCAAAGGAAGAAAAAACAGTAGCATCTTCAGAGATACAAATAGAGCAAATCTTTAAGGATTGGTCGGAAGGAAGTAGAGGTTTAGTAACCAAAACATAGGCAATTATAGAGCAGGAGTTATGCACAATGGAGAAAAATGTAAATTTGAGGTATCGGGGTTATATGTTTTCCAAACAATAAAATAATGTTACATTTAGACTTCCTATCAGTAAAGGGATCTAACCATTGATTGACGGCACCTGCAACAATAATGTTAGGATTATCAATAGATGCTAATGTTATCTTAATATTTTTCCAGAAATCTGGGTCTGATTTTTAACAGGACTATAAATATTAAATAAAGAAATGTGTCTATTAGGAATTACAACCGTAACCAATAGCCATCATCCATCATTATCGCATTGAGTTGATATAATTTGTGCATGTAACGATTTGTGAAAAAGAATGGCAACACCACCTTTATGACATATTCATCAGCAGCTATTAACCTTGCGCTTACTGATGAATATGTCATGTATACTTTGAACCGCAACTCACGAGGTGGCGGAATTGCGGCTGTAACTAGATCATGCTACCCATGCTCATGGAATACCATTCCCATAGCTGGTTGTGAAAGTGCCCATTTTGCAATTTCCATAAATCCCCAATTTACCATCTCTGGATTACTCATTTACAGACCCCCTGGCCCGGAGGCCGCCTTCCGGCTCGCCCTTCCCGAGGTTGTCTCCTCGCTGGCCCTTAGATCAGCTAACTTTAGCATCATAGGTGATCTCAACCTTCACCTAGATACCCCACTCTCCACTACCGCTAGTAGTTTCCTTGCAGATCTTGAGGCCCTACAGCTGTATCAGCTTATTAATCGTCAGACTCATGTGGGCGGGCATATCCTCGATCCCTTTCTGACGAATCTTCACAATGTTACCACTCTCCCACCCAGACCCATGGCCTGGACAGATCACCACCTAATAGAAGTTCAGCTAATATGCAACATCTCTCCTTTTAAGAACTCCACTCCACCGATCTTTAAGCGGCCTTGGAGAAAATTGAGATTGGCCGACTTCCATCAGCTTCTGTCATCGCATCCTCTTGACCCTCCTAAAGATGCCTCGCTGGGATATGACCACTTCTGTGAGTGGCTGACCCTAGCCTTGGACTCCCTAATCCCCAATAGATGGAGCAAAGTTCGACCTGGTCCTTCTAGCCCGTGGTACGATGACTCCCTTAGGTTTCTTAAGACTGCCTGCAAACGAGCAGAAAGAACCTGGCATAAGTCTTATGATCCCGACCTCAAGCAGACTTACTTGACTAGTATTAAAGCATACCATCGAGCCATATGTAAAGCCCGAGCCACGTTCTACTCCGAGGAGTTTAAGAATAGCCCTAATCCGACAAAACTCATCTTTAAGGTCTGTAAAGATCTCATCAGCAAGAAAACGGCGGCAATAGAAAAACGCTCCTTGAATCACTGCGAAACGCTAGCGGCCTTCTTTGTAGAGAAAGTCGAGGCGATCCATCGATCAATCCCCCCACAAACTGTACCTATAACCAACCTAGGAAGCAATCCCACGATCACTAGATCTCTCTCGCTTATACCTAAGCCATCTCAGGAAGAGTTTAAAGCCCTTACTATAAAAGTTAAATCAGGCTCACCCGCTGACCCCTTAAGACCTGCACAATTCAATGAATCCGCCGAGATTTGTTTGCCTCCTGTGCTCGATCTAATTGGGCTATCCTTTGAGTCCGGGACTGTTCCCAGTAAATGGAAACAAGCTACAGTTATCCCTATTTTAAAAAAGCCCACCTTGGACCCTTCAAAGCCTGAACATTACCGACCCATCTCCCTCCTCCCATGGGTATCCAAACTTGCGGAGGCACATGCCAACAAAATCCTGCCCAACCATCTTCAAAACTCAGGCATTCTAGATCCATCCCAGAATGGTTTCCGTGCAGGCCATAGCACGGAAACTGCTTTGTTGGCCATGGTAGAGCATTTGCGGAAGTTGATAGACGCAGGACAGACGGCGGCACTGATCCTGTTGGATCTCAGTGCTGCTTTCGACAATGTCTCCCATCCCATCCTTCTTCAACGACTACAAGAGGCCGGTGTAGAGAATACCGCACTAGAATGGTTTCGTTCCTTTTTATCTGGACGCACCTTTAAAGTCTCCACCCCCCCATTTGAATCTGCCTCAAGCAATATATCCCAAGGGGTCCCGCAGGGCTCGGCACTCAGCCCGACTCTTTTTAATTTATACGTGCAGCCGCTAGCCACTATTGCAAAAAACTGTGGTTTAACCATGGTGTCTTACGCCGACGACACCCAGCTAGCGGTTGCACTAAATGGGGACCCTGCGGTTGAAGCCCCGAAATTCCAGAAAGCCCTAAAGGAGGTGGCCTGTTGGATGACAAAGAACTGTCTCCAACTTAACGCATCAAAAACAGAGGTCCTAGTTCTGGGTAAACAGGCTCATCTTTGGGGAGACCACTGGTGGCCACCGGAGCTAGGCCAAGCCCCCACTCCTGTGACAGAGGCTAAGAACCTCGGGGTCTGGATTGATTCCAACTTTACTTTCATCCCCCATACCAAAAGAGTTGCTGGCACCTGTTTCGGGGTTTTGCAGAGCCTCAGACCTATTTTTAAATTTTTCGATGCCCCAACTAGACAACTCATTGTCCAAGCTACAGTACTCTCTAGGTTGGATTACGTCAGTTCGCTTCTTTTGGGCGTTAATAAAGCTGAATTAACACGCCTTCATCGTGTGCAAAATGCAGCCGCCAGAATGCTAGTAGGCCTGCCCAAATTCTGTTCCGTCAGTCGCACCATCCACGATCTTCACTGGTTGCCTGTCGGACAGAGGATCAAGTTCAAAGCTCTGTGCCTGACCTTTAAGATTCTAAAGGCCTCTTCACCTCCTATTCTTGCACAGGCAATTACCTACTACACCCCTGCTAGAGTACTACGTTCAACGGTTCAATTTCTGGCCTGTGTTCCTCGCTTCAGGAAGGCCAGAGTGGGCGGTCGCTCCTTTGGCGTTCTGGCAGCAAGTCTCTGGAACACACTACCTGTTGACATCCGTGCCATGTCTGACATATTGTCTTTCCGAAGAGCTATCAAAACTTTTCTGTTTCCACTTGGTTCCGGCTAAATTCCCTCTTCTGGTTGTGTTATTTTGTCCATTATAGCGCCGGGACGCCACTTTGCTGCGGCGGCTGAGCGCTCTATAAATTTTATAACATAACATATAACATATAACATTAATAGTAGGAGAATATAAAACTTGCCCTACCATTGATGTTTTCATTTAAGTGATTCAACATCGTTACAGTGAGTTTCCTGCGAAAAATTGACATGTGAAGTTAATCTAGACAAATGAGAAAGTACCTTTTTTCCTATCAATTTCAATTTGTAAAGCTTTATTCGACAATTGTCATAAAAGCATCCTTCCTAACCCTAATACAATAAATACTACATTTAAAAATAATTTTAAAACACATATTAAACATTTTGACAGCCGAATATTATACATAGTAAGTGCTATAAAGTTAAAATTCAATTAATTTCTATATAAAAAGAACAATTCATGCAATGCAATAGGATAATTTGGTGGAACAACACTATTTCATTATATATTCACATTTGACTTTAAAGTGCGTGTACGTATTGACCATGCCCAGGCAAGAAATTTAGCTACGGCAACTACAAAAGGTGTGGAACAATCCGTTTCAAGTATTCTCAAGGCTATTGATTGACTACGTGTGCCGATATTTTGGCACACTGGCTTCAGCCATTTACGTCTAGGGGTAACATATAGTGGACAACAAAACAGCAGATGGGAAATATGTTCAATTTGGTCTTTACAAAAGTAGCAATGATCATCCCACATGGGAGACCAATGTTTTTTAAATGCATTTACTGGTAAAGTTCCAATGCGGAATTGGAAATACAATTTCCTATCGTATGGACGTTCTATAATATCCCAGTATGTTTCACAGGACGGATACATTTTAATGTCCCAGAAGCGAGTTGTCAATGCTGATTGGGAACCTTTACAAAACGTTACTACGTACACCATTTCCCAGTACAGTTCTTTCAATTTTGCTTTCGAAGGAAAGCTAGCCACATCATAGTTCCCCCATAGATGATCCAATTTTAACGATACAAGGAGCCCCTTGAGTTCCTTTAGCCATTCGATACAATGGAAACAGTCAAACTCAACGACATCCTTCAGAGCTTCAGCATAATGACTCAGCTCTGGGGTCACCATCAAGCGCCTCCAGTATAAGAGTGGCCGTAGTCTAGCTATATCCTCGATATTTTTCTTGCCAAGGTCCAATTTCAGAGGAAGCATGGGTGTGCTTTGTGGAACCATAACAAGCCCTCGCAAAAACCTGTTTTCTGCACGTCCCAACTCTCTCAGATTTGAAAACCCCCACAGTTCAGACCCATATAAGCAAGCGCCTAATACTTTCATATTGTATATCTCAAGTGCAGATTTAACCGGTTTTGTTAGTGATTTGCGATGTTTCAGTGCTACTGCACCAGCAAGCTGGTTAAACTTTAATAGAGTATTATCAATATGCGATTGCCACTTCATGTTTCCTTGCAGGGTGATGCCTAAATAGGTAAAAGCGTCCACTTTCTCTAGTGGGGTACCTTTATATTTGATTACTCCTTTGAAAGAGGACTGATAGTTTAGGCACATGAATTTAGTTTTAGTGGTATTCAATTCAAGTCCTCTACTATCACAAAATTCCCCAAAGGCATCAACCACTTTCTGGAGACCGCTCGGAGTGCGTGAAAGTAGGAGCGTATCGTCCGCGAACATTAGAACTGGGACGTGGCGACCTGCTATAATTGGGGCGTCACTTGGGGATTTCATTAGATGGTCAACAATTCCGTTAATATAAATTGAAAATAGTGTTGGAGCTAGCACACAGCCTTGTCTAACTCCTCGTTCTACTGGGAAGGGATCTGTGGCTTCACCTTGCTTGCCCCATCTAATTTTGGCAAAGTTATTGTCGTGGAGGCGGACAAGGAGGGTGATGAATTCCTGGCTTAGACCTACATCAGCCAGGGTCTGCCACAATTTTTCTCTGGGGACTAGGTCGAAGGCTGCTTTTAGGTCTACAAAGACAGCGTACAACGACCCCTTTTTGAGTGTGACATTTCTCCAGTAGATGGTTAAAAAATAGAGAACTTGGTCAACACTACTAGTCAGAGGACGAAACCCTGCCTGATATGGGGATAGTATATTTTTGTCGTCAATCCATTGTTGTAACTTGTTCTGGACTAGACGACCCATCAATTTTTGCGCTGTGTCTATGAGACTAATTGGTCTATAGTTTTGGGCTAGTGTTTTGTCTCCTTTTTTAAATATGGGGATTATTTCTGCTCCCTTCCATGAGTGGGGCACTTCCCCCCCCATTGCCACAGCATTAGCCAGCATTTTAAAATACGAACACCACGCATTCCGGTCCGACAAGAATACGTCGGCCGGGATGCCATCCATGCCTGGCGCTTTTCCTCCTGCTATGCCATCCAATGCTTTAGTTACTTCGTTCTCATCAAATATTTGATTTTTGAAGAAAATAGATGGCGGAGGTTGAACAGAAGCATGGACCGGGTTGCGGGCATACTGTGGTTTAAAAAACTCAGTCCATTTATTGATTGGAACATTATTTTGTGGCTGGGCAGCTATTCCTCCCCTCTCCCATTTTACTATAGCCCAAAAGCGCTTGGAATCCTTGGCAGCGCAAGCTTCCTTCAATTCCTGCCACCCTTCTTCATCCCATCGTTTCTTGGCCCTTTTTTGGGTTTGTCTGTATGCATCTCTTGCTCTCCTAATTGCTATTGCATTGCCTGTTTTTAGCTCTAAACTCAGATTAAGTCGTGCCAATCTGCAACTTTTGTCATACCAACCTTGCCTCTGTTGGGTTTTAGCCTCTCTGCTAGGATCTACTCTTTTGATAAAAAAAACTTTGCAGTTTAGAGAAGAGTTTGTCATGAGCCTCCATCATGTAGTCATGGAAGCTAGGCATCCCTTGTTTGGACTTGATATTGTTTACTTCATTTACTACTAACACTTTAAGTGCCTCTAATTTTACATTATCTTCTATCATCATTCTCCATTTAAGGTGGCGCAGGTTATTGGAACATACTACATCCTGCGTCACCATACCATTATCATTAGAATGCGGTGAGGACTTGTAATAGGAAAGAAAGGTTAGTCGCAAGGGATTATGGTCGCTTTCTAGTCTAGGTTCTACAACCATGTCTAGCATTTTACTCCAAAATCTTACATCTATTAGTATGTAATCAATTCTACTAGATGATCGCCCATTATCAAACGTATTATTACCTACTAGGTCGGATGGCGAGCGCCCATTTGCCGCTCTCAACCCTCTAGCTAAGCAGAGACTTTTTAACTGAATTGCCACATTACTCCATTTTTTAATGGCAGGCAAATCCAACTGGGGGATTCCCCACTTGGCATCCTCTTCCTCAGACAAAATCCTGTCCTCCTCACCCAGGGGCTCATAAGTTACATTGAAGTCACCACCTACTACTATTTGATTTTGTGGTGGTAATAATTCGATGTTCTGTTCCAAAACTACTAGAGTGTTAGAAGATTGACCCCTAGCCACTCCCCTGGCGTAAACGTTAAAGATGCTAAGCTCTTGGCCGTTATCCCATCTGACAGTAAGGGCCATAATGTCATTAGATGGTATTGATAGTTGTGTTATGATGACATTCAAGGATTGTCGTACCCATATTAACAAGCCTCCGGAAGGACGTCCGAGGCGGTTTCTAGTTGCCGGGATATGATAATTTAAATATCCCACTCTAAATGTTGGGGTAAGAGACCAGGTTTCTTGCAGCATAATAATGTCGTGCTGGTTGATATATTCAGCCCATTCCAGAGTGTTTATCTTGCTTACTATGCCTGCAATATTCCATGATACAAGGGATAGTGTGTTAGGTTTACACTGGTCTAATAAGTGGTCTTCTTTCTGGCAACTTACATTGGCTGTCAGATCTAATAATGATGTTTTTCCCTCCCTTGGGATAATCCTGGTCTCTTTCGCCTTAGTAGCACTTACAAAAACATCGGTTGCTTTCTTTGGCTCATTTGAAGCGGGGTTATTACATACCAAGTGTGATAATTCCTGATTCTCTATATTCTGATCGGCCAGATTAGTGCATGTTATATTTCCTAATCCTACATATTGTTGCTGCATCGGCCTAATATGAGAGACTGGATCGGGGATCTTGAGTCAATCACATTCGTTTAAATCAGATAAAGCCGAGAAGCAGTTTTCCAAATTTAACCCCCAGTTACCACTAGGACCACCCCTAGCCCTTCTAGATCCAACCACTGACCACTTAGTTCTAAGGATACTGGGTTTTGCCAGTAGGCCTCTTCTACTGTAGAAGAAGTCCAGCGTCAGCGGGACTATTTCTGCCGTTCTGCGTTGGGGTGGTAGAATATTTTGTAGGATGTCTGGTTATACATCTGGACCCTTTAAGTTTAGTACCACACAATCCCCGGCAAATTTCTTGGGTTTGGACCCTATCCACTTTACTCTTCTTGCAGTTAACAGATCATCAGACAACTTTTCTTTACCCCAAGGAGTTGCTTGAATATTATTGCCTAACCACTGCAATGATTTATTTAGGAGGGAATCTGGAGTCTCAATCTGATCTTTTTTCAATAGTGGGACGTTTGCGAGTACCAAAACTAGAGGTGACGCTTCCACTATCAGCTCTACAGGGTTTAATTCTGGGAGGGAGTCAGATGTAAAATCATTCTCTTGTGTTGAAGGGGGAACTACAACTGTGGGGTTTTTAGGATCGGTTTTAGCACTGATTGCACCAGTCTGCGTTAGTACAGATGTAGCTCTTATGTTCTCGATCATATTCACCTGAAGCTCATCTATTTTGTTTATGATCGGGTTCGGGATATCCCCCATATTATCATTTGCTGTTTTTATAAGGGACTCCAGTTTATGTACTTTGTCGAACAAGTGATCAATTTTGGATATAAGTGGTTTAATTATTCGTACAATCCTAGATTCTAACATGCCCATAAATTTGTTCGATAACAAATCATCCCAGTCTATAGTGCTACTCCCTTCCTCTCTTATGTCATCAATTACATTCTTGTGTTTGGTATTAGGTGGAATTGTTGGTTTTTTGGTATTAGATCGTAGTCCTGGTCTTTTGGAGGGAACTTTAGTAGACCTCTTAGCTGCTCTAGGAGCAGGGACTGGCGTTGGCGGGGTAATGCTGCCATCAACTAACACTAAATCATTACAGAGCGAGTGTGTTTCATCTCCCGTTAACAATTCAATATTTACAGCAGATTGTGGAACATTTATAGAAGCATTTAATGCTGAACTAACAACATTTTCCACACTTTCAGCATCACTGGGATTCGTTGCTTCTGTGTCCAGATCGATTAAACGAATAGCTTCTGTTTGGGCACAGGGAGGGGAGTCATTAAGCCCTAAAGAGGACCTCCGATCATTAATTATTTTTGTCACCCTGTGAACTAGATAGTTCTCCATGGTATTTGCAGGGGTAATAGGTGTTTTCTGTTTTGACATACTTAGTCGAGAAGGCAAAAGTGGGAGACACAAATTAGCCCCTGCGTGTGTACACCGTCAATTGTAAGTGTGCACTGTGACTAAAGACTCACGGTGCTAAAGACGTTATTCACCTGGTCCAGTCCAGTCGTGGCCAGTCTTGGACTGTCTTAGACTGTCCGCCCTTTGTCCGGGCTTCGTCCGGGCGTCCCGCGACGCGGAGGACGGCGGGAATTTCAAGCGCCTCCGGGCGCGGTGACCCCAGGGAAGGTGTTCCGGGTCAGAGTGCAGGCTGGGAAGTGTAGTTCCCTTCACCCAGCGGCCGCGAGGGAGACTCGAGCGGCGGCAGGGAGGAAACCAAAGTGCGCCAAAGCAGGTAAGCGTTGAGGACTCTCGGCACCCCCAGGCAGGTTGTAGCAGGTTACAGGCAAGACACCCGCTCCACCGAGGACGGCGGGAATTTCAAGCGCCTCCGGGCGCGGTGACCCCAGGGAAGGTGTTCCGGGTCAGAGTGCAGGCTGGGAAGTGTAGTTCCCTTCACCCAGCGGCCGCGAGGGAGACTCGAGCGGCGGCAGGGAGGAAACCAAAGTGCGCCAAAGCAGGTAAGCGTTGAGGACTCTCGGCACCCCCAGGCAGGTTGTAGCAGGTTACAGGCAAGACACCTATAACAGGATGTCCCAGACCACGAGCATTAAACAAGACAGCGTTAAACATATTGGGTATTGAGAAGAGATACAGGAACAATGAACACGGGAGGTATAGACCTTGAGGGAAACAGAAAGACACCAGTTGTTAACAAATGTTTAATATGTACACAACTCAAAAATAAAGAGAAAAACACAAAGGTACTCACCAAACACGAAGAAAAAAGAAAACAAAAGGAAGCAAAGAGAAGGAATGAGAAATTGATATTAAGATAAAGAAATAGACCACAGAGAGATATCCAGATCAAAAATGAAGAGCAGAAGAGATGAGCATGAGACGTACCAGCACCAAGAGCAAGAAGAGCAGCAGAGAGAGAAACATTAGGATATAAAAGAGAGAACAGCCATGTATAAGAATTATAGGATATGAAAGATGAAAAAAAGGATATGTGAGAGAAGTGAGTTATTTACGAGAGCTGGGCAGAAGTTTTCATAGAGTGAGGAGAAATACTTTGGAGAAAAGATTTAATTTGGGTCATCAAAAGATTGTGTAGTGCCTTCATGAGTAATTTTACATAAGCAGGGATACAAAATGCCCCACATTTGTGGACATAGAGCAAAACATGATTTCCTTCTGGCATTAGTGGTGTTGAAGAGATCTTGAGATCTATAAATATTGTAACCAGACCACACAAGACGACGTTTTTCTTTTCTTGTCTTTAACACACGGATCAAGTCTGTAAATTCCAAGAATAGCTTCATAATTCCTCTAGGTCTGGTAGGGTGATGTTGGAAATGACCAAGGCGATGTGCATTTTGAATGTTCAATGGTGGTTCTTGTTGAAGCTCCAAGAGCTTAGGCAAGAACTTTTTCAAGAAACTAAGGTAGGGACCCCCCGGATTTTCTGGTTGGCCATATAGACGCAGGTTAATACGTCTATATGGCCTCGGTATGGAGTTTCAGCTTTTGGATTTCCTGTTTCAGAAGTGGAATCCCGATAGTGGTGTCATGTAGGTCACTGATGCGTTGCGCCATGTCAAACAACTTCGTTTTCATGGTTATCCATCTATCTTCAATTTGTTGGAGCTTTTCGTTCGTGGCATTCATGAAGGGTTTTAGACCGCTCACCTCATCAAGTATAGTGTCAAGAACAGGATTGAAAGATGACCAAATGGGTGCTGGGGTCATTTTTCACCCGCTTTGGTTTAGTGCCAGCGAAAGAAGGCTTAGCAGTAGCTAGGATGTGACTGGCCATTTTGGTGTCTTGAAGAGGGCGGTGCCCTCCAGATTTTCTGGTTTTGCCATATAACTGGACCATACAACCAGCTTCCATGTTTTTGAAGCCCAAGGTGTTAAGGCACCGCCCTCTTCCATTTCTGTTGTCAAAGGCCTGTATTTTTGGTCCTTCAAGGAAGTGTATATGGTGAAAACAAGCTGCATAGGAACCAACATTTTATGATAGCAGCAAAGTAAACCACATGGGGCCCGATTCACAGAAGTAATTTTCAGATGAAAGTCTAACTTTACGACTTTTGGTATTCACAAAGGGCATTTATGAGTAGTAAAGTTAGACTTTTGGTCTAAGTTTAGACCAAAAGTCCAATTTAGACCAAAAGTCTAACTTTAGTAGTAGTAACCTACAGATTAAAAAAAAATCCTACCTCGAACAGATCAAAAGTTACTCAAATGGCAGCAACGCCTCTGCTTCTTGCAGGGCAAAGGAAAGCTCTTGGTGAATACTGACTAGTCATTTTTAAATTGCATATTCTTGTGTTTGGGTGTTAATCTGGCTCTAATGAGGTGAAACATTTTCCCACAGAGTGTTAACATGTAAACGAATGTCAAAGTAATGAAGTAATACTATCAAAATGTGCTGGTTATGCTGCTTAATTTGAATTTTGTTCCCACATGATTTGGTCCTCCCATGATGCATAATTCCGGTGACACTGACGATGGCTCTCTCTGGCCTGGACCGTGCGATGCACAGCCTCATTCTCTTAAGGATGGAAATGTACTTGTGTAATCTATACTATATATCAGAATGTTTAACAAAAACAACAAAAAAGCAAGGGTGGCAGGGACTCAATTTGTTACAGTTGATAGTAACAAACGTATAAGCAATTTATGCCTTCAGTGTGACCAAATTTATAGGATTTATGTTTATGCGACGGAACCAGGTAGCGGAAAGGCTGGCTTGGCTCTGGTTGAGTTCCTTTGCTGTGAGGAGTGGGCACACACTGGGGAGGAGTCTGCCCAGCTCTGCAGAGGGACCCAAAGCCTGCTCTCAGCAGGAGCGGCTGGTAACATACAAAAGCTGTGGGGCGAGCAAAGTGCTTAACCGCATACCACAACACTCGCATGCATTAAAATTAATTTATAAATAAAATAGATTAACTTACCGGTGCTGGCCCTCCATGTCCTCACAGTCAATCAATCAATCAATCAATCAGGAGTTTGTTAAAGCGCAACTACTCACCCGTAAGGGTCTCAAGGCGCTAGGGGTGGGGGGGGGGGGGGGTGCAGGTTCCATTCCATCAAGGAGGGGGTCTGTTGAAGAGCCAGGTTTTGAGGTTTCTTGCGAAGATGAGGAGCGATGTTGTCTGTCTGACGTGGAGCGGAAGGGCGTTCCATGCTTTGGCCGCGAGGAAAGAGAAGGAGCAGCCTCCCGATCTGGTCTTTCTGGTGCGGGGGACCTCGGCGTAGGAGAGCTGGGCTGATCGTAAGGGTCCTTTGGGGTGTGTGGAATTTGAGCCGGCTGTTCAGGTATGCTGGTCCGGTGCTGTGGAGGGCCTTGTCTGCGTGGGTGAGCATCTTAAAGGTGATTCTCGCCTCGACGGGGAGCCAGTGGAGTGAGCGCAGGTGCTGGGAGATGTGGCAGTGTTTTAGCAGGTTGAGGACCAGTCTTTCGGCGGCGTTCTGGATGTTCTGTAGCTTGCGGATGAGGTTTTTGTTTATTCCGGCGTAGAGTGCGTGGCCGTAGTCGAGTCTGCTGGTGACCAGGGCGTGAGTGACTGTCTTTCGGTGTTCGAGGGGGATCCATTTGAAGGTCCTACGAAGGAGGCGGAGGGTGTGGAAGCAGGAAGATGAGACAGAGTTGATCTGGCGGTCCATTTTGAGCTCGGAGTTCAGGATGATTCCCAGGTTGCGTGCGTGGTCTGTGGGGGTTGGCGGGTTTCCGAGGGCGGTGGGCCACCAGGTGTCGCTCCAGGCGTCGGGGTTTGGGCCCATGATGAGTACTTCTGTTTTGTTGGTGTTTAGTTGTAGGCAGCTGTTTTTCATCCATTTGGCGACGGCTTCCATGCCTTCTCGAAAGTTGCGTCTGGCGGTGTTGGGCTCGTTGGATAGGGAGAGGATGAGCTGGGTGTCGTCTGCGTATGACACGATGTTGAGTCCATAGGTTCTGACGATGGGGGCAAGTGGAGCGATGTAGACGTTGAAGAGCGTCGGGCTGAGGGAGGAGCCCTGGGGGACTCCGCAGGTGGTAGGTGTGGGGTCTGAAAGGAAAGGGGGGAGTCTGACCCGTTGCGTCCTGCCCGAGAGGAAGGAGCAGATCCAGTTGAGGGCCTTGTCCTGGATTCCTGCGTCATAGAGTCTACGTATTAGGGTGCGGTGGGAGACTGTGTCGAACGCCGCTGATAGGTCTAGGAGGATGAGGGCTACTGTTTCTCCTTTGTCCAGTAGGGCGCGGATGTCGTCTGTTGCGGCGAGGAGGGCGGTTTCCGTACTGTGGTTTTTTCTGAAGCCGGATTGGGAGGAGTCGAGGATGTTGTGTTCTTCAATGAATGTTGCGAGTTGGCTGTTGATGGTTTTCTCTATGACTTTCGCTGGGAAAGGGAGCAGGGAGATGGGTCTTTAGTTTTTGAGGTCGGTGGGGTCCGCTGAGGGTTTCTTCAGGAGGGGGTTGACCTCGGCATGTTTCCAGTCATCGGGGAACGAGGTGGTCACCAGGGAGTGGTTGATGGTGTGGCAGAGCATGGGTGCGATGGTGTCAGCGGCTCTGTTGAAGATGTGGTGAGGGCAGGGGTCCCTGGGGGCCACTGAGTGGATTGACTTCATTGTCTTCAGTGTGTCTTTGGTGGTGAGGGCTGTCCAGTCATCAATCGCTGGTTTCCGGGTGTCGGGGTGGTTGATGAGGGTTCAGTGTGTTGGTTGTCTTCGTCGAAGTTGTCATAGATGCTCTTGATTTTGTGGTGGAAAAAGGTGCTGAGTTTGTCACAGAGATCTTGTGAGGGAGGGATGTCGGTAGACTCGCTGGTGGGTTTTGCGAACTCCTTGATGATGCTGAAGAGTTCCTTGCTGTTGTGTGCGTGGGTGGAGATTCTGTCTTCAATCGCTTTTTTCCTTGTTTCTCTGATGAGTTGATGGTGAGCGTTGGTGGCGGCTCTGAAGTTGTTGTGGGCTTCTGTGGATTTGGTGTTTCTCCAGGCCTTTTCGAGGTGGCGGCATGTGCGCCTGGACTCTCGAAGTTCAGTGGTAAACCATCTGGCTTTCTTGGCACGGGTATTGTTGTTTATCTTGAGGGGGGCTATGGTGTTGGTGCTGTCCGAGATCCATCTATGCAGGGTTCGGGCTGCGGTGTTGGGGTTGTCGTTTTCCGCGATGGTTGGGGTGGAGTTGTTGAGTGAGGAGATGAGCTGGTCGTCGGTGATTTTGGTCCAGTTTCTTTGTGGAAGCAGGTGCTGGTGTCTGTGGATGGTGGGTGTTCTGAAGGTGAAGTGGACGCAACAATGGTCCGTCCATGGGAGTTCGGTGGTGTGGCTGAAGGTGATGGAGTTTCCTGTAGTGAAGAGGGGGTCGAGGGTGTGTCCTGCTGAGTGTGTGGGCTCGGTCATGATCTGGCAGAGTCCAATGTTGTGGAGGTTGTCCAGGAGGCATGTGGTTTAGGGGTCCAGTTGATTGTCGAGGTGGAAGTTGAGGTCTCCCAGCAGGGTGTAGTTGGTGGATGCAATGGCCTGCGGGGAGATAATGTCCGTGATGGAGTTGGCGAAGTGTCCGCGGGGTCCAGGGGGTCGGTAGATGAGGGTTCCTTGGAGGGTGGCAGTGGGGCTGGCCAGTATCTTGAAGTGAAGGTGTTCCATCAGTTCTGTGGACTCGTCAGGGAGTGTGCTCAGGCGGAGGCTGGATTTGTGGACGATGGCGATTCCTCCTCCTGGGTGGGTGGGGCGGTCCTTCCTGTAGATCTTATATCCTTGGGGGATGGCGATGGCGATGTCCGGTCCTGAGGTGGCGTTGGTCCAGGTTTCGGTGAAAAATGCTACGTCCGGGGTGGTGCTGTTGAGGAGGTCCCAGATTTCTGTGGTGTGTTTGTGGAGGGATCGGACGTTGAGGAGGATGCATTGCAGGGTCTTCGGTTCGGTTGTGTTCTTGTGGGCGGGTTGTGCTGGATCCGTGTTCTTGGGCGGTGCTGCAGGTGTGCCGGCAGCAGTGACAGCTGAGGGGTCCATGGGTGTCGGCTGGTGATGCTAGCTTGCAGTTGTTGTTGCAGCCTAGGTTGAGTGCATGGAGTGCTGCTGGGTCGTAGCGTTGGCGGGGCAGAGGTCCAGGGTTCCTGGTGCTGGTCGCGGACGGGCGCAGACGTGCTTGCCTTTGACGCGCCTTCAGTGCACCAGCGGCGCGGCATTAAGTAGGGGTCGGCGAGGGCTGGACAGCTGGGAGGCGGGAGCGGGAAGAGGAGCTGGATTGGGCCGGTCGCGCTGGGGGGGGGGCCGCGGGGGCAGCAGCGGCGGGGAAAGGTAAAGGGAGGAAAGAAGGGATAAAGAAAAAAGGGAAAATAAGCAGAAATAAGGCACAAAAGAGCAGAGATACCGAAAAGGGCAGAAAGGTGAAAGATGGATAGGGTAGAAAAACGAGTAAAAACGAGTGAAGGAGCAGAGGGAGAGAAAGGGAAAATGGGCAGAAATAACGCACAAAAGAGCAGAGGTGCAGAAAGGTGAGATATAGAAAGGGTAGAAAAACGAGTGAAAACGAGTGAAGGAGCGGAGGGAGAGAAAGGGAAAATGGGCAGAAATAAGGTACAAAAGAGCAGAGATGCAGAAAGGTGCAGAAAGGTGAACGATAGAAAGGGTAGAAAAACGAGTGAAGGAGCAGAGTGAGAGAAAGGAGACAGAGGTCCACTGGACCACCAGGGATGAGGCCCAGGGAAACCTGCGGGTGGAGGAGGGCCTCGATCACTAGCACTCAAGAGTGCAGGGGCAGGGGCACCTCACTTAATGGTGGAGCTGCGAGGGTGGGAGAGCAATTTCACTGACAATGAGTCAGTGGTCTTGCTCGCCTGTCCCCGCAGTGGCCGCCATTAAGTAGGGGTCGGGGAGGGCTGGATAGCTGGGAGGCGGGAGCGGGGAGAGGAGCTGGATTAGGCCGGTCGCGGTGGGGGGGGGGGGTGCTGCAGGGGCAGCAGCGGCGGGGAAAGGTAAAGGGAGGAAAGAAGGGATAAAGAAAAAAAGAGCAGAGATGCAGAAAAGGGCAGAAAGGTGAAAGATGGAAAGGGTAGAAAAACGAGTGAAAACGAGTGAAAGAGCAGAGGGAGAGAAAGGGAAAATGGGCAGAAATAGGGCACAAAAGAGCAGAGGTGCAGAAAGGTGAAAGATAGAAAGGGTAGAAAAACGAGTGAAGAAGCAGAGGGAGAGAAAGGGAAAACGGGCAGAAATAAGGCACAAAAGAGCAGAGATGCAGAAAGGTGCAGAAAGGTTAAAGATAGAAAGGGTAGAAAAACGAGTGAAGGAGCAGAGTGAGAGAAAGGAGACAGAGGTCCACTGGACCACCAGGGATGAGGCGCAGGGAAACCTGCGGGTGGAGGAGGGCATCGATCACTAACACTCAAGAGTGCAGGGGCAGGGGCACCTCACTTAATAGTGGAGCTGCGAGGGTGGGAGAGAAATTTCACTGACAATGAGTCAGTGGTCTTGCTCCATTGTCAGTCCGTGGCCCGACAGGGTGGCCCCGACAGGCTCCACGGGAAGCAGAAACTTGCCTAACCAATCCAGATGCTGCTCTCATGCTGCATGAGAGCAGCACCTGGATTGGATGGAGAATCCATGCTGGATGCTCCTTTAGGCCCTCTCGGCCTGTGTTGGTCTCCATCAAACTGTCTAGAACATGCCAAGTGGCTCAAGACAGCCGGCCAAACTGACGTGCGCACTTTGCAGTGTCAGTCCAGCACATTACCAGTCCTCTAAGAGTAGTGGTTACGCCCCTCCATCATCCCGGGCAGGCTAACAGCTTCGGGCGCTTTGTGAATTTTAAAATGGAACTGACATCATGCCATTGTATTATTCACATTGCCTTAGTGTGGCTGGCAGCGGGCGTGGGGGTGACACTCCCCCGCGCCCACAAAGAAACCACTGCTGGTTCTCAGAGACGCAAAGAGTGGTGCAGAGGAGTTTTAGCGAGAGAGTCCGAGGGAAGTGATAACCATAATCTGTGTTTTCTGTGTTTTTACCAAGAATAAATAAACACTGGGGCATATTCGCACGGGCACTATCATCTCTTTAGCTGGACTTTTTCCCGCTCAAGCGGCGATAATTTTATCGCTGTTATGACCGGATTCTCAGACCAGATAGGACCAGCTCACCAGAGCACCACCAACCCGGCCAAAACGTAACCACCTCCCTCCTCAGGACCCATCTATCCAGGCACCTGGGTACCTACCTGAGGATGGGGAACTCGCAATATACAAGCTCATATCATCAGAAACACCGCTAAATCTATAGGGATTACTAGGAATACTCACTGATTACCATGCCCTACACCACACTCATACCTCATAGTCTCGCGACCACATGGGCGCAGACTAATCTACCCTGGGGCAGTTCTGATTATATACCATTACACACTGACCACAATCAGTGCCCGCCCAAGCCAAGATCCTGTGGGTATACACACTAACCTCAGTCAGTGCTCTCATTAACGCCTCTTTTTCTAGAGACGATCTCATTACACACCAGTGTCCTCCCTGGTGCTCTCATTAACGCCACTTTCCCTAGAGGCGATCTCATTACACACCAGTATCCACCCTGGTGCTCTCATTAATGCCGCCTTACAACGACGATCACTTTCCTATGAATACCTTCAGCTCTCTCTCTCTATGTTGGGAAGTTTCTCTCACTATTCACTAGAGGTTCACTACTACAATAATATTATGGAATTGGCTGAATTACACAGTGTATAACTTATTCTCTTAGCTCAAGGGCTCCTCTCTCCCAAATTATTCAGAGGTCATTTACCTGATCGGGGGTCGCCTCCGTTCGTGCACTGACACCTGACTAGAAGAAAAGGTTACCTGCACCATATAAGAACAAGGCATACGCTGGTTCACTAAGAACTGGGGTATCTTTATTACAATAACAATAACAATACTATAACACATAGCCTGAAGAGTAAAAGGGGAATAGACACATACACAGATCTGCGGGGTCTCTGTAAAGCTTTATTACTATACCACATCCACATGTAACTAACAGGGACTGTAAATAGACTGCACACCCACATGTAACTAACAGGGACTGTAAATAGACTGCACACCGCTGAAAGAAAAAGGATTAGCAATACAGTAGGGACAAGGTTAATGTTTAAAGATAAAGAAGGATATCACCTAAGGAGTGTGAGGTCTTGCTCTAGCTGTCATCTGGGCTCCTCTCTCGTCTGTGCCTTAGCTCGTCTTAGATCATCTCCTGCACTCTCGGACACACATCTGCGCTGATCACTCTGCACTGGATTCCTCTCCCCCACGAACTCTCTCCACCTTCCAGCTTCAGCCTAATTGTTTCTGCCGCTCTGATAACCGTTCGCTCCACTAGCTTCTTCACTCTGTCTGATTATCTCTGTTCCAATGTCCAATTCACTCAAGCTGCTCCCACAGATTAATCCACAATATAACTTCAGTCTCTTCCAAATGGCATCACTTCAGACTCCAGCTGATCACAACTCCTTCTGATAAGTAACTGCTTCTGACTGCTTCCTTCAGTTCCAAACATTATCTCACTTCTCTCTGTTCAAAACACCATCTGCTCACAACTGCTTCTGGTTTCACTCTCTGGTTCCAGTTCATTGACTGTCTGTCTGTCTTCTCTCTGTTCCAAGCATCTTCTTCTTTCTCTGGTTCAAACTGTCTCACAGACAAACTGACTAACTGACTTCTCTCTGTTCCAAGCATCCACTGTATCTTCTTCTCTCCTCTGCTCCAACTCAACTCCAACTGCTACTAACTCTCTCTGTTCCAATCATCCACTGAACTCCTTTCAACTCAAACTCTTTCTGACTGACTCCGCCTCTGCACTTCACTAATATGGAATGCTGTCTCCTCATGGAAAGTTCCAGCCAGCAGCCTCCTCCCACCGATTCCATGTACCAAGCTCCTTGCGCTAGACGCTCCCACAGTGACCAGCTGCTTGTTTCGTCTAGAGACCGGAGCCCAGAGACACTTCCTGATTAGATTCAGCTCTGGCCGGTTCTCTCCAGTTCGCAACACCTTATAACTAAAACATTACCTTTACCCTGCAAGCATCTTAGTCTGCAGGGACAGAAAGCAAAATGGAGTCTCTCTAGTTCTGGGCCTTGTAGGCCTGAGAAAGATGAAATAACACTTAGCTCTGTCAGAGTACCTACACAAACCATACCAATATGTAATATAAAGTCAGGACTACAGGATCCACTCTCTACTATAGGTAGGATGATGAAAGGACACATAATTATGTCAAAGCCAATAGGCAATAGATGGATTAGAGTCAAGAATAAGGGATCTATCATCATATTAAGCAGCTATCCTCTAGTTTATGCTTCTAGGTCTGGAAAAAGGCCTTAAAAGGACCAACACAAGGCAAGAATAGAGATTCAAGATGGTAGCAAGCTTAAAGTCACCATCACTCAAAAATAGAGCCAAAAACCATGTCAGCACAATCGCCCTATTAGCAGGCTGTCACTAACAGCAGTTAGCAACAGCTTGCAGGCGATAGCTACAGTTTTGGGGCCCGCTTTGCATGTCAGTGATATTTATCGCTAATGACATGCAAAGTGGGCGTACCCAAACTGTTAGCGACTGAAAACAGTCGCTAACACAGCTATAGCCTATTAGCAAGGCAGGCGAAGCAGAAAACAAATTGCGCTAAGCGCGATTATCGCTACATACTAACGCCTGCTCAGACCACTACTTAACCTGTATATCCAATGGGAGGCGGATATTCAGGTTAAGTTCCCATTAGCAATAATGCCTGAATATCGTTGGATTTCCAGCGATATTCACGCATTGAGTGGCTATCGACGGATATTTTATTGCATTAGAGACAAACGTTGCTAATAGGACGTTATCTCTGCGATAATATCCGGTGATAGGCGGCAATAAAAAAAATGCGCTAGGCGTATTTAGCGATAAATATCCTTATTTGTTGCTAATATGCCTCACTCTCTTTATCATCCTCTTAAAGATGTAATTCAAAGTTCGGGTCAGACTGAAATACATGACTTCTGGCACAGACCACTGCAGCAATTTCATTAACCAAGTTTGCTGGCTCACTAGTTCTACATCTGCAAGGCCGATTTTATAGCTTTTTCAATTTAAAACATGATATAAAGGTAACAGATGAGCACATTTCACATCAGTGGTGTAACAAAACTAGAGGGGGCTCCCATGCAAAGTACATGCAGGGGGCCCCCCACGCTCTGAACTCAGTTTGATGCTCTCAGGCCAGGGACCTGCCAGTGTCGGAGGGGGCCCCACGGAGCTCACGCGGACACTGTTTCGGATGAAAAATGGAATTGCTCCTTTTTACTCTGAGAGCTCTCTAAGTCTATAGCTCAGCAGGCTGGACACGAGTCCTGCTGCAGAGTGCTGCGTACAACCTAAAAGTCTTACGTTCACCCCTCACACATGTGTCACCCTTCCAAAGTCCATCAAATGATTGACCTCAGGCTACCATGCCTAATATGAACAGCGCCAAGAAGCAGCACATTCTGTAGTGGGATTTTATTTTTTGTAGTTTTATATAGCGTAATCTCGACCCGAATGTAGTGGAGCGCTTTACATGAGCTCCAGTTAGTTACACTTGAATACATACATTTTTGTTTGTTAGGCACGGGGAGATAAAGTGATTTGCCCAGAATCACAGGATGTTGAGCGGATGCCGAGACTCAAATCTGATTGCCCAGTTCCCAAGTCAGCAGCTCTGATTGTTACGCCACATCCTTTGCCCTGATGATCTGTGTAATTGGACAAAACACTTAGAGAAGATCCCAATATTGGTTTACGGGAAGCTGATAAGGGTGGGTGCGTGGTCATTATGAATCGTGATGATTACTTCAATTAAATAAAACACCAACTTAATGATTGCCATAGCTATAGAGAGGTTAGGGGTAATCCAATACCTGATGTTACGACTAAGATAAACAGCAGACTCTGTGAATGGAAAGACTCATGTTTGATAACGGAGGATGAATTCAGATTTTTACATGTGTCCCATCCATCGTTTCCGTGTATCTACATCCTCCCGAAGATACACAAGGGAGGTGAAGGCTTTCTACCAGGCAGGCCCATTATTATAGGGGTGGGCTCACCCACTGAGGGCTTGTCACACTATGTAGATCTCAAACTACAGAAGCACGTGCATAGCCTTCCCTCATATATACGAGATGGCAAAGACATACTGGTGAAGCTAAAAGACTTTGAGTGGTAGGATTACCTTACCTTTGTGACGCTGGACGTTGCCAGTCTATATACCTGCATTGACAGGAAACATGGAGTAATGGCAGTCCAGTCCTTTCTGGATAGAGAGGATGCCAAACTCTTTTCCCAAAATGAGATGGTCATGCAAATGATCGATCTAATACTACTCAACAATTTTTTTCTTTTTGATGGCCAGTGGTACCAACAGACCAGTGGTACCGCGATTTGGTTCCAGGTTTACCCCCTCGTACGCCTGCCTCTTTATGGGGTGGTACGAGAGGGAGCACGCCTGGGCCCAATGTGCCTCCCCCTGGACCAATAACATTGTGTTTTGGGGGAGGTACATCGATGATGTTATCTGTCTCTGGTCAGGAACCTTAGAAGATCTGGAACACTACTTTTCATATCTCAATGACAACCTCTTTAATGTCAAATTCACAATGTCATCTCACAAAAGTAGTATCAACTTTTTGGATATTAAATTCTATATAGAGAATGGTCGTATACAAAGTAAACTTTACCGCAAGAAAACGTCTTGCAACTCAGTGCTACATACTTCTAGTGTGCACGCTGGCTCAGTTGTTATAAATATTCCTTTTGGAGAACTAACAAGAGTACGGAGGATCTGTAGTGAAGAAACCACCTTTAAGGAAAACGTGGTTGAAACCAAACAAAGGTTTTTGAAACGCGGATATGATCAAAAACCCTAGATAGAGCTATCTCTAGGGTTGAGTCATTGGATAGGCACTCAACATTGAGTGACAATCCCAGAAACAATGCAAGGGATAAGAACTGTAACAAAGTGAGATTTATCACCTAATACACTATGCAGAGTGATAAAATATTCAATGTGTTCCGCAGAAATTGGCATCTGCTAACCAGAATTGTTGGCATTAAAGATCATATAGGTGAGAGGCCATCTGTTTCTTACAGGAGGGGCATCTCTCTACGTAATCAACTGTGTCCCAGCGATGTCACTACGCCTCCAAGTAGGGATAGTTGGCTGCCCCTAAAACCTGCGGGCTTTTTTGTTTGTGGGATTGTGGAAAAAGGTAGGGCCGATGACCTTTTTCAGAGTTGCCCGGCGTTAACCGCCTCTGTTACCACTCAAGTTACCAAACAAAGAGGCAGGCGCTGGAGACTGGAAGGCAGGAAACAGAAGTTTTATTCCGACGGAGCAGAACACATCAAAATCAGACAACAGGGTATCTTCTCGAGGTGCTCTCCCCGCATCTCTCAGGCCTGGCCTCTTATACACAGGTTTATGATCTTTATTACAGTTTATTGCATGTCGTACATTCTTGCAAATGCTTTGAAGTACGAAAGGACATCCTCGGAATCCCCGCTTCAGGCCCGTTCCCACACACATTTACAGTTGAAGTCCCCACCCCGGTCTCAACAGGTGACGATTGTTGCGCAGCTGGACATTCCGCCGATTCACGGAATGTATGTGGTTGATCGGATCTCATGGGGTGGGGGCTTTGATCAACTCGGGGATCCTTTGATGGGAGGAGCTTCCTACTGTATGGGGGGGCAATAAACAGCATCGGCAGGGCCAGGTGGCGGCCTGGGAACGAGTAAGACAATCGGGCATAGAGAAAAGGGGGGGGGTTTATCAAAGGACCCAGGATCATGAAAGGAATGGAGGGAGGTGTTGAGCTGGGAACAGGATGGGGTTCCGAGGCAGAGTTGCGCTGAAGAGGGGTTTATGGCTCAAGGCATGTGAGAGCGGGGGCTGTCAGCGCGCGGGGATACCTGCGAGGTCGAGAGAAAGAGAGAGAGACGCGCTGGCTGTGGGCGATGGGCAGAGAGGCCATGGTATTTTAAAATGGCTGCCGCTTACGCGCATGAATGGGCTCAAAAGGGAAACAAGAAGGCGCCGATAATGTTGACACTGCAGTCTAGGTTTTAACAGGATGTGCATTGTTTGTGACATGGGTAGGAACAAAATCACTACGTTTTCATACAATGGCGATCAGGAATTTAAAATAACCCAATTCTGTTTTGCAATACTCCCTTTACTGTCTATGTCCTTGGTTGCCCCCTGTGGCCGTATATATGTTGGAAGCAGCATACGACCACTAAAATTACGTATACAAGAGCACCGCCGGGCTATCATAAATAGGGACGTGAGACACCACTTGCTGACCATTACAACTCTGAACATCAGAATGATAACACTTTCTGGTTTCATGCAATCCAACATATATCCACCAACAAAGGAGGCAGCAATAGGGAGCTATCGCTAAGGAGGGAGGAAGCCAAGTGGATTTGCCGCCTTCGGGCGATCGATTATGGGCATAACTCTGACAATGAAATGCATCATTTCCTGTGATCGATTCTGTCCCCCTTGGTTGGTGCCTGTATATATGTATGATGTTCATTAGAGATCTCCGTACCATCTTCTTATGGTTAGACTTCCCACCCCCGCCCTCCCGAACAAGATGCCTGCCCGAATTTGGAAGTAACAACTTTCAAGATGTCTGTACTTCCAAAGATCCCAGATGCCATATACAATGTTTCTTGATGTTTTTAATGCCCTGTATACTGTTTCTGAATTAGCTTTCCAATCCTGCACTCTTTTGTTTCAAATTTTTCTGCTTCTCTATAAATTTATAAACTGAAGATTGATGCTTTAAGTAGCTATTCTAAGTAATGAATTGGCCTGCTGTGTTGACATACACTATGGCACAGTCACAATGTTGCATATGACCAATTGGTTCAGCTAAGTGCCTTTTCATTTTGTTTGCCAAACTAGCAGGGGGACTTCGAATTTTTGCGTCCCTAACTTGGCGCCCGTTTCTGGTCTCCGTTCTTAAAGCAGGGGGACTACGAACTTTTGGAACCTTATTTTGACGTATGTTTTTGGACTCCGTTTCTTTATTTGGATAGATTGATACATATATTCATATAATGCCTCTTGCCATATCCGTAGATCATGAGACGTCTAACATGGCGCCTGATCTCTCTGCTTGTTGTTAGGGCGTCTGCATTTGTATAGCACTTGTGACTAGTGGCTTAACAATTTGTAATGTCACAATGTGACTCTCTCCAGCGTTGTATATATCCAAGTTTTTTCACGCACGGATAAACTCGTTTATCTGTGCGTTTTTCCCCCCAGTGCACGTCTGGAGTATTTTTAAGAATTTCAATATGGCGCCTGCTGTCCGCTCCCGTGACTGCACTTTCCCACGGCCGGTGCACCTTTGAGGTACCCAATAGGTTCTTATCTTGTTATTATTTAAATTCCCCTTTTGTGTTGTTTTCCCGTCCTGGACCGTCACAACTTGTCTCTAGGAATTCCAATATGGGGCCTGTTTTTCGCTTTCTTTTTTGCACCTTCCACGGTCGATGCAACTCTGAATGAACTATCAGGTGACTGTCAGGTGACCTTCTCACGTGACTGCGCCTCAGGTTTAAAACATGCCCAAGTTTATCAATATGGCGTTGACGGTTGATACGGGGGACTCATTGCGTACAACACTCGCCCTGAGGTAAACGTTATGTTTGGCTCAAGTTTGCCCTCTTTTCTATGAGGGCACTTTCATTCTACAAGTCGTGTAGAGGGTTACGTATCTCTCGGTGTGGGGGTGGCTCAGCACTGTTTACAATCTGTGCACTTAAGCGCTAAAGTCATGTTTATTTCTTCACTACCCTCTTCTTTTGGAAACGCAAATCGCTTTACTTTATGGATACATTTCTGTAGGATTTCGGGTAGATGGTAGCGCCTCTCCCGATATGGGGGTCACTCTACATTTGTCATGCGTGAGGCTTTGGGTGATTTGGTCCGTATTTTTGTATTTTCTTTCCAAAAGAAGTGCATGAATCGATCATTTATGTGGGGGTGGCTCTGTACCAAGTACTTACGACTGCTCTGGCCATTTGAACAATATTGGTTTACAGTTGGGATTTCTAATTACTATCGGGCGTCTGGAATTTCAGGCTGCCGTATGGAAGTAGGGACTGTTCTCCAGCATATTTAGTGTTGCCTCCCCAATATAGGGTTTAATTCAATTATGCTCTGAACCCGTGCCTTTTGGTATTTTAATTCGAGCATCTTTAGGATGTCCGGTGCAAGCTGTTTAACCAATATGTTTGATGGTTTGTTTTTATTCTAGAACGAGTGGATTTGGCAGCTTATTAAGGTCTGCCAAGTTGTTTCAAGACAGACCTCGTCTCTACAATATTCGCTTCAAGAACCCCATATTTATGTGATTTTCGAAAAACAAGGGGGACCCAGAGGATAGCTAAGAACCATGTGTATAACTAAATTATGGAAACAAAGGTTCCTAGCTTATTTAGAATCATCACAATACAGTATAGAACACAATAGGCTACTATACGTTTAAGTCTCCTTGCCCAGCCGGACAAGGAATTTATTTATCAACCAATGTCAAATATAAACACAATATATTTCTACAAAAGTAGCGTGGCACAATCCTGTGCTGTACTAGGAGAGAAAGAAAGTAGAAAAGAGTGGAAGGGGTGTTTTCAGGCAAGAAAAGGAGCCCCACGCACGTCAAAACTGAATTTAAACAGGGTCATTTAAACTTGCACCTTTATGATTGGAAGAGACTTTCTACAAATTGTTAAGCACAGTCAGTCGAAACTGAATTTAATTTTACTACTGACTAAGCAAATATGATGATATAACTCGCTCGTTCTGAAGGCTTGTTTACCTAAACAAGCTTCCATGCACTACTCATAAATATGGGATAGTTACCTTCTACATCTCCCCCATTGAATTAAATTTGGGTGGCTAATGGTAGGTCACTAAGTAGTGACTTCTTGTGCTGGAACCAAATGGAATATAGATATAAGTGAAAATCTTGTGCATTATAAGAAATGTTTTTATAAAATATGCACTAATGCACTAATGTTGTGTTTTCCTTTACAGTTTTTCTGAGCCCCTGGAAATACTAGGGTGCAGCAACCATATTTTATGGTAATTTTTTTACAAATATTTATTTTTCACACTCATCCACTGGTTGGACGTGCCTTAGCGAGCACGGACCACCAGGGATTTTCGCGTCACTGGTCCTGAAGAAAGCTGCATAAATTAAAAAAGACACCTGTCGACCTACCTTTGAAGTGATATAAGTGGTCAATAATATTACCACTCATAATAGCCTACACATTGTTTTTAATAATATTGGTTGACCTCTGAATAAAGTGATTTTGGGTACAACTAATATTTTTTAAATCACTACCACCTGCACTTATGCACATACACTAAGTTCAATTCACAAGAACCTGCTCCGCTGCAAATCAGGCGTTGAAGCACACTGGAGGGACATTCGGTTCCTCCAGTGGGAACCCCGTGATGAAGCATGTCACCACTAGGGTGAGTGAGGGTTCTTCTTAATTAAACACTAATTGTTTCTTTTGTATGTGTTTTCACTTATTTTTCCTTTGTCGGGTTCCATTATTGTTTTTTCACTAGGAGGTGGAAGAATTTCTTGCCCTATGGGTTGTCTGACTCTAATTTCGTGTCCACAGCTTCAATAAGTCACTCCTTAGTTGTTTCTTGTAAGAAAAGGAGCAAGCAGGGCACTGTAAGCAGTAGAGGATAGTAACATTGTCACCTGGACTGGAACATACAAAATCACATTTGAAATATATTACATGTATGCCCACTCATGGGTGTCGACGTTTCGATCCCTTTGCTCAATTACATAAGAGACTCGATCGAGTGGGTCGGGTCGGGAAACCTAATTCCACATGTATGTATTTCGGGTATTTAAGGAACGTCCTCCCCGTATATTCCACTGAAAACCAGCCCAGACGTCATACCCAACAATCAAGTTCACCATTTCTAACCTCTCACTCAGAGGTATGTCCCATGTAGATTCTCTAGCTCGATTGAACCACTTAGAAAACAGATCCCTGAACAAATATGGATGCACGGTGCTCGGCTCAATCACTAATTCACTGAGCCGTCAGCATTTCCTAACCACACGTCCTGCACAATCCAGTCTAGTCGCTTGTTCTGCACAATCCTTAGGTTTTCTCGCACCAATGTCACTGCGATTCCGAGGACTATTGTTTATTAAAGATTGTACTTTGATCTTAAGGCTAGCACTATCACCCCACACCTGTCACACACTGCGATTCCGGATTTTGTTATAAAGATGAAAGGCATGCGATGACCGCCCTCCGTCATTTTCATTTGATAAATTCCTTTCTTGTTTATCTTTCTGCTTCTCCAACAGGCCTTGTCATATTCAGACAATTCTATTTTTAAGTCCTGATGATGATCCCCATTATGTAATTGAGCAAAGGGATCGAAACGTCGACACCCATGAGTGGGCATACATGTAATATATTTCAAATGTGATTTTGTATGTTCCACTCCAGGCAACACTGTTACTATCCTCTACTGCTTACAGTGCCCTGCTTGCTCCTTTTCTTGCCTGAAAACACCCCTTTCACTCTTTTCTACTTTCTTACTCTCCTAGTACGGCACAGGATTGTGCCACGCTACTTTTGTAGAAATATATTATGTTTATATTTGACATTGGTTGATAAATAAATTCCTTGTCCGGCTGGGCAAGGAGACTTAAACGTATAGTAGCCTATTGTGTTCTATACTGTATTGTGATGATTCTAAATAAGCTAGGAACCTTTGTTTCCATAACCCATATTTATGTGAGTCACGGCGATAAATACCATTTATATTATATTACTAATATTGGATGTCCCGATTATACGTTCCACTTTGAATTTTTTAGATGCAATAATTGGCTTGTTAACTGGGTTTAAACTTTGGAATAATATTGTTAAAATTCCCCACTTTCACTGACATACCTTTTTCCTCACGGACTGCGTTTTTGAAATATTTAATGACTGCTGTATGTTAATCTGTGACTGTGCTCCAAATAACTGTGGTTTTGAATACTTTAGGACTGTTTTTTGTTAATCTGTGACCGTGCCATAATAGGTGGCAATTTTTCAAACAAACCCCCCATCCTTTCTTACCAAAATTTATCCTAGTGATTTTGTCTTTTAATTTCAGGTGTATATTTATGTTAAGCTGTGCGTGTACCTACGTGATTCTTACCAAACTTTACCCAAGTGATTGTGTCTTTTAATATCAGGTGTATACTCATGTTAATCTGTGCACGTATCTACATGATGTGAGGAGGTCATAGTTGGTTCTCTCTCGTTACAGATTGCTTCAATACATTTTAATTGCCTTGGAACCTCATTCAACGCTAATCGGTCCTTATTGCGCTCAGTTCCTGCACATATTTTCCTGTGACTTTCTTGACTTTGGTGAGATTTTGCATTTTCCCACTTCTGTGTGTTTTGCCCATCGGTTGGTGTTCTTTGGAGAAACACAGATATACTTACTTCTCCTAATCTCTCTTTTTCTCCCTTCTCTGCCATGATAGTTCACTGTATGTCTATTTGGATTCTGACTGAGCCTTATATTGCCTGTTTGGCCTGGACCAGTATACTACTGTCTGTGTAATCCCATTTGACTTTGGTGAGACTCACTTTTTTGCCACTCATCAATATGACTGTTCTATTGCCCAGTTGAACGTGCTTGCCAGTGCTCTCTATTCCCCTCTACCTATGTTTACATTATACCTTCTCCCATTGTCCTTGTCCATTAGGAAGCCCTCATTATAGGATATAATAACTATCCTCCCCTCATACGGGACTTATGTATATTACACATTGAACCATAATACACTTCAGTTAAACTTATCAGTTTATTGTATTTTTACCTTCCTGTCTGTATAGACTATTTTATGAACATTGTGTCTGTTTTTTGTATCTCCCAAAAGCCATTATTATGAATTTCTTGTATAATTGGGTTGTCTATTAACCATGTATATATTGTCAGTTTATGTTGTTCTATGTATTGTTTTGTATTAATGTATATATATGTTTCACGTTGTTTTCAGCCCTGACAAAGCTCCCAAGGTGTGGAGCGAAACGCGTTGGCTGTCCTGTGCACCCCTAAAAGAAAAAGATCAATAAAAAGAACATATTTTCAGAATACTCTGCCTTTGTGAATTACTTCATAAATGGTGCTGCCTCTACGCCTCTTTTCAAGCTTTATCTGGAAATCCAGTGAGACCGAGCTACAGCAGGTCTTGGAGGTTTAACAGCACATGAAATTGAACACTTTAAGGGACTGTTGAAGTAGAGGTGCTAATCGCTTGGTCCGCTGTGGTGTTCTTTTTTTGCTGTGTAATTGGACAGGCCTAAGACCACACATTTTATGGCCATATTCACAAGGATCTATCGCCAAGTTAACGGCACTTAATCGCAGCCAAAGTTGCAATAGACTTATCGCCCCAATCACAAGCTGGTGTTAACATCCCACAGCACCAGTTTACCCGCGATAGCAGCCGCAAAAAACATCGCCACAGATGTCCCCCGGAACTATCGCTAATGAGATGCTGAGTAGGCGTTCCCGTGCCAAAAGCCGTGATAGCACCCCTCCACAACATTCACAACGAACAGCCAGAACTGCGATAAGAATACAAAACAGGCGATAAGGTGCGTTAGCAGCAGGATTTTAACACCTGCTCTGACCTGGTGCAAAGTCGGACCACAGCCTGCACTACAAAAGGGAGACCAGCCCACAGCCACATCGGAAGGGCAATAGATGCCATGGAGCCATTGGTCATGCGGCCCGGACAGCCAAGAGGGCCACAACACCTGCCGCCACTGCCCCCAGGACCACCCCTCCCCGGCAGCCCCCCGACCTCAGACATGCCACATCAGCTACACCTAAACATGTACAAAATCATCCGTTTGATGTCACACAATCGCAAATGGTGACATGCATGTGTCATCACAAAAATTAGCATCACACATTCACTTTCGAATCAACAATTGAAACTTTATTAAAATGAACACTGAAATGAAATGAAGACACATGGCGGCTCCACTCGGGACAATCCGTAGGTCACAGCCTGCAAGACAGAATTCATGATGAGAAGGTGTGTCCTGTGCACATCAAAGAACAGAGAGAGAGCGAAGGAGAGAGAGAGGGAGAGAGGGAGAGAGAGAGAGAGAGAGAGAGAGAGAAGGAAAGAAGGGGAGAGAAAGAGAAAAGAAGAGAGAGAGAGAGAGGAAGAGAGGGGGAGAAAGAGAGAGAGAGAAAAGAGAGGGGGAGAGAGAGTGCCGCCCTTGCGCACCCAGGCCACACTGCTCACCTGCTTTCACTGGTGTGTCTCCAACCACTTGCCGGTGGGTATAGCAGTAAACCTGGTCATACATCTGAGACAGAGCCGTAATCTGAAACAGAGTTCATACACATGTTTGGCACAGTACACACAATTGTACAAGACAACATCGCCTGCCCGCCCATGCACACCCAGACAGAGGCACCCAAGCCCCTCCCACCGCCCATCGGAGCATGCCAGCCCATGCACACCCAGGCCTCACTGCTCACCTTCCGCCATCGGCGTGCAGACAGGAGGTGCCACCACATGCTGCTGCAAGCCACAAGCCCGGGGACATGGCACCCTCCACACCATGCAGCCCTGCTCCACAGGACACCAGGTCTCACTTTTGGTGCTGGGTCTTGATTTCTCCAGGGCAGAAGACATACCAGTGCACCCGGCCTCATCGCAGGCTGCACACCCACTCAGCCCAATAGGTGCCACTAACTCTGTGATCCTGTAAGCGACGCCACCCGGCAATAGGGCCACGCTGCCCGGTCACTCTGGCCTACACTTCGGTCCAGCAGGGCACAAAAAACCTGAGCTGTCCGGACCTCCGGGACGGGGCATCATCGCAGGCTGCACACCCGCTCAGCAGCTTGAGGTGCCACTAACTCAGTGCACCCAAACTCACCGTCCCGTGGCGGGGTGCCTGTGCTGGCCACAATGCTCTGGGTGCCACTAATCCTGTGCAACCCCAGTCAGCGCCACGTGGTGGTAGGCCTGTAACGGCCGCAAGGCCCCGGGTGCCACTAACCCTGTGCGCAAGAACTCATGGGCCCTTTATGATTGAGAACCATGAGCGTCCATCATCCAGTCACCACCGGCAGAGGGGAATGTGATGTCGTCGGCCCCTTATGTTGGCGGAGTCACATGGCCTGTGATGCCTGTGCCGGATGGGTGTGGTGTGCGTGCAAACCTGCCCTCAGGAAGTGGCTGTGACATGCTGACAACTACACCAGTGACCTGCACACCACCAGCGAGTACACCTGCAGCAGCAGTAGCAGCAAAGACCCCTGTCTTTTTGAAATCCCTGATCACTCCCTATTGCCCGACACGCAATCTGAGATCCACTCATCTTCGACTTTTGGTTGTTCCTTCCTTTAAACGTACAAAATTTGGCGGTCGGAGATTTGCCCACTTGACCCCCAAATTCTGGAACTCTTTACCGCTTTCACTTAAAACCTCTAATTCCATTCTTCATTTTAGGAAGTCTCTCAAAACCAGGCTTTTCTCACAAATCTGCTAAACCCCCCCGTTGTAACTTCTAGTATCCTATCAGCGCCAGGAAACTTATGGTGTCAGAGCGCTTTAGAAAAATCCCTTAACATAACATAACATAACAGCAATGAGGGCCCCACCTCAGAGCTTAAGCGGAGTGGTCTGGCCTGCCATGCGCCAGACCAGCGCAAGGTTTGCAACAATGACTCATGCGCTCTGGGCATGGTTCAGTACATGTCTGGACATGAAAGTGACTCATGTGTGTGTCCCTGTTGTAGTATTTGTGGGCCCGGTACACAATATGCAATGTAGCACCCTCTGACTGGCATCCCACAGGATGCGCATCATTGACGCAGGGGAAATCACTGTCCCTGAATTCATCCACACATTCATACATGAATGATGAAAAACATGACACAGCAGTGCGTCACTGGATGTTTATTGCACATCCAGTGCAGGTCTACAGCTGGAGCGGTACAGGGCAATGCCAAGCACACTACACAATATGGGCCCATAGAGTGCCAGCCAGAGTCCATCCGGGGATGACAAGTACTGCGGAAGAGGAAGGATGCAGTCCGCAGTCTGTCGCTGTGTCATTGTTCATCAGACAGGATATGGCAGTGCATGTCGCTGTCCAAGGTGAGTGCATCGGAGTGTATGGGGGGGTCAGTGGAAGGTCATGAGGCCATGTGCGGCACCAAGCAGAAACAGGCCAGGTGGCGGAAATGAATGCTAGTGCCTCCTGATCACTAACCTATCCACTTCCTCGTCCCCGTATGTCTGCTCTGCCCCACACTGTGGGTGTTACAGTACTAGCTAAGGCACTGTGTACCACTGACACATCAGGTGCTGGAGTGAATACGTATGCTGCACTGTGAGGCAATGGCACACCAGGGGGCCGAGATGTGGATGGTGTGGGGGCAGCAGCATTCATCTATGCCACTCCTTGTGGCAGCAATGCCATGATGATGATCTGCAAGGCATGGTAGTGTAGTGTAGTTCCTATATGCCTGATAGGCTTTGCGCATTGGAATAATATACACTATAGTTGTGGCATAGGACTGAGGTCAGTATGCCTCTATCGAGTACATTAAACTTAATTACTTGTGTGTGCCAGCTAGCTCAGAGGTCACTAAAACTTCTCCAATGAACAAGAAGGGATTAGTCTCTGACAACCGCATAATCATGACAACTTTGTTTCCCTTAGAATCAGACGAGTTCTCAGAATCGTGGAAATAATAGATAACAGTTTCACTCAGTCAATCGTGCATGCTTCGTTTCTACTGAGTTACACAGAAATAGAAAGACGGGCATTTCAATAAAAATGGTTTATTGAACAGTCTTATTTCTCGTGCAAGAGAATGTGAAGTATAATACGTAGAGCGTTAGCAGTAAGATAAAATAATACTGCAATAGCATGATTTGTAGCTATGACATATATTCATAAAATACATACATAAATAACACAGGCTAAAATGTGAATACTCGTCTGGAGTTTCTAGCTAGTTCTACCCCAATGTACCTAACCTAAGTGTAGTACGAGATAAGAAGTAGGTGCTGTTTTCCTGTAGTCTAGTTTAGCTATAGTTAGTATTGCCAAGAGTCCCTCTATGTTCTAGTCTACATAATACCTTAGAATGAGAGAGTTTGGAATCTCTTTCCGGGTCTCGATCTCTAACACCCCACAAGGGGAGTCTGAAATACTGGAGCTGGATTCTCTGTAAGGAGGATGACAGCGTCTGGTCAGTGCATCAGGTGGGGACTTGAATTCCTTCCGAACTTGCCATGGCGAGCCGTATCGAGCTGTACAGCCAAGCTGTGGTTTGCCATGGTAAGTGAAGGTATATTTATACCTCGAAGGTGTTTAGGAATGCCAGTATTGATGTAGAAATTGGGCAGAGGAACGTCATGAATGAACCCCTAAGGAATAGATGTTCATGCATAATAAATGGGTTCTTGGAGAAATCAATAATCCAAGCAGGGGGAAATCCTAAAGGCCTAAGAGTCTGGTTTTCCAAGAACTCGTTGTGACGTGGATGGACGGATGTAGGTGACCATGCCTGTGTTTGGTTAGCATGGGTAATGCCTAAATAAGGACTGGATTTCTATGCCTAAAGGAGGGCAATGAGAA
Source organism: Lissotriton vulgaris (assembly GCF_964263255.1). NCBI lineage: Eukaryota > Metazoa > Chordata > Amphibia > Caudata > Salamandridae > Lissotriton > Lissotriton vulgaris. The sequence continues at coordinate 101,131,411 of NC_141695.1, forward strand.
TTGTGCCTATATAAGGGCATAAATCGGAAGACCTATATACGGCATCTAAATTGACACACCACAGTAGATCCCAGCTACATTTTGCTGATGTGCAGCGGTGGCTGCCATCCTTTTCACCTCCATCTGCACCATGTCCTCCATGAGCCTCCGTATGTGTGCCAGCTCACGGCTGGTATCGCTGGTGACCCTCTCAGCAGACAGTTGTTCTTCTCTCCATGTCAGGACTCCACCAATGTCAGTCAAGGCTCGTTGGAGACCATGGAGCGGGCCAAGACACCCATGGATGGCATCCAATTTGGTAGCCATGAGGTCAAACCCCACTCGCACCTGCTCAGCTGTCTCCCTCTGGGCCTCCAGCACACGGTGTTGGAAGGCCGTGTGTTGTTCCAGGGTGTCTTGGGAGACTCCTGGGGCCGTGGGTGCCTCCTGCTGGGTGGTTTGGGCAGTGGGTGGGGTCTCCTCGATGCAGCTGGTCAGCCCTGATACTGGAGGTGAGTCGCGGATGATGTCAATGATGTCTAAGAGGGCTTGTGCGTCGATGCTGGGGTTGTCCTCCTCGTCATCAGTGAAGAGTGGCTGGGACTGCTCTGCAGGGCGTGTTGACGGTGGCCCTGCAATGTGAAGGGGAGTTGGTATATTACAATGTGTCCACATGTATGTAGCTGCATGGTACATGTTGACATTCAGACAGCATGGCATTGCACATTGTGAAAGTCTATATATCTGGGTGATGACCCAGAGTCATTGGGGGTGTGCACTGTGCTCTGCTTGATTGTGCATGTGTGCCATCTTGGCCATCACCACCCTTCCCCCCAGTACCTGTTGATCACTCACCCTGTTGCGGTTGTGTTGTGTCCTGTCGATCAGTGTCCAGTCCCCCGACTTCGGCCACAGTATCCACACTAATGACTGTCGACACCAGCTCCTCCATGTCATCCAGCATGAGCTGTGGCGCTGAGCCCTCAACACCAGTCTGCATTGCTGCCTTCTGGTTGGCTGCGAGTTTCTCCTTTGTCTTCTGCTTGATGTCATTTCATCTCCTCTTGACCTCGTCCATAGTCCTCTTGTGATCTCCGACAGCATTCACATTGTCCACAATGTTCCGCCATATTCCAGTTTTGGTGCCCAATGACACGTTGGAGGCGACAAACAGTTGTTAATGGTATTCCATCACCTCTGTGACTATGATCCTGTTTGCCTGCAAACTGAACTTCTTGTCCTTGCCCTTCCCTGTCCCTGAGGACCCGGGCTGGTCGTCCAGGGTGCTTGTGGGGTTGCGCTCGCCCTCTGCGCCTGCTCCGGCTGCCTCCACGGTGCTTGGGTGTTGGTCAGTTTGTGTTTGGGTGCTTTTCTACTTTTATGGTGATTTTTCCCACCTGCCAGGTGTGTGCTGAAGGCTGGCGCTGCTTATCTCTGATTTACTCATCGCGCTTTGGCCCATCGCAGGTTTTTGTGTGTTGTGGTTTGTGTTTTTATCTCCATTGAGGTGGTTGTATCGCGGACATTGTCTGCGGTTTAGGCAGACTATTGCATGGTACGCCTTGTTGTGAATTCCACATTGACACACTGTTATTTTCCCGCGATGGGCTGCGATGTTGAGAGCTGCATTAAGCTACTCTTGCAGTATTTATCACACGTTCTTGTGAATATACCCCTAAGTGCGTTACAGCTGGACAATGGAATGAAGTGGCAGTATTTTTCATGGACAGGCCTGCATTGTTGCATGGTGGTTGATTGGAGTGCGCCCATGCGACAAAAGGAATAAGAGACAGATTAGAGTCAGTGAGGCCAGAAGACAGGTAAACCTCTCTTCCCTGTCCCCCTTACCTCCACATCCCCTTGCTCCAACCTCCCGTCACTGTTTACCAAGAGCCAGAAGGGGAGCATATATCTCGCCAAGCCAGCAATAAAACAGAGCAGCTATAGGCAAGATCAAATGGTCCTCACAGTCCCAAAAACAGGTCCGACAATGAAAGTCGGATTAATTATGGTGAGACCAGGCGACAAAAAAATAAGAAGGGAGGGACCAGTGCAACCAAGTGAAAACAGTTAGTAAAAAAACAAGCATTTGCAATGCAATAGGGCTCGCATTAGTAAAGTTTGAGGGATTAGTATTGTAAATGACAAATTTATTATTTATGTTTTTGTTTTGAAATTTTGGAAATTAATAACTTTGTCATTTACAATGCTAATAGTGTTAACTTGTGGAAATGTGACACCTATAGCATTTGTAATCCGTTGCTTGTGCTACACAAGGGCCGATATAACAGCAAGTTTAAACATATGCAACAGAAGCAATGAGTGAGAGTTACCACGGACAGCAGGACGACTGCGGGGGTGAAAGGAACTACAGACAGCAAGAGGAGGGCAGGCCTGCGGCCGTGAATAAGTGACAGTGGGGGCGAGGCAGCGAAGCCTTTGATGTGCCAAATGCTGCTGGGAACCGAGTTGGAGCCTCGGTGTGAGCTCCGCATCCTGTGATTCTGATCAAATCACTTTAACTCCCTGCGCCTACCACACAATGAAAGTGTCCTTGTGTAACATAACTGGTGCTCATGTGAAGCGCTCCAATACCTGCTCATTCCACTTTCCTCACTGCATGCTCTTATCGTTAGTTAAGGCCCCTAATTAAGCGTTGACACTCAATAGTCGTAAATGATGAGCCTGCAGCAGAAAGCAACAACGCTTAATCAATGCATTTAATGTAATGTTGGGAGCGTGACAGCCATCAAGGTTATCCCACTGTGGTGTACAACAATTGGGACACGCCCTCAGCAGAAGCTCTCCTGACACAAAGTCCAACTGAGGAGAGGGACGGAGAAAAAAAGAGGGCGACAACACTGCAACAGTCATAATCTAGCAGTATTACTGACTATTGAGTCAGTCAATAGTTTCATTTCCATCACTGGCCTACTGTGCATTTTCGACTCATAAATCGAGAGAAGGGCAATAATCTTTAATGACGGGCTCCACGGTGAATAATGCTTCAGTATTTACCATTTACATCCTGCACACTTTAAGCTAAGCGGTTTCCTAATGCTTAATATCAGGTTTTCTAATTTCCCAAATGATTAGTCTGCATAGCACTAATCTCAGAATGATGAAACTGTGACCCTTGACCCCCAGTGTACACACTGCCTTTGCTCAGCCCAGTCAGTGAGTGTGGCACGCCGCTGCTGAGACAGACCTGTGCCGGGAAAGACACTCTGCAGCAGGGCGCCCCTCCTAAAGACATACGAACGGCTGTAGAGTGCCCACGAGCGCCACAGGAAGGAAAGCGAGCGGGACTTTTTTTCACGCTGAGAACGTCTAGTTTTATGTTTATGCAAGTCTGACCACGTAGATAAATGTGTTTATACAACTCGAATACCTTTTTATTCAGGTCTCTTGTTTGCGAGATCTGAGCATTGAAACCCTTCATAAATGTGCTATTAAAACTCAGTGGGTTGAGCGCTTGTTGCCTACACATTGCACTGCTGAATATCTAGGTGAGCCTTTTATCCTAAAACATCCATGAAATGAGCACAGGTTCAAATGGGCGACAACAAACAGCTACAGAAATGTTCTTTTGAGCGCGCCGTGGTAAAAGTCTGATGTAAAGAACAGGTTGTATGATTAGATGGAGTGTCATTCTCTCCGCTATGGCGGGCGGTGCTGCTAGCGGTTTCCTGCTGGTACTTTGTTTAACTGGAGTCAAAGCAGAGAAAAAGCACATTTCTTAACCTATTAAATCTCTGGCAGCGGAGACTTGTGACTTTCTCTTGACGTTACTTTTCTCTGACACCTTCGGGTAAAGTCTGCGCTATATAACATCGCATAAATAAAGAAAAATACGAGGGAGCGTGAACTGTGTGAATTTATATAAACAGGCATAAATGAAATGCAATACAATAAATACGCATGGGCCTGCTGGGAATTTATATAAACAGGCATAAACAAAATACAATAAATACAATAAAATAAATACGCATGGGCCGGCTGGGCCTGGCATGGCCTGAGGCAGAGGCTGGTGTCGGCCTCAGTTTGCCTACTTTTTGAAATGCGGGCCCCGTGTCTCTTCGAGCCAGGCCATTGATGGATGCTAGACCTTGCTTTATGGCTGCCTTCTGCTCATGTGAGTTAGTGACTGTGTGCGAGGCGCGATGCGCTCTGAGAGTGTGTGTGTGTGTGATTGTGGGCGCCCGCCAAAGCCAGTTTTTCCCGCACACGAACACACAGGGAGGCACTGCCTGCGGCCGTGAATAAGTGATGGCGGGGGGCGGCATAAATAAAATAAAATAATACAATAAAATAAATACGCATGGGACACACAGGGAGGCACGGCCTGCGGCCGTGAATAAGTGACGGCGGGGGGCGGGAGCAGCGAAGCCTTTGATGTGCAAAGTGCCCAAGCCAGTTTTTCCCGCACACGAACACACAGGGAGGCACGGCCTGCGGCCGTGAATAAGTGACGGCGGGGGGCGGGGCAGCGAAGCCTTTGCTGTGCCAAATGCTGCTGGCAGGAGGAAGGATCGGGCAAGCTCGTCCACGAGCTTGTGAACTGTTGGGAATCCTCCTTGAGGACAGCCAATCAGCTGCCTGAAGAGAGCCTTTGGGGAAAGAAGCAGATCAGCGACATAAGGGCTCCCCCTGTTCTATTTCTGCGAAATAGAAAAGGGACGAGCCCTAAAAAAACTTACATTCTGGGTTACACAGTAATATGTAGGCAGAAGTAGTAAAGTAATCCGCAGATGCAGTAAATTGCTACCTCCCCCTGGCTCCTCCATTCGTTTGCAGGATATAGCACCAAACCACTTTGGTGGTTTAAGCGCTCATTGCGGCGAAGTTTAGGTTAGTTTGTATATTTTGGTTTACACGTGTCCGCAGGCTATCAAGCATGATTAAATGTTATTAAAATGATGAAATCACCGTTCTAAATAATCATTTTGGGTTGTGTCTTTCTTTAAGGCTCTCTGCTAACATTTTTGCAAGCAAATGCATTTTTTAAAATTCTACAGAAGATATAATTCTGTTTCTGACATTCGTATTCAAATCTAGTTAGTGTTTATCCTCCACGATCCATTTCACACCTTCACGGCATCAGTTCTTAATCATTGCAAGGAGTCACAAAACGCTTACCTAATTTAGCAAATATAACATTTCCATCATAAAAATAAAATTGCGCCTCGTGAGCAATTCTGCTTGATAGTATACAGTTTTTTTAAGTTCCTTTAATTTGCTGCGCGCCAAAGGCAAGCCCGTCTGGGCCCGTCCGGGCCCAGCCGGCCTTAGGCCCAGTCACTCTGGCCGTGGCAGCCCCCACCAACTTGACCTACACCCGGGATGACTTGCTAGCCTTGAACACCAACAAACACCCCTCCTGCTCACGCATCCTAACCGGAGACACACAATTCTCCGGCTGTGACCGCTGTAACCCCGTCAACCAGACCGTGGCTTCAAAGGGTTTACTCTTAGGTCTACTTAACTGCAGGTCGCTTGTGAAACACGCACAAGAAGTAAACCTCCTAATTACCAACACTAGCCTAGACGTTCTGTTCTTAACAGAAACCTGGCTAACCCCCAGTAGTGGCCCAGACATCGTTCTAGCACTCCCCCCCGGGTACGTTATGTGCTCACAGAACAGACCAGAGGGTCGGGGAGGTGGACTTGCAATAATCCTCAAAGACACTCTCACCTGTCGAACGTCTGATCGCAACATCAAGGGCTATGAAAGCTGCCACTATACCATCACAATCTCCCCTGTCACCTCGATATCAGGAACGCTGATATATCGCCCACCAGGCAATTTAGGGGACTTTCCGACCAAAATTGATGACCAGACCTCCGTCAAATGCACGTCTACAACTAACTACCTATTATTAGGAGACCTCAATGTACATTTCCTGGACCCAGACGACAAACTGGCCAATGAACTACTCCAGGATCTTACCTCAATGGGCCTAGATCTTAAAAACCCACAGGCCACCCACGAAAAAGGGCAACTGCTCGACCCTATTCTTTCCAACATCCCCAACCTTAGATCCCTTGACCATATCCCCCTTCCCTGGACGGACCACTTTTTGGTTCCCCTAGTATGGGACATTATTACTGTGCCCCCGCCACTCCCAAAAATTAGAACGTACTCCAGACAATGGCAAAAATTGGAACCAGATGTCTGGGCAGCCAAACTCCGAGAAAACGTTCCTCATCCCCCCAATAACACATTAGAAGGGGATAAGAAATTCAGTACCTGGATCACTCAATCGCTTGACGCCATCCTGCCCAAAACCCACTCTCTTAGACACATCAAGAGAGTCAACCCCTCACCCTGGTATACCCCGGAACTCAATCTGCTACGTAAGACGTGCAAAAGACATGAGCGTAACTGGAGGAAGGAAAAAACCGAGGAACGGAAAGAAGCATTCCGCGCTGCGGTAAAATCCTATAAAAAGAGCTCCGTAGCATCAAAGCTAGCTTCTACGAGGACAGAATTAAAAACGCGGCCTGTTCGGCACATGAAACCTACTCAGTTCTAAAAGAACTACTCCACGCCCCTGACCCCCCACTCAAACCCCTCGACCCCAAAGCAGCGGAAACCAAATGCCAAAAATTAGCCACTTTCTTCGATGAGAAGATTCAAAACATTCTCCTAACCATTCCCCCCCCCGAACAGGACCCCACACAGCCGGATCCTACCATCACTACCGCCAACCCTCCACTGCCACCAGCCCTCCAACCCTCCCTGGACACCTTCGGGCCCGTAACAACGGAAGAAGTAGGAGCTATGCTGGCCGCAATTAAAAGTGGCTCTCCCCTTGATCCTGCCCCCCTCCTCTTCCTAAAAAAAGTGTCAAATACCATCATCCCCCCCCTCACGGCCCTGATCAATTCCTCCTTCTCAGAGGGCATTGTCCCCCCCAGCTGGAAAGCGGCAGCAGTCAAAGGTCTGCTGAAAAAACCCTCTTTAGACCCGCAGGACCTCGCCAACTACAGGCCCATATCCCTTCTCCCTGGAAACAGCAAGATCGCTGAGAAGTTGGTAAATAAACAACTATCGCTTTACCTAGAAAGCAACAACCTCTTAGCGGCCTCCAAGACAGGGTTTCGTCCAGGTCAGGGCACCGACATTGCCCTCCTGACAGCAGTGGAGAGGGCCAGAAGCATTCTGGATACGGGAGGATCAGTGGCAGTGATCCTCCTAGACCTCAGTGCGGCCTTCGACACTGTAGACCATCCCACCCTAATCCACCGACTGGGAGAGATCGGACTAAAGGGTCTGGCCCTGAAATGGCTAGAATCCTTTTTGACTGGACGCTCCTTCCAGGTGCGGGAAAACGACAGCTGCTCATCCATCATCCCCCTCCGGTGTGGAGTGCCACAGGGCTCATCCTTGAGCCCTACACTTTTCAACGTGTACATGGCCCCACTGGAGAAGAGGGTCAGCTCGTACGGCGTGTCAGTCATCAACTACGCCGACGACACTCAGCTGGTAGTTACCCTCTCCCACCCTCACCACGCCCCATCCGACCTCCACCGCTGCCTCTCTGAAGTCCACCGATGGATGACCCTCTCCTTATTAAAATTGAACGGGTCCAAGACTGAGATCCTCCTGATGGGCCACAATGGGCCCTCCCTACCACCTCACCTCTGGCCCAGGTGCCTTGGGGATCCTCCCACACCTAAGGAAGAAGTCAAGAGCCTGGGTGTGTGGATTGAGAAGGACATGAGTTTCAGAACCCAGGCAAAGAGAACTGCTGGAACATGCTTTGGACTACTTAGAGCCTGCAGGAAGATCTTTCCCCTGCTCCCAAAGACCGCAAGGAGGCTCCTCATCCAGGGTCTAATCCTGGCAAGATTAGACTACTGTAACGCTATATACTTGGGAGCTCCTGAAGCCACCCTGAATTCACTGCAGAAAGTCCAAAATGCCGCAGCCCGCCTACTTACGGGCACACCTGGAAGATCCTCCGCCAGGCCAGCTCTCAACTCTCTCCACTGGCTCCCAGTCAGAGAAAGGGTCTTGTTCAAAGCCCTCTGTCTGGCCCACAAAACACTCAACAACAACGGTCCCCCCCTTCTGAGAGAACTTTTAATTCCATACAAAGCAGAGAGGGATCTCCGGTCCAATTCTGAAAATCTCATTGTAGTCCCTAGAGTGAGAAAAGCTAAGACCGGTGGCCATCGCTTCTCGGTTCACACGGCGAAGAGATGGAACCAGCTACCCCGGAAACTTAGGACTGAACTGAACTATCTCCAGTTCAGAAAGACCTTAAAGACCTTCCTTTTCCCGCAAATATAATCCCATTAGTTGGCCAAAACCCCTGGAGAAGCAGATCAGCGCTGGGATGCTCTTCGGAGTTACTACGCGCTTTACAAAACCATTAAATAATAATAAATAAATAAATCAAAGTACATTTCAACTTTGTGTATTATTGACAATTGACATCCCACAATAGGTGATCGCAAATCTGCAGGTTAATTTAACAACTCTGGAATAATGCTGTTGTTTTCTATGCACTTTTGCTTGAAATGTTTTCTGCACCAGTCAGTGATGCAACATTTTGCTAGTTCCGTGCACCTTGGTTTGCACATGGATGGGGCACAATTGGAAAATATCAGTATGGTATCATTTCCTGTTCTCACAAGGCCTGTCTGCTGCAGCGTTACCCGTTTTCTCTTGGACTTTATTCCCGCAATAGTTTAATTAATCCCAAATATTAATAATAGTAATATTGCACCTGTTTGATGTGAAATTGAATAGACATGCATTACTGCCAATTAATATTCTGTTCATATTCTAGTGGGGGAAAATGGAACAAATTTATTTGCATGAGGTGGAATAGAAGACTCACCACAAAGTAATGCCGCCTTCCACCTTGCACATTGTTTCCACATGCATATTATTTATTATTTATTATTATTTATTTATTTGGCATACTTATATAGCGCTGATCTGTCACCCAAAGGGCATCCTGGCGCTTTGACTAGATAAGCCGCAACTGTCGATGCGGAATTAGGCTGCTCTAAGAAACAGATGCTAAGTTAGGCTATTCTAGGAAACAAATGGGTTTTCAGCCCTTTTTTAAAGGCTAGGAATTCACCCTGACTTCTTAACGAGAGCGGGGGGGAGTTCCAAAGTCTGGCGGCCGCAAAACTAAACAACCGTCCACCCATCCTTACTCTCTGCACTCTAGGAACCGACACCAAGTACGCCGACGAGGAGCGCAGGCTCCGAGATGTGGTATACCAGGAGAAAAGGTTCTGTAACAGCACTGGACCCTGTCTATGTAAAGCTCTAAAAACAAGACAGGATGCTTTGAAAAGGATCCGCTGGTGAACCCGCAGCCAGTGTAGATCTTGTAATGCCAGAGTGGAAGGGGCAGCGCGTGGTCGAGATAGTGCCAGTTTGGCTGCCATGTTCTGGACCCGCTGCAGCCTGCCCACCAGCGTTTTAGGCACCTCCAGAAGTAGTGTGTTGCAATAGTCTAATCTGCTTAGGATCAGACCCCGCACTACCTCTGGCCTAGCCTGAGCTGGAAGAAGTGGTAGAACCTTCCGTAGCATCCGAAGCAGCATCATGCAAGTGGCCACAGACTTATTTACAAAAAGATCCAGTTGAAGGTTGGGGCCAAACATGACCCCCAAATTACGAGCAGACTCTGCGGCCATCACCGTCCCAGAGAAAGAAGAAGGCCAGAACTCATCCGGTAGAGCATGTGGTACACGATCATTGGAGCAGTAGAGAACCTCCGTCTTAGATCCATTGAACTGGAGGGAGTTGGAACGCAACCAGTTCGAAGTGGCAGTCAGGCAGCGGTGGAAAGTCTCTAGGGAGACGGCATCTTTGCCCTCCAATGAGAAAAACAACTGGGTGTCGTCGGCGTAATTAAACACCGATATGCCGAAAGATTTTATCAGTTGGATCAGAGGGCGGAGGTACAAGTTGAAAAGTATGGGGCTGATGGCCGAGCCATGTGGTACCCCCTGCCCAACTTTCCGCACATCCGACTTAAAAGGCGGCAGAGAAACTACCTGCTGTCTGTTATCCAGATAAGAGACTAACCAGTCCCTGGCCAACCCCGTAACCCCGCTCTCCTCCAGTCTCCTGATAAGGGTGGAGTGGCACACCGTGTCGAACTCGGCCGACATGTCGAGCAGCACTAAAAAGGCTGCACGACCTGTGTCGACCCGCGCCCGAAAATTGTCTAACACGGCTACAAGCGCTGATTCTGTCCCATGCGCTGGCCGAAACCCAAACTGGGCCACATCCAACCATTTGTTATCCTTGAGAAAAATAGATAGAGAGCGGGTTACCCACTTCTCCGGGATTTTAGCCGGAAAAGGGAGCAGGGAGATAGGTCTATAATTAGACAGACAGGTGGGATCAAGTGAAGGTTTCTTCAGGAGGGGAGAGACCACCGCTAATTTTCAACTCTCCGGGACGGTTGCGGTAGCCAGCGACTGCTGGCAGATGGAATACAAAGGGTGAAAAAGTTCATCCTGGAGTGCTTTCCAGATTTTATGTGGAAGAGGATCTAGCGGCGAGCCTGAGGATACCGTCTGTGCCAATTTACAAAACTCCTCAAAAGAGGGCAAAGGAAAAAGGCTTAACTGAGGATGATTAAGAGGGTCAGCCAGAAATCCCGGATAGAGATGGCTAGAGCTAGGAGGTTCCTCCGGAGCTCCCTGACTGAGATACCGGTAACTCTCCCGAGGTCGACTGGAAGACTCTTCCGGAGCTCCCACAGCGAGAAAAGAGTTACTCGGGGGGGGGGTCGACTGGAAGACTCATCCGGAGCTCCCGGGCCAGAAAAAGGGTGGCTCATCTGGGGTCGACTGAAGGTCACCGCCGGAGCTTCCAGGCCAAGAATCAGACGACTAGACCGAGTGTTATATCCTGCTCTTCCTCTATCTTTGTCCCTCCTTAGTGTTAGTGTCTGCTTGTCTATGTCATGTCTCTGTGATGTCATCCATGATTCTACCTGTTGCTATTCAAGGGATTTATCAGTTACCTGGAGGCTGAGCAGGAAGTTATCTGCTCCTGGTGGGGTTTCTTACCATATTACATTCCTACCTGAATGCTGTACCTTCTATCTAATCTCAAGAATAAATATACTACATGTACATTACAACAAGGACCCATCATCTTTATTTTATTGAATTTAACACAGAGGTCGCATGGAGGATTCTTCCGGAGCTCCCAAGTCGAGAGACGAACAACTCGGTTGGGGTCGACTGGAAGATTCTGACGTATTTTCCATGGTAGAATAACTAGATAAACAGTCCAAGGGAGTCGATAGAGATAAAGGCTCCTCCGCAAGTCCATTCAAAATCGTGGAGATCTTATCCTCAAAGAAAGCTGCCAAAGAATCACATAAAGTCTGTGAGACTGGGATAGTATTCGTGGCACCAACCGGATGGGAAAGATCATTCACAATCTTAAATAGAGATTGAGATTTATTGGTTGACTGATTTAGCGTATTCTCCAGATAGAGTCCCTTAGCACACTTAATCTGTGCTTTATATTCCTCTAGTGTCGATTTGAAAACAGTTTTATCCGCTTCTAGATAGTGCCTCCTCCACACCCTCTCTGCCCGCCTACATCTCAACCTTAGCTGCAGAAGGTCGGGGGTGTACCAGGGCATAGCGAGATTCTGTCTGTTCTCTGATCGACGCAATGGAGCTACCTTATCCACGGAATCAGACATCTGCCGACATAAACTGGCATAGCTTTCGTCGACATTGTTTCCCAATGCAAAACCTTCGGGAAGAAAGATGGGCAAGGTCGAGGATCTAAAAAGTCGGGACCAAGGTCTACCCATTTTAGTATTGCTCTTCCCTGTATCACCCGTGGCTACAGGAAGGCAAAGATGAAATAGAACTAGCGCATGATCCGTCCAGCATTGGGGCAAGATGTCATTCACCACTACATGCTGGGCGTCAGCAAACACCAAGTCCAGAGCATGGCCTTTCTGATGGGTCGCAGAACCGACCAGCTGCTGCAGCTGGATGTTCTTACATGCCTGACAGAGGTCATGGTAGGCAGAATCCAAAGGCCCATTTGGCCACAGATTAAAATCTCCCAGAACGATCAGTCTATTGTGAGAGTTGGAAAGATCATAGATAAGATCGATAAAAGTCGGAAGAGTAGAGGGGGCCTTGCCCGGTGGTCTATAGCAAAGCACCCCTGAGTATAACGTTTTCTCCTGTCCTTTAAGGGAAAAACCCATGAGCTCAAAGCCCTGCACCTCCTTAATATGCAGCTGAGATAGAACCAGGGTGTCTCTAAAAATGAAACCTATACCACCACCTGAGTTATTCACACGAGGGGTGTGCCTGATTTTATAGCCCTGGGGGCATGCCAGACTAATTTCTACCTCACAATCCGCACAAGTCCATGTTTCCGTGAGGAAGAGCACGTCAAGCCCACAGGACTCAATAAGGATGGCAATCTCCATGTGGTGCTTACATAGAGAGCGGACGTTCAGTAGCCCACATAGTAGTTGCTCTGGTTTAGCCACAGGAGCAGTCTGCTGGGGTCTGAGCTGCAGAAGATCATTCCTGGAGAATACTATGCGTGGGCTGGGCGACAACACAGAGTGAGCGGTCCGAGGCGCAAACGGGCTTACCTCTGGCGAACCTCCAGCGCGCCTACGTTGCGCACGCTGCACGCCAACGCTGCACGCTAAGGAGGTGGCCATCTTATACACCAAGGTATAGGGAGATTCCTGTGAGGGCAAGCCACTGGCCCTTCACGCAAGATGGCGCCTAAAGATAGTAATGAACTTTCGTGGTCCCAACCCAATATGGCAGCCAAACATGTCAATAAAGTAGTGCACACCAGCTTTGGCCTAATGCATAGCTTGAAGAAAATTTTCAAATAGATTACCCTCCCGTCCCGCATGCCCCTAGTCCATTATTGCAATTGTAAAATACATTTATATAGCGCGTAAATCACCCGAAGGTCTCAGAGCGCTAGCAGATCCACAAGACAGAGACAGTGGGCAGGAAATTAAAAAAGCCAGGTTTTAAGGTTTTTTTCGGAATCTCAAATAGTTGAGTTCTGACCTGATGCGTAGGGGTTTCAGGGGCTGTTTTACTGAAAGCTCTGTCGCCGTTTCTAACAGTGCGGACTTTAGGAATAGTTAGAAGTAGCTTACTGGATCTAAGAGTTCTGACCGAGCTGTGGAGTTTAAGCTTTTTTTCCAAGTATATCGGTCTTTGTCTGTGGATGGTTTTATGGACTAGGAAGCATATTTTGAATTTTATGCGTTTCTTCATAGGGAGCCAGTGCAGGGTCTTGAGGCAGGGCAGTGAAGGGGTGCGGGGAGGAAGGTTAAGCACCAGTCTGGCGGCGGTGTTTTGTAGTACCTGGAGTTTAGCCAGGAGATTTTCATTAATGGAGGTAAACAGGGCATTCCCGTAATCTATACAGCTGATGATAAGACCTTGGACTAGGGGCATGCGGGACGGGAGGGGAATCCATTTGAAAATTTTCTTCAAGCTGTGCATTAGGCCAAAGCTGGTGTGCACTACTTTATTGACATGTTCGGTCATGGATAACCTGTTGTCAATTGTCACCCCTAGATTCCTGACTTAGGACTTGGGAGAGGGGCAGGGTCCTAATGTTGGAGACCACCATTCATCTGTACAGAGCTTGTCAGCTGTTCCAAAAAGCACAATCTCTGTTTTGCTAGCATTTAGCATTAAAAAGTTGTTGGTCATCCAGTCGTGGATTGCAACCATAAACTTTTGAAATCTCTGTTGGGTTTCATCAGGATCTGAGCCGTCGGTAATCAGTAACTGAGTATCGTCGGCGTACGATATGGTTCCAAACCGTGGGCTCTGATAACCTTGGCCAAGGGGGATACATATAGATTAAAGAACGTAGGGCTCAATATGGATCCCTGGGGTACACCTTTGTTGTTCTCCTGGTAGCTGGAGGAGTATATTCGTACTTGGACCTTAGAGCGCCTCTTGGTCAGGTAACTTTTGATCCACAGTAGCGCGGAGACCTCGACACCAATCTCTGCAAGACGCTCTAGGAGAATGTGATGCGAGATGGTGTCGAAGGCCGCCGACAAATCGAGCAGGATCAGTATGGCAGACTGTCCTGCATCGAGAGTCATCCTGACATTATCTACTATCTCTAGCAAGGCAGTCTCAGTGCTGTGAGACGCCCTGAAACCTGATTGCGAGGAATCCAAGAGTTTGTTTGCCTCGAGATATGTGCCTAGTTGTTTATTTATCAAGGATTCCATGACCTTTCCAAATAAAGGTAGGAGAGATGGGCCGGTAGTTGGAGAGTTGTATAGGGTCGGCCAAGGGTTTCTTTAAGATTGGTCTAATTGTGGCCTCCTTCCAGTGCAGGGGAACAGCAGCATGAAATAAAGAAAGATTAAGGGTCTTGGTTAGGTCGGGATTCAGGGGGGGTGCAATTTTTGCTAAAATCTGAGAGGAGGCTGGGTCACAAGGGGATCCTGACTTAATTTTGAGCAAGGTAGATTCTACCTCTGTTTTTGAAAAAGGTAGAAATTCTTTGAGGGCTATGTCTAGATGGTCGAAATCTTTGTTGATTTTGTTGGGCAGGGGTGTGGTCTGAATAGGAGGAATTGGTTGGGGAAAGAGTTTATGAATTTCATTAATTTTATCGTGAAAGTAAGTTGATACAGAGTCGACCCAATCTTGTGATTCAGTGAATGAAGACTGACAGGCAGAGGTGTTCATGAATTCTTTAACTATTTTATATAGCTCTCTCTGCGAATTGGCTGCCTGAGTTATCCTGTTGCCTAGATAGATTTTTTTTGCAATTTCGATTTTTTTCATATACAGTCTGTGTGTTGTTTTATATTGTTGTCTGTCAATTTGGGCTTTGGTATGTCGTCATTTCCTTTCTGCAGTCCTGGCTGAAAGTTTAAGTTTTTTCCAGGTTCGGGGTGAACCATGGGGATATTTTAGTGGGAGGTCTGGATTCCTTTAATGGCACAATTATATCTAATGCCGAGGAGATCGCAAGTTCAAGGTCGACAGCTGCTTTGTTGAGATCAGTGGTCTTGGTGATGAGAGGGGGAGTGAAATGGGTGATGAAGGAGTCCAGATTGATCTTATTCCATGGTCTACTCAGTTTTGCTCGGTTATTTATCTGAGACTTTGTGGTGGTGCCTGCGATGTGAAATGTGATTACATAATGGTCAGACCAGAGGACTGGGAGTATTTGGCTGATTTCTACCATTGGGGAGTTAGTGCATAGTAGATCTAGTGAATGACCAGCAATGTGAGTAGGGCCTGTGATTAGTATGTTTAGTCCTAAGGAATTGATACTGGTGATAAGGTCACTGGTGTGAGGGTCAAGGGTTTGTTCCACATGATAGTTGAAATCCCCTAATAGGAGAAAGTTACCAGAGGCTAACGCATGTGGTCCTATTGCTTCCATGAGTTTATTTACAAAGTGGGTTTTAACACCTGGGGGTCTATAAATAAGGGCAACCTTCCATGACTCCCTATTAACGGCTGGTATAGTAGCGATGCACATTTCACCCCAGTTCTCCAGGTAGGAGTCAGTACTATGGAGTTTAATATATGATTTATAAATGATTGCGGTACCCCCTCCTCTTTTGCCGGGTCAATCAAGTCTATGAATCCTATAGCCATGGGGTAAGGCTATAGAGATATCAGGTGTGGAAAACTCTTGAAGCCAGGTTTCTGTGACAAAAAGAAGGTCTGGTGTTTCAATATCAAGTAGCGCCCATATTTCAAGGGCGTGTTTAGAGAGGGACCGAGCATTGCAATATAGGCAGCTTAGGTTTATCGGAGGGTAATGGGCAGGTTCACTTTTATTGTGTTTGATGCTGCTGGGGGCGGCTACGCAGCCATGATGGAGTTTGGGCTGAGGAGATGGGAGGTTTTACTGTGAAAAGGAAGAAGCCGCATTTAAAGAGAGGATTTCCTGACTGGTATATTGGATCATAGCCGTCAGATGTCAGAGTGTCCCAGAGGGGGTTTAAAAAAAAAGGGTAAAAACGGACAGGATGCCTGGCATCTGGCGTCGGACAGGCCAGGGCCGTTTCTAGGTGTTTTGCTGCCCTAGGCGATAATTGAAAAATGCCGCCCCTCCCTTTTATTACCATCACTCCGCATCTCTCTCTTCTGAAGTTCATGGACTCCTCTCTCGTGTGTCGAGCCCTCCCTTTAGAGCGACCTACTCTGCACCTCTCACCCCTCCACAGGTTCATTAACTCTCCCTGAGTCTGTCACCTATTGCTCCCGTGTTCCTCGTTCCCTTGCGTTTCTCCTCTGCCTCTCCCCCCTACTCTCTAGGCAGTTCTCAATTGTCCCTCTCCCTCCAGCACTCGGTGTTGCTCTAACCCCCCCCCCCCCCACCCCACCCTCCCCTGGCCCTATTCAAAAGGTCCTGTCCTTCCTGTTTCACCAGCTCAGATCTGTTCACAGGCTCTGCACTCCTGACACTTCCTATCATACCTCCTTCTCCCTCAATGATTCCTGCATCACCTCTTTCATCTCTGCTCTTGGTGTGTCTTTTATCTCCACTGACCATATAGTCCTCAATATTCCCCCTTTTTTTAACCCATGCCTCCCCATCACCTTTCATCACTTCCTGATATCAGTGGTCCTCGCCTTTCGCCTTAATTTAACACTTACCCCTCCCCACGCTTCTGTAATATACTCCTGTCTGCAGAGCTCACTGCATCTCTCAGCTGTGCCCCCGGTGGCGTGGGGAACCCCCCACTCCACTAGCTTAAGCGGAGGCAGCACTGACCCCATGGAATGGCGAACTGGTCCCCACTTAAAAGTGAATACGTTGTTTGTGGGCCTCTCATGCCTGCAAGTCAAAATACCAGATGGATCGATGGAAACAGTATGGCTGAATGGGGCAAGAGGTTAGTGTATGGGAAGGGGAGATGGATGAGTAGGACGGAGGGGGAATGGATTGACCCTCCGAAGGAAGATGAAAAGCTGAAAGGAACTCTTTTAAGCAGGGTTGGATTTGCACGCTTTGCGAGCTCGGTGTGATTAGAGGTAAGTTACAAGTGAGGGGTCTTTTCATTTTCTGGCTACTCACTTGTGTCCCTTCCTTCAGCATCCCTGCCCTCCATTCATCAGGTCCTGCTCACCCTTTATTTCTTGCCTGCCATCCTCCACTAGCTTCTCTTCTCCCTGCTTCTGTGCGTGCCTTCACTCCCTTCAGTGGTTCCTGCTCACACCCTGCTTCTTTCGTGTTGCATTGCCCTTCCTTGATTCCCTAATACACCAGATGTGTCACTGGTTCTTGCGTAGTCTTCTCTCTTCCACTCACCCCTCTTTAGGAGTTACTGGTTTCTCGTCTTTCTCCTCAACTCTCTTACCCCCTTTCTCGTCTGTCACCGCTTTGAGCCCCGCTGCCTCTCCCACAGGCACCTGCAAACCATTCTCCACTTGCTGCTGCCCTAGTCCGCTCATTTATACCCCACACCGCCCTCCTGCCTACTAGTGCCTTAGAAAGGCTGCCAAGGGCCTTACTGTGAGCAAGGAAAACAGCCCCAGTGTAGTAAAAAAAGGAGCTATATTCGGACCCTTCCGTGTCTCGGCACCACTGCACCCACTGCACAATTAACAGCGAGGCCTCTGCTGCCCATTATAACAGCGAGGCCTCTGCTGCCCATTTCAGCACCCCTTCCCTCTCCCTCTATCACTGCGACGCTGTGCTTCCTCTGCCTTCTTGGCCTTCGAGGGGAAAGGAGCTTGTGGCTGGAAGGGCTGGGGCAGCGCTAGGCCTGTCGCGCCGTGGACTGCCGGGGCAGAGAAAGGCAGGGCGGGTCCGGCATGTCACAGGAACGGCAGGCCATGGCAGAGCTGTGTTCCGTGGGGGCGCAGCGGAATAGCGGATGCAGGCTCTTCTGGTGGAGGTGGATGTGGGGGGCGAGGGCTGCGAATGCGTAAAAGTGTGGGGAGCAGTGAGAGAAGAGTGAGCAGCAGATTATGCGTGAACATTGGGAGGAAGTTGCGACTAGCAGAGAGCGAGTGAGAAGGTGTGTATACACTGGCACAGATGGCCGCTTCACACACCACTGTGCTAGGTTGCGCTGCGCAGCATGTACATGGAGGTGCGCTTGCACTCACATGCAGGTGCGCTTGCACTCACATACAGGTGCTGCTGCCTTCAAATAGAAAAAAAAAAACCTTTTGCCGCCCTAGGCAGCTGCCTAGTCTTGCCTAATGGTAGAAACGGCCCTGGGACAGGCGCAAACGGGCGCAGACGGACTTACCTTTGGCGCGCCGCTGCGCGCGTCCACTCGGTGCACTTGCTTATGAACAGAAAGTGGGCGGGACCACAGCAGAGATGCTATGGGTGTGGATCGCTAACCCTCTGCTCCAGGAAGTGAGTGAATCCTGGTGGAATTATGGAGAACACATTTTACTCCAAACTGATATCACCAACAACTTTGTATTGTCTAATAAAATAGAGCAGGTCTATTTTCCATTTTTAATCTCGTCTAGGCAGCACTTGCACTATCTCTTCGAGACATGCTGTATTGAGGTATAGACTTTAAGCTCCGTCCATCTTTTCAATTAGCTCCTGTTACTGTCATTTGTAAATGGTGGCTTTTGATTCGTGATTAGACTTAGTATTCCCTCCTCAGTACCTCCTTTCCTCCTGTTGTTACCTTCCATGAGGACTGGCCCTCTTTTTTTTATTTATATTTTTTTAGATGTGTTGTTACTCTTGATGTTTTAATTACAGTCTTTGAACACTATTTTCTTAAATGAATTTCTCCTGCGTGCTGGCGCAGCAATCAATTTGGGCATGTGTGCTTTGAATTTTATCATTGGCTTTCCTACAAAGCAGATCCCTACCACCTCCCATACAGCATAGCCGTGTGCCTTTATTTATTTATTAACCACAGCAATCACTTTTGGGTTAGTGTGCTGCAAATGTTGCAGTTGGTTTTCCTCAAAAGCAAACCCTTCCCACCTCCTGACACAGCACTGCCGAGCGCCTTTATTTGTTTATCAAGGCCGTCACCTCAAATTGAAGAAACAGATCTGAGCGCCCCACTTCAATACACTTTGATTCATTTCTCCACAGCATCATGCAACTTCCTTCCTGTAAGGCACACCTTCTGCGTGTAATATTTAAGCTCCTAAGAAAAAGCTGAAAGCTGGGAAGAGGGTGGCCATCTTAGAACTGTCATAGAGGTGGACTGGAGACGCTTTGCGAGTTCAGCCAGGAAGTGTGAGACGGTGAAAAGCAACAATAAGATATCAAGCAATTTTAATGGGAAAGACGCCGCCGTCCGCTAGATGCGCTGAAAGTACAACTGATTGAATGATTCTGAAGCTAACTCAGAGAAAAGAAAATAACGCTTAACCCAGGCTAACACCACCACATCAGGAACATTGTACAAAAGTGTTCAACCACCAGAAATAAGTGAAACAAGTATTTGCAATGCAATACGTCTCGCATTTGAAGAGTTTTAGCTCTTAGTAAATGACCATGCCTTTTATTTATGTGTTTTGAAAACCTACAAGCGGTGCATAAACACCCACTTTGTATTTATAATCCTTGCTTACCAGAAGCAAGGCTGGCAGTAAAAAAGGCGCAGTTACTGCCAAACTTGCTTCTCGTAAGCAACGACTATAAGTACAAAGGGGCAGATTTCCAAGCCCCTTGCGACACTTATGTGCTGCAGTTGCATAATTTCTGTGACACAACGGCGGCATAAACAATACAGCCAATTTACAACGTGAGGCATCTAGGGAGATGTGCGGCGTTGTAAAGCCGTGCGTCACATCATACCTGCGTCAGGTATAATGTATGCAGGGCGGACGTTCCCACACAGGAAAGTCTTGTAAAAGTGACGCAGTGAAATCTACAAGATTTCACCTCGCCACTTTTAGGACGCAACTGTGTCAAAACCTTACACCTGCTTTAAGCAGGTGTAAGGAGTGATGCAGTGTAGTGGGACTAGGCTTCCCTGTGCATTGTTAGAGTTGCATCATGCTTGCGACACAACTCCAGCAATGCGTGCCTTTTGGGCCAACAGATGCTTCATAATTTCTGAAGCATCTGTCAATCCTTGTGCCATGATGCAGCATATTGTAAATACGGCGCATCCATGGTGGTTCAAGGGTATCGCAGACTGACGCAGGGAAACTGATTCATCTCTACAGATGTGTCAGTTTCATGTAAATCTGCCCCTAAGTGCGTGTTTACGTACTGCTTGCAGGTTTTCAAATCGCATAAATGAAAAATATTGTCATTTACAATGCCTATAGCTCAAACTCTCGCAGATTCGAGACATATTGCATTGCTAATGCTTCTTGAATCTAGGCGCTATTTTTACTTAAGCCTATACATTTGCATATCTCTAGTTCTTGGATCTAGTTCTAGTAATTGGAGTTTTGTTGTTTTGGTCTCAGTTTATTTATTAAAATGTTTTCTGTTCTAAATTGGTTTTTGATTTTTATTGTGTTGTGTTTTCACTCTATTACTGCTTGTGTGCCGCATAAATACACTTAACAAGTTAAAACTGACTGCTTTTGTGCCAAGCTACCAGAGGGTTGAGCACAGGTTAATTTAGTAACTTTTGTGGATCACCATAACAAGGATTGTGGTGTTGTTTGAGATGGATATCACCCCCTCAAT
The DNA here is from genome assembly GCF_964263255.1 of Lissotriton vulgaris. Classification (NCBI taxonomy): domain Eukaryota; kingdom Metazoa; phylum Chordata; class Amphibia; order Caudata; family Salamandridae; genus Lissotriton; species Lissotriton vulgaris. Next base: position 101,152,034 of record NC_141695.1, read on the forward strand.
AAAGAGCCCAATTTCTTGCATTCCTCTAGGTCAGAGGCACAAGCTAGTCATTAAGCTGCAAATTGTTATCAACCTCTGAAGCATTAAAGGAGAGTTACCTGGGATTTGCATGCACGAAGGCTCCATACTAAACCAAGTGTTCTAGCTACCTCAGGGCTGTTTCTGCCATTAGGCAGAACTAGGCAGTCGCCTAGGGTGGCAAAAGGTGGAGGGCGGCAAAAAACATGCGGGCAGCAGCACCTATAAGTGGAGTGCAAGCGCACCATTCTTTATGCCTGTACTAGTACATTGTTGCTGCACAGCTCTGAGCTCACCCTAGCTTAGTGGTGGTTTGTAGTGCGTGTGGAGAGGAGTGGGCGGGCGGTACACACTAGTATTGTGTCATGTGCGGGTCCCTCCCCAGGGCCGTCAATCTAGTAGCGCGGGATAGCGCTACCAATGACGGCCCTAGGCATCATAATTTTGGACAATCCCCGAGTGGTGCTTCAGCAGCCGGTGACGGCATGACGCGCACCACCCTCTAGCTGACGGTGCGCGGGGGATGGCCGGACTGTGTATGTAGGGGTGCTGGCTAAAGGAGAATTGACTGCTAGGCCCGACCTGTTGACTGCTGTCAGTGCCCCACAACAACAACACAGACCTGTCCCGTCCGGCGTCCAGCTACTCCGAGTCCTCGGCTCCCGAATGCCTGGCTTGAGACCCCAGACTCTCACAGTAGTAGTGCTGGTGGTGGTGCGGAGCATCTGACTGAGGCCAGCAGTGCATGAGCCTCAGAGCCTGCAAACTGCACGGACTTGCGCGTGGACGTGACTTTCTTTCACCCGAGCACAGGTGAGTAAGTTACCGCGCAGTTACAGTGAAGCGAAAATTACGAAAATCATGCAGGCCTGCTGCGAATGTGCAAAATATGTACAGTACTTACTCTTAATTTGATAAGAGGCCAGTCTCTGAGCTCGTCCCGGTCCTCACGGCTCCAGAGACGGGGGAACAACTGTGAGAGATACGTCTGAGTGGGTTTTGTTAATTGTTTGTTTGTTGCAGCAGCAGTCCCTAATTCAAAAGTCATAAAATGACAGGCATTGTGATTGTCGTCTGCCGCTCCATGTCCAGGCGGCTGGCCTCGGCTCCAGTCAGTGAGGCGATAGAATCCCTCCACACCTGTGCATGTGGGCAAGGCTGGGTGGAGGTCTGGACACGGGAGAGGGGGTCAAGGAAGGCCGTGAAGAGCATGTGCCTTCCACAAGTTCAAAGACTGAGGCCCCCCTTTCCTTAAGCTGCGAGCAATCCAGCAATGTGTTTAACTGTCTGGCCCTGGTGTCAAGAGTGTGGGGCGCCAGTGCCAGGCTGAGTAGAGGTCTGCCATTTATTCCAGTATTATACCTCTACTTGTACTTTGTACGCTTATGTAACTTGCACACATGTCACTTTTTCCTCCTGTAAGGCACCGTTTGCTACCTCTTGTATTTTGTTTGCTCACAATTTTCACTTCTGCCTCTGTAATCTGTTCACTTGTAATTTTCTCCTCATGTATCATTACTGCTCCCATTGTGAAGCGCTCTGACACCTTCGGGTAAAGTCTGCACTATATAAAAATGTATAAAATAATAAATAAAATAAACGTAAGGCCGTGAAGAGCGTACACCTTCCACTAGTAGTTTAAAGTCTGAGGCTGCCCTTTCCTTGAGCTGCGCGCATTCCAGCAATGCATGGAACTGTCTGGGCCTGGTGTCAAGCGCGCGGAGCGCCAGTGCCACAGCATTTCACCACTGCCAGCCCTTCTGTGGTACAAATTAAAAGATTTAGGATGATTATGTAGGATAATTCGGACAAGGGATATGCCTCAATTGGAGGCTGTTCATCATGATTAAAGGTCGCTTGGGTCCTATTTTTTGAAAGAAAAAAAAATGCCCTGTTGCCCCTACAGTTGAGTAGTAAAATCTAGCCACAATTGGTGCTTATTGGGCCACATAGCCTATGATGTCACAATGTGACATCACAAGAAGTAACATCAGATTAGTTAAGATCCCACTCATTGGTTTTTATTAGGTATATATTATAAGTGCATTAAGCAATAAGTACATTATTTGGTTAAAAATATTTTGCTTTACGGTTGTCCTAAAAAAGTGGCACACTCCCAAAGCAAAATGTGGGCCTCAACTAATTTTACAATTTTTTTAAAACCCAGCCATAAAGAAATTGGCAACAAGGAGAAGCATGGTAGTACATCTGTTATGTTTATTTGGTATCAAAGTCTGCGTTTTCTAATATTTAATGTTTGATGTGTTTTATTGGTTAATGTTGAATACAAGTTGTTTTATATCTGATGCATTAATTCTTCTATCCTGGATGACGGGGGCGAGAGTGATCGTAGTAAAAGGGAGGGAGCGGCATTTTTCAATTCTCGCCTAGGGCGGCAAAACACCTAGAAACGGCCCTGAGCTACCTTGAGTTCTAATCCTGGCTGTGCTGTTTAATCCTGATCAAATCACTTTACTTTCCTGTGCCTTGGTTCCCTTATCTTTCAATGTATGGGTGCTGAGACACTTGCTAATGGCTTATATTTTATTTGTTATGTAATTGATACTTTTCTAGTGTGGAGGTAGCTATATGGTAAATCGAGTACTTCTCAATTAGGACGATAAGAGCACCATTCTTTGTGTAAAACTAATTTAACAGTGCTGCCTGTGGGTAGAGTACAAGACGTATATGTAACCTGAGCGTGACTCAAATGCAAGGGGAATCTAATTCAGTGACACCACTGTTAAAAGAATCAACGTTTTACGAATTATGTTTTACTGTGTATCATTGTTTGTTTTTCCTATGTTTCACTATGTTCTAGTAACTGTCATAATTTTTGTTACTTGTAACACGCTGATCCTCATGTAAAGCGCTCGGATACCTCCGGGTCTAGCCAGCGCTATATAAAACTCTGCAAATAAAATAAATAAAAAATAAATGTCAGCCACATTTTTTAAATTGTTATTTTATGTGTTTTATATAGCGCAATCTTGACCCAAATCGGGTATCAGAGCGCTTTGCATAGCACCAGTTGCGTTACATGAGGACACATTCATTTTTGGTTAGGCAAGGGGAGATTAAGTGATTTGCCCAGAATCACAGGATGTTCTGCGTCATTGCCGAGACTCAAACCCAGTTCCCCAGATTCGAGGACGACTGCCCCAGTACATGGAAGGAACTTGGAGGGGGGTGCTGCAATAAAATGTAAGCAGCTACATGCCTGAGCACCCACAGTGTACATGAGGTGGAAAAAATAATAAAATAGTCCTGCCACGAACAGATACACAGAAACAAAGCGTAATGATATTGTACATAGTCCCTGCTCCTGGGAGAAAAAAACGAGGGACAAAGAGGGAGGACAGGTCACTAGCGAGCAATGATTTTTAAAGGACATTAAACAAACAAATGAGAAGCAGGAGGATGGCTTTAGGCCCACAAAGATGTATACTAAAGTATATAAGAGGTTGTATGCCTACGCTCGACCTAAAAACCAGCCTTGGTCCCGAAGAGACCTCAAACTGAAGGGGTCAAAGTGCATCGACTTTCAACCGCATTAAGGGAGTTGATGGAATAAAACCTAGTCTACCTTTTTAGGCAATCAAGAGATAGAGATAGGTACCCTCTAAAAAATCAATGGTTGACACCACCCCTGAATAGATGTGGGCATTAATGAGTCCATATCTTAAAATACAAGAATAATTACTCTTGCAAGAAAGTTTAAGTCTTTGTTATTCTTTTTCAAAGTACAGAATTTGAATTGTATGTGTTGAATATAGTATTGTGAAACAGGTATTCATTGAAGTAATGCCTGTTTACATGTTCTATCAGTTATATTTGAAATGTTATTATGATTTAACTATTGTCTATTTGGGCAAAAAAAAACTTTTGATATGTGATCTAATGTGTGTGATGAACAAAAATACAGAATTATATCCAAAATATTGGGAAATAATAAACCAAGGCTTCAGGTAATAATACTTGAACCTAAACAAATAAAAAAAGTGTGGCAAAATATTCCAGCCAAGGCAACAAATTCTTTTTTTCTCCTAAGAGTGGTCTATGCTTAGGCTAATGTAGAGCTGTAGAGACACAACCCCTCTAGTTTAACCATCTTAGAACAGAGGCATTGGGAAGTTGGTCGTGCTGAACTGTGGAACTTTGTATATGAGATTGTTTACCAAGTAAAAACATTTACAAAATGGATGCCAGTTAGCACAGTGTCCAACCTTTAACAGGACCAAGATGGAATAACCACTTTTGAACACATAAATGACTCCGACTGGTTCCATGACCTTGTGTAACATTCAAATATGTCTATGTTGTTTAGGGGTTTGGCTCCCTTTTGTGTTGAATTCCATAGCACATTTCAGTCTTGTTTCTCCCTGTGAGGACTACATCATGATTTCTAAGCAGGTGGTACATTTGTGGCCCAAGTGACATAGTCGGAGGGACGCTGTTGTTCTATGTTTTTGATGTTGAGTGTGGATAGGAGACTACTGGATAAGGGTTTTTACTCGAGGAGGGTGATGTATTCGCTCACCTAAACTAAGGCAAGTGTAGCATGAATTTGTGGGGTTTTCTTTGGGTGAAACTCCTGTGTTTAAAAAGGGTGAATACCTTTGCTTGGATTGTGAGATGGCACAACTGAAACACGTTGGAGAGTAAACTTTTGGGGTTCAATTAAATCCAAGGCAGCCTGAGTGTCACCTGTCCAGGTTTTATTCTGTCTTAGATTTCCCATAAGAAGTCCCTTGTGTCTCACAGCAGGATGTGTACCTGACATAATGCCTATTTACAGATACAGAATAGTCAGTTTGTCATTTTTTTTGTTAGCAGTTTAATTATTGTTATTGTACTGTTTTAAAGCGTCAAAATGAGATTGCCCCAAATCACCCTATTTTTTAACAGGCTCACTTAATAATACATTTATAGTGCTGCAGTGCTCTTTCAGACTGCAATTCGCTTCTATAGATTTGTCTCAATTTAAACTCAGATAGTTCAGAAAAGTTATCATGGTGTAAAAGTTTCTACTTGCCATCACTGTAAACCCCCTCTTCGTGATCACCACTGACCGAGTTGAATGTAATGAAATACACAAAATAGTTGAAAAACTGCATTCAGTGTATTCGTCTCTTTAACATTTTTTAGGTCAATGCATTCTCTAAAGGTCCTGACACCCAGTGGCGCCTTCCAACACATGTTTCACTTAGTCAACACGTCTTTGTTGTTGTGATCTTTTTTTTTTTTAGAGGCTGCCAACTCGCCCAGTGGTCATTACATCCACTTATACCTTATAACAAGAATAGTTTCGCCTTTTAAGTGTTCCTTGTGATAATACAGCTCTCAATTCATCATGTCATGTATAATCTCTTCAAAAGGTTCCCATATCAATGTTCCTAATCTTACAGTACCCCATGCATCACTATACAATACCTCTGCATATGGTAAATAACATACATCTACCCCACTACAAAAAAACATAAGTTAAAAAGCTATATTATTTACACAACCAATATCTCTAACTTTTACAAATGTGTGTCCTATTGCAAAGGCTTGGTTTGCATGGGATATGGAGTGGAACAAACAGGTTTCACCAGAAACCAATCTTATATGAGGCATGAGGAATACTTGCACAGATTGATTTTTCACTACTTTTGGTCTGGGTTTTTCCTGCACATTCACAGACATATTGCTAATGATGTAGGTCGAGTGGCCTTTGGCTCCACCCCTTTCGATCACTGGCTTTCTTGGACCACCCTTTTTTAGTCATTAGTTTGAAACTTTGTCAAGCATGTCTTGGCTCAGCCAACTGGAGTATAAATATCTTACCTAATGTGATTGGCTGTTTGAGTACCCTTCCACCTCCACTGAAAAAATAAAAAGCGCAAGGTATGTAAATCACATCCAAATAGCTCAATAAAGCTTGTCATGTTTGGAAGAATTAATATTGTGTGGCCTTTCAGGCTGATGACACTACTGATGTATCCATACAGACTCAGTCCATACTGGTTTTTCCACTGTGTTGATGCCAGCAATAAAGTTGTTGAGAGATTCTATTGTTTTAATCATTTAAAAGATTCATCTGTGCAAACAATTGCTACAACTTTGCTATAGGTCCTGAATTTCAAAGATTTAGTGGAGCCCTGCCTTTAGTTGGTTTATTTGTTGAAAACAATCTACAAGAACAATTTTCAAAGACTATGAATCTGTTGACAATTCTGATCAACACACCCATGACCACAGCAGAGTCTGAGTGTAGTTTTTCAACTCAGAGGAGAATAAAAATATTCTTAAGGAACACTATGATAGAGACTCATCTGAATACATTTACCATATTGTCTATAGAAAATTAACTTGTCAGAGATATTCCAGACTTTAATAAGCATACTATGAAGAAGTTTGTCACTCTTAAAGATCTACATGGCAAATGTATGTACAAAAAGTGAACATGATTGGCATTCAATAAACTTTCTTTCATTTTTGACATGTACAACTGTAACGACCGGATTTTCGGACCAGATAGAATCAGACTAGAACACCACCAACCCAGCCGAAACGCAACCACCTCCCTCCTCAGGACCCATCTATTCAGGCACCTGGGTACCTACCTGAGGATGGGGAATTAGCAATATACAAGCTTAGATCTTCTACAACACCACTAAATCTATAGGGATTACTAGGAATACTCACTGATTACTAAGGATGTACATGCCCTACACCATACTCATACCTTATAGTCTCGCAGCAACTCAGACCCAGACTATGCTACCCTCCTACTTATAGTGAAGGGGGCAGTTCCAATAACTTACCATTACACACTGACCACAATCAGTGCTCTCTCAAGCCACAATCCTGTGGGTATACACACTGTGTCCTCCCAGTGCTCTCACTATTTCCTATGTACACAAGCCACAATCCTGTGGGTATACACACTGTGCCCTCCCAGTGCTCTCACTATTTCCTATGTACACAAGCCATAATCCTGTGGGTATACACACTGACCACAATCAGTGCTCACTCAAGCCACAATCTAGTGGGTATACACACTGACCGCAATCAGTGCTCTCATTAACGCCGCTTTCCCTAGAGGCGATCTCACTACACACCGTATCCCCCCGGTGCTCACTCAAACCACAATCTTGTGGGTATACACACTGACCGCAATCAGTGCTCTCATTAACGCCGCTTTCCCTAGAGGCGATCTCACTACACACCGTATCCCCCAGTGCTCACTCAAGCCACAATCTTGTGGGTATACACATCGACTACAGTCAATGCTCTCATTAACGCCGCTACACAACGACGATCACTTTCCTATGAATACCTTCAGCTCTTCATGTTGGGGAATCTCTCACTATTCACTAGAGGTACAATACTACAATATTATGGATCACACAAGAATGGCCGAATTACACGGTGTACAACTTATTCTCTATTTCAAGGGCTCCTCTCTCCCTAATTATTCAGTTACTATTTACCTGAACGGGGGTAGCATCCGTTCATATAATAGCACCTGACTAGAAGAAAGGCTAACTTTACTGTATAAGAATAAAACATACACACTGGTTCACTAAGAACTGGGGTTCCTTTATTATAACAATATGAACAATATAATACTGCACTATAACACATAGCCTGAAAAGTAAAAGGGGAATAGACACATACACAGATCTGTATTATAATGGAAAGCTTTATTACTATAACACATCCACATGTAACTAGCAGGGACTGTAAATAGCTAAAGAGGGAATGGATTATACTGCACACCGCTGAAAGGAAAAAGGATTAGCAATACAGTAGGGACAAGGTTAATGTTTAAGTGTAAAGCAAACTAATATAACAGGACAGATATCACCTGATTAGTATGAAGTCTTGCTCTAGCTGTCATCTGGGTTCCTCTCTCGTCTGTGCCTTAGCTCATCTCAGATTCTCCCCTGCACTCTTGGACACACATCTGCGCTGATCACTCTGCACTGGATTCCTCTCCCCCACGAACTGTCTTCACCTTCAAACTTCAGTCTAATTATATAGTTTCTGCCGCTCTGATAACCGTTCGCTCCACTAGCTTCTTCACTCTGTCTGATTATCCCAGCTCCAATGTCCAACTCACTCCAGCTGCTCCCACAGACTAATCCACGATATAACTTCAGTCTCTTCCAAAAGGCATCACTTCAGACTCCAGCTGATCACAACTCCTTCTGATAAGTAACTGCTTCTGACTGCTTTCTTCAGCTCCAAACATCATCTGCCTTCTCTCTGTTCCAAACACCGACTCACTTTTCTCTCCAGCTTCAACTGACTTCTCTCCCTCCAAGCATTAACTGAATGACTTCTCTCAGTTCCAAGCATCAACTCACTGCTCTCTCCAGCTTCAACTGACTTCTTCTCTCTCTGGCTCCAACTCACTGACTAACTCCTTCTCTTCTGCACTTTACTAATATGGAATGCTCTCTCCTCATGGAAAGTTCCAGTCATCAGCCTGCCACCCATCAGATCCCTGCACCACTCCGCGTCAAGGACACACTCCCAGCCGGCCGGCCTTTTGTGGTGTCTTTGACACAAAGAAAAATACAGTTCACCGATAAGGGCCGGCCCAGGCCGGTTCCCTCCAAGTGAACAACAGGCTTAACTATAAACATCACCTTTACCCTGCAAGCATCTCAATCTGCAGAGGCAGAAAGCAAAATGGAGTCTCTCTGGTTCTGGGCCTTGTAGGCCCGAAAAGGACTTAACTCTATCAGAATACATACACAAACCATACTAATATGTAATATAAAGTCAGGACTACAGAATCCACCCTCTACTATAGGTAGGATGATGAAAGGACACATAATTATGTCAAAGGCAATAGGCAATAGATGGATTAGAGTCAAGAATAAGGGATCTATCATCATATAAAGCAGCTATCCTCTAGTTTATGCTTCTAGGTCTGAAAAGGGGCCTACAAAGGACCAACACAAGCTAAGAATAGGGATCTAGGATGGTAGCAACTTAAAGTCACCATCACTCAGAAAAGAGCCAAAAACCTGGTCACTACAACAACTAAACAGAATAACACATTTTTTCAGCATTCTTGCTATAGTGCTTTACAAACCACATTCAGTTGCTGGTATATGGTTTAAGTATTCGTCAAGAAAGATTTGTACACTCTTCATTTTTTCCTTCGTTTGAGTTTGTGTAGCTATTCTGTGTGTGTGGTCTTTATTTGGTGGTTCTGCTTAAAAATGTTCATTTTAAAATTACTATTCCTTGTTTAATATTATTGTTTAAATATAAAGAGTAGAAATCAAGCTTTGTCACTTTAACATATTTGTGTTTAATTAACAATGTTTTCTTACCATGTTATCCCTTGTGTGTGTTTTTATTTATTTGCTAGTGCCAAATTAAAGTTTACATTTTATACACTTTTTTCTTTTGCACATTAAATGTGAACTACTTTATTCACTTGTTTTTTCTTGTTATGCTATGTATGTTTTTATGTTTACATTTATGCTATAATATTTATCTTTCAATTTAAAAGTTAAACTTATTTTGTTAAATCTTTTTTTCTGTATTATAATTTTCGAAACACGGAATAAAACTTGTCTGCCACTTTCGTTACATCCCTTCTTTTCCATGAAAATCTTGTCAGGTTTGTACATGATTTGCGCCTCAATTTGTGTTATGTGAACCTTCTGTCTGTGTACATTTATAGCATATAAATGTTATATTTTACAAAGTAAACACACTTTGCTACAATACTATTTCTATTCATCTGGCTAATACAAAAAAAAATTAGGGATGAAATGCAATGGATGGATCTGTTGTTCGGCATCTAATTTTTAAAGTGTTTGCCATGTACAGTGTTACGAATGGTCTGGGCCATGATGACTTGAGTAACGAATATAGTAAAGAGGCAGAGATGTGTTACAGGTAAGTGCCAATTTCAGTTAGTGGAATGTGCTTGGTTCTGGGGCCATTTTGCATCTAACCAGTTTGAGGATTGTGCACATTTTAGATTTTTTTTCCAATATTTTCTCCACACTTGTGCTTTACCATGGTATATTTGGATCTCCTTTTTATCAAGAATTGGTAGTCAATATGAGAGGTAAAAGCCATCATTTGAATCGATTTTAAAAATATATATATATCTTGTTGGGGGAGAACCCCACCCGTACCCTACTTTTGTATGTCTAGCTCACTCACTCCGCACATTATATTCGGGTACAATATTTTCGCCCCTCTACTTTCAAAATCCACCAGCTGCCACTGGTTTTCAGATGAAAGCGACAGAGTTAGTGCTCAAGGGAAGGAGTTAGCTCTCAATTACTTGGCCTGGGACGCCCCCATGATGCTGCTAGCGAGAGTGGTAATTTGTTAGAAAGCACTCTTTTTTCTGGAGTGATAAGCTGTATCAGCCGGCGGCAGCAGGCCTCGCACAAGGATGATGGCATGACAGATTGATGCTGCTTCCCAAGATTGGTTCTGCAATGTTGTGGCACTTCTGAGACATCTGAAGCTGGAGTCCTGGTCTGGTGGAGAAGAGACAACTGCTTCGTATGCCTTGATGCACTCTGATATAAAGTAAGGCGCTCCCACGCGGCAATAAGAGAAATCCTGGTTCCAAATGGTCCCTCACCCCACAGTGCACCTGAGGACTCTGCAGTCAAGGCCCAGGTTTCAGGTCCTAAATAAATGCAAACTGTTGACAACATATAAAAATTGCCTTTTCATAAATACAACATCTTGGAGTGGTTTGCAGTTTTCAGAAGATAAGACAAAGCTTATGAGGAATACTGGACATGTATAGTCACACAATAAATACAATGTAACCCGCATTGTAACTCCAGTTTGTTGAGAGCGGCGATTCCTATGAAAGCTTTTTCGTGTCTAATGTGATTTACTCTGAACTTGGGTTTTTCACTCAAAAAAACCCCACAGCAAAACAACTGCAAGGCAGTGTCAGAAGGCCCCCTGGCCGATGGCATCTTTTATGTGATTTGAATTGTATTTAAATCACTGTTTCTTTGCTGGCCATATAGGTATGGAAATCGGATTCCAGGGACAGACAGGGTGCTTGTGTTGAGTGAAGGCAAAGATGAGGGTTGGGTGGAATAATGAAAAGACTACACTAAGTTTTGCCGGTTCATAGATGTTCCAACTAGTTTACCTTTAATTGAACATTTTCCTTCCCACAATGACCTCTTTCTATTTCTTTTACAGTTAATGTCTACCCTGCCTTTAGTCTACCTCGCTGGCACCTTTAAAACATGTTCTTTCGACGAATGCCAGACCCCTCACCCCCCCCCCCCTTTTCCAGAAGCTGTATTTGGTGAACAAAGGCAAAATTATGCAAGGCATTTGACTCCCATGAGTCTTTTCGTCCTGGCCACCGCTGCCATCAGTTTCCGTCCCTGTTGCCACAGTAACTGAGGGGACTTAAGTCTTGCTGCTGAAATGGCAGCAAAGTGCACGTCACACCCGATATTTCACAGCCATAATTAAAATACTTTCTAACGGAGTGGCAGAAAGCGATCCCCAAACAAACTCTAGGCTCTGCTTTGTTCATAATTTCCACCTTTAAAAGCCTCACTGAGGACTGAATGTCAGTGTTTTTCAACTATACTGGTGACAGATAACTGGTAACAGTTGCTGTTATAAGGTTTAAGTATTCGTCAAGAAAGATTTGTACACTCTTCATTTTTTCCTTCGTTTGAGTTTGTGTAGCTATTCTGTGTGTGTGGTCTTTATTTGGTTGTTCTGCTTAAACATGTTCATTTTAAAATTACTATTCCTTGTTTAATATTATTGTTTAAATATAAAGAGTAGAAATCAAGCTTTGTCACTTTAACATATTTGTGTTTAATTAACAATGTTTTCTTACCATGTTATCCCTTGTGTGTGTTTTTATTTATTTGCTAGTGCCAAATTAAAGTTTACATTTTATACACTTTTTTCTTTTGCACATTAAATGTGAACTACTTTATTCACTTGTTTTTTCTTGTTATGCTATGTATGTTTTTATGTTTACATTTATGCTATAATATTTATCTTTCAATTTAAAAGTTAAACTTATTTTGTTAAATCTTTTTTTCTGTATTATAATTTTCGAAACACGGAATAAAACTTGTCTGCCACTTTTGGTACATCCCTTCTTTTCCATGAAAATCTTGTCAGGTTTGTACATGCTTTGCGCCTCAATTTGTGTTATGTGAACCTTCTGTCTGTGTACATTTATAGCATATAAATGTTATATTTTACAAAGTAAACACACTTTGCTACAATACTATTTCTATTCATCTGGCTAATACAAAAAAAAATTAGGGGTGAAATGCAATGGATGGATCTGTCTTTCGGCATCTAATTTTCAAAGTGTTTGCCATGTACAGTGTTACGAATGGTCTGGGCCATGATGACTTGAGTAACGAATATAGTAAAGAGGCAGAGATGTGTTACAGGTAAGTGCCAATTTCATTTAGTGGAATGTGCTTGGTTCTGGGGCCATTTTGCATCTAACCAGTTTGAGGATTGTGAACATTTTAGATTTTTTTTCCAATATTTTCTCCACACTTGTGCTTTACCATGGTATATTTGTATCTCCTTTTTATCAAGAATTGGTAGTCAATATGGGAGGTAAAAGCCATCATTTGAATCGATTTTAAAAATATATATATATCTTGTTGGGGGAGAACCCCACCCGTACCCTACTTTTGTATGTCTAGCTCACTCACTCCGCACATTATATTCGGGTACAATATTTTCGCCCCTCTACTTTCAAAATCCACCAGCTGCCACTGGTTTTCAGACGAAAGCGACAGAGTTAGTGCTCAAGGGAAGGAGTTAGCTCTCAATTACTTGGCCTGGGACGCCCCCATGATGCTGCTAGCGAGAGTGGTAATTTGTTAGAAAGCACTCTTTTTTCTGGAGTGATAAGCTGTATCAGCCGGCGGCCACAGGCCTCGCACAAGGATGATGGCATGACAGATTGATGCTGCTTCCCAAGATTGGTTCTGCAATGTTGTGGCACTTCTGAGACATGTGAAGCTGGAGTCCTGGTCTGGTGGAGAAGAGACAACTGCTTCGTATGCCTTGATGCACTCTGATATAAAGTAAGGCGCTCCCACGCGGCAATAAGAGAAGTCCTGGTTCCAAATGGTCCCTCACCCCACAGTGCACCTGAGGACTCTGCAGTCAAGGCCCAGGTTTCAGGTCCTAAATAAATGCAAACTGTTGGCAACATATAAAAATTGCCTTTTCATAAATACAACATCTTGGAGTGGTTTGCAGTATTCAGAAGATAAGACAAAGCTTATGAGGAATACTGGACATGTATAGTCACACAATAAATACAATGTAACCCGCATTGTAACTCCAGTTTTTTGAGAGCGGCGATTCCTATGAAAGCTTTTTCGTGTCTAATGTGATTTACTCTGAACTTGGGTTTTTCACCCAAAAAACCCCACAGCAAAACAACTGCAAGGCAGTGTCAGAAGGCCCCCTGGCCGATGGCATCTTTTATGTGATTTGAATTGTATTTAAATCACTGTTTCTTTGCTGGCCATATAGGTATGGAAATCGGATTCCAGGGACAGACAGGGTGCTTGTGTTGAGTGAAGGCAAAGATGAGGGTTGGGTGGAATAATGAAAAGACTACACTAAGTTTTGCCGGTTCATAGATGTTCCAACTAGTTTACCTTTAATTGAACATTTTCCTTCCCACAATGACCTCTTTCTATTTCTTTTACAGTTAATGTCTACCCTGCCTTTAGTCTACCTCGCTGGCACCTTTAAAACATGTTCTTTCGACGAATGCCAGACCCCTCACCCCCCCCCCCCCTTTTCCAGAAGCTGTATTTGGTGAACAAAGGCAAAATTATGCAAGGCATTTGACTCCCATGAGTCTTTTCGTCCTGGCCACCGCTGCCATCAGTTTCCGTCCCTGTTGCCACAGTAACTGAGGGGACTTAAGTCTTGCTGCTGAAATGGCAGCAAAGTGCACGTCACAGCCGATATTTCACAGCCATAATTAAAATACTTTCTAACGGAGTGGCAGAAAGCGATCCCCAAACAAACTCTAGGCTCTGCTTTGTTCATAATTTCCACCTTTAAAAGCCTCACTGAGGACTGAATGTCAGTGTTTTTCAACTATACTGGTGACAGATAACTGGTAACAGTTGCTGTTATAAGGTTTAAGTATTCGTCAAGAAAGATTTGTACACTCTTCATTTTTTCCTTCGTTTGAGTTTGTGTAGCTATTCTGTGTGTGTGGTCTTTATTTGGTTGTTCTGCTTAAAAATGTTCATTTTAAAATTACTATTCCTTGTTTAATATTATTGTTTAAATATAAAGAGTAGAAATCAAGCTTTGTCACTTTAACATATTTGTGTTTAATTAACAATGTTTTCTTACCATGTTATCCCTTGTGTGTGTTTTTATTTATTTGCTAGTGCCAAATTAAAGTTTACATTTTATACACTTTTTTCTTTTGCACATTAAATGTGAACTACTTTATTCACTTGTTTTTTCTTGTTATGCTATGTATGTTTTTATGTTTACATTTATGCTATAATATTTATCTTTCAATTTAAAAGTTAAACTTATTTTGTTAAATCTTTTTTTCTGTATTATAATTTTCGAAACACGGAATAAAACTTGTCTGCCACTTTTGGTACATCCCTTCTTTTCCATGAAAATCTTGTCAGGTTTGTACATGCTTTGCGCCTCAATTTGTGTTATGTGAACCTTCTGTCTGTGTACATTTATAGCATATAAATGTTATATTTTACAAAGTAAACACACTTTGCTACAATACTATTTCTATTCATCTGGCTAATACAAAAAAAAATTAGGGGTGAAATGCAATGGATGGATCTGTCTTTCGGCATCTAATTTTCAAAGTGTTTGCCATGTACAGTGTTTCGAATGGTCTGGGCCATGATGACTTGAGTAACGAATATAGTAAAGAGGCAGAGATGTGTTACAGGTAAGTGCCAATTTCATTTAGTGGAATGTGCTTGGTTCTGGGGCCATTTTGCATCTAACCAGTTTGAGGATTGTGAACATTTTAGATTTTTTTTCCAATATTTTCTCCACACTTGTGCTTTACCATGGTATATTTGTATCTCCTTTTTATCAAGAATTGGTAGTCAATATGGGAGGTAAAAGCCATCATTTGAATCGATGTTAAAAATATATATATATCTTGTTGGGGGAGAACCCCACCCGTACCCTACTTTTGTATGTCTAGCTCACTCACTCCGCACATTATATTCGGGTACAATATTTTCGCCCCTCTACTTTCAAAATCCACCAGCTGCCACTGGTTTTCAGACGAAAGCGACAGAGTTAGTGCTCAAGGGAAGGAGTTAGCTCTCAATTACTTGGCCTGGGACGCCCCCATGATGCTGCTAGCGAGAGTGGTAATTTGTTAGAAAGCACTCTTTTTTCTGGAGTGATAAGCTGTATCAGCCGGCGGCCACAGGCCTCGCACAAGGATGATGGCATGACAGATTGATGCTGCTTCCCAAGATTGGTTCTGCAATGTTGTGGCACTTCTGAGACATGTGAAGCTGGAGTCCTGGTCTGGTGGAGAAGAGACAACTGCTTCGTATGCCTTGATGCACTCTGATATAAAGTAAGGCGCTCCCACGCGGCAATAAGAGAAGTCCTGGTTCCAAATGGTCCCTCACCCCACAGTGCACCTGAGGACTCTGCAGTCAAGGCCCAGGTTTCAGGTCCTAAATAAATGCAAACTGTTGGCAACATATAAAAATTGCCTTTTCATAAATACAACATCTTGGAGTGGTTTGCAGTATTCAGAAGATAAGACAAAGCTTATGAGGAATACTGGACATGTATAGTCACACAATAAATACAATGTAACCCGCATTGTAACTCCAGTTTTTTGAGAGCGGCGATTCCTATGAAAGCTTTTTCGTGTCTAATGTGATTTACTCTGAACTTGGGTTTTTCACCCAAAAAACCCCACAGCAAAACAACTGCAAGGCAGTGTCAGAAGGCCCCCTGGCCGATGGCATCTTTTATGTGATTTGAATTGTATTTAAATCACTGTTTCTTTGCTGGCCATATAGGTATGGAAATCGGATTCCAGGGACAGACAGGGTGCTTGTGTTGAGTGAAGGCAAAGATGAGGGTTGGGTGGAATAATGAAAAGACTACACTAAGTTTTGCCGGTTCATAGATGTTCCAACTAGTTTACCTTTAATTGAACATTTTCCTTCCCACAATGACCTCTTTCTATTTCTTTTACAGTTAATGTCTACCCTGCCTTTAGTCTACCTCGCTGGCACCTTTAAAACATGTTCTTTCGACGAATGCCAGACCCCTCACCCCCCCCCCCCCTTTTCCAGAAGCTGTATTTGGTGAACAAAGGCAAAATTATGCAAGGCATTTGACTCCCATGAGTCTTTTCGTCCTGGCCACCGCTGCCATCAGTTTCCGTCCCTGTTGCCACAGTAACTGAGAGGACTTAAGTCTTGCTGCTGAAATGGCAGCAAAGTGCACGTCACAGCCGATATTTCACAGCCATAATTAAAATACTTTCTAACGGAGTGGCAGAAAGCGATCCCCAAACAAACTCTAGGCTCTGCTTTGTTCATAATTTCCACCTTTAAAAGCCTCACTAAGGACTGAATGTCAGTGTTTTTCAACTATACTGGTGACAGATAACTGGTAACAGTTGCTGTTATAAGGTTTAAGTATTCGTCAAGAAAGATTTGTACACTCTTCATTTTTTCCTTCGTTTGAGTTTGTGTAGCTATTCTGTGTGTGTGGTCTTTATTTGGTTGTTCTGCTTAAAAATGTTCATTTTAAAATTACTATTCCTTGTTTAATATTATTGTTTAAATATAAAGAGTAGAAATCAAGCTTTGTCACTTTAACATATTTGTGTTTAATTAACAATGTTTTCTTACCATGTTATCCCTTGTGTGTGTTTTTATTTATTTGCTAGTGCCAAATTAAAGTTTACATTTTATACACTTTTTTCTTTTGCACATTAAATGTGAACTACTTTATTCACTTGTTTTTTCTTGTTATGCTATGTATGTTTTTATGTTTACATTTATGCTATAATATTTATCTTTCAATTTAAAAGTTAAACTTATTTTGTTAAATCTTTTTTTCTGTATTATAATTTTCGAAACACGGAATAAAACTTGTCTGCCACTTTTGGTACATCCCTTCTTTTCCATGAAAATCTTGTCAGGTTTGTACATGCTTTGCGCCTCAATTTGTGTTATGTGAACCTTCTGTCTGTGTACATTTATAGCATATAAATGTTATATTTTACAAAGTAAACACACTTTGCTACAATACTATTTCTATTCATCTGGCTAATACAAAAAAAAATTAGGGGTGAAATGCAATGGATGGATCTGTCTTTCGGCATCTAATTTTCAAAGTGTTTGCCATGTACAGTGTTACGAATGGTCTGGGCCATGATGACTTGAGTAACGAATATAGTAAAGAGGCAGAGATGTGTTACAGGTAAGTGCCAATTTCATTTAGTGGAATGTGCTTGGTTCTGGGGCCATTTTGCATCTAACCAGTTTGAGGATTGTGAACATTTTAGATTTTTTTTCCAATATTTTCTCCACACTTGTGCTTTACCATGGTATATTTGTATCTCCTTTTTATCAAGAATTGGTAGTCAATATGGGAGGTAAAAGCCATCATTTGAATCGATTTTAAAAATATATATATATCTTGTTGGGGGAGAACCCCACCCGTACCCTACTTTTGTATGTCTAGCTCACTCACTCCGCACATTATATTCGGGTACAATATTTTCGCCCCTCTACTTTCAAAATCCACCAGCTGCCACTGGTTTTCAGACGAAAGCGACAGAGTTAGTGCTCAAGGGAAGGAGTTAGCTCTCAATTACTTGGCCTGGGACGCCCCCATGATGCTGCTAGCGAGAGTGGTAATTTGTTAGAAAGCACTCTTTTTTCTGGAGTGATAAGCTGTATCAGCCGGCGGCCACAGGCCTCGCACAAGGATGATGGCATGACAGATTGATGCTGCTTCCCAAGATTGGTTCTGCAATGTTGTGGCACTTCTGAGACATGTGAAGCTGGAGTCCTGGTCTGGTGGAGAAGAGACAACTGCTTCGTATGCCTTGATGCACTCTGATATAAAGTAAGGCGCTCCCACGCGGCAATAAGAGAAGTCCTGGTTCCAAATGGTCCCTCACCCCACAGTGCACCTGAGGACTCTGCAGTCAAGGCCCAGGTTTCAGGTCCTAAATAAATGCAAACTGTTGGCAACATATAAAAATTGCCTTTTCATAAATACAACATCTTGGAGTGGTTTGCAGTATTCAGAAGATAAGACAAAGCTTATGAGGAATACTGGACATGTATAGTCACACAATAAATACAATGTAACCCGCATTGTAACTCCAGTTTTTTGAGAGCGGCGATTCCTATGAAAGCTTTTTCGTGTCTAATGTGATTTACTCTGAACTTGGGTTTTTCACCCAAAAAACCCCACAGCAAAACAACTGCAAGGCAGTGTCAGAAGGCCCCCTGGCCGATGGCATCTTTTATGTGATTTGAATTGTATTTAAATCACTGTTTCTTTGCTGGCCATATAGGTATGGAAATCGGATTCCAGGGACAGACAGGGTGCTTGTGTTGAGTGAAGGCAAAGATGAGGGTTGGGTGGAATAATGAAAAGACTACACTAAGTTTTGCCGGTTCATAGATGTTCCAACTAGTTTACCTTTAATTGAACATTTTCCTTCCCACAATGACCTCTTTCTATTTCTTTTACAGTTAATGTCTACCCTGCCTTTAGTCTACCTCGCTGGCACCTTTAAAACATGTTCTTTCGACGAATGCCAGACCCCTCACCCCCCCCCCCCTTTTCCAGAAGCTGTATTTGGTGAACAAAGGCAAAATTATGCAAGGCATTTGACTCCCATGAGTCTTTTCGTCCTGGCCACCGCTGCCATCAGTTTCCGTCCCTGTTGCCACAGTAACTGAGGGGACTTAAGTCTTGCTGCTGAAATGGCAGCAAAGTGCACGTCACACCCGATATTTCACAGCCATAATTAAAATACTTTCTAACGGAGTGGCAGAAAGCGATCCCCAAACAAACTCTAGGCTCTGCTTTGTTCATAATTTCCACCTTTAAAAGCCTCACTGAGGACTGAATGTCAGTGTTTTTCAACTATACTGGTGACAGATGTGTCCTGAATTCCTCAATATTTTTGCTAAAGCTCTGCAGATGGTTCAGTGTAGTATGGGGTGTTGCTATGTTTGGCAGTGGTCAGCTCTTTTCACAGGATGGGTTGTTCTTTTTCATTTTACACGCTGCAGTTGCTGCCCCTGATTAATACCAGAATCTATTTAACCTTTGACCATGGGTTCAATGTCTGCCTGTCATAAAGTAGCCATGTGCAGTTGTTCGCCCATAAACAATGGCGCCATCGATGCAGGCAAGGAGGATACCCCTCCCCCCGCTGCCACCTCTGCCCTAGACTCCTGGGTTGGTTGTAAAAGGTAACTGAGCTGCAGTGCACCACTCACAACACCAAACATTGGTGCCGCTGCACCTGCTGCACTAATAATGATTACCACCTTCATAATTGTTTACATTTAACTACAACCAATGTTGGCAACTGCTGCGTGTGCAGTCAAGAGAGCAGTCAGAAAATTAAAATACTCCCCCCTTTAACCCAAAGCTATGATGTCACCAAGCAAGTGAGCCTGCCCCTCCATTGAAGAGCTCCCCTGTCTCTTCCATCCAAGTCAGTCAAGTCAAGTCATAAAATTTGTATAGCGCACTACATACCCAGAGGGTTTCAAGGCGCTTAGGAAGGGAAGGGGGATTATTTGTCAAATATCCACGTTTTTAAGCTGCTTTCTGAACGCTAGGTGATTCTGGGTGAGGGGAAGGTAGGCGGGGAGTGAGTTCCATGTTTTGGCAGCCAAGTATGAAAAAGATCTGCCTCCCATGGTGGTCTTGTTGATGCGAGGTACAGTGGCGAAGGCTTGGCTGGAAGAGCGAAGTTGGCGGGAGGGGGTGTAGAAGGACAGTCGAGAGTTGAGGCAATCTGGACCGATGTCGTAGAGTGATTTGTGTGCGTGGGTAAGCAGTCGGAAAGTGATCCTCTTATTGACGGGTAGCCAGTGGAGGTCTTTAAGGTGACCAGAGATGTGTTCGTTTCGTGGGATGTCTAATATGAGCCTGGCTGAGGCGTTTTGGATTCGTTGTAGTTTCTTCTGGAGTTTAGCGGTGGTACCTGCGTAGAGGGTGTTTCCGTAGTCCAGTCGGCTCGTGACTAGAGCGTGGGTGACTGTTTTCCTTGTTTCGGAGGGTATCCAGCGAAATGTTTTTCTGAGCATGCGAAGAATGTTAAAGCAGGAAGAGGATACGGCGTTGACTTGTCTGTTCATTGAGAGTGAAGAGTCCAGGATGACGCCAAGGTTCCGTGCGTGGTCTGTCGGGATGGGTGCTTTTCCGAGGGCTTCCGGCCACCAGGAGTCGTCCCATGCAGAGGGGGATGAACCTAAGATGAGCACTTCTGTTTTGTTAAGTTTCAGACGGCTTTGTTTCATCCATTCGGCGACTTCTTTCATTCCTTCGTGTAAGTTAGTTTTGGCGGTGCTGGGGTCCTTGGTGAGAGAAAGGATTAGTTGAGTGTCATCCGCGTAAGAGATGATGTTGAGGTTGTGTTGGCGGGCGATGGTCGCGAGGGGGCTCATGTATACGTTGAAGAGGGTGGGACTGAGTGAGGATCCTTGAGGTACGCCGCAGATGATTTCAGAGGCTTCGGACTTGAATGGTGGGAGGCGGACTCTCTGGGTTCTTCCTGTGAGGAACGAGGTGATCCATTCCAGTGCCTTTCCTTGAATTCCGATGTTTCTGAGGCGTTGTAAAAGGGTGCTGTGGCAGACTGTGTCGAAGGCTGCAGAGAGGTCGAGGAGGATGAGGGCGACTGTGTCTCCATTGTCCAGTAGAGTTCGAATGTCGTCTGTTGCTGCGATGAGGGCGGTCTCAGTGCTGTGTTTGGCTCGGAAGCCAGATTGTGAGGGGTCGAGTGATTTGTTGGCTTCGAGGAAGGTGGCGAGCTGGTTGTTGACGGCTTTTTCGATGACTTTGGCCGGGAAAGGAAGAAGCGAGATGGGGCGGTAGTTTTTGAGTTCGGTGGGGTCTGCTGTTGGTTTTTTCAGAAGGGCGGTGAGTTCAGCGTGTTTCCAGTCTTCCGGGAAGGTGGCGGAGTTGAGGGAGCAGTTGATGACATCTCGGAGGTGCGGAGCTATGACAGAGTCTGCTTTGTTGAAGATGTGGTGAGGGCATGGGTCTGTGGGGGATCCAGAGTGGATGGAATTCATCAGGCGTATGGTGTCCTCCGTGGAGATTGGGTTCCAGGCGTTAAGGGTGTTTGCGGGGGGAAGATGGTCAGCAGATGGTAGGGTGGGTTGGCTTCCGGGTTGGTTGTCAAAGCTGTTGTGGATGTCAGCAATCTTGTTGTGGAAAAAAGAGGCTAGGGAGTCGCAGAGGGTTTGAGAGGGGGTGATGTCGTTGGAGTTGGCCGAGGGGTTGGAAAATTCCTTGACGATGTTGAAAAGTTCCTTGCTGTTGTGGGCGTTGTTGTCAAGTCGATCCTTGAATGCTGTTTTCTTGGCTTTTCGGATCAGTTGGTGGTGAGTACGGGTGGCGCTTTTGAAGGCGTCCTTGTTGCTGGTGGATGGGTCTTTTTTCCAGGCCTTTTCAAGGGAGCGGCAGAGTTTCTTGGACTTCTTGAGATCATCGTTGAACCATGAGGCCTTCTTGTTGCCAAGTTTGTGTTGACGTTTTTTCAGTGGTGATAAAGTGTCAGCGGTGTTGGATAGCCAAAGGGTGAGGTTGGAGGCGGCTTCGTTGGCGTTAGAAGAGAGGGCTGGGGAGGTTTGAAGGAGCGATGTGGAGATCTGATCCGTGGTGATTTTGTTCCAGTTTCTTTGTAGAGTTGGTTGGAGGTGGATGCTGGGTTTCGGCTTGTTGTAGGTGAAGTGAACGCAGCTGTGGTCAGTCCAGATGAGGTCCGTAGTGTGGCTGAAGGAGACGTGGTTGCTGGAGGTGAAAATGGGGTCGAGTGTGTGACCTGCGATGTGGGTGGGGGAAGTGACCAGTTGTTTAAGTCCGAGGTTGGCGAGGTTGTCTAAGAGGGTGGCGGTGTTGCGGTCGTTGATCTTTTCAAGGTGGAAGCATCTATCCATTCTTGTGTTAACCGTCCCATCCAACTGCTAATATCTGCCATTTCACCTTTATATTCTGACATCCATTTATTCGTGCATTTATTATTAAATCGTTCACAATTCCATTCATCTGTTTGCCAACCTATCAATAGGTCCATTCATACATCCAGCATCTATGCATGCATGCATATATCTGTGCGTCCATTCATCCATCCATCCGTCCGTCCATCCATCCATCCTGATATTTCTCTTCACTCTCCCATCCTTCCACCCGCCCATCCACCTAGCCTTTCGCTCATCCTTTCTCCCACTCATCCATCCACCAACTTTATCCATCTAGCCTTCCTATCCTCCTTCTTACATTTCTTTAACCTCTCCTTCCTTTCAACCTTCCACCCTTCTCTCCTTTTCTATGAACTCATTTTTCTTTAGGTTAATTATGAACTTTTGACTGCCGAGTTGCAGACAGGAGAAGTGCTTAAAGAACCCCCCCCGAACACCCCCCATGCTGTAGTTGCTAGAGTGGGGGGTTCCTGACGCCCCAGCGTGCAGTGCACGGATCCCTACCATTGAAGGGATCTTTGCTTGAACTAATACTTATGTAAATTGGTGAGAATACCTTCTTCTACCCAACTTATTAGTATTGCTCAAATCCCTACATCAGACTCATGGTCTAATAGCGTTTGTGTATCTAGATGATACTTGTAATTTCTGTTCACACGACACATTTTGGGGCATATCAGCAACAAATGGCAATAAATATCGCAAAGCGCGCATATCGCTTTTATATTTATCGCCGTCTATCGCTGGAATTTATCACCCAGTTAGCACGTTATCAACAAAGCGTTACTCCAGTACGACAATGTTACAGCGATATCCAGGGAAATGGGACTACATCGCCGGAAAACCAGCGATGTTGCACTCAAAACAGCGATAGCCTTGGTGATACTACTCTGTGGTCCTATCATCATAATCCACCTCCCATGTTAGGTATCCCTTAGTCAGGAATTTAACAGACATTAAATTTCTGCATTAAGGCATAGTTAACACGATGATTATTATCGCTAAGGCTCTTTGCTGATATTGCAAAGCAGTCTTAGTGATAATTTCCCATGTAGTTATCCCAGCCACGCCTACTTTGCATCTCATTAGCGATGTTTATCGCTGAGATGCCAGGCATTGGGAATTCGGCAGCTAACATGCGCTAATGCATGTTAGCGCCGCCTTGTTGATAGGGTGTTAAAATTATTATCGGAACCCTTCTCTATTTTCCGATACAGACACGGAAAGTAGCTCATCTAGCTGCTAGAAAATTGGAAGAAGAGATTAAGGAGAGAGAGGAAGCCAAGCGGAAACAAGATTCCGAAACATCGAGTCAGTGTCCTGTTAGAACGCCCTCTACGCTTTACCCTGAATTACCCTTGAAACAGCGAGCCAACGATGATCTCTTATTAGGTCCTCCGATCATCTACATGCCCCCTCCATATGCCCCTTCCCAACCATTAGCACAGCACCCACCGCCCCCAAGTACAGACGAGAGTAGCACCAGGGCCTCGGACCCCATGGCCTCCGCGCCGGCCGAACCCCTTGTACTAGATACAGCACAAGCAACAATGTTAGATGATCCTGAGACCCGAAGGACAGATTCCACAAGAATGAACAGGTTGAGCAAAGATGAGCGAGCAGGGATTGACAAGGTAGTGAGGACACTAGTAGAACGAAAGGAGAGTGAGGAACACATCATGGATATGTTCAACTCATATGCTGGGAGCCACAGACGACACTTTGTTGTACGATTATGTTATCATGCCCTAAACGCGTATGAGGATTGATATCAAGACAAAGGGCCCGAGGGCCTAACGACTCTATATAGAAAGGTCGATATCGGAGATGAGGGTGAGAGTGATGTGACGGACCTCCTTGTACGAATGCTCGAGGTTTTCCGCCACCTCACTGGACAAGGGTTGGCAGCTAAACCTACGATACCTGTAGCAACCGAACTACGAACAGAACAAGCTAGCACCATGATGCCGATAAGAGAGGCTGATCCCTACTGGGTTCCCCCACGAGGTCAGGGAACACACGATGATGTTAACCATCAGGATGCAAGAGGGAGGGTAATGTATAACCACGTTCCGAAAATCTCTGCCCGATTTGCGGAAAAACCCCACTGCCTTCTACACTGAACTAGGTACAGCCCTAGGTTCCACGATTATGACTCTAGCTGACATCGACTTGTTTTTCGGGTTATGTCTGCCAGCTGATGTGTGGAAGCAAATCCGGAAAGTCGACCATCTTGAGCTGTTCCGACATACCTGGTCACAACTCAATGGCATAGATAGACAACGAGAGCCTGGACAGAAGCCTCTGAAACCCATTTTAGAACTCCCAGACAAAATTGTACAGAAATTGAAAACCCTGATCCCTGAAAAGAAAGTAGACTGGTCGATAGTGACGGCCTGTCGCCAGAAACCCCAGGAAGACGTGTCAGAATTTTTCTCCCGATTTGAGACAGTGTTTTCCGATTACAGTGGCCAGGACATGACCTCTGCAACCGGACACCACCTATTTGTCCAGAACTACGTCAAAGGTCTGTCGCAGGAAGTCTCTCAGAAACTGCAAGCCAGTGAGAGTAGTTGGGTAGCCTCCAAACCCGCGGCAATCCTCCAGATGGCTCAATATTATGAGCACCAGAAAAACGAGAATGACAGAGCGACGGAGAGAAAGAAAAAGGACTTGAAGGAAAGGGTGATGATTGCACAGTTGCAAGGGGTGACTATAGGACGAGAGTAGTACAAGGGAAACTACCAGACGAATGCCCCTAGGAACCCACCCCCTAAAGACCGTACTCCTGCACCCCATGTTGGACGTAAAGACATTAGCGAAGACCAATGCGCATTTTGCAAGGGATTCAGCCACTGGAAATCCCAGTGTCCGGTTTTGTTGGAGATGATTAAGAATAGGGACCCCCGAGACGTAGCGGGTGGTCCGAGAAATAGAGGTCAGGGGCGAGGGTCCACAAATGATACGAATAACGACAGATCAGGCAGACCGAATACGTTTGACCATCCCCGACAGAACCAGTACGAACAGTCTGACTGCGATGACACTCACGACTTCGCATAGGACTGCCTAGGGCAAGGGAGGGATCCAGTCGAGCTCTATGTTGACCAGCAAGGTCCTTATGTCACTGCTAAGGTCCTTGGTACAAAGTCTCCGTTCCTGGTAGACACTGGTGCAACACGTAGCTCGTTATCTAAATGACTGATTCCAAGGGCACCCTTGTCTGGCTCACTTGTAACATCGATAGGTTTCGATGGAACGCCCTCCACTAACCCTTTGTCCACACCGATCTCCTTTGACTTGGAAAATAACATCACTGACACGACGTTTTTGCTTTCCTCCAATACCCCTGACGCCATTATGGGACTTGACTTACTGAAGCATTTTCGAGCCACTATTAGGTGTTCGCAAGATGGAGTTCGAGTCTTTTTGTATGACAACCCGACCCTGCTCAGACTTTGTCCTTCCCGACGCATGTTTTCCATTTCCGATGCTGACTCGCCCCTACTTGACACCCTACCCCCGTACCTGTGGGCCAAAACTGACTCGGACGTAGGACGCATGATGATTGACCCAGTGCACATAACTGTTCGGCAGGATGCAATACTCCCAAAGCTTCCACAATATCGGATATCGCACGAGGGCGAGCAGGCATTGGTAAAGATTATTCAGTCCCTGATAGACGCAGGAGTAGTAGAGGAGGTGGTTAGCAATGTTTGCAACAGCCCTATCCTACCCATCATAAAGAAGCAAGGAGAGGGAGATGAGAAAGCGTACCGCTTCATCATCTCCTACGAGAGGTTAACAAGTTGGTGGTACCCCAGTACCCCGTAGTTTCAGACATCACCACTATTCTGACTCTGATTCCTTCCACTGCCACTACCTTCACTGTCTTTGACCTAAAAAATGCATTCTTTTCTATCCCAATCCACCCCGACAGCCGATACCTCTTCGGCTTCAACCTAAAAGCCCGCTCATATAGATTTTGTCGAGCACCACAGGGCTACACTGAAAATCCCAGCATCTATAGCCAGGCCCTAAAGAGACAACTGGACGCAGCCCAGCTACCGGATGGAGTGGTGTTGATACAGTACGTCGATGACATTCTTTTGGCGGCCGACACCACTCCGCTTGCAGTCACAGCCACCATCCAACTCCTGCACTTCCTTGCGGAAAATGGCCACAAGGTCTCCAAAAAGAAGCTGCAATTCTGCCAACCCCAGGTCACTTACCTAGGCCACCTTTTGTCCAAAGACGGAAGAAAACGTACTCCCGATCGAATCCAAACCATTCTAGAGACCCCTGTCCCTAAAACCCAGAAACAAGTCCGTTCCCTCTTAGGCCTCACTTCCTTCTGCCGACAGTGGCTGCCAAATTTCAGCCTCATTGTGAAACCACTGCTTTCCCTACTGGCTAAAGACGTCCCCTTCCCACTCCCTTGGACCACTGAATGCCAATCCTCCTTCATAGAACTGAGAAACGCCCTCTGCTCAGCCCCTGTCCTAGGAACCCCCGACTACACTAAGCCCTTCTCCCTCTACACTCACGAAAGGGAGGGATGTGCTTTGTCTGTCTTGACCCAGTCTATTGGCCCAAAGCAACGCCCATGTGCCTACTTCTCTGCCACTCTTGACTCCGTAGCCAGAGCTTTGCCTGCCTGCCTCTGAGCCGTAGCTGCCGCTGCTATCTCTATCCGACAGAGTGAAGGGATCGTACTCTCAAGCTCCCTCACGGTGTTGGTACCCCATGCGGTTGATACCCTCCTGAACCAGACCAAGACGCAACACCTGGCTAGTGCACGACTGACTGGGTACGAATTGACTCTGCTTGCACCCCACATCACCCTGAAGAGATGCACCACACTGAACCCAGCGACTTTGTTGCCCCTACCAGAGAACGATCCCGATGTGCCCCCTGTACATGACTGTGTGACCCTCACAGACGAACAGACTAGGAGTAGGGCTGACCTCAGAGACACAGCTTTCACAGACCCCGACGGAGAGCTGTGGATGGATGGCTCTTGCATCAAGCTCCCCGATGGCACCACCTCAGCCGCTTATGCGGTTACCACAGCCCAAACTGTAGTGGAAATCGCACGCATCACGCAACGATCTGCACAGGCAGCAGAACTGATTGCCAGTACGCCTTCGGGGTGGTTCACTATTTTGGGCTCCTTTGGAAGGAGAGGGGATTCCTGACTTCGCATGGTACACCCATCCTACACGGAGATCTAGTCTCCGCCCTGACTGAAGCCGTCCTCCTCCCCAAACGACTTGCGGTCATCAAATGTCAGGCACACAAGAAAGTGACAGACATCATTGGACGAGGAAACGCACTAGCCGACATCACTGCCCGAACAACAGCTGAGAATAGGACGACGACACACATGTACGTGACTAGGTCACAGGCAGAGAAGTGGACTGTAGGAAGGGGGAGGCTCTAGTTGGCGCAGTGTAGCACTAGCGACAAGCAGGGACTCTCCCTTCCTCGTCAGGGCTGAGGGTTACCTTCCAGACAACCTCTGCTTACCCTCTAGGTAGTGTGGCTTAAGCAGTCGTAGGCTAATCTTTGGGGCACATAGGGTTAAACACTTGCAACAGTACACCTTTACAACCAACCCACCACACAACGAGACCAGACTGTATTCTTGTAAAAATATATATCTTTATATAGATCTTACGCAGGCTTGTGAATACAGTCAATAACTTTACGGATACGGTTGCAGGATATTAGATTTAGGTTATCACAGTTCTTTTGAGGCCCGTAGGCCGGCGTGAAACAAAGTTCTTTGTGGAGCCGGCGGCTTCCAGGGGATCTGTCCCACGTCGCGTTGCCTTCCCGGGGTCGCTGATCGTTGCGGCTCTTCGGCCGAGCAGGTCACTGGTCGTCCGGGGCAGCGGTGCTCTGTGGCGGCACGGTCCTCTCCTCGTCGCCCGCTCCGACCTTGGAGACGGCGGCTGTGCGGCGGTGACAAGTGGCAGTACGGTCCCCAAGTGCAGGACGTACCCAGCCAAATGTCGGTGCAGCTGTGGGCTCACAGCTGGGCTGTCGGGCAGGCTACCGACCTTGTGGATTCTCGTAGGGCAACTGTCTGTCCTTGCAGGTGAGTGACTGCTCGCTATGCAGTCACCTCGATAGCTCGGACCGGACGGGTCCTCCTTTGCTTTGCTCTCGGGCTCCCGGTGCAGTTGTGGTCACGGTGTTCGGGCCAGCGGCTGCTGGTCCTCACTTTGTTTCCGCTGTTGCTTTGGGCCCCGGTCACGGTGGTCGGGAGGCTGTGGATGCCTTAGAGGAGATTCCTTTTTGTCGATACTGCGGCGATGGTCAGCACCCGCAGTCGCTTTCTTCCAAGGGGGTAGCGTCCACTGGTCCTGGGACGCTGGTCAGGGGGCAAGTTCAGTTGCAAGCCCTTGGAGATCTCTTTGCAGAGTTTGGCACAAGTAGCACAAAAGTCTTTTCGTAGTCTTATTGTCTTCCTCTCCTTCAGCAGCAAGGCACCAGACACAGGCAAGAGTCAGCACCCTTCCTTGTCTCTCACGGTCCTTCTCATAGGGCAGAGTCTTTCTGTGGCCCAAACCGGATCTAACTTTCAAGGAGCAGGGCTCCATCTTTTATAGGCCAATTCTTTTGTTCTCGCAGGCCAGGGGGGCCTTTGCATAGCCACTCTCAGTTCTGGAGTACCCCGGCGGGTGCACTCCGGCTTCTGCTTTCAGTGTGAGGGGCAGGCGCATCAGACGCCCCACAGGAGGTGGAGCCAGCATTGTCCGGACAGGGGTGGCCAGAGTACCTTGTTGATGGGGGCTTCGCCCTTCCTGGGCCAGGTGCCGGCAGAGTCATCCGCCGCTCCCCAGGAGGGTGGAGCCAGCATTGTGGTAGCCGAGCACAGTGACAGTTCGAGTCAAGAGGCACTCCTACCTCCCACTAAGGTGTAATCTGCGCATTCACCACCTGTCATCCCTCCAGCCCTGTCACTCACACATCCCAGACAGTCGGATACACATACTGGCAGAGGCAACTGAAATGGTTAGGCAAGCAAATGCTAACTTTCTAAAAGTAGCATTTGCAAACCCAGGATACTGAAATAAACTTGCCTACAAGAAATATCTCATTATCCTGAGTTCAGGCATACTAAACATGACTCACTACCATGCTCCTTGAGCCTGCGGGGGTTATAGGTTGTAATAATCCTCGCAGCTCAGTCTGGCCTAATGGAGCAGGTAGCCTTCAGTAGTGAAATACGGTCTTCGTTGTAAGTCACTACCAGGACATGCCACGCACATCAGGGCTTGTCCTACCTTGCACCCACAATGCACCCTGCCCGCAGGCCTACCATAGGGGTGACTAATATGTAGTCAAGGGAAGGGTCGGGGCTGGCAAGTGGGGACACTTGCCCAGCTAGCGTGACAGTACGAGACCGCACGCGGGTTCTGCGGTCGCAGTTCCCAGACACATCTTTACGGCTGCTTGGGTGGGTGGCGCAACCAGCGCTGCAGGCCCACCAGCAGTATTGGCATCTACAAGCCCCGGCACTCTCTCGTGCGCTTTACTAGGGACTAACAGTAAATCCAATGCCCCAATCATGGATACCAATCGTATGTACAGTTTACAGTAGGGAGCACTTGCACTGCGGCACGGATCAGCCGTGGCGCAGTGCCCTGAGTATCGGAAAACCAGCAAAACATCGGAGGCACATCAGCAAAAAGTGGAAGGGAGACTCACGCCAAGGTGCCAGGTCTAACATGTGTCCCCTCCAGCTGAAATGTGGGGGGAACTACCCTTCCCCAGGGAGTTCCACATCACTAAGGCGGAAAAATCTGGACAGACCGTCAGCGTTGGCGTGATCGGTGCCAGGGCGGTGTTCCACCGTAAAGTCCATACTCTGTAGAGAAATGGACCACCTCAACAGTTTCGGGTTCTCACCCCTCATTTGCATCAACCATCTGAGGGGCCTGTGGTCCGTCTGAACTCGGAAGTGAGACCCAAACAAGTAGGGTCTTAGCTTCTTCAGCGCCCAGACCACAGCAAATGCTTCACGCTCTATTGCACTCCACCTACTTTCCCGTGGAAGTAACCTCCGACTTATGAAGGCTACGGGTTGGTCAAAGCCCTCCTCAGTCATCTGTGAAAGAACAGCCCCTACACCATGCTCTGAAGCGTCTGTTTGCACAATGAACTCCTTGGAGAAATCTGGGGCCAGGAGCACGGGCGCCGTGCACATGGCAGTCTTCAGGGTGTCGAAAGCTTTCTGACAGGTGTCAGTCCAAATCACATTCCTGGGCTGCTTTTTCGAAGTCAGCTCTGTCAAGGGGGTCACAATCGTGCCATAGCCCTTGACAAACCTCCTGTAATACCCAGTGAGCCCCAGGAAGGCTCTCACTGCAGTCTGGGTTTTGGGGGGTTCCCAAGCCAGGATGGTTTCGATTTTGGGCTGCAAGGGGGCTACCTTGCCACTCCCAACTTGGTGTCCCAAGTACACCACGGAACCCTGCCCAATCTGGCACTTGCTTGCCTTGATTGTGAGGCCTGCTCTGCGCAGGGCCATCAACACTTCCCAGAGGTGTCGCAGGTGTTCGGGCCAGGTGCCGCTGAACACCGCGATGTCATCCAGGTAGGCGGCACTGAACTCGTCCAGTCCAGCCAACACCTGGTTGACCAATCTCTGAAAGGTGGCAGGGGCATTCTTCATTCCAAATGGCATAACCCGGAACTGGAAATGCCCATCTGGTGTAGAGAATGCCGACCTCTCCTTTGCCCCATCGGTCAAGGCGATCTGCCAGTACCCAGACGTTAAATCAAACGTGCTGAGGAACCGGGCAGCCCCTAGCCGATCAATGAGCTCGTCAGCTCGGGGGATGGGGTGCGCGTCAGTCTTCGTGACTGAATTGAGTCCTCTGTAGTCCACACAGAACCGGAGTTCGGGTGTGGCTCCCGGCGCAGCAGCCTTCGGAACCAAGACCACGGGGCTGGACCAAGGACTGCTGGAAGACTCAACCACCCCGAGGGCAAGCATCTTGGAGACCTCCTCCTTGATGCAGGCCCGTACCCTGTCAGTTACCCGGTAAGCCTTATGCTTCACCGGTAAGCTGTCTCCAGTGTCCACATCATGGACGCACCAATCCGTGACACTCGGAACCAGGGAAAACAGGTCTGGAAACTGCCCCAGCAACTGGCGGCAATCCTCCTGTTGTTCGGCGGTCAGGGAGGGTGAGAGGTTAACTCCATCCACTGACCCATCCTTCTCACAGGCCACCAAGAGGTCCGGGAGAGGCTCTGACTCCTCCTCCATTCCGTCATCGGTTGCCAACAACATGCCCACTTCGGACCTTCGTAAGTGGGGCTTGAGGCGGTTGACATGTAGGACCCGCAAAGGGTTCCTGGGCGTCTTCATGTCCACCAAGTATGTCACGGGGCTCTTCCGCTCCACAACCTCAAATGGTCCTGTCCACTTATCTTGAAGGGCACAGGGCTCCACTGGGGCCAGGACATACACCTCCTGTCCAGGCTGAAGCTCGACCAGAGTGGCATTCTGATCGTACCACCGCTTCATTTCTTCCTGGCTCGCTTCCAGATTTGCCTCGGCAAGTTGTCTGAAGCGTCTGGTTTGATTTCTGAAGGCCAGCATGTAGCTATATACATTCTGGGGAGGTTTCCTGGGAGATTGCTCCCAGCCTTCCTTTACCAAACTCAGTGGTCCTCTCACGGGGTGGCCGTACAGCAGTTCAAAGGGGCTGAACCCTAGGGACTTCTGTGGTACCTCGCGATATGCAAACAGCAGGCATGGTAAGAGGACGTCCCACTCACGCCTCATCGGACCTTCCAGGCCCATGATCATGCCTTTGAGGGTTCGGTTGAATCTTTCAACCAACCCGTTACCTTGGGGATGGTAGGGTGTGGTGAACTTGTACGTTACGCCACACTCCTGCCAAAGGGATTTCATATATTTCGATATGAAATTGGTCCCCCTGTCGCTCACTACCTCTAGAGGGAATCCTACTCGTGAGAAAATTCCCATCAGTGCACGCCCCACCACGGGAGCCGTCACTGTCCTCAGAGGAATGGCTTCAGGGTACCGGGTGGCATGGTCCACCAAGACCAGGATGAACCTGTTGCCCATGGCTGTCTTGGGGTCCAGAGGCCCAACGATGTCAATACCCACTCGTTGGAATGGCGTACCGACCACAGGGAAGGGTTGGAGGGGGGCCTTGTGCTTCCCTCCCGTCTTCCCACTTGCCTGGCAAGTTGGACAGGTTCTGCAATACGCATCGGAACTCTTGTGCATTTGGGGCCAGTAAAAGTGGGTGACAAGCCTGTCATAGGTCTTGTCCATCCCCAAATGTCCTGCTAAAGGCACATCATGAGCCAGACCCAGTAGGAAGGCTCTGAACTTCTGGGGTACCACCAGCACACGGGCTGACCCAGGTTCAGCAGCCTTAGGCTCCGAATACAGGAGGTCGTTCTCCCAGTACACGTAATGTGTTTTGGCCTGAACACCATTGGCCTGGTCTGCAGCCTGCTGCCGCATACCCATGAGAGAAGGGCATTCTTTCTGCTCCCTGCAGAATTCCTCCCTGGAGGGTCCTCCTTCTTGCTGCCAATGGGTCAGCTCAGGCAGGTCCCCCAGTTCGGCGATCTGTTCCCCTGTAGGCTCCAGGGCATCCCCCTCAAGGTCTGCCTCCTCCTGGACCGTAGGAACTTCAGGGGCCGGTTTCCCGCGCCCCCTGCGCCTTCTCCCTAAGGCCGGTTCCTGGGCCTCTCTATCAGGCCCCAGGACCTCTCGATCACCCTTACTGGCTGCCATCGACCGGGTGGTCACGCACGCCCAGTCAGGCAGACCCACCATCCGCAGGTGAGTCGTTTTCTCCACCTTTTCCCAAGGGGAGTGCTCCAAGTCGTTCCCCAGCAAACAGTCAACAGGCATGGTTTTTCTCACACAGACCTGCAGAGTACCAGAGACCCCCCCCCACTCGAAGGGAACTTGAGCCATCGGACACTGACTCTCAGAATTATCAGCGTTGATAACCCTACAGTAGGCATGGGGTACAACCTGCTCTTGAGACACCAGGTGCTGCCTCACTGCAGTCACACTGGCTCCTGTGTCTCTAAGAGCCTCAGCTTCCTTGCCATTGATGATCACCACCTGCCCATATTTCTTAGTGTTAGAGGGCAGGTAGTTCGTAGGGATCATCTCACTGTCTCCTAACGAGACCAGGGTCATGTGAACGGGATCTCCACCCCCCGGGACCATCATTTCTTCTCCCAGGTGAACGCTAGTCACCTGTCGGGGCGGAGCACCAGTGGGTGCGGGTTTTCCAAATAGGCGACACTTGGGGTCACTGGATATGTGCCCAGGCTCGCCACATTTGAAACAATTGAAGGGCCCCTTTGGAACAGGTTTACCTGTCGGGGCCCCATTCTGCTTCGGGGGTGGGGGAGGCTGAGAACCCTGCTGCGGATTCCCTTGGGAACTACTTTGGGGGCCTTTTTGGAACCCTTTCTGTTTTCCCCCTTTGTCCCCCCCACTTTTCTGCTGGGGACCCTGCCCACTCTTGGCGGAATCTCCCACGGGACCCTTGTGGACCCTGGTGCTGAGCCAGCGGTCCGCCTCCTCAGCAAGCTTCCTCGGGTTGGACAGCTTGCTATCGATCAGGTGTTGGCGTAACTCAGGAAAACAGTGATCAGACAAGTGCTCCCATGCAATTAAATCAAAGAGACCTTGAAAATCATTCACTTTGTTACCTTTCACCCAACCATCCAGTGCTCTGCAAAAGTAAGTCACATACTCCACATACGTATTCCCAGGCCGCTTAGTACATCCCCTAAACTTCTGTCTATACATTTCAGGGGTAAGCCCGTACCTGTTCAACAAAGCTTCTTTCATGTGGGTATAGGACCTCTGATTCTCAACAGGCAAATCTAGCAAGGTATCTCTCCCTTCGCTAAGGAACCTTCCCCACAACCCCGCTCCCCAATCCTTGTCAGGGACCCGGTGGGAGGACATGGCTACCTAATATGCCCTAAACCATTGTCCTATGTCATCCCCCTTAAAGAACTCCTTGACTACGTCCTTCGGGATATGCACTCTTGACTCTACCTGCACTGGCGATGTGCTGCCACCAGAGGGAGGCCGATCCAAGTCTCTCTCCTTGAGACTTATCTCCCTCATCTTGATTTCGTAATTCATCTGGTGCTTTCGTTCTTCCAGCGCCATTCTTTTTGTGTCCAGCTCCAGCTGGATTTTCAATTCTGCCAACTTTCTTTCGTGATTCCGGGTTTCCTTCCTGTCCGCCAGCTCCTCTGGCGACAGGCCTTTTCCAAAGCTGTGCTCGCTGTCTCGTCGCTCGAGATCGATCAGATCCCCAAGCGCATTCTGCTCCTCCGTTGCATTCTGCTCCTCCGTTGCATTCTGCTCGGCGAGGACGTCTTGCTCTTCCGGGGTCTTTCGGGACTCTATCCAGGCTTTCAGGGCCTTGTAGAGCTCCGGCTTGTTCTTGCAGCCAGCGTGCGGAACTTTGAGTTTCCTACAGAAAAATTTCAGTTCCACTCTGGTGTATTTATCCAGCTTTGCGGCGTCCCACTCCACCTCCAACACCTCGGAGGTCGTGGACTCCGCTCCATCCAGGCTCTTGGTGCCCGGCATGGTTTCTGCACTCGGAATCTTTTTTCAAAAAGCAAAGTCTGTGGTTTAGTAACTGTACCGTAATCCTTGTGTAGCGGTCAGAAGCTCAGGTATAACTATCGCAAGTGTAAATTCGAAATCCCACCGCTGCCACCAATGTAGGAAGGGGGAGGCTCTAGTTGGCGCAGTGTAGCACTAGCGACAAGCAGGGACTCTCCCTTCCTCGTCAGGGCTGAGGGTTACCTTCCAGACAACCTCTGCTTACCCTCTAGGTAGTGTGGCTTAAGCAGTCGTAGGCTAATCTTTGGGGCACATAGGGTTAAACACTTGCAACAGTACACCTTTACAACCAACCCACCACACAACGAGACCAGACTGTATTCTTGTAAAAATATATATCTTTATATAGATCTTACGCAGGCTTGTGAATACAGTCAATAACTTTACGGATACGGTTGCAGGATATTAGATTTAGGTTATCACAGTTCTTTTGAGGCCCGTAGGCCGGCGTGAAACAAAGTTCTTTGTGGAGCCGGCGGCTTCCAGGGGATCTGTCCCACGTCGCGTTGCCTTCCCGGGGACGCTGATCGTTGCGGCTCTTCGGCCGAGCAGGTCACTGGTCGTCCGGGGCAGCGGTGCTCTGTGGCGGCACGGTCCTCTCCTCGTCGCCCGCTCCGACCTTGGAGACGGCGGCTGTGCGGCGGTGACAAGTGGCAGTACGGTCCCCAAGTGCAGGACGTACCCAGCCAAATGTCGGTGCAGCTGTGGGCTCACAGCTGGGCTGTCGGGCAGGCTACCGACCTTGTGGATTCTCGTAGGGCAACTGTCTGTCCTTGCAGGTGAGTGACTGCTCGCTATGCAGTCACCTCGATAGCTCGGACCGGACGGGTCCTCCTTTGCTTTGCTCTCGGGCTCCCGGTGCAGTTGTGGTCACGGTGTTCGGGCCAGCGGCTGCTGGTCCTCACTTTGTTTCCGCTGTTGCTTTGGGCCCCGGTCACGGTGGTCGGGAGGCTGTGGATGCCTTAGAGGAGATTCCTTTTTGTCGATACTGCGGCGATGGTCAGCACCCGCAGTCGCTTTCTTCCAAGGGGGTAGCGTCCACTGGTCCTGGGACGCTGGTCAGGGGGCAAGTTCAGTTGCAAGCCCTTGGAGATCTCTTTGCAGAGTTTGGCACAAGTAGCACAAAAGTCTTTTCGTAGTCTTATTGTCTTCCTCTCCTTCAGCAGCAAGGCACCAGACACAGGCAAGAGTCAGCACCCTTCCTTGTCTCTCACGGTCCTTCTCGTAGGGCAGAGTCTTTCTGTGGCCCAAACCGGATCTAACTTTCAAGGAGCAGGGCTCCATCTTTTATAGGCCAATTCTTTTGTTCTCGCAGGCCAGGGGGGCCTTTGCATAGCCACTCTCAGTTCTGGAGTACCCCGGCGGGTGCACTCCGGCTTCTGCTTTCAGTGTGAGGGGCAGGCGCATCAGACGCCCCACAGGAGGTGGAGCCAGCATTGTCCGGACAGGGGTGGCCAGAGTACCTTGTTGATGGGGGCTTCGCCCTTCCTGGGCCAGGTGCCGGCAGAGTCATCCGCCGCTCCCCAGGAGGGTGGAGCTAGCATTGTGGTAGCCGAGCACAGTGACAGTTCGAGTTAAGAGGCACTCCTACCTCCCACTAAGGTGTAATCTGCGCATTCACCACCTGTCATCCCTCCAGCCCTGTCACTCACACATCCCAGACAGTCGGATACACATACTGGCAGAGGCAACTGAAATGGTTAGGCAAGCAAATGCTAACTTTCTAAAAGTAGCATTTGCAAACCCAGGATACTGAAATAAACTTGCCTACAAGAAATATCTCATTATCCTGAGTTCAGGCATACTAAACATGACTCACTACCATGCTCCTTGAGCCTGCGGGGGTTATAGGTTGTAATAATCCTCGCAGCTCAGTCTGGCCTAATGGAGCAGGTAGCCTTCAGTAGTGAAATACGGTCTTCGTTGTAAGTCACTACCAGGACATGCCACGCACATCAGGGCTTGTCCTACCTTGCACCCACAATGCACCCTGCCCGCAGGCCTACCATAGGGGTGACTAATATGTAGTCAAGGGAAGGGTCGGGGCTGGCAAGTGGGGACACTTGCCCAGCTAGCGTGACAGTACGAGACCGCACGCGGGTTCTGCGGTCGCAGTTCCCAGACACATCTTTACGGCTGCTTGGGTGGGTGGCGCAACCAGCGCTGCAGGCCCACCAGCAGTATTGGCATCTACAAGCCCCGGCACTCTCTCGTGCGCTTTACTAGGGACTAACAGTAAATCCAATGCCCCAATCATGGATACCAATCGTATGTACAGTTTACAGTAGGGAGCACTTGCACTGCGGCACGGATCAGCCGTGGCGCAGTGCCCTGAGTATCGGAAAACCAGCAAAACATCGGAGGCACATCAGCAAAAAGTGGAAGGGAGACTCACGCCAAGGTGCCAGGTCTAACATGGACGAACACTAGGGATACTATTAGAGACATCCAAATGGCCAGCACACAACACAAATCGACTGAATGGGCGCGGGTGGGACTGAAAGATGATGAAGGCTGCTGGCAGACAAAAGACACGAACAAATGGCTACTACCCGATTCATACCTGATCCCCATACTGACCATGGCACACTCCCCTGCACACATAGGACCAGCCCCCATGACCGAACTGGTTTCCAAAATCTGGTACAATGATAAGATCGCAGACTCCGCCAAACGATTAGTCCAGCAATGTTTGATATACCTGCAACACAACCCTGGGAAAGGAACTGTAGTACCCCGGGGAGGGTTTGGGGTTCCCAATCATCGATTTGAAGTCCTACAGATGGACTACATCCAGCTAGAAAGATGTCAAGACCTGAAGTATGTGCTTGTTGTTGTGTGTGCCTTTAGCAAGTGGGTGGAGGCCTATCCAACTCGTGACAACACTGCCATTGCCACCGCAAAGGTACTACTAAAGGAATTCTTCCCTCGCTACGGCCTTTGTCGAATTTTGTGGAGCGACAATGGCCCCCACTTCGTAGCCGAAGTTATCCAACTCATCTTGAAAGGGTTGGGTGTAAAACAAAAGTTCCACGCGGTCTTCCACCCCCAATCTGCTGGGCTAGTTGAACGACATAATGCCACACTGAAACTTAAATTGGCCAAAATAGTGGCTACCACAGGACTGAAATGGCCAGACGCTCTCCCACTGGCATTGCTCTCAATGCGTTCCACCCCCACCAAACACC
This sequence comes from Lissotriton vulgaris, assembly GCF_964263255.1. Taxonomy (NCBI): domain Eukaryota; kingdom Metazoa; phylum Chordata; class Amphibia; order Caudata; family Salamandridae; genus Lissotriton; species Lissotriton vulgaris. The sequence goes on from NC_141695.1 coordinate 101,190,166, forward strand.
ACCTGACACCTTACGAGGTCGTATTCGGCCGGCCCATGAACATCTGGTCTGCACCAAAACCGACATCCATTCATGACGTCCCGGACGTCCTAATGTCTGATTACTTGTACCAGTTGACTAAAACACTGTCTGTTATCCACCAACAGGTGCTGCATGCCATACCCGACGCTTCCAGGGGTGCCGGACACACCATCCAACCTGGGGATTTCGTGCTGATCCAGAACTTCCAGCGGGCAAAGAGTCTGGAACCCCAGTGGACGGGCCCCTGGCAAGTCCTAATCACCACCCGAACGGCGCTTCGAGTGGAAGGAAAGAGCAATTGGGTGCATGCACACCATTGCAAAAGAATATCCCCGACTCTGACGACGACCGAAGACGTGACCACCCAGGAAGAGCTCCTGAACAAAGACCGGCCATCCTTGAACTGTTATCCCGATACAGAGACACTCGAATTGGCAAAATATCCCGACCCCACCGTGCCATCCAGAGAAGGGTATAACCTGCGACGAAAGGAGGGAGCCTCGGCTAAACCGACCACTAACTAAGTCGCAATTCTCAGAGCGGTGGCCTAACACTACAAAGGCTGTCAGGAGAGAAAGCCAGACGAAGTTTGTAGTTCTACCCGCTACCGAGCTCCCTTGAAGATGATGGAAGCGCCCAATAAGAAGATGATGGAAGCGTCCAATAAGAAGATGATGGAAGCAACCGGACCCCCGAAGGTTCGCTACAGAAATCCAAAGACTGACAAAATCCACAGTTCAAAGTCTATTGCACTTTTTATCGCCCTTCTCTTTTGCCTCCTCCTCATGACCACCCTCTGGATTGTGGAAGAGAGCGCACCAGCCCATGAGACGTTCCTGACCACTGCCCAACCTACCACAATGAAAGAACATTTTCTGATTTCTCTTTCACCCCAGCTCCGAGAGAGGCGAAAAGAATTTTGGAACAACTCCTTCGTGCAACTGCTGCACCAACACAATCTCGCTACCAATGCCACCAACTGCTGGATCTGTGGGTTGCTACCCCACGCCACTGGACATTCCATACCCTTCATCCCTTCACCCTTCTCAGTTCACGGCTCCTGCCTTGCTTGGCTGATCCTCTTGCAAGAAAGCTATAGGGATAATACCACCTCCAGCAGGACTATGACGCATTTCTTTCATGAGGTTTGGCAGAACAAAACGAAGAAAACTGCTACGCATTTCTGCCCGCAGACCTCCAACGATTCCATCCATATGGACATCCCTGCCAAAGAACGGATTGAGATGCAGGTGTTTAACAATCCGACCAGACCTACCTTCTCCTACCTCCGGAAACGAACGGCTGCCACCCTGACCGTGGCCCTATCCGTCATCAACGTCACAGGCCTTATGTGCATCGAAGGGCATGGGACACAGCTGGTAGGCCGCAGCGCTTGCCACATCATCAGAACCTTGGACTCCACTGATCCACCCTCTTTTGTCTCCTCACCGAATATGCACTTTGTCTGTGGTACAAAGGCATACACCTGGCTCCCCAAAGGCTGGGGGGGCACCTGTTATATTACCTTCATCCTTCCTCCGACCTATGTGGCTCCAGCGAATCATCACAGACAGAAACGAGCCAAGGACATTGAACAAGCCGACTCCTCCGGAGCACAGTTCCTCGATGCAATGAAGGGACTTGTTCCACTCCGGGGTCTGATGGCGAACAGCCGTGCCATCCGACATTTGACTCAGGCAGTTGAAACGACAATGAACATTACAGCTGGCATCCTCACGAACAATACAGCCGAGCTTCAGGCGGTCCGCTTGGTGGCTCTTCAGAACCGCCTTGTTCTAGATGTGGTTCTAGCAGATCGTGGAGGAGCATGCCGCATCATTGGGTCCAGCTGCTGCACCTACATACCGGACAATTCACCCTCAGTGTATAGAGCCATCGAACATCTCCACAGACTTTCCTCAGAAATTCACCAGGAACAAGAAGAATGGTCGCTTGGTGGATGGTTCTGGAGTACTGTAAAGAACTGGGGGTGGAGATTATTTACAATTATATTGATACCTATTGTTGTGATACGTGGGTTCTACCTAGGAATCCAATGCTTACCACCCTTGTGCTCACTATGTGTGAACTGTATCTGCCCTAAGACTCTGGACATTGAAAAAGAACGCATGAGAACATTGTACGATGTTGAGATTAGGAACTTGATGAAGATAGATGTCGATTAGGGCAAGCTGGCTAGATATGTTGAAAAGGGAGGACTGTTAAAATCTGGTTTACGACATCAACATTATCGGCGCCATCTTGTCCCTTTTTAGGCCCCTTCGTGCGCGTAAGTGACAGCCATTTTGAAAGCCATGGCATCTCTGCCCACTGCCGGTAGCCAGCGCGTCTCTCTCTCTCTCTCTCTCGCTCTCTCCTAACCTCGCAAGCATCCCCGCGCACTGACAGCCCCCGCTCTCACATGCTTGGGCCATAAAACCCCTCTAGAGCGCAATCCTGCCTCGGAACCCCATGCTGTTCCCAGCTCAACACCTCCCTTCATTCCTTTCATGGGCATCCCTCCTTTGATAACCCCTTCCTCTGTGCCCGATTGTCCGGGCCGATCCCAGGCCGTCACCTAACCCTGCGGATGCTGTTTATTGCCCCCCCATACAGTAGGAAGCTCCCCCATCAAAGGATCCAACTGATCAAAGCCCCCACCCATGAGATCCGATCAACCATACGCATTCCGGGAATCGGCGGAATGCCCAGCTGCGTGACAATCATCACCTGTTGTGACCGGGGTGGGGACTTCTACTGTAAATATGTGTGAGAACGGGCTTGAAGCGGGGATTCTGACGATGTCTTTCCGTACATCAAAGTATCGACAAGAATGTGTTTCATGTAATAAAGCTATAAACCTGTGTATAAGAGGCCAGGCCGCAAGGATGCGTTTAGAGCACCTCGAGAAGATACCCTGTTGTCTGATTTGACGTGTTCTGCTCCGTCGGAATAAACTCCTGTTTCCTGCCTTCCAGTCTCAAGCGCCTGCCTCTTTGTTTGGTAAAATCGAATGGTATGAGAGGCGGCTAACGCCGGGCAAATACTGAAGGGTTCTTGGTCAAAATCGGCCCCTACTGTTTTACATTTCCAGCCCCAGTCCTGGCGTAAAACTGGAATAAAGAAAGGGGGTGTAACACCCCCCTTCCTGGTCCCACCCAGAGGAGGACCTAGTAGATGATCCGGCCCCTAGATTTGGTTTAAGAGTAGGAGCTGTGTCCTAAGACTTCAGATCATCCTGAACTCGAATTGAAACTAAGAAAAAAACTGGACTTTTACATTCTGCTGCACAGAAGACTGAAGAGCATCTCCCTTGTGGCCAAGGAGCGACCACCCTGTGAATACAGACACCATCCAGCAACTCGACGTCTGCTTTGCCGCCGCCTCCCACCAGAGCCCGAGCCCAGAGCCCAACAAAACCTGGATTCCCAGACATCTAAGAGCCCGATCCACAGTACCTGAAAAGAAGAGACCCGTGGAGGCACCGAGAGACGTGGGACCGGACATCTCTGAATATCCACGAGAAGCTGTCTGCGCAGCACCCGAGGCATCCTCAACACTGTGCTTTGGGGTTTGAGAAGCCCCACTACCGAGCAGCATCTGCACCGAAAAGCAGCCCTCCGGCATCTCCACGGTCTGCTTGGGGCCATGGTGCATTTTGCCACTCGACGCGTCATCCCGGTTACTGGCCCGTTATCTAGTGGCCATCTTGGTGACAAAATCTACAATCAACTCCACTGGTCTGGTTGCTCCAGAATGGCCCTCGCTCCTGTTAAAAGGAGCAGCCCCTCTGACCTTGCTGGTCCAAGTAACTAGCTTTCTTCAACTCCTGCGTGGCTTACATTAGCCAGGGCCTGTATGCTTCAATCAAGTCGCCGACACGGCCATCAGCTAGTGCCTGCATGGGACAGCTCGTGTTCGACTCCTGGACGTCCTCGACCTCTTCGTGTCCACGTGGCTGCAGAGACAACTGCACCTCTTCACCTGTTTGCACCCGACAACGCCTGGTTCCTTCCTGGTTCTTCGCCGGTCACTGGCTAGTGACTTTGAACATTGTCCCCTCTGCTTTCAGGTCTTCACCTCTTCAGATCCACCCTTGGATCCACCGGAACTCTCCTCGACGACCTGCCTGCAGCATCTTCATCTTCAGGCTCCATAGAGCAGCACGTCGAAACCTGACACACTTTGAGACATATGCACCCGCTTCCTGTGGGTGAGGTAACTCTGGCACTCCGGTGCTCCTTTGTAGCAATACACCTCTAGTGTCTAAGTTCCAAGTTGCTAGGTTCTAGGTCATCCGGAAGGTTCCCTTTTCTTTAACTTTGTGACTTTTACGCACCCATTGAAATCAATAGGAGCCCGCGTGTAACTTTCAGTACTGTACACGCATTCCGTGGGCCTCCTGGTCACTAACTTTTGTTAGCTCCTTGCAGTCCCAGCGATTCTCAAGGCCCTAGGCCTTCTTCCTTTTAGATACGTGGTTCTTATACCACTATTTTAGTATATGTTTGAGTGGCCACCAGGGCCTATCCATATTGTGCAACTTTTGGATATTTTAACACTGTTTTGTTTTAACGCATTTGCTTCTGTGCTCATAAAGAGTATAGGGGATACTTGTAGTAAATAAATATATATATATATATTTTTTCAATATATATCTGTGTGGTGTCCTTTCATTTGGTATTCAAGGAGAGTGTATATGGTAAAACAGCTTGCTTCATATGCCTTTACAGAGTTTAGCCTAAGACTGTTTTTGTCCACCCTACCCCTAGGATAGCTGGTCTATAAGGTTGACTTACAACCAATGTGATCACTAGAACTAGTGAGCATCATATACCAGGCCAACTTCTCACATTGGTGGCAGCGGTGGGATTTGAGCTTGCTGTTGTTTTACCATTACAATCTTTGAAAATATCATTTGAAAGATCATACAGGTACCTGTTAGGTACATATAAAACAAGACTAGTATACTTAAGTTCTACTGAACTTAGTTGTTGTAGAGCAAAGGGAGTAGCACACCATGACTACAACTACTAGATAGGTTTAGTAGGTAAACACCAGTGTAGGTAGATTACAACACATCCATCCACAATAGAGCAATGTCTGGAGCAGAGCGGTCCACTGGACCTGTCCATGTTGAGAGTGACCTACAAAGGCACCATCCAAATTTGCTATGTTAAACTTTAAAGAGTTGAGGCAGCTGTGTACCTTAAGAGGTCACAAGCCGGGTCAGAACCCTAGCACAATCCACCTCAGAGAGCTTTTAGATCAGTCTGAAGCTCTAAAAACCTCTAAACCAGACCCCACAGGGCCTGGAGAAGGAGGCACTCCCTCTGAAGATGATAACACTGATGCCCCTGTCCGTATTGTCCAGGTAGATGAGGAAGACCAGAACACTGGAGATACTCAGCCTGAGGATGAGGAGGAGGAAGAGGAGGGAGGAAGAAAGTGAGTCTGATGATGGTGGAAATAGGCAGGTGCCAGCTAGAAGGCCTAGCCAGGCTAACTTAAGCCTATTTGGGACTGATACTGGGTCCAACCCACTCAGACCCCCAGGTGGACTTAACCAGGAGTCTAGGAGGAGAAGGAATCACTCAAGTGACTCTGACACCTCCCATGCTTCTAGAGGTTCTCATGGTCACTCCAGAAGGAGGATGACAACCCCTCAGAGGAGGGAACATGAGGCCAAAATGAGAGAGGCTGAACTTAGGATCCAGAAGCAAGAATTAGAAGTCGCCCTGGCCCAAGAGAAACTTGCTAGAGCAAGACAGCCTAGAGAGAGTGGATTAGGATCCACTGGTGGCGGCATTATCCCTAAGGATAAAGACAGGCCCTATGACAATAGACACCTGAGTAAGATTGTGCCCCCCTACAAAGCTGGGGATGACATCCACAAATGGATAACTGCACTTGAGAGGGCCTGCAGAGTACAGCAGATCCCTCAGGAGCAGTGGGCAGCAATCGTGTGGCTCTACTTTGAAGGTAGAGGCTGAGACAGATTCCTCACAGTTAGTGATGGGGATTCTAGAAGCTACCTGGTCCTCATGAGTGCTCTGATTGATCGATTAGGCTTAACCACTGAACAGTACAGGTTGATGTTCAGAGAGACCCAGAAGACACAGACTCAGGACTGGTCTGAATTTGTTGAGTGTGCCACTAAGGTTCTGGAGGGCTGGTTGCTGGGAAGTAAGGTTACAGACTATACAGGATTGTACAATTTACTTATGAGAGAACAAATCTTAAATAATTGTCAGAACCAGCAGTTGCATCAACAACTGATTGACTCAGATCTGACCTGTCCCCAAGAATTGGGAAAGAAGGCAGACAAATGGGTCAGAACCAGGGTTAAGCAAAAGAACCAGAACCAAGGTGGTGATCAAAAGAAGGCAGACCAGAAGGGTGGGGAGCAGAAAGCTAAAGACCAGCAGTCTTCAACAGGGCCCCAAACTAATACTGAGGGTGGGTCCCAAACTTCCAAGAAGAAGAAAGAAGGTCAAAGGAAACCCTGGTGTAGTACCTGTAAAAACACCTCTCACTGGACCAGTGAGTGTAAAAAGGGTGGAGTCCCCAACACTGCAGCCCCTAAGGCACCTGCACCCACTAGTACAGTCAGCAGTGTTGGTCCACAAACTAAGGGGGTAGTGGGTATCACCTTGGGAACTGAGGGAGAGTCTGGCCTAGTCAGAAACACAGGCTGTTCTGATTTGTGATGTGGACCTGGATTTGTCCACTACTGTAAGCCCCAGTAATCTGGGTAAGTACAGACAGACACTTTTGATTAATGAAAAAGTAGCTCAAGCATACAGGGACACATGTGACAGTGTCACTATGGTGACACCTAGCTTTGTGGACCCTGGACAATACATACCAGGTGATAATTACCTGGTGACCAACGCCAGCAATGTCACTACTACACATAGTGTGGCAATTGTTAATTTCTCCTGGGGAGGGGTAACTGGCCTAAAAAGAGTTGTGGTTAGCACAGATCTCCCAGTTGAATGTTTGTTGGGCAATGACCTTGAGAGCTCTCTATGGTCAGAAGTGGAGTACAGGACTCATGCAGAGATGTTAGGGATTTCATCACATGTCCTTGCTGTGACCAGGTCACAGGCCAAAAAGTGCCTCACTGAATCTCAGGTCTTGGATCCTGGAACAATGGACCAAGCACCTACCAAGAAGAAGAACAGGAGGGTTAAAGCTGTGCCTTCCCACCTGCCTACAAGTGATGATCAGCCTTCTCAGGAAGATGATCTTGAGACCCCTGAAGGAACTGGCCCTGAAGAACTTGGGACAGGGGGACCTTCTAGGGCAGACTTGGGGCAGGCTCAGTTAACCTGTCCTTCTCTTGAACCCCTCAGACAGCAGGCTGCTGCTGCTGAGGCTGCTGGGAATGTTCAATATACCCATAAAGTGTATTGGGATGATGGGCTCCTTTATTCAGAGGGTAGAGACCCCAAGCCTGGTACAACCAGGAGGTTGGTTATACCTCTGCAATTTAGGGGCTTCCTTCTAACCTTGGCCCATGATATTCCTTTAGCATGACACCTAGGCCAGAACAAGACTTGGGACAGGCTTGTCCCTCACTTTCACTGGCCTCACATGTCTGAAGATACAAAGGAGTTTTGTCGCTCCTGTGTAACCTACCTAGCCAGTGGCAAAGCAGGTGGTACAACAAAGGCCCCCCTGATATCACTACCTGTGGTGGGGGTTCCCTTTGAAAGAGTGGGGATGGATATTGTAGGTCCAATGGATCCCCCTACAGCATCTGGGCACAGATTCATACTGGTGGTGGTGGACCATGCCACCAGGTACCCAGAGGCAATTCCCCTTAGGACCACAACAGCTCCTGTTGTGGCCAGGGCCTTACTTGGAGTTTTCTCCAGAGTGGAGTTTCCTAAGGAGGTAGTATCTGATAAAGATGCCAACTTCATGCCAGGTTACTTAACAGCTATGTGGAAGGAATGTGGTGTCAACTACAAGTTCACCACCCCTTATCACCCACAATGTAATGGGCTTGTTGAAAGGTTCAACAAGACCCTAAAGGGTATGATCAAAGGATTACCTGAAAAGCTCAGGCGGAGATGGGACATCCTTCTACCCTGCCTTCTGTTTGCTTACAGAGAGGTCCCACAAAAGGGGGTTGGCTTCAGCCCCTTTGAATTGTTGTTTGGGCACCCTGTAAGAGGACCCCTATGTTTAGTGAGGGAAGGATGGGAGCTACCTCTCAGAAAGCCCAAGCAAGACATAGTGGACTATGTACTTGGTCTCCGCTCCAGGATGGCTGAGTATATGGAGAAGGCATCCAAAAACCTTGAGGCCAGCCAAGAACTACAAAAAGCTTGGCATGACCAAAAGGCTGTCTTGACTGAGTACCAGCCTGGACAGAAAGTATGGGTGTTGGAGCAAGTGGCCCCAGCAGCACTCCAGGACAAATGGTCTGGACCCCATACCATTGTTAAAAAGAAGGGAGAGGTTACCTACTTGGTGGACCTAGGAACTCCCAGGAGCCCCCACAAGGTGCTCCATGTCAACAGATTGAAGGCATACGTTGACAGGGCAGGCATGGGTTTGCTCATGGCTACAGGTGAGGGGCAGGAGGAAGAGAGTGACTCTCTCCCAGACGTGTTGACTCGGAACCCTGAAAATGGCTCAGTTGATGGTGTGGTCTTGGATGGCAGCCTCACTAAACATCAGAAAAATGACTGCAGACACGTTTTACAGTCATATAGACATATGTTCTCCTTGACACCCTGTCAGACTAATTGGTGTACCCATGTGGTGGACACTGGTGACAGTCTTCCTGTGAAGAACAAGATTTACAGGCAACCTGACCATTTCAGGGACTGTATAAAGAGACTGAGGTGCAAAAGTTGCTGGAATTAGGTGTTAATGAGCCTTCAGAGCGCCCCTGGGCTAGTTCAGTGGTTCTGGTCCCCAAACCTCATACCAAAGATGGAAAGAGATAAATGAGGTTCTCTGTGGATTACAGAGGACTCAATGCTGTCACCAGGACAGATGCACACCCTGTTCCAAGGGCAGATGAGCTCATAGACAAATTGGCTACTGCCAAATATTTGAGCACATTTGATTTGACAGCTGGCTATTGGCAAATCAGGTTAGCTGAGGAATCCAAAGCCAAAACTGCTTTTTCTACCCCAGGAGGTCATTACCAGTTTATGGTGATGCCCTTTGGTTTGAGAAATGCACCTGCCACCTTCCAAAGGTTGGTGAATCAAGTCCTTACTGGGTTGGATTCCTTTTGTGCAGCTTATCTTGATGATATTGCTGTCTTCAGCTCCACCTGGGAGGATCACCTGGACCACCTGAAGGAAGTGCTAGAGGCTCTGCAAAAGGCAGGCCTCACTATCAAGGCCACAAAGTGCCAGATAGGGCAGAGTAAAGTTGTGTACTTGGGCCACCTTGTATGTGGAGGCCAAGTTCAACCACTGGAGAGTAAGATCCAGACCATCAAGGACTGGTCCCCTCCAACCATCCAGACTCAGGTCAGAGCTTTCTTGGGCCTGACTGGGTACTACAGGAAGTTGGTTAAGAACTATGGGTCCATTGTGACTCCTCTTAATGATCTGACATCCAAGAAGATGCCCAAAAAGGTTCAATGTACAGTAAACTGTCAAAAGGCATTTGACGACCTGAAGAAGGCCATGTGCTCTGCACCTATCCTGAAGAGTTCTGACTACTCAAGAGAGTTTATTGTCCAAACAGATGCTTCTGAGTTGGGAGTGGGAGCTGTGCTTTCACAACTTAATGTAGATGGTCAAGACCAGCCCATTGCTTTAATTAGCAGAAGGCTGACCCCTAGAGAGAAACGTTGGTCAGCCATTGAGAGGGAGGCCTTTGCTGTGGTGTGGGTCCTGAAGAAATTGAGACCATACTTATTTGGCACTCACTTCAAGATTCAGACCGACCATAAGCCCCTCTTATGGCTTAATCAGATGAAGGGTGAAAACCCCAAACTACTCAGGTGGTCCATTTCCCTACAGAGGATGGACTTTACAGTGGAGCACCACCCATGGACTGACCATGGTAATGCAGATGGTCTCTCCAGGTACTTCCACTTAGAAAATGAAGACACAACTGGTCAAGGTTAGTCTAATGTCCCTGCGTTTGGGGGGGGGGTTGTGTAGGGGAGTAGGGTCTGCTATCCTATGGTCGCCCCAAATTTTTGCTTTTTGCTTCACTGGTTTCTGACTTAATGTGGCTGTGGGCCTGCTAATCAGACCCACAGCCTGCTGTTCTCTCTCTAAATTATTGCCAATGCACTCTAGGTGCATTACCAATTGGAACTGGTTCACCTTAAAGGCCCCTGTAACAGTGTACCTTAGGTACCCAGGGCATAGGTGTATCCAAGGCCTACCACGGGCTGCAGCATGTATTGTGCCACCCCTGGCCTGTCCTAACTATTTGACACAACTGGCTGATCACTCAGCTGGGGTAAGTTGGTGTAACCGCCTCTTACTTAGATATAGTATATCTATATCTAACATATATGGACACATGGTAACCTGTAAGTCACTCCTATGGCAGGCCTTAACAATCCTGGACGCAGAGTGCTTGGTTTCATGTGAGATGGTGCTCTGGCAGGAGCTGAGCCTGTCTGCAGCTTTCGGAACAACGTCCTTTAGCTGTTTCATGATATTGTCATATCATATACTCTTAAGTGCATTATGAACCTCGCGGTTAAATGCTATCTTTGGTTTGGCTTTATCAAAACATGTCGAGTAAGGTGTCATACGACTTGGAATACTACCCCCTCGCCAATTCTGGCGATGGGGGTAGCATTCCACCCTTCTAGAGGGAGACAACATGTACCTAACCTGAAACCCGGGTAAAGTTAAACATGAGCCTCAGCATCACAAAATGGATGCTGCCACCACAGACACAACTCTGACCTCCTGCTGCTGGGAGTCCTTCCAGCTTGGGAGGTCTGGACAAAGGGTTTCCTGTCAGGGGAGGTGCTTGCACCACCCCAGACAGGATTTTGTGTAGTGGGTTAGGGAGGGCTAAATAGAATGAGATATGCCTGGGGCACACAAGGTGTCCCTGTGCATATGCCAGTTCAAACCGGAGCTGGGGCTTTCCAGCCCCAGTCCTGGCGCGAAACTGGACAAAGGAAAGGGGGTGTAACCACCCCCCTTCCTGGTCCCACCCAGAGGAGGGACCTAGTTGATGATCCGGCCCCTAGATTTGGTTTAAGAGTAGGAGCTGTGTCCTAAGACTTCAGATCATCCTGAACTCGACTTGAAACTAAGAAGAAAACAGGACTTCGACATTCTGCTGCACAGAAGACTGAAAAGCATCTCCCTTGTGGCCAAGGAGTGACCACCCTGTGGAGTCTCCTGAGGCGGAAGCCGGGAGTGAATCTTATCTTTTTAAAACATTTGTTGTGTGATACTCTGCCTCACTTCACTCTCCTGTGCACTTCAAACAGCGCTCCTAGCGCTGCAACGATCGCCATCCATCGCCATTACTGAGGGCGAGGCGCCACGGCGGACACGTCCTCCTCAGCTGGCCACGCCCCCTCCCCTGTCACTATAAAGTGCGCGCAGCTGGAAAGCGCGTCACTTTAATTTGGGAGTCTCCTGAGGCGGAAGCCGGGAGTGAATCTTATCTTTTTAAAACATTTGTTGTGTGATACTCTGCCTCACTTCACTCTCCTGTGCACTTCAAACAGCGCTCCTAGCGCTGCAACGATCGCCATCCATCGCCATTACTGAGGGCGAGGCGCCACGGCGGACACGCCCACCTCAGCTGGCCACGCCCCCTCCCCTGTCACTATAAAGTGCGCGCAGCTGGAAAGCGCGTCACTTTAATTTGGGAGTCTCCTGAGGCGGAAGCCGGGAGTGAATCTTATCTTTTTAAAACATTTGTTGTGTGATACTCTGCCTCACTTCACTCTCCTGTGCACTTCAAACAGCGCTCCTAGCGCTGCAACGATCGCCATCCATCGCCATTACTGAGGGCGAGGCGCCACGGCGGACACGCCCACCTCAGCTGGCCACGCCCCCTCCCCTGTCACTATAAAGTGCGCGCAGCTGGAAAGCGCGTCACTTTAATTTGGGAGTCTCCTGAGGCGGAAGCCGGGAGTGAATCTTATCTTTTTAAAACATTTGTTGTGTGATACTCTGCCTCACTTCACTCTCCTGTGCACTTCAAACAGCGCTCCTAGCGCTGCAACGATCGCCATCCATCGCCATTACTGAGGGCGAGGCGCCACGGCGGACACGTCCTCCTCAGCTGGCCACGCCCCCTCCCCTGTCACTATAAAGTGCGCGCAGCTGGAAAGCGCGTCACTTTAATTTGGGAGTCTCCTGAGGCGGAAGCCGGGAGTGAATCTTATCTTTTTAAAACATTTGTTGTGTGATACTCTGCCTCACTTCACTCTCCTGTGCACTTCAAACAGCGCTCCTAGCGCTGCAACGATCGCCATCCATCGCCATTACTGAGGGCGAGGCGCCACGGCGGACACGCCCACCTCAGCTGGACACACCCCCATGTTCCCTCTTGCACGGACATAAAAAGATGTGCCTCGCCAGGAAGCGCAGCGGACGGGCGCAGCGGGCGCGCCGTCAGCGCGCCGAAGGCGCGCCAAAGGCAAGCCCGTCTGGGCCCGTCCGGGCCTGGACCGGGCCCAGGGCCAGTCCCCCTGCCTCTCCCAGCCCCTCCCGCATTTGCTGGACTTCTGCCCAACTACATCTGCTAAATCCGCATCTTTGCACGACCTGCTCCCGCTGCAGCCCGATTCATCTGGAAACCGCTCACTTTCTCTGCCCACAATGCAGCTTTACGCTTCCACCCTGCCAACCCCGTCTCCCCCCTTGCTCACTATCGCATTCTTCTTCCTCCAACCAGCCCACTCTACGTGCAGGTTTGATTAATTGTCGATCTTTGCCCCGTCACGCTAACGACATCTGGATGTCCATCTCATCTGAGGAATGGGACATTCTTTTCCTTACCGAGTCTTGGATCACAGACTCTTCCTCACCAGATATTTATCTGGCCATCCCCCCAGGCTATGACATCAAATGCCTGAATCGAACCGGAGGCAAGCCTGGTGGCGGTCTTGCCGTCATTCTCAAATCCTCCTTCCAACTTACTTTCACTAGACTTAGTGAAATAGGCACCATTGAAGCCATGTATTTTTCCATCTCTGATAATGCGTCTACAATTCTAGCTGGCACACTCGTCTACTGTCCCCCTCCTGTATCCACGCCCTCCCTTAACGCTCTTGTCCACTTATTAGCCGATCTCTCTATTAAACATCAAAAATTCCTCGTTCTGGGCGATTTTAACCTCCACATCGACAACCCGCTTTGTGCTAAAGCTATTAACCTAGTTGACACCATGGAAAGCCTTAATCTTAAGCAACTGGTTGTAGGTCCCACGCATGTGGCAGGCCACACCCTGGACCTCATCTTTGCTAACTTTCCGCTCATCACTGCCCTCCAGCCTCTCCCTCTAACCTGGACCGATCACTTCCTCGTACCATTCTCGCTTACTTTAGGACGCAAATCTGTCCAACCGGTTCATAGGAAGGAATTAGGACGAAAGTGGCATAAGGTCACCTGCGCTTCCCTGGACCCCATATTCCACTACCAATCGGAGCACCTCTCCCCGAACATTGACGACAATGTCGCTAGGTTAAATTCTACTCTCCTTAAGGCAATTGACTCCATCTCCCCCCAGATAACCATCTCCTCCACCAGGTCACGGCCCTCGGCTCCCTGGTTCTCCACCTCCCTTCGGGAGGAGAAAAGCAAGTGTAAGGCTCTGGAACGCAAATGGAGGCTCCACTACGACGCTGATGCCAAACAACTCTACAGAATGGCCCTCAAACAATTTCTTAAACTGAAAAAAGGTGCTATGAAAGACCACTTCGCCACCCAAATCAACAGAGCAAAAAACTCTTCAAAAACACTCTTTAACGTTGTTAAAGACTTTATTAACCCCCCGGCTAGAGCCCCCCAGAATACCGCTAGTCAGGCCCTTTGTGAGGGACTCTCAGATTTTTTTCTAGAAAAAATAAATAAACTATGTGTCTCCTTCCCCACTGAGACAACCATCTCACCTCCTGCTCTCAATCCCCCGGAGACTCCATCTCTCCTTGCATTTAACAAACTTAGCACGGACGAGGCCATTAGATTGCTCATCGCCTGCAAATCTGGCGCCCCCTCCGATCCTGTCCCCGCCAAAATCATGGGAGAACTGGCACCCTCACTGGCCTGCCCTTTCCTCTCCGTCTGGAATGCCTCCCTTCACCATGGCTTCTTCCCCACCACCTGGAAGGAGGCACTGGTGATCCCTATTTTGAAAAAAGCAGACGCGGACCCCTCGATCTTTTCCAACTACCGCCCCATCTCCCTCCTTCCTAAACCTGCCAAAGTCCTGGAAAAAGCAGTTCAGCTCCAACTTACCGATTACCTAGAAAGCCACTCTCTGCTTCACGGATCCCAATCCGGTTTCCGAGCAGGATTTAGCACCGAGACGGCCCTGCTGGAGGTGTCGGAGACCATTCGGGAGTGCGTGGACAGGGGCGAGGAGGCCATGCTGGTTCTCCTCGACCTGTCCGCAGCTTTCGATACGGTCTCTCACCCCATCCTCCTGGACCGTCTCAGGCAGATAGGCATCGGTGGCACTGCTCTCGGCTGGATAGAGTCCTTTCTCTCATCTAGAAGTCAGAAAGTACTACTGCGCCCCTACAAATCACAGAAAAAACCTCTGTCTTGTGGGGTGCCACAGGGCTCCGCCCTCAGCCCTCTATTCTTCAATGTCTATCTGACCCCCCTGGCTGACGTTGTGGAGTCCTACGGAGTCAGGGTGGTATCCTACGCCGACGACACTCAGCTGGTGTTTTCCTTTCGGGACCACTCGGACTCCGCATTCCTCAACTTTCGTCAATGTCTGAATAACATCAGCAGCTGGATGACTACGAACCATTTAAGACTGAATGCAGATAAAACAGAGGTTCTGTTTTTCAATCAGAAAACCTCTATTCCCTCGCCTTGGTGGTGGCCGACAGCTCTCAACCCCGCCCCAACCCCGGTTCGCTCGGCGCGGAATCTGGGTTTCCAATTTGATGACTCCCTGTCATGTAAAACCCAGATTAATAAGGTTACCTCTGCCTGCTTCATGAAATTACGGATGATAAAAAAGATCCTCCCGTACCTTCCCACGGACTCCCGCCGCACAGTCACCCAGGCCCTTATCACGTCCCACCTGGACTATGCGAATAGCCTCTATGCAGGAGCCCCGCAGTACCTGGTCGGCAGGCTGCAGATTGTCCAGAATGCTGCGGCCAGGCTGATCGGTAACATCCCCTACCGTCAATCTGTTTCTGCATATCGAAGGCAACTCCACTGGCTCCCTGTGGCCAGCCGCATTCAGTTTAAGGTCCTCACCCTCACCTATCGAGCCGTCAACAACTTTGGTCCTAATTACCTGAAAAATCGGGTCTCGATATCCTGCTCCACCAGATCATTGAGATCCAATGACCTCCGCCTCCTCATCTCGCCCCGCTTCAGACTTTCCAGAACCGGTGGCAGAGGTTTCGGTGTCATTGCTGCCAGACTTTGGAACTCCCTTCCTCTTGAGCTGAGGTTCTGCCCCTCTGAAACTGTCTTCCGAGCCAAGCTCAAAACCTGGCTCTTCTCCGGACTCTAACTTCCCTGCACCTTCCTCTCGCTTCCCGCCTCCACTCAGTAACTCCTGGATTTTCAGCGCCGGGACACCCCTTCGGGGGTAGCTGCGCGCTTTACAAACTCCATAAAATAAAATAAATAAAAAAATAAAATAATCCAGCAACTCAATATCTGCTTTGCCGCCGCCTCCCGATGGAGCCCGAGCCCAGAGCCCAACAAGGCCTGGATTCCCAGACATCTCAGAGCCCGATCCACAGTCCCTGAAAAGAAGAGACCCGTGGAGGCACCGAGAGACGTGGGACCGGCCATCTTGGAAGATCCACAAGAAGCTGACTGCGCAGCACCCAAGGCATCCTCAATGCTGTGCTTTGGGGTTTGAGAAGCCCCACCACGGAGCAGCATCTGCACCGAAAAGCAGCCCTCCAGCATCTCCACGATCTGCGTGGAGCCCTTGTGCAGTTTGCCACTCGGCGCGTCATCCCAGTTACTGGCCCGTTGGCTAGTGGCATCTTGATGACGAAATCTACAATCAACACTGCTGGTCTGGTTGCTCCGGAATGGCCCTAGCTCCTGTAAAGAGGAGCAGCCCCTCTGACCTTGCTGGTCCGAGTAACAAGCTTTCTTCAACTCCTGCATGGCTTGCATTAGCCAAGGCCTGTTTCCTTCAATCAAGTCGCCGACACCGCCATCAGCTAGAGCCTCCGTGGGACAGCTCGTGATCAACTCCTGGACATCCTCCACCTCTTCGTGTCCACGTGGCTGCGGAGACATGCTGCACCTCTTCACCTGTTTGCACCCGACAATGCCTGGTTCTCTCTTGGTTCCTCGCCGGTCAATGGCTAGTGACTTTGAACATTGTCCCCTCTGCTTTCAGGTCTTCACCTCTTCAGATCCACCCTTGGATCCACCGGAACTCTCCTCGACGACCTGCCTGCAGCATCTTCATCTTCAGGCTCCATAGAACAGCACGACGAAACCCGACACACTTTGAGACATATGCACCCGCTTCCTATGGGTGAGGTAACTCTGGCACTCCGGTGTTCCTGTGTAGCAATACACCTCTAGTGTCTAAGTTCCAAGTTGCTAGGTTCTAGGTCATCCGGAAGGTTCCCTTTTCTTTAACTTTGTGACTTTTACGCACCCATTGAAATCAAAAGGCGCCCGCGTGTAACTTTCAGCACTGCACATGCATTCCGTGGGCCTCCTGGTCACTAACTTTTGTTAGCTCCTTGCAGTCCCAGCGATTCTCAAGGCCCTAGGCCTTCTTCCTTTTAGATACGTGGTTCTTATACCACTATTTTAGTATATGGGTTGAGTGGCCACCAGGGCCTATCCATATTGTGCAACTTTTGTATATTTTAACACTGTTTTGTTTTAACGCATTTGCTTCTGTGCTCATAAAGAGTATAGGGGATACTTGTAGTAAATAAATATATATATATTTTCAATATATATCTGTGTGGTGTCCTTTCATTTGGTATTCAAGGAGAGTGTATATGGTAAAACAGCTTGCTTCACATGCCTTTACAGAGTTTAGCCTAAGACTGCTTTGTCCACGCTACCCCTAGGATAGCTGGTCTATAAGGTTGACTTACAACCAATCATCATAAGGGTTGCTTGGCATGGTACAAGGTGATCACTAGAACTAGTGAGCATCATATACCAGGCCAACTTCTCACAACTGGCTCTCAGCCCGACCCTGTGCGCCATTCTGTTCTTTGTTGAGATGCTCCTGCTACAATACGAATGTTAGCTGTTTGTCTGCTTTGTAACTGGCTCTTAGCCTGACCCTGTGCGCCATTCTGTTCTACGTGGAGATGCTCCTGCTACAATAACAATGTTACCTGTCTGGTTTGTAACTGCCTCTCAGCCCGACCCTGTGCGCCATTCTGTTCTATGTTGAGATGCTCCTGCGACAAAAACAATGTTACCTGTCTGCTTTGTAAGTGGCTCTCAGCCCATCCCTGTGCGCCATTCTGTTCTATGTTGAGATGCTCCTGCTACAATAACAATGTTACCTGTTTGTCTGCTTTGTAACTGGCTCTTAGCCTGACCCTGTGTGCCATTTTGTTCTATGTGGAGATGCTCCTGCTACAATAACAATGTTACCTGTCTGTTTTGTAACTGGCTCTCAGCCCGACCCTGTGCGTCATTCTGTTCTATGTTGAGAAGCTCCTGTTACAATAACAATGTTACCTGTTTGTCTGGTTTGTAACTGGCTTTCAGCTCGACCCTGTGCGCCATTCTGTTCTATGTGGAGATGCTCCTGCTACAATAACAATGTTACCTGTCGGGTTTGTAACTGGCTCTCAGCCCGACCCTGTGCGCCGTTCAGTTCTATGTTGAGGTGCTCCTGCTACAATAACAATGTTACCTGTTTGTTTGTTTGTAACTGGCTCTCAGCCCAACCCTGTGCGCCGTACTTGATGGGATATAAATACATGTTATTGGCCTAATATATACAATATAACCTTATAACCGCACGTTAGCATTGCATTATTCACATAGTATTATTAAAGATAGGAACGATTCACTTCAGTGTTGCCTAAACCTATTGGTGTGACCGGAACCATCTTGTTTCGTTTCTCTGTCTCCAATACTGTTTCCCTGAAATCACATGACACGGCTTTCTGCACGAAACCGCGATGGCAGACCTAGTTGTCTGCTCCATTTGATAGTTTGTAGCTCAGGGAAACCCAAGGTCACACCTGCCCTTCTTGTGGGATGCGCACATACTAGAAGATCCCGTTTCTGCACTCCCCGAGCTACAGATAGCAAGGGAGGCACTTTACTGACCTGCCCCCGGAATAGCTTAGGCCTAGCTACTAGCAATCAATTGTCCCTTATATGGGTCTTCCTGCTGGCTCACTGACAAGTTGTATCTTTCCAAGTAAGGTGACATTGTGCTATGTGTGAAACGTATATATGCTTTGTGCCATTTGTATGTAGTCAGTTTCCTCTGCGCACCTCCGAGGGTCGTGTAGACTGAGGCTCCCCTCTCAGGGCTTGTATCTGCAGAATAAACGATTGAACCTTCTCCATTGCCGACTGACTTATTATTTATGAATAAGGTATATGGGCTATTGGTGAGTATAGTCCATTAGTATAATATTTTGGTTCCTTCAGTTGGAGACTCCGCCGGTACTCCGCGATAGAGTCGTCCCCTCCTGTAAACAGGAGTAGACGGGGCAGGGAGGAGTTGTGGCCGAGTGGGTGGACAGAAAGAGAATCCTGATTTGAAACACCCGTTTGTGGTACGAAAACAAGAAATTCCACTCTCGAGCCCAGTATCCCTCTCAGCTGCTGAAGACCCTACGCCAGAGTCCTACGGGCTTACCCCGAGAGAGAAACAGACTGAGCCGGTCTGTCTAGAAGTCGGCAGTGGAGAATTCGCAATCGACCTGAGTGCACCAGGTGAGTGAATTCTGATTGTATGGGATGAAGAAACACTTGGAAGAAGTGTTTCCTTGGTATCGGTTAACTGCTTTCTGAAGGTGGCTGGGGAAGCCGGACCACAAGGGAATCTGAGGGTATGACGTTGTGGCGAAGTGGCTGCGTGGGTCGATACCTCACGGACTTGTTTGGTGAAAACTTGAGACAACATCTGGTGCCTTAGCAGTGTACTGGGTTACTTGCTTGGCCGAATCCTCTTCGGAAAAGCCCTGGGAGCAACTGGGTAAGCTAGGGTTCTGGAGCTACGCGCCCAGACGCCAGGCCCAACCAGAACAGGACCATGGGATGGCCTGTAAGAGGGTTCATGGTTCGCCTACCAGGTGATCTCAGAACAGTCTAGCGACTGTTCCTTTTGTTGTTAAATTTTGTTGGTCTGGAATTCTTTTGAATTGGTTCCCCGAACAGGAGTCGACGGGCTCTGTTCGTTCTGAAGACATGTCATTTGCATAGAACAAGTAACCAGTACTGAAAGAGTTATTGCCTTGCGACGCTTTACAGCACTTTATTGCGAGAAAATACAAGAATATGAGAGTGTGAGTGGTGAGGAGGACGCGTCCGAATGTGAATGGTGTTTGGAGTATATGAGTAGAATTGTGTGAACATTACAATAATGTCTTGTTTTAGTAAAATATGTTTTGGGTGCTGCTGTCGGCGAAATAAACGGCTGGAAGAAAGACAGCCTGCCCCTCCCGAGGGCAGCCCCAGTTTTGATATGCATGTGAAACACGGTCTTACACCGATTTTGTTTAATACAATTTGGAATAAGTATACCAAAGATAATTCCGATTTGAGATGGCCTCTAACAGGGTCGTTTGACGAGAAAAAGATTAATTACATCCAAAACAAACTGTTTATGAAGAAAAGCCGCCAGTCGATGTTTGACTCCCTGAACCTATGGTTGAAGGAGGCAAAACGATGACGGATAAGAGAAGAGAAATTGGGAAAGCCTAAATCAGGACAGACAGTCACTCAGAAAGCTATAGCTTATGATAAAGGGAAGGTTGAAGAGAATATCGCACAAATGGATAGGCAGTTCCGTTTAGAGACGGACAAAAGCTATGTAACTCGACCTGAGGCCGGAGATGAAATAGAGGACTTATTAGAAGCCCGACCACCCCCTCCTTATGCCCCACAGGGATTGTACCCAGCCGTGCCCTTGTTAAGAGCAGGTCAAATTGGAGCAGCATCGGCCACTGGAGCACCGGTAACGGCTGCCACGGCCCCTGCTGATGGATCAATACGAAGTGCGTTACTTCCCCCTCCCACTCTCCGACCAACTACCTCACCCTTGATATCCATACAATCGGACGCGGCTGTCCCCTCTCCTCTGCATCCTGTATTTCTCTCCCCTCCGACTCAGGTTGCCATAGATCCCCGATACACGGCTTGCCTAGATACCACGCCCAAGCGCCTTAGACCTGACTTGAGTGATCAGCGAGTCTATACTAAGTCGTCGTTGGGTACGGAGGAAAGGAGGGCCATAGTAATTCAGGCATCCCAGTGGATGCGGAACGCCATTTACACCTTGGAGGACATTTTGAGCACCATGAAAGATTTTGAACCAGTTGCGCAGCAACTGTCTTTAGAGAACATGGCGATTCCATTAATTACGCAATGGGAGCAGTGTTTCGAAGAAGGAATACCTCCTCAAATACTGCGTGATATAAGAGATCGAGCTTTTAAATTCCAATTGCAGGCTGATGAAGTATATCAGAACGTAGCAACTCTTGTGCATTATCGCGAACAAATGCACAGAAAGTGTGCCGATTGGGGAGCACAGCACCCCATGAGAGAGGTGCATCCCCTCTTTTATCCTGAACTACCTGAATTAAGGGATGGCGGTGGCCAAGTAACTAGGGCTCGCGTGGACGCTAGGCTTCAGGAACAATGGGTTTATACCCCTTGGAAATGAAGCAAGGTCCTTACTCTAAAAGCTCAGCTCCCCGACCCCCGTAAAAATCCCACTGCTTACTATAAGGAATTGACTGAGGCCGCCAACTCTGCTATCATGACAATACCTGATATTGAGCTGTTCTTTGGCCTTTTGATCCCAGTAGACATTTGGAGACAGATACGTGACACGGACGATGCCCCCGAGTTGGGAGGGACATGGGACCAATTAAAAACCTGGGACAAGGAACGAAAGCCTGGAGAAAAACCTAGAGATGAGGTACTAGCAGTACCAGCTAAGATTATTACATATATGCAAACTCTCCTCCCTCCTAGAAAAGTTGATTGGGACAAATTGACAGCCTGTAGACATAAGAAGGATGAAAGTGTGTCAGATTTCTTTACCAGGTTTGAGAAAGTCTTTATAGACTTTAGTGGGCAAGACCTATCAACGGAAGGTGGGATACAGTTGTTTGTAAACAGGTTTGTTACAAATTTGCTTCCCGAAGTTATGTCCCGTCTCCAAGCAGCCGAGAGCACGTGGACTACGGCTGCCCTGTCAGTAATTATCAGTATGGCCCAATATTATGAACATCGAGAGAATGAAAGTAAAGAAAAGTCAGAAAAGAAGACTAAGGATTTGAAGACTAGGGTTCTGTTGCAGCAAGTTAGCAGAGGTCAGAGCGCAGGACGGGGAGGGCATGGCTCATTCCAGAGGGGTGCAATGGCAGGAAGAGGTAAAGGAGGTCCCCCGAACATAGGTATAAATCAATGCTCCTATTGCAAACAGGAAGGGCACTGGAAGGCAGATTGCCCTCTGTGGCTGGAGAATTATGGAGATAATAGAGGACGAGGAAGGGGTCGAGGGAATATAGACCGAAATAGTATGAGACGAGCAGAGATGCAACATGAGGATTCTCGGAAAAATTTGACAATCCCCAAACCAAACAGTACTACAACGAAAATGTTAGGGATGATGGGTATGACGGACAGGATTATGCATGAGGCAGCCAAGGACAGAGCGGAAGCCACTTTACAGTACAGGTGGACCAGGAGGGACCTTATGTACAAGGGGAACTGTTGGGAACATCGGGAAAATTTCCAGTGGATACTGGGGCAATGAATAGCTCAGTTGCCCATACACTAGTCCCAGCGGCTGCTCTGTCTGGCCAAAATAACGTATCAGTGGGATTCTCTGGAATACCTGTGGTAAGCCCCGTTTCTAAACCTCTGCCTTTCACTGTAGGCCCCATTTCTATACATTCACCTTTTCTCTTAACTTCAAATTGTGAAGAAAATTTCTTGGGGCTGGACATTCTGAAAAAGTTACATGCCCGAATTTATTGTACCCCCGATGGTGTCTATTTGACGATGCAGAAACCACCCCCGAAAACAGCCCAATATTTTGCCAAAAATGAAAGCCTCCCCCCTGAATTCTCTACGATTCCTCAGACGCTGTGGGCTACAGGAGATACCGATGTTGGTCTGTTAAGAATATCCCCTGTGTCAATAACCTTGAAACATAATGTCCAGCTGCCCCGCATTCCACAGTATGAAATTTCACCAGAAGATGAACAGGCCTTGTTGCACATTATCTGTGACCTCATCCAGAAGGGGGTGGTGGAAGAGACAGCTGCAAATATTTGTAACAGTCCGATTTTGAAGAAAACACCAATTGATGGTGCCCCCGATTATAAAAATACATATCGTTTTGTAATTGACCTCCGAGAGGTCAACAAAATTGTGGTTCCGCAATATTCGGTGGTACCTGGTATAACTGCTATTCTGACCATGATTCCCCTACAGCTCAGTATTTTTCAGTAATCGATTTAAAGAATGCTTTCTTTAGCATTCCAATTCATCCTGATAGCAGACATATCTTCGGATTCTCATTGGCTGGCCGAAGCTTCAGATTTACTTGCGCCCCTCAAGGCTACACAGAAAGTCCAAGCATTTATAGCCAAGTCTTGAAAGCAGTCCTTGATGAATTAATTCTACCAGCAGGGAATACAATCATGCAGTATGTGGATGACATCCTGGTGGCCTCCAACACACAGGAAGGCTACAAGGAGGCCACAGTTAAATTATTAAAACATTTGGCTGAAAAGGGTAATAAAGTGTCCCTGTCTAAATTTCAGTATTGTCGACAGGAAGTGACCTACCTTGGCCACTTACTGTCGAAAGCAGGGAGACGATTGACTCCAGAGCGAATATCTGTAATAACTAACATGTCTGTACCTCGTACTCAACGTGATGTTCGTGCTTTTCTTGGCAAAACCTCTTACTGTCGCCAGTGGATTCCTAACTATTCACTTCTCTCTAAACCCTTGTTCCATTTGACAACCAAAGATGTGCATGAACCCTTACCCTGGACGGATGAATGTCAAGAAGCCTTTGATTCTTTAAAGTCTGCTTTTTGTTCTGCACCTGTCTTGGGTACCCCAGATTACCGAAAGCCTTTTTCACTTTATGTGCACGAGGTGGACGGTTGTTCATTTTCAGTGTTAACACAGGGTTTTTGTGGAAAGCAAAGACTCTGTGCATTCTTTTCATCAGTCTTGGATAATGTTGCACAAGCTCTCCCAAGTTGCCTGAGGGCCACGGCTGCAGTGGCGGTGGCCATCCGGCAATCAGAGGGAATAGTTTTGAATAGAGACCTCACAGTCATGGTACCGCATGCTGTGGATATCCTTTTGAACAGAACTAAGACCCAGCAACTTACGAGTGCTAGATTGACAGGGTACGAGCTGACCTTGTTTGCACCCCATATTACGATCAAAAGATGTGCCACTTTGAACCCAGCCACATTACTACCCCTCCATTCAAATGATGAAAAGGACGATGTCCATGATTGTATATTTAGAACAGAAGAGGAAACGAAGGGACGCGTAGATCTTACTGACATCCCTTTATCTGAACCTCAAGGGGAGTTGTATGTGGATGGCTCTTGCTTTAAGTTACGACACGCATGCGCTGGAGAGCAGTGCCGACTGGAACGCCAGCGGTCTGATGGCTGTTTCGTTACTAAACAACTACACTCTAAGGCAAGTCATATCGGCTTGCTCGCTCGAACTTTGCAGAGCCTTTGTTTATCCACTAGGCGGCAATTTCATATTGGAATCTTTGCCATCCGCCATACCGCCCATTTTTAAGAATAGCGAGCCTAAATTGATCCAATCACCTTGACACTTCCATCTTCTCTGTTCGATGGATCCAATTCAGTCGAGACTATCAGCATAAATGAACAAAATCACTTTGCCGCCTGGAGCCATTCTTGACCACCTCTCGTTGGTAGAATCTTTTGCACTTCGGCCCCCCCGCTCACCCTGAGATCCGACCGGGCTCCACATTTCCTTAGGATCTGCATAGTGTGCATATCAGATAAAGACAATTGAGTCCCTCTTTTCCTCCTGATTCTCCCCCCACTCTACTGGCATTTCCACCTACCGATACTACACAAGGCCCTGAAGAGAATCCCAGGAAAACCAGTGGGATTCGAAACGCGTAGGCCCTTGCCACATGGTGTCTGCGAGAGCGACAAGAGTATCCAGTTTATTCTTCCTTGGTCGCTAGTACCAAGTTTTTTTAGCGAAAAAAGTTTCAGTTTGGAGATCTAATTAGGATTGTACATTACAAAAAATTAACTGTTTTTTCATCATTTTTGTTAAACCGTGTCCGCAGACTGTGGCCTTTCTTCTTTTCCTTGTAGTATAGATTGTACATATTTTTAGATTGCAAGTTTATGCCCTTTATAGTCCCCTCCCCTGAGTGGTGTGAATGTGTTTTGAATGTCTGTGATATGCCTGGAACATCGTATGACTGATGTATAGGAGTCCCTTTCCCAAATCCTTTGTGTCTTTTTGTAAATATGTCCCGTTGTAAAAAATGAAAATATATGTTTTCCGTCTTTCTAATATTGTCAAAATAAAAAACTATTAAATAGTAACTCCCGTTCTTGAATTTTCCTTCAAGTTCAGTCTGGTAATTTGGTGTATTAAAATTATTCATATCAGCACTGGCACCCCTCTTTTGTTTTTTGATAATCTGGCTCAGCCTTGCTGATTAGAGCCACCCCGTAGTTGTTTTTTCCTCAAGTTACCAGATGGCACTGCGACAGCTGCTTATGCTGTCACAACATTAAAAATGGTGGTGGAGACCGCAAGGATTTCCTATCACTCAGCCCAGGCAGCTGAACTAATAGCCTTGTTAAGAGCATGTGAATTGAGTGAAGGGCTGAGGGTGAACATTTTTACGGACAGCCAGTACGCCTTTGGCGTGGCCCATAGTTTTGGGAGGCTGTGGTGGGAGAGGGGTTTCTTTACTACACATGGTCAGAAAATTCAACATGGCCCCTTAATTGATCGATTGTTATTTGCCTTGACACTTCCAGAGAAAGTGGCCATCATCAAGTGCAGCGCCCATAAACAAGTTGTTGATTCCACTGGAAAGGGAAACGCTTTTGCTGACACAGTAGCGAAAGAAACAGCCCAGACTAGAATGAACCCCATGTTCCCTAGCACATCGGCCCGGTGGGTAGCGGAAACATCCCTGTTTGACAATACTATTGAAAGTGTGAGAGAACTACAGAAGGAAGCAACAATAGATGAAGTACAGAGATTGGAACAGGAAGTAGGAAAACTAGACAAAAATTATTGTTGGATAGATCTATCTGAGAAACAACGATAGTTACTGCCCAATGCATTAGTATATGCTGTAGTGACAATGGCCCATGGTCCAGCCCAAATTGGCGCAAAAGGTATTTGTGCCGTGTTAGATCCAGTATGGAACAACCTAAACATTTCCAAAACTACAGCAGATATAGTGAAATACTACCCAGTGTGTTTACGCCACAATCCGGGAGGTAGAGAATCTGTTTTGAGTGGAAATTTTGCCCCACCGTCCTTGCCTTTTGAGGTAATACAGATTGATTACATTCAGATGGAAAGAGTGAACAATCTAAAGTATGTATTAGTGGTGGTATGTGCTTTTAGAAAATGGGTTGAAGCCTACCCTACCAAAGAAGCCACTGCAGTTACAACTGCCAAAGCCTTGGTTAAAGAATACCTGCCCCGATATTGCTTGCCCCGTGTCATCTGGTCCGACAACGGGCCTCATTTTAATGCTCAGCTAGTACAGAGAGTTTGTAAAGGATTGCAGATAAAACAGAAGTTCCATGCCGCCAGACATCCCCAGTCGGCTGGACTAGTTGAAAAATATAATGGCACCCTGAAATTAAAAATGGCTAAAATCTGTGAGAGTACTGGATTACATTGGCCTGATGCACTCCCATTGGCACTGCTGTCTCTAAGAACAACCCCTCACACTAGAACTGGATTGTCTCCCTACGAGGTGATCTCTGGCAGACCCGCCAATGTGTGGGGAGTCCCCAGACCCCGATCCTTTAGGGATATTGATTATTCTTTAATGACAAACTTCTTGTACGCTTTGATTAAAGATCTGCGTTCTATTCATCAACAGGTATTGGACACATTGCAGCCACTACCGGAGGGTCCTGGACATCGATTGGAACCTGGCCAGTGGGTACTGGTGAAGAATTACCAACGGAAATCGAGTTTGGAGCCCAGATGGTTGGAACCCTATCAGATCATCCTGGTAACGAGAACGGCGGTGAAAGTGCATAGAAGAAAACATTGGATCCACGTCACTCATCTAAAACGCCTGCCGCTGCCTTTGCCATTTGATCTACAAAACCGAGAAGGAATTCCGAGCCAGGAAGGAGAGCTGATTCAAAGCTTTGTGCCTTTTTCAGACGCCCAAGAAGCAGGGGCGGGTGGTGACATTTGAAAGTGGTGTGCAACAAAGTGATTTGCATACTGCACTGTAGCGAGCGAGCGCAGTGAGCGAGCCCGAACCCCTTAAGGGTGGTTTGGGGGGATAATCACCCCCAAGAAAATTTTGAAAAAAGAGAAGAAAATCGTGCATTTTCCAAGCAAATTTGAGAAAGCAGGAAGGTTAATAAAGCAATTGTGAAAGTGCAGTTATTACATTAATAGATGGCATAACATAGGTAGTTGCTTATACAGTATAACCACAGAGCTTCATACATTCCGTCCTATTACGCTGCTGAATTCAGACTATAAGACTTGCATGAAAATCTCAGCTCTAAGAGTAGAAGAAGTTGCACAGCAGTTGGGAGAAAGCCTTTACAAAGCCTTCTGTCCCACTCGTTTTTTGTACCTTTCTGTCCCCTGTTCCACTAGTTTTTGTGCCCTTCTGCCCTCTGTCCCACTCGTTTTTTGTGCCTTTCTGCCCATAAGGGGGGTTCGGAAAATTTTGAAAAAAGAGAAGAAAAATCGTGCATTTTCAAGCAAATTTGAGAAAGCAGGAAGGTTAATAAAGCAATTGTGAAAGTGCAGTTATTACATTACAAACGCACGCCCACACACAGAGACACGCTTTCACATACAGACTCACACACACACCCACACATCAATCCACACTCACACAGACACCCCCCCACACACACGCTCACACACACATATCTAGATAGATTCCACTCTCCACAGTCACTACATGAGGTGCCAGCTCGCCACCACACATGCCTATTCTTTCGAAAAGGCAAATAAACGATCTAGCATACACACACACACAGATACACACACTCACACACACACACACAGACACACACACTCATGCAGATTGTGTTCCTGAAGTGAGCTTGCTGTCAGGCTGTTTGAGGCCTAAGTACTTGCAGCCGGTTTTTACAGTCCGTCTTTGTTTACCTCTTAGATGTAACCCAAAAGTGAGCACATCCCACCAGCAAAACCGCAAAATCATAAATATTGTAGCAAGGCCAACTCTGAAGCAGTGTAGTCTTACAGGCTAAGGGAAAGATGGAAGCAGCGGGGCCCACAAAAATATGGTGGCACTGTGGCAGCCATTGTGTGTTCTTTAGTCACATTAAAGTGCTGTAACATTAACATAATAGTGTTTAAGTGTATTTAGGTTCCGACAGGACAGGATGTGAGGCTGATGCCAGGCTTCCAGGAACAGGGTGCGTGTAACACAGTAACCCAGAAGACTGCAAGGCGTAGAAAATTGCTGACATGAAAATTAAAATGAAGCTACTGCTTCTCCCTAGCCCACGCCATCTCAACCCCTTCATGGAATTCACACTGACTTCACCTCTGTACTGTATATCAGGAAACCGCCCACAAACTTTCCATTTGAATACCTGAGGTAGCCACAGTGATTTCTTCATGTTAGCTACTCAAACGCCATTGCCTAAAACTAAATCAGTAACCCCGAATGTCCAGACGGCCTGTTCCTGGCTCATTCATACCAGTTGTGATATACCCCCAAAATTCCTGTATGTGATCGTTGAACAATACACTTGATTTACACAACACAATAGTCTGTGACATTATGTGTCTGCCAAGTCACACACCCACATCTCCCCTGCCTTATATTGGTTACAAGCTGCATGTATATGGATCACTCTGTCTCTGCAACAGCTTCAGAGCTTCTCTGTGAAGTATGGCAGACGTGGAGAAAACTACCAGGACTGTTGAACATGCAGCTAAAAGTCCCAATGAATTTCGCCTTAACTATTACATTCTAATCAGCAATGGTAAAGACAGCAGGGAATTGTTATAAATGAAGCTGGTCTTTATTTATTGTTTCTGTATGGAGTCTTGGATGCCTGTTTTGTGATTACCAAACCGCTGTAGCACAAATAAAGAAATACAACACAGAAACAAAAACCGATGCTCGAAGATAGCCTCAAATTCCTCCTTCATAAACTTTACGAGCTGGATTTCATAACTCACATTATTCCGTTTCTTCGGGGGCCAATTTTACGTCAAACAAGGCACCTTTAAGGTATAAATAATGCCAACGTTGCCTTAAGCAAGCGCGATGGTGGTGGTGAATACAGGAGCAGAACAGCCGTCCCTTGCAGAGCCCAGCAGATGCGAGAAGCCCACGGACGCTGCCCCTCCTCCTTCTTGACGCACTGAGAAAGACGCTGTCTTTTCTCCTGCCGAGAAAATCCTTTGAAGCAAAACCTTGGCAAAACCAACTTAACTTAAACTGCTACTTACTCCCTCCCAAGTATTAGGCTTAGGTCAGGTACACCGGGGTAGGCGTAGTTAGAAGCACCAGTTGAGGACGTTAGCTAAATGTATATATGAATGTATATATTTTATTCATTTTAACCATCGTATGGCTAAGAAACCATATCAATGCTTTTACAGTATTATTTTGCAATACTCCTTTTACTGTACGCACTTTTTATAATAACAAGTCTTGCGATTGTGGCAATTCATTTCTCTTGCATGAGAAGAGAGACTGTTCAATAAATAATACCTTTTATTGAAAACGCCTGTCTCTCTCTTCTCTGCATCCTGGTGAAAGTAATTCTTGCACAACTGACTGAGTGAAATAGCTGTCTATTGTTTCACACGACTCTAGAGATTGACTCTTATTCTAAGGAGCAAAGTTGTCATGTTTATGCGGTTGTTGGAGAACTGAATCCCTTCTTGTCTGAGCCAGGGAAGCTGATCACTTCCTATTCAGTCAAGAAAGTTTCCAGTGACTTCTGAGCTAGTTGGTACAAACCCAATTAAGTCTAACCTAGTCAGTAGAGACCTAGAAGACTGCACATCTATGCCTACACTGCTGTTTATGTTATTCCAATGCGTAGGGACTATAGGGAAAATAGGAACTACACTACAATGCTATAGCCTCAATTGAACCTGACCTGATTTTACTGCTTTGGCATCGGTTCTGTTTTTCTAACAACTTTCCACCTATTAACTTTTAATAAGCAGTCTCTTTCACTCAGACCCAAAGCACTGCCTATTCACTCCAGAGTGTGTACAGGTGACGTTTATCAATAATCTATGCAGCCAAATAAAACAGGAGGAGCGTGAGCATTGCTCTCACTTACAAGCTGAGTATAGCATCCTCTGGCCCAACACAGTTAAAAGCTATAAAGAACGCTTGTGTTTAAAAGAAATGTGCAGCCCCTTTGCACACCAGATGAGTCCTGATCCAGCTAAACTTGGCATATAAATGACCCAAGGGAAGCACACTTCCTGTTCTAAGAGAGCATGAACTCACTCATCCAAAATGATGGGGGCTCCATGCAGTGTGTCATGAGGGGCCTCTAGTTTCCCAAATCTGGTTTTCGGCCAGGGCTGAAGTGTACGAGTGCAGTTGTGTACCTACAGTGGGTTCAGGGGCCTGCTCTACCCCCCTGCACTCCTGCACTCTTTCTGGAAGTCTGCACAAGTTTATCCGACACAGTAACCAGAGTACAAAATTGTGAAAGCAGCGACAAGCCCCCTAGCAATGAGCAAATAAGGCAAACCACGCCCCAATTTGCATGACCTTAATATTTTCTACATGTATTGCTTTGAATGAGGCACACTTAACAGAAACCAAAACTCTCATTAGCAGTTGCACAGCCTTCTCCTGAAAGGAACAAAAAATAACTTTGAAAAAGATACAACAAATATAAAGTCTCAGATGCTGACCTAGTCATTTGTGAAACCCCACTCAGAGAGGCCAAACATGAGAAGGAGGCTGTAAACATCAGAAACCAGAAAGCTGAGCAGGCCTGTGTACAACATGGACACAATACAAGACAAGATTACAACTAATGATGAGGCATCATGGTGTCGGCTATTGCGGTGGTTTTAAAGTAAAGATACATTTGTTATGCTTTTTCATATTAAGAAGAAACGGAATGTCAGGAAGGTGTACTCGTCAGTCAAGGAGCCATAACTCCATATCTTAATTTCAATAAGCTTCCTTAAATGTTCAGTTCAGAGTGCGCCAACTGTACATAACAAAATCCAGGATGCCTAAACATCCTACAAGAATACAGCCCGTTTTAGTTTATGCTATGAATCAGGGTGGACGGGCCATTGCATCTGGGTGTGCCGTGTTCATCACTGTGCACTGCCCTTGAACCCGATGGTGCAGTGCCTTTGATCTACTGATCTACTGTGACCCTGGAATTGAAGTACACGAGTGTGACTGTGCAGTGCCGCTGCAGCCGAGAGCGCAGTGCTAGTATGAAGTGCTCCAGGACATGAACAGTCTGTGCCACTGAGTTTGCAGCGTTCTCGAGTATACAGTGTCCCTCGGGTGCAGTGTCCCATTAACTGAGTGGCGTGCCCCTACATGTGGGTGAGCAGTGCACTTGGATTTTGTCCACGCTGCATTTGGATCTGGGCAGCGTTCCTGAACGAGAATTCAGTGCACCTGTATTTGGAGAGGCAATGATACTGGGTCTGAGTGTGCAGGGCCTCTGTGTTGGGGTTTTCATTGCTTCTGGGGCCCCAGTGTCCCGTGGTCTGAGTGTACTTTGCCCTAAATTTGAGTATGAGGTGCCCCTGCTCTGAGCTTGCAGTGCCCCTGGGTCTGATTGTAAAGTGCCCCTTGGTATGAATGTATAGTGCCCGTGGGTCCGAATGTGCTGTACCACTGGCTGTGGCCCTGATGTAAGTGTGTTGTGCGATTGATGTACTGGGCCCTCAGGTGTGCAGTCTCCTCGGTTGATTGGCGGCCCTGGCTGGCTGTGCTGTTTTCCAGACTCTGTGACTGCATTGCCCCTGGGTACCATTCCCCCGGTGTTCTCGGTGCCCCTGGCTAACCCCATCCACTGACTGGCGTCAACAGGTGCCCACTGCTCTAGGGAGCTCCCTAGAGGTGCCTGGGCCCCTCGGGAGCTCTCCCTGGGCCCTCGGTGCCTCGTGCCGGTCCCGCAGGCCTCCGCCGCCGCCTTCGGGATGAAGATAGAGATCCCGGCGGGGCTAACTGAGCTACTGCAGAGTTTCACGGTGGAGGTGCTGCGCTCGCAGCCCGCGGACCTGCTGGACTTCGCCCTGCAGTAGTGTACTTTTATGGAGCGTACGCTGAGCCTAGCATCCCTTGTAGGTGCCCTCCATATGTGTCACTCACGGTGCCTGCTGTCCTTGACCCACAGTCTCTTTATCTTTATATAGCAACACGTGCTTTCCCCAGTGCTTAATTTGTAAAATATGAAGTCCAGGTGCTCAAATGTTTGTCAGAGGCCACACCCCTTTCCCCAGCTCCACCCACTTCCTTCACTAGCTCCACCCACTTCCTCTATTGGCTCCACCCACACCCTCAACTGGCACGCAAGCCATAAACCGTGAAAAATGTTGCACATGTCCTCAGGCTAGAACGCATGGAAATGTTACACATAAGCACCCATGCCATAAACCATGGAAATGTCACATATAAGCACCCAAGCAATAAACTGTGGAAACACATAAGCACCCAGGCCAGAAAGCATGCCATAATCCGTCACACATAAGCATCCTGGACAGGGCTAGGCCAAAAACCGTGGAAATGTCACACATAAACATCTATGATCCATGCAATAAACCATTGAAATGTCACATATAGGCATCCAGCCGGGTTGTGTTGTTAACAGCCACAGTAAACCAGTGCTTAATTTGTAAAAAACATAAGTGCCAGGACCCTTTTTGGGATGCCATTGCAGCTTGCACCACACATTTTCTCTCCCTGGCAGTACTGCTAATAGCAGTACCAACACAACTAGTATCATCACTCACCTAGAAGTGTGACAATTCAGACTATTTCAAGTCACTTACAGCTATAAAAATGGTGTGAGCAGTAGATATTATTCATATATAATGTATATTAAATTATTAAACATCTGTTGCTGTGCTTAACTCAAAATTAGAGAGACAGCGCCGCCAGGTGCCAGACTTTCATAGGTACCGGAATACAGGTGTTGAGAATTAAGTACTGGTACGGTACCGAGCACCGGAAAATACCAGCTGAAATTAAGCGCTGGGTGCTGCCCTTACTGCACTGCTTAATTTGTGCTAGTTGTTGCAGGTGGTGGTAACAAGCCCTCGTTTTTGAAGACCTGGACTTATTGTTCAACATCAGACTAACTTTGAGTCAGAGCAGGAGAGAGAAAGGTGAAAAAGATTGATTGGCGGAAGAGAAGGGTAGGGAAACAGAGACACACGGAGAAAGCCGGCTTTAAAAAGAACACACAAGAGAGTAAAATGGTGCAGAGTGAAGAAAGAGCCATAATGAGGTGGAATCAAGACCATACAGCCTCTGTAGTTTGCAACACTGGCATTCAGAAGTTCTCCCAATGGCTCGAAAGACAAACTTTGGTCCCCTGCATTTCTTTTTTTCACACGTTAAGCCCTAACTGGCAACAAGGCCTCATCCTCACACTTTCGGGTTCCCATCATCAGCTGAGTATGGGACCAGAATAAAAGAGGATTCAATAGGTCAAGGGCATCGTGCTCAATTTATAAGGTCACTAATGAGACACTTCTCCTGACATATAAACAATATTTACAGTTCTTCTGAAGCGAGAAAGAAATCTGGGCCTCGCAGGACAGTCGGGCAAAGTGGGATCCTGGCTGAAAGCATTCCTAGTGGGTAACTCTTGTGTGTTTCTGGAATTGAATTTGGCTGAAGCCTGTAGTTTCGGCCGACTATGGCTAGAACTGGGCTGCTGCCTTTTACCTTCTGCCTCCACAACACCTGCCAGAGCCCCTCAGTCTATCGCCTGGCAGAGCCCTCCGTGTATTGGTGCCGAGGTTTTAGATTGCTATGTGTGACTTTTCTATCATTTCAGAGCAATTCTGAGTAACATTTCAAAGATTATGAGTGACAGTTTCTCGTTAGCAAAATAAAGCAATGACGGCGAGGGAAACATATAAACATCAGAAATTGCACCCATTTGCGCAAAAAGAAACTCTAGGAATCCGTTATTAGCATTACAGCAGTCACCTGTGATTACCACTTTCCAGGCTCGCAAATGTAATCTTAGATGTCAGCCTTTCGATCTATAATGTTGGTTTCTATTGCAATAGTTCTATCTATATCTACTATCTACATTTCAATATCATTCTACTCCATCAAACTTGTATCCCATTCATTTTTAAGAGGCTTTCGCTTTACGGCTAAATGATTCATATGCAGTAGTTTATATTTAATTCCAGCCCCTACCCTCCTCCCATTTTTCTGTCACTCTGGCCAATATGGCTGTAATAGCACGTCTGAGTCTATACAGACAGTGTAGGGACTCTGCAAAGCTGCGCAAGACACTCGCTGCGGATTGTGAAAATGACTGTGCTATGCTTAGCACGGCGCCTGAGGAATTGCTGCAGTAGTGCAGGGTGAGCCCGTTTTGGGACAATCCCCGTGGAATGGAGGAACCGGGGCACGGGGTTCCCCCCATTTATAATTCGTCCTTTTATCCCATGACTCTGAGCACATAACGGTGGCAGATGCCCCGACAATAAGCAGCCAGGGGGGTTGTTTTAGGTTTATTTAACACTCAGTGTAGGGAATCATTTCGATGGAGTTTTCATTCATTCAAGGAGTCACCCATTCCACCCTCCCTAATGACAGATTGCCGTTCACAAGCACCCTCGCCTACACCAGCTTTCCGTTTTCACCCCGTAGAAATTGACGATGAACCAGCAACCTGTAGTTATTTAATTTGGCATGTTACTTCCTTTTTGCTGCTTTTTATTCTGTATAATCCCCTAATTCTGAGGCAAATGGTTGACAGTTCTCTCACTGAGAGGAGCCTGACCGGCTCGGCACAGCCATAATTCAATTTACCCCTAGGCCATAGTACCAGACACAGCGCGGACAGGCCAGTGCGAGCAGCAGACAGCGCCTAAATCCCTCTAACCAGTACCCAGAGTTAAGTTAATTGGCCTACCGCAAGACTCGTGGAGGGGTGCGCCTTCAGGCCTCCTGTCCCAGATTTATGGCATCAGCATGTGTTCCTTTTCTCTGCTAGTTGCATTACCAGCCAACATTATGTGATTTTTTTTTTTTGCTGTGTGCCTCGTGAATATGCCCCCATTTCTTCATATCTTTCCTCCGGCTCCTTCTCTGCCCGTCCCCAAACGCATCTAGTCCAGTACCTGCTAGCTGCCTTTTTTGCAAACTTCCCGCTCTGGCAACAGGACCGGAGGTGAAGTCCCCCAACACCCACCCCTCCCACGGTGCCACGGGCAGACTTACATTTGAATTACATCCTGCCTCAGCGGCGCCGCAGGGCGGGCATCAGAATACATTGTAGCAGCAGTGCAGGCACAGTCAGCCTGATAGATGCCAGCTGCAAATGCAATCACCACAAGCCTGCAGAAGCAGTGTGTGCAGGCCACTGCCTTGATTGGAGCTATAGCTATGTCTCTTTTACCTCGTCTACCACCACCTTCACTTGCTCCCTCATACCTGCCCATCTTTCCCTTCTACCCGCTGCCTTTACCCTCCTTGCCATCTCCATTGCTGTGGTTCACTCGCTCTCCTCTCTCCCCTCAAACCCCCAGACTCCCCCTCCAGCCTTCGTCCTCTCACTCCTCTCACCTGCTGCTCCCCGTAGCTTCCCCCTTCTCTCTCTCGTCCCACGTGTGCCCATCTCTCTCCCTCGCCTTCCCCATCGATTCTACCTCTCTGTAGTCTCTCCATCTCTACCTCGCTCTTTCACCCACCGTCTGTCTCCCTGTCCGTGTTAATTCCCTCACAGCCCCTCTCCCTTCATCTCCGCCCCCCCCCCCCCCCTGGCCCCCACACACACACCCCGGCACATGCTCCCTGTGACTGGGAGGCTTAGAGAGTTCATTCAGCCTATGGGGTGGGGGAGCCGCTCGCGATCGCCTGCCTCTGTGCACCACTGGACGGCATGGCATGAATGAAGCAGAGCCTGCTGCTGCTTCCTTCCTTAGACCGAGGAGCCACCCCTGAGGACCGCATTCCACAACACCGAGTGACCTGTAATTGTACGAGGAGGCAGGGGCCCTGGCAGTGTCAATCAGAGTGTGACAGTACTGTGAATTTAGTGAACATCGGAGATCAAAGGGAAGACCCGGCCCTGACAATGAAGTGCCGGTGCTTAGCACTGGAAAGCTCCGGCACAAATTAAGCCCTGGCCTTCCCAATGCTGCTCACCCGCAAAATGCCCTTAAATGTCCCACAGTGTCCCCAGTAGTTAGTTACACTGGAGCCCCCCACTCAGCCCTGCCCCCACTCCCTCACAGAGCCTATCTCTCCATCACATTCGGGGCCTTAACGCAGACTCCTGCACCATTTGCCACGCAAGAGGGCCCCAATCCAGCAGGTGCCCCTAACAGCTGAATTTCATAGCACGTATATTCCCATAAAAATGTACGAAAACCACTTGACAAACAAAAGTTAATCTGCATGACTCAGGGTCGTGAATCAATCATCTTATCAGCAAAATACTCAGAAAAATAACTTTACCTCTCCAACGCATGCCCTGGCTCAGACAAAAAGTTTATCAAATTCAAATTCAAAAAGCTTTATTCGACAGCAAGACATAAAAGCAATTTCATCCTACCTCTACACAATAAATACTAACCTTCAATTTAAAACAACATTAAACACTTTGTGCTGTCATTTCAAAATACATAATCTAAAATAATTGATCTAAAGGTATTATAATGACTAGACATATATAAAAAACATGGTTACAATATTTCATTTAGCTGCATCAGATGACTGTAAACTACGAGTGCGGATACTCCAGGCCCATCCCAAAAATTTTGCGACAGCAATCGCAAAGCAAGATGTACAATCCGTTTCCAGTATTCTAAGCGCCTCTAGATGACTACGTGTCCCTAGGTTAAGACACACTGGTTTAATCCATTTGCGGCGTGGGCAGTCATAAAGGGGGCAGGCAAACAATAAATGAGACACATTCTCTGTTAAATCTTTACAATAATGACATTTCTCATCTCGCTTTGCAGACCATTTTTGTGCAAATGCGTTTATAGGGAGAGTTCCAATTCTAAATTGGAAATACAACTTCCTATCGAATGGCTTTTCAATAATATCCCAGTAGGGTTCACATGATGGTACTGTTTTGATGTCAAGAAAATGTCGAGTTAACCTAGGATTAGATCCAGTATCAGAAACGGATTGTTGGACCATATCCCAGTACATTTTCTTCAAGATAGACTTTGATGGAAAACATGATACGTCAGTATTGGCCCATAGATGATCAAGACCCAGCTTGGATAATAGGCCCCTAATTTCTTTAAGCCACAGGATAGAATGGAAACAATCAGCATTAATAATGTCTTGTAACGCAGCAGCATAGTGAGCTAATTCCGGGGTAGTCATTATCCGCCTCCAATATAACAGAGGACGTAATCGAGCTAAGTCCTCTATACTTTTCCTACCAAGATCAAGCAGCAGAGGAACAGTAGGAGTACTTTGTGGTACCCCAATTAACCGCCGCAGAAACCTCTTCTCTGCCAATGACAAGACGTTCAGATTGGAAAATCCCCATAGCTCAGATCCATACAATGAGGCACTTATCACCTTCATGGTGTAAATTTCTAAAGCAGGGGTGATTGGCTTAGTCAGTGACGCTCTATGTTTAAGCGCTATCACACCTGCTAGTTGATGGAATTTTAAGGTTGCCATGTCAATGTGACTGTTCCATCTCATGTTACCCTGAAGGGATATTCCTAAATAGGTAAAAGCCTCTACCTGCTCTAAGGGGATACCATTAAAAGTAATTACGCCTTTGAAGGCCTTCCGCTGATTCATACACATAAACTTGGTCTTGGAAGTATTCAGCTCTAGCCCACGTATCTGGCAAAACTCACCAAACGCATTAACTGCCTTCTGAAGCCCACTAGGGGTGCGTGAAACTATTAGCGTGTCGTCAGCGAACATGAGCACTGGCACTCGAGCCCCTGCTAGGACTGGTGCATCGGTGGGGGATCTTCTTAGATAATCCACAATACCGTTAATGTATATCGAAAACAGTGTGGGGGCCAGGACGCAGCCCTGCCTAACCCCACACTCCACAGGGAATGGATCAGTCACTTCACCTTGAGCACCCCACCTAATTCTGGTGAAGTTATTTTCGTGTAGGCGGACAAGCAGCGTCAATAATTCTGGGCTTATGCCAGCATCAGCAAGGACACTCCACAATTTTGGTCGCAGCACTAAATGAAATGCTGATTTTAGGTCAACAAACACAGCATATAATGGGCCATTAATCAAAGTCACGTTCCTCCAGTAAAGAGATATAAAATAGAAAACCTGGTTGATTGAACTAGTCAGGGGTCGGAAACCTGCTTGGTAAGGAGACAAAATATCTTTTTCAACTATCCAGGATTGGAGCTTATTCTGCACTAAACGACCCATCAATTTTTGAATCTATAAGACTGATGGGTCCAAAGTTACTGGGTAGGGATTTGTCACCCTTTTTAAATACTGGGATTATTTCTGCACCCCTCCATGAAATTGGTATGGGAGCACCCTAAGCCACAGAATTGGCTAACCATGAAAACTATTGACACCATGCTTCTCTATCAGTTAAAAACACATCAGCCGGGATTCCATCGATGCCTGGGGCTCTTCCCCCTGTCACACAGTCTTATGCAATGCTGACATCTTTTACTGTAAATACTTGACAGCTGTAAAAAACCGTGCGGGGTAGGGAATAGCAGTCTACAGCTCAATTACAGGCATACTGAGGCTTAAAAAAATCTATCCACTGATTTTTGGCAACGTTATTCTGAGGTATGTCTGGTGACCCCCCTCTGTCCCACTTAACAATTGCCCAGAATTGCTTCTGGTTGTTAGCGGCGCAAGCGGATTTCAAGTCATGCCAATGGTCTTCGTCCTACTGTTTCTTAGCTTTTTTTTTAGCTAGCCTGTATATATCCCTGGCCTCCCTTACTCCTATGATGTTCCTAGACCTAAGCTCAGTTCCGAGGTTCTGGCGAGTAATTCTACAAGATTGGTCATACCATCCTTGCCTATGGGGATTTTTAACGGTCTTATTTTGCACTACTGTTTTCAAAAAGAACCCTTGGAGTTTAGGAAAGAATTTAGGGTAAGATTCAGCCATGACATCTGGGAAATTTAGTTTATCGCTATGTATTTTCAAACTATTTACTTCCTCAAGCACCACTCTTTTAAGATCCTCAATCCTCTTTGGGTCTTCTATCAATCTACCCCATTTTACATGGCGCTGATTGTTTGAGGAAACTATATCTAGAGTCACCTTACTATTCCCAAGGCTTGTTTCTCTTTGCCCTAGATTAATAAGAAGATCCATACAAAGTGGATTATGATCACTCTCAATTCTGCATTTTACAATCATGTCTTGCAGCCTATACCATTCTCTAACATCCACAAGAAAATAATCTATTCGGCTAGCTGTCCGACCATTATCAAATTTATTATTCCCCTGTCGATCAGATGGGGTGTGGCCATTTGCTGCTCTAAGACCCCTTGCTAAGCATAGACTCTTGGTTTGAATGGCCACAGCAGACCATCTCTTGACCGTAGCCAATTCAAGTGACGGAATTCCCCATTTGCTATCCTCCTCTTCGGTCAAAAACTGGTCCTCTTGTCCTAGAGGTTCAAAGGTGGTGTTTATATCACCTCCTACTATTATAGCTAGCTTAATTGGTAGCATCTCAAGTTCATGACCGAGGGCAGATATTACTTCAGATGTGTTCCGCCCCAAACCCCCTAGCGTAGATATTAAAAATATACATCCCCTGGCCATTGGGCCATGTGATGTTCACTTGTAAAATGTCGTGCGACATAAGGGACCTTTGTTGGATTTTACAGTGTAGCGATTGGCGTACCCATATAATCAAACCTCCAGATGGGCGCCCTGTAGCACTTTTGATAGCTGGAATATCAAAATTAAGGAACCCAGCCCGATAGTTCGAGGTCAGTGACCATGTTTCTTGGAACAAGATGATATCATGTTGGTCAATGAAGTCGCACCACTCTGGGGAAATCAATTTGTTAGCTATCCCAGCGAGATTCCAAGAAAAGAATGACAACCTTGATTTATCTGAGGGTAGACATGCATGCCCCTGAAGTGGCAGCCTGTTGGAACCCACAGATAGCAAATTAGCTACATGGTCTAGATTTACGGGGGAATGGTCTGATATTTCAAGGGGAGAGGCTGCGAGCCCAAACCCCGTCTGCCCCTCCCAATTACTCACATTAGGCGCTGCAAGGACTTCCCTGTTTAGCCCATTTTCTTTTAAATTAGATCTTTCCCTCCTTCTTGTTAGGGACAAGGTAGCCACATTTAATTTATCAACAGTAGTATGAGGGCCAACTAACCTTTTTAGGTTATGGGATTCAATGCTTCCACCACAGCCAAGTCAATGGCATTCATTAAGATTAGATAATGCTGCAAATCTATTTTCAAGACCCAGGCCCCAGTCACAGATTTGTCCACCCTTAGCCCTTCCCTTTGACACCAAATTCCACTTAGTCCTCAATATACTTGTGTTCAAAATATTTCCCTTTCTAAGGTAAAAGAAATCAAGATTTAGTGGAATTATCTCTGCAGTTCTAAGTTGTGGAGGGAATAAGTTTGGCAGGATGTTAGAAAGTACCTCTGGCCCTGTAAAATGCAACACTACACAATCACACCCAAATTTTTTGGGGCTATTCCCTATCCAATCATCTCTTCTTGCCATGGCTATCTCCCCTGTCAACTGCTGCTTACCCCATGGGGATATAGCCATGTTATTGGGTAACCAATATAGAGCTTTGCTTACTAGGGACGGTGAAGTTTGGTATACAACCTTTACAACAAATCTTTTACCACGCACTACCATTACAAGGCGGTCATTACAACGCATACCATTACAACGCATTGCGCTGAGGGGCGCTCTAGGATAGGGAATACGTTTAATTTACTATCCAACACCTTCCCTAGTGTCCACGGGGACTGGAGTTGGAATAGTAAATTAAACTATTCACTATCCAGCACCCCAAAGCGCTATGCGTTGTAATGGTATGCGTGGTAAAAACCGCGTTGTAAAGGTATGCGTGGTAAAAGTATGCGTTGTAACGTCATACATCCGTGAAGTTTCCATCTGGCCAGGCTTCAGAGGTGGAACATTCGCCAAAACCAAAACAAAGGGGGAGGACTCTACGATGAGCTCTACTGGGCCTTTCTCTGGGCACGATGTAGTTTGACCCACTAGCCTACCTGGGGAACCATCCTCATGTGGTGCATGGCCCCCAACTCTTGATAGTGACAAGTGGTGGGATTAGATACTATTTTCTCTCCACCCCCCTCCCCTTGCCCTACATGTACTACTTTTAACTCAACTCTACATGCTACTTGGTTCGGAATGTCTCCCACCTCCTCTATAGTTTTCTTTAAAAGCCCCCCTAGTCTATGCACCTCTTCTGTGAGTTGGTCAATCTTTGCAATTAATGGTTTTATAATACCCTTCGACTTCGAGTCGAACATACTTGTTAGTTTCTTAAGCTGGGCATCATCTAGGGAATTGCACCCCTCGTTTCCCCCCCCCCCCCTCTTCAACTATGACACATTTTTTTGGAGGGGAGGCTGGTCGTTTTCTACTGGAACGTAGCCCACCTCGTTTAGATTGGCCCTTATTACTCCCTCTGGTAATTCTGGGTGCGGGCACGGGTACAGGCGGTGGGGGATGATCCTCTTCTGAGACCAGTTCCTCCTCAGCTACTATATCATTCACGATAATAGTTGATATATTCTGTACCAAAATATCATTGTTAGCCTGGAAGTCCACAGGGGCCTCAACACTAGTGACCATCTCCAGTGAATCACCTCTAATAGAATCAGACAGAGGAAAAATAGGAGACTGGCTCAAACCCAATGAGGATCTTCTCTCATTATTGATTTTTGTAACAACCTGAACACGGTAATTATCCATAGTGTTATTAGGTACAGTAGTATTCTTAAGTTTAGACATAGCAACCTATACTAGTATATAAGACTACAAGGATTGATGATTTGATCCCCTAGGGTATAATATAGGAATATGTAATCAATTGGTCACAAAACAGAAGAAATGTCAGAGTCAGACGAAATTATAAATTGTTCGACTCACACTATTTTCGGGCAGAGTTCTTGGCCCAGTCCAGTCACGACCTGTCTCGGACTGTCTAAGACTGTCCGCCCTTTGTCCGGGCTTCGTCCCGTGCCTCGTCCCGCACGCGTCCCGCTCCGCGGAGAGCCTAGACTTCTCTTGTAGCCCTTGGCAGGCAAGGGACGTGGCTGCTGAGGGAAGAGGCTACAGCTGTTACTAATGCCTCGCAGTCCCGCAGCATTACAGCAGTGATCAGCAGCACTCCGGTAAATCGAGCGCGGCTCCTATGACGTCCCCTCTCAGCCCCAGCAGCCACAGAACCAACAGGATTCCCGGACTTCCGCACGTCCAAGCAACAAAGTTCTCTGCAAGTCAGCTAGTGAGTGGCACCCGCGAAGCGGGTGCCGCGAAAGGTTATGGGCCAGCAAGCAGGGGGCGTGGCTGCTGCGGGAAGAGGCTACAGCTGTTACTAATGCCTCGCAGTCCCGCAGCAGTACAGCAGTGATCAGCGGCACTCCGGTAAATCGAGCGCAGCTCCTATGACGTACCCTCTCAGCCCCAGCAGCAACAGAACCAACAGGATTCCCGGACCTCCGCACGTCCAAGCAACAAAGTTCTCTGCAAGTCAGCTAGTGAGTGGCACCCGCGAAGCGGGTGCCGCGAAAGGTTATGGGCTCAGCACACAGGGGGCGTGGCTGCTGTGGGAAGAGGCTA
Source organism: Lissotriton vulgaris (assembly GCF_964263255.1). Lineage (NCBI taxonomy): Eukaryota > Metazoa > Chordata > Amphibia > Caudata > Salamandridae > Lissotriton > Lissotriton vulgaris. The sequence continues at coordinate 101,232,788 of NC_141695.1, forward strand.
CAGCTGTTACTAATGCCTCGCAGTCCCGCAGCAGTACAGCAGTGATCAGCGGCACTCCGGTAAATCGAGCGCGGCTCCTATGACATCCCCTCTCAGCCCCAGCAGCGACAGAACCAACAGGATTCCCGGACCTCCGCACGTCCAAGCAACAAAGTTCTCTGCAAGTCAGCTAGTGAGTGGCACTAAAAAAGTTTATCTTGCTGATGAAGTCGGACATCTGGTCTGCTGCTTGCTGCTGCCTGCTCGCACGTCAAGCCCCGGGCCTACACTAGTAGAAAGAAACTACTATTGAAAAGAAACGTCACGGCGTGCACACGTCCCGAATGGCCAATCACTGCATGACTTCACATGCTGAAGTCACAGTGATTGGCCATATGCACTGCGGCTGAGGCACTGTGCCACCACCCACGCGCAGCATCCAATAATGGATTGCCTGCCCTTCTGCGTGGTGGGACCAGCCAATCCTGGCGCTGAATGCAGCGCCAGGATTGGCTACGGGGGCACAGTGACTACTCGCCCTGGCGCCGCTTTAAACCCCCGGGGCTGCTGCGGCCCCGCTAAGCAGCACCCCCTTCGGTCCCTCTACAGTGCGCATGCTCAGGCTAGGTGCAAGCCAAGTTTCCTCATGCGCAGTACTGCTGCTGGCCTGCTGCCACCCGCTGCAGACCAGCCAGCCCCACCCCCTTCGCACTCTCCGAATTCAATCGGGTGTGTCCCGGATTGAAGCGCTGCGGCTCATATTATATTATATTGTGCTGCTGCTGCAGGCAAAATTCACATATTTTTTTTAGCGGTGCGTCCAGGCTTAGTGGGGCTATGCCCCTACGCCCTAATGGACGCACCGCGGCTGCCAAGAAATAGGGCAATCGAGTGAGGTGTTGCCCACAGTTGAAAGTGAGACAGTTCAATCAGCGGAGGCTGTCATTTCCAAGACACCACAAGTTTTGAATGCATCAGATGCCCTTGCAGCAGAATTGTTTTCTGACCAGGAGCAACCTGGCCATTGTAAATACGACCTGCGGCCCAAAAAACAGCGTGGTACCCCAGATTCTAATGGTAGGAGCTAGACAGAGACTTGAGTTAAGGAACATCGTATAGAATTACTGGGGTACTGAGTGAGACACTGGACTGAACCCGTTGAGAGCTTGGAACATTGTGTCAAATAGCTCTGTTCAGAAAGAAAGACTGAGTTAAGGGCTGCGGTCGTACTACTGGAAAGTAAAGCTTGCTCTTTTTGATGAACAATAGGAGTCTGCCTGTGAGACTCTAATGGACACAGGGAGAAGATCCCTCTGTGGAAGGAAGAACCCTCTGTTGGTGTGCGTGCTTTGTGGATACAAAGATTAGTTTATGGACTTTTAGAGAGGATCCGAGTTAGAATTTGGACTTATAGAGAGCATGTTTCCTTTTGCCCGATTTGTCATGGAGGATGAACGACCAATTGCCCCTCGACGGTATATTGATAATACGCAATCGTTTTCCGGATGGACCACCAGAGTGTAGGTGGCATTCTTTGCTTTTATTGTTGTAATTACGGGAATTTTAATGTGTGTATTTGTGTATTTAGAATTTCAGCACCCTGTACAGAAACTGTTAGGAACTACCCCTGCCCCAGAAGAACATCTCTTTTATTCCTTACCCCCACATAAGGCTAGACACAGAGAAACGTATGCAAAAAATGTTTTTATTGAAATGTTACATCAGACCCACAGCACTACCAACAAGACGAATTGTTGGGTCTGTGGGTTACTTCCGTCAGTCATGCATCAACATGAACTGTTCATTTCCCTGCCCTTATCCCACTTAGCTAGCTGTGAAGCCTGGTTCCAATTATTGTCATTAATGTATTCTCACTACATAGTTGAACCTAAGATATATACTGAAAGAGATTATGAGGCCATTCTGAAATATATAGAGCGGCACCAAGGATTTGATGCTGAAGGGAATGGAGGTGAGGGATCCTTGGACCCTAATGCTTGTATGAATGTATACACTGAATATGAAAATACTACCTGGTTACAAGAGGAAATGCAGGATTTTGAACTTTTCAACTCCACCATGTATTTTCAGCATTTTAAGGAACGAAATGTCACTAATGACAAAGCTTTGCCAGTTCCCATTATAAATAGTACTTCCCCTTTTGCATACAGGGACAAGGTCATGTTAAGGTAGGAAGCAGCAGATGTAATTATACTTACACTTTGCAGACCTACAGCACTCCTCCTGTGATTACTCCCCCTAACGTATATTTTGTGTGCGGTGAAAATGCATAAACTTGGCTTCCCCGGGGATGGGCAGGGTGGTGTTACCTCTCATTCCTCTACCCCCCAGTTTATATTGCCCCATCTGACTATCATAAGACACATCAACTAGTTAGCGAGAGATAGAATCTAACCGGAGCATTAGGAGTTTCGATACTGATAGTACTGATCAGACTGACACCTCCTTGCAACAGTTTGAAGATATTTCCAAAGGTCTCACTCCTTTTTGGGGACCGATTTTCAATAGCCGTAGTATAAGACGCCTGTCGAGAATAGTGGAAAATGTGGTTCAGACCACAGCTGGGATTCTGACCAACATCACTGTGGAGCTTCAGGCTACGAGGCTTGTTTCGCTCCAAAATCGAATGATTCTTGACGTCATCCTGGCAGATATGGGTGGAGCCTGCCGCGTGATCGGCAGCTCTTGTTGTGTTTTCATCCCTGACTCGGCCCCTACCATACACCTTGCAATCCAGAAACTTCACAGGTTAGCTAGTGAAGCACATGTCGACAATGGTACTTAGTCCATTAGTGGATGGTTCTGGGGTCTTCTGTCTACCTGGGGTTGGAAGATATTCATGATACTTGCTAGAGTCTTTGGAGTCATATTTACTTGCTGCCTGTGTCTCCATTGTGGCCCGGCCTGTTGTTCCTTCTGTGCGGCTAAGATAACGTCTACCTTGACCATCTCACGACAGGCCAAAGTTGACAAGCAAATGATCTAAAAGGAGGTCTCAGACCTTATACAGATCAATGAGGGTGTGTTTGTAGAATAGAACTAGTTATATTGGCTATAGTAGGCCAAAAGGGCCGTCTGATGGGATATAAATACATGTTATTGGCCTAATATATACAATATAACCTTATAACCGCACGTTAGCATTGCATTATTCACATTGTATTATTAAAGATAGGAACGATTCACTTCAGTGTTGCCTAAACCTATTGGTGTGACCGGAACCATCTTGTTTCGTTTCTCTGTCTCCAATACTGTTTCCCTGAAATCACGTGACTAGGCTTTCTGCACGAAACCGCGATGGCAGACCTAGTTGTCTGCTCCATTTGATAGTTTGTAGCTCAGGGAAACCCAAGGTCACACCTGCCCTTCTTGTGGGATGTGCACACTCTAGCAGATCCCGTTCCTGCACTCCGCAAGCTACAGATAGAAAGGGAGGCACCTTACTGACCTGCCCCCGGACTAGCTTAGGCCTAGCTACTAGCAATCAATTGTGCCTTATATGGGTCTTCCTGCTGGCTCACTGACAAGTTGTATCTTTCCAGGTAAGGTGACATCGTGCTATGTGTGAAACGTATATATGCTTTGTGCCGTTTGTATGAAGTCAGTCTCCTCTGCGCACCTCCGAGGGTCGTGTAGACTGAGGCTCCCCTGTCAGGGCTTGTATCTGCAGAATAAACTATTGAACCTTCTCCATTCCCGACTGACTTATTATTTATGAATAAGGTATATGGGCTATTGGTGAGTATAGTCCATTAGTATAATATTTTGGTTCCTTCAGTCTGTTCTATGTTGAGATGCTCCTGCTACAATAACGATGTTACCTGTTTGTCTGATTTGTAACTGGCTCTCAGCCTGACCCTGTGCGCCATTCTGTTATATGTTGAGATGCTCCTACTACAATAACAATGTTACCTGTTTGTTTGGTTTGTAACTGGCTCTCAGCCGGACCCTGTGCACCATTCTGTTATATGTTGAGATGCTCCTGCGACAATAACAATGTTACCTGTTTGACTGGTTTGTAACTGGCTCTCAGCCTGACCCTGTGCGCCATTCTGTTATATGTTGAGATGCTCCTACTACAATAACAATGTTACCTGTTTGTTTGGTTTGTAACTGGCTCTCAGCCGGACCCTGTGCACCATTCTGTTCTATGTTGAGATGCTCCTGCGACAATAACAATGTTACCTGTTTGTTTGGTTTGTAACTTGCTCTCAGCCCGAGCCTGTGCGCCGTTCTGTTCTATGTTGAGATACTCCTGCTACAATAACAATGTTGCCGGTCTGCTTTGTAACTGGCTCTTAGCCCGACCCTGTGCGCCATTCTGTTCTATGTTGAGATGCTCCTGCTACAATAACAAGGTTATCTGTCTGCTTTGTAACTGGCTCTCAGTCCGACACTGTGCGCCATTCTGTTCTATGTTGAGATGCTCCTGCTACAATAACAATGTTACCTGTCTGCTTTGTAACTGGCTCTCAGCCTGACCCTGTGCGCCGTTCTGTTCTATGTTGAGATGCTCCTGCTACAATAACAATGTTACCTGTTTGTCTGGTTTGTAACTGGTTCTCAGCCCGACCCTGTGCGCCATTCTCTTCTATGTTGAGATGCTCCTGCGACAATAGCAATGTTACCTGTTTGACTGGTTTGTAACTGGCTTTCAGCCCGACCCTGTGCGCCATTCTGTTTTATGTTGAGATGCTCCTTCTACAATAACAATGTTACCTGTTTGTCTGCTTTGTAACTGTCTCTCAGCCCGACCCTGTGCGCCATTCTGTTCTATGTTCAGATGCTCCTGCTACAATAACAATGTTACCTGTCTGCTTTGTAACTGGCTCTCAGCCCGACCCTGTGCGCCATTCTGTTCTATGTTACCTGTCTGCTTTGTAACTGGCTCTCAACCCAACCCTGTGCGCCATTCTCTTCTATGTTACCGGTCTGCTTTGTAACAGGCTCTCAGCCCGACCCTGTGCGCCATTCTGTTCTATGTTGAGATGCTCCTGCTACAATAACAAGGTTACCTGTCTGCTTTGTAACTGGCTCTCAGTCCGACACTGTGCGCCATTCTGTTCTATGTTGAGATGCTCCTGCTACAATAACAATGTTACCTGTCTGCTTTGTAACTGGCTCTCAGCCTGACCCTGTGCTCCGTTCTGTTCTATGTTGAGATGCTCCTGCTACAATAACAATGTTACCTGTTTGTCTGGTTTGTAACTGGTTCTCAGCCCGACCCTGTGTGCCATTCTCTTCTATGTTGAGATGCTCCTGCGACAATAGCAATGTTACCTGTTTGACTGGTTTGTAACTGGCTTTCAGCCCGACCCTGTGTGCCATTCTGTTATATGTTGAGATGCTCCTTCTACAATAACAATGTTACCTGTTTGTCTGCTTTGTAACTTGAAAAGGCCTGGAAAAAAGATCCAACCACCAGCACCAAGGACGCCTTCAAAAGCGCCACCCGCACTCACCACCAACTGATCCGAAAAGCCAAGAAAACAGCACTCAAGGATCGACTTGACATCAACGCCCACAACAGCAAGGAACCTTTCAACATCGTCAAGGAATTTTCCAATCCCTCGGCCAACTCCAACGACATCACCCCCTCTCAAACCCTCTGCGACTCCCTAGCATCATTTTTCCACAACAAGATTGCAGACATCCACAACAGCTTTGACAACCAACCCGGAAACCAACCCACCCTACCATTTGCTGACCATCTTCCCCCCGTGAACACCCTCAACGACTGGAACCCAATCTCCACTGAGGACACCATCCGCCTGATGAATTCCATCCACTCAGGATCCCCCACAGACCCTTGCCCTCACCACATCTTCAACAAAGCAGACTCCGTCATAGCACCGCACCTCCGAGACGTCATCAACTGCTCCTTCAACTCCGCCACCTTCCCGGAAGACTGGAAACACGCTGAACTCACCGCCCTTCTGAAAAAACCAACAGCGGACCCCACCGAACTCAAAAACTACCGCCCCATCTCGCTTCTCCCATTCCCGGCCAAAGTCATCAAGAAAGCTGTCAACAACCAGCTCGCCGCCTTCCTCGAAGCCAACAAATCCCTCGACCCCTCACAATCTGGCTTCCGAGCAAAACACAGCACTGAGACCGCCCTCATCGCAGCAACAGACGACATTCGAACTTTACTGGACAATGGAGACACAGTCGCCCTCATCCTCCTCGACCTCTCTGCAGCCTTCGACACAGTCTGCCACAGCACCCTTTTACAACGCCTCAGAAACATCGGAATACAAGGAAAAGCACTTGAATGGATCACCTCGTTCCTCACCGGAAGAACCCAGAGAGTCCGCCTTCCTCCATTCAAGTCCGAGGCCTCTGAAGTCATCTGCGGCGTACCACAAGGATCCTCACTCAGTCCCACCCTCTTCAACGTATACATGAGCCCCCTTGCGGCCATCGCTCGCCAACACAACCTCAACATCATCTCCTACGCGGATGACACTCAACTGATCCTTTCTCTCACCAACGACCCCAGCACCGCCAAAACTAACCTACACGAAGGAATGAAAGAAGTCGCCGAATGGATGAAACAAAGCCGTCTGAAACTGAACTCAGACAAAACAGAAGTCCTCATCTTAGGTACATCCCCCTCTGCATGGGACGACTCCTGGTGGCCGGAAGCCCTCGGAAAAGCACCCATCCCGACAGACCACGCACGGAACCTAGGCGTCATCCTGGATTCTTCACTCTCAATGAACAAACAAGTCAGCGCCGTATCCTCTTCCTGCTTCAACATTCTTCGCATGCTCAGAAAAACATTTCGCTGGATCCCCGCCGATACAAGGAAAACAGTCACCCACGCTCTGGTCACGAGCCGACTGGACTACGGAAACACCCTCTACGCGGGTACTACCGCAAAACTCCAGAAGAAACTCCAACGAATCCAAAACGCCTCAGCCAGGCTCATATTAGACATCCCACGCAACGAACACATCTCTGGTCACCTTAAAGACCTCCACTGGCTACCCGTCAATAAGAGGATCACTTTCCGACTGCTTACCCACGCACACAAATCACTCTACGACATCGGACCAGATTGCCTCAACTCACGACTGTCCTTCTACACCCCCTCCCGCCAACTACGTTCTTCCAGCCAAGCCCTCGCCACTGTTCCTCGCATCAACAAGACCACCATGGGAGGCAGATCCTTTTCATACCTGGCTGCTAAAACATGGAACTCACTCCCCGCTTACCTTCGCCTTACCCAGAACCACCTAGCGTTCAGAAAGCAACTTAAAACGTGGATATTTGAAAAGTAATCCTCCTCCCCTTCCTAAGCGCCTTGAAACCCTCTGGGTATGTAGTGCGCTATACAAATTCTATGACTTGACTTGACTTGACTCTCAGCCTGACCCTGTGCACGATTCTGTTCTATGTTCAGATGCTCCTGCTACAATAACAATGTTACCTGTCTGCTTTGTAACTGGCTCTCAGCCCGACCCTGTGCGCCATTCTGTTCTATGTTACCTGTCTGCTTTGTAACTGGCTCTCAACCCAACCCTGTGCGCCATTCTCTTCTATGTTACCGGTCTGCTTTGTAACAGGCTCTCAGCCCAACCCTGTGCGCCGTTCAAACAATCAATCAATCATTCAATCAATCATCGCATTTATATAGCGCGCTACTCACCCAGAGGGTCTCAAGGCGCTGGGGGGGTCTGCTACTGCTCGAACAGCCAGGTCTTGAGTTGCTTCCTGAAGGTGAGGTGGTCCTGGGTCAGGCGGAGGTGGGTGGGGAGGGAGTTCCATGTCTTGGCGGCGAGGTAGGAGAAGGACCGTCCCCCTGTGGTGGCTCTTCGGATGCGGGGAACGGCGGCGAGGGCGTGGCTGGTCGATCGAAGCTGGCGTTTGGGAGCGTAGAAGTTGAGGCGGCTGTTGAGGTATCCTGGGCCTTGGTTGTGTAGGGCTTTGTGTGCCTGGGTGAGGAGACGGAAGGTGATTCTCTTGCTGACCGGGAGCCAGTGCAGGTCTCTCAGGTGTCCGGAGATTTGGCTGCGATGGGGGATGTCCAGGATTAGTCGCGCTGAGGCGTTCTGGATCCGCTGGAGTCTCTTTTGGAGTTTGCCGGTGGTTCCGGCGTAGAGGGAGTTGCTGTAGTCCAGACGGCTGGTGACGAGGGCCTGGGTGACCGTCTTCCTGGTCTCGGTGGGGATCCACCGGAAGATCTAACGTAGCATGCGCAGTATGTTGAAGCACGACGAGGAGACGGCGTTGACTTGTCTGGTCATGGAGAGTGAGGGGTCCAGGATGAAGCCCAGGTTGCGTGCGTGGTCTGTTGGTTTGGGTGTGCTGCCTAGGGCGGGGGGCCACCAGGAGTCATCCCACGCGGCGGATGAGGATCCCAGGATGAGGACTTCCGTCTTGTCTGAGTTCAGTTTCAGGCGGCTGTTCTTCATCCATTCGGCTACCTCTTTCATACCTTCGTGAAGGTTGGCTCTGGCGGTGGCGGGGTCGTTGGTGAGGGAGAGGATCAGCTGGGTGTCGTCGGCGTAGGAGAGGATGTTGAGGTTGTGCTGGCGTGCGATGTCTGCGAGGGGGCTCATGTAGACGTTGAAGAGGGTTGGACTGAGCGAGGAGCCTTGAGGGACGCCGCAGATGACTTCGGTGGCTTCAGATCTGAACGGAGGGAGGCGGACTCTCTGTGTCCTTCCGGCGAGGAAGGAGATGATCCACTCCAGCGCCTTCTCCTGGACTCTGACGTTGCTGAGGCGTTGTACTAGGGTACGGTAGCAGACAGTGTCGAAGGCCGCGGAGAGGTCGAGGAGGATGAGGGCCGCTGTTTCTCCGTTGTCGAGTAGTGCTCGGATGTCATCGGTGGCTGTGATCAGGGCGGTCTCGGTGCTGTGGTTGGCTCGGAAGCCAGACTGCGAGGGGTCGAGGGATCCGTTCGTTTCGAGGAAGGCGGCCAGTTGCTTGTTGACGGTCTTCTCGATGACTTTTGCTGGAAACGGGAGCAGCGAGATGGGGCGGTAGTTCTTGAGGTCGGTCGGGTTGGCCGATGGCTTCTTGAGTAGGGCGCTGAGTTCGGCGTCCTTCCAGCTCTCTGGGAAGGTGGCGGTGTCGAAGGAGGTGTTGATGATGACCCACAGGTGGGGTGCGATGACAGCGTCGGCCTTGTTGAAGACGTGGTGAGAGCAGGGGTCGGTCGGAGATTATTATTATTATTATTATTAAGCTGTTTTATAGCGCGCACAATTACTCCGGAGTATCCTGGCGCGGAAACAGGCTGGCCGGAGATCCGGCGTGGATGGAGTTCATCGTGCGGACGGTGTCTTCGGTGCTGATCAGAGTCCAGGCGCGGAGGGTGGTGGTGGGGGGCGGTGGTTCGGTCGTGGCGTTCGTCGGTAGAGAGCTGAAGCTGTTGTGTATGTCCGCGATCTTGTTGTGGAAGTAGGAGGCGAGGGAGTTGCAGAGGTCTTGCGAAGGGGTGATGTCATTGTTTCCGGCGTTGGGGTTGGAGAGCTCTTTGACGATGTTGAAGAGTTCCTTGCTGTTGTGTGCGCTGTTGTCCAGTCGTTCCTTGAATGCAGTTTTCTTGGTGGCGTGGATGAGTTGGTGGTGTTTTCGGGTGGCGAGCTTGAGGGCAGTCATGTTGCCCGGTGTTGGGTCTCTGCGCCAGGTTCTCTCGAGGGCTCGGCAGTTCTTCTTGGAGCTCTTGAGTTCGTCGGTGAACGATGGGGCTTTCTTGCTACCGGGTCTGCTGGGCGGGGTCCTCAGGGGGGCAAGCTCGTCTGCGCAGTCGCTGATCCACTTTGTGAGGTTGGTGGCCGCCTGGCTAGGGTTTGTTGTGCTGGTGGGAGGGTTCATTTCAGGAAGGTCGTGAGCTGGTCGGCTGTGATCTTGTTCCAGCTCCTGCGTGCAACCCGTTGCTGGTGGTGGTGGATCGTGGTCCTACCGAAGCTTAAGTGGACGCAGCTGTGGTCCGTCCAGTGGAGTCCGGTGGCGTGGCTGAAGGCGATGTCCTTGCTGGATGAGAAGACGGGGTCGAGTGTGTGTCCGGCGTAGTTGGTGGGGGTGGTCACCAGTTGCTTGAGTCCCAGGTTGGCGAGGTTGTCCAGCAGGGTGGTGGTTTTGCGGTCGTTGTTGTTCTCCAGGTGGAAGTTGAGGTCCCCTAGGAGGATGTAGTCAGCGGAGCAGAGGGCGTGCGGGCTGATCAAGTCGGCGATGTCTTCGCTGAATTGTGTGCGTTGTCCTGGGGGTCTGTAGATGAGGGTGCCTCTGAGGGTGGTCTTGGGGTTGATGTGGACCTGGAAGTGAAGGTGTTCGGCGGTTGTCAGGGTGTCGTCGGTGTTGGTCGTGATGCGGATGGTGTTCCTGTGAACGATGGCGATGCCTCCTCCGGTGTGGTTGATGCGGTCCTTTCGGATGATCTTGTAGCCGTCTGGGATGGCGATGGCGATGTCGGGCGCTGAAGAGGCGTTCATCCAGGTTTCCGTGAGGAAGGCGACGTCTGGTGACGTAGTGTCGAGCAGGTTCCAGATCTCGACGGCGTGTTTGTGGACGGAGCGTGTGTTGAGCAGGATGCATTCCAGGTGGCTGCTACTGTGGCTCGTCGAGGTCTTGAGCGCTGCTGGAGTGGTGCAGGTCCGTATGCAGGAGAATTTGCAGGCGTTGCAGCAGAAGAGTCCGAGGGGCCGTTCTGTTCTATGTTGAGATGCTCCTGCGACAATAACAATGTTACCTGTTTGACTGGTTTGTAACTGGCTCTCAGCCCGACCCTGTGCGCCATTCTGTTTTATGTTGAGATGCTCCTGCTAGAATAACAATGTTACCTATTTGTCTGGTTTGTAACTGGCTCTCAGCCCGACCCTGTGCGCCGTTCTGTTCTATGTTGAGATGCTCCTGCTACAATAACAATGTTACCTGTTTGTCTGGTTTGTAACTGACTCTCAGCCCGACCCTGTGCGCCGTTCTGTTCTATGTTGAGATGCTCCTGCTACAATAACAATCTTACCTGTTTGTCTGGTTTCTAACTGGCTCTCAGCCCGACCCTGTGCGCCGTTCTGTTCTATGTTGAGATGCTCCTGCTACAATAACAATGTTACCTGTTTGTCTGCTTTGTAAGTGGCTATCAGTCCGACACTGTGCGCCATTCTGTTCTATGTTGAGATGCTCCTGCTACAATAACAATGTTACCTGTCTGCTTTGTAACTGGCTCTCAGCCCGACCCTGTGCACCATTCTGTTCTATGTTGAGATGCTCCTGCTACAATAACAATGTTACCTGTTTGTTTGGTTTGTAACTGGCTCTCAGCCCGACCCTGTGCACCATTCTGTTCTATGTTGAGATGCTCCTGCTACAATAACAATGTTACCTGTTTGTTTGGTTTGTAACTGGCTCTCAGCCCGACCCTGTGCGCCATTCTGTTCTATGTTGAGATGCTCCTGCTACAATAACAATGTTACCTGTTTGTTTGGTTTGTAACTTGCTCTCAGCCCGACCCTGTGTGCCATTCTGTTTTATGTTGAGATGCTCCTGCTACAATAACAATGTTACCAGTTTGTCTGCTTTGTAACTGGCTCTCAGCCCGACCCTGTGCGCCATTCTGTTCTATGTTGAGATGTTCCTGCTACAATAACAATGTTACCTGTCTGCTTTGTAACTGGCTCTCAGCCCGACCCTGTGCGTCATTCTGTTCTATGTTGAGCTGCTCCTGCTACAAAAACAATGTTACCTATTTGTCTGGTTTGTAACTGGCTCTCAGCCCGACCCTGTGCGCCATTCTGTTCTATGTTGAGATGCTCCTGCGACAATAACAATGTTACCTGTTTGACTGTTTTGTAACTGGCTCTCAGCCCGACCCTGTGCGCCATTCTGTTCTATGTTGAGATGCTCCTGCTTCAATAACAATGTTACCTGTCTGCTTTGTAACTGGCTCTCAGCCCGACCCTGTGCGCCATTCTGTTCTATGTTACCTGTCTGCTTTGTAACTGGCACTCAGCCCAACCCTGTGCGCCATTCTCTTCTATGTTGCCTGTCTGCTTTGTAACAGGCTCTCAGCCCGACCCTGTGCGCCGTTCTGTTCTATGTTGAGATGCTCCTGCTACAATAACAATGTTACCTGTCTGCTTTGTAACTGGCTCTCAGCCCGACCCTGTGCGCCGCTCTGTTCTATGTTGAGATGCTCCTGCGACAATAACAATGTTACCTGTTTGTCTGGTTTGTAACTGACTCTCAGCCCGAACCTGTGCGCCGTTCTGTTCTATGTTGAGATGCTCCTGCTACAATAACAATCTTACCTGTTTGTCTGGTTTCTAACTGGCTCTCAGCCCGACCCTGTGCGCCGTTCTGTTCTATGTTGAGATGCTCCTGCTACAATAACAATGTTACCTGTTTGTCTGCTTTGTAAGTGGCTATCAGTCCGACACTGTGCGCCATTCTGTTCTATGTTGAGATGCTCCTGCGACAATAACAATGTTACCTGTTTGTCTGGTTTGTAACTGACTCTCAGCCCGACCCTGTGCGCCGTTCTGTTCTATGTTGAGATGCTCCTGCTACAATAACAATGTTACCTGTTTGTCTGCTTTGTAACTGGCTCTCAGCCTGACCCTGTGCGCCGTTCTGTTCTATGTTGAGATGCTCCTGCTACAATAACAATGTTACCTGTTTGTCTGCTTTGTAACTGGCTTTCAGTCCGACCCTGTGCGCCGTTCTTTTCTATGTTGAGATGCTCCTGCTACAATAACAATGTTACCTGTTTGACTGGTTTGTAACTGGCTCTCAGCCCGACCTTTTGCACCGTTCTGTTGTACGTTGAGATGCTTCTGCTACAATAACAATGTTCTTAGTGTAGTGCACATTTCCGAGCTTTGGCGTTTTGGTTATTTTAAAGTGGTTTGCCTTTGTTTAAACTCGCTACACTATTCAGCGTTTAGACTTTGATAAGCATGGAGCTTTATAGTGTACAAGCTGCCCGTCCCGACATTGTCCGGGTATGAATTGCTGCCGGCCAGTAGTATATTGTTTTGTAGGATTTCGCTTTGATAGCATTTCTTATCTGTGACAGGCCTGTGAAACGCTCTGATTCACAGTGCACTGCTGATGCACTTAAGAGTGCGTGTTCAGTTGTGTGTGAACTCGAGTTTCCCTACTTTATTTTTCCTTGCAATATTATATAGTGCAAACTTGACAACATGGCATGAGCACAATTTACATTACAGAAGAACACCTTCATTTGTGGTAGGCACTGGGAGACAAGGCGATTTGCCTGGAATCACAGGATGTTGAGCTGATGCTGAGATTCGAACGTAGCTCCCCAGCTCTAAAGTTCGCAATTCTAGAACTTGTGGCGCGAGGTGTGTCTAAAAGTGTATGTCGGTGCTGGCTATCAATGAGAGAGACCTGTGCATTTTTCAAATGGGTGGGGAAAAAATATGAGTATGTTGATGGAGATGTGGGCCGCCACCAATGTACTTATCGGGGGAGGGTAAACACCCAGTATTCCGCAACTTTCTTTCCGCATACCATCACTCCGCATACTTTCATTACGAATGTACCATGACTCCGCAATGCCATTATAACGCATGGCATTACATTTTATATGGTTTTACCACGCATACATTTAACGAAATTCGTTGTAAATGCATGAACGGTAAAAGCATGTTTTTTGTTTAATGTTTGGATAAGGTAAGTATGGGTATAGGGGTATATGTTTTGGGGTACTGAGGTATATGTTTTGGGGTGTTTGGGTATTTTAAGGGTTCAGATATAGTTTTGGGATATGGGGTACAGGGGTAGTTTAAGGGTTTAGGGATAGGTATGGGTTTTGGGGTACAGGGGTATTTTTAGGGATCAAGGGTAGGTTTGGGTTTTGGGGTATAGGGGTATTTTTAGGGTTCAGGGGTAGGTTTGGGTTTTGGGGTAAAGGGGTATTTTAAGGGTTCAGGGCTAGGTTTGTGTTTTGGGGTACAGGGGTGTTTTTAGGGTTCAGGGCTAGCTTTGGGTTTTGGGGTACAGGTGTGTTTTAGGGTTAATTGGTAGGTTTGGGTTTTGGGGTACAGGGTTATTTTTAGGGTTCAGGGCTAGGTTTGGGTTTTGGGGTAGTGTTTAAGGGTATTGGGGTATTTTAAGGAGTAAGGGTGGGTTAAGATTATGGGGTGCAGGGGTATTTAAAGGGAGGAGGGTGGGATTCGTTTTTAGGGTGTAAAGGGTAATAAAATAAAATAATAAATAAAAAAAATTATAAATAATGCAATTTAAAATAATAAATGTTTTAATTAAATTTAAAAAATGTGTGTATATATATATTTTCTTTATGGATCGGAGTCTTTCTATGTTGTTTGCTCCAGCCAGTGGACTATCCGGATGGCCCCACTACACAAGCAACCTGAACACGCACTGGTACATCATCGCTGGGCTCTGCGAAATTAGGGCCTGGGGGACCGGGGGATTCAGTGTCCGCCTACAAGTTCAGCACAGCACGGGTGGAGCGAGGGATTCATACCTCCGACAGGGCGCTACCCTGTTTGGCTGTCCCTGCCCTAATGCTTTCCTGGACTTTGAGGCTGTAGCGGCCCGAGGGGACCAAAGGAGGTATTTGTGGACATTGGTAGACCCCTGTGATCAGCCTCACTACCCACCTGCACCATCCGGACTTTGTCTCTGCCACATGAACGGCATCCCCCACACCGCCGACCCAGATGCACTGACTCCGTGCATGCTGGGAGTTGTAGTTCGCGTTTGTATGCGGCAGGCAACAGGTGAACGCAATTAGCTTGGGGGAGGAGCTTCTGGACCTACACTACAAGGGGTGCAACGGTGGGACTATTCGGTGTAGCTGGCCACGCAACGCAGGGCGCGGAAGAAGGCACTGAGTCGAAATGCATCCGCCGAATTTCTGCTTTGCTATGCCTGCCGATTAAAGCTGGTCTTTCACTTTGAATCCCCTCTGGCTTCCGCCCTTTCTTTATAGATGGGAGTCTTTATTTTTATATATATATATATATATATATATATATATATATATATATATATATATATATATATATATATATATATATATATATTCAAAAACAAAGGCAAAAACGCGGCACTCTTCTTTTCACGGCAGATTTATTTTTCAGGTCTCATGCAAAAGGAGCTTTTGCATGAGACCTGAGAAATAAATCTGCCGTGAAAAGAGGAGTGCCGCGTTTTTGCCTTTGTTTTTGAATTACTTGGAGACACGCTCCCGGTCTCTGCACGCGCGCAGCAACGTAAGCAGTTCCCTCTGCTACGGGAACAATTGGGAAGAACATATATATATATATATATATATATATATATATATATATATATATATATATATATATATATATATAATAAAAAATGTTATCACTATGCAAATGAAATGTGCAATTTGTTAGCCAATACACAGCTTGATTCAATCTGTGGTTTCCTATACTCGCACTAATGTTAAAACACATTTTAAGATGTCTGCTACAGTGACAACCATACACTAGTCCATAGTCCAAGCACAGAGACATGTATTCAGATGAAGCACGTCGAGAAGCTGCGGCAGATATCTTCAAGACTCGACCTGGAACCACAGAGTCACGACCCACTGGCGTTAATGTTACAAGCGCACAAAGCTCCCTCAACATATTATTCCTGCAACTAGAGAGGTTATTTGAACGCGAAATATGGAAGTTGTGGGAAGCCACCTCCCTTCAAAATTACTTAGAGGTTAAACAAATACCTCGAGGGCTCCGCATATACACTGTACCATCGTATGAAAACCCCGATCCGGAGCTACTAGATGAATGGGAATCTTTTACTACCGATATGTCTGCTGGGATGTTACAGATTTTGATCAAACTTGCATGGCGCGATAGAGACAAATGTCGCAAGGAAATTGAAACAATTGAGGCTCTCATAGAACAAGACACAGATGAGACAGCCAAAGGAGATCTGAGAGAAGCAATGAAACTACGTCTTCTTGTTTATGAAGATAAAATTAAAAAACGCAAGCAAAATAAGTTTCAACGAAACGCCAGAGACTATGAACAAGGACGTATTCTAACATTCGCCCGCAAATTTGATGCTCATCGTCGAGCTTTGAGAAATATCAAAGGCAAAAAAGTCACTCCAGTAGTGGTCACTTCTGAATCTGACGTGACGAGGAATTCCAACTACTGCGCCAAGCGTTCCAGAGGGGGCCCAAAGGCGAACTACCGGAAAGAAAACAAGACAAACGAGGTGAGGCGGCTACAACAGAAGAGCATCACGGTGTAGCCTCATACACCCGGAGCAAAAGAGGCAACAGACGGTGAACAAACAAGATGACCTTACAATCGTGAATTTGACATCATATCACCTAAGCAAAAATGAAGAAAATGTCTTGAAAAAAGGACTCACTTTTTGTCCGGATCATAAATTTGAATATACACAGTCTAGGATTGACCTTTTCCAGTTCTGCAGAAAATTGAAACTTTTAAAATACAATAAGTTGAAAGTAACACCGAACATTGACCAACAAAGTATAACCACAAACACAGAGTTGGAGAATTTAGTCGGCAATGACCTAAATCTATTGCAAACCTTGGCAAGTCAAGTCAAGTCAAGTCAAAAATAAAGTTGATTTAGACCATTTGATCTATAAACCACAGTTCATACTTTATCATATAAAATCACATATCCCAAATTCATATTCTTAGCAATAAAAGTTATATTATCCTAAAAACTACCTTTGTACAATTTAAAACCAGAATTCATTTGGATTATAGGGCTATTAGCTATTTTTGGGCCTCCAGTCAGATCGGGAACTTATATACCCCCTGCATAAATTTCCCGATAGCTATCGCAATATCAAGATTTTCCATATCAACTAGAAGCTCCCGTGCTTGTGAGCGCTCCTCAACATCATATTTTAAAAATATCGGGCGAAGAAATTGTTTACGTAAATTTAAAAACATATAACAATCCAGTAAGATGTGCAAAATATCACATTTCGGGCCCGATGTAGGTAATTCATATTTACCGACTCTTAAATACCGAATTTTACCGATTCGGTATTTAAGAGTCGGTAAATATGAAGGGGGGAGATGTAGGAAATTCGAATTTAAGAATTACCGAATCGGTAGGATTCGGTATTTACCGATTCGGTAAATACCGAATCGGTATTGCCCATTGATTCCTATGGGCCATGAAGCCCATAGGAATCAAAGGGCAATACCGATTCGGTATTTACCGAATTGGTAAACACCGAATCCTGCAAGGGTTCAGGGGGTGTCACTTTGACACCCTCTAGCACCCCAATTCCAGACTTGTGTCCCATGTGGCACACAGACATGCCCTAAGGGCATGTCTGTGTGTCACATTGCACAGGTGTGCATGCACAGATGTGCATGCACACCTGAATTCGGTATTTTACCACCCAATTGGATTGGGTGGTAAAATACCGATTCTTAAGGGCCTGTGACACTCTTAGGAGTGTCACCTACATGTGGATTTACCGAATCGGTAAAAATACCGATTCGGTATTTTACAGAATCAGTAAATTTACCGATTCGGTAAATTTACCGATTCTGTAAAATTATGGCCCCTACATGCCAAATCCTAAATACCGGTCGGTAACGGCCGAAATCGGCCGTTACCGACCGGTATTTTCTCTCCTACATCGGCCCTTCATTCCTAGTTTACACACACAGTTACCATCAGGATGCGTTAGGGCAGTTTTTATTGTACTATTTGTAAATAACGGATTAATACCTATTCTTAACTTAAGGACTTCTGTTCTTAACCAACGGTTTGGTAACAAATCTATATTTGGACAGTTTGAGTCTTTCTCCCATCCTGAGCTCATAAACTTTACGGAGTCTTTCTCTCTCAAATACTTTTGGTCTATTGCCCTAGAAATTTCTTTACCCTTTACTTTTAGTACATTCTTTATTACATTAGTTTGGAGTGTCATAGGGTCGATGTTCACATTCAGGTTGTCACAAATGGCCAGGACTTTACTTCTTGTTGCCTTCGCCCACTTTAACTCACTGGTCTGAATTTCTTTCATGCACCATTGTGACACCTTAGTGACTTCCCCCTGACCTAAGCGGTTCCAGAATCTAAGGAGACTCATCTGCACCTGGACATTCCATGCAGTTAGGCCCAATTCTAAACTGACTGCCTGGATCATCGCCGACCCAGGAAGAGACAGGTGGGATTTTAGACTTTTTCCCTCCTCTTTATCCCAAGTGCTTTCCGCATCAATGTAGAGAACTTCTGCCCCATATTGGAATTGTTATAAAGAACAGTGGTCCCTAAGAAGGAGGATACTGAAAGTAATGATCATACACTTAGTAGGTTGTATGTCTTCTGTCCGTCCGGACAGGAATTTATTTTTTAGGGTAGAGAAGTAATTTAAAGATTTGTTAAAAATGTCAAGCGGGCACAGCCGTGACCTTTAACATACACAGGACAACAACAACAAACAATAGAAAAAACATAAAATTTGTCTGTGCACTTGTATTTCAGTGGGACAGACGTTGAATATTAAACCGCACCATTGCAATTATTAATGTTACATTCACAGTTTGCATATGGGGTTATGTGTCGACGTTTCGATGCCTTTCTTAGAATATGGGCATCATCATCAGGACATTGGATGACATTATTGTTGTCTAAATGTAAATACATTTAGTGGCCTTTCCGTC
The DNA here is from genome assembly GCF_964263255.1 of Lissotriton vulgaris. Taxonomy (NCBI): domain Eukaryota; kingdom Metazoa; phylum Chordata; class Amphibia; order Caudata; family Salamandridae; genus Lissotriton; species Lissotriton vulgaris. Next base: position 101,251,438 of record NC_141695.1, read on the forward strand.
ACATTTATATCACATTTAAAAATTACATATTTACATTGGGAGGAAAAAGGAGGGAAAAAACAGAAAAATAAAAAAAATAAAAAAGTAAATACCAGGCATATAACATAGATCCTGTAAGGTTGTACTTTGGGTGAAACCAAGTGCAGTTTATGATGCAGTGACTTCACTGTGAAATGACATGCACAGTAGATATCTCTTAGTGAAATGCCTTTGTCTAATTTCGGGGTGGAGAGAGTGATTAGTGATTCAACTCGAACCGTGATTTAATGTGAGGCGAGCATAAATGAAAGCTAAGTGCAACATACGAGCCGGTCGCAGAAATAGTGACTGGGCCCTGGGCTGCGCGTGTCTCGTGCTGTTTGCATGCTTCTACTGGAGTTCAGTGTAACATATGCGCCGAACGCGGAAGTAATGACTGTGGGGACCGCGTAAATAGTGGCTGTGGCCAGAGGTTAGCATATAACGTGCTCTTAAGCATGCTGCTGGTAGAATACACTGCACTTAAACCTACATAGTTTCCACGGCGGGAGAAGCCTGATAACTTTGAGAAATAAACGGTCGTGTTCGCAGACGATTCTGTGAATAGAGTAACTGGACATTAGGTATGGGCACTTCACACTGTAGGTGCTGTGAGTAAAACGTGGTAAAACAGTGATATACCTGTATCCACGGAGTTTCGGCGAAATGAATTTGCCGCGTTTATATAAAATTGAATACGCCGAAAAACACAATGGTTATCTACAGGGGAAAAAAAAGGCGGGGAAATACCCAAAATATTGACAAATGCATAAATGCATAAGGATGCAGTTACAATAGTCCCTACGGACAGGTACTTACTTCGGGAATAGAAGATAATAGCCACGGGTCTGGGGATCTGGTGCTGGGTCAATGTTGCTGGGTCAATGTTTGCGTTTATTAATGGAGCGGAGTGAGCACGGGGATAGTGAACAGCGTGAACGGACTAACACAGGTGAGGGGAAATGGCAGTATTTACAGCGGCCATTTTAAGGTGGTGAAATAGTGCTCTAGTGCCATGCATTTAATGACATTTCAGTATTATTTCACAGGAGAAATCATGACAGATGGCAACTTGGAAAGGTTACAGTAGAGACGTCCAATCTTCTAGACGGTTTAGCCCATTTCGAATGCTGTTAGTGCGCAAAATCCAGCGTAACTCCTCCTTATTCAGAAGTTGGGACATGTCAGCTCCTCTTGGGGGTGGCTTAATAGTTGTGATTACTGTCCAAAGAAAGTCTTTTTCCGTATGTCCTTTTGCAGAGAAATGTTCCACCAATGGGGCATTAGCTGTTTTACATTTTATCCTGCTTTTATGTTGTCCAATCCGTAGCTTTATCTTCTGACTTGTTTGTCCTATGTAGATAAGTTTACAGGGACACAGGATAGCATACACCAAGTTCGTAGAATTACAATTAGAGAAATCTTTCCTGTCAAATTTTATATTGCCAAATTCAAACGTTTTACCCTCTATGGTCGTGTCGCAGCAGATACAACCTCCACATTTAGCATGACCTATAAGCGGTGGTAGGCCCCAGGCATCATTAATGGTGGTTTTTTGCGCTTGTGAGGGGAGAGCTGCTCTGACAAGGTGATCTTTAACATTCTTAGAACGTTTGAATGCAAACATAGGTCTCTCTAGTGTCAGAAGACCTGTGTTGAGGACTGGCCAGTGTTTAAGTACACTTTTTCTGATGGCGTTTGATGCCGGTGAAAATGTGGTGACACAGATAAGTTTGTCTTGTACATTTTTTTCTTTGGGTTCTAAGAGGTTCTCTCTTGGGCAGTACCAAGCTTTTTAAGGAGTTCCGCACCAGTTTTCGTGGGTAGCCTCTATTTCTCAATTTAGTACTAAGTATTTTTGCCTCAGCAAAATAGTCGTCTTTAAAATAGCAGTTACGCCTGATGCGGAGGAACTGAGAGAAAGGTAAGGAGTCACGTAAGGCTCTAGGGTGATGGCTAGTGTATTCGAGCAAAGTATTACGCTCAGTGGGCTTGCGATGTAGTGTGGTAGTTAACCGGCCTTCTGTGTGTCTTATTTGTAGGTCAAGGAAGGGAATCGAATCTTTACTAGTGGACAGAGTATAACAGAGTCCGCCACTGTTGTTATTCAGCCAATGCTGGAAGGCTGTAAGGTTTTCAGGGGAGTTATTCCATAATAAAAAGATATCATCAATATATCTTTTCCACAAGGCAATGCCATTGTGGAAAGGATTCGATGTGTGGAGGATGCTATTAGTCTCCAGGTTGTCCATATACAGAATGGCTAGGTTGGGAGCAAAAATTGCTCCCATGGATGTCCCTTTTACTTGGCCGTAAAATTGTCCCTCAAAAAGAAAGAAGTTTTTTGTCAAACAGATTTCTAGTAATTCAAGAATGAACAAAGAGGGCACATTATGAGGGCGTTCTCTTGATTCAAGGACCTTCTCTATTACACGCAGAGACTCAAATTGTGGGATATTTGTGTATAAAGATTCCACATCCAGCGTGCACATGGTGCTGGATGTGGGATCGAAGGGATAGTCTTCTATGAAATTTATCATGGCCATACTGTCTCTAATGTAACAGGTAGTTTCTGGGACAAAGGGCTTAATGAAGAAATCTATATAGTGCCCCAATGGTTCGAGAATCGAACCACAGCCCGATACTATGGGGCGGCCTGGGGGGGATTGGGGATTTTTGTGTATCTTTGGTAAACAGTAAATCACAGGGGTCCGCGGAGATTTGGTGTTGAGAAAGTCATACTCTTTTTTTAGATAGGAAGCCTGAATCAAGTGCCCTGTTGGTAACAGCGGTAATCATTTCTTGGATTTCATTGGTGGGATTGCGTGGAAGTTTGCAGTAGTGCTCGTGATTATTAAGTTGGCGTAGCACTTCGTTTTTGTAGGATTCAGTGTCCTGAATCACTATCCCTCCCCCTTTATCTGCTGGTTTGATTACAAGGGATTGGTTATTTTTAAGGGAGGAGATAGCATTTTTCTCTTCCATAGTGATATTATATGGAATAAAAGCCCTTTTCTTTTCAAGGTCTGCCAAATCCTTTAGGACCAGTTTTTCAAACGTAGGAATCTCAGCAGGGATCATCCCTGCTGTCGGGGAAAACTTAGATGGTGGTTTAAAGGGGGTATTGTAGTGTTTTGGAGTAGAGGGGTTGAGGGTAAAGAAGCTATGTAGACGAACTTTCCTAAAGAATCTTAGGAGTTCTGTTTGGGCTTCCTGATAATTGGGCCGTGCTGTCGGAACAAAAGATAGACCCCTACTAAGGAGTGATACCTCATTGCTGGACAGGATGTGATCTGTGAGATTAAAGATTGGAAGGAGACCTGTTTCTAGAATATTCACAGGAGAGTTATTGGGGTTGCCATCTGGTACAACTACCACCGGTAGTGCTGGCGGCGTGTGAATCGTTCCCCGGGTGGGTTGGGAGGTTTTGACCATGTTTTTCCTCTTCCCCTGGCTTGGCCCCGACCTCCCTCTAAAAAAACCCTATTGGAGGGGCCTGGGCTTTCGTTTTGGTCTGAATTGCCGGATGAGTCGGCAGAGCTGTCAGTAAAGCCTACGTATTGCTGGCGCCTGTTAAACCTGCCCCAAGGTCTCTGTTGTTGTGGCCCGTTGTAAGGACGATTAGTATAATAGTCCTTGTTGAGGTAGGGGTATGTACGTTCTTGGTTATAGTTCTTAATGTCCTTTTTTACCTTAACTTGTTTTTTGTTCAGTTCAAACTTGTGAAACTCCTCTACTGTTTTATTTATTTTTTCAAGGAGTTTACTAGTTTCTGCGCTAGTATTGTTATCTGAAATCTGTTTTTCTAGTTCGGTTATTTCCGTACTAAGTTTTTTCAGCTCTTCTGTTGCAATTTCAATCCCGAGCACCATCCAGTGCCGGGAACACGTCGTACTGATGTAGCTAAACCCTTTTAGGTATTTTGGGTTAGTGGTAAATACCCCTGGTACATTACGTACTTGAAGGCCTAGTGGAATGATTTCAGATTTTAAATAGTCAGTCAGAAGTCTAATCATTAATAGTAAACGAACTTCTTTTTTCTTTAATTTTTCTAGATCATCTGTTAGGGAAGTGCTGGAAACAGAAGGGGTTTCGGTTGGGTCTGAGAGAAGAGAGGGACCTCCTAGTATTTTGTTAATGTACTCTAGATTGTACATAGGAGGATGAGGATCAGACATCCCTGGTAAGGAACAAAACAACAAAATAAATAGGGGGGGATTTGGGCAAAATAACACACAGGACAAGGTGAGCCCACTTGAAAAGGGGCCTGGGATTGGTGAAATCCCTTGCAATCCGGCGATTGCGCTAATTATGTTTCAACAAGACAAGGGAACCCTTAAGGTATAGCATAGGGACCTTGGGCATTAACTATTATAAAGAACAGTGGTCCCTAAGAAGGAGGATACTGAAAGTAATGATCATACACTTAGTAGGTTGTATGTCTTCTGTCCGTCCGGACAGGAATTTATTTTTTAGGGTAGAGAAGTAATTTAAAGATTTGTTAAAAATGTCAAGCGGGCACAGCCGTGACCTTTAACATACACAGGACAACAACAACAAACAATAGAAAAAACATAAAATTTGTCTGTGCACTTGTATTTCAGTGGGACAGACGTTGAATATTAAACCGCACCATTGCAATTATTAATGTTACATTCACAGTTTGCATATGGGGTTATGTGTCGACGTTTCGATGCCTTTCTTAGAATATGGGCATCATCATCAGGACATTGGATGACATTATTGTTGTCTAAATGTAAATACATTTAGTGGCCTTTCCGTCACATTTATATCACATTTAAAAATTACATATTTACATTGGGAGGAAAAAGGAGGGAAAAAACAGAAAAATAAAAAAAATAAAAAAGTAAATACCAGGCATATAACATAGATCCTGTAAGGTTGTACTTTGGGTGAAACCAAGTGCAGTTTATGATGCAGTGACTTCACTGTGAAATGACATGCACAGTAGATATCTCTTAGTGAAATGCCTTTGTCTAATTTCGGGGTGGAGAGAGTGATTAGTGATTCAACTCGAACCGTGATTTAATGTGAGGCGAGCATAAATGAAAGCTAAGTGCAACATACGAGCCGGTCGCAGAAATAGTGACTGGGCCCTGGGCTGCGCGTGTCTCGTGCTGTTTGCATGCTTCTACTGGAGTTCAGTGTAACATATGCGCCGAACGCGGAAGTAATGACTGAGGGGACCGCGTAAATAGTGGCTGTGGCCAGAGGTTAGCATATAACGTGCTCTTAAGCATGCTGCTGGTAGAATACACTGCACTTAAACCTACATAGTTTCCACGGCGGGAGAAGCCTGATAACTTTGAGAAATAAACGGTCGTGTTCGCAGACGATTCTGTGAATAGAGTAACTGGACATTAGGTATGGGCACTTCACACTGTAGGTGCTGTGAGTAAAACGTGGTAAAACAGTGATATACCTGTATCCACGGAGTTTCGGCGAAATGAATTTGCCGCGTTTATATAAAATTGAATACGCCGAAAAACACAATGGTTATCTACAGGGGAAAAAAAAGGCGGGGAAATACCCAAAATATTGAAAAATGCATAAATGCATAAGGATGCAGTTACAATAGTCCCTACGGACAGGTACTTACTTCGGGAATAGAAGATAATAGCCACGGGTCTGGGGATCTGGTGCTGGGTCAATGTTGCTGGGTCAATGTTTGCGTTTATTAATGGAGCGGAGTGAGCACGGGGATAGTGAACAGCGTGAACGGACTAACACAGGTGAGGGGAAATGGCAGTATTTACAGCGGCCATTTTAAGGTGGTGAAATAGTGCTCTAGTGCCATGCATTTAATGACATTTCAGTATTATTTCACAGGAGAAATCATGACAGATGGCAACTTGGAAAGGTTACAGTAGAGACGTCCAATCTTCTAGACGGTTTAGCCCATTTCGAATGCTGTTAGTGCGCAAAATCCAGCGTAACTCCTCCTTATTCAGAAGTTGGGACATGTCAGCTCCTCTTGGGGGTGGCTTAATAGTTGTGATTACTGTCCAAAGAAAGTCTTTTTCCGTATGTCCTTTTGCAGAGAAATGTTCCACCAATGGGGCATTAGCTGTTTTACATTTTATCCTGCTTTTATGTTGTCCAATCCGTAGCTTTATCTTCTGACTTGTTTGTCCTATGTAGATAAGTTTACAGGGACACAGGATAGCATACACCAAGTTCGTAGAATTACAATTAGAGAAATCTTTCCTGTCAAATTTTATATTGCCAAATTCAAACGTTTTACCCTCTATGGTCGTGTCGCAGCAGATACAACCTCCACATTTAGCATGACCTATAAGCGGTGGTAGGCCCCAGGCATCATTAATGGTGTTTTTTTGCGCTTGTGAGGGGAGAGCTGCTCTGACAAGGTGATCTTTAACATTCTTAGAACGTTTGAATGCAAACATAGGTCTCTCTAGTGTCAGAAGACCTGTGTTGAGGACTGGCCAGTGTTTAAGTACACTTTTTCTGATGGCGTTTGATGCCGGTGAAAATGTGGTGACACAGATAAGTTTGTCTTGTACATTTTTTTCTTTGGGTTCTAAGAGGTTCTCTCTTGGGCAGTACCAAGCTCTTTTTAAGGAGTTCCGCACCAGTTTTCGTGGGTAGCCTCTATTTCTCAATTTAGTACTAAGTATTTTTGCCTCAGCAAAATAGTCGTCTTTAAAATAGCAGTTACGCCTGATGCGGAGGAACTGAGAGAAAGGTAAGGAGTCACGTAAGGCTCTAGGGTGATGGCTAGTGTATTCGAGCAAAGTATTACGCTCAGTGGGCTTGCGATGTAGTGTGGTAGTTAACCGGCCTTCTGTGTGTCTTATTTGTAGGTCAAGGAAGGGAATCGAATCTTTACTAGTGGACAGAGTATAACAGAGTCCGCCACTGTTGTTATTCAGCCAATGCTGGAAGGCTGTAAGGTTTTCAGGGGAGTTATTCCATAATAAAAAGATATCATCAATATATCTTTTCCACAAGGCAATGCCATTGTGGAAAGGATTCGATGTGTATTGGAATTGTGGCGGAACCAGAGCCTTAAAGCCAGTCAATAGAGGTTATGTGACATATCGCCATAGCTATGGTTGAATTTTTTCAGCCCACATACCGCTAGATGTGCTTTTAGTTTCTGTGCTTCCAAATGGGTATCCCACTTCAGAGACCTTGCAAACAATATTCGAGGTATTTATATTCGCTTACAGTATCTAACTTGGTTTAGCCCAAGTACCAGCTAAACTTCGTACTCCTCTTCCCAAGACATAGACTTTTTGTTTTATCCATGTTTACTGTAAGTCGCTTTGCGATGGAATATTCATTAAATACATTTAACTTCCTCTGAAGCCCCACCTCTGTTTGGTCCATTATTACAAGGTCATCTGCATACAATAGATAGGACAGATGCTTACCATTTATTTTTGGGCTGGCACCGCTGGCTGTACCCAGGAGAAGGGGCAAGTCTGCTAGAAATATGGCAAAGAGTAACGGGGCCAAAACACAGCCTTGCCTCAACCCATTATTTATCGGTATTTCCATTGTAAGGCCGCCAGAGGTGTCTTTAATTACCCGTGCCCAGTTATGGCTACGCAGTTCTTGGATAATAAGCAAAAGATCAGCAGGAACCTCATACTTTCTCAATGTCTCCCACAAACAGTCCCTATCCACCAAGTCAAAGGCTGCGCGAAAGTCCACGAAGCAACAAAACAATTTGCCCTGTTGCTCCATGGACTTCCTCGCTACAGCCCACAATGCGAAGCAGTGATAAATAGTACAGTGCCCTTCCTTGAAGCCACCCTGCTCTATTGGAACTATTGACAGCCGCTCCGCCCACTCCTTTAAGTTACCCAGGACTATTTTAGAAAAGACCTTTTCCCCAATATCCAAAAGGTTATCGGGGTCTTAGGGTCTTAGGGTCTTTCTTTTCCCCTTTTTTATGCAAGGGTCTAATTATGGCACCTCTCCAGGATTTGGGGAATAACCTGAAGCCAGGTTTGCCACAAACATGTGGGATAAAAATCCTGCCCACCAATCTATCTGGGTTTTAATTAGGACGGCGGGAAGATTATCTGGGCCTGCTGCACGTGATAAATTCAATTTTTTAATGATTTCTTTTACTTTCTCTACAGAGAAGTTTGGTACTAAACCTTCTAAACCCCTTATCCAAGTTGATCTATTCTTCTCACTTTCTGGGGAACTTTTAGCATTATAAAGGTTACTTAAGTAATTTACCCATGCTGCCTCCTCCACAACACAGCTCATACTACCCGGTACCCTTCCTGCAGCATCCTGTATCAGCCTCCAGAACCCTTTATGTTTTTATTTTCAATTGTTTCTAAAAGGTTTGCCCAACATTCTTCTTTAAAAATCCCTTTCTGCTTCTTTACTAGGGATTTGTTCTCCTTCTTCAGCCCGAGCAAGAGCTCCAAATTCCCAAGGTCATAACTGATCCTCTGGCGTCGCTCTAGTTTCCGTATCACACTTTTTTTACTCGAACATTCCTGATTAAACCACTTGTGCTTTCCTTTCTTGGGTTGTGTATTTACCTTGACCTGTTTCTTATCTTTTAGGTACACTCTTATACACTGCACCACCTGTACTATTATATCCTCGTACCATGCTGCCTGATGCCCTTCGATCCTTTCCTTCGATAAGTTTTGTTGAAAACATGCCAATTTCTCAACATACTCATCCATCAGTTTTGTGGTCATACGTTTGGGATATTCCACATTTTGGGAGATTACCCTTTCACATGTACCTAATGACCCACCTACAATTTCACAAAACAACGCATTATGATCGCTATCCCTGTGCTTAATTACGTGGAATTTTTTTACCAATACATAGTTCCACGCCTGGATAAAGATATGGGCCCTTATTTATGAGGCCTTGCGTCAGTTTTGCGCCGCCGGTGCGTCACTTTTTGTGATGCACCAGCGGCGCACAAAATGCGCCTTGTTGCACCATATTTAAAAAGTGACGCATCTAGGTAGATGCGTCACTTTTTAAACCCCTGCGCCACATTATACCTGCGTCAGGTATAATGTATGCAGAGGGGGCGTTCCCCTGCAAAAAGCCTTGTAATAGTGACGCAGTGAAATCTATGACATTTCACTGCGTCACTTTTAGGATGCTGTTGCGTCAAAATCTTGCGCCTGTCTCACAGCAGGCGTAAGACTGACGCAAGCCCTTTCACATGGGGCTTTTCCCATGTGAAAGGACGCATTGCTGGAGTTGCGTCACTTTTGTGACACAATCCAGCAATGCGTCACTTTTGCGCTTACAGATGCGTCAGAAATACTGACGTATCTATAAGTCCTTGCGACATGATGCGTCATACATTAAATATGACGCATCATTGGTGTCGCAAGGAGTGTGCAGTGAAAAGTGACGCACCGCTATTTTCACGCAGCGATGCGTCACTTTTCATAAATGAGGCCCATAGTCTATAGGACATTGTTGGTTTCACACTCTAAAGGTCTGTGTAGCTGGTCGATCTGTATCCTTCCTGCCATTTAAGCATATTAAACCCTTTGAACCCAAGAACTTTCCAAGAGCTTCATTCTGGCTAGAGGTTAGACACAATGGGAAATCTGTTGGTCCTATGTTATAGGCAATCAGCATATCCTCAAACCAATGATCTAACCTTCCAAAATTTAGTTTATGGTTAAAATCGCCCATTATCACCGAAGTATCCTTCCCATACTTTTCTGTCAAGTCAATTACATCCTTTTTAAAGAGGCTTAATTCTATCTCATATTCTCTTTGAGACCCCCATTGAATGTATACATTTATGATGATCAGATGGGCATCCTTCCCTTCGGTGCCTGGATGACATACATTACAAACCAACAGCCATTTACATAGCGAACTGATTAGTTTGGTCTCTTTTGCGAAACTGGTAGAAGCAAGGGTCACCATAACCCCTGAGGGACGTCCAATTTTTTTATTTTTGCTAGCTGGTTTATGAAAAGGAACGAACCCTTCAACTACCTGAGTGTTGCCGCATAGCCATGTCTCCTGTAAACAAATGACGTCAACACACTTTGCAGGCTAGTTTAAACTATCCGCCTTTGTTGTTCCTCCCAACCCGTTTATGTTCCATGAAATTAATTTCAGGCTATGCGGCAACTCAGTAACCTAGCAGATCTCGCTGAGACACCCTGACTCGTTCAGACCCCATGAACAAACACTACTATCCATGTCCCAGCTACCCCCATCTGTACTAGGCTTCGAATTTTCTACAGCTATGGTGATATTAGCCGTCTTCCCCCCGACCCCTGGTTACCCACCTCACCTGCCTTTCCCCTAGTCCTACATGAAATCTCAAGAAGCCTCCCTTTTGCTGTGTCCCTGCATCTACTTCTTCTTCCGAAATTATCCTTATACCCTCTTTTAAGATTTCTTTTTCAGCTTTCTGAATTGCCGCTTTAACAAGGCCTGAGTAGACTAGCACCTTTGTGTATTTTGCGCCATTGTTATCACTGCAGAACCCTATCTGTCTCAGGTCCTTTGTCCCAATTTCTTTTAGGGACGGGCATTTTGCAAATGAAAATAGGAGATGGGAACGATTCAGTGGGACTAACTTTCTTTGTTTTTTCCCTCCAGGCACTTGTTCATTGGGTTTAAAGAAGATCCACATTTTATTATTATTGCTTTTATCTGAGGTTTTTGCGTCCCAGTCGCCTCTTCCCTCCTGTAGGTTCATTCTAGGGAGTGTGTCTGCTATGCTACCTCCAACAGCTGCGATTCTTATGGGTACTTTCCCTCCTAACTTGGTATTAATGTTTTTGGAGCTCGCCACCTCCCTAGAGGGGTTATACATAGTTTTCCGTAGTGCCCTTTTCCTTTCTGCTTCAGCCACCGCTCCTACAGAGGCTGATTGCCTCCCTATTTCCCTTCTTTCTCTTATCTTGTTTTTCCGCAGGGTATTTCCTTTAGATATTACCCTAGCCTGCATTTCTTTGCCCTTCACTTTATTTTGAGCCTTCAGCCTGCCTTGAACATGAGAAGGTCTTTTATGGGAGTACCTGATAATCTGATGCCTAAAAGTCTCTCCCCGCCTCCTTACCAACATAGGCCATTTAGAAATATAAACATTCTGGGGACCACCCTCCACTATTGGCTCTATGTTCTCTTCAATTTGGCCATCTGTCTCTGGGGCTTGTACTGTTCTAACCATTGTAGGCATCAGTCCCCTTATCCCCTGCAGTTCTTCTATCATTTTCTTAAACTGTAATTCATGATTGTTTAACAGTGTATTATTTAACACAGAAACCTCTAGCAAGCCTTGCAGCATTTTTTGTAGCATCAGCATAATGTCCAACATCGAGGCAGAGGATGAGGTTGTAATATCCATGCCCAATGTACCATTCCGTAAAATTTCATTTAAGGAGTCTAGGGGTTCGGGCTTTGAAATTCGGCTTGATCCAAGCTTCTGTCAAAAATAGTTCTTGCCGAGGGATTTGACATATTGGAGCAGTCCCCCACATCTATGGGCCCAAGACCTGCCAAGCCTTCCTCCTCTACCCTTGGCGAAGAGAAGATCCGTGGAGAAGAAGAAAGTCTTGGATCAATGGGTAGCATCCTAGGGCTTAGATCACTCTGTGTAAGGGAGGGTTCCACAATCTCCACGACATCTTCTACTTCTTCGCTTGGTAACTCTTTATTAGACTCTTGGGCTTGGACTTGGGCTTGGGCTTGGGCTTGGGCTTGACCTTTACCTGGAGTGAGTGTTCTCTTAAAGTGATTCCCCACAAAGTCTTTTATTGATTTAGACACTAGGCCGCCATCTTTCTCGCTGCCTTGTAGTGTATTCTCCGTGGTAGACTTCTTGGCAATCTTTTTCCTCTCCTTTTTATTATTTAGTTCGGGGGGCTTCATTATAGCCTCTTCGGGCCCTTCTGCAACTGATGTCGCGTCGAACTCATGGGCTTTTTCCAATGGCTCTAAGCATATTTCCTTTTGCTTTACCTTTCTTGGTGTCATATTCAAGCTTCTCACCTGTTCCGTGGGTTTTACCTAAACCACACAGGATAGCCTTTCCTTGTCCCCCAGCGAGCTCTACCGCCCTCGGTCTTTTTTTTTTTACTCCCACTAATCCAGATGCCTAAAACAGGTTTAAAATATGATTTAAAAACACTTACCTTCCCTGTGAGCTAGTTTACTGACCGTGGCTGACCTTGGTTCCTCTTAATGCTCTCAAGGCTGCCTTGATCCTGCCTGGACCTCACAGGGGCCCCTAATCCGTCGTCTCCCTGGGGCTTTAGGCTATAGGCGTCTATTGCCAATACCGGCAAATGGCAAACTTCCAGTGAGCATCAAATCTCCTCTGCTCCGTGTTTGAGGGCTCTGTGAACACCAGTGACCCCGTCTGCGCCTACTAGTAACACCAAATCAGGTCAGGGGCCGGAGCCCTCGGCCGCGGTAGTGGTAGCGGTAGCGTTTTCAGCCGGGCAGCCCTCAGTCTTCAGTACTCCCGGGCCAGCACCTTCCTCCGCAAAACCCCTGGGGGAGGGGGGTTATAGCCCGGCGCGAGTCGGGTTTCTGCTCCTCGGCTCCGTGTCTCGATCCGGATTGCGCTTACTCTCTCCAAACTCCGTCTCTCCGATGGGCTTATCACGTCCGCACGTCAGCATGACCTAGCCACGTCAGCTCGCTACACAGGGAAGCTGAGAGCCCCTCAAGTCAACCGTCAAATGAATCACCAACAACTGAATCGGTGGCTCAATATGGTATCAATCAATTAAGACCGAAGACAACTTTCAAAGTCTGATCGAAATTTATACCATCACTACCTAATGATTCGATTGATGTATTTGAAGAACTGGTCAAAAACGATTTGATGAAATTAAGATTTCAAAATCCAAGAAATGACAAAAATCAAAATTGGAACCTGACAAAAGAACAACAAACAGCCCTTGAAATACTAAAAATGAATAAAAAACCTGGTATGCAAACCGTCAGACAAGGGAGGTAACATTGTGCTCATGTCCCGTGATTATTACACTGCAGAGGCAACCCGCCAATTGAATGATGTAACATGCTATCAGAAGATCAATAAAGAAGAGTACAATGAAAGTATCATCCAGTATCATACTCTTCTGGATAAATGGCAGGATCAAGGCATGTTGAATAATGATGAATTCAAATTCCTCACATGTCAACAACCAACGACACCGACGTTTTACCATGTGCCAAAAGTCCACAAAAACATTACTCGCCCCCCGGGAAGACCAATTATTTCCTCCAAGGGGAGTGTCATGGAAGCAATGTCACAATATATTGATTATTTTTTGATTGACTTTGTAAAAACACTATCTTCATATATTAAGGACACTACTGACTTTATACGAACCATTGCTATTATCACATGGGAACCAGATATGTGGATGATTGTGCTAGATGTTACAAGATTGTATACATGTATCGCACATAATCAAGGCACTCAAGCAGTTGAATACTTTCTTAAAAGTCGATCACTGAAATACACTTTGCATAATCAGATGCTTCTTGAATTCATCACTTTCTGCCTCAACAACAATATTTTTATTTTTCAAAAACATTACAGACAGATCAGAGGGACGGCGATGGGAACCTGCTTCGCCCCCAGCTGCACAAACTTGTTCATCGGCTGGTGGGAGAAGCAGGTAGCCTGGGCCAACGAGAATTACCCATGGGTTCAATCGATCATCGGTTGGTACAGATACATCGATGATCTTTTTATTTTCTGGAAAGGCACCAAAGAAGACGCAGAAGCATATATTGAACATCTAAATGTTAACAATCTTAACTTACACTTCAGTGGTCACATTAGCAATAATGAAGTTGACATTCTAGATTTGAAAATCACTATCAGAGAAGGCAAGATTTGTACTTCCCTATTCCGTAAAACCACAGCTGGAAACTCTATCTTAGAGGCATCCAGCTGTCCTCCAAAACCTCTCAAAAACAGCATCCCCTATGGCGAGTTGCTGCGCTTGAAACAGAACTGTACCTTGGAACAGAATTTTGAGGTTGCAGCAAAAGAATGCAAGGAAAGGTTCATAAAAAGAGGATACTCTGAATCCATTTTGGTACAAACTTTGGAGAAAGTGCAAAAGATACCACACCAGTGTCTTGTGAAAGACTCTCACAAGAAAAAAGATGAAAACACTAAAGGCACCTTACGCTTCATAACCACTTTCTCGAAAGATTCCAAAAAGATTTACAATGTTCTTTTACGCAACTGGCATATCCTTAGATCAGACTGCACGATAGGCAAAGAAATCTCAGATTTTCCATTGATTACATACAGACGTAATCGATCATTGCAAGACCTACTCGTTCACAGTCACTTTGACCCTATTCCTAAAACACCAAGATTGGGTAACCTTACAGGGTTTTTCCCCTGTCATCACTGCAAGGCATGTAAAACTAGCCCTAGAATTACTCCTTACCAAATTCCTGGAAGTATTTCATCTAGAAAGTTCAATAAATACATGACATGTAAATGTAAATGTAAATGTCATGGTACTTATAGAGCGCACTGTCACCAGACAGTCACCTTGCGGTGTCGCCTATGCGGCTTCCTGGCGCTGATACTCATACCGCTGTGGAACCCCTCCTGGCTTTCCCTGTGAAGTGCCCACTCCTGGGCACTCCCAGGGTGAAGCCAGGCATCCTTAGCGCTGTTGGGGCCGGTGTGGAGGTTAAGCAAGCTATTGCCCAGAGTTGCAGCGTGGGGCCCGTGATTAGAATAGGCACCGAGGCGAGAATTAACAGGTCAGAGGAAATTGAGCCCGAGATACCGCCGAGGTGGGAATCGAACCCTGGTCCCGGGCCAGAACTCTGCATCAGGGTCTGCCTCTCTAACCATTGAGCCACACTCCTCCACATGTACTACCTCCTATTGTGTTTACTGCTTGGAATGTCCATGCAAACTGCGTTACATTGGCAGTACAAAACATCCTGTCAAGAGAAGAGTCTTGGAACACACAAGAGCAATTGAACACAATGATGCTAACTATCCTGTAGCTCAGCACTTTGCCTTAAAACATCGAAGTGACCGTAACCTCCTTCGCTACTTTTGTCTTGACCACATTCCTAGGAAAGATCGAGGGGGAGACAGGGACTTACAGTTACAGAGGCTAGAATGTCGGTTCATGATTGACTTACAAACTGAGATGCCGATTTTTTTATTTTTGCTAGCTGGTTTATGAAAAGGAACGAACCCTTCAACTACCTGAGTGTTGCCGCATAGCCATGTCTCCTGTAAACAAATGACGTCAACACACTTTGCAAGCTAGTTTAAACTATCCGCCTTTGTTGTTCCTCCCAACCCGTTTATGTTCCATGAAATTAATTTCAGGCTATGCGGCAACTCAGTAACCTAGCAGATCTCGCTGAGACACCCTGACTCGTTCAGACCCCATGAACAAACACTACTATCCATGTCCCAGCTACCCCCATCTGTACTAGGCTTCGAATTTTCTACAGCTATGGTGATATTAGCCGTCTTCCCCCCGACCCCTGGTTACCCACCTCACCTGCCTTTCCCCTAGTCCTACATGAAATCTCAAGAAGCCTCCCTTTCGCTGTGTCCCTGCATCTACTTCTTCTTCCGAAATTATCCTTATACCCTCTTTTAAGATTTCTTTTTCAGCTTTCTGAATTGCCGCTTTAACAAGGCCTGAGTAGACTAGCACCTTTGTGTATTTTGCGCCATTGTTATCACTGCAGAACCCTATCTGTCTCAGGTCCTTTGTCCCAATTTCTTTTAGGGACGGGCATTTTGCAAATGAAAATAGGAGATGGGAACGATTCAGTGGGACTAACTTTCTTTGTTTTTTCCCTCCAGGCACTTGTTCATTGGGTTTAGAGAAGATCCACATTTTATTATTATTGCTTTTATCTGAGGTTTTTGCGTCCCAGTCGCCTCTTCCCTCCTGTAGGTTCATTCTAGGGAGTGTGTCTGCTATGCTACCTCCAACAGCTGCGATTCTTATGGGTACTTTCCCTCCTAACTTGGTATTAATGTTTTTGGAGCTCGCCACCTCCCTAGAGGGGTTATACATAGTTTTCCGTAGTGCCCTTTTCCTTTCTGCTTCAGCCACCGCTCCTACAGAGGCTGATTGCCTCCCTATTTCCCTTCTTTCTCTTATCTTGTTTTTCCGCAGGGTATTTCCTTTAGATATTACCCTAGCCTGCATTTCTTTGCCCTTCACTTTATTTTGAGCCTTCAGCCTGCCTTGAACATGAGAAGGTCTTTTATGGGAGTACCTGATAATCTGATGCCTAAAAGTCTCTCCCCGCCTCCTTACCAACATAGGCCATCTAGAAATATAAACATTCTGGGGACCACCCTCCACTATTGGCTCTATGTTCTCTTCAATTTGGCCATCTGTCTCTGGGGCTTGTACTGTTCTAACCATTGTAGGCATCAGTCCCCTTATCCCCTGCAGTTCTTCTATCATTTTCTTAAACTGTAATTCATGATTGTTTAACAGTGTATTATTTAACACAGAAACCTCTAGCAAGCCTTGCAGCATTTTTTGTAGCATCAGCATAATGTCCAACATCGAGGCAGAGGATGAGGTTGTAATATCCATGCCCAATGTACCATTCCGTAAAATTTCATTTAAGGAGTCTAGGGGTTCGGGCTTTGAAATTCGGCTTGATCCAAGCTTCTGTCAAAAATAGTTCTTGCCGAGGGATTTGACATATTGGAGCAGTCCCCCACATCTATGGGCCCAAGACCTGCCAAACCTTCCTCCTCTACCCTTGGCGAAGAGAAGATCCGTGGAGAAGAAGAAAGTCTTGGATCAATGGGTAGCATCCTAGGGCTTAGATCACTCTGTGTAAGGGAGGGTTCCACAATCTCCACGACATCTTCTACTTCTTCGCTTGGTAACTCTTTATTAGACTCTTGGGCTTGGACTTGGGCTTGGGCTTGGGTTTGACCTTTACCTGGAGTGAGTGTTCTCTTAAAGTGATTCCCCACAAAGTCTTTTATTGATTTAGACACTAGGCCGCCATCTTTCTCGCTGCCTTGTAGTGTATTCTCCGTGGTAGACTTCTTGGCAATCTTTTTCCTCTCCTTTTTATTATTTAGTTCGGGGGGCTTCATTATAGCCTCTTCGGGCCCTTCTGCAACTGATGTCGCGTCGAACTCATGGGCTTTTTCCAATGGCTCTAAGCATATTTCCTTTTGCTTTACCTTTCTTGGTGTCATATTCAAGCTTCTCGCCTGTTCCGTGGGTTTTACCTAAACCACACAGGATAGCCTTTCCTTGTCCCCCAGCGAGCTCTACCGCCCTCGGTCTTTTTTTTTTTACTCCCACTAATCCAGATGCCTAAAACAGGTTTAAAATATGATTTAAAAACACTTACCTTCCCTGTGAGCTAGTTTACTGACCGTGGCTGACCTTGGTTCCTCTTAATGCTCTCAAGGCTGCCTTGATCCTGCCTGGACCTCACAGGGGCCCCTAATCCGGCGTCTCCCCGGGGCTTTAGGCTATAGGCGTCTATTGCCAATACCGCCAAATGGCAAACTTCCAGTGAGCATCAAAACTCCTCTGCTCCGTGTTTGAGGGTTCTGTGAACACCAGTGACCCCGTCTGCGCCTACTAGTAACACCAAAGGGCTCAGGTCAGGGGCCGGAGCCCTCGGCCGCGGTAGTGGTAGCGGTAGCGTTTTCAGCCGGGCAGCCCTCAGTCCTCAGTACTCCCGGGCCAGCACCTTCCTCCGCAAAACCCCGGGGGGAGGTGGGTTATAGCCCGGCGCGAGTCGGGTTTCTGCTCCTCGGCTCCGTGTCTCGATCCGGATTGCGCTTACTCTCTCCAAACTCCGTCTCTCCGATGGGCTTATCACGTCCGCACGTCAGCATGACCTAGCCACGTCAGCTCGCTACACAGGGAAGCTGAGAGCCCCTCAAGTCAACCGTCAAATGAATCACCAACAACTGAATCAGTGGCTCAATATGGTATCAATCAATTAAGACCGAAGACAACTTTCAAAGTCTGATCGAAATTTATACCATCACTACCTAATGATTCGATTGATGTATTTGAAGAACTGGTCAAAAACGATTTGATGAAATTAAGATTTCAAAATCCAAGAAATGACAAAAATCAAAATTGGAACCTGACAAAAGAACAACAAACTGTCGGGATCTAGCCCGACGCGCCTGCATAGGACTACAATTCCCGGCGGTCCTGGGCGCGGAACTACATTTCCCAGAGTTCCCGGCGGCTTCCGGATATCTGCCGGGCGCCCAGGAACGCCGGTGTCAGTGATTCTTCGGTGGTGACGAGGACGCGGCTGCTCCTCGACTTCTGCTCCTGTTCGTGGTTTGGGGTTTTCGTTGGACAGCCTGTTTGTTGATTCAGGTTAGGCGGATGCCGGTTTCAGCGCGCTGGCTAGCGTGCGGCGTAATTCAATTACTTTAAAGGTTTCTAGGTTGCACGGAAACCGAGTTTGTGTATTGTGGGATTATCCTCGCGGCTGCGAGGGAAAACATTGCTGCAATTAGCGCTACGCTCTCCTGGTACCAGCTCCTTGAGGGAGAGCAGAGAATTATAGGGTCATTCCCTTCTAGTGGCGGAGTGCAGGGGGAGGATCGACGGACCTCCGCACTGCCGTCACGAATCCAAGTCATAGGGTTCAAGTGCCTTGTGGATGCTTTGAAAAGGAAAATACCAAAGCGGAGTGTGGTAGTGATGGAACTACACACTGCCGTATTTGGGTAGTTGATACTAATCAGTCTTTCAAGTAGCGGAGTGTAGGGGGGTATTGTTGGACCTCCACACTGCCGTTACGAACTCATAGCCAATGGTTCAGTGGCATGTAGTAATCGTTGGACATTGCAAATACCAAAGCGGAGTGTAGTAGTGAGTGAACTACACACTGCCGTGTTTGGGTACTCTGTGGGGATTTGGCATTTGTTGAAGGAACTATAAGTTGCTGGGTAATACGAATAACATTATTAAGTTACAGCGCTTATTGAAGAAGTGACTTTTCATTTCACGTTTTTGGGTCCTTGTTCCAAGCTCATACGCTATCACCGTGGGGAGGAAGACGGGAGTTACAGCAAAAGGGAGGTTTAGTGTCAATCACATTCAGTTTCTTTATCCCTGCTGCCCCTTCCTTCTCCTCTTTATTCTTTTGGGTTTTTTCCCCTTTTGGGGTTTTTCCCTCGCCGTATCGTCTGAACACCCTGTGTTTGTACTTCAGGGTGTTCGGAGGGTCCGGAGGTGGAGCATTGTTGCTGCACGTGAATCCTTTGGAGTGCCAAGCCTTACAGAATCACTGACCCAAGAAATACACTCTGCCCGATTCATATGTAGCAACAATGGCGTCCATGGAGGATGTGTTACAAGCCTTGGTTTTGGTACAACAGGAGCTGGCCTCCTCCAAGGCTGAGACCGCAGCTTTGCGGGAGAAGGTGGAGCGTTTGAGTGGTAATCCGTTCAACGCTTCCGCATCTTCTTCTAATGTTCAGGTTACTGTACCCCCACCCATTCCATTGGCTACTCCCGAACGGTTTTCAGGGGATCCACGTAAGGTGCATGTGTTTATGACACAGGTGCTCATGCATTTTTCCTGTAAACCGTCTTCGTTCCCCACAAATCATTCAAGGGTAGCATTTTTAATTTCATATTTAATTGGGGATGCAGCTGATTGGGTGGTACCATTGGTGAAACGTGATGACGCTCTTTTATCTAATTGGGCAGAGTTCAAAAAGGAATTCGAAAGGGTCTTTGACCGAAGAGCCACCACTTTCTGTGCTGATCGTGAGTTGTTGACATTAAGACAAGGTAGAGGAGAGTTGATAACATACCTAACGGCCTTCAATAGGCTGGTAGTAGAAACATCATGGCCGGAGGAGAAAAAACTATCTTTGTTTTATCAAGGGTTACATGATGATTTAAAGGACGTAGTAGCGCAGGTGGATCCTCAGCCCAATACTTTTGAGGACATGGTAAACCTGGTGTTAAGGTTAGACAGTAGATTAACAGACAGAGGTAGTAATAGGAGAAGGTGGGAAAGAGGAGCGTACTTTGTTGAAAGAAATCCTAAGAAAGCATCCGGGGGTACGGACGCTACGTCTGAACCAATGGAGATAGGGGCTCTTAGAGCACCATTGTCTAGAGAAGAGAGAGAAGCCAGAAGGGTACAGGGCTTGTGCATGTACTGTGGTAAGAAGGGGCATTACGTCCGGGAATGTCCTTCTAAACCAAAAGCATCAGGAACTTTCAGTAGATTTAAGAAGGTTGCGGTGTCTAAGACTATATCAGATAACGAGCAGAAGGAAGAGCGCATAGCGGGAGTAGATGGAGAACAAGCCTGGAAACTTACCTCCCTGTCCTCTTCGGGTGATGAGGAAACAGAGCCTCACCTGGTGGTGGTGATGATGCTAGAATACGAGCTAGAGAGGTGTCCGGTAATGGTGATGGTGGATTCAGGAGCGACTGGTAATTTTGTAGATGAAGGTCTGGTAAGACGTCTAGAATTGCCGCGAGTTCCTAGGGAAACGCCGGAAGACGTGTTGGCAGTGGATGGGCAGCCTTTAACCTCAGGTCAGATAACGGAGAGAACTGGTGATTTGGGGTTGTCAATGGTGACGCATGGGTGTGTGCATTCTGAGGTGTTGACGTTAAATATCATTGAGGCTCCTCAGTACGAGATCATTTTGGGCATGCCATGGCTGCATAAACATAACCCTGTGGTGAATTGGCAGGAAAAAACTGTTACGTTCGAACCGGAGACCTGTAGGGACCATTTAACTCCTTGTATGTCTGCTAATGTCACCGTGTTAGCCACACCGTTTTTGGCTGCAACTGCGGCGGAAAAGGATGTCAAGCTACCATTAGTATATGCTTCTTACAGTGATGTGTTCAGTGAGGTGAAGGCAGAAACACTGCCCCCTCATCGAGAATATGATTGTCGAATAGATTTAGTAGAGGGGGCATCATTACCATCATGTAGGGTGTATGCTTTGTCTGTGCCAGAGACCTCCCATTTGAAGCAGTACATTGAGCATTATTCTCGATTGGGCTTTATTCGCTCCTCTCGCTCTCCCGCAGCTTCCCCTCTTTTCTTTATATCAAAAGCCAACGGGGACTTGAGAGCGTGTGTGGACTACAGAGCATTGAACAAGAACACCATTCGTAATCGATACCCTCTTCCGCTCATTTCAGTCTTGCTCGACCAGGTGAGAGAGGCCAGGATTTACACCCGTTTAGATTTACGTGGGGCCTATCACCTGGTTAGAGTAAGAGAAGGGGATGAGTGGAAGACGGCGTTCAAAACACGGTTTGGGTTATATGAATACCTAGTGATGCCTT
This sequence comes from Lissotriton vulgaris, assembly GCF_964263255.1. NCBI lineage: Eukaryota > Metazoa > Chordata > Amphibia > Caudata > Salamandridae > Lissotriton > Lissotriton vulgaris. Next base: position 101,272,788 of record NC_141695.1, read on the forward strand.
TTGGGCTTTGTAACGCCCCTGCTGCTTTTCAGTTTTTTATAAACGATGTGCTAAAGGAATACGTGGATCGATTCGTGGTGATGTACATAGACGACATCTTGATCTACTCTCAGGATATTTCATGCCACAACAGCCATGTTTGCAAAGTTCTGGATAAATTGAGAGAACACCATCTATATGTAAAGTTGAGTAAATGTGAGTTCGGGGTGCATGAAGTAGAATGTTTGGGTGTGAACCTAAGTCCCGAAGGTTTACAGATGTCAGAGAGGAAAGTACAGGCAGTGAGGGATTGGCCAGCCCCCAAGAATGTAAAAGAGGTACAGAGCTTCTTGGGGTTTGCCAATTACTACCGCAGGTTTATCGTACATTTTTCCCAAACCGCTGTCCCTATCACCAGGCTATTACGGAAAGGGAGGTCTTTTGAGTGGACAGTGGAGGCTGAGCGAGCTTTCCAGGCATTAAAAAAGGCTTTTACCACTGCTCCTGTGTTGACACATCCAGTTTTGGAACATCCTTTCATTGTTGAAGCAGACGCCTCGGATGAGGCCATAGGGGCGATCCTGTCCCAGAGAGATGTACAAACAGGTCAGCTTCATCCTGTGGCCTACTTGTCGAAAAAACTGAGTCCTGCTGAGGTTAACTATTCAATAGCAGAAAAAGAGCTCTTGGCAATAAAAAAGGCTTTCCAGGAGTGGAGGCCGTATCTATGGGGAGCAAAACAGGCAGTAACTGTGTACACAGATCACAGGAATCTCCAGTACATGTCCGCAGCTAGGCACCTTACACAACGGCAGATGCGGTGGATGCTGTTCTTTTCCGAGTACAACTTTGTTGTGACATTTCGTCCTGGCTCGGAGAACAGAAAAGCGGATGCTCTTTCAAGACAGGGAACCCCCACCAAACAATATGCAGAGGAACAGTCCATACTCCCTTCCACGAAGGTGGTTTGTGTAGTGAGAGCCGAGAGGTTTCTGGAGGACATCAAAGTCTCCAGGTCCATGGAATGTTGGGTTCGTTGGGCTTCCGCCAAACCAGACAGGAAGATTAGGCAGGGTTTACCCTTCCAGGGAGAGTGCTTGTTTTTGCCTAATATGGAGATTAGGAAGAAGGCATTCAGTTGGTGTCATGAAGCGCCTGCGGCTGGACATCCAGGGATCACAAAGACTGTGGATTTGCTTAGAAGGCATTTCTGGTGGGAAACTCTAGTGAAGGACACCACTCGATGGGTAGGCAGCTGCGAAGTCTGTGCTAGAAGCAAGGGGGAAACATCAAAAAAGAAAGGGTTGTTAATGCCAATGCCCACGCCTGATCGCCCTTGGTCAAACATTAGTTTGGATTTCATCACGGGCCTCCCAAAAGATCAAGGGAATACCGCCGCATTGGTGGTTGTGGATAATTCGACAAAAATGGGCCATTTCGTACCTTGTGTGAATCTCCCTACAGCTAGTCAAACAGCACAGATAATGGCAGCACAAATTTTTCGTTTACATGGCATTCCAAGGGTCATTGTGTCCGATAGGGGGCCACAATTCATTGCTCGTTTTTGGAGAGCATGGTGTAGTGCCTTGGGCATAGAAGCAGCACTATCCACTAGCTTCCACCCACAAACTGATGGCCAGACAGAACGTCTAAATCAGACTCTAAAGAAGTACTTACGGTGTTACTCGAAGGAGGCTCATGGGTCTTGGGTGGAGATGTTATGGATGGCGGAGATGGCATACAACAACGCTTGGCATAGCTCCATAGGTATGTCCCCATTCAAAGCCAATTATGGGTATGATGTACGTACCTTGCCGATCAATATACCAGAAGAGGTGAACGATCAGCCCTCGGTGAAGGAGCGGGTAATTCTGATGAGGAAAATACACTGCGCCGTGAAAAAACATCTGCTTAAGGCCAAAGACACATACAAAAGGTGGGAGGACAGACATAGGACACCTGGTCCTCAGTTCAAGGTAGGAGATAAGGTGTGGCTCTCAACCAAATATATACGTTTCAAGCTCCGAAGCGTGTTTCATCCGCGCTTCATTGGACCATATCCTGTGGTGCGCCGCATCAATCCTGTGGCGTACAAACTGAAGTTGCCAAACACGTTACGAATTCACCCTGTGTTTCATGTCCAGTTGCTAAAAAAGGCTCTTACCTCACGCAGAACTGCACCTCCGGTGCTGGCCAAGGATGGGAATCTGGAATATGAGGTGAGATCTATAAAAGACTCCAAGTATCGCAGGGGTGTCTTGTGGTACCTGGTGTCCTGGAAAGGTTACGGGGCGGAGGAGGACTCTTGGGAACCCGTGCACAATGTCCATGCTCCCAGAGCTGTGAGAACATTTCATGTCAAAAACCCCGCCAAGCCTGGGCCTAGGAGGCGCTTGGGAGGAGGGCGTACTGTCGGGATCTAGCCCGACGCGCCTGCATAGGACTACAATTCCCGGCGGTCCTGGGCGCGGAACTACATTTCCCAGAGTTCCCGGCGGCTTCCGGATATCTGCCGGGCGCCCAGGAACGCCGGTGTCAGTGATTCTTCGGTGGTGACGAGGACGCGGCTGCTCCTCGACTTCTGCTCCTGTTCGTGGTTTGGGGTTTTCGTTGGACAGCCTGTTTGTTGATTCAGGTTAGGCGGATGCCGGTTTCAGCGCGCTGGCTAGCGTGCGGCGTAATTCAATTACTTTAAAGGTTTCTAGGTTGCACGGAAACCGAGTTTGTGTATTGTGGGATTATCCTCGCGGCTGCGAGGGAAAACATTGCTGCAATTAGCGCTACGCTCTCCTGGTACCAGCTCCTTGAGGGAGAGCAGAGAATTATAGGGTCATTCCCTTCTAGTGGCGGAGTGCAGGGGGAGGATCGACGGACCTCCGCACTGCCGTCACGAATCCAAGTCATAGGGTTCAAGTGCCTTGTGGATGCTTTGAAAAGGAAAATACCAAAGCGGAGTGTGGTAGTGATGGAACTACACACTGCCGTATTTGGGTAGTTGATACTAATCAGTCTTTCAAGTAGCGGAGTGTAGGGGGGTATTGTTGGACCTCCACACTGCCGTTACGAACTCATAGCCAATGGTTCAGTGGCATGTAGTAATCGTTGGACATTGCAAATACCAAAGCGGAGTGTAGTAGTGAGTGAACTACACACTGCCGTGTTTGGGTACTCTGTGGGGATTTGGCATTTGTTGAAGGAACTATAAGTTGCTGGGTAATACGAATAACATTATTAAGTTACAGCGCTTATTGAAGAAGTGACTTTTCATTTCACGTTTTTGGGTCCTTGTTCCAAGCTCATACGCTATCACCGTGGGGAGGAAGACGGGAGTTACAGCAAAAGGGAGGTTTAGTGTCAATCACATTCAGTTTCTTTATCCCTGCTGCCCCTTCCTTCTCCTCTTTATTCTTTTGGGTTTTTTCCCCTTTTGGGGTTTTTCCCTCGCCGTATCGTCTGAACACCCTGTGTTTGTACTTCAGGGTGTTCGGAGGGTCCGGAGGTGGAGCATTGTTGCTGCACGTGAATCCTGCGGAGTGCCAAGCCTTACACAAACAGCCCTTGAAATACTAAAAATGAATAAAAAACCTGGTATGCAAACCGTCAGACAAGGGAGGTAACATTGTGCTCATGTCCCGTGATTATTACACTGCAGAGGCAACCCGCCAATTGAATGATGTAACATGCTATCAGAAGATCAATAAAGAAGAGTACAATGAAAGTATCATCCAGTATCATACTCTTCTGGATAAATGGCAGGATCAAGGCATGTTGAATAATGATGAATTCAAATTCCTCACATGTCAACAACCAACGACACCGACGTTTTACCATCTGCCAAAAGTCCACAAAAACATTACTCGCCCCCCGGGAAGACCAATTATTTCCTCCAAGGGGAGTGTCATGGAAGCAATGTCACAATATATTGATTATTTTTTGATTGACTTTGTAAAAACACTATCTTCGTATATTAAGGACACTACTGACTTTATACGAACCATTGCTATTATCACATGGGAACCAGATATGTGGATGATTGTGCTAGATGTTACAAGATTGTATACATGTATCGCACATAATCAAGGCACTCAAGCAGTTGAATACTTTCTTAAAAGTCGATCACTGAAATACACTTTGCATAATCAGATGCTTCTTGAATTCATCACTTTCTGCCTCAACAACAATATTTTTATTTTTCAAAAACATTACAGACAGATCAGAGGGACGGCGATGGGAACCTGCTTCGCCCCCAGCTACACAAACTTGTTCATCGGCTGGTGGGAGAAGCAGGTAGCCTGGGCCAACGAGAATTACCCATGGGTTCAATCGATCATCGGTTGGTACAGATACATCGATGATCTTTTTATTTTCTGGAAAGGCACCAAAGAAGACGCAGAAGCATATATTGAACATCTAAATGTTAACAATCTTAACTTACACTTCAGTGGTCACATTAGCAATAATGAAGTTGACATTCTAGATTTGAAAATCACTATCAGAGAAGGCAAGATTTGTACTTCCCTATTCCGTAAAACCACAGCTGGAAACTCTATCTTAGAGGCATCCAGCTGTCCTTCAAAACCTCTCAAAAACAGCATCCCCTATGGCGAGTTGCTGCGCTTGAAACAGAACTGTACCTTGGAACAGAATTTTGAGGTTGCAGCAAAAGAATGCAAGGAAAGGTTCATAAAAAGAGGATACTCTGAATCCATTTTGGTACAAACTTTGGAGAAAGTGCAAAAGATACCACACCAGTGTCTTGTGAAAGACTCTCACAAGAAAAAAGATGAAAACACTAAAGGCACCTTACGCTTCATAACCACTTTCTCGAAAGATTCCAAAAAGATTTACAATGTTCTTTTACGCAACTGGCATATCCTTAGATCAGACTGCACGATAGGCAAAGAAATCTCAGATTTTCCATTGATTACATACAGACGTAATCGATCATTGCAAGACCTACTCGTTCACAGTCACTTTGACCCTATTCCTAAAACACCAAGATTGGGTAACCTTACAGGGTTTTTCCCCTGTCATCACTGCAAGGCATGTAAAACTAGCCCTAGAATTACTCATTACCAAATTCCTGGAAGTATTTCATCTAGAAAGTTCAATAAATACATGACATGTAAATGTAAATGTAAATGTCATGGTACTTATAGAGCGCACTGTCACCAGACAGTCACCTTGCGGTGTCGCCTTTGCGGCTTCCTGGCGCTGATACTCATACCGCTGTGGAACCCCTCCTGGCTTTCCCTGTGAAGTGCCCACTCCTGGGCACTCCCAGGGTGAAGCCAGGCATCCTTAGCGCTGTTGGGGCCGGTGTGGAGGTTAAGCAAGCTATTGCCCAGAGTTGCAGCGTGGGGCCCGTGATTAGAATAGGCACCGAGGCGAGAATTAACAGGTCCGAGGAAATTGAGCCCGAGATACCGCCGAGGCGGGAATCGAACCCTGGTCCCGGGCCAGAACTCTGCATCAGGGTCTGCCTCTCTAACCATTGAGCCACACTCCTCCACATGTACTACCTCCTATTGTGTTTACTGCTTGGAATGTCCATGCAAACTGCGTTACATTGGCAGTACAAAACATCCTGTCAAGAGAAGAATCTTGGAACACACAAGAGCAATTGAACACAATGATGCTAACTATCCTGTAGCTCAGCACTTTGCCTTAAAACATCGAAGTGACCGTAACCTCCTTCGCTACTTTTGTCTTGACCACATTCCTAGGAAAGATCGAGGGGGAGACAGGGACTTACAGTTACAGAGGCTAGAATGTCGGTTCATAATTGACTTACAAACTGAGATGCCGACAGGCCTCAACATTGAGGAGGAGTTATCTATTCATCTAGGAAAGTGACTCCCTCCAACCATCTCTCCCTCTGTCCGTAACCCACCAGTGGATAAAATGAACAATTTATGCACAGCATAGAGTAATTCAGCCTATCTAAGGCGTGATAGTGCATTGTATATACAACAATTCATTTCTCATGATTTAATTCTACAATGTAAAATGAAGAGAATGAGAATGAAATACTCAGAGATTTAATTTTGGTTTATCACATTTTATTTATTAATAATTTTTTTATCACTATGCAAATGAAATGTGCAATTTGTTAGCCGATACATGGCTTGATTGAATCTGTTGTTTCCTATACTCGCAATAATGTTAAAACACATTTTAAGATGTCTGCCACAGTGACACACATACACTAGTCCATCATTGATGTTGTTGACTTGTGTCAATCAAAATGTATGTTGTTGAAACTTTATTTCAACACTGTGGCGAGTAACTGTGCTTAGCAGCAAGAAGAAGGCGCAAAGCCGAAACGCGTCCTGTTGTATTAACGGTTTAAATAAACCTGTTTATTTACCCACGCTTGGAGTGCAGTCAGTTCTTTCTCTTCGAAAGAAATTGGAGCCGTATATATATATATATAGACTTAGGAAGCACTTCAATGACATCTGGCACGGAACTCCAGGCTATTCTAGATGACTTATATGAAGAGGGAACAATAGATCCAACACAAACGTCAACTCAGGCCTTAGACACAACACCCATAGAGAGTGATAACCAATCTCATACTATTGTGACCCCCCTTCAAACCTAAGTCCAGATTTAGACCACAGCTCCCCAGAGATAATATTGATCTCTTCCATGACTTAGTCACTAATGACATGCTCAGACTCCTACATAAATCCCCTGAGAAACAAAATCTCTCACCAGAAATGAGGGAGGCATTAAAATCTTTACGAAATGACGACTCTGTAATTATCAAGCCGTCAGACAAGGGAGGGAACATTGTCCTATGGGACAGGAAGCTATATATCACAGAGGCAATGAGACAACTGTCAGACAACACAAGTTATGTTAAAGTAAACCACACTTACCTGACCAAACTACAGAGCAGAGTTCATCAGTATATACATGAATGGAATAATAATGATCTGTTAAACTGGGATGAGACTAAGTTCCTCATCAATAGAAATCCAACTACACCCACATTTTACCTACTGCCCAAGGTACATAAGAACCCCACTACACCCCCAGGGAGGCCCATTGTGTCCTCTATTAATAGCCTTATGGAGAATGTATCTCACTATGTGGACTACATTTTGAAAGACTATGTGAAGGGTTTAACTTCCCACATACAGGACACTAAGGACTTTCTCCAAAAAGTGGAGAACATTAACTGGGAGCATCATTTTTGGCTAGTATCTTTGGACGTGGAGAGTCTCTATACGTCTATAAGACACAGAGACAGCCTTAAAGCTTGTAAATATTTCTTACAGACCAGAAGTAAACATTTGAAAGCGCACTCCACTATGTTGTTACAAATGATTGAGCTATGTCTCGAGGAAAATGTATTTTTGTTTGTTGGATCCCTGTATAAGCAGATACAGGGCACGTCGATGGGCACCTGTTTTGCCCCCAGCTATGCCAATCTAGTGGTAGGCTGGTGGGAGGAACAGGTTCTCAGAGACGACGCCCTGGAGGAATGGACTAAGAATGTAAATGTTTGGGTCAGGTTCATTGACGATATTTTCTTTGTCTGGGAGGGAGGTGAGAACGAACTAACCACATTTGTGAATGTTTTGAATTCGAACTGTCTTAATTTGAAATTTACAATGAAGTACAGTCAAAAAACCCTAGACTTCCTTGACATTAGAATGAATATCGTTGAAAATAAGATTGAAACTGAAATTTTCAGAAAAGAGACAGCAGGAAACTCACTGCTACACTCCACTAGCTGTCACCCCCCAAGCTTCAGGTGGGCAATACCATTTGGCGAATTTTTACGCGCCAAAAGAAATTGTAGCTCCCCCAATTCATTCGAGAAACACAAGAAAGAAATGCATGGGAGATTTGTAACAAGGGGATACCATCAGAATATGCTCCAGAAAAGTGAGGCTAGAGTCTCTTTAATAGACTGGAAAGACACCCTGTTTCAAGCACCAAAGTGCAGACAGGACCCCTCTACTGAACCGATTAGGTTAATAACCACCTATAACACTCAATCGCCAGAATTCAGTAAAATAATAAGGAAAAGATGGGATATCCTTTTACAGGATAAAACATTAAAAGACAAACTAGGCAAACACCCATCAATAACTTACAGAAGAGATAAATCGATTAAGGATTTAATCGTACAAAGCCACATGGAGAAGAAAAAGACATGGCTAGAACCAAAGGGTGGATTCTCAACATGTGGTAAATGAAAAGCCTGTAGGTACAGTACAAATGTGAAGGAGGTGGTACTCAGCAGGGTCAACAAAAGGTGGAAGATAAACAAGAAAATCACTTGCAATACAGAATTTGCTATTTATGTTGTAACATGTCCCTGTGGTAAATGGTACATAGGGTCCACCACCTTTCCAGCCAAAAAGAGAATTCTGGAGCATTGGCGTGCCATCACCAATAAAGATTTCAATTACAGCACAGCCAGACACTTCCATAGCCATCACGATGGGGACTGGACTAAGGCTAAATTTTTCGTCCTTGACTCTATACCAAAACACGTGAGAGGTGGTGATAGAGTAACAGCACTACACAGAGCAGAATCGAGATTCATTCTCCAGGGAGGTAGTATTGTTCCAATGGGGATGAACGTCGATGAAGAAATGTACGTTCATCTGTAACTTGCTCTCTGATCTGCGAACTTCTTCCGTCAACCTTTAGGGACTCTGATGACCATATGGTTTTTAAACACCCACTTATATTTTTGTTGGTATATAATTTTGTGTAGTCGTAAATCATTGTGTGAAGGGTAGGAGAACCGAATCCAATGAACTATGATATAATGAATAGACTGTATAAATGATTATGTGATAATGATGTAATGACCAATATCTCTTTGTCTCTGTCTTATCTCCAGAATACAGGCTATGGACGCATCACTGTGATTAAACCACCTCACGGATATAAGATATTGATATGAGCACGACTACGTTCACCGACTGGTAGTGATAATATGATAAGAGCACGGATTTGCATGAACAAATTGAATAGACACAATACACTTGTGCTAATTAGTTTATAAAATTGGGTTAAGACTGTCATAGGATAGTTACTGCCATCATGACACGGAAAACCCCCCCACACATCTGTTATTTTAATGAACTGCAAATTTTTCTCTCTTAATTTGTTTGCACTATGGGTACTATACCCGGGATTTTGAACTGTAGTCACCCTATGCTCGATCATATCGGTACATATTTCCTCATAGCCAGTGTTATACTCCCTGATATGTTGTTATAAAAACAGTCGTTACTTTGTAATCTAGATGAATTAATCATTATATCTCTTTTCCCCACCCTCCTACAAGAACCTTAGCTATAAAACAAATCGGGTACTACACCCTTAATTTTGTACTAAATGAATTATAAATTGTACAATGCTTTGCCCCAAAACACAAATGTATTATAACTGTGCTTTATTTAAATAATTTTCTTTACATGTATTCACATGATTTAATTTAACCCTTTTAAAGCACATTAGAAAGCTCAATGTGATGTAAACATTGAGTCTTTTCTTCACCTCCATTACTCTATGTTGTGCCATGCTATTTAAAGAGAAAATATGTCCGTGGTGGTCATGTGATCAAGAGCCTGTGTGCTCGAAACGCGTCTTCTTTGTGCCCATTAATAAATACCTGATAATCTCCCGGCTGGAGTGGCTAGTGATTCCTTCACGTTGCTGTGCTGTGCAGGAGGTTCGATTGAATATATATATATATATATATATATATATATATATATATATACACATATATACAAACATATATTTGATGTTTTAATAATGTACTTTTACAATGTATATGACTTTACCACACATGCATTTGCGTTATAATGGCATGCGTGATAAAGTCATAGGCGTTGTAAAAGTATTAGAAATGATGTCTTTGCGGAGTAATAGTTCCGCGTTATAAAAATTGCGGAGTGATGGTATGCGGGATGTTGGTTTGCGGAATATCATCACATATTCCAGGGGGAGGGATAGTCCCTTTCTTGCTATTTCCGTGGAGGCGGGCCTTGTGTCCGGATGTGCGTGGCGCGAGGCCTGTGCGCAACAGAAGTGGAAAATCTCCAGTGTGCGCTTCAGGTATCACCGGAAGTTAAGGCAAGATTACATTTCCTGCACAATGGCGCTCCTTCCGGCCTTTGGGACTAGCACCATGCCTGGCCTCCATACAGTAAAGCAGGTGCACGTCACTGGGAGCGCGGGGCAAGCACACCTGGAGCTGGAATGTACAGAACCTGGGAAGAAAAAACAATGAAATATTGGGCACACCGCTCGCTTTTTTTTCCGTAATCCCACGCCCCGCACACGCCCACAGCACACCCCCAGAGCACATAATATGAGACATGGCATGAAGGGCTGAACGTACCACGTGCCCCCAGTGTTTGTCACGCCCCCAGCACACGCCCACAGCACAACGCAGACACGCTCACAAGGGACTACTTTGCTGGCACGGTTCTTTTACCTTTTAAATGTATATGGTGGGCGTCTGCAGTTTGGAAAGAAGGGGACCCCTATATATAAAAAATCAATACACTTGCTATACATGGGGAAACTAAACAGTTTGGTAAAGGTCTATAGTCAAGTGACAACATAAATGTAATAAACCACAAAAAAATATAATTATCAACGTATACTGACATATAAACTCACCACTCACCAAGATATAAACCTTCTTTTGTATGTATTTATTTTATCCTAAGAATTTCTATTTTCATTTTTTTGATTTTTTTGAAAAAATTAATTGTATACAAATATGTCTTTTACATTAAATTACTAATAGTGCATAAACATTAAAAACCATTACAGACAAACATATAACAAGACTAGTAATATATGCAACATGGCAAGGTAGGTCACAACGCGCGTTTCGGCTGGCTAGCCTTTTTCAGGTGGCCTTTTATTGCACTGAAATGTTAAAAAGACAGTGTGAGTGAGAGTGAGATAGTTCTACATATTTTACTTAAGTGACATAAAAGCAAATAGTATTTCATAAACAAATATAAACAAGACAGTATTCTTTTGTGTCTACAGTCAGGTTGTACAGTGTAGATCATGGTAAGAGACAAATGAGAGACACAGACCTATGTGCAACCCTATAACATCAAGTACCTTGTTGCTGTATGTTCATTTTTATTTATTTATTTATTTGGCACATTTGTAGAGCGCTCTGTTACCAGGAGGTGTCCTGGCGCTGGTAGGATAGACTGGTGTGAGTGAGTGTGCTTACTGAGTGAAGAGCCATGTTTTGAGTCCTCTTCTCAAGGCCATCAGACCCTGAGTTTGTCTGAGCGCAAGTGGGAGTTTGTTCCAGGCCTCTGCCGCCCCAAGAGAAAAGCTCCTGCCTCCCCAGCGAGCTCTTTTGGTTCTGGGGACCGTGACCAGGGCCAGTTGTCCTGACCTCAGGGTTCTTGCTGGTTTATGCCAGCAGAAAAGTGATTTCAAAGGTACACAGACAAAATATCGAGTTTTAAATTTCGATATACAATTATATCGAAGTTTAAATATCGATGGGACATAATATAGAAGGTAAGTAATATCAACAGTCTTAATATCGATATTAGTATGATATTAGTAATATCGAAGTTTTAAATATCGATGTCAATAATATCGAAATAAATAATTTCGATGTTACTAATATCAATTTTTAAATAAATTTTGTGTATATTATATTGTATTTATTATGTTTTATTATTTATTTTTAATGTAATTTAATTAAATATTGTCTTTTAGTACTGTAGCGGGTTGTGGGTTTATAGGGGAATAGGGTGGGAAGTAATTTAATTATGTTAAATTATTTATTAATTAGTAGGAATTATTAATTAATTAATTGAGAATTAATTTTTAATTAATTTTAATTAATTGATTAATTGATAAATATGTTCTGTAGCGGGTTATGGGTTTATAGGGGAATAGGGTGGGAAGTAATTTAATAATAATTAATTAATTAATATGTTTGTAAATATTTTTAATTAATAATTAATTGGTAATCAATTAATATTAATTATTTAATTAATTAATATAATTTTGTACATATTTTTAATTATTGATTAGTTGGTAATTAATTAATATTAATTAGTTAATTACATTAATTAGAGTAATTTTTTTATATATATAATTTTTTGTTATTCTTAATTAATTGGGAAAAAAATAATATTAATTATTAAATTAAATTAATTACAGCTAATGTGCTAATATATTTTACTTTATTGTTATTGTTAATTAATAATTAATTGGTGATTAAATAATATTAATTAATTTTGGGTAAAGGAGTATTTTTAGGGTTCAGGGTCAGTTTTGGGTTTTTGGGTAAAGGGGTATTTTTAGGGTTCAGGGTCAGTTTTGGGTTTTTGGGTAAAGGGGTATTTTTAGGGTTCAGGGTTAGTTTTCAGTTCTTGGGTAAAGGGGTATTTTTAGGGTTCAGGGTCAGTTTTCAGTTTTTGGGTAAAGGGGTATTTTTAGGGTTCAGGGTCAGTTTTCAGTTTTTGGGAAAAGGGGTATTTTTAGGGTTCAGGGTCAGTTTTCAGTTCTTGGGTAAAGGGGTATTTTTTGGGTTCAGGGTCAGTTTTCAGTTTTTGGGTAAAAGGGTATTTTTTGGGTTCAGGGTCAGTTTTCAGTTTTTGGGTAAAGGGGTATTTTTATGGTTCAGGGTCAGTTTTGGGTTTTTGAGTAAAGGGGTATTTTTAGGGTTCAGGGTCAGTTTTGGGTTTTTGGGGTACAGGGATATTTTTAGGGTTCAGGGTCAGTTTTGTTTTTTTGGGGTACAGGCGTACAGGGTAAAAATAAAAGAAATTTAAATTAAATCAATTAAATAAAATTTAAAAAAATAAAATTACATTAAATTATTAAGTGTTTAATTTATTTTAAATGTATATGTATTAGTTTTAATTTTTTAATTATGTTTTAATATTTTTATTTAATATTTGTAAAATTATATGTATTTTAAAATTATTTTTACATTATTATTAATACATTTAAAAAACGATATTTTTAATTTCGATATTTTTGTACTACGATATTAATTTTTCGATATTTTTGTACTTACCTTTATGAAGATATGACTCCGATATTTTTGATTTCGATATTTTTGTGCCGATATTTTTGTATGTAGATATTCTGTCTGTCGATATTATGTCAAACATTCGATTTCACATGCATGGGGCCCATATCGTGCAGGGCTTTGAAGACCATGCAAAGTGCCTTGAAAGTAATTCTCTTACGGATAGGTAGCCAGTGTAACGTCACCAGATCCTGAGATACCGAGGCATATTTGGGCGTGCCAATGATTAGGCGGGCGGCTGCATTTTGCAGAAGTTGAAGTTTATTGAGTACACTCTGTTGGGCGTTTAACATCAGGCTGTTGCAGTAATCTAGGCGTGAGAGCACTAGACCAGTGACAATCGTTTTCCTGTGTTTCTTCTCCAGATCTGGAAGGATTTTTCTGATGGTTTTGAGTGTGAAATGGAGAGAGGAAGAGAGAGCGTTCACCTGGGATTTGAAGGTCAGGGTGGTATCCACCAGTATACCAAGATTTTTCACTTTGTCAACCGGCACGGGGAGTGGTCCCATTTCGTCTGGCCACCATCTCGGGGACCAGAAGTTGTCTCTGGCACCAAAGAGCAGAACCTCTGTCTTCGAGGAGTTTAGTTTAAGGCAGCTTTGTGCCATCCAGCGGCCCACTTCGTGCATACAGTTTCTGAATCTGTCAGCGGTGTTTTCAGTGTTGCCGGGAAGGAGGGACACCACAATCTGTGTGTCGTCGGCATATGCCGTGAGTTGAAAGCCGAACGATCTGATCACCGGGGCGAGGGTAGACACATAAACGTTAAAAAGGGTGGGACTTAACGAAGACCCCTGGGGGACTCCACAAGGTAGTACAAAGGAGTGTGATTCGTGACTGCCCAGTGCCACTGTCTGGGTTCTATCAGATAGGAAGGCTTGTAGGATTTTTAGTGCCTTTCCCTGGATTCCACAGGCCACCAATAAATTGTGGTGGACCGTGTCGAAGGCCGCAGAGAGATCCAATAGAATGAATGAAATAAAATTTATAAACGCGCTACTATGCCCAGTGGGCGTCAAGGCGCCTAACTCAAACTTAGCTGCGGGCAGACAGAGACAGGAGCTCACTGATAGGCTTTGGTAAAACACCAAGTTTTCAGAGCTTTCTTAAAAAGATCAAGTGAGGGCTGTTGTTTGATCTCCAAAGGAAGAGTGTTCCAGAGTTGAGGTGCAAGAATGGAGAAAGCCTTGCTTCCCCATCGTGCCGTCCTAGCTCGAGGGACTACCAATTGATTAAGCTCTGACGAGCGAAGGCATCTGAGTGGAACATACCTAGAGAGCAAAGAGCCTAGGGCATCAGTCGGGCCTGCCTTCAAGGCATTATATGTCAAGCAGAGAAGTTTAAAAGAGACTCTGAATGGGATAGGCAGCCAATGGAGATTCTTCCTTGCCGAGGTCGCAGAGGACATCCACGGCAAGGCCAGAACGAAGCGCGCCGCGGCATTTTGCACAACCTGCAGGCGTTGGAGAAGGCCCTTGTTGGCCCCGGCGTAGAGTGAATTACAATAATCCAGCCTTGAGCCGACGAGGGCGATCACAACCTGTTTTCGTGCCTGTGGTGAAAGATAGTACGCGATTCGTTTCAGAATCCTAATGACACCCCAACAGGTGGCCACCGTTCTGTTCACCTGCACTTCCATAGAGAGCCGAGTGTCGAAGATGACGCCTAGGTTCCTGGCAGATAGTGCGGGAGTGGGGCAGATGCCTAAAGATGAGGGCCACCACTCATCTGACCACAGTTCCTGGTCTTTGCCAAAGACCAGGACCTCCGTTTTGTCACCGTTCAACTTCAATGAGTTGAAAATCATCCAGTCTGCAACAAGTTGCATACAGGATTTGAAGTTGGACGCGGTGACATTCACGGAGTGGGTCAGAGACACCATGATCTGCGTGTCGTCGGCATACGACACTACCTCCATCCCCTGAGATCTTACCAGTCTTGCAAGGGGGGCCACGTAGATGTTAAACAGGGTCGGACTCAATGCCGACCCCTGTGGCACCCCACATTGCAACGACTTAACAGGGGAGAGGTGATCCCCAAGCATCACTCGCTGCTCTCGCTGATGAAGAAAGGAATTCAGGAGACTCAAGGCCGGTCCTGCTACCCCTGCCTCCCTTAACCTAGATGTTAAAGTACTGGGAGACAGGGTATCAAATGCTGCTGTAAGATCCAGCAGAACTAGCACGGTAGTCTGTCCCAAATCGACTTTCCGCCGGATGTTATCCGCGACTTTCGTCAATGCAGACTCTGTGCTGTGTAGCTTTCGAAAGCCGTGTTGGGACCCGTCCAAGAATCCTGAAGCGTCCAAAAAGCTGGAAAGATGGTAGTTCAGATGGGCCTCCAACATTTTGGCAGGGGCCGGCAAAAGGGATATAGGTCTGAAGTTCTTCAATAGACCGGGGTCAAGGGTGGGCTTTTTAAGGAGGGGTTTAACAATAGCCCTCTTCCATGCCACCGGGAAGATACCTTGCTCCAGAGCTCCATTCATGATTTCCAACAATGGAGGAAGTATGATATCCCTACAGTCCTTTAGTATTCTCAGCGGGACTGGATCCAGAGGGGAGGCAGATTTCGTTTTGTCTAATAGGAGGTTGAGACCCTCCAATGAGAGCAGGGGAAATTGGTTCAAGACTTGGGGAGAACCCGCATCCCAGGATTCCAGATGTTTAACTCGAGAGAGGTCTTCCTCACTGAGAGTGTTCCTCTGTGATTGGAGAGCCACATAGATGTCATCTATTTTTTTATAGAAGAAATCAGAGATGTTATTACATAGCTCCTGTGAAGCAATCACGGGGTCGGGAACCTGGAGTGTGCATAAGGAGTCAACGATCTTGAAAAGCTCTTTAGAAGACGTAAGAGAACAGGTTAAGTTGGTGAAATAATCCTGTTTCTCCCTGATGACCCTATTTTTGTAAACTCGTAACAGGTCCTTGTAGACTTCTCGATCTCTGGGATCCCAAGACTTGCGCCAACATCGCTCCTTCCTTCTACATTTTTGCCTGAGGAGTCTCAATTCTTCATTGAACCAAGGGGCTGTCGGCTTCTGCCGCGCCACAAGTTTAAGTGCGGCAGGCGCTAACTCATCAACTGCTTTAATGATGGAGTCAGAGAGTTCTAGAGCCGTCTCATCAACCATCCGCAGAGATGTAATATTAGTACTACGAATAAAGGGGGCCAGGGCCTCATTCGTAAAATTCTTAAAGCTTCTTTTGAGACATTTCTTGATAGTCCCCACCTTGACCTCCGAACTGGGCATGTCCAATAACAATGGAATGGCTAGATGATCAGACCAGACTATCGGCACAGGAACGCCGACAGTTAATCTGGGATCATTAGAGAATATCCCATCAAGGATGTGGCCAGCCTTGTGAGTAGGATGGATCACTCTTTGGACAAAATCACATGATTCCAATGAGTTGACTAAGGAAGAAGTATCCTTAGAAGCCAAGTCCTCTAGATGGAAATTCGTGTCACCTAGGATGGTAAAGTGAGACCTGCCAAAATATGGTTCCAGAATTCTGAAAAGCTCCGAGCAGAAATTAGTTCTAGAACCTGGGTGTCTGTATAAAAGAATTCCGGTGAAGGAACTCGAGGGGGCATTCACAATACAAAAGTATAGGGCCTCAAAAGCGTCCAAAGGAGTCGATAGAGATTTTATAGTGCAGGAGAGTGCGGACTTGAAAAGGATGGCCAGTCCACCTCCTCTGCGGCGTACTCTATCCAGCCTCTGTAAGGCATAACCCTCAGGAATAGCCAGGAGGAGGTCGTGACCGGAAGACTCAGAGGCCCAGGTCTCAGTGATGAAGACCCAGTCAGGTTGTCTAGCGCTAACAAAATCATGAAAGTCAATATTATGTTTTATCAGAGAGCACGCATTAATTAGAAAGCCCTGCTTGGGTTGGGAGATAGGCAAACCAGGGAGAGGGGGAGCAGGCTTCCAGGAGGCCTGTGAAGAGAAATTAAAAACAGTTTTACACGAAGGGCAAGACCGCGCCCGCCGTAGGACGTCAGGAGGGAGCCGATGGTGGCATAGACTCACCGGAGGTCTCAGCGATAACAGGTCACGAGACAATACCTCACTAACGGACAAGGCTGACATCACAGGCTCCAGCCCGTCCTGCAGCCCGTCCTCAGCGCGGACGGGCGCAGACGGGCTGAACTCAGGCGTAACTCCGGCGTCAATCAGGCGTCCCCGCTGCGCGTGACCGCTGCGCGTCTGCATGACTCAATTATATACACGCCTAGCGTCCTTCTGACGACTAGAGCGTGCAACCTACCTTCTAGCGCCAAAAAACGGCACTATCTACATTCAAGATGGCGCTGCCAGGAAGGATTACGCCTGGAAGCGGACCCGCCCAACAGCGGTGGAAATCCCAAAAGTTAGAGTGCAAGTGAGGGCCAGGGAGCATTAAGAACAGGATAAAAATGCCAAACGAAGACAAAGAAATAAAACAAGGTGAGTTTTTAAAATCGAGCAGCTCTGGTCCTGAAGCGCACGAAGCGCATGCACAGGTCGAAAGTCAGCTAACCAAGGAGGAGCAAGCAATTTTCCTCAATTATATACACGCCTAGCGTCCTTCTGACGACTAGAGCGTGCAACCTACCTTCTAGCGCCAAAAAACGGCACTATCTACATCCAATAGGATCAGGGCTGCTCTGCCTCCTGCATCCATCACCTGCCTAATGTCTTCCATAGATTTAATCAGGGTGGATTCCGTGCTGTGTTCCTCCCGAAAGCCATGTTGGGAGGAATCTAGTAGATCCGCTGATTTTAAAAAGGCGCTTAGTTGTGCGTTCAGGCTACCTTCTATTATTTTGACAGGGAGGGGGAGTCTAGCGATCGGGCGATAATTGTTCATCTCTGTGATGTCTAAGTTGTTTTTTTTTAGCAGGGGTAGGATGGAGGCTTGCTTCCACCTTGAGGGATATTCCCCTTTCTCCAGCATCTGATTGAGGAGGGGGGTGAGACCCCTGGCAATGGCCTCTGGTGCCAGTTTGGTTATTGCAGTGGGGCAGGGATCGTGAGGGGAGCCTGATTTGATTTTTAGTAGGCGACTCCTCACTTCCTTTTCCGTGATGGGCTGGAAATATTGAAGCGTAGTCCTGGGTCTAAGGGGATCAGGGATCTCACTCGGTGAGGAAGTCTTCACTAGCCTGTCTAGGGGGAAGAAAATGTTCTCCACCTTTTCACGAAAGAAGGTTGCCAAGCTTTCACAGAGTGAAAGACTCGCTGGAATTTCTATGGGTTTGGGATTGGCTAGGGAAGAGACGGTAAGGAATAGTTCTTTGGGGGTATTACTAGCGTCTTCTATTTGTCTCGTGAGAAAGGCTTTTCTAGCTTGTAGGATTCTTTCTTTGTAGCGTCTTTGCTCCGAGTTGAGCGTTTTTTTATCCGATTCCCAGTAATTCGTTCGCCAGATTTTTTCAAGCTTTTTGCACCGTGTTTTGTGTTCCCTTATTTGATCTGTGAACCACAGGGCGGCAGGCGTAGCCCGGGTGGAGTGGGTAGTTTGGGGGGGGGGGGGGCTAAGAGTAGGCAGGCCTGGTCCAGCCAGGTTGTATAGGTCTTAGCTGTACGCATCTATATTAACATAAGTTTATTATAAGATAACATAAGTACTCACATTAGTCCTAAACTACCTACATGTTCTAAATACACATCTATATTTATACTTTTCACATTCAGATTGTCAAAGGACGGCATAAGTGCTTATATAATACTAGGTTGTTTGAAAATCACACATACACATCTATATTTACATTTCACATCTAGATAATCCAATAATAGTGTAAATATTCATGTTAAATCCAAATTACCTGTATAGTTACCTGATGTAGACTTCATAGTATATTTTAAATTGCATAAACACGAAGCTGAACAAAGGCAGGTGATATGTCCACTGGCATAAGCAGATATCCTATATAGATTACAAGTCTGAGTCAAAGAGAGCTTACCTAAATTTGATTACAGGAAAAACTACACGTCCTTTTGGGCTTGAGTATAAGATAAATGTCTAATATATATAGAAAAGGAGAAGGGGACGAGATAGAAAACTGGTATAAGTAAACATCCACAGTGTCTTTATTTTGTAATCACATCAACTAGCATCCAGGGAGATGTTGTTCCGTCCGTACGACTTTACATGATTAATTAAGTTGATAAAATATTTTTGAAGATTGTTCTTCTTCTTTTATAAAATTCAAGCTGAAACATGACAGATAGTTTGATATAAAAATAGGGGTTTCACACAGATGCATAAAGATGCTAAATGAGAAAACACGAGACGAATTCTACATGTACCTGAATGAAAGGCTTTGTTGTGGTCCCGTTTTATAGCGTATTCACTTTGATAAGTGTTCAAAAAAGGTGATCACAAAGGGGGAGGTCGGCTGTGTAGCAAGGATGCAAAAGCACATTAATACATGTGTGGATGGTTTCCTGAAAAAAAATATATAACCAAGCCGTTTTTACATAGGGGAGAGATTATTGCAAAAAGGAGGTATTAATGGTTATAAAAGACGCTTGTCATAGAAACATGGAAAGTGATGTTGAATAGTGAACTATAAGGGGCTCTTATCATCGGAGTCTGCAGCTTACGCATTGAATAAATGTTAAGCAAACAGAAGCCCTCTTGTTAAACAAACAAGCAACGTAGAAAGCGGTAACCATAAATTACCTAGGGGGCTCGTGGGTCGTACTTCCGAGAGGCAGAGATCTTTGAACGGTAAATGGGTCTTGTGGTCTGAAAATGATATGACAGGCACATGAATGAAGTAAAGAAGAGCGGGGAGAAGTAACTGCGGTGTCCCTATATTTTCAAACGAAGTCTAATGGGTATCCAGATAGAAAGGCTTACCGTTGCTTCGGATATGTGCGACGGGCTATGACTCTCGTAGGCGTGGTGGGCGGAGTATCTCTCACCAAGGGAGGACGTGTGTAACCGATTTCAAATTCTGGCGCGCCTTTTATTTCCAAGTTGAAAGAGCCGCGATCGGCAAAAATAGTCATGAAAATAGGACTATGGGTCATTTAGGCCGGCGCCGGGTTAGTACGTCGGAAACCAAGGAGACCAAAAGATAAACAGAGGACTAGTAGAATAATGACGTAGGGCACGATAGTTGAAAACTAAAAGAAAAAAGTAAGGTAAAAAATGAAAAAGAAAATGAACAAAAAAAAAGAAAAAAAGGCTATAAACATGATGTAAAGTACTAAGCACCTTGCTGTGCATATAAATAGAATGTTGACTTCTGATATTCAATAAGAAGTAGATAAAGGGAATTTAAGAATAAAGTTTTAGACAAAAGGAATTATACGCCCAGGTATAATAATTGTCTCCTCCTAAGATGTGTACTATGTACAGGAATCCGAGATGTAATGGGGGGATAGATACTCGGATAAACTAAATAGACGAATTATCGCAGTGCAATCTGTATACAGAATAATATCATTCTGGATGAAGATAGGATAAAATTGTCAATGCCAGTAACTAAATACCCGTAGTCAACAGCAGTATACACAGGCACTATACAGATAATGTTTACAACATACAAGTGCTATTTACAACATGTAATGATATTATATACAGTATTAAGTTCTTTACAATCGTTATTTCTAGAATTGAGTATTTTCGAAGTCAGTTCAGCCTTCTAGTGTAAACATGGGTCGAATAGTTATACAGATATTCACAATTAAGACCATTTCTGGTAGCGGTATAGAGTATTTATCCATACTAGATCAATTCCTATGTAAAAGACCATTCAGTTCTGAAACCATTGATTTCAGTGTTGGCTAGATAGGCCGACTACATGATAGCGTCAGACCACTGTATTTCTGAGTTAAGGCCATTAGAAACAGTATTGAACATGAATATATGATAGACTTCCCGCTTTTTGCGCACTTTGTCACAGCAGAGCCCTGCCGTTGGTATGATTTTTTCCAGTATAAACCACTTAGCATCTTCTGGAGAGTGAATATGTTCTACAAAATGTGATACCAGCGGCGCTGAAATTTTTTTTGTGCGTATTGCAGATCTATGTTCTGTTAGGCGAGTGTTCAGGGATCTGGAAGTTTCCCCAACGTAGGCTTTCTCGCATGGACATAACAGGAGATATATCAAGTTCTTGGTTTTACAATTGTTTATACCATGGCTTGCCACAGTAATGCCATTGTAAGGTATTGAATTGTCCTCCATGCATTGAGCACATGACTTGCATCCGCCACATTTAAAGTTTCCATGTATGGGGTGAGAGTCAAAAATGCCACGTTGTAGTATTGGTTTAGGGGGGGGGCATCCTCGACCGTACTACAATATCCCTGATGTTCTTGTTCTTTCTATACGCTCACATGGGTTTTTGTATTTGATCTGATTGTGTCCTGTTTATGTTGAGCAGATACCAGTGAGAACTGATAATTTGCCTAATTTGATCATTGAGGACAGAATGTCTTGTGACAAAAATCTGATTATTTTTCGCAGGTTCAGTTTTCTTTGAAAGCAGATGTTGGCGATCAAAGAAACGTGCTCTCTTATATGCATCCCGAATGACTCGATGTGGGTAGCCTTGGTTTTTAAATTTGGTTTTCATATCTTCACTACGAGTGTTGTAATCGCTGATTTTAGTGCAATTACGACAAAGTCGTAGGAATTGTCCAAATAGGATTGCATTTTTTTGTTTCAGAGGGTGGAAGCTACTGTGATGTAATATTGTATTTCGCGCTGTGGGCTTAGTATAGAGATCTACATAGAGTGCATAGTTTTCATGTTTTAGTTTGATATCTAGAAATTCAATTTCTACATTACTGTGGTGTGCAGTAAACACTAGATTCTCATCGCATAGATTGAGCCATTGTGTAAATTCTGATAAGGAATTTTGATCACTGTCCCATATAAAAATTATATCATCTATATAGCGTGACCACTGGATCACTGATTCAAAAAAAGGAGCTTCAACTTTGAAGATGAATTGGTGTTCAAAAAAGGTGACATAGATGTTTGCTATAGTAGGTGCACAGGATGTGCCCATACTAACACCTTTCATCTGTTTATATAGGCTGCTGTTGAACTCAAAGATGTTTTCAGTGAGAATGATGGCTAGGCAATCAGTGATGAATTTACTATTGCAGTTAACTTGGTAGGTCTCAATAAACCAAGTCACTGCCTGTAGTGCTCCTTCACGGGGTATGTTGGAGTAAAGGCTTTCAACATCGAGAGTAACTAGCCATTGTGTGTTTGGGTTAAAATGGATTCCTTCAAAACTGTTAATCACTTGTGAGGTGTCTTTGATGTACCCTGGTGTATCTTGTATATATGGACGTAAGATAGCATCCAAGTATTTAGATATTGGTTCGATAACAGAACCAATACTGCTCACTATGGGTCTGAAAGGGGGATTGTCAACATCCTTGTGAACTTTAGGAGTCCCGTAGATACATGCAAGCTTGGGATTCTCTACGTGAAGGTAGTCAAATTCTTTTTGACAGAGAATGTTGTTATTGAAGGCATGGGTTGTTAAGCGGAGTATTTTGGATTTTGTGATGTTCGTAGTATTCCTATTTATTTTAGAATAGAATTTTGTGTCCTTAAGCATTTCTTCCATTTAATGGATATAGTTTTGAGTATCCATAATGGCAATGCCCCCTCCCTTGTCACACTTCTTTATCGTGACCTCTGAGGAGTTTTTGAGGGTGTTCAATGCTGAATATTCATCTTGGGTGATATTAAAAGGAGTTCAAGGAATGTATTTAGTTACTGTCATAAGTTTGTTATAAACAACTTTTTCAAAAATAGCTACCTCAGGGGCAACTTGTTCCAGTGTCGGTGTAAAAACAGATTTGGGTGCTAATCCTGATCTGTTCTCAACCTGTTGTTCAAATGGATTCTCGCAGAAAAAGAAATTGAGTCGTATTTTTCGTAGAAAAGCCATAAGGTCTGAGAACAGTTCAAATTTGTTTACACCAGAGTGGGGGACAAAGGATAGACCTTTTGATAAAAGGGACTGAGTTGGTAAATCAAAATTTGTTTTGCTCAAATTGTAGATTGGGATCTTATCTACTGCCTCCAATAACGTGAGTTCCGTGTTTCCAGATATTGGTTCGGATTTATCATAGGGGGTCCCTGATATTGATGTGGGTATTGGACCAGAGGTGGGTATTGGAGATGTTGTTGAAATTGTTGTGGTTGGTAATTGTGGTTCTGATATCTCGGTCTCCAATTCCCTCTGTATGGATTGCGCCTGCCTAAAAAAGGTTGCCCACTTTGATTATATCTAGATCCCTGCCCACGGGAGTCTGAGACAAAGGATCCCCCATCACTATCCGAATCGGACGAGTTGGAAAAGGTAGTCACTTTTCGGTTAGGTGGTTTGCCATATTGATTAAAGCTAGGGTCTGTGGTGGTATCGTCCGTAGACGCATAGAACCCATCCACCAGGTAAGGGTAGATTCGCTCTTTGCTAAAGAATCTAAGATCCTTTTGCAGCTTATCTGCCTTACGTTTAATCAGATACTCACTGTAAGAAACCAACTCAGATTCTATGTCTTATAGTGCTTTTTTGGCATCAGTGATCGCTGGGGATGATTTTATTTTGCTTTCAAGTTCTTCAATTTCTTTTAATAGTTGTAACATGAGCTCTTTGGCTGTTTCCACTATGAGCATCATGAGGTCTCGTGAGCAACGATTGGCTATTTGAGACCATTTTTCCAAAAAAGCTTTGATATGGGCAAACAGGCCTGGTATATTTTTAATTTGAAGACCTTGTGGGATGATGCCTGCTCTAAGGTATTTAAGCATAAATTCGCCATGTTGTTCAATGCGTTTGGTCTTCTTCCTTAGAGCTAGCAATTTGTTTAGCTCGATGTTATTTCCCATATCATTGGATGCTCTACTATCAAATGATGCAGATGTGCCTACCATAGACATAAAATCTGCATCACTGAACCCAAAAGTTTGAAGGGTGGCCATGGTGGTTCCAATTGGTTAGTGGACTGGGGCTGGAGGTCACAGTGAATAAGATATTGGTATTCTTATTAATCAATCAATTCTATATCTATAGGTTACTTGTAAATCTGGTAAGATGTTGTAAGTGTGTAGGGTATGCACAGGTGAATGTCTCAAAAATGTGTCTCTGAAGAGCGACTGTAGACAAGAATAAAAGAAAATGTGTAAATAGTGATAAGTGAAGACAACTACATTACAAAAAACTCCCCTCATAGAACAGGCTATGAGATTAAAGCAGTTTGGAAAGAAGGGGACCCCTATATATAAAAAATCGATACACTTGCTATACATAGGGAAACTAAACAGTTTGGTAAAGGTCTATAGTCAAGTGACAACATAAATGTAATAAACCACAAAAAATATATAATTATCAACGTATACTGACATATAAACTCACCACTCACCAAGATATAAACCTTCTTTTGTATGTATTTATTTTATCCTAAGAATTTCATTTTTCATTTTTTTGATTTTTTTTTAAAAATTCATTGTATACAAATATGTCTTTTACATTAAATTACTAATAGTGCATAAACATTAAAAACCATTACAGGCAAACATATAACAAGACTAGTAATATATGCAATATGGCAAGGTAGGTCACAACGCGCGTTTCGGCTGGCTAGCCTTCTTCAGGTGGCCTTTTATTGCACTGAAATGTTAAAAAGACAGTGTGAGTGAGAGTGAGATAGTTATACATATTTTACTTAAGTGACATAAAAACAAATAGTATTTCATAAACAAATATAAACAAAACAGTATTTTTCTGTGTCTACAGTCAGGTTGTACAGTGTAGATCATGGTAAGAGACAAATGAGAGGCACAGACCTATGTGCAACCCTATAACATCAAGTACCTTGTTGCTGTATGTTCATGACATCCAAAGTACGCATCTATATTTACAGAAGTTATTATAAGATAACATAAGTACTCAAATTAGTCGTAAACTACCTACATGTTCTAAATACACATCTATATTTATACTTTTCACATTCAGATTGTCAAAGGACGGCATAAGTGCTTATATAATACTAGGTTGCTTGAAAATCACACATACACATCTATATTTACATATCACATCTAGATAATCCAATAATAGTGTAAATATTCATGTTAAATCAATTACATGTATAGTTACCTGATGTAGACTTCATAGTATATTTTAAATTGCATAAACACGAAGCTGAACAAAGGCAGGTGATATGTCCACTGGCATAAACAGATATCCTATATAGATTACAAGTCTGAGTCAAAGAGAGCTTACCTAAATTTGATTACGGGAAAAACTACACGTCCTTTTGGGCTTGAGTATAAGATAAATGTCTAATATATATAGAAAAGGAGAAGGGGAAGAGATAGAAAACTGGTATAAGTAAACATCCACAGTGTCTTTATTTTGTAATCACATCAACTAGAATCCAGGGAGATGTACCTTATAGAGATATTGTTCCGTCCGTACGACTTTACATGATTAATTAAGTTGATAAAATATCCTTGAAGATTGTTCTTCTTCTTTTATAAAATTCAAGCTGAAACATGACAGATAGTTTGATATAAAAATAGGGGTTTCACACAGATGCATAAAGATGCTAAATGAGAAAACACGAGACGAATTCTACATATACCTGAATGACAGGCTTTGTTGTGGTCCCGTTTTATAGCGTATTCACTTTGATAAGTGTTCAAAAAAGGTGATCACAAAGGGCGAGGTCGGCAGTGTAGCAAGGATGCAAAAGCACATTAATACATGTGTGCATGGTTTCCTGAAAAAAATATATAACCAAGCCGTTTTTACATAGGGGAGAGATTATTGCAAAAAGGAGGTATTAATGGTTATAAAAGACGCTTGTCATAGAAACATGGAAAGTGATGTTGAATAGTGAACTATAAGGGGCTCTTATCATCGGAGTC
This sequence comes from Lissotriton vulgaris, assembly GCF_964263255.1. Taxonomy (NCBI): domain Eukaryota; kingdom Metazoa; phylum Chordata; class Amphibia; order Caudata; family Salamandridae; genus Lissotriton; species Lissotriton vulgaris. The sequence goes on from NC_141695.1 coordinate 101,298,747, forward strand.
TGCAGCTTACGCATTGAATAAATGTTAAGCAAACAGAAGCCCTCTTGTTAAACAAACAAGCAACGTAGAAAGCGGTAACTATAAATTACCTAGGGGGCTCGTGGGTCGTACTTCCGAGAGGCAGAGATCTTTGAACGGTAAATGGGTCTTGTGGTCTGAAAATTATATGACAGACACAAGAATGAAGTTAGAAGAGCGGGGGAGAAGCAACTGCGGTGTCCCTATCTTTTCAAACGAAGTCTAATGGGTATCCAGATAGAAAGGCTTACCGTTGCTTCGGATATGTGCGGCTGGCTATGACTCTCGTAGGCGTGGTGGGTGGAGTATCTCTCACCAAGGGAGGACATGTGTAACCGATTTCAAATTCTGGCGCGCCTTTTATTTCCAAGTTGAAAGAGCCGCGATCGGCAAAAATAGTCATGAAAATAGGACTATGGGTCATTTAGGTCGGCACCGGGTTAATACGTCGGAAACCAAGGAGACCAAAAGATAAACAGAGGACTAGTAGAATAATGACGTAGGGCACGATAGTTGAAAACTGAAAGAAAAAAGTAAGGTAAAAAATGAAAAAGAAAATAAACAAGAAAAAGAAAAAAAGGCTATAAACATGATGTAAAGTACTAAGCACCTTGCTGTGCACATAAATAGAATGTTGACTTCTGATATTCAATAAGAAGTAGATAGAGGGAATTTAAGAATAAAGTTTTAGACAAAAGGAATTATATGCCCAGGTATAATAATTGTCTCCTCCTAAATTGTGTACTATGTACAGGAATCCGAGATGTAATGGGGGGATAGATACTCGGATAAACTAAATAGACGAATTATCGCAGTGCAATCTGTATACAGAATAATATCATTCTGGATGAAGATAGGATAAAATTGTCAATGCCTGTAACTAAATACCCGTAGTCAACAGCAGCATACACAGGCACTATTCAGATAATGTTTACAACATACAAGTGCTATTTACAACATGTAATGATATTATATACAGTATTAAGTTCTTTACAATCGTTATTTCTAGAATTGAGTATTTTCGAAGTCAGTTCAGCCTTCTAGTGTAAACATGGGTCGAATAGTTATACAGATATTCACAATTAAGACCATTTCTGGTAGCGGTATACAGTATTTATCCATACTAGATCTATTCCTATGTAGAAGACCGTTCAATTCTGAAACCATTGATTTCAGTGTTAGCTAGATAGGCCGACTACATGATAGCGTCAGACCACTGTATTTCTGAGTTAAGCCCATTAGAAACAGTATTGAAAATGAATATATGATAGACTTCCCGCTTTTTGCGCACTTTGTCACAGCAGAGCCCTGCCGTTGGTATGATGGTGGGCGTCTGCACAGCCTATGTCCTTCTGCTGCAACTGCCCTTTCCAAACGCTGTATTGGGTGTTGTGATTGGGGCTATGGTTCCTGAGATTACCCGCCTCAAAGGTTTGGGCTCTCTCTTTATTATATTAGTTTAGATACTTTGTAACTGCTTCACTGTCCATAGTACTTAACATATTTTCTATACTCCATATTGTAGTATTCTCTGTATTAGATCATTTAGAATTGTTATGTTTCTTCTGTGCCTAAACATTCTGTTTCTAGGAGTTGAGCACTGAGAGAGAGACTTCTGAGCTCTGTGGATGTTTAAGCTGTCTGCCATGAATAAACGTCTTTCCTGCATCAATTACTGTCTACCAGATTACTTCACAATTTTGGTGACGATTTGGGATTTTACAAAGGAAAGGAACCCTACAAGAAGATTTTTTTTATTTATCTTCATTTTTGGCAACAGCGTTCACTGCTCTCAAAAGGTATTTAATTCGTTAAATTTGTGTGTTAATTGCACCTGCGGCTGTTCATTAAGTCTGTGTTTTGATTGCACCAGCGGCTGATTATCTACATTTTATGGTTTTGAATTTTACAGTTGTCACGTTTGTACACTTAACGTGAAGCACTGTTGTGTATTTGGACCCAAAGCGCTGTGGAAACAGTTCAGATGCTGTGTTTGGATCAGTATTAAACAATTTATTTTTTCTAATTGTTATTTTGGATGTTTTGACCAATGTTTGCCTGACTGTGATGAGTCATTTGGTCTATTCAATCCATTCAATCCTGTGTTCTGCACCTAATTATCGTGTATTCGGCTGTCATTATCGGTGTTGTTAAAGCGATACTCAAAGTGTGGATGCAAAGCGATTTTATTCAATGTGGTTTCAAGATACTCATTGTTGATACCAGCAACATCTTTTAGCGATAACGTTCATAAAGCATTTTTCAAAAGTGCATTTCTTACTCATTGTCATCGCGCGACTCGCTGCTTCGCGGTCTCCTTGGAATTCTCACGGCGTCTATGTCACGAAGTTTGCTGCGTCAGGAAGCCTGCTAACCAAGTGACATCGGCACGTATCTTCACGCAACACGTTACGTTTTGGCTGCCATTTTGTTTTTGTTTTTTCGTTACCTAGCAACCCAAAGCAACGTGGATCACGGAGTAAGACGGCAACTTTACAATTTCAGCATTTTCACGCCGCTATCAAGAGGAATTTGTAGCACTTTGTGGAGGTATTCGGTAGCTATATTCAACTTTTTTATTTTCTTTCACAGGCTGTGTACAAGTAAGAGTACTACCGGTTATTTTTATTGTTGACTTGTCTTCTACATGAAAACATTTACATTCCATCAATAAGGACATTGGTGACTACATTTGTTATTTTAATTTATTATTTAAATATTCAACCTTTTGTATTGTATGTATATGTCTAACAAATTATTTGTGTAAGGTTGTGTATTATAGGTCATTCAATATGTCCAATATCACCCCCCCTCCACATTTCTTACCAGTGGCAGGCGAACCAAAAATGGAATGGGACCTATGGTACTCAATGTTTTTGGCCTATGTAGATGTATTAGAAGAAGAAGGGTGTTCTCCTAAAAGAAAACTTGCACTTTTAAGAAATTGTTTAGGAGGAGCGGGTTTGAAGGAACTAGCTAATCTTCCTGCTATTGAGAGTTCTGGCGATATCAATGTTTTCGAAGTGACTGTCAAACAAATGAGCATAAGATTTGGTAGAAAGATCAACACAGTTATGGAGAGATTCAAATTCTATTCCTGGGTACAGAAAGTAGATGAATCTATTGAAGATTATGTAGCTGCGTTGCAGACTTTAGCTAGTTCGTGTGCATTTGAAACAATAATTTTGAACAAGTTTTGAGGGATCAGATAATTATGAAGACGAAGAGTAAGAAAATTTAAGAGCGGTTATGGATGGGAACGGAATCTTCCTCAAGTGCTGTACTTAATATAGCTAAAGGAATTGAACAATCAGAAATTTTTGTTAGTGAAATCAGAGGTCAGGCAATCAAATGTAAGGAAATAATTCCTGAAGTAGCGGTAGTAAAAGACCATCCCAACATTAGGAAAACTCCTTTCTATCCTAATAACAAAGAGAATTTTTGGAAAGGATAAGTCTTTTGGGAAAAAATCTCAAATAGTTTGCTATATATGTGGTGGTACTGACCATGTAGGAAGCTACAGAGGATGTGCTGCGTGGAATAAAGTTTGCATTAAATGCAAAAAGCTGGGACATTTAAATAATATGTGTAGATCTTTGCAAAAAGTTAATTTAGTAGCAGTTGAAGAAAGTGAAGACTCTGAACAAGCGGCAGAAATCAACAGTTTACTGTGTATTGGGGATACCAAGTGTAAAGGTTTCCATGTGATAATATCTTTGTAAATGGTAAAGAAATCTCTATGTTAATTGATTCATGCACTTGGTACACAATTATAGGTAGGAATCTATTTAATAAATTTGGAATGCAACTAAATTAATACCACCTGATGTTTAACCAGGTGGTTATTCTGGTCATAAAATTGACCTTGATGGGTTCATGTGGGCTGATCCTAAGTTTAAGGACAGTACAACCAGAGGGAAGGTTTACGTGGCAACCAAGGGAGCATCTATCCTTGGTTGCCGCATCAACACGAAATGGGCATTAAGCTTGATCCTAATGCATCTCCACCTGTGTATGTTGTGTCTCCTGAGGAAGATGATTTTACAAGTAAAGTAAGGAATAAGTTTCTGTCAATCTTCACTGACAATTTAGGGGAACTTGTTAATTTCAAACATAAAATTATCCTCAAGGGGGATGCTGTTCCTGTTCGACATAGAGTTAGAAATGTACCATTGGCTTACCGGGATAAACTCAAATTAATTCTGTCTGAGTTAGTATCAAAAAAAATAATTGAACCCACAGAATCTTCTCCCTGGGTTTCTCCAGTAGTTTTTTCCCTTAAAAGCAACGGCGAACTTCGTTTATGTGTGGATCTTCGTAGCTTAAATAAAGAAATTTGGATTGACAGGCAACCCTTACCTCATATTCATGAATTAGTTTCCACACTTTCTGGTGCTTGTGTATTTTCCACATTAGACCTTGCTAGCGCATATCACCAGGTGGTCTTGCATGAGGAATCAAAATTTTTAACTACCTTTATCACTCCTGAAGGTATGTTTCAGTATCGCCGCATGCCATTTGGCCTAGCCAGTGCAGCTTCGGTTTTCCAAAGACTCATGAAGGAAGTTCTGGATGGATGTGACAGTGCTATCGCCTTCCAGGATGATATTTTAATTTTTGGAAAAGACTCTGAAGACCATGCTGAAAATTTTGATACAGTATTACAATGTGTACAGGAAAAAGGTTTGACTTTGAAATCTTCTAAATGTAAATTTAGACAGAGTAAAGTGGAGTATCTCGGTCATGAGATTTCTTCCCAAGGTATCAAGCCCAAATTCAATCACATTCAGAGTATTTCCAATGCTCCAGCTCCTTCTACAAAGGAACAACTTGTATCATTTCTTGGTCTCACAGAATTTTATAGCAAATTTGTACAAGACTATTCTTCCAAGGTTCATCCTTTGAGATCTTTACTAAAGAAAAATGTAAAATTTGCTTGGAACAAGGAACAACAGTGTTCATTTGATTTGCTTAAAAAGGAAACTGTGAATGCTCCTTTTCTACGACCATTTGAAATTGGTAAAGATTGCATTGTATCAGTTGACGCTAGCAATGTTGGGTTGGGTTCTGTACTAATGCAAAGAAACATGGGTGAAGAGTATGTAGTCTCGTATGCATCAAAAATTCTTCGTGGTTCTGAATATAACTCTTCCGCCATCGAAAAATAATTATTGGCTTGTACTTGGGCTGTGCAACACTTTAGACAGTTTTTAGGGGGTACCAAGTTTTGTCTACGAACTAATCAAAGCCATTAATCAACATGCTAGCAGCTGGTGGTGGTCGAACCTTGACTGCGCGTTTGGCACGTTTAGCTGCTAAATTACAAGAGTATCAGTGTGTGGTAGAATATGTTCCTGGTCGTTTTAATGTACATGCCGACTGTATGACTCGGTTACTGTCATCTGACATTTTTTATATTGCCAATATTTGTACAGACTTTGATGTAGCATTTTCTATTGAAGATGTTAATGGTGAGAACTCTAAAGATTTGTCAGAGGTTATTTCTGAAACTGAATGGAGAACTGCTATGGGTCAGGATAAAGATTTGTCTGAAGTCATAAAATTCATGCAATTAGGTTGGCCTGAGGAACGCAAATTATCTGGTGATCTTTCATCCTTTTACAAAATAAAAGATGAACGTACGTTTGATCATGGTTTCATAATTAGAGGTGATAAAATTATTCCTCCAAGAACTTTAAGGGATAAGATAATTTTAATGGCTCATGAAGGCCATATGAGCATGTCCAGCACAAAAAGGCGTATAAGGGAATTTTATTGGTGGCCAGGAGTCGATGGTATGGTTGATAAATGGGTTAGGTTATGTCCTCCATGTGCTAAGAGTGACAAATCTGTTGACATTTCCCCTATTGAATTTGTCACAAGGCAGTGGAAAAAACTTGGTATCTATATTATCGGTCCACTGAATTTGTCTGCTAATAAGGATGTATTTGCCTTGGTGTTAATTGATTACTTCTCTAAATGGCCAGAAATGAAGGTTGTTAATAAAATTGGTTCAGCACAAGTGATTGAATTTTTGGACAAAGTCTTTTGTAGGTAGGGTATTCCTGCAGAAATTTTTTCGGACAATGGCCCTCAGTTTATCAGCAAAGAATTTCAATTGTATCTTGATAGATGTGGGATAGTACATAAAAGAGTTTCTAATTACAACCCTCAGGCCAATGGTCAAACAGAACCGTCAATAGAGTGATTAAAGAGTCGATCCAGTTAGCTATCAGAAGTGGTTTGGAGTGGAGAAAAGCGTTAAGTGCGACTCTGTTGTCATACCGCACTTCTCTGAATTCTGTTACGGGTTTTTCCCCTTTTGAAATGTTACGTGGTAGAAAACCTGGTTCAAAACTTTTACTTTGGTGGATTAAAATTAAAATACCCTGTAATTCGTCTTTTGATTTTTCTCAAGTTAGAGATAAAGCTTTGAAGTATTAGGAAAGGATGAGAGGTAATTCTTCACAAACTTCTACTCATGGTTCGAAAATCAAGGTTGGTGATTTTGTTCGCGTCAAATTTGGAAATCTTTATGGTAATAGGTGGGCTAAATGGTCTGATCCTTGCAGAGTTTTGGAAGTTTTTAGCAAGGCTGTCAGAGTAGAGGGTGGCAAAATTTGGAATTTCAGACGCATATCTTTATGTAAAATGGGAAATTTGCAAAAACCTTGTTCATCCAAATCTGGTGACATTGATGAAAGTTATTCTGCCATGTTAGACACATTTGGGGGCGATGTACCAATTTCTGATTCTGCAGTGTCTAGTTCTATGAGTTCTAGCTCATCTCATGATTCTGTTCCTTACTTATCCTTTGACAATGACAAACATGCGGATAATGTTATTGCAGAACCTAGCAATGTGGTTGATTTAAGAAAAAGTTCTCGTATCAAACATACTCCTGTTAAATTGCGGGATTTTGTTCATTAATCTTACTTATTTATTTATTTGTTTATTTATTTTTTATTTATTTTTTAGGGGGAAGGTGTGTAGAATTATCTGTATTCGATCATTTAGAATGGTTATGTTTCTTCTGTGCCTGAACATTCTGTTTCTAGGAGTTGAGCACTGAGAGAGAGACTTCTGACCTCTGTGGATGTTTAAGCTGTTTGCTATGAATAAACATCTTTCCTGCATCAATTACTGTCTACCAGATTACTTCACATATTCTTACTAATAGTGGGCGTAGTGGGGCTTCGTGAAGCTACGCAAAGTGGGCAAAACACTACGCCCACTCACGCACTTCGTGTAGCCCCACTACGCGCCACCCGCCTCCCTCCCGCCCTCTCTAAATGCTTACAATAATTTATAAAATAATTATAAAACCACTTACCTTGTCCTGCCGCGTCCCCGGGGCTCCCGCTTGTCATTGCGCCGCCGGCATGCGGTTCCTGGATGCTAATGCGCATGCGCGGGCGGCCGCGCATGCGCATTAGCATCCAGGACGCGCGCCGGCGGCGCAATGACGAGCGGGAGCCCCAGGGACGCGGCAGGACAAGGTAAGTGGTTTTATAATTATTTTATAAATTATTGTAAGCATTTATGGAGGGCGGGAGGGAGGCGGGTGGCGGGCACCTTCGCTACGCCCACGAAGTGGACGTAGTGTTGCCTGCTTCGCCTACTTTGCAAAGGGCGAAGTAGGCAACACTATGCCCACTTCGTGGGCGTAGCGAAGTTGCCCGCCCACCCTTAATTCTTACCTTCATTTGAACTTTTCTCTCCTGACGTTTTTTTAACAGCTTTCTAGTGCGCTTACCATGATTTGCATCTGAGATCCTGTCTTGTGATGTTTGATTTGTACTCACAATGTGCGCTTACACCCTGAAAGATAAATTCAAAATGTCTGCTCCAAGGGAAAAGTGTTAGGTCAATTTCCTTCTTTCATGCACAAATGCGCCTAATTTTTATATAAATCATGAAACGTAGATGTTCAGTACTGAAGATCAATAACCTATTCAAATGCAGTCATTTATCCATGACATAACTATGCATATTTCAAAATTATTCCCTGTGTTCCGGTGCAACCATCTAATCAGAAGCTCCACTCACTATTTTCTGGGAGGGTTTCTTTTCTTTTTTTTTTCTTTTGGGTAAAATCAATACCCTCTCCCCCTCCTGGCATAGGATCTCATGAAATGGATTTTATAAAACTCCCAAAGAGTCTAGCCATTTGTCAATATTTATTGACATAAAGTAACTTAGTTACTTATCAGTCAACTGCTTCACTACTTCTTATATGTGTAGCTACACATAAATTATTCTCTAACCCAGGCTCTCCTGCAGTGTATCCACATATCAATTAGTTTATTGATACAGAGAATATTTTAAAAAACATTCTCTACAGTCTCCTGTCTATTTTAAATGCCAGTCAATGCCCCTTTTATTAATACTATGTGTTAAATACATATTTGAAAGACTGAAAAGTCACTTGCAGCAAGGCAAGTTAGTTATTTAGCTTACATCTCACTTACCAACTGGTGACATCACAGTCCTCCAATATGTCCCACATTCTGACATCATTCTGATGGGGAAATACTGGCACCCTCTCAGGATCATATGAATGAAACTCACCAGACATAGCAGGTTTGCTCAGAAACAGATTGAAATGTATTTAATGGTACCAAAAGCATGCATCATTGCTAATTAGCAAGGATGAAGTTAGATCTGCCACCTTGGGGGCTCTCAGACCGCTTCTTCCCAGAGTAACAGATTTCTAGATGTTATATATAGTATGAAATGCCATATCAGCGGAACTAGAATAAGGCACCAAGCCAAATATGGCTGACATGGATGTGCAATGTCTGCGCCATGCAAAACAGCCAGATATGGGCGGACCAGAAAGGCAGGCTGTGTACTTTGTAACACTTGCATATCATGTGGTCAAAGCAAGCAAGGTGACCTGTAAGGGGGTACAGAATAGCTTGTTGAAGCTTGTCCAGTCAAGGTCATATAGGAAGCCCTTTTGAGCTCCAGGCCTCATGTTAATGTGATGTTATATAAGCATGAGATCTTTGGAAGTGCATGCAAATGAATTTATATGGATATTCATATATATTTTGTAACAGTCAGGACAGGGCTCAGAACGCTGTTGCCTCGCAGGGTCGTTCGGATCAAAATTTCTTTGCTGACCCTCAGGGAGGGCAGTATTATCATGATGAATATGACATGGATGAGGTGACAGGGATGTCTTACAGCTAGGACAGTCAGGGACAGAGTGAGGGACCGGTTCCGATACCTGTAGATCAACGTGGGCCGTATGTTAGTGCGGATGTGCATGGGTCGGCTAAAGAGTTTTTGGTGTTTAGAGGTGCAACATACAGTTCTATTTCTCGTTCCTTGGTCCCTGGGGCCATTCTGTCTATTCATAATAATGTTTCAGTATGTTTTTCTGGTTTACCGGTTGTGAGCCTCATTTCAAAACACTTCCATTTGACTATTGGTCCTTTCACTGTGGGTTCGCCAATCTTGCTAATGTCTAATTGTGGGGAAAATATGATGGGTTTGGACTTGTTGAAGAAATTGCATGCTACAATTTACTGCTCCCCTGCGGGTATTTACATGACAATGGGTCCGTATGTAGTGCGTGCTACGTAGTGCCTGTACAAAGATGTGACTCTTACTGCAGAGTTTAAGGATGTACTGCCCATTTGTTGGGTGATAGGTGACATAGATGTGGGACTGTTACAGATACTGCCAGTTTCGATCCAAGTTAAAGATAATGCTATTTTACCTCACATCCCTCAATATAAAATACCACAGGCAGGTGAGTGAGCTTTATTGCAAATTGTACAGGATTTGATTGAGAAAGGAGTGGATGAGGAGATGACTGCTAATGTCTATAATAGCCCTATTCTTCCCATTCTTAAATGGATACCTTAGGGTTCCTCTGATGATCATGAAGATGTTTATCGCTTTGTGATTGACTTGCGGGAAGTTAATAAAATAGTGACTCCCCAGTTTCCGTTGGTTCCTGACATTACAACTCTTTTGCCGATGATTCCTTCTTCTTCTACATTCTTTTCTGTCATTGACTTGAAAAAAGCGTTCTTCGGTATTCCAATTCATCCTGACAGGTATCTGTTTGGGTTCACCCTAACTGATAGAAGATTTAGATTCTGCTGCACTCCTCAAGGCTATACAGAGAGTCTGAGTATCTGTAGTCAGGCATTGAAAGGTCAGCTGGATTTCTTGTTGCTTCCTAAAGGTAATGTATTGCTTCAGTATGTTGTTGACTTGCTCATCTCTTCAGATACAAAACAAGGTTGCAGGTACAGTACAGTTAAACTGTTGTTACATTTAGCTCAACATGGCCATAAAGTATCCCTTTCCAAATTTCAGTATAGTCGACAGGAGGTCACCTTCTTTGGTCACCTACTGTCGAAAGTGGACAGGAGATTGATCCCTGCGCACATCAGTACAATTATTAAAATGCCCATTCCGCAAACTCAGAAACATATGTGCGCTTTCATAGGTGTCACTTCCTACCTGGCTATTCACTGTTAATCAAACCCCTGCTTGCTTTAAAACTAAAAGATGTGCATGAACCGCTGCCCTGGACGCCTGAATGTCAGTAGTCTTTTGAGCAATTGAAAACTGCACTTTTTTTAGCTCCAGTACTATGCATCCCTGACTATGCTAAGCAGTTTGTGTTGTATGTCCATGAGATATCTGGTTGCGTGCTCTCTGTTTTAACACAAACATTTGGACATAAGCAACGGTTGTGTGCTTATTTCTCTGCTGTGCTTGACCCTGTAGCACAATCCCTCCAGAGCTGTCTAAGAGCGGTCACAGCTGTGGCTGTCTCGAAAAGACAATCAGCTGGACTCATACTTGATACTGATCTCACAGTCATGGCACTCCATGCTGTGGATACACTTTTGAATAAGACAAAGACACAGCACCTCTCCAGTGCACGTCTGACAGGTTACGAGTTAACGCTGTTCACCAAACATATCACAATAAAAATATGTGGCGCTTTGAACCCAGCCACGTTACTACCCCTCCCTTCTGAGAGTAAGGAGATTGACATAGATGCCTGTATCTTCCGGACAGAAGAGCAGGCAAAAGAACGGGTAGACCTGATTGATGTTCCCTTATCTGACCCTCAAGGGGAACTATATGTTGATGGCTCTTGCTTTAAATTCCAAGATGGCCATACAATAGGCTTTTGTCCGCTTTGACACTCCCTAAGAAATTGGAAATAGTCAAGTGTAGCACCCATTGGAAAGTTACTGATGATATGGGTAAAGGGAATGCTTTTGCAGATCAGACAGCTAAGGAAAAAGCCTGGGCTAGGATGTAAAGAATGTTTGTAGCAGGTCCCGCTAGGTGGGTGCCCGAGGTTACCATGTTTGAGGACACTTGAGAATGTCAAGGAACTACAGAGTGAGGCCATAATAGAGGAATTAGCAGGGTGACAAGAGAGTACAGCACAATTGAACAATGAGGGATATTGGATTGACAGTCAAGGAAGCAAAGATGGATGTTGCCACATGAATATGTTCTTCATGTAGTCACAATGGCCCATGGCCCAGCCTATATCAGTGCTAAGGACAGGGTAACTAACTTGAAGTGTGTGTTGGTGGTTGTATCTTGGCCAGTTAACTAGAAATTTGCTTTCTATTCACCTATAGGTCAGTGAGTCCCTTCCGCCCACACCTGAGTGGCCTGGACATGATATTTGACCTGGATACTCTGTTCTAGGACCTGGACCAAATGGATGCAGAGAATGATGACGTGCTAAATGTAGTGGTCCCTCCAGAGTTTCGAGCCATCAAGGAGCCGCTGTTTGTTGACCTCTCTGTGCCTGGAGTCACCAAGTACAATTTGCGCCCTCGGCTGAGAAATTGTGCACCAAAGAAGAAGTCAGATTAGCCAGGGATGGACTGTAAGGGTGTACTTTGCTATAGTAGCAATGGTGTTAGTTCAGGGTGTTGTGAGATTGGTGCACTGTTCTGATATTAGACAGGATGAATAGATTGTGCTCGCTAGAAAGGAGGTACATTATCCTGTGCGACATGGGATTCATTGTGAGCTTGGGACTGAACAAGCTCCACCACCCGTGCTCAAAAGTGCCAACGTTGATGAACAGTAAGAGCCTGTACCAGTGAGGCACTGATAGACACTGGGAATACTTACCTTTACTAGCAGTTTTATTGCATTCCTTATCTTGCTTCATAATGTATCCGTTTGGTTGGTCTATTTATGAGGAGGAACAGCCATTTCCCCCACCGCATTTACGGCGGGGTTAGTCAACGAAGAGTAAAATAGTTTAAATATTAATTTTGGCGCTTACGCTAATAACAATACTTGGAATATCCTTGCTCCTAGAGGAGAAGTATCCTGTACATTCCTTGGCTGGTACAACACCCACTCTACCTGAGCACGTTTTTTGTCACTTTGACTCCACACAAGGCAGCGCATAGGTTGTCTTACACTGATAACGTTTTTTTACATAACGTGTCCAAAACAACAAATTGTTGGGTTTGTGGGTTGCTCCCTTCAGTCACTCAAAAGAGCGACTATTTGTTGTCCCTGCCATTGTCATATATCGGTAGCTGCGAGGGTTGGTTCCGATTGTTTCGATTGGTATACTTCCAATTCCAACTTTCTGCTTTAGATATGACATTAACTGATTTTCACTCTGCGATTGAATATATACGTTCCTGGAACATGGGTTGGGAGTTCCTAATCTGTTTTGATTGTGGTTGCTAGTATTGTTGTTACATGTTGTCTCTGTATTCATTGTTCCCCGGCCTGTTGCACCTACTGTGTAAATGTTCTCATCCCTAAACAGAAAATATCAGTTTGTGATATTAGTGCTGCGATCATGTTGCAAAGGACATTGATGACATTATGCAGATCGATATGGGTCTCTTTGAATAAGGATTATGTGAGCAACAACTCATAGTGATGTTTCTTATACTTGCAACATGTTATACATTTCCTGATCCTAACATAAAATAGTTAGCTTCTGCTAAAAGAAGGGTCTGCTAGAATAAAAATGTCTTAACTGTATTGTTTATATATTGTTTTGCATACGTTAGCATTCGCAGCATCATTTTATGTTCTGCCGTCATTTTGAGTCATAATTGAAACTAATTCTCCCTCTGTCTCTGCGAGAAGCAGCTTTGGTAATTCTCGTTTTCTCCAATGTTTGGCCTTGCTGTACTAATGAATTCACCGTTCTTCTTAGCGCATACCGTTCCCACTAGATAGAGGCCTGCTAGCCCCATGGTCCAGCGGTGTGCGCAGTCAGAACGACCTTGGCATAGAGATAGTGTGTGCCCGGTCCCAGGATCGAAACTTATCCTTCTGTACCTCCTTTGTGTAGCTGCCTCCATCCGGAAACCACAATGTTTTCTGATGTCAGTCCCTCTGCAGCAATCCACAGAGACTGGGCTCTGCTCGAGTGTACCTGTATAAATACCTGGTTTGTATTCTCTACTGTCTGACCGACTCTTCATTTGTATGGAAGGCTGAGAGGTGGTCGCGAGTGACCCGGTTGGCCCTAATTGGGTCACTTCCTACAAAGTTAAAAAAATATATTTGGAGATAGCTCATAAATTCATAGTGTATAAGTAGGAAACAGGAAGAAATTAATTATTAACAATAATGGCATATGTACACAATTACGACTGATGTTTAAAAACCATACATAGTTCAAAAACTTAAAAGGTTTATGAAGTACGATAATTCACAACAATAATTATACAGTCTAATTTAGCAATATTTTAAAAGCATAACCAATCCAAGAGCATAAAAACCAGCCATTGTAGTTTAACCCGGATTTTCCCACAAGGCCTTAAATTTCTTATAGGCGCCTGCTCTTAAAGCGTACTTTCTTTCGTGCTCTTTAATACTATTTAATTTACTAAATAGCTGTGTGAGAGTGGACTGTCATTTGATCTCCACTTTTGTAGGATCAGCGATTGTGGAGCTAGAACCAGGATATCTCTTTTTTCTGTAACGTGGTTGCTGTAAACCTTGTGGAATATCCTAAAACTATTGTCTGGGTATCTTGTGTCTGGGGGACTTTCAAAATATCATGACAGTATCTGTTGATGCTCTCCCAGAATCCCTCTAGTTTCGGACATCCACAGATGATATGGGTCCAGTTCCCCCCTCCCTGTAAATTGCATCGGAAGTAGTTTGATGAGATCTGGGGATTGATGTTGTGCAGGAAATCTGGAGTGCGGTACAGTAGCCACTTAGAATAAAACTGCATCCGCTTAAAGTTAGCCATGTTCAGCAGGGTGCTATTAAATGTATTAATCTGATTCGGGTCAGTACTGGAAATATGCAGCCCTTCCTGGTTTACTAATTTTTGTTGTACTTGTTGGTACAATGTATCTGCCCCTGAGGTCCGAAACAGATAGACCCAGCCGCTTATTGACATATGGTGTGTATGATTTACTAGTTGCCCTACGAGATCGCAGGCATCAAAAATATGTGTAGGGTTAAGTTCCGATAGAAAGCTTTTAACCCTATCAAATAACCATTGCATAATGACTTTACTATGTTTAAGCGTTGGTTCTATTTCAGACCAGGTCTTCCAGCCTCCCAACAAAAAATCTCATATTTTACTGAAACCCATATTTTTCCAATTGAACATAATTTCTGGTTCTAATAATAAACCTTGCCCTACTTGGATATCCGAGAGGAGGGTTCCTCCACTTAGAGTGGGAACTAAATAATGTTTATATAGCTGTTTTTTTGCTTAATGCTCCATTGAAGAGTTTTGAATCTTTTTAGAGGTTTTTATTAAACACATAAAATCTCGGATTAGATATTCCTTATAAAATAAGTCTAAAAAAAGTTATTGTACCTATTGATATTTCAAACCTTTGAAGTTCTTTATGTGGTGTGTGCAAAATTAGCATAGTAGTACTCTTTCAAATCAGGAAGAGCTAGTCCCCCTTCTGACACTGGCCTAAAAAGGGTATCCATTGAAAGCCTGGGTACTTTATTTGCCCATATGAATGTAGAAAAAATAATTTGGACTTCCTTAAAAAAAGTTCATTTGGACTGCATTAGGAATAGCTCAAAAGAGGAATTTACATAGAGGCAATATCATCATTTGGATTATGGCTACTTGCCTATTATAGAATTTCGAAGCGCGCCCTGCATCGCAAAATGCGATGCATGGCGCTCTACGGAATTCGTTTTATTTATTAAATTGTTTTCTTACCTCCAAATATCCATATTCCGGTTTTTAGCACCCCCCACCAAGCCCCGCCTTTCTGCCCCACCGAAATTTCCTCCACGGGCTGTGGCTGTTGAGCAATAAGAAGGGGCCTGGGGCTCTGTTTGCCGGAGTTTTTCAGGTGTAAGAATCTATTTAAAGTGAATTAAGGGGAGACGGGCATAGACTACTGCCCCTGGCATATAAAGATATTGGACTGGTGACTGGGGAGGAATCTGAAGAAGGGGGAAGGAGCCATGGAAGTAGAGGGCTGGTTATCTACCCTCTACCTGCCTCGTACTTTCAAACTCTCGGAGAGAACGGCGGGCGAGCGAGGAGGTGTGCTGTTGAGCCCCTGGTTTAGCTGAAAATACCTAATTTATTGATTCACTGCTGATGAATCAGTCAATGAATATCCTGTTTATGTGAAGCTGCCGGATTCGTCCCCCGCTGATATCTGTTCTCTTTGTACAGCAGTGAGAACAGAAACCCTGGGACTCTTGTAGATAAGACCCACCGTAATTTCTTCTGAACCCTGTGGAGAAGCACTATCTGCTGGGTTTTCCTATGCAGCCTTCAACTTAGCAAATTCTTAGGGCGCTTTTCGCTTCCCTAATTATGGGTGTTTTGTCCCATCCCCTATTGTTCATCTCCGCCCTGATTAAGGCTGGGGCAACACACCGAAACACGCGTTTGCGTTATTCGTGTGGGGGCAGCTGGATTGTATCTACCCCTACCTCCTTGATGATTTGTTTCCGCTCTGTCATCTGACCATCTTGTGGCTGTTATGCACAATTTTTAAAATCTTTTTTATCATGAATAGTGTGAAGGATGTGTGAATCAGTATGATGAATATTGGGTATGTATGATCGTATGAATGTGATGTTTGAAACAGGTGTGTGGGACTTGATCTTTTGATTTTTGTCTTATCAAATTATGATGTTTTGATAACCATTTTGTGTATTTATAAACTGGAAAAAAATCTTTTGCTTGAAAATAAATAAAAGTATTATAAATTTTGTAAAATTTGATGTCATCATTCATCTGTGCCCTTGATCTGCTCCAGAGATAGTGGATTTACTATAGGACCCTGTGCCAGGGCCTTGTTTGAAAGTAGGGGGCAGGTAGTTTCTTGCTTTTGGTGTTGTGCATTTGCCCTGCTTACCTGCCTCCATCTTGTCAGGGGTCCCCCTTCTTATTAGTAGTATCTACCCTCTACCCCCGAAGCACTACTAACATTTCAACAACAAAAAATACGATCAGGTGTAATTAAGTGGCCCATCGTAAAGTGAGTAGAAGCCAGTAGGAACACGGGCTTAGAAGAAGTGGTTAAAGAAAGCTGTGAAGGGGGTGCGGACACAGAAGTATGCGCCCAGTAAAATAAAGGAAAGCAACCACAAACCCTATAGCAGGTGCTAAGACCAGTAATCAGTTGCCAGAAACACAGAGAAAATTGCATACCAAACCAGGCACGGAGAAGACGGCAGGCAGCGCGCATGTTTTGCGAAACGCTCAACAAAGGATCGACTTGAAAGTCCAACAGCTGATTGCCCAGGAGAAAGCGCAGTCCCTGTAGGACAGAGCGCAATGCCCGGGAAAGCGATTAATGGCACAATTCAGGCACCACCTGAGACCTTCCATTTCCAGGTGCAGAGCTACCCTGAGCCAAGGACAGAAGAATTATGTACCAGTACTGTTTCTTCCCAGAAAACACCAGCAAATTAGTCCTTTTCCACCCCTACTTGTTGCAAGCACTTTCCGCTTTTCTCTAAGTCCCACTTCACGAGAACAGCGGCTACCCCCGTCAGCCAAGCCCCAGCCACACTGCAAATGTCTATACCACAAGCTTCTATCCTTACATTCTCCTGTACTCTTCAATTGGAAGACGCAGAGGGACCTACAACGCAACACCAGTCCGCAAATCCGAATCCTAAGAACAATGGTAATAATGAAACCTCTTGGAACTCGAAAGAAACTGACCCTGCTATTCAGTGTATGTTTGAAGTAATTCTTTCTGAAATCAAGGAGCTCCGGATCTCGCAGGTGGTAGAAATTGCTTCATTACATGCCAGGTTCTCCCAGATAGAAGAATCAATAGGGAAAATTCTGGAACGTCTGGATGAAATGGAAAAGCGGGTTTCCAATCTGAAAGATACAGCTTCCTCCAAAGTTGAAGGAAACATCTCTTCCACCATGCTTCCACATGAAGTTAAGGGTGACAATTCTCCCACCATGCTTCGATGTGAATTTGAGGGTGCCCACTCTCCCACCATGTGAAGGTGAGGGTAGCAGCTCTCCCACTATGTTTCCACCAGAAGTTGATTGACCGCTCTCCCTACATGCTTCCATGTGAATTTGAGGTTGGCAGCTCTCCCTCCATGCTTGAATGTGAAGTTGAGGGTCACAGCTTTCCCTCCATGCTTCCATGTGAAGTTGAGGGTGACAGCTCACTCTCCATGCTTTGATGTGAAGTTTATGGTGGCATCTCCCCTCTATGCTTCCATGTGAAGTTGAGTTTGAGAGCTTTCCCTCCATCCTTTAATATGACATTTAGGGTGGCAGCTGTCCCTCCATGCTTCCACGTGAAGTTGAGGGCGACAAATCTCTCTCCATGATTCCACATGAAGTTGAGGGTGACTGTGTTTCTATCATGCTTGCACAATGAAGTTGAGGGTAGCAGCTCTCCCAAAGTCTTTCCATATGAAGTTGAGTGACATCTCTCCCTTCAAGCTTCCATGTAAAGTTGAAGGTGATAGCTCTCCTTCCATGCATCCATGTGAACTTGAGGGTGACAGCTCTCCCTCCATGTTTCCATGTGAAGTTGAGGGTGACAGCTCTCTTTCCGTGCTTTGATGTGAAGTTGAGGGTGGCAGCTCCCCTCCATGCTTCTATGTGAACCTGAGAGTGAGAGCTTTCCCTTCTTGCTTTTATGTGACATTGAGGGTGGCAGCTGTCCCTCTATGCTTCCACATGAAGTTGAGAGTAACCAGGTTTCCACCGTGCTTGCATGTGAAGTTGAGGGTCACAGATTTCCCTCCTTGCTTCCACATGAAGTTGAGGGTAACCAGGTTTCCACCATGCCTGCGTGTGAAGTTGAGGGTGACGGCTGTCCCTCCATGCTTGCATGTGAAGGTGAGAGTGGCAGTGAGGGTGGCAGTTGAGGGTGGCAGCTGTCCCTCCATGCTTCCATGTGAAGCTGAGGGTGCCTGCTCTCCTTCCACACTTCAATGTGAAGTTGAGGGTGGCAGTTGTCCCACCATGCTTCCATGTAAAGTTGAGGATGACAGCTCTCCCTCCATGCTACCTACCTCAACAACTCGCGTGACTGGCTCTATAAAAAAAGTTGCCAATGTGCATTTGTTTTTAATAGGGTAAACCATCAGTAGTTGTTTCACCATAAACCGTACCACTCCACCTGCTGAACCTCAAACTTTCATTCGAATGTTAAAGGAACAGAAATAATCTAATACATCAAGGGCACAGTGTTTAGGCACATTTACAGGTTTGCTGTAACACATTTGCGGCAACCTTAAACACTTTGATATTTCCCTCATTGGGCCACTATCAACCCAAACTACCAACACGAACGAGAGGAGCAGCTGCCTACTGGAAGATGGTATGTTCACAATAGGACAACTGCACTTTCTGACATCTTCTTCGCTTCAGTGCACGCATAAATTCAGCAACAGGTTTGTCATAATATGTTTGCTAGAAAACAACCAGGGGTTGGCTCTAATCAGCAAGGCTGAGCCTTAATATCAACAAACAAAAAGTGGGGTGCCAGTGCTGATGTAATTAATTTAAATATACTAATAACCTCGCAGCACTCGAAAAACACATTCAAGACCGGGAGTTGCTAGTTAATAGCTTTTTGTTTTATTTTTTGAGAAATTATGCTTATTTAAATTTTCAAACAAAGTATCATATTCAAAAAGGACACATTATACAAGAAAAAAGGTTCAAGGAAGACACATCATACTTGGGAGGGAGAAAACAGGGAAAAGGTTAATCATTCGATATCTCATGCATATCACATACATACAAAACATTCAACCAGTCGGTGAGGGAGGGGGGGAACAAAAGATTATATAATACAAAATGTACACTCTATATACAGTCTATTATTCAAGAAGGACAAGAAAGCAAAAAAGCCACTGTCTGCGCCTTAATTTAACAATCGTTAAAAGGAACACAATTTCTATTAAGCACATTCCTATGTATTGAATTAGCTAGACATTACAATCTTTTTTAGAAAAATAATTGTTGCAGGTAATGTGCATCAACAAGCGACACAGGAAGAATTCTTAAGACGCCTGTTGATCTTGCAGACTCTAGGTGGCACAAGCCTACACGTTTCGAATCCCACTCGGTCTTGAGGGATTCTCTTCAGGGCCTCAATTGTAGTAAAAGGGCAAAAGATGCCATCTAGATAAGAAAAAAGAATATAGAAAGAAAGACAAATAAGGAACTGAAATTAAATGAAGTATGACAAGATTAGTGGACCAACATCAGCTGACATGCCTCGCGAACCAAGCAATCCCCCAGAAGCTTACCAAGGAGCACAGATGCCAGAGATACGGGGAGACATCACAGCCTAAGGACGAGTCAGTCCAGATCTAAAGTGTGACGCATAAGGTAGTGTCAATTAGTTGTCAATAAAGAGCGGGGATGAGAAAACGTGTGGACAGCCATTCTTACTTACCTTATATATAGAAAAAACGGGGGTGTCTATCCTTATAGATGTAGTCCGTAACAAGTTTGTTTGAACGGCAGAAAGCGTGCGGACCTGTATATGGGATAGGGATAAATTTAGATTCTTATTTTTCTATAACTTCTTAAAAGAACAGGTAGAGGATGGATTCTCACCCTAAACGATGGTAACCGCTGACTTGATTAGACGTGAACCGTGTGTGAAGCAGTGAAAACGAGGTTGTTCTACCCTTGTAAGCTCAAAGTAAGTGTAGAGGTTCCTGTACCCTTTTTTCCTCTTATTCTTCCGCCTTGTCGAAAGAAATGTAACGACTAGGTTCTTCTCTTCTGTAGTTTGTTACTTTATCCTCTTATACCACCGACGGTTACGCTTGTTCTAGAGTAGGGTTTTAACCTAGATTCTTATTATACTTAACAATGGCTAGTTAATTTGTTCCAACTGCTTCACACCCGGTTCACGTCTAATCAAGTCAGCGGTTACCATCGTTTAGGGTGAGAATCCATCCTCTACCTGTTCTTTTAAGAAGTTATAGAAAAATAAGAATCTAAATTTATCCCTATCCCATATACAGGTCCGCACGCTTTCTGCCGTTCAAACAAACTTGTTACGGACTACATCTATAAGGATAGACACCCCCGTTTTTTCTATATATAAGGTAAGTAAGAATGGCTGTCCACACGTTTTCTCATCCCCGCTCTTTATTGACAACTAATTGACACTACCTTATGCTTCACACTTTAGATCTGGACTGACTCGCCCGTAGACTGTGATGTCTCCCCGTATCTCTGGCATCTGTGCTCCTTGGTAAGCTTCTGGGGGATTGCTTGGTTCGCGAGGCATGTCTGCTGATGGTGGCCCACTAATCTTGTCATACTTCATTTAATTTCAGTTCCTTATTTGTCTTTCTTTCTTCATTCTTTTTTCTTATCTAGATGGCATCTTTTGCCCTCTTACTACAATTGAGGCCCTGAAGAGAATCCCTCAAGACCGAGTGGGATTCGAAACGTGTAGGCTTGTGCCACCTAGAGTCTGCAAGATCAACAGGCGTCTTAAGAATTCTTCCTGTGTCGCTTGTTGATGCACATTACCTGCAACAATTATTTTTCTAAAAAAGATTGTAATGTCTAGCTAACTCAATACATAGGAATGTGCTTAAAAGAAATTGTGTTCCTTTTAACGATTGTTAAATTAAGGCGCAGACAGTGGCTTTTTTGCTTTCTTGTCCTTCTTGAATAATAGACTGTATATAGAGTGTACATTTTGTATTATATAATCTTTTGTTCCCCCCTCCCTCACCGACTGGTTGAATGTTTTGTATGTATGTGATATGCATGAGATATCGAATGATTAACCTTTTCCCTGTTTTCTCCCTCCCAAGTATGATGTGTCTTCCTTGAACCTTTTTTCTTGTATAATGTGTCCTTTTTGAATATGATACTTTGTTTGAAAATTTAAATAAGCATAATTTTTCAAAAAATAAAACAAAAAGCTATTAACTAGCAACTCCCGGTCTTGAATGTGTTTTTCGAGTGCTGCGAGGTTATTAGTATATTTAAATTAATTACATCAGCACTGGCACCCCACTTTTTGTTTGTTGATAATATGTTTGCAGCACCACTATGAACCTCAAGCACAACGCCAAACCTTTTCCCAGATGGGGTGCACTGTAAACTGATGTACTATGAACCAACAAAACAAACAATAGACACTCAACCACCGGGAAGGTCTTAAGCATGGGCGAATTTTGCGAATCTCGCGTTCGCGAATTTTGCGGATTTGCGAACTCGCAATCCGCAAAATCCGCGAATTCTCGCGAATTTGCGGATTTTTTTTTTGTGTTTGCGCGGGTTTCTGCCAGTTCGCGAGGGTTTTGTACAATTTCGCAAATTGCGAACTTACCTGTCGGGTCGCAAGTTTCGCGAACTTGTTGTTTCTACGTGTCCAGCCTGTTTGGGACACTCTTCTTCATCACTGCCACTCTCTGTCACCACTGCCACTCTCTGACTACTCATGCCACCCTCTGGCCCACCCATGCCACCCTCTGTTTCATCACAGCACCCTCTGGTTGTCCAGTCAGTGTACATTATTGTGGCAACGCAAGCACACCTTCCCTGCCTCAAGTGACCTGAATTAATTTGGGGCTGATTAATGTGTCACAGAATATTTTTTTAGCTGGCACCTGCTTCCTTAGTGCTTCCTGATTAGTGATCTTTTGCACTTGCTAAGTGCTTTCATTGTTGCAAAATTAGTTACAACACCTGCCCTGCCCCAACTGACAATAATGAATTAGGGGCTGATTATTGGATTTGAACTTCCAGCCTGGCTCCTGCTTGTCTCCCTTAGCTGTAATTCAGGACCTTTGTGGCATATGTGTAACTATTCTGAGGTTCAGAGCAGGGTCACATAATAGTTGCAACTGGCAACTGAACTCTGGAGGGGCCCCTCAGGAAGCACTACAGGAAATGGCTACTAATGATGAGCCTGAACTTTTGAACCTGGTAAGTAGTTTCAGTTTTGCTAAGATCGTATTTCTGCAATTTTGCACTTATTCGCGGGGCGCGAAGTTGTACTGGGAAGCCGCGAACTCACGCGAACAGTGCGAGCAGTGCGAGCAAAATCCGCTGCTCGCGGATTTGCGGATTTTGCAGGAGATCGCGAATCTCGGGGATTGCGAATTTACCGAAAATCCGCAAAATCCGCGAGCGAAACGGATTTTCCGCCCATGCTTAGAAGGTCTTCGGCGCCTCATCATGGGCATGGCGCTCTACACACAACTCCGCAATATAACACAACTCCTCTACTTAACATTGGCAAATGATCACACAGGGACGTTTTTGCCTAATACAAACCCCTTCTCTACAGTCCATGGTGTTAGCAAGGTATACGAGCAGAGCCTGACATTTCTTCTGGAACACGCAAAGGTTATCTACCGAAGAAAGGTCAAGAAAGGTCAGCCAGACTCATTCCTTCCACCTGCCCACCTTCTCTTAACATCATCAACTCTTCCCAACCTTTCATCCTTCCCCAACCTCTTCACAGACTCACTATTTTAAAGGAACTATCTTTCACCTTTCCACACCCATCTCTTTTCTCTCCTCCATTTTCGATTTTCCTCTTTACCTCGTTCATCGCCTCCCTTCGTTCCTCTTCCTTCCACGAGCACCACTTATTTTCCCAATCCATTCTCAAAAAAGTTTACACCATTACAAAGACCCCCGCTCGCCATCTCCATAACACAGGAGTTCGCCCAACTTTATCGGGGTCAGAATATGCATCAGCAAAGTCAGTAATGGAATGGCTGCAATGGAACAGTTTTTATTTTATAGCTGCCGTCCCTCAAAAAACAGTTTTAAAACCAAATCAGTTAAGCTAAAACTGGTGCTTTACTAATCTTTATGCATTTTCTGCATTGCCATCATATGGTTATTAACTAATTTAAGGCCCTGGATACACTTCCTACCCAGTGAATCTAGTGGGTGTGAACTTACTTGGCAAGTGCTGTAGGAACGTGTGAATATTTGAATGTTATTAAGATGTATCTCCCCGTTCCCTTAAGCCTTTGGGGTGGAGTTGGGGGGCATTTGAGGCCTCTCCCCATAAACCTTATGTGGCTGTGCCATTCTGGCCATAGTTTCCCTTTTTCTGCAAGCTTACCTTGCACACAAATCATAGGCAATGTTCAGTCCTGCCCAGTGTCAACAACTTAAAGCTCTACAGGCACTTCTGCCTGGATAACGAGTCGGCTACTGCACAACAAACAGTTGCGTAACAAAACTTGAGGGGGCCCCCCTGCAAACTACATGAAGGGGGCCCCCTCCCATCCTCCGTGCCAGTCTAGAGCTCTCAGGCCAGCGACCCGCCATACTGCAGGGGATGCGGGGTGATTGTTACGCCACTGCCACCAATCCAGCCGTTATAAGTAACACTGGATGGTGGAGTCAAAGGTTGGCTTAGTCTGCCAGCAGGCTGTCATAGGTGGTGGTCCATTCATAACAGGGTCCCTGCCCCATCGGTAGACCGGGGAAGTTTGCCCAATGTTAGGTGGGTTTTCTGATGCAGACTCCTGTCATGATATACAACATCGGGCCCACTCAACATTCAGTTTTGACAAAAGTTAATCCACTGCTCCTTCTCGTTTCCGTTTTAAAACATTAGACAATGCGACAATGAAGTATTTCAAAAGCTGATGTAACTACAAAGAGCACATTTTGATAATACATTTTTATTAGTCCTCATAGAAGAAGTTAGAGGATAAGCCCAGCCCAGCCTCTTCTGGCCTCTGACGGCCACAGACGGCCCGCCCTCTGCCCGGGCTCAGCCCGGCAGTCGCCCGCGCGCGTCCCGCGTCGCGGGAAGGGGGCGTAGTTTTTATATGCCTCCTGGCGCCGACTGCAAGTGTGCGGCATCGGACGCAAAGCCTTTTGGGGATTGTAGTCCCCCCCCTCTCGGCGGCCGTGGCGCTGGTGTACTGGCATCGCTGGCGGCGAAGGGGGACCCTGGGCCGATGTCAGGAGCCCGCAAAAGAGAAGCAAAAGGATCCGCCGGTTTCAGGAGCCAGAGGGTAGCCTGCCGCTATAAGTGAAACCTGCCCAATTCAGTTCAAAATTGTTTCCCCTCTCTGCCGGGAAGGGGGCGTAGTTTTTATGCGCCTCCGGGCGCCGACTGCAAGTGTGCGGCGTCGGCTGCAAAGCCTTTTGGGGATTGTAATTCCCCCCTCTCGGCGGCCGTGATGCTGGTGTACTGGCGGCGGAGGGGAACCCTGGGCCAATGTCAGGAGCCCGCAAAAGAGAAGCAAAAGGATCCGCCGGTGTCAGGAGCCAGAGGGTAGCCTGCCGCTATAAGTGAATCCTGCCCAATTCAATTCAAAATAGTTTTTATTAGTAGACAATAGCAATCTTAAGAGGCATTGCATAGCTTCATACACACTTTGACCCCAATTCCATCACAGTCTCTCTCTCTCTCTCTCTCTCTCTCTCTCTCTCTCTCTCTCTCTCAGGGAGCCAGTCTCTTTCTCTCAGTTAGTCAGTCTCTCTCTCTGTCATTCAGTCTCTCTCACTCAGTCAGTCTCTCTCAGTCAGTCTGTCAGTCAGTCAGTCTGTCAGTCTCTCTCTCTCTGCACTCTTTCTCTCCACTCTTTCTCTCCACTCTCTCTCCACTCTCTCTCTCTCCACTCTCTCTGTCTCTCCTCTCTCTCCACTATCTCTCTCTCCACTCTCTCTCCCTCCACTCTCTCTCGCACACTCTCTCCACTGTCTCTCCACGCTCTCTCCACTCTCTCTCTCTCCACTCTCTCTCTCCACTGTCTATCTCTACTCTCTCTCTCTACTCTCTCTCCACTCTCTCTCTCTCTCTCTCTCCACTGTCTCTCGCTCACTCCCTCCACTGTCTCTCCACGCTCTCTCCACTCTCTCTCTCTCCACTGTCTATCTCCACACTCTCTCCACTCTCTCTCTCTCTACTCTCTCCCCACTCTCTCTCTCTCCACTCTCTCTCTCCACTGTCCCTCTCCACTGTCCCTCTCCACTGTCCCTCTAAACTCTCTCTCCACTTTCTCTCTACTCTCTCTCCACTTTCTCTCTACTCTCTCTCCACTCTCTCTCTACTCTCTCTCCACTCTCTCTCCCTCCACTCTCTCTCTCTCTACTCTCTCTCTCTCCACTCTCTCTCTCCACTCTCTCCACTGTCTCCCTCCACTCTCTCTCTCCACTCTCCACTCTCTCTCCACTCTCTCTCTCTACTCTCTCTCTCCACTCTCTCTCTCCACTCTTTCTCTACTCTCTCTCCACTCTCTCTCCACTGTACCTCCACTCTCTCTCCACTCTCTCTCTCTACTCTCTCTCTTTCTCCACTGTCTCCCTCCACTCTCTATCCACTGTCTTTCTCTCCATTGTCTCTCTCTCCACTCTATCTCCACTCTCTCTCTCCACCCTATCTCTCTACTCTCTCTCTACTCTCTCTCTCTCTCCACTGTCTCTCTCCATTGTATCTCTCCGCTCTCTATCCACTGTCTTTCTCTCCATTGTCTGTCTGTCTCTCTCTCTCTCTCCACTCTCTCCACTCTCTCTCAACTCTCTCTCCACTGTCTCCCTCCACTATCTCTCTCCCTTCTCTCTCTCTACTCTCTCTCCACTCTCGCTCCCTCCACTCTCTCTCTCTCCAATCTCTCGCCTCTATCTCTCCACCCTCTTTCCTCTCTCTCTCTCCTCTCCTCTCCACTCTCTCTCTCCACTCTCTCTCCACTCTCTCTCTCTCTCCACTCTCTCTCTTTACTCTCGCTCCACTCTCTCTCTCTCCAATCTCTCCACTCTCTCTCTCTCCACTCTCTCTCCACTCTCTCTCTCCACTCTCTCCCCACTGCCTGTCTCCACTGTCACTCTCCACTCTCTCTCTCCACTCTCTCTCTCTCCACTGTCTCTTGCTCACTCTCTCCACTGTCTCTCCATGCTCCCTCCACTTTCTCTCTCTCCACTGTCTATCACCACTCTCTCTCCACTCTCTCTCTCTCTCTACTCTCTCTCCACTCTCTCTCGCTCCACTGTCTCTCTCCACTGTTCCTCTCCACTGTCCCTCTCCACTGTCTCTCTACTCTCTCTCCACTCTCTCTCCATCTACTCTCTCTCCACTCTCTCTCTCTCCACTCTCTCTCTCTCCACTCTCTCCAGTCTCACTCCACTCTCTCTCTCCACTCTCCCTCCACTGTCTCTCTCTACCCTCTCTCCACTCTCCCTCCACTGTCTCTCTCTACCCTCTCTCCACTCTCTCTCCACTGTCTCTCCACTCTCTCTCCACTCTCTCTCCACTGTCTCTCTCCACTGTCCCTCTCCACTGTCCCTCTCCACTGTCCCTCTCCACTCTCTCCACTCTCTTTCTACTCTCTCTCCAGTCTCTCCACTATCTCTCTCTACCGTTTCTCCACTCACTCTCCACTCTCTCCCTCCACTCTCTCTCCACTCTCTCCCTCCACTCTCTCTCCACTCTCTCTCTACTCTCCCTATACTCTCTCTCTCCACTGTCTCTCTCTTTCCACCCTCTCTCTCCACTCTCACTCTCTCTCTCTCCACTCTCTCTCTCTCCACTCTCTCTCTCCACTCTCTCTCTCCACTCTCTCTCCACTCTCTCTCCACTCTCTCCACTCTCTCTCTTCACTCTCTCTCTCTCTATCCACTGTCTCTCTCCACTCTCTCTCTCCACTTTCTCTCTTTCCCCTCTCTCTCTCACTCCACTCTCTCTCACAAAGTAGTGTGCGTTGCCATAGGCATCCGCAGAATTGTTTCGGGGGGGGGGGGGGGGGGATTTTAACTTCATCACCATCCCCCTTGAACCCTTCGCCCCTCTGCCTTGCACCCTTCTTGCCCTCCCCCTTGCACCCTTCTCCCCCTCCCCCTTGCACCCTTCTCCCCATCTGCCTTGCACCGTTTTCTACCTTGCACCATTCTCCCCTCTGCCTTGCACCCTTCTCCCCTCTGCCTTGCACCCTTCTCCCCTCTGCCTTGCACCCTTCTCCCCTCTGCCTTGCACCCTTCTCCTCTTAGCCTTGCACCCTTCTCCTCTCTGCCTTGCACCCTTCTCCCCTCTGCCTTGCACCCTTCTCCTCTCTGCCTTGCACCCTTCTCCTCTCTGCCTTGCACCCTTCTTCTCCCCTCTGCCTTGCACCCTTCTCTCCTCTACCTTGCACCCTTCTCCCCTCCGCCTTGCACCCTTCCCCCATCCGCATTGCACCCATCTCCTCTCTGCCTTGTACCCATCTCCTCTCTACCTCTTGTACCCATCTCCTTTCTACCTTGCACCCTTCTCCTCTCTACCTTGCACCCTTCTCCCCTCATCCTTTCACCCTTCTCGGCCCCCTTGACTCCCCAACCTCCCCTGCGGATGCCTACATGGTGTGTTCTAACAAGAGTGCTTACCTGAGGGCACCATTTTGCCGCCTCATCCCTTCTCATATGAGCTTTGCCCTGGAGAATGCTCTCTCTGGGGGCCCACACTCCCACCCTTGTCAGGGTCCCGAGCAGTGTTCTGTGCTGCCTCCTGCTCTCTGGGTCCCCCACCCCCATCCCCTTTCTGGGCCTTGCTTGCTCTGACTGAAGAGAAACAATGTAAGTTGATACATTGTTTCTCTTCAGTCAGCGGGAGGGGCTCAGAGCAGGCTGCAGCCTGCACCTGCTTTAGAGGGAGAGAGGCTTGCTTTAGAGCAAAGCAAGCCTCTCTCACAGCTCTCACTGAATAGCTGAGGGGGGCCGGGCACCCTTCATTTACTGAAGAGAGTGGGGCCTCCCGCACCGCGGGGGCTGCTGGGGCGTTTGTTACGCCCCTGCTCCTATGGTACTCCTGTAGTATTCCTGTATTACTCCTGTAATACTCCTTTTTTTTTTTTTTTTTTTTTAATATTTTTTATTGTAAAACAAAGAAATTTTTCAGGCACACACATGACACATAGTACAAATACCTTAATGCAAATAATAAATCATATACCAAATCAAAGTTACTATCAAGAAAAAACACATATTAATACAAAAAAGGAAACCCAATAAGAATGGAATTAATACATCAGTCTACATTTGCAGTTAATCTTTCTTTCCAACGATGTATCGGTTCCCAAATTTTTCTCCCCCATCTTTTTTTCCTTTTGCCTTTTTTCTCGAATATACCCTTTTCAAGGTTAAACGTCCCCAGTAATAAGGCAATCCACTGTTGCAAGCCCGGAGGGAGGGGATTAAGCCAAACTCTTGCAATCATCAACCTGTAGACCGCCATAGCTACAAATAAAAATTCACTATGGGCGCCTTCACAATCCCTAACTCCTAACATAATTACAGTTGGTGTTAGGGTTATGTTGAAAGCAAGTGTACGGGCCATAAAATCTTCAATATCCTTTAATAAAGATCTTAATTTGGGACAGAGCGCAAATATGTGGATGCTATCTGCAGCCATAGCGTTACATCGCCAACAGCTAATTCCTGAAGTTGCACCCCACTGTGCTATACGATCAGGCGTATGGTATAGTTGGTATACCGTTTTAAAATGTTGCGATTGTAATTGGGCAGAATAGAGAGTTGAGCAGCCTAGCTCCAAGGATGACTGAAAGACTTCCTCTGATATCCCTAATTTCCCAGCCCATTTCATACCAAATCTATCAATGTCATCCTTTTTTGAATCAGCCAGCTGGGCATAGAAAAATCGAATGGAGCACACCCCGCTTTGCTCAATTGTCTCCATAATCTTACTTATGCCAAATCCACCTGGCCCACCTTTTTTCTTAAGAAAAAAACTCCTGATCTGGAGATACTTGAAAAAACTATATCTTGCAATACT
Source organism: Lissotriton vulgaris (assembly GCF_964263255.1). Taxonomy (NCBI): domain Eukaryota; kingdom Metazoa; phylum Chordata; class Amphibia; order Caudata; family Salamandridae; genus Lissotriton; species Lissotriton vulgaris. Next base: position 101,327,969 of record NC_141695.1, read on the forward strand.
AAATTTATCTAGCAGATCTGAAAATAGAAGAATATTTCCATCTGAATCTAGCATATCGCCTAGTTTCTTAATACCTTTTCTATCCCAGTCCGCCATAATAGCATCCGAGAAGACTTCAGGGGGTAGGGACTTATTTCTGTACAATCGGATATATCTGTTGAATCTCCCTAGGCCACAGGTTTTGGCAACAGCAGACCATACATTATGAGCAGCAGCAACTGTCTTGAAGCGAGTCCGTTTAAAATAGGATGAATCAATACATTTTAAAAAAGCATTTGCTGTATCTTCGCCCAATACAATTGCGTAAATCATATTTGAGACAGCTTTTACCTTTGGGTTCCCTTCGTTTGCGCCAATTAAGCCCTGGATATATTGCAAAACTGATGCCCAATAGTAAAACCTAAAGTCAGGAACCCCCCAACCACCCCTCTCCCTTGGTAAAGTCATGTACTTATATGCTCGTCTCGTCTTCCCATAGGACCAAATAAATTTATTTAAAATTGACTCTAGTTTACTAAACCAAATTGACTCAAACAATAACGGTATTGTACGAAAAAAATAAAGAAATTTAGGAAGTATAATCATTTTAATGATGTTAGTACGGCCCACTAACGACAATCTGAGGTTATTTATCCTTAGCAAGTCTGTGTTAACTTTTGTCAGTAAAGGCGAAATATTACGCTCAACTACTGTCCCTAGATCAGGTGAGATTTCAACATCTAGATATACTGCAGAGGAAATCACTCGAGGATCATTACATTGAGATGCTAAGTTTTTGATGATCTGTGTTTTAGCTCTGTTGAGTTTATAGCCGGAAATGTTACCAAATTCTTGGGCCTCCTGTTCTATTACCCCTATTGCCATCTCGGGATTAGAGGTAATTATCGCCACATCATCTGCGTATGCCAGCACTTTCACTGCTGACTCATTTACACACAATGGGGAGATGCTGGGATTGAGTTCGAGCCTGCGTAAATATGGATCCATGTATAATGCAAATAAAAGAGGGGAACTAGGACAGCCTTGCCTTGTTCCTCTTTTAATCTGCACCGGCGCTGATACCTCTCGGTTAATTTTAATTCTAGCCGTAGGATCTCTATAGAGAACCTGAATTGCTTTTATAAAATTATCCCCAAACCCAAAAGTTCTCATTAACTCCCATAGATATTCCCAAGCGACCCTGTCGAAGGCTTTTTCAGCATCTAGAAATAGAGCCGCGACAGGGCCGCCTGTAACCTCCATAGCATCAAAACAGGTAATCACAGTCCTAATGTGTTCAGTGGGCCCTTTCCCCGGAATAAAACCATGTTGGACTGGGGTAACTAGCTTTTCTATTACAGCGGACATCCTTGTGGCCAAAATTTTTGAGTATAGCTTTACATCGGCATTCATTAATGCAATAGGTCTGTATGACCCAGGATTTGAAGCGGGCTTCCCTTTTTTCAAAATAACAATAACCTCTGTCTCCCCCCAAGAATTAGGGATTGAAGTACCTCTCTGGGCTTGCATAAGTATATCCAGAAGATCTACACTAAAACCTGAAATAAACGTCTTGTAAAATTCAATTGGTATCAAATCTGGTCCTGCAGCCTTTGATGAAGGGAGATCTGCTAAGGCTAGCATCACTTCTTCTAATGTTATGTTGGCATCGAGTATAGTTTTTTCCTCTGACTCTAATTTTTTAAGTTGAATATTTCCTAAAAAATTCCTGATATTCACAACTTCTGGCTCTGTCTCTCTATCATATAATTCCGGATAAAACTTCCAAAATTCTTTTTCTTATTCCCTCAGAATCAGAGATTAAATTGCCTAAGCTATCAACTATATTTTTAATGTCCCCTGCGTTGGCTTTCTGCCTAGCTCTGACAGCAAGAATATGACCAATCCGTTCACTAAACTCGCACGCCTGCTCCTTCTTTGTTAGTGAACGGATTGGTCATATACTCCTGTAATACTCCTGTAGAACTCCAGTAGTACACCTGTAGTACTCCTATAGAACTCCTGCGCTACTCCTGTATTATGCCTGTAGAACTCCTGTAGTATTGCTGTAGTACTCCTGTATTACTACTCCTGTAGAACTCCGGTGGTACTCCGGTAGTACACCTGCAGTACTCCTGTAGTACGCCTGTAGAACTCCTGTAATTCTCATGTAGTACTCCTGTAGTATTGCTGTAGTACTCCAGTATTACTCCTGTAGGGCTCCTGCGGTACTCCTGTAGAACTCCAGTAGTACTCCTGTGGTACTCCTGTAGCACTCCGGTGGTACTCCTGTAGTACACATGTAGTACTCCTGTACAACTCCTACGGTACTCCTGTAGTATTCCTGTAGTACTCCTGTAGAACTCTGGTGGTACTCCGGTAGTACACCTGTAGTACTCCTATAGAACTCCTGCGCTACTCCTGTAGTACGCCTGTAGAAGTCCTGTAGTATTCCTGTAGTACGCCTGTATTACTGCGGTGGTAATCCGGTAGTACACCTGTAGAACTCCTATGGAACTCCTGTATTACACCAGTAGAACTCATTTAATTCTCCTGTAGTATTGCTGTAGTACTCCTGTTTGACTCCTGGGGTACTCCTGTAGTACTCCTGTATTACTTCTGTAGTAAATGTAAATGTGCCTCGATTTATATAGCGCGCTTTAACCCCGGGGTCTCAAGGCGCTTGCTTAGGGAACCCGTCCTGGTATTCCCCTGTGAGATACCCCGGCTGGGTATCCACAGGGTGAAAGCCAGGCATCCCGCCGCGAGGGGCCGTAGTGGTGATTAAGCAAGCTATTGCCCAGAGTCGCAGAGTGTGACCCCGTGAGTCGAGTAGGCACCGGAGCGAGAATTGTCGACTCTGTGGAATTTTGAGCCCGAGACCCGCCGAGGAGGGGAATCGAACCCTGGTCCACAGCCGATCTCAGCTTCCGGGTCTGCCGTCTCTAACCACTGAGCCACGCTTCTCCTGTAGAACTCGGTGGTACTCCGGTGGTACTCCGGTAGTACACCTGTGGTACTTCTGTAGTACGCCTGTAGAACTCCTGTAATTCTCCTGTAGTACTCCTGTAGTATTGCTGTAGTACTCCTGTAGGACTCCTGTATTACTCCTGTAGTATTCCTGTATTACTCCTGTAGGACTCCAGTATTACTCATGTAGTATTCCTGTATTATTCCTGTAGGACTCATGGGGTACTCCTGTAGTACGCCTGTAAAATCCTGTGGTACTCCTGAAGAACTCAGAAAGGCTTTTGTGGAGGGGCCCCTATGAGCTCAGTGTGTTGTCAGTCTGTAATAGACACAACTGGGGCAGTTATGAGGGTGATGATTGGAGGGCCCAGTGCTTCTGAGGAGGAGCTGCTGGATTCGCCAGGGTCAATCCAGACTAAGGCTTGACTTGTGGATTCACTGAAGAGTAAAGTCCAGTCAGGTCTTCAGGATATCCACAATTACTACGTATGAAATGAATTCACATATGATTAATTTTAAATAAGATTATTTGCATATTTGATAGCCATCCTGAAAGTTTGACTGAAATATACTCAATGTCCATTTGACCACCCGGAGCACGTTTACGTTTTGGCTGTGCAGTCCATGTCACATGAGGGGCAGCACACGTCTCTGTGGCCCCTCCTGAGACCGAGGCTTCGTTTGAATCTGTTTGGCGCCCCCTGATCCACTACTGTACCCGTATAGAGTAGAGTTCACCTGCTTTAACTGGGCCCTCACCCCCATCCTCTTTCCGGTGTTCCATAATCCACCACCCCCCATGTGGCAGTGGACCCCCTATAGTTGTGCGCATGCGCACCAATGGTGCGCATGCGCATATTAATTTTCATGACGTTTCATGACGTCTCACTACCCCGCCCATCAGGGACTGTATCCCAGGTTTGTGGGCACATTTACGTAAGTGTGGGTGGGGCCAGTTCTACGTTGCCATGTGTAAACACTTCATTCATTGGCTCATCAACTGCTAGTCAGCGCGCTCTCTTTAGACGACAGCCGAACTTGTGAGCGTTGGAGCTGTGAGTGAGGCGCCGAGCGAGCGAGCGAGAGAGCAGGAAGGAAGGGTACCTGGGCACCGGGCTAGGGCAGCCAAGAGAGCGAATCACCAGGGGTAGCGTGTGGCCTGGGGTGGCGCGGGCGCCCCTATCCTCTTTCTTTACATTTGGTCCGCCGGGGAGAAGGCTCCAGTGTCGCCCCAATATGCAGCGCAGCGGCGGCTGCCCTGAGCGTGTGGCCTGGGGTGGCGCGGGCGTCCCTATCCTCACGCTGAGGAGAAGGCTCCAGTGTGTCCCAATCGGCATCCCCCGACCTGTGTCTCCTACTCGGGGGATGCCGCCGTCGTTCCAGTGTCAAAACTACCCTAATTTGCAAATATGGGACACATTTATAGCTAACTGATTCGATAATGGAGAGGGGGAACTTTTATGCTGGTGCCTGGGACTATATTCTGTCTGTCAGACCCTGTTCATCCATCTAAAAGCACAGTTTATTACAATAGCAACTCAAGTGAAATTTCGGATATCATACGAAATAATTGACTATTCTGGTGTTTGCAAAACACATTCAAACTAAGTAAATAAAGGTCTCAAGTTATATGGAAACTGGATTGTAACACCATGCAAGTGTACCAAACTTCTTCATAGAACCTAATCCTTTTTTAAGCATGCATGTGTTTGCAGTGGGAGCTGAGGTCACTACTGGACTCTAAACGTCACTGAAAGCCTTAATGCCCCAATGTGGCCTTTACTCTAAGACATATATTTCTGGTCTTGAAGGGATAATTCAATTGTTGTGTTACTCGCATTTGTATGGCACCAACCGCCATTTTTGTGACATCGTAGCGCATTCTCTATATGTCAATCACAGGACAAAACTGTTCAGTCACTGTTTAAAGGCTGAACAGTAGCACATATTCCATATGCACCTGGACCAAAGATACACACCTGAATAATTTGCAACACAAGAACCCTACATAAGTCTCGTTTGTGGCCACACAGCACCATGAAGGCTCGCACCAAACACTGCCAGCTAGCACTTATCACCCAGGTTCAAATAAGCCTTCTTGAAGTATCAGCCACATTTAGGGAACATGCAAAGCAGGTCCGCATGAAAAAAAGACACAGCAAAATACACAGCAAGCACAACGCGAAGCAATGCAACATCACTACAAGCAAGTAAGCAACTAAACACGTTGGGGCAGATTTACAAGACCCTTGCGCCACTTTCCCCATGTTAAAAGTGGTGCAAAAGTGGCGCATGGGGCTTGTAAATAAGCCCCGTTATATTTTCTTTACTATCACAGACCAAAGTGAGAGCCGCTGAACTGTCTCTGCTGTTGGTTGACCCGTCTCCCCCAGTCCACCCAGGTCAACTGACTTACGCCACACCAGCACACAGTAATGTTGTGACTCGTGCCCAGTTTCCAGATGTGTGCAGGGGTGTTGGGAACGCTCGGAGCCTCGCTCTCTGCGCCTGCATGTCTCATGTGTGACTGTATCCTTCATCCCTGGGACTCCTCACTCTCCCGTCCAGCGAGCGCCGGTGTTCCATAATCCACTGCCCCCCATGTGGCAGTGGACCCCCCATCGTTGTGTGCATGCGTACCAATGGTGCGCATGCGCATATTAATTTTCATGATGTCTCACTACCCCGCCCATCAGGGACTGTATCCCCTGTTTGTGCGCACATTTACGTAAGTGTGGGTGGGGCCAGTTCTACGTTGCCATGTGTAAACACTTCATTCATTGGCTCATCAACTGCTAGTCATCGCGCTCTCTTTAGACGACAGCCGAACTTGTGAGGGTTGGAGCTGTGAGTGAGGCGCCGAGCGAGCGGGAAGGGTACCTGGGCACCGGGCTAGGGCAGCCAAAAGAGCGAATCACCAGGGGCAGTGTGTGGCCTGGGGTGGCGCGGGCGTCCCTATCCTCTTTCTTTACATTTGGACCGCCGGGAAGAAGGCTCCAGTGTCGCCCCAATATGCAGCGTAGCGGCGGCTGCCCTGAGTGTGTGGCCTGGGGTGGCGCGGGCGTCTCTATCCTCACGCCGAGGAGAAGGCTCCAGTGTGTCCCAACCAGCATCCCCCGACCTGTACTCGGGGGATGCCGCCGTCGTTCCAGTGTCGCCCCAATATGCAGCGCAGCGGCGGCTGCCCTAAGCGTGTGGCCTGGGGTGGCGCGGGCGTCCCTATCCTCTTTCTTTACATTTGGTCCGCCGGGGAGAAGGCTCCAGTGTCGCCCCAATATGCAGCGCAGCAGCGGCTGCCCTGAGCGTGTGGCCTGGGGTGGCGCGGGCGTCCCTATCCTCACGCTGAGGAGAAGGCTCCAGTGTGTCCCCATCGGCATCCCCCGACCTGTGTCTCCTACTCGGGGGATGCCGCCGTCGTTCAATCTGCGGACTGCGCCTGGGGCGGGGGACCTGCTGTCCGACCCCGAAGCATGCCTGGCTCGAGGTGCGGGCGGAGCAGTGGTGGCTGCTCTGGAGGGCGATTTAAGGGTGGGGTGGGAGGCGCTACCGTGCACCCCCCTGTAAAGATGAGGCCCGCAATCGGAAGTATCAAGTTGTCAAGATTAATTAAAATAGACACGTTTTCTATTGTTTTACAAACTTAGCACACAACGTTACCGGTGTCGTGTTTTACCACATTAATAGACTAACACTGCATGTCCCACTATTGGAAATATAAATTATTCGTCTGCTAGACCCTTATACTTTAACTGATGCTTAAGCCCAGAGCATCTTTACAACTAAACAACGTCATTCTTAAAATTGTATAAAGTGTGCGTCATGTATACTTACTATTAACAGTTTGTTTGGTAATGCACGAACCCGTGCAGAAGAAGTCAGTGTGACCATTACACTGGAAAAAGAAGTCAGAGGTTTATTATGAAGGAAAGCCTTATCACCTGTTCGAGATCTAAAGGGCTGATCCCACAAACAAAATCCCCTTTTGTTGCACTACCCTACACAGCCACACACACTTTGATTCCATTACTGTGCAAACTGTACTATTGCAGCTTCCCTTTGCCGATCCAGCCATTCATTTTAAATATCAACTTTAAAAATACTGAATTTAGTGAACTACACGTTACTACCAAGCGGTAGCCGGTGACCTGCACGGACAGGTGTATGGTTGATATGAAGGTTGGAGTCCTGCAGCTCCCACCATAGCCATGGTACAGTCCCTTCCTCTCCAGGGCTCCAGGTCTGCAGATCCCATCGTGGCCCTGGTACAGTCCCTTCCTCTTCAGGGCCCAGGGCTGGAGAGTCCTGTGGCTCCCATCGTGGCCCTGGTACAGTCCCTTACTCTGCAGGACCCCAGGTCTGGAGAGTCCTGCAGCTCCCACAATTGCCCTGGTACAGTCCTTACCTCTGCAGAGCCCCCATGGCTGGAGAGTCCTGCAGCTCCCACCGTTGTCCTGCAACAGTCCCTGTCTCTGCAGGACCCCCAGGTCTGGAGTGTCCTGCAGCTCCCACCCACTCTACCGTCCTCACTCACTCTACCGCCCTGACTCACTCTATCTATCGCCCTCTCTATCTATCTATTGCCCTCCCTTACTCTATTGCCCTGCCTCTCTATCGCCCTCCCTTTCTATCTATCTCCCTCCCTCACTCTATTGCCCTCCCTTCATCTATTGCCCCCTCCCTCTCTATCTATTGCCTCCCCTTACTCTATCGCCCTCCCTTACTCTCTATCGCCCTCCCTCTATCTATCGCCCTCCCTCTATCTATCGCCCTCCCTCTATCTATCGCCCTCCCTCTATCTATCGATTGCCCTCCCTCTATCTATCTATTGCCCTCCCTCTATCTATCTATCGCCCTCCCTTACTCTATCGCCCTCCCTCTCTATCGCCCTACCTTACTCTATCGCCCTCCCTCTCTATCGCCCTCCCTTACTCTATCACCCTCCCTTACTCTATCGCCCTCCCTTACTCTATCGCCCTCCCTCTATCTATCGCCCTCCCTCTATCTATCGCCCTCCCTCTATCTATCGCCCTCCCTCTATCTATCTATCTATCACCCTCCCTCCCTCTATCTATCGCCCTCCCTCCCTCTATCTATCGCCCTCCCTCCCTCTATCTATCGCACTCCCTCTAACTATCGCACTCCCTCTATCTATCGCACTCCCTCTAACTATCGCACTCCCTCTATCTATCGCACTCCCTCTATCTATCGCACTCCCTCTATCTATCGCACTCCCTCTATCTATCGCACTCCCTCTAGCTATCGCCCTCCCTCTATCGCCCTCCCTCTATCTATCTATCGCCCTCCCTCTATCTATCGCCCTCTCTTACTCTATCGCCCTCCCTTACTCTATCGCCCTCCCTCTCTATCGCCCTCCCTTACTCTATCGCCCTCCCTTACTCTATCGCCCTCCCTTACTCTATCGCCCTCCCTTACTCTATCGCCCTCCCTTACTCTATCGCCCTCCCTTACTCTATAGCCCTCCCTCTATCTATCGCCCTCCCTCTATCTATCGCCCTCCCTCTATCTATCGCCCTCCCTCTATCTATCTATCGCCCTCCCTCTATCTATCGCCCTCCCTCTATCTATTGCCCTCCCTCTATCTATTGCCCTCCCTCTATAGCCCTCCCTCCCTCTATCTCTCGCACTCCCTCAATCTATTGCCCTCCCTCTATCTATCGCCCTCCCTTACTCTATCGCCCTCCCTCTCTATCGCCCTCCCTTACTCTATCGCCCTCCCTTACTCTATCGCCCTCCCTTACTCTATCGCCCTCCCTCTATCTATCGCCCTCCCTCTATCTATCGCCCTCCCTCTATCTATCGCCCTCCCTCTATCTATCTATCGCCCTCCCTCTCTATCTATCTGTCGCCCTCCCTTACTCTATCGCCCTCCCTCTCTATCTATCGCCCTCCCGTACTCTATTGCCCTCCCTCTCTATCTATCTGTCGCCCTCCCTTACTCTATCGCCCTCCCTCTCTATCTATCGCCCTCCCGTACTCTATTGCCCTCCCTCTCTATCTATCTATCGCCCTCCCTTACTCTATCACCCTCCCTTACTCTATCGCCCTCCCTTACTCTATCGCACTCCCTTACTCTATCGCCCTCCCTTACTCTATCGCCCTCCTTCCCGTTCTTATCTATCGCCCTCACTCTATTGCCTTCCCTCCCTCTATCTATCGCCCTCCCTCTTATCTATCGCCCTCCCTCTATCTATCGCCCTCCCTCTATCTATCGCCCTCCCTCTATCGCACTCTCTCTATCTATCGCACTACCTCTATCTATCGCACTCCCTCTATCGATCGCCCTCCCTCTATCTATCGCCCTCCCTCTATCTATCTATCGCCCTCCCTCTATCTATCGCCCTCCCTCTATCTATCGCCCTCCCTTACTCTATCGCCCTCCCTTACTCTATCGCCCTCCCTCTCTATCTATCGCCCTCCCTTACTCTATCGCCCTCCCTTACTCTATCGCCCTCCCTTACTCTATCGCCCTCCCTTACTCTATCGCCCTCCCTTACTCTATAGCCCTCCCTTACTCTATCGCCCTCCCTTACTCTATCGCCCTCCCTTACTCTATCGCCCTCCCTTACTCTATCACCCCCCTTACTCTATCGCCCTCCCTTACTCTATCGCCCTCCCTTACTCTATCACCCTCCCTTATTTTATCGCCCTCCCTTACTCTATCGCCCTCCCTCTATCTATCACCCTCCCTCTATCTATCGCCCTCCCTCTATCTATCTATCGCCCTCCCTCTATCTATCTATCGCCCTCCCTCTATCTATCTATCGCCCTCCCTCTATCTATCTATCGCCCTCCCTCTATCGCCCTCCCTCTATCTATCACCCTCCCTCTATCTATCTATCGCCCTCCCTCTATCTAGCTATCGCCCTCCCTCTCTCTATCTATCGCCCTCCCTCTCTCTATCTATCGCACTCCCTCTTGGTCTCTATCTATTGCACTCCCTCTTGGTCTCTCTATCTATCGCACTCACTCTATCTATGGCTCTCCCTCTATCTATCGCACTCCCTCTATCTATCGCACTCCCTCTATCTATCGCACTCCCTCTATCGCACTCCCTCTATCTATCGCACTCCCTCTATCTATCGCACTCCCTCTATCGCCCTCCTTCACTCTATCTATTGCCCTCCCTCTCTATCTATCTATCGCCCTCCCTTACTCTATTGCCCTCCCTTACTCTATTGCCCTCCCGCTCTATCTATCTATCGCCCTCCCTTACTCTATCGCCCTCCCTTACTCTATCGCCCTCCCTTACTCTATCGCCCTCCTTCCCTTTCTTATCATCGCCCTCACTCTATCGCCTTCCCTCCCTCTATCTATCGCCCTCCTTCTATCTATCGCCCTCCCTCTATTTATCGCCCTGTTCTCTTCTCTTCTCACGTGCTGATCTGCTGCTCTCTTCCACCCTGCCTCCTTCTCTAACTCCCTGTTCTCTTGTCTTCTCACGTGCTGAACTGCTGCTCTCTTCCACCCCGCCTCCTTCTCTAACTCCCTGTTCTCTTCTCACGTGCTGATCTGCTGCTCTCTTCCACCCCACCTCCTTCTTTAACTCCCTGTTCTTTTACTGTGCTGATCTGCTGTTCTTTCACCCCGCCTCCTTCTCTAACTCCCTGTTCTCTCACACACAACCACACCACACACAACCAAACCACACGTGCAACCAGACCCAACCACACACATGTTTATAAGCATTTTATCTTCTTTATTTCTCAACTCACTAATGCAAATGAAAACCTGTATAGCAGTGTCCAACTGCAGTTTTCATAATTGTAGCCAAGAAGTATCTAAACCTACCAGAATGGCAACAACTGCTGCTTAGCCTACGAATTCCTTGACCACCCAACATTGGTTCTTGGATTATGCCTGCCATTATTATAAAACTGTTAACACATTTTTGGACACCATGTAACTTGCCTTATCTGCATACTCTCTGCTAATTTTATGTTATCAATTTGCAGGATTATGGCGGTATGCAGAGACCTGGAATTGTTGTCGACTACCAGAAAAGTCTGGTATTTGGTGGGCCTGCTGGAAGGTGGATGAAAAGAAAGATTATGCAATCGCTTAATAAACCCATTGGAGGCGCGTTTGTCGGCAAAAAACCTAAAATGAGAAAACCTGGATCAAATGGCAATGCGGTCAAAAAAGGTATGTTTCTAGATAGACAGCTTCTGTTTTTTAGGTTTCGCCTGGCGATCCGCTGCATAGCAGTGTTCGCACAGGCGAAAACTTTTGTTTAGCAGTATGGGTGCTTTGTCCCGCCTGCTCTTCCATTGGCTAGCTCCATAAATGGAGGCTAGCCATTGGAAGGGACATCTGTCTGTTATTGCCCTCCTTCTATCTATCGCCCTCCTATTTATCTATCACCTTCCCTCTATCTATCTATCGCCCTCCCTCTATCTATCTATCGCCCTCCCTCTATCTATCTATCGCCCTCCCTCTATCTATCTATCGCCCTCCCTCTATCTATCGCCCTCTATCTATCGCCCTCTATCTATCTATCGCCCTCCCTCTATCTATCGCCCTCCCTCCCTCTATCTCTCGCACTCCCTCAATCTATCTATCGCACTCCCTCAATCTATCGCACTCCCTCTATGTATCGCACTCCCTCTATCTATCTATCGCTATCTATCTATCGCACTCCCTCTATCTATCGCACTCCCTCTATCTATCGCACTCCCTATGTCGTACTCGCGGCAACGCGAACTACGTTTCCCGGCATGCTCGGGGGTTTGACTCCAATTCCCATGATCCTCCACAACGCGCCGCATTCTCGCGAGAATCCCATTTAAGAGAATGGCGGTCGGAGGATCAGCGTCGGGAATTCCGGTCCTGGTGTGAGTTTCTGCCTTGCCCTGTGTTCAAGTCTGGTAAGGGTGCTTGCACCACTGCAGTCTGGCAGCGCTTAGTAGCGAGTTGGTTGTAGACTCGTTTTTTTTGGACTTCTGACTTTTGTTGCGAGCTTCTGGGTAATCAGTCATTGCCTGGGAAGTTGTTGGTAACTTGAACTCCTGTTACCCCATCATTGCATGGTATTGGGGAATATCGTGGATTTGACTCGGTTGGTAAACCGGCCAACGGAGCTGGTGTGGAATTTAGCTCTATCAGACTTTAGATAGCCTTTCTGGTTTCATTGAACCTTGCATAAAGTTCTGGATTAATATTTGCTTTATCAGCTAAGAAGTATTAGCTGTGATTGGGGACTCTTCGAGCCCTGAGGAGTATTGTGGAGTTCGTATCACATGTGGGAAGGCTACTTTCTATTATATTTGTTTTGGCATTTAACTGTGTATTGAATCTTCTATTAACAGGGGTACTGGAGGTGTGGCTACACTCTTCCCCTGTGATGTTTATTGGATTCAATGATTGGGTATGTTTCAAGATAATGTAAATATTGTGTGGTATATGAACCTTCATTCTGGTTGCCAGAGATTACATTGATTTTTGTCTCTTTGATTAGTTATGCCAACAAGACCTCTACGTAACCTCTACACATCCGCAAGATCCTCTTATTTTCTTTTACAGGTATAGGTTTTGACAGACACTTTCTATGTGTATACAGTGTGTGCTCAGTACTGTACAGAACCTTATCTTATGCTTGTGTTTGTTCCTGTCTTTCAGATCTCCCTCCCTGCTGTCCCCTTCCTTTCCTTCCCTGGTCTTTACTATTTTTCCCCTCGCTTAATCCGGTCAACGTTCTGTGCCATCAAGGCTATTCAGACATTAGCTAGATTTAGAGGTGGGCTTACCATTCGACAAACCGATCCTGAGGACTATAAACACAACAGAATTCCCGACTCACGTATTCTAGTCCTCCTGGTCGGGTTGTACCGGTATGGCCACCTTGGAGGATGTGATAGAGGCTCTAGGGGCATTGCAGTTAGAGGTGGCTGCATCTAGGCTAGAGACTGCCGACTTAAGGGCACGTGTGGATGTTGTACAATGCAATCCGTTTGATGTTGGGGGCCCGGCGCAACCTCAGCCGGTGGTGGTGGAAATACCTGTGTCAGTGCCGTTAGCTTCACCAGAGCGTTTTTCTGGGGATTCCGATAAGGTACAGGTATTTCTCACACAGATAGCGCTGCATTATTCATGTAAACCTAGGTCTTTCCCCACAAACCAAACTAAGGTAGCTTTCCTGATCTCTTACCTAGCGGGCACAGCTGCACAGTGGGCGGTCCCATTAGTTAACCGCAATGATCCGTTATTACATGATTGGGAGGCTTTCAGAACAGAATTCCTAAGGGTGTTTGATAGAAGGGCTGATTCATACACAGCGGACAGGGAATTGCTTGAATTAAGGCAAGGAAAGAAGGATCTAGTTACCTACTTAACTGCATTCAGGCGCTTAGTCACAGAGACCACTTGGCCTGAAAATAAACAAGCGTCTATATTCCATCAAGGCTTAAGTGATGAGCTTAAAGATGTGATCGCGCAAATAGATCCACAGCCTACCACTTGCGAGGGCCTGATTAATTTGGCCTTACGCCTAGACCATCGTTTGGGTGAGCGTAAGGGGGACAATAGGAGGAAACCTGGTGTAGATCCACATGTCACCAAGGAAGGGAATCCCACTCCCTCAGCAGAGCCTATGGAGATAGGGGCCGTGAGGTCGGCTCTGACGCCTGCTGAAAGAGAATCTCGGCGTAAACAGGGTCTCTGTTTATACTGTGGGAAAAAGGGCCACTTTGTGAGAGAATGCCCGGTGAAACCAATAGATTTCGTCCCTTCTTTGAGTGGCAGAACCAGCCCGGTGACGACTCATCTCTTTATGTCCATAGTGTTAATGCTGGCAGGTAAAGCAGTCAGTACGGCTGCTATGGTGGACTCGGGGGCAACGGGCATGTTTATTGATTTACAGGAGGCCCAACGTATGGGTATACCTTTGGTACAAAAAGTAAGTCCTGAAGACGTTTATGCTGTGGATGGGAGGAAGCTTAACATGGGTCCCATTGGTTATGAAACTGAGGAAATTGAGGTGATCTTGGAAGATGCACATTCAGAGTTCCTAACTTTTGGGGTTATTAGGGCTCCTCAATACGGTATTATATTTGGGTTACCATGGCTAGAAAAACATAATCCTAGCATTAATTGGGACACCAGAACTGTGAAGATGGGGTCCGACTACTGTCTGCAACATTGCTTTCAGGGCACAATGAAACCTGCTCGAGACTTGTCGGGAGGGTCTTGTATAGCTACGGCTGCAGAGAAAAGTGTGCAAATACCGGCGGCCTACAGGTCATTTGACCAGGTGTTCAATGAAGAGCAGGCAGAGGAGCTACCTCCGCATAGGCAGTATGACTGTCAGATTGATTTGGTCCCGGGAGCTTCTATAACATGTGGGCGGATTTATGCATTAACAGAACCCGAAAACCAACACTTGCGTGAATATCTGGACAAATTGTTGGATTTGGGTTTTATCCGTCCCTCCAAATCCCCTGCCGCCTCTCCACTGTTTTTCATTCCGAAAGCTAATGGTGAGCTGCGCGCATGTGTGGACTTTCGCGCATTGAACGCCATTACCATTAAAAATAGGTATCCCCTACCCTTGATCAGTGTTCTGTTAGAACAGGTTAAAAAGGCCAAGGTTTTCACAAAACTGAACTTGAAGGGGGCATACCATCTGGTGCGTATGCGCAGGGGGGATGAGTGGAAAACGGCATTCAAGACCAGATACGGACTTTTCGAGTACCGAGTGATGCCGTTTGGTCTCTGCAACGCCCCTGCGGCATTTCAGTACTTTCTTAATGATGTTTTCCGTGACATTCTAGACCGATATGTGATTGTCTATATCGACGATATCCTGGTCTACTCCGAAACAGAGGAATTGCACCTTCAACATGTGGCCAGTGTACTTGCTATCTTGCAGGAAAATCATCTGTACTGTAAGATAAGTAAGTGCGGTTTCCATGTTCATGTTGTGGAGTTTCTGGGGGTAATGTTGAGTCCGGAAGGCCAGGAGATGGCTGGGAGAAAAGTTGATGCAGTCAGGAACTGGCCTGTTCCGATCAATGTCCGAGATGTGCAGTGCTTCATAGGCTTTGCCAACTTCTATAGGCGCTTCATAAATCAATTCTCTCGAGTGGTAGGGCCTATTACTCAGCTGCTCAGGAAAGGGAAACGCTTTGTGTGGTCTGGAGAAGCGCAGTCTGCTTTTATGGCCCTCAAAGAAGCATTTGTAACGGCCCCTGTGTTGTCTCAGAATGTTTTTCAGAATATCTTTATTCGACTTTTTTACAAGTCATACAAAGAACAAACAAATAAAAACAATTACATTTACATACAATACATACAATACTTCTATCTACATTTTCCTAGAGAAAAACCAACTAGGCATTTAAAGTTAAAAAAGTTATATACATAGTTAAAAAAAGTTTTACATTTCGGGTGAAGAGTGCATAATAAAAAGCCATTGATTTTAAGGCAAGATTTGGCCCTGTGTTGTCTCATCCTGACCCAGAAAAACCTTATGTCGTAGAGGCGGATGCTTCAGAGGTGGCAATTGGGGCGATTCTATCCCAGCGGCATACGGACACGGGGCAGTTACACCCGGTGGCATTCATGTCACGTAAGTTGAATCAGGCGGAACTGAATTATCACATTGCGGAAAAGGAGCTGCTGGCTATACGCGACTCCTTCCAAGAATGGCGACACTTCCTCATGGGTGCCCGTCATGTGGTTACTGTCTATTCCGATCATAGGAATCTACAGTTCATGTCTGCTGCCCGACATCTATCACCTCGACAACTCAGGTGGATGATGTTTTTCTCTGGATTCAACTTCATAATTACGTTTCGACCTGGAGCCGAAAACAGAAAGGCGGATGCACTCACTCGCCAGTCAACATGCACTCCTTGTGTGGAGAAACCTGAGGTGAGCATCGTGGCCCCGGACCGAGTGGTGTGTGTATTGCAGCCCGGTACCTTCTTGAGAGACGTGAGGAAAGGGGTAGATACCTTTGTCTGGAGGACTTGGCTGGGTAGTCACCCAGAATGGAGGTTGCATGGAGGCCTGCAAATATTCCATTACAGGCTCCTGGTGCCTACCATGGCTTTGAGAAAACAAGTATACATATGGTGTCATGAGTCGCCTAGTGCGGGACATCTTGGTGTGGCAAAGACTCTGGAGCGTGTATTGAGACAGTTCTGGTGGCCCTCGGTGAGGCCTGATGTGGGGAATTGGGTTGCTGCATGTGATCAATGCGCAAAAATGAAATCGGACTATGGTTGTCCACAGGGGTTGTTGCAGCCTCTCCCTACTCCGTCAATACCCTGGGATCGGATATCGGTGGACTTCATCGTAGGTCTCCCTGTTAACAAGGGTTGCACTGCTATTATGGTGGTGGTCGATTATCTGTCCAAGATGGGACATTTTGTGGCCTGTAAGCAAGTACCATCAGCGGGTCAATTGGCGGCGCTGATGATGGTCAATATTGTGAGGTTACATGGTCTGCCGAGCGTCATTGTGTCCAACAGAGGGGCACAGTTCACGGCACCGTTATGGAGGAAATGGTGCTCTTCGTTACACATAGACTCTGCCCTTTCCACCAGCTTCCACCCACAAACAGATGGCCAAACTGAACGCTTAAATCAGACGCTTAAGCAATATTTGCGATGCTATGTGGATAATGACAAAGAGAACTGGGTAGACTATTTATGGCTGGCAGAGGTGGCTTACAACAATGCCACACATAGATCCTCCAAGAACACTCCGTTCTATTGTGTATATGGCAGACACCCTCGTTTTCTACCCTTTGTTCAGCCGACAACTGACTCCTTACTCCCAGGGGTGGCTCAAAGGGTGGCTCATATCAAGGAGACATTGGTTAAGGCACAAGAACAGCTGCAAGCTGTGAAACTCAGGTATAAAGCGGTTGCAGATCAACACCGAAGGCAAAGTCCATTGTACTGTGTGGGAGATGAGGTGTGGCTGTCCACTAGGAACATGCGTTTCAGGAAACACAGTGTGTTCAACCCCCGGTTCATTGGGCCATATAAAATACAGAAGCGCATCAACCCGGTGGCGGTGAAGCTAAAACTCCCTCCTCATCTCCGCATTCATCCTGTGTTCCATGTCTCGTTGTTGAAGCCTTCCCGTTCCAAGGGCAATCCTCGCCCATCCCCAGTGCTGGTGCAGGGTGAGCTGGAGTACATGGTTCGGCGAATACTGGACTCCAGATATCGGAGAAGGAAGTTGTGGTACTTGGTGTCATGGAAGGGGTACGGGCCGGAAGAGAACTCTTGGGAGCCTGCTTTGGGAATACAAGCCCCCAGGTTGGTATCTGCTTTTCACCGGAGATGTCCAGCGAAGCCTGGCCCGTGACCCCGCTGAGGGGAGAGGGATGTACTGTCGTACTCGCGGCAACGCGAACTATGTTTCCCGGCATGCTCAGGGGTTTGACTCCAATTCCCATGATCCTCCACGACGTGCCGCATTCTCGCGAGAATCCCATTTAAGAGAATGGCGGTCGGAGGATCAGCGTCGGGAATTCCGGTCCTGGTGTGAGTTTCTGCCTTGCCCTGTGCTCCAGTCCGGTAAGGGTGCTTGCACCACTGCAGTCTGGCAGCGCTTAGTAGCGAGTTGGTTGGAGACTCGTTTTTTTTTGGACTTCTGAATTTTGTTGCGAGCTTCTGGGTAATCAGTCATTGCCTGGGAAGTTGTTGGTAACTTGAACTCCTGTTACCCCATCATTGCATGGTATTGGGGAATATCGTGGATTTGACTCGGTTGGTAAACCGGCCAACAGAGCTGGTGTGGAATTTAGCGCTATCAGACTTTAGATAGCCTTTCTGGTTTCATTGAACCTTGCTTAAAGTTCTGGATTAATATTTGCTTGATCAGCAAAGAAGTATTAGCTGTGATTGGGGACTCTTCGAGCCCTGAGGAGTATTGTGGAGTTCGTATCACATGTAGGAAAGCTACTTTCTATTATATTTGTTTTGGCATTTAACTGTGTATTGAATCTTCTATTAACAGGGGTACTGGAGGTGTGGCTACACTCTTCCCCTGTGATGTTTATTGGATTCAATGATTGGGTATGTTTCAAGATAATGTAAATATTGTGTGGTATATGAACCTTCATTCTGGTTGCCAGAGATTACATTGATTTTTGTCTCTTTGATTAGTTATGCCACCAAGACCTCTACGTAACCTCTACACATCCACAAGATCCTCTTATTTTCTTTTACAGGTATAGGTTTTGACAGACACTTTCTATGTGTATACAGTGTGTGCTCAGTACTGTACAGAACCTTATCTTATGCTTGTGTTTGTTCCTGTCTTTCAGATCTCCCTCCCTGCTGTCCCCTTCCTTTCCTTCCCTGGTCTTTACTATTTTTCCCCTCGCTTAATCCGGTCAATGTTCTGTGCCATCAAGGCTATTCAGACATTGGCTAGATTTAGAGGTGGGCTTACCATTCGACAAACCGATCCTGAGGACTATAAACACAACACCCTATATCTATCGCACTCCCTCTATCGCACTCCTTCTATCTATCGCACTCCCTCTATCTATCTATCGCCCTCCCTCTATCTATCTATCGCACTCCCTCTATCTATCGCACTCCCTCTATCTATCGCACTCCCTCTATCTATCGCACTCCCTCTATCTATCGCCCTCCCTCTATCTATCTATCGCCCTCCCTCTATCTATCTATCGCCCTCCCTCTATCTATCGCCCTCCCTCTCTCTATCTATAGCCCTCCCTCTCTCTATCGCCCTCCCTCTCTCGATCTATCGCACTCCCTCTCTCTATCTATCGCACTCCCTCTTAGTCTCTCTATCTATCGCACTCCCTCTATCGCACTCCCTCTATCTATCGCACTCCCTCTATCGCCCTCCCTCTCTATCTATCTATCGCCCTCCCTCTCTATCTATCGCCCTCCCTCTATCCATCTATCTATCTATCTATCTATCTATCTATCTATCTATCTATCTATCTATCTATCTATCTATCTATCTATCTATCTATCAATCGCCCAGCCTTACTCTATTGCCCTCCCTTACTCTATTGCCCTCCCTTACTCTATTGCCCTCCCTTACTCTATTGCCCTCCCTTACTCTATTGCCCTCCCTTACTCTATCGCCCTCCCTTACTCTATCGCCCTCCCTTACTCTATCGCCCTCCCTTACTCTATCGCCCTCCCTTACTCTAGCGCCCTCCCTTCCTCTCTAGCGCCCTCCCTTCCTCTCTATCGCCCCTCCCTTCCTCTCTATCGCCCCTCCCTTCCTCTCTATCGCCCTCCCTTCCTCTCTATCGCCCTCCCTTCCTCTCTATCGCCCTCCCTTCCTCTCTATCGCCCTCCCTTCCTCTCTATCGCCCTCCCTTCCTCTATCGCCCTCCTTCCCTTTCTTATCTATCGCCCTCACTCTATCGCCTTCCCTCCCTCTATCTATCGCCCTCCCTCTATCTATCGCCCTCCCTCTATTTATCGCCCTGTTCTCTTCTTACGTGCTGATCTGCTGCTCTCTTCCACCATGCCTCCTTCTCTAACTCCCTGTTCTCTTGTCTTCTCACGTGCTGAACTGCTGCTCTCTTCCACCCCGCCTCCTTCTCTAACTCCCTGTTCTCTTCTCTTCTCACGTGCTGATCTGATGCTCTCTTCCATCCCACCTCCTTTAACTCCCTGTTCTTTTACTGTGCTGATCTGCTGTTCTTTCACCCCGCCTCCTTCTCTAACTCCCTGTTCTCTCACGCACAACCACACCACACCACACACAACCAAACCACACGCACAACCAGACCCAACCACACACATGTTTATAAGCATTTTATCTTCTTTATTTCTCAACTCAATAATGCAAATGAAAACCTGTACATCAGTGTCCTTACTGCAGTTTTCATAATTGTAGCCAAGAAGTATCTACACCTACCAGAATGGCAACAACTGCTGCTTAGCCTACGAATTCCTTGACCACCCAACATTGGTTCTTGGATTATGCCTGCCATTATTATAAAACTGTTAACACATTTTTGCACACCATGTAACTTGCCTTATCTGCATACTCTCTGCTAATTTTATGTTATCAATTTGCAGGATTATGGCGGTATGCAGAGACCTGGAATTGTTGTCGATTACCAGACAAGTCTGGTATTTGATGGGCCTGCTGGAAGATGGATGAAAAGAAAGATGATGCAATCGCTTAATAAACCTGTTGGAGGGGCGTTTGTCGGCAAAAAACCTAAATTGAGAAAACCTGGATCAAATGGCAATGCGGTCAAAAAAGGTATGTTTCTAGATAAACAGCTTCTGTTTTTTAGGTTTCGCCTGGCGATCCGCTGCATAGCAGTGTTCGCGCAGGCGAAAACTTTTGTTTAGCAGTATGGGTGCTTTGTCCCGCCTGCTCTTCCATTGGCTAGCTCCATAAATGGAGGCTAGCCATTGGAAGGGACATCTGTCTGTTATTGCCCGAGCAGATTCGTGGGCATTCCTGTGATTTTTTTTTCTCTCTCCGCCCCTTTTTTGCCGTCACAAAGAGGTGGGCCCATTGTGGGTGTTTTTTTTTCGACGGATGTTTGCGGCCGCAATTTTTTTCATGGAGCTCGGCGTGTGGGATGATTCGAGGTGGGTGACTGTTGAATGTCCCGGGTTTACCCCATGAAACGTGGAGCTCTCTAGAGATTGGCTCGTAAGGGAGAATGCGGTTCCAAGTCTAGCCGGTGCCGTTCAGCCGCCGCTGTGTGGCTGGCACCAGAGGGTAGGTCCAACGACAGGGTATGTGGGGTCCGGTTAAACAGTTTTCGTTTAGCTGGCACCGATGGATGAGGCGCACAGCCTGGGATGATGATGGGCTGGGTAGACCGGGTGTGTGCGCTGCTGTACGGAATTTGGTTAAAACCGACTCTCAACGACAATACACCTCCGAATGAAAATCAGGTGACCCGGTTTAAACCGAGTGTCACTGATTTTCATAGCTGACGTGGGGGGAGAGGAGCTGTTGTGGTCTGCCGTCTGTTTAATTGCGGCCGGCCGCACCAGAGTACTTCACGGTCTTTAAAAAGACCATTCACTTAATGAGGCTTTGTTGTTCTGTTGCCCCTTCTCAGAGTCCCTGGGGGCTCTGTTGAGCCTCAGAGTGTGTGCAGGCGAGAGGAACAGCCGCCTCCACAGAGAGAACGCGGTCGGGCGCCCCTCCCCTCACTGCCCCATAATCTCTTCCATTAATATGAAAGAGCAGTGAAGTCCTGTCCTTTGAAGTTGGCCGAACACCCCGATGGAGTGGAGACTCCCCTCCCCAGGAGCCGGCGCCTGGGCAGCCGAGGCATGCAGGGCGTCACTGTGGACACCAACACCAGCTCTGTGGCGGAGAAAGCAGCGCTCGGGGATATGGGAGACGGAGAGCAGAGCGTGGGAAATTGGAGCGAGGGCACTCTGGCGTCTGTGGAGGAAGAGGTGGAAACCCAGCGCGCACAAGAAAGGTGTAAGCAAAAGGAAACCCAAAGTCCTGAAAAAGCCTGTGGCAGAGGCGGAGCCAAGCATGGGCTGACTGCTGTGACTTAGAAGGATTTTGCAGGAAAAGAGTGCCCCCCCACTTGTTTTTTAGAAAAAGCTCTTAGTTATAAGCAACACATCCACTGGGGTTAGAGGTGTTCGGTATATTTATTTGTACCTTGAATTCACCAATTATTTAAAAAGTTCGGAATTTTACATGTCAGACAAAGAACACCACAAATATGACATATACATGTACCAGTTTAAACATAATGTTTAACACAAAAGAAAGAAACAAATCATCAAGTACATACACTGTACACAACAAAGCATTAACGTCTGTATTCAGACTATTCCACAAGAAAAATCACAATAACCAGTAGTGAAAAATTATTTGAACAGTAATGGACAAAATCACAAATGAAAGGAGATATCACGACACATGAATTGTACCAATCGTTGCACAACACTAGTTTTTGGTCGTGTTAGTTATTTATTATGGGTGCTTGTTATTTTTATCCCCTTTCTTGCCGACACGTTTCGAACTTCATACATCAGTTACGAGTTCTCTTCAGGGCCTTGTCATTACTTTCTGCCTGTGTGTAAAGTAGAAGAGAAACACTATTTTAAGTGTCAATTCTATAGCCTCATCTCCTAAGACCACTTTGGATCTTGTGCATTTAGAAATAATTTACCTGAGTGGTAGCCGGGTTTATCCTATGTCTTGTTCTGGGTAATGGGAACTGCAGTCTACAAGACGTTAAGAAATCAATTTAGAGTTTAATGACCAATTCTTTATGCAGGTCAAAGGTACGGCCATGGGCTGTCCATATGCGCCGGAGATGGCCATACTCTACATGGCGGAGTATGAGAATAGATTCATCTACTCTGACAATCCCTACAACAAACACATCAAACAATGGTGGAGATACATCGACGACGTGTGGCTCCTGTGGCAGGGGAGCCACACCGAGTTGACTGCCTTCCACTTGTGGATCAATGAGAGACACCGTGATATTAAGTTTTCACTGGAGTCCAGCAACCAAAAAATGACATTTCTAGACCTAGAAATAACATGCATAGATGGACACCTGAAATCTACTCTTTTCCGAAAAAAGACGGACAAAAATACCATCCTTCACCACCGAAGTGCTCATCCAAGAAGCCTGAGGGACAACTTGCCCTACGGGCAACTACTTCGTATTCGAAGAAATTGCTTGGAATTGGCTGAATATGATAAACATGCGACCAGGTTTTGTGAACAAAATGAAGAATAGAGGGTACCCTAAGAAACTGCTTAGCAATTCAAAGAAGAGGGCACACCATACTCCTAGGGAGTGCTTACTCGAGCGAACAGCAAAACCAGAAATGGACCGGCTGGTATGTGTGTCAACCTTCGGGCCAGACACACATAGAGTAAGACAAATGGTACTGAAGAATTGGCATCTACTAGAGGAACTTGAATGTCCGTTCCCGCGACCGTTATTTGCCTATAAGAAAAACAAGAGCATTGGCCAAAGTGTAATCAGGGCGGATGTATTGACCCCCAAGCCCAAAAGTGATCTTATTTCGATATGGGGCCTAAAGCCAATAAATAGTAGGGCACCACAGATGTGGAAACTGTATATCATGTGAATCCACAATCGAAGGGTCTGAATTTGAACATAGGGGAATCAAATGTCAAAACAATGGATTCTCTAATTGCAAGACACGTAATGTGGTATATGCAATCACTTGTGCCTGCCAAAAACTATATATAAGAAAAACGACACAACAGGTCAATAGTTGCATCACCCAACACAGGTCACGAATCAAATCAAAAAGAAGGTGGTAAGTGCTCCTATGGTCCAACACTTTCTTGATTCAGACCATAGTGAAATGGATTTCAAGTGGACCGTACTGTGCACAGTAGTGCCATCAGGAAATAAGGGCCCGATTGACATTGAGGACACCCTGCTAAGAAAAGAGGCATACCTGATCCTTAAATTTAATAGCGCACAAAACGGATTGAACACTCTGTCCGCGGTGTCTAGACTATAAACAAAGGTTGTATGGGACTCCACGGGGGCTTGACAGTCCCCCCTTGATTGAAGGGTGTAAGAGGGGGACAAGCGACTGGAGCACCTTAACTCCTGAAACTTGTGGGCCATCAAATTAGTACGCGCGTATTTAGAACTACAATCCCCAGAAAACCCACGGTCATGTGACCGCATTTAGTCTCTAGGCAACCCGACCGCCGCCCTCGACATTGAATCATTTGGGAAGCGAACCGCTTTGTGAAAGGTGAGCGGAGGGTCTGAGTGCTTACACTAAAATGGGTTGTCCAATTCAGCAACTAAAACAGAAACCGATCTTTTCTAACAGCGCATGAGATCGGAGGGTGATTGAGAGTTATCACGCGGTACTTCTGAATAGCAACGAAGAACCGAAAAACTGTGTGGCATAAAGTGAGCCGCTCCCGAAGCCCGCGGGGCATCTTACGAGGTAAGGGTAGCCCTTTTACCTAATGTTTCGGCTTTTGAAAAGGATTCAAACTTGCTGGTATTGATTTCCTCCTCGCCCTCCCCCCAGGTCACTGAAGCTTCACCGCGCCATAGGGAGATGCCCCTCCGTACCCCCAAAACTAAACTAAAGGTATGTCCTGCAATGTTCTTGACTGATGTGACTGTAGGGCTATCACTGAAACTTGACTCTAAATTGATTTCTTAACGTCTTGTAGACTGCAGTTCCCATTACCCAGAACAAGACCTAGGATAAACCCGGCTACCACTCAGGTAAATTATTTCTAAATGCACAAGATCCAAAGTGGTCTTAGGAGATGAGGCTATAGAATTGACACTTAAATAGTGTTTCTCTTCTACTTTACACACAGGCAGATAGTAATGACAAGGCCCTGAAGAGAACTCGTAACTGATGTATGAAGTTCGAAACGCGTCGGCAAGAAAGGGGATAAAAATAACAAGCACCCATAATAAATAACTAACACGACCAAAAACTAGTGTTGTGCAACGATTGGTACAATTCATGTGTCGGTATATCTCCTTTCATTTGTGATTTTGTCCATTACTGTTCAAATAATTTTTCACTACTGGTTATTGTGATTTTTCTTGTGGAATAGTCTGAATACAGACGTTAATGCTTTGTTGTGTACAGTGTATGTACTTGATGATTTGTTTCTTTCTTTTGTGTTAAACATTATGTTCAAACTGGTACATGTATATGTCATATTTGTGGTGTTCTTTGTCTGACATGTAAAATTCCGAACTTTTTAAATAATTGGTGAATTCAAGGTACAAATAAATATACCGAACACCTCTAACCCCAGTGGATGTGTTGCTTATAACTAAGAGCTTTTTCTAAAAAACAAGTGGGGGGGCACTCTTTTCCTGCAAAATTGTAATTAAGGTCCAGCCTTCCCCACTATCTAAGGACCTTACTCCTTCATATTAATAAAGTGACTTAGAAGGAGACATTCACCCTTTCTCTGCCCACACTTCCTGTGATTCAGAGCTACACACTGCTCCTGGCATAAACAAGTCCACCTATCTGGTGTGTGATGCTTCTGATGCCTTCCTGTGCACATGGGCACCCGGATTGATGTCCTTCATGAGTAGGATTAACCCTCTTATAGAGGTGCGAAAAAGTGCCAGTACTAACTGGTGATATGCATGAATATTTGTATATTAAACGCTCTTCCATTAATAAAAATCTCACCTGTGCACACCATATGTGTACTTCATGTGGACACCTCTAATTGCTGATCTCCACTTCCAATCTTTAGAATCAGTGGGTCTGAAGCGGTTTTACCATCCAAGTATTGCTCAATGTGAAACGGGGGCAGCTTTAGACATCACTAGCTCTCCCACAGTCCAATCTACCTATTCTCTGACTGTTTATCGGCAGGTCTGTGGCAATCATCTTATCAGATACTCCAATTGTTGAGAAGAAAGCAGGGGTGGCTGTTGAACTTTGGAAGTGGTGGGCATAGCCTTAGAGTGTGTGCAGGCGAGAGGAACAGCCGCCTCCACAGAGAGAACTCGAGCTCCCCTCCCCTCGCTTCCCCATATTCTCTTCCATTAATAAAAATATCACCTGCAGTAACGTGCTGTTGCGATGCACGGTAGATTGCAGGGTTCGGCCTCCCCCCTACTCCCCCTATCTCCCCCCTCACCCTCCCCCCCCTCCCTCCGGGGAGTTACTTTGGCAGCTGCACCAGGGAGCTTGAAGACACCTATTGGGCTCATACGGGATTCAGTCCCCCCCCCCCTCCCACTTCCTCCCCCCCTCCTAGTGTGTCAGCCCGGGCTGAGCAGCCTCCAGGGCAGACACGTTTTTGATCTGCCAGCCGCACCGGAGTACTTCACAGGTCTTTAAGACCATTGACTTGTTAATGAGGCTTTGTCCGCAGCCTCCAGTGACTTTCCACAAGAGGTGGCTGGGGGCGTGCCAAAGCCCTCATTCATCAGGATGTGTCAGTGTCCATGTGATTGTGCTCTGTGCAGATGTCTCTCGTTTTGGAGGTCGGCTCGCATTTCCATCACAGCTCGGAAGGAAGGATTGAAAGA
The DNA here is from genome assembly GCF_964263255.1 of Lissotriton vulgaris. Lineage (NCBI taxonomy): Eukaryota > Metazoa > Chordata > Amphibia > Caudata > Salamandridae > Lissotriton > Lissotriton vulgaris. The sequence continues at coordinate 101,353,929 of NC_141695.1, forward strand.
GAATAGGAGGGGAGGGGGGCTGTAGGGGAGGAAACTGGGGTTGAGGGAGATGCATGTGTCTGTGAGAAAGTGGGTGCATTCTGTGACATCACTCTACACTCGGCACTGTGACTTCTCATTTATTTCAGTGACTTCATCGCTCACTCTGTCTCCTTTAAGGTGATTTATTTTCTCTTGCATTCATTCATTCATTCTTTCTTTTTCTTCCTTTAACCTTCTTTATTTCTTTCCCTATTCTTTCCTTCTTTCTATCGCCTGCTTTCGCTCACCCTTGCTTCCTTTCTCTTCTCGTGTTTCCGTTACTCTTTCTCTGTCTCCCTTTGATCGCAGGGCGTCACTGTGGACACCAACACCAGCTCTGTGGCGGAGAAAGCAGCGCTCGGGGATATGGGAGACGGAGAGCAGAGCGTGGGAAATTGGAGCGAGGGCACTCTGGCGTCTGTGGAGGAAGAGGTGGAAACCCAGCGCGCACAAGAAAGGTGTAAGCAAAAGGAAACCCAAAGTCCTGAAAAAGCCTGTGGCAGAGGCGGAGCCAAGCATGGGCTGACTGCTGTGACTTAGAAGGATTTTGCAGGAAAAGAGTGCCCCCCCACTTGTTTTTTAGAAAAAGCTCTTAGTTATAAGCAACACATCCACTGGGGTTAGAGGTGTTCGGTATATTTATTTGTACCTTGAATTCACCAATTATTTAAAAAGTTCGGAATTTTACATGTCAGACAAAGAACACCACAAATATGACATATACATGTACCAGTTTAAACATAATGTTTAACACAAAAGAAAGAAACAAATCATCAAGTACATACACTGTACACAACAAAGCATTAACGTCTGTATTCAGACTATTCCACAAGAAAAATCACAATAACCAGTAGTGAAAAATTATTTGAACAGTAATGGACAAAATCACAAATGAAAGGAGATATCACGACACATGAATTGTACCAATCGTTGCACAACACTAGTTTTTGGTCGTGTTAGTTATTTATTATGGGTGCTTGTTATTTTTATCCCCTTTCTTGCCGACACGTTTCGAACTTCATACATCAGTTACGAGTTCTCTTCAGGGCCTTGTCATTACTTTCTGCCTGTGTGTAAAGTAGAAGAGAAACACTATTTTAAGTGTCAATTCTATAGCCTCATCTCCTAAGACCACTTTGGATCTTGTGCATTTAGAAATAATTTACCTGAGTGGTAGCCGGGTTTATCCTATGTCTTGTTCTGGGTAATGGGAACTGCAGTCTACAAGACGTTAAGAAATCAATTTAGAGTTTAATGACCAATTCTTTATGCAGGTCAAAGGTACGGCCATGGGCTGTCCATATGCGCCGGAGATGGCCATACTCTACATGGCGGAGTATGAGAATAGATTCATCTACTCTGACAATCCCTACAACAAACACATCAAACAATGGTGGAGATACATCGACGACGTGTGGCTCCTGTGGCAGGGGAGCCACACCGAGTTGACTGCCTTCCACTTGTGGATCAATGAGAGACACCGTGATATTAAGTTTTCACTGGAGTCCAGCAACCAAAAAATGACATTTCTAGACCTAGAAATAACATGCATAGATGGACACCTGAAATCTACTCTTTTCCGAAAAAAGACGGACAAAAATACCATCCTTCACCACCGAAGTGCTCATCCAAGAAGCCTGAGGGACAACTTGCCCTACGGGCAACTACTTCGTATTCGAAGAAATTGCTTGGAATTGGCTGAATATGATAAACATGCGACCAGGTTTTGTGAACAAAATGAAGAATAGAGGGTACCCTAAGAAACTGCTTAGCAATTCAAAGAAGAGGGCACACCATACTCCTAGGGAGTGCTTACTCGAGCGAACAGCAAAACCAGAAATGGACCGGCTGGTATGTGTGTCAACCTTCGGGCCAGACACACATAGAGTAAGACAAATGGTACTGAAGAATTGGCATCTACTAGAGGAACTTGAATGTCCGTTCCCGCGACCGTTATTTGCCTATAAGAAAAACAAGAGCATTGGCCAAAGTGTAATCAGGGCGGATGTATTGACCCCCAAGCCCAAAAGTGATCTTATTTCGATATGGGGCCTAAAGCCAATAAATAGTAGGGCACCACAGATGTGGAAACTGTATATCATGTGAATCCACAATCGAAGGGTCTGAATTTGAACATAGGGGAATCAAATGTCAAAACAATGGATTCTCTAATTGCAAGACACGTAATGTGGTATATGCAATCACTTGTGCCTGCCAAAAACTATATATAAGAAAAACGACACAACAGGTCAATAGTTGCATCACCCAACACAGGTCACGAATCAAATCAAAAAGAAGGTGGTAAGTGCTCCTATGGTCCAACACTTTCTTGATTCAGACCATAGTGAAATGGATTTCAAGTGGACCGTACTGTGCACAGTAGTGCCATCAGGAAATAAGGGCCCGATTGACATTGAGGACACCCTGCTAAGAAAAGAGGCATACCTGATCCTTAAATTTAATAGCGCACAAAACGGATTGAACACTCTGTCCGCGGTGTCTAGACTATAAACAAAGGTTGTATGGGACTCCACGGGGGCTTGACAGTCCCCCCTTGATTGAAGGGTGTAAGAGGGGGACAAGCGACTGGAGCACCTTAACTCCTGAAACTTGTGGGCCATCAAATTAGTACGCGCGTATTTAGAACTACAATCCCCAGAAAACCCACGGTCATGTGACCGCATTTAGTCTCTAGGCAACCCGACCGCCGCCCTCGACATTGAATCATTTGGGAAGCGAACCGCTTTGTGAAAGGTGAGCGGAGGGTCTGAGTGCTTACACTAAAATGGGTTGTCCAATTCAGCAACTAAAACAGAAACCGATCTTTTCTAACAGGCATGAGATCGGAGGGTGATTGAGAGTTATCACGCGGTACTTCTGAATAGCAACGAAGAACCGAAAAACTGTGTGGCATAAAGTGAGCCGCTCCCGAAGCCCGCGGGGCATCTTACGAGGTAAGGGTAGCCCTTTTACCTAATGTTTCGGCTTTTGAAAAGGATTCAAACTTGCTGGTATTGATTTCCTCCTCGCCCTCCCCCCAGGTCACTGAAGCTTCACCGCGCCATAGGGAGATGCCCCTCCGTACCCCCAAAACTAAACTAAAGGTATGTCCTGCAATGTTCTTGACTGATGTGACTGTAGGGCTATCACTGAAACTTGACTCTAAATTGATTTCTTAACGTCTTGTAGACTGCAGTTCCCATTACCCAGAACAAGACCTAGGATAAACCCGGCTACCACTCAGGTAAATTATTTCTAAATGCACAAGATCCAAAGTGGTCTTAGGAGATGAGGCTATAGAATTGACACTTAAATAGTGTTTCTCTTCTACTTTACACACAGGCAGATAGTAATGACAAGGCCCTGAAGAGAACTCGTAACTGATGTATGAAGTTCGAAACGCGTCGGCAAGAAAGGGGATAAAAATAACAAGCACCCATAATAAATAACTAACACGACCAAAAACTAGTGTTGTGCAACGATTGGTACAATTCATGTGTCGGTATATCTCCTTTCATTTGTGATTTTGTCCATTACTGTTCAAATAATTTTTCACTACTGGTTATTGTGATTTTTCTTGTGGAATAGTCTGAATACAGACGTTAATGCTTTGTTGTGTACAGTGTATGTACTTGATGATTTGTTTCTTTCTTTTGTGTTAAACATTATGTTTAAACTGGTACATGTATATGTCATATTTGTGGTGTTCTTTGTCTGACATGTAAAATTCCGAACTTTTTAAATAATTGGTGAATTCAAGGTACAAATAAATATACCGAACACCTCTAACCCCAGTGGATGTGTTGCTTATAACTAAGAGCTTTTTCTAAAAAACAAGTGGGGGGGCACTCTTTTCCTGCAAAATTGTAATTAAGGTCCAGCCTTCCCCACTATCTAAGGACCTTACTCCTTCATATTAATAAAGTGACTTAGAAGGAGACATTCACCCTTTCTCTGCCCACACTTCCTGTGATTCAGAGCTACACACTGCTCCTGGCATAAACAAGTCCACCTATCTGGTGTGTGATGCTTCTGATGCCTTCCTGTGCAAATGGGCACCCGGATTGATGTCCTTCATGAGTAGGATTAACCCTCTTATAGAGGTGCGAAAAAGTGCCAGTACTAACTGGTGATATGCATGAATATTTGTATATTAAACGCTCTTCCATTAATAAAAATCTCACCTGTGCACACCATATGTGTACTTCATGTGGACACCTCTAATTGCTGATCTCCACTTCCAATCTTTAGAATCAGTGGGTCTGAAGCGGTTTTACCATCCAAGTATTGCTCAATGTGAAACGGGGGCAGCTTTAGACATCACTAGCTCTCCCACAGTCCAATCTACCTATTCTCTGACTGTTTATCGGCAGGTCTGTGGCAATCATCTTATCAGATACTCCAATTGTTGAGAAGAAAGCAGGGGTGGCTGTTGAACTTTGGAAGTGGTGGGCATAGCCTTAGAGTGTGTGCAGGCGAGAGGAACAGCCGCCTCCACAGAGAGAACTCGAGCTCCCCTCCCCTCGCTTCCCCATATTCTCTTCCATTAATAAAAATATCACCTGCAGTAACGTGCTGTTGCGATGCACGGTAGATTGCAGGGTTCGGCCTCCCCCCTACTCCCCCTATCTCCCCCCTCACCCTCCCCCCCCTCCCTCCGGGGAGTTACTTTGGCAGCTGCACCAGGGAGCTTGAAGACACCTATTGGGCTCATACGGGATTCAGTCCCCCCCCCCCTCCCACTTCCTCCCCCCCTCCTAGTGTGTCAGCCCGGGCTGAGCAGCCTCCAGGGCAGACACGTTTTTGATCTGCCAGCCGCACCGGAGTACTTCACAGGTCTTTAAGACCATTGACTTGTTAATGAGGCTTTGTCCGCAGCCTCCAGTGACTTTCCACAAGAGGTGGCTGGGGGCGTGCCAAAGCCCTCATTCATCAGGATGTGTCAGTGTCCATGTGATTGTGCTCTGTGCAGATGTCTCTCGTTTTGGAGGTCGGCTCGCATTTCCATCACAGCTCGGAAGGAAGGATTGAAAGAGAATAGGAGGGGAGGGGGGCTGTAGGGGAGGAAACTGGGGTTGAGGGAGATGCATGTGTCTGTGAGAAAGTGGGTGCATTCTGTGACATCACTCTACACTCGGCACTGTGACTTCTCATTTATTTCAGTGACTTCATCGCTCACTCTGTCTCCTTTAAGGTGATTTATTTTCTCTTGCATTCATTCATTCATTCTTTCTTTTTCTTCCTTTAACCTTCTTTATTTCTTTCCCTATTCTTTCCTTCTTTCTATCGCCTGCTTTCGCTCACCCTTGCTTCCTTTCTCTTCTCGTGTTTCCGTTACTCTTTCTCTGTCTCCCTTTGATCTCGTGTTTCTTCCCTACCCCCATCTTTATTTCACTTCCCAATATTAGTTGAAAGATAAGCATGTTATGGCAGAACAGGTGCATGATCCATGTAGAAGTTACAAGACGCATTAAGTGTGCTTTTGTGCTTGTCTGTACGTTACACGCATCTCACGCTGTGTTCGTGTGCAGAGGTTGCACGGTACATACATCTTGGCTGGGGTTGGTAGCGGACCAGCAGTGTCTGAAAAGGGGGCTTTGGCACATAATGCCTTAGGATCAAATGCACATTCATTCAGCTGTTTCGGAGCGCCTTGCTTCTCAGCGCACTGCTGTATGGGCTGTCTCGCCGGCGCTTGAACACTTTTCTGTTGTAGCGCCCAGAGGCGAGTGCAGCTCTATTAGGGATATAGCGGCTATTCTTAGGAGCAGCGGGTTGTCCCTGCACGGCCGATGTGTGACTGCCTCTACCCCATGGTGGCAGGATGCTCCAGAGTCAGTACTGAGAAGGGTCTCCTTGTTAATTCCCTCCTCCCAGAGCTCACTCTCTCACCACATTCTAATGGTAGAAGGATACTCTGGACTGCCAGTTATTGCAGTATTGTACTTCTACTTGTATTGTGTACTCTTTTGTAACATGCACACATGTCACTTTTTCCTCCTGTAACGTAGCGTTTGCTACCTCTTGTATTTTGTTTGCTCACCTTTGTCACCATTGCCTCATGTAACGTAACATTTGCTTTTGTAACATGCTCACTTGTCATTTTCTCGTCATGTATCACTACTGTTCCTTTTGTGAAGCGCTCTGACACCTTTGGGTAAAGTCTGCGCTATATAAAAACGCATAAAATAAAAAATAAAATAAAAATAAAAAAGTGTGAGCGGATCTTGGAGGAGGGGAGGGCAGGAGAGGAGGGAACAACAATGAGCAGTGAAGGATGAAACTAACTGCACAGAAGTTTGGTGTTCTTAGGTGGGAGGGGGGGGGGCGGCAGCCAGGCTGCAACTGTTCATTATACCACCAAGGATTAAAAGTGCAAGGAGTGAAGGGTGCTCCTTCAAATTCCTAGCCCCTAAACTCTGAACTGCTTCCCCTCTCTCTCCGAGGGACCTATAAAACCATCTTAAGGCCATCCAGAGAACGCAGAAATGGTCTCTCTAAGCTAAGAGGGAGCAGAGACCTATAGACGATTGCACTGTGATGTGCATGTTTTTTTAAATTCTGTAGCACAGATTGTTTTCCACGCTACAGGAGAACATACCTACAAGGTTAACACAAGGCTGGTAGCACCATGCTATGATAGACTCTTCCATAAACCTTGAAAATGACAGCAGCAGAGGATGTAGTCTAATGGTTAGGGCGGTGGACCTCAAATCTGGCGAACGGGGTTCGAGTCTCGGCAATGACACTCAACATCCTGTGATTCTGGCCAAATCACGCAATCTACCCGTCCCTAACAAAAATTAATGTGCCCTTGTGTAACGCAACAGGTGCTCATGTGAAGCGCTTTAATTCCGTCAGATCGAGTTAGCACTATATAAATCTGAGAGGGAAAAAATAGCAGTGAAAATCAGCCTAGCTTTACTCATAGCCGTGCCATCATGCTATGTGATTTGTGAGGAGTGCCCAAAACCATGAACATGTCACCAAGCTCTCACTTTCTTCAAATGACAACACATGATTCTAAATGAGCTATGAGAACTACCTGCCTTGCCTACAACGCCCAACACCCCCAGAATTCTCTCATTCCCAAAAAGTTCTCTCTGTACCCAGTTCAAGAGGTGTGCCTTGCACACAGCCTCCCTTTTCAGGCAAATTTCGGAAAGTGCTGACTTAACCTTCGACTTGTAAAAATGCATGTGGACCTCATATACACTGTACATAGACTGTCTATATACTATGCATCAATGAAGAAAGCAAGCAATAATAAAAGCAAAGCGTTCCATAAACACCGGTAAAACACCGTTTCAGTTGTGTTTTATGGCGCGAAAATGAGTAACCACTGAAAAGCACTGTTTTTTTGAGGTATTGAAATCACTGGAAAACACTGAAAAAACACCACCAGAATTTACCAAAAATAGAAACTGAAAACAGGAAAGCCTAATTATGTCGCTGGCGGGCAGAGATGGGGTCTGATGACCAGGGTGCAGCTGGCATACGTCTGTGGCTTTCACTCGATTATTGTGCACCCCCTGCCTGCCATGCTCTCCTGCGCTCTTCTCCCTGGCAGGCTACGGCAGCCAGGGCAATGCCTCATTGTCTTTTGGGAGTGATTGGCAGGTTGGCGCTCTCTTGTAAACGCCAGGCGCGCCGCCCAGCGGCTGCTCTCTGAACTGCCTACTGTTGAGTTCAGACGGAACCAGCCATTCCCTTTTCTGCCTGAACCTGGTGCCCAGAGCAGGCGCCCGTGGACCGCCCGCGTCCATCCCCCCGAGGCCTGGGCCGAGGCTGCGCCGGTGGAGCCGCATTCCAGAGGAGCCAGACCCGGCCGGGCTCTCTCATTGACCAATCTGTGTCCTTCAAAGGGCATGTCCAGAAAAGAGCACAGACATCGGAGTCCCAGCTTACATTAAAGCACATTATCAAGCTTGCCCTTCATCTTAAACATTTGTGGTTCACGTTCCAGGTACTTGTCTTATCATTTGCCCAATGAGGCCCCACACTACTCTCACACAGTTCTCATTAACACCTGTCAAAGTTTCTCTTACGCGGTCGCTTTTCTAATCGCCAACAACAGACAATGTGAGCTTGTTTGCCCTTCTTTGAAATAATTACATGAGTTTCCTTTCCATTTCATAATCCACCTCGAAGTGTGTTGTGTGAGCTACAAGGCACTTCTCTTGAGTAAACCTGAATACATTGCCTCTAAACATGGTTGGTGGACCAAACACTGCTGGGAGTTCATCTCTGGCTAGGTTCTGTTATCTGCCGACATTCCATTAAAATCAGAGACTGCTGTTTCATGATACTTTGATTTGCATCTCTGCACCACCACTGCCATGCACACACACACACCACCACTGCCATGCACACACAGACACAAAAAAAAAATTATGCAAAGCATTGTCATTTACAATGCCAGTAACTCGAACTTAAATGCTGCGAGACCTATTGCATTGCAAATGCTTGTTTTCTATATCTTTGCTTTTGAAGCAATTGCAGCTCCTCGTCTTTATCTTACGATGTTTACAGCTAAAGCACGCGTGCATCAAAGGACTCGCATTTGAGAGACTTTGATCTATTTGCATTGTAAATGACAATGTTTTTTTATTTGTGTTCAGAAAATCTACCAGAGGTTTTTCCAACCATTCAATCAGACTCAGTGTAACCCGTTGCCTTGCAGTCTGCCTTGGAGTCCTGCTTGCCTGGTCTCTTGGCTGTGCTCTTTTCCCTTGGGGGTTTCAGGTCACGGCCTGCTTGGTGGGGTTTGATTGCTTGCTTGTGGAGGGAGCGAGATTGCGGGTCATTCCCTAATAAGAGTCCCTGGTGTTTTTTAAACGCTTATCTGGCACAACCTGGTGGCAGAGTAGTTTCTAAAGGGTTTCTGTCCACATTGAATGCCTTCTCTTCTAGGTTCCAACCAAGTTATTGTAGTTGAACTAGCAGTATGTGTATAAATTAACGTTTATTTATCTAAAAACAATTCCAGGCTTACAAGGAACAAATAAAAAGGGAGAGCGTACTCACTGCTACAAGTATCCTAAACAACCCAACAGTCAAGTCCCGGTACGAACAGTATGCAACGGTAAGATTTTTAGGAGCCATATCTGAAGACATTGAACCTATTGCCTCAAGTTGAATAATTGCTTGGTCAGTTAAATCGGCAGTCCAACTTTTTCTATGAGAGCTACCACAATGGTGAGTGACCATGCCTTCCAGAATTATTGTTCTGACTGCTCAGATGTCTGTCACAATTAAAGTTTTACAACCCACTGAAAAAGCCAAAGGTTCCAGGGAAGTTAGTTTCATTTTTACCCACACAACCATAGAAAAGTCAGCACTTAAAATTTTAATAGGTTTTTTAAAAAAAGCAATTGCCCATGAGAGGGTCCCTCCAGGTGTCCTATAGGTTCAGGATACCTGTATCCTGACTCGTGTTTTCACACTGTCAAACCCCCAATCTTCCAGGGTATTGGTGAGCTGCCAGTAGATTCAGAGCTATCCGTTGGAGATGTCTGCTTTAAATATAAATGTAATCCAGCAAATTCTTTATTGGTATTTCTAGTAAGTATATTTCTGTTGCAGTCTTGTATTCAACCAGAAATATGGCCATTCTGCAGTTCTACTTAAAAGATAATTTCACACCACACATGGGTAACCCTTCAGCCACAGGCATAAAAGCATCAACAGCTTACCTTCTCTTTCAATAAAACTTCTCAATCTGCCCAATCTACCTTCTCTTTAGGAATGCTGTAAATCTCACTGGATGGAAAGCAATTTCCTCCAGCTGAACGCTGCAAAAACTGAGGTTCTGCTCTTTGGAGATGCCCCCTCCTCTGGTCACCTTCCTGGTGGCCCCCAGAACTAGGCACACCCCCGACCCCGGCAACCACAGTCAAAAACCTCTGTGTTCATCTTCAACAGTCCCTAAACATGAAGAAACACGTTACTCACACAGTCTGATCCTGCTTCCACACCCTTGGCTTACTAAGGAAAGCTTTTACTTATCTCCCCGACTCAACAAGGAAAACCCTAACACAGGTCCTGATACCAAGCAAGCTGGACTATTGCAACGCCCTATTGATCGCAGCAAATGAGTCCTCCTTAAACCAATTGCAAATGATACCGAACACAGCCGCCTGCACGGTTCTGAATGCTCCCCCCAGATCAGCTTCCTCTCCCCTCCCTCATCAGCTACACTGGCTGCCCATATGACAGCGCGTGAAATTCTAGATCTGCTGTCTCACACACAAAGCTATCTGGGGCAATGGCCCTCCCGATGTAGTAGAGAAACTTCGCCGCTATTACCCGGCTCGGACTCCGCGCCCCAGCTCCCAATCGCTCCTCAAAAGCCCCAACATAAAAAAGGCTAGACCCGGAGGCAAGTCCTTCTCGCCCCCTTCATCTGGAATCAACTACAGCTGGCCCTAAGACATTGTCTGGACCATCTTAAATTCAGAAGATTCCTGAAAACTGCCCTGACAGAGTGAGGGAGTGAGAGTGGGAAAGGGAGACAGTGAGGGAGTGAGAGGGAAAGGGAGGGAAAGGAGGGAAAAGGATTGACAGAGTGAGGGAGTGACAGGAGGAAAGGGAGACAGTGAGAGGGAAAGGGAGTGAATGAGGGAAAGGGAGACAGAGTGAGGGAGTGAGAGAGGGAAAGGGAGATAGAGTGGGGGAGTGAGAGGGAAAGGGGGAGAGGGAGTGAGAGAGGGAAAGGGAGACAGGGGGAGGGAGACAAAGGGAGGGGAACAGAGTATGGGAGAGGTAGGGAGAGTGAGGGAGGGAGACAAAGAGAGAGCAAGAGATGTGTGTATCCCGGGTCTGGTGGCTCAGTGGACGAAGGTGTCCACTGCAGGGACCAGTGATCAACCTCATGGTCAGTTGTTTTTTTTGTTGCTCTAGCCCTGCCACCTCCCCCTCTGACCCCGCCCCCACTGGTGCGGCCCTCGGACACAAACCACAGTGTAAATTTGGCCCCTGAGAGAACGTTTGTGAGTACCCATGACCTATGCTGTGCTTCCAAGCGCTGAGATACCCCCCTGGGGGTGATTCAAGAGCTATACAAATTAAATAAAATCATTAATTAAATCAAACAGGTACACATGCTGCAAACGTATAAGTTAATTACCATCAACAATTAGCTTGCAGCCTGTAATGCTGTGGATGGACTTCCACCCTTCCTGCCACCAGGGCTCACACTGCATATTGAATGTTCAGATCTGTTTACTCCTTCCTCAGCTTTGCAAATGACACTTCTTCCGTACTGAGTTTCACCCAAAAAATTGTAGTTTCGCAGGAAATTAATTTCTTGGAAATGTGATGCCCACCCTCAATATTCCAGTCATCGCCCCCTCTGTACAAGGACTCCTCGGAGCTCATGGGCGTTCATAGACCTGGCATGGATTTTTTCATCCTATGGCCTGTCTGGAGATACTCTAAAATTTAGAAGTCCTGCATATGTTCTCCCCGTTGTAAGTTGTAAGATGACTTTTCTATTACTATATTCTTTCTGCTTTTTTGTGATCTGAAATCTGAGTTCTTTACTTGCACTGTACACAAGACTTTTGCTGTTACTTTTGTAATAGTTAGTGTGCATTTGTTCTGGAAAAGTTTGCTAAAGATGGTTTAAAACTTGTGTTTACTTTTAGGGTGAGAATCCCTTTGAAATCCTTGAACAAACAGGAGAATTGGTAGTTGAGGAAACAACTGATGCGAATGATGAAGACAATGAGCAAAATGAAAAGGAGGACATTGATGGTGAAAACGATGAAAATGAGGAGCAGATAATGTGGAGGCAGAAAGTGCAGATGCGGATGATGCTGCTGACCCAAATGATTACTCTGGGGACTTAACCACCACTGATGAAAACTAGTTGAGAAACTGCCCTGAAAGACCAAACACTTTAGCACACTGCATTGGTGGACTTAAAGAACAATTTTCCGCAAAGTTGAGCAGTTTGTTCACCCTGCATGCATTCCACTTCTGTTTTAATTGCCTATGGGCAAACCGGTTTTAAGTTTTGTTTTTAGTATATTACGCACAGCAAATGCTTCAGTATTCTTCCAGTGTAAATTGATTTGTTAATGGTTACGTTTTGAGTAATTTTGAGCAGTTGGGGTTCTAAACATTCCTATGTGATTTTTCCAGTTTTTAGCGCCAAATGTAGTGTTGTATATAATTCAAGCTGTTGTAGCAAAGAACCCCTGATTATGTCCTGCAGTAATAAAGGCTTACAACAAGATTATACACTTATTTTGCACCTCTCCTATATGGTACTGTCTACCTCAAAGAAGGGGTACACTCAAGGTGGTGTATAATGTGTTTTATGCCCGGAGGTAGCGCCCCAGGGGGGAGCACTCGCCTGTTTAATGCTGATCAAAGGCTCTTTGCTGAGGTGTGAGATTGGAGAGGGTGCCGAGGGTATTCTGGCTGACGAGGTGTCACTTTAAGGCCTGGTAGCCTCTAGATAATCAGCAGAGGTGGGGATGGCAAGAAACATCCACTCTGCCTATGGGGGCCTTGTGACACCAGCTGGGTGATTCACCCACCGAGGTGTTCCTTTCTTGCTTTAAAGCGTTTGATTTGTCTTGCACTTTTATTTAGCGCGAACTCTATCGGAAGGTATTGCAGCGCTTTAAATGAACACTAGTTACATCACACAAGGTCACTTTTTAAACAAGAAAAACAAGCATTTTCGGAAATTATGTAGAATATTCCATTTGTGGAGTGCTGCAGTCGGGGCCGGAGCTGAATTTTAATCAGGGGGGGACTGCAGTGATGAACTGCAGTGTGTCTGCTGTTATACCAATGGCATAAATCACGCCGAGCCAGACTCTGCACCCACAGGCACCAGCTCCCAACTGTCAGGGTGGTCGGGAAGCAGCAGGAAAGGTCGGAGGTGCCAGGGAGAGGGGGCTGGACACACAGGAACGGAGGAACCAAGGAAGCAAGAAAGAGCGGGAAAGACGAGGGAGGAAAGGAGAGGAGGAAGAAAATAATATGATAAGGAAGAAGGAGGAGGGGAGAAGACAGGGATAAACGGAGGAGGGGGTTATGAGGGAGGAGAACAGAAGTGGATTGACAGAATAAAGACTACGGAAGTAAAGCGCGAAAACGAAGGAAGCAGTAGAGGCGGGCATGCAGGGTGGAAGGAGTAGAGGGGAAAGATCAACAGGATAGAAAGAAGAGAATGGAAGGAATAAAGACTGGAAGCTGCACATTGGGGACAGAAGAAATAATGAGCAGAAGTAAAGAAGGAGAAAGGCAGACGGACAGAGAAAGAGACTGAAGAGGATGGGGCAATGTTCGAAAGAACGAGGAATGAGGTAAGAAAGAGAAAACCGGAGCGAGAACAAGGAAGGTGGAATGAAGAAGAGGAAATCAAATAAGGAAGGCAGTAATAAAGAAGATATGAGAATACAGGTGATGAAGTTGTAGAAAATCTGGAGGAAGGGGAAGAAAGGAGAAAGTACACCAAAGCATGTAAGGAAATAAAAGATGCATCGAAGATGAAGAATGGGAGACAGGGAGATTGACAGAGGAATACATGAAGGAGGAGACTGAGAGAAGGAGATAGAAATGGGAGGAAAGTGAACAAGTCAGTGTAAAGTGGTAGGTGGAATGAAGCATGGGCCGCAAAGAACACCAAAAAAAAGCGAGAAAAACTAGCTCTGGCATTGCGCGGAGTGGGGCGGGGGAGCGGCTTCCTTTCAAGTCTGATGCCGAGGCATGGTGTGGGATGTGGCTGGCGATGTGCACGCGCATGGCTCACATGAACTGAATTGAATCCGCAGTTTGGGGAGACTTTTCGGAAGCCTTACTATAATCTCGCCGAACAATGCTTACGCATTGGTTTAGCGAGACCTAACAATTAATGTGTCCGTCTGTAACACAACTGGTGCTCATGTAAAGCGCTCTGATGCCTTCAGGTCTAGTTCACGCCCCCCCCCCCCCCCCCCCCCACCCCCCCACAAATGTATAAACTTCACACAGGATGACTTCCTTCAGGAAGTCCTGCACTGCTGCAAGCTCCTCAGTCCAGGGTGGCACCTCTGAAACTCAATTCTTGCAAGAAGAATTGACAACCACCTCAAATTGTGAAAGCCTTCAAACCTGGCTGTTTATAGTTCCTTGAAGCTGTGAGACAGCATGCTGCTAAGGCACAGGGGGCACGGGTTTGCAGTCACAGAGGTGCAGTTTGGTCAGTAAGATTGGGGGTGTGAGCTTCAGATTTCCCAACAATTGCGCTGGCATTTAATGTTATAATACATTATACAACAAGCAGGGTGCATGAGAGGGGCTAAAGTGGCAGTGGAAAGGGAGACAAATGAGGATGGGTAGCGGTACTAAGTGAGAGAAAACACAATATTTTGTAAAATAACCAACATTTATGAAGACTTTTAAAACAGAGAGGGAGACAGTGTATTTTTTGTCTGCATGTATGCAAACATTCCTGGTGAAATCCGACCGACACCTCACCATACCCGACTTAAAGCATCTGTACCCAACTATTTACCAGAAAATGCATTTATTAGGGGGCTGTAGCACCACAAACACCCCGCCTCCCGAAGGTACGTCCCTGTGCAGTTGCATGCACGACCCTATCTGTACTCGCATCTTTCTCCAGAATTTCAGATTTAAGGGCAGGTACATATTTGCCGCACAATGATTTTACAATGTCTCTGATTCTCACACAAATCACGCTCAGTACTTCCCATAAAAGCCAGATTACATCCCACATTCTTTCAGCCATGCACACCGAAAGAGCCTCCCTAGACCGTGTTGGCAATCAGAGGGCACCTTACATCAACGCTAGTGGTATAAAGTGCTACATTAATTCTGCAATACAGAACAAATCAAGTCAAGTAGCCAATAACCGAGGTAGAGGGATAGGGGCAGAGAAAGAACAAGAACACGAGAGAAGGCAGAGAGACAGCCAGATAAGCAAAGACAGAGAAACTGAAAAGTGGAGTAGAGCAAGAGAGATAAGCGATAGGGAGAGGCAGAGAGAAACAAAGTGAGGGGGTGAGTGTGAAGCAGTGAGAGAAAGAAGAAGATGAGTGAGGGAATAAAGAGATAGCGGCAGAAAGAGAGAAAGAGGAAATGATGGATAGAAAAAGAGTGAGCGAGGAAGATAGTGCATTACATCCCCGCCAGGGGTATACAGTGCTATATTAATTATGCACTGTAGAAGAGTAGGGTCTGCTTCCTATGGTCACCCCCTTTTTGCTTTTGCTACTAGTTTTCGACTTAGATATGGCTGTGGGCCTGCTAATCAGACCCCCAGCACAGATGCACTCTCTCTATATTCAACATGTACCCTAGGTACAACCACAATTGGGAATTGGTTCACCTTGTCAGCCCCTGTAATAAGTGTACCCTAGGTACTCAGGGCATAGGTGTAACTAAGGCCTACCAGGGGCTGCAGCATTTATTATGCCACCCCTGGCTGGCCCCTCAAATAGACACAACTGGCTGATCACTCAGCTGGGGCAAGGTTGTGTAATCACCCCTTGCTTAGGTGTAGTATCCCTATACCTACTTATATATAGACTCATAGTAACGTATAAGTCACTCCTATGGCAGGCCTTAACAATCCTGGAGGCAGAGTGCTTGGCTATATGTGAGATGGTGCTCTAGCATGAGCTGAGCCTGTCTGCAGCTTTCGGAACCATGTCCTTATAGCTGTTCTATGATATCGCCTTACCATATACTCTTAAGTGCATTATAATCCTCGCGGTTAATGCTAACTTTGATTTGGCTTTATCGAAACATGTCGTGTAAGGTGTCATACACTTTGGAATACTACCCCCTTGCCTATTCTGGTGACGGGGGTAGCATTCCACCCTTCTAGAGGGAGAAGACATGTTGAACGTACTTACCCGGTTAAAGTTAACCAGAGCCCCAGCATCACAAAATGGATGCTGCTGCCACAGACACAAGTCTGGCCTCCTGCTGCTGGGAGTCCTTCCAGCAAGGGAGGCCTGGACAATAGGTTTCCTGCCTGGAGAGTTGGGAGCACCACCCCAGACAGGACTTTCTGTATTGGGACAAGGAGGGTTGACCAGAAACAGACACTGCCTGGAGCACACTAGGTGCTCCATGCATAGCCCCAGCTCTGGCGCCAAACTGGACAAAGGAAAGGGGGTGTAACCACCGCCCTTCCTGGTCCCACCCATAGGAGGGACCTAGTTAGCGAACCAGCCCCTTTAGTTGTATAGAGGTAGGAGCTGACCCAGGAGACTTTAGATTAATCCTGGAATCGACTTGAGACGAAACTCTGGACCCTTCGACATTCCAATCCAATCCAAAAATTATTTATTTCGGTCGTTTAGGCCATAAAAGATACATATAAAACTGTTGTAGTCTTCCTTTTACCTGCTGCACTCTTCTTTCAGTAGTTCTCTGCCTACCTGCTCAGCTTGTGATGAGGTCATGTAGAATGTTGGAGTGTGTTTGTATGAGTGGAGTGTCAGTTGATCTGGGTGGCTGAGCAGCCAGGAGGCTGCTCCTGGTGGGGCAACTTAAGGGACATCTAAAGGACTTACCATCTTCCTATAACTTAGAATCTACTTTGTAACTTCAAGAATAAATATACTTAGTGAACTACAAGACTCTGACTGCGCATCTTTCATCATTACAATACTGGCGACGAGTTGAAGAACCTACGTGATCTACATTGAATGGCTTGTACATATGAAACTGAAGAAGCGCAAGCAAAAGAAGCTAACTGTCTGTCCACAAGAAACTGAAGAAGCGCACGTAAGAGAAGCAAACTGGCTGTCCACATGCCCCACCAGTGACCAAAGACCGGTCGGCCCCAACGTGGACGCGCCAGTTATTGTTGAACTTGGGTGAGTGTTAATTTTCCCCATATGTGTGATTTTACTAATTGAATTGGCTGGACTGGGGTGACTGTTCCCTAATGTGATCGGACAACCTGTGTGAAAAGCTGATCTCTGAAGCAGACTAGGAAAGCGCAACATCGTTTTTTGAAAGAGTTAAACTGCAGCAAATGTTTACTGATCTGGGATTTACACGCAGCTGATATTTCTTTTATGCAAGCTGTCACGTCTTGTGCCCAGAGTGCCGTGTTTGGAGGCAGATACAGCGCGTCTTGGCAATGGAAGAGTCTCTGGCGCGTTCTGGCTTAAGAGACCTTTTTAACTTTTAAAATCAAGCCAAAAAGTGTACAGCATGCAGCGCTGTGGGAGGAGACACTTTTGAGCACCACAGTTTCTATTTACCGGTGGAGCGTTGGGTCTGACTAAACAGCGCGCTTGCAGCGCGTCTTGGCAGTAAAGTGACTTTTATTTAAAAATCGAGCAAGAGTTTCCTCCTGTGCTAGCCGACTCACCGTTGGTCAGAGTGACGGTTGGTGTGTGGAGCTCTTCCCTGTTTGCCTGCCTGCCTTGGAGTGATGACGTTGCTGGAATCCTTTGTGGTGTTGGTGAAGGTTTCCTTTGACCCCTGTGACGTTCAGCGCCTAAGCGTGCCCTATTTCCTTCAGATAGCGACGCTGAACGACGCTGTGGCGGCCATTTTGGCACATTGGGAAGAATCCCTTTGTATGTGCTGAGAACCACGACGTTTAAAATTGAAGTATGAAGATCGTGATGTTTTGGTTTTCCAGTCTAGTTCACGACGTCTATCAGGTCCCTTGTCATTTTGTTTTGCTTGCTGGATTTCGTGGGTTTTCACCTCGTGGGCCAAAGCGAGCTCCTGACAAAAACTTTTTTTATGTGGTGTCATCGCGAGTTGGTGGTGCTGCCTGTGACGCTATTCTTTATACTGGATTTAACCTGCACCACCTGGACTATGGATGAATGATTACTTGTATTAGACTTTTGGGCGAAGTTTTGGACTTTCGGGTGAGGAATTCGCTCATCTTCACATGGACTGGACTCTCGGGTGAGGTATCGCTCATCTACCTAGACTACGGTGACCACGTTTTTTTGTTTTAGTTTGTTGTGTTTATATTACCTTGTGTTTTACATCTGCATTTTCACAACTTTGTATTGGGGGCATGTTACTGTGGTTGGTTTGTTTGTAACCATGAGGTGTGTTTTGTCGGAATTATGTTGTTTTACGGAAGACGTCGCAAATCTTCCCGTATTTACAACATTCCTTACTTGAGACAGCTCACCGGAGCATGAGACATTCTTATTTTTGCTGGTCATTTGTAGTTTTTGTCTCTTGTTTTCTGGAGTGGTGTGGTGTTTCTTTGACTCCGGTGGAGTGTCCCTTTTACAGTTGTACGTGTGTGTCATGGGTTTTAAGGTTTTCCTAAATTTAGTTTGTCGTGGGTTTTAGTAATCCATATTTTGTTTTCCTTGGGTTTAGTTTCCCAAAATCTGTTTGCCTCAGGTCTAAAGAAACCTATCAGATGTTTGCCATGGGCATGGCGATTTGCATAATTTTGTTTTCCTTTGGGTGCAGTTATTCCCAAAATTTTTGTTTGCCTTAGTTCTAAAGAAACCTATCAGATGTTTGCCATGGGCATGGCGATTTGCATAATTTTGTTTTCCTTTGGGTGCAGTTATTCCCAGAATTTTTTGTTTGCCTTGGGTTTTGTTTTTCCCATGTTTTGTTTTCCTTTGGGTGTAGGAATACCCAAAATGTGTTGCCATTGAGTTAGTATTACTCATAATTTGCTTATCTTGAGTTCATTTGACTCATAAATCGTTTGCTTTGAGTTAGAATAACTCATGATGTGTTTGCCTTGAGTTCTAAGTACTCATAGCTGGTTGGTCTTGGTTTTACAGTTACCCATAGTTTTTTTTTATGGGTGTTGGCCCTGTCATGTGGCGTTTCTGGTACATCATGTGGTGTGTTGTTTTTTGGAAACGCAGTTTGTAGTTTTTGATTGTATCTTTTTGACTTGCTTTCCTTGTTTTCCTTATTTTACCAGAGAGTAGGGTGTATTATATGTTTTTGTAGTGCATCCTCTTTTCTGCCATATGTGTGTTTTACCATCTCTATGCATTTTTGAGTAAGGGGGTAGGTTGTGTAGTATGTTTTATTTCATGGCGTTATCAAGGGGGTAGGATGAGATGTGTGGTATGTTTCATTTCATGCATTTTTTCCCCACTCTTATTTGTTGTTCCACTACACTACTTCCTTACATTTGTTTGTTATGGTCTTCACAGCAATCGGTGGGGATGTACCCTTTCTTTTTACTGCATCCTACTGTGTTCTAACGTGTGTCTAACAGCTTCACACTTTCTGTTTGTTTTTTTATATTATAATGGGGGAGATGTGTTGTAGTCTTCCTTTTACCTGCTGCACTCTCCTTTCAGTAGTTCTCTGCCTACCTGCTCAGCTTGTGATGAGGTCATGTAGAATGTTGGAGTGTGTTTGTATGAGTGGACTGTCAGTTGATCTGGATGGCTGAGCAGCCAGGAGGCTGCTCCTGGTGGGGCAACTTAAGGGACATCTAAAGGACTTACCATCTTCCTATAACTTAGAATCTACTTTGTAACTTCAAGAATAAATATACTTAGTGAACTACAAGACTCTGACTGCGCATCTTTCATCATTACAATAAAAACATTATTACAGAAAATGCATATTATATTAAAACATTGTGTTAAAACATACTTTGAAGAAGTAGATAAAAACAAAAATCAATCCCAGTATGGATGTTAAAAAATACATTGGCAATACAATTTATGGAGAAGTTCCATCCTTTGGTAGTCAGGATTTTAATAATTTCCTCCTGATGTGCCACATTGCCATTAGAAATTTTGCAACTGCAAATACTATATGAGGGGAAGTATTTGTTTTCAATATTCTGTGTGAGATCACAAAGCTCCTTACGCCCAAGTTCCTACATAGAGGCACTAGCCAGTGTTTCCTAGGTCTATTGTAGGCTGGGCAAAAGAACAGAACATGAATTTCCTCCTCATCATACTTGCTGCAGCCGGGGCATATTTTGTCTTCCCCCCTAGCCCATTTACATGTAAAAGATCTAATGGGCAGGGTACCAAACCTCCATTGGATGAATAATTTTCAGGCCAGTATCGAGAAGATGATATCCATAAAACTTTAAAAGTAGTAAGAATTTTTGGAGTCCAGGAATCGTTCAGGTAAAATCCCATTATGAGGTGCGAGCACGAGGGAATCAAGACTTCTCTCCTTATATATCTGCACAAGTCTCTTCCGGGAAACTTTTTGGCAGCCTATCTCAGGGGCCACCCAGAGCTTGTGTAGACTCAACCGGTACAGTTCTTTCTTCACAAAAGCCAACCACGGAATTTTGTCACATTGGTTCAGATTCATTACGTGGGTAAGATCTTGCCTATAGTGTACAAGCTCAGTGGTGGTCCAGAGCCTGTGCCAGAATCTAAGTGGCTTTGATTCCAGATCCTCACCTATGGGTGGGAGACCCACGTCTAATCTTAGGGGAAGCAGAGGCGTGCCATGGGGAAGGGCCAGGAGGCGTCTCAGAAAGTTGTTTTCTACACTCGCCAATGATGACCCTGCTTTGTGCCCCCATAGCTCGCTACCATATGATGCAGCCGCTTTAGCTTGTGTTTTGTACATTTCAACTGCCGGGGCAATAGGTTTATAGGTGGAAGTGTTCGTAACCTTCAGAATTGCCCCAGATAGTTGAGACAGCCTTATCCGAGATCTTGCTATTTGTGGTTCCCAGGATAAGTTCTCGTGAAGAGTTACCCCCAGGTACTGGAATGTTTTTACCATCTCCAGAGTTACAGAGCTCAGTGAAGGGTTAGGTCTTGTCTTGGGTGAGGGGTTAAATATCATGAATTTGGTCTTCCCTGTATTGATCTCTAGACCATATTGTCTACAGAAAAGACCAAATCCATCCAAGATCCGCTGAATCCCCATCGGGGATTTGGAGAGCAGGAGGGTGTCGTCGGCAAACATAATGGCCGGCACCCTCCTGCCTGCCAGAACTGGAGCATCATTATCCCTTACATTACCAAGATGGGATATAACATTATTAACATAAAGGCAAAACAGGGTTGGCGCCAAAACGCAACCCTGCCTGACCCCCCAAAGGACTGGGAACCTTTTTGACAATGCTCCACCCCTCCCACACCTGACCTGAGCAAAGTTACCATCATGGAGCCGGATTATGACCTGTAGAAGGTGTATAGGGACCCCCATCTTACTTAAAAACTCCCAGAGTTTCTTGCGGGGTACCAAGTCAAATGCTGACCTCAGGTCCACGAACACCATGTACAGCCTCCCCCCCTCGATCCTCACAGTTTTCCAATAGAGGAGTACGAGGCGGAAGATCTGGTCCATGGTGGACGTGTTTTTCCTGAAGCCAGCATGGAGTGGGCTTACAATGTCACTGTCCTCCATCCAGTCCAAGAGATGGTCCAGTATAAGGCGGGAAAAAAGTTTTTGATGCACATCTATAAGGCTTATCGGCCTGTAGTTGGCTGGGAGAAGAGGACAGCCCTTCTTGAAGATGGGTACTATCTCCGCCCCCAGCCAAGTACAGGGGATCTCCATGCCGCTCGCAATAGAATTGAAAAGAATAAGGAGATACAAGGCCCAGATCTCAGGATGGGACCTAAAGAGGTCACCAGGCAATCTATCCAGCCCCGGTGCTTTACCCGGTGATTCGCTTGCAAGCCCTAAAAAGGTGAAAAAGATATCGTACCTGATGAGAAGACACTGGGGTAACACTCTTTTGTCCAAAACTGAAAAGATAGTGCAGAAATTATATGTTAGAAGGATTAAGGAGCTGCAAAGGGGGTATACAAACACCATCACCCTAGTCAACACACACTGTCAACCAAGATTAGGCCTATATAAGTTCCCTTTTGACTTGGGGAGTACACAAAACAACGGGGAGCAGAAATACTACCTGCTACCCATCAACGCCAGCAAAACCCTAGTCAACGCACACTGGCAAACTAGAACAGGCCTGTATAAGCTCCCTTTTGAGTTAGGGGGTACAGGAAACAACAGTGAGCAGAAATACTATGCCAGCCAAACCCTAGACAACACACACTGGCAAAGTAGATTAGGCCTGTATAAGCTCCCTTTTGAGTTGGGGGGTACACAAAACCACGGGGAGCAGAAATACTACCTGCTCCCCATCAACGCCAGCCGAACCCTAGCCAACGCACAACAAACAACTTGAACAGGCATGTATAAACTCCCTTTTGACTTAGGGGGTACAGAAAACCATGGGGAGCATAAATACTACCTGCTCCCCATCCACGCCAGCCAAACCGTACACACCGCACACTGGCAAAGTAGATTAGGCCTATCATCACTTGATAGTATGTATAAAAAGGCCATTATCAATAAGGGAAAGTAGAGAAAAACCCTTCCCCTGAGGAATATTCTGATTTGGGAGGGAGTGAACGGAATACCTAACGAGAAATATTGGCTCAAGCCTATCCATTCACCCTCTGTTGGAAAATAATAGTCTAAAACCTGGTCCATTGGAAAAACCGAGCGAAAAATCAATATGCACACATTTGGTATAAGAGCGCCCGCCATGTGGGGAAAATTAACCCCACAGCAGAGTCCCGTGTCATATATCCACCAGCTAACCTGGCCCTCCCACGTTCAATGAAACGCAAGGGACTGAAGAACCTGGAGTTATAGGGGAGCGCCAGCAACGCCGTTAAGCGCCTGACAATTTTCCGTTGTTATCGGAAACCCTGAACCCAAAAAAGGTGATTGCTTACTTGACGGCGGACATGCCAGAAACCTTGGTAATCAGGACACAATCCTTGGCCATGGGTGTTGAAGTCGGCATGGAGGTCTTCATACATCAGAAATGCTAGGATCTGTTTCTACTGACAGTGAAGGTGTAATAATAATTCACATTGGCAAAGCGCAAACGATCACCCGTAAGGGTCTCGAGCTGTAGGGGTCGTCAGGAAGATTAAGCAAGCTATTGCCAGAGTCACATGGTGCCAGGCTAATCTGGCGCCGAGGATCGAACCGTGATCCCCAGATTCCAGCGTCAGTCGCCTTAACGCCACACCCCTTGCCAATATAAGGCCTTAGGGAAAAGGAGTCAACCCCTCCTTTAGTAGGAGGAACAGGAACCTCCTAAGTTGGCGGTAGCTCCGTTTACAATATATTGGAAAGAGCCAAAGAGGCTAATGGGAACGAAGGTAATAATACCAGCACACCAAAGCGCCCGAAGGAACCCTTGCACGGAGAGCTCCAGAGTGAGCTTCAAGGGGAAGTATGGGAAGGATTGCACCCTCAGACAATGCCAGAGAACGAGATACTGGATGCACCCCCTGAGGCATAGGGGAACGGAAGTGCAGCTGGAACCGGCCCTGATATTGTGTATTCCCGAAAAGGGACCGGAAGCAGAAACCCTGAAGCATAAGGGGTTATAGGCGAAAATGTCGATAAGAAGGTGCAAACGTAAAGGACCGTTATTATGACGTATCCCCGGGGGTCTAGGGGAAGGCTAAACTTGCCCCAAAAACTCCAGATACCTTGCCACAAAGTTAATGGTGAACGACCCCCCATGTGGCATGGATAAATCATCCATTTCCCGGAAAAGGGATTTACATCTCTTGGAGGAGAAGGGGTGAAAGACGTACCCAAAACCGTATCGTGGACCCTGCAACCCGCGGAGTCCCCAGAGAGACTGAACTATCTAGTACGACAGTGCTGGATAAATCCATCGTATTTAAGATCTAGAATCAGGCGGGAGTGGATGTCAATGGTAGGAAGAAGACCGACCTTGGCGGCAGGAGAAATGAAATAGGAAAAAAGAAAAAGGATAAGAAACAAGACAAAACAACAACGCTCAAAGGATATGCGTAAATAATAATGATGGGCGGTCATAGGGCTTACCAGACCGTGTTGAGGACTGTATACCTGGGGCCCTGGTGACTGACACTGGGACGGAAAAATCCCGAATGGCACAGAGTGCATTCTGGGGCGAATGCTCCTTTAATGTACGTTTCATCCTCCTTGTAACTCACCCAGCCTTGTAAGGGTGTCCGAATGTAATATTGTAGTGCCAAGCACCAATCACGCCCGTGTAAGGGTGTCGGAATGTAATATTGTAGTGCAAGGCACCAATCACGGAGGAGTAAGTGGGGGAGCCAACCCTTTGCACACCAGAAGTGAAATTAATAATATAACCGGCTCCTCAGCAGAGCTGTAGTCCAAATCATTGCAGCCCACAAGGGCGTAAGAGCCATGTCTAGTTATAAGGAGGGTGTGCGCACTCCGAGGGCCCTCCTGTTGTTACAGCCGGTAAGGCGTAAGTCAAAAAATTGCTCCGTCTGAACTTGAGGCATTAGGAGCCTAGGAGCAATTTGGGAACACGAGCGAAGGGCGTAATCCAAACTGGTATAAGTGGAACCTGATTGGGTTACGCCCCCCGGCTCGTAGTTGTCTCTAATCCGCACTCAGCCACTTGGGAAGGCCTGTAGCGGATAAGCGCGAAACTGTGCCATGATAGGAAGTAGTCCCCGACTTACCCATGGAAGTACATTGTGAAGGTACTAGTTTGGGACAATATATAGTACCTACCTGCACTGAATACGTAACCCATGGCATTAGTAAGATACCTTACCACCACCCGACAGTGGTGTAGTAGTAACGCTGGAACTCCAGAGCGGGGCCAAGCTCTCCCAGCCCCGTCTGGATTTAGCGTCCAGTTGGGCCAACGTATGTAGAGTCAATCTATAAAATGAGAGCACGCCATCTCCACACCAACGTGAGCGTCTTAAGTCTGCGTGACCGGAAGTGTTAATCATTTCGTGTTATGACACAAAGACATCGTCTAGGCAGTTGAGGCATGAAGCTTATAATGCAAATTGCACAGGCATTGCAACTAGAAGCGCACATTGGTAAAACCCCACCGGTCAAGGAACATTTCAAGTATCCCGCCAGTGGGCGAAAACAATTCCTGGCGGGAACACTTAGTAATCGTGAGAAACCAAGGGACAGTAAATAACACGGAAAAGCTGCAAGGTCCCTTCTATAACAGGTGGAAATACATATGAACACATATAACAGAGATCCGTCAGGCCTTTATTGTAAAAGGGGTGTAAAACGGGTATAAAAACTAAGTCTAATAAGGCCACCCGCGTTGCGGATAGACCCCTGTATTTTGATCTTAATTTGATTTTGATTTTGACTTAAGACTGACTCCTCCTCCAAAGACACCTCCAAATCTAATTCACACCCTCGCTATCATCTGAAGGAAGACCTCCCATTATTGAAAAGTCTATTGTCCAGGACTATGGAAGTTCCTTCCGAGTGTGTTCTGGTAGTTTGAATGTTTACCAGTTTTTTCCAGTATTATCCTTGTACCGGTGTATGGTACCCTTTTGTAACTTGCACATGTCACTTTTCTCTTGTAACACACTGTTTGCTACCTCTCACATTTTGTTTGCTTTAGATACTTGCACAAGTGCCACCATTGCCTACGTAACGTTTGTTCTTGTGCCGGAGTGTCTGCCATTTATTGCAGTATTATACCTCTACTTGTACTTTGTATGCTTTTGTAACCTGCACACATATCACTTTTTTCTCCTGTAATGTACCGATTGCTACCTCATGTATTTTGGTTGCTCACTATTGTCACTTTTGATCATGTAACTTAACGTTTGCTTTTGTAATTTGTTCATTTGCAATTGTTTCCTCTTGTATCATTACTGGTCCTACTGTGAAGCGCTCTGACACCTTCGGGTAAAGTCCGCGCTATATAAAATCGCATAAATAAATAAATAAATACATAAATAAAATAAAAATAAAAGCAGAAGTTGCAACTGTGCCGAAACCCGAGATTGAACCAGGGTCCTACAGCTCTGCAGTCGAACGCTCTCCCAACTGAGCTATTGAAGCTTGCTTGAATGAAGGCAACGCGCGCCTGCCCTTTTGTCTGGCTGCGCCATGAAGCCTCGTGCACCGAGCCATCCACAGACTGCAGTGGGAGAAGGCGCAACACCAGTACGCCGCTTCCCCGGAGCACTCCACCATGCAAACAGGCCATCGGGGGTAGGCAAACCTGGCCGGAGGGGCCGCACTGATAATTAATTGAAGCTTCTGCGGAGTACACCGCTTGCAGCGGGGCCGCTCCGCCCTAAATAACCGGAAAAAACTACCATGCCCGCAGGCCATCAGGGGGAGTTAAACCGCACTGTTAAGGTAGGCAAAGCTCCGCGGAGTACACCGCTCTCAGCGGGGGCCACTCCGCCCTAAATAACCATAAAAATCAATAGCGCCCGCGAGCGCTGTCTCATGAAATTACGGCAATTCTTCTAGTACACTAAAGCACCTGAACAGCTCCTCCCCCGTGACGTAGGGGGGTACAAAGCGCCATGGGGGAGCGACGCCGAATAGCTTGTTTCTGAGAATCGCTGTACCCCCGTGACGTAGGGGGTGCAGCGCCTCATAGGGATACAATGGTTCTCAGAACACCGGGCCTGGTTCTGGCTATGACTGAAGAGAAACAATGTATGTTGATACTTTGTTTCTCTTCAGTCAGAGGGAGGGGGTGAGGGGCTCTGAGCAGGCTGCAGTTAGCCTGCATAAGCTTTAGAGGGAGAGAGGCTTGCTTCAGTGCAAGCCTCTCTCACAGCTCTCACTGAAGAGCTGAGGGGGGGGAGGGGGCGAAGAGAGTGGGGCCCCCCGCACCGCGGGGCCTGCGGGGGCATTTGTTACACCCATGACAACAAAGAGGTGTCAAGAGATCAGCCACTGCTGTCCTGCAACGATTTCTGTTGTCTGGGAGCTCCACCATCCCTGAGAGGTAGAGGTCACTACATGGTTTGGTTCTCAGGACAGGGAGTTAACGATGGTCCTGATACTATGTGCCAGCCCCTCACTGCCTTATGGATCTACTTTAGCTGGAGCAGATCATGCTGGGGTTCAAATAGGTGGAAAGAACCTTCCTCTTTTCTCACCCGCTCCAAATAAGTTTACGCAGTAATGCTGCACTACCTAATAACTGGGATGAGTTTAACGCCTTGCTCAGAGTCTTTGTATTTCCTCTGTGAACTCTCCATCTAGCGATGTTCCATGTGGAGTTCTAGAGGGTGCTGCATTGTCCTTATACTTATTTAATATCTACATTGCTCCTCTGGCAGACATTGGTCAATCATTTGGCATAAATATTTCCACATATGAATATGATATCAAAGTTCTTTTCAAATGGTTATTAATCCCAAGGATTCCCTACACAGCAGGGTGGCTTACAGCCTCCATAGCCAGGTGGAGCTACACTGGCTAAAACTCAATAGAGAAAACGGAAATTCTTATAATAAGCGTTGTCCAGTCGAAGTGTATCAATTTACTCCAAGCTCCAAGTTGAGTAGCTTCAGTAGTTTCACTCCAGACATAAAGTGTTTGCACCCCATTCTCCAAATAATACCCCCAGAAAGCAAACGCCCCACACCATGGCCACGACTGAGTCCACATAAGACTAGGGTAAGAGTCTGTAACTTAACATGAAAACCTCTTACACAAAATCTACAATCATTTCAAAATCAGGCAGCCAGTTTAGTGTTGGAGCTCCGCGTTTCAGGCCCACTACTGCTAACCTGCAGTCACTGTATTGGCTGCCAATAGAAGGGCCTTTTTGTTAAATACCCCACTGTCTTCATTACGATTTGGCTGGTAAAGTACGGCATATACATTTCACCGATAATATCCAACTCCTCTGGGTCGGGCTTTCGCACGTATGACAAATAACACTCAATTCCGAGTTTTTCCTCGATTATGGGGAATAACACGGATATTTTTGTGCTTACCCCACCAAAATCTGTGTGTTCCTGTATCTAAATTGCATATTTAACTCTCAATATCAATAATGTAATATTGATAAATCCCAAATTAAGCATGCAATGGAAACACTTCCCGCATAGGATCACAAAACAAAGATTTCATCCTCCCAACCACACACCATATATGGAGCTGCTTGCAGCCCATGTAGGTAAGTGCTTCATCCCCCACATAGGGGTATTAAGCACTATGCAAATGCTGCTAAGCAATACACTAAAATATTTATCATTTTTGCATTGCCGCGATTTGATCCTATAAAAATCTTTGCTTTCATCACACCTCAGAATTAAAAAACAAAAAGCGAGTCATTTGTCCTTTCATAACTGTGGATATATTTGGAAATATTTGTTCAGTTCTTCTAAGGGTATTTACATGTGTTGTGTATTAAAAAACATGACATCCTACCTCTTTCTTTTCACACTCCCTGTACATCATTGAGATTGTGACATTGTTTACTTTACAAATTTTGGGACATATCACCAACAACCGGCGATAACTATCTCTAATCGCACTTCGCGCTAGGATAATTATCGCCGGCTATCGCTCGTTTCTATTGCTGAGAAAAAAAAGTGATAGAAATACCAGCTATAGCTACATATTGCTATGATTACTGGGGGTAATCCCCATTACTCTTAGTCCTACTCGTCCTCGACCCAGTCATTACACATGAGGTATTCCACACGACAGGAAACAAAACAGGATACGCTTTTAGACTCCACCCACCCTCCTGTCAGGTGCTATAACACACCTCACCACCAGAAGCAAATCCTGATGTACCAAGCACCAAAGGCCTGGAAAGGGAGGGCGGGCGGGATGTATGACTGGGTCGAGGACGAGTAGGACTAAGAGTAATGGGGATTACCCCCAGCAATCATAGCATTACCTCTACCTCCCTCGTCCTCGACCCAGTCATTACACATGAGGCATACCAAAGCAACCCCACAAAGGCCTTTGGCACACCACAAACAGAAAGAGACCAGACACCAAGGAGTGCAGCAAGACAGACGTTTATTAACAAACAGAAACAAACAAATCAGACATGGGGGGACCCCCACAGCTTGCAACACACCAGAACCAAAATTAGGGCGGCCAGACAGAGCACAATTCAAGCGATAATGTCGCACAAAAGTAGACTCGGACGCCCAGGTCCCCGCCCTACAAATCTCCTCAAGGGGAACACCATGGAAAGCAGCCCAAGATGCAGACACACCCCTGGTAGATCTCGCCTGAACCCCAGACGGACAAGGCAAACCAGAGCCCTGGTATGCCAAAGAGATCACAGCCTTGATGTAGCGACCCAAAGTCAGACGGGAGGCAGCCTTACCCCTACCAGCCAAACCAAAGGTCACAAAGAGGGAGTCAGAAGACCGAAACCCAGCAGAGCGCGCCACATAGACAGACAAGGCATGCCTCACATCCAAAGAATGGAGTAAGACGTCAGAAGGCGAGGAAGGAGAAGGACAGAGAGAAGGAAGAATCAACTCCTGGGAGGAATGGAAACGGGAACGAACTTTAGGCAAAAACCGGGGGTCCAAGGAAAGGACCACCGCGTTGTCCAGAAACCTCAAAAAGGGGGGAGAACAAGGCAATGCTGTAAGTTCGCCCAACCTCCGAGCAGAAGTAACAGCTACCAAAAATGCAACATTGAAAGACAGGAATTTCAACTCCACGGACTCCAAAGGCTCAAAGGGAGGGGACTGTAAGGCACCCAAAACCAAAGAAAGATCCCAAGGAGGAACCGGAGAGCGGACAGAAGGAGCAGAAGAGAGAAACTCCGAAACAGACGTGAAATCAACAATCTGTCTGAAGGCAGAAGAGAAGCCGGATCCCGAAAGGCCCGGATAGCAGCCCACTGACCCTTCAAAGTGGACAGCGCATAATGCTTTTGAAAGCCATCCAAAAAAAATTGCAGAACAGAAGAAACATCACAAGAGGCAGGGGACAGGTTCAGGGCAACACACCAAGAAGAAAAGGAAGCCCAGTGTTTGGAATAGGAGGATAGAGTGGACTTCCGACGAGAAGCCCGCATCACAGTGATGAGGTGGTCGGGCAGACCCCGGACTCCAAGAGACAGCCGTTCAACCTCCAGACCGCCAAGGTGAGAGGAATCAACAGGGAGGGAGACGGGGAACTCAGAGGAGACGGGTAGCGGGGCAGGACCCACGGAGGGCCCACCGCCAGACCCAGCAGCAGAGGAAACCTGGAGCGGCGAGGCCAATAAGGGAGAACAGCCACCACCTGACCCCTCCACCCCCCGCTGAACCTTCAGTAAGAAAGCAGGGATCAGAGGAAAGGGGGGAAACGCATAGAGGAACCAAGGAGGCCAAAGGACAGACAAGGCATCCACACCCCAAGCCCCCGACTCCGGTGTCCTGGAGCAGAACAGTGGAAGCAGGGCTTAGGCCCGGGAAGCAAACAGGTCCAGCACTGCAGCCCCGAACCTCCGGCAGAGCAACCGGAAAATCCGAGGGGCGAGACACAGGGAGAGAGAGGACGGGAACCTCCAACTCAAGGAGTCTGCAACCACGTTGTCCACACCCCAAATGTGAAGAGCAGAGAGGGCCACCAGATGACACTCGGCCCAACTCGCAATCGCACACGCCACCAAGTTCAGGGAAAGGCAGCGGGTACTTGCCTGGTGGTTGATGTAGGCCACGGCCACCGTGTTGTCCGACCTCACCAACACGTTGCACCCCAGAACTGTGGAAAGGTAGGGCCGATTTCGACCAAGAACCCTTCAGTATTTGCCCGGCGTTAGCCGCCTCTCATACCTTTTAATATTACCAAACAAAGAGGCAGGCGCTGGAGACTGGAAGGCAGGAAACAAGAGTTTATTCTGACAGAGCAGAACACGTCAAATCAGACAACAGGGTATCTTCTCGAGGTGCTCTAAACGCATCCTTCAGGCCTGGCCTCTTATACACAGTTTTATGGCTTTATTACATGAAACACATTCCTGTCAATGCTTTGATGTACGGAAAGGCATCCTCGGAATCCCCGCCTCAAGCCCGTTCCCACACACATTTACAGTAGAAGTCCCCACCCCGGTCACAGTAGGTGATGACTATCGCACAGCAGGACATTCCGTCGGTTCCCGGAATGTGTGTGTCTGATTGGATCTCATGGGGTGGGGGCCTTGATCAGTCGGAGATCCTTTGAATGGGGGCAGCTGCTTACTGTAAGGGGGCCAGTAAATGGCATCCGCAGGGCCAGGTGGTGGCCTGGGAACGGGCAGGACAGTCGGGTACAGAGGAAAAGGGGGGTCCATCAAAGGATGGGGAGGTGTTGGCCGCGTGCGGAATGCGCTTCCGAGGCAGAGTCGCGCTGGAGGGGAGGTTTATGGTTCAGGCATGAGAGAGCAGGGGCTGTCAGCGCGGGGATGCTTGCG
Organism: Lissotriton vulgaris; assembly: GCF_964263255.1. Lineage (NCBI taxonomy): Eukaryota > Metazoa > Chordata > Amphibia > Caudata > Salamandridae > Lissotriton > Lissotriton vulgaris. The sequence continues at coordinate 101,385,097 of NC_141695.1, forward strand.
AGGTCAGAGGGAGAGACGCGCTAGCTAGCGGCACTGGGCAGAGAGGCCATGACACTCAAAATGGCTGCTGCTTACGCGCATATACGAGCCTGAAAAGGGGGCATGATGGCGCCGATAATGTTGACATCGCAAACCAGATTTTAAGAGTCCTCCCTTTTCAACATATCTAGCCAGTTTGCCTAGTCGATATCTATCTTCATCAAATTCCCAAGCTCGACATCGTACAATGCGTTCATGCGTTCTCTTTCAAAGTCCAGAGTCTTAGGGCAGATGGAAATAATCCTGCTATCAATGCTGACAGAATCGTACATAACCATATGTAGTCAATGTGATAGGCGAGGAGGCAGTGCATACAAAATTACATTAGCTGCGTCATACGTTAGACCCGGAGACGGGGACCTTACTTAGATGAAGAAGGAAGTTCGTTTGAATACAAACATGATGTCATACAAAGAATGTTCTGGCAGAATAAGGGCTATTAAGTACATTACTTGAGGTCTAGACTCCATGGGGGTCAAACTAGACAGCATATTCATGTGCATGACTGGTGTTCTACAATCATCATGATACAGAGTTAACGCTTTCCTAACTATCCGTGTACAGTTGAAAGTGACCGATGTAATGTTTTGAAAACTTGATTGGGTGATAGTCAATACAAAGTGGTTGGGAGAGGAATTCAACTTAATACAAGTTACAGTCAGAGGGGGGGGGGTAATGTTCAAAAAGAGTTCTTCTTTCCGGTGTCCTATTACAGCGAGCCATCACTGGCAGGCTCTCATTGTTCTTCTTCTTTCGTTGGCACTGTTGAGCACCGGCGGTGGAGCTATGCGTCCAGCTCTAATCCAAATTTCACGTTGCAGGGTGTGGCCATTCTTGGCTCTCGGACCACAGTCCTGTTTGTCCTGTTCCCTAACTAATCTATCATAGGTACCTTTAGGCGGGGTACCCGCATTCCGTTCTTCTTTCGTTACAAACCCTATTCTATCTTTGTGCTGTGTTTCTTCTTCAAGTCAAGTTCAAAATTCCATATGAAAAAGGTGGATGGGGGCGTGCTTTGGGGAGGCCGAGGGAAGAGAGGGTGGAGTGGGATCAGATCTGAAATGGACCAAGGAGAGCAGAAATTTCAAGCAAGTGGGCCCATCAATCGGGCTCAATGGGCTGGGACTTTCGGCACGAGCTTCTCAACAAGCAGGGGGCTTCTGGACAGCCCTTCTTTCTATCACTTTACATGTTGGGAATGGTGCCTCGTCCCGCATCTCTTTGCTCTGTGTCTCCACCTTGGTCGAGGTCATAGATGTTCCATGATCTGCAGCCAGGCTGTGCGTCACGTCCGACCCCTCTCCTCCGACGACTGCATGTTATCTTTAAATAAGTACAAAAACAAGTCTTAGAGAACTGGCATGGGAAGACGTTTACACACTTCAATCTCTCTCCCAACCCCAAGTAGTCGGGGAAACGTTTATCGGTCACGCTAGGGTGGATGTCCATAAACCCTTACATCGGGGTATGCTGTTAACTCATAAATCATTGCTGTGGTGCAGGTTTGCAAGCATTTCTGCAAATTTCCATCATCATGTCTGTTAGGTGGTGATTCCTGTTACATTCGTAAACGTGGCAAGAAGTCTGATATTTATCAATTACATGGTCTATCAAATTCAAACCGGCTCCTCCGGTAGAGACTCGTCTTTCTAAAACAAATTCTGTTGAGCTATATTTTTCTTCAGGGTCTGCTAATTTTATGAGAAAATGTGAGGTGCTACTATCATGGGCTTATAGGTACCTTTTTCGGGGGGGGGGGGGCACACGTTAAGCATTTTCCTTTCTGGAAACAACGGCTAACCTTTATCAGTTTTAGACGATTTATCTTTAAAAGCAAGGTCATCAGCTATATTTCTTAAAATTTTCTGGGATGGCTAGTACAGAACTGGGACTATTCTGGAAAAAGGGGGACGTTTCAGACACTCTACTATTGTGCAATGGGTGGGGTGATCTGAACGGTGAAGGTGGTGTTATTAAAGCCCTAAAACAAAAAGCCACTGATATATAGCTCCCTTTTAAGGGCCAGATTAGGGGGCATCAGTCGTCTTACCTGTCCTTTCTTTCTCAGCCAATTAAGTTCCATCATTTTACAGAAAGGAGAGGTAGTAATATGGCAAGATACGATAGTTTTGCTTCTGTCAATTTGTTCAAACACTGTCGTGTTTAGGCCAATTATACATGTACCGACGAGGTACAGTGTCGTCATTTATTCAAAAGAGAGCAAGGGAGCCCTAAGAGGGAGAGAGAGCGTCGTGCGCATCAAATAGGCTATTCGGTACATGTACAACATAAAGAGAGAGAGAGAGAGAGAGACGTGTACGATAATAGGCTACTCAGTGCACACACAACATAGAACAGTACGGGTCAGTTTTATGTATAATAACACAAGCTGAGGGAAAACATAAATTCAACGTTTACGTACACACGAATACCGGATAGGGTGCGACAGTACATACATCAAGTACGAAAACCTAAGACAAAACACAGAGCTATTTTGGGCAAAGGGACCTCTCCTTTTCCTTTTTTTTTTATGCGTGTTGCGCATTCTCAGTATCCCACTTAAATCATTTGGCGGTCAAGCTTTTTACTCTCCTTCCTTCCTAATAGTAGACAATTTATTGGAGGCCTCATTTAAAAAATACTTACTCCCTTTTAATCGGTCGGACACTAGTCCAGTCGTGCTTATACTTACGGTGGCCAAGCTGAGGTAAAGGAGGGGTGTCAGCCGGTCGTGCAATGGTACAATTCTTATTTTCTATGAGGATGGAATAAGAAGTGGTAAATCTAAAACATGCCAATATCCCTAACTTCTGGGCTGAGGGGGGTTTCGGATGAACCCCAACCCGGGGTACTCTTAACTTCTCTTATTTAGTCAGCACATAAATTGGCTCACTGGTGCGCATTATTTTGGTTGCACATTTGGGATATCGGTTGGAGTCGGGTTCGTTGTACTGCAATAACCCTTCAAGTTTCTGATGTAGGCCACCCTCCTATTTACTAGCTTCCGGGAGAGGGAGAGTCGTTTCTTAAGTGAGGAGGTACCATATTCGGGCCTATTTTCCCATCCCATTGACCGTTCGATCAACACTTCAGTCATACAAAAACATTCTCTTCATCGACCCAGACATATGCAATACATACACATTCATACCGTACAATCAGGGCACACACGCACAGTCATACCATACAATTCTTCACGCTCCCGGAGATAGCCTCTGCACACCATGCACCATCTCACAGCACTAGTCTATATCTTTCCCTGCGTGGAACACGGTGCGGTCCATGTCCACTCCATTCTTCAATCGAAACTCCGATGTAACCTACAGAAAAAGAAAAGAGGGGGAGGGGGCAGCATTCAAAGAATATCAGCATGCATAAACACGAAAGTGTTCTACTTACCGCGTACCTAACCTTTCTCTCTGGGATGCAGTTCCCGGCATTTCAGCATTGAAGCCCAGAGGAACTGGTAGTGCGGCAAAGATAACCAATGATAGGCCGTTTATTACATACTTCCGGGAAATTTACAACTGTAGTGTAATTAGAGATTCCCGGTTTGGAAAAAAGGGGGGCGCTTTTGACCCACGAGGGGGCTGCTAAGAAAGAGGTTCGATCTACTGTCCTATTCATTGGTATAATTAAATATCAGGATATTTACCGATTGCTTATGCTGTAGGAATGTAGAATACAACAGATCTTGACTATTCTTTTCACATTATTTTCTGTGTACTATATCTTTTTACTTTTTATAATCAAAGTGCTTCATTTTACTTGTCCCTAAATTCGAGTTTCTCCTTTGTGTATTTGTTTCTTAATTAGTCGTACATTATGGGACAAAATACCATACCTTACATTCGGCAAATACTTCAAGCTAAAGGCAACCATTTTCTAACAACTTTGAAAAAGACAGGCACGATGGAAAAGATTCTCAATCAATCCTAAATTCAGACAAGGGGTCTGCATTATCTGTCCTTTACTATTTGAAAATAACAGCCATTATTCAAAACCTTACCAATCTAGGCGACTGTTATGATGCTGATTCCATATATATTTTTTTTTAAAAACCTTTATTCTGAAAATGTCAGCATACAAATACGGGCCTACAACCATATAGGCCGGCCACGGTGCAGACTGGAAGCGCATAAGGTAAGGAGAGATTACACTGTAGTATAAAAATACGTAACGGGCGAGTCATTTAATTGTGAGAAACTAAATGTGACTAACAGTTGTAGGATCCATGAAGGTTAATTTTATAATTGAAGGTATAACAGGATCAGCTGCAATAGAGTCGTCCAGATACACACCGCTGGTGAGTATCATGAGTAACACCACTTTGAAGCTATGATAATACAATAATCAATAATGAAAGACCAACATCAATAGGGTTGTCCGCATGCCCAGTCAGTACCCTTCCCCGCCCGCGATGTGCACAAAGACCGCATACATATCCTATAACATCAAGGCTAATTAACGGGAACGCCATAAGGAGTTGCAAGTCCCGCCTATACTGGCGCCATTTTGGGGCGAGGCCGGGCGGGTCCAGAGTATAGTCCAAATGCCTCCAATAACTAGCGGCCGGACCAGAACCCCTTTCGGTAGTTCAAAAAATGTCATTAACGCCAACAGAAAGGACAGGCAGCATGAACCGTGGCTCAAAGGTGAGGAAAGCAAAATCTTCCCTACCGGGTCACGCTGAGGTTCCACCGGAACTGATCGAGTTGGTAGTCTACAGTGTCTCCTGGTAATTCAGACAAAAGCTGGAGTCATCATGAGAGCACCATCATCTCGCGGCAACGTCGCGGCCACTCCGGAGAGCGGAACAGCAGGCGTATCCCTCCGCCGATGCACTGAAGCAGCCTCTCTCGCGGCACCAGATGGGGATAAGGTGGCAGTCACTCGGGGCGGAGGCAAGTCAATGGGGAATGATCGAGCAATAGTGGCGGTCGCCCCCACCGGAAGCCCGCGGGAGTCGAGGGCCAACGACTCTCGTAGAATCTTTTAAATCGGAGAGAACGTATTCAAGAGTGGGGCTCATGCCCGAGCAGGCAAGCATCCAAGTTCCATGGTAGCCCAGAGCCATCCTAGTGGACCAGGCCCAAATCCCGGGAGCCGGCCGCCATCTTGAGAGTCCCACGGCAGCTGCCCTTCACCACGGCCACCGGAGCGGGTCCCCCGACCAGCCAACCGCGGGGGCCCCTGAGTGGAACGCTAATGGCAATCTTGGTGCGGGAGAGGAACCTCCACCTGCGGGGGGGGCCATCATCAAGGCATCCCCCGCACACACCTTGCTGGACATCACCTCTGGGCTATCCGGAGACGGGCCTCGGCGCGTTGTGTTGCCTCCGGCCTATTCGTACAACGGTCCTCCACCTCAGGCCGCCACTGATGCCACCTCGCCGGCTGATGGATTTTGTAGGCTTTCTATAGCCCAAAGCCAACTAAAAAGTAGCCCAAAGTAACCCAATGTTGCTACTCTAAGGAAGGAGGGACAGGGACAGCGTCAAGCAGACGGTGAATGCATTGGGATTGATGTTGCAGCAGGCTGCCATCTAAATATTTGTCTAATAAAGCGTTTTAACATACTACTTTGTTGGAGTGCTGTATATATATTTATAATCTGGCAACTAGCACAAACCAAAATGTTACTGCGTAACCAGGAAAAATATAGCCCAATTGTGCATGATCTAGCCCAATGTGGCAACACTGATGGTAGGTATCAGTAGACTTTTATTTGTATAGGGTTTGTCGTTATTGGGCGGGATGGGCGGCGGAGCCGAGCTACCTTGCTGCCATCATGGTGTCGAGCTCGGCTCCTCCCACTAGTTTCATATTTCTTGTGAAGGGCTGTTCATAGTGTTTCTATTTTAGCGGGGTCAAAAGGATGCCATCAGTGGCCTAATGATTTTGCTCGATTCCTTTTGTTTTTCTTAGCGATTTTTATGCCATAGTTTGCTAGAAAGATACAGCGGCTAATCCGCATTTTATATATATATGTCCTTTTTATTAGGGGTGCCCTCCGGTGGAGCCAGATGATCTACCTCTAATAAACGGTCCGGGCTGAACCAACTACCAATCAGTGAGGAGAAGATGGGCATGACGGGTTACAACGGGAGACAAAAGTCTGCACTACCTATCTTTTCACTGCTTACAAAGACTAGATAGAATATCTCTATTCCACGTCATTTGTAAGCAGAGAATACCTCCAAAGAACCAATATCGAACAGTCAATGTTCGGTCAATCAAACAATCAATGGGGAGAGTAAGTAGGCACGACGGGTTACAACGGGGACAAAAGTCTGCGTTACCGTACTCTTTCACTACCTGCAAAGAGAGAACCTGTTCTTCCCCGTTTGCAGACATGGAATCTCCATAGAACAATCCGCGAACAACAATGTTCGGGCAAACAATCAATCAGTGGGGGAGAAAGATAGGCACGACGGGTTACAACGGGGACAAAAGTCTGCGTTACCTACCCTTCACTACCTGCAAAGAAAGAGAGAATCTATTCTTCTCTGTTTGCAGACAGCGAATCTCCAAAGAGAACCAACAATTCAAAGAGTAATACTAGTATTTTCCAAACAATCAAACAATCATTTCGCAATTTGTCGTGTTACACGACCTTACCCGGACCGCATGGACAGTTTATTGTCTTCCGAATCCAGCGCCTGATCGTCCTCTATCTTCTGTCGCGGCACTCCTGATGGTTCCCAGTCAGGACCGTAGATCACTCGAGAGAGGTCTGTTTGGAACCGGTGAAGTTCGGATGATCGGCTGCCAGACGAGGGTCTATCGGGCAGGTGCACTACCCGATCGTTGCAGTCGTTCACTCTGTCGTTGGGACCTCTCCCACTGGATCCACGTGTCGCTGATGGGCCCCACGTTTGGGACGCCAATAGTGGAAAGGTAGGGCTGATTTCGACCAAGAACCCTTCAGTATTTGCCCGGCGTTAGCCGCCTCTCATACCTTTTAATATTACCAAACAAAGAGGCAGGCGCTGGAGACTGGAAGGCAAGAAACAAGAGTTTATTCTGACGGAGCAGAACACGTCAAATCAGACAACAGGGTATCTTCTCGAGGTGCTCTAAACGCATCCTTCAGGCCTGGCCTCTTATACACAGTGTTATGGCTTTATTACATGAAACACATTCCTGTCAATGCTTTGATGTACGGAAAGGCATCCTCGGAATCCCCGCCTCAAGCCCGTTCCCACACACATTTACAGTAGAAGTCCCCACCCCGGTCACAGTAGGTGATGACTATCGCACAGCAGGACATTCCGTCGATTCCCGGAATGTGTGTGTCTGATCGGATCTCATGGGGTGGGGGCCTTGATCAGTCGGAGATCCTTTGAATCGGGGCAGCTCCTTACTGTAGGGGGGCCAATAAATGGCATCCGCAGGGCCAGGTGGTGGCCTGGGAACGGGCAGGACAGTCGGGTACAGAGGAAAAATGGGGTCCATCAAAGGATGGGGAGGTGTTGGCCGGGTGCGGAATGCGCTTCCGAGGCAGAGTCGCGCTGGAGGGGAGGTTTATGGTTCAGGCATGAGAGAGCGGGGGCTGTCAGCGTGGGGGATGCTTGCGAGGTCAGAGGGAGAGACGCGCTAGCTAGCGGCACTGGGCAGAGAGGCCATGACACTCAAAATGGCTGCTGCTTACGCGCACATACGAGCCTGAAAAGGGGGCAAGATGGCACCGATGGCACCGATAATGTTGACATCGCAAACCAGATTTTAACAGAACACGATCCTTGAAAAGTCGAAGTGCCCTCTCCAGGGCAGACAGCTCCTTCCAATTCGAAGACCGGCGCGACTCCGAGAGAAGCCAACGCGCCTGCACCGCCCAAGGACCCAAAGTCGCACCCCAGCCGGAAGCGCTGGCATCCGTCGTCAACACCAAGGGGGGCAGAGGATGGGACCACAGCCCCTTCGACAGATTCGAAGAATCCAGCCACCACTGCAGAGCAGACACCAACTCTGGAGACACCGGCACAGGAATCGAGAAGTCCTGGACAGGAAAGGGCACCCAACGCTGAACATGCCACAACAGAGGCCGAAGATGAACTCTGGCCCAGGGCACCGTGAACACAGTGGCAGACATGTGACCTTGAACCACTAGCCACTGCAGGAGAGGAGCTGAATCCCGGGAAAGTAACACCCTCAGCAACGACTGAAGACGCAGAATCCTGGACTCCGGGAGAAAGACCTTGCCCAGAACTGAGTCGAACACAGCCCCAATGAAGGTCCTCCGAGTGGCAGACTCCAGGTGACTTTTCGGCAGATTGACCAGGAACCCATGATCCTCGAGCGTACGCATGGTCAAGGAAAAGTGGCGAGACATGACCTCCGGAGACGGAGCTTGCAGCAGTCGTCCAAGCAAGGAAAGACGGACACCCCCAGGAGATGGAGATGAGCCACCAAGTGAGCCGCCACCTTGGTGAACACCCTGGGGGCGGACCGGAGACCAAAGGGAAGGACGCAGAACTGCCAGTGATGATCCTCCAGGCAGATGTGCAGGAACTGCTGATCCCCCAACGCCATCGGAACATGGAGGTACGCATCCTGGAGATCCAGAGAGGTGAACACCTAGCCCTCCTGGATCAATGGGATCACCTTCTGCAAAGTTTCCATTTTGAACGGGATTTTGCGCACAAACAAGTTCAGGGCCCGAAGATTGATGACAAAACGGAAACCCCCCGTGATCTTTGGGACCACAAAGACAATGGAATAAGTCCCCAGCCCACGTTCCAGGGGGGGACCGGGACAATCACCAGCTTGCTGAACAGAACTTGAACACCCTCCAACAACGCCAGATGGCGAGACGGGTCCAAAGGCAAGGGGGTCACCACAACACCTGAGGGAGGCGGAGGAGACAGGAACTCTATCCGGTAACCCCTGGAAACAACATCCAGTACCCTCTGGTCGGAGGTCGTCAACATCCAAGCAGGGAGGAACAGCCGCAGTCTCCCACCAACCGCGGGCTGACCACCAGCGAGATCGGGCACTGGAACGGCATAGTCAGGAACGAGGAGCGCCAGACCCACCATCCGGCTGGGGCTTCTTATGGAATCTCAGAGGAAAGGATCTACGAGCACCACGCTGCCCCTTAAACGAGGACTGCTGAAATCTGGAGGGCTGGCGAAAGGACCGGGCATTCGAGAAGGAGGACCCCTTATGAGAAGGAGTATGACGGAACGATAACAAATGCTTCCTCTCCTTGAAGACTTTATGGAGCTTGTCTTCCAGGGCATCCCCAAAAAGATGAGTACCAGAAAATGGCAACCTCAAGGCCATAGAGCGCTGCACAGCATCCGTCTTCCAACCCCGCAGCAGTAAGTTCCGACGGGCAGCAACAGAGGAACCACAAGACAGAGCTGAAGCCCTGATCGAGTCAAAGGCAATGTCCGAAAGGAACTCCGATTGACGTTCCATAGATTCCAGCAACTCCGGACAAGTGCCCCCCTCCTGCATCGTAGAAAACAAAGTCTTGATGTCAGCCAGCAAAGACTGCGCAACATATGCACCATACACCCCCGACCTAAGCTCCAGGTGAGAGCCAGCATAGGATTTCTTCAGAGCAGAGTCCATCTTTTTATCAACGCCATCCTTCAGGATATTATCATCCGTCAAGGAAGGCCGACCCACCAGAGAAGCAACAATAGAGTCCACCTGCACCGAATCAGGCAGGGCAACCTCCATATCCTGCAAAGGATAAAGCTTTGACATAAATCTGGGCATAGAAATATGGTCCGGATCCTTCCATTCCTTAAGGAGGACATCCATGACAAAGGGGTGGATGGGCATGGAAGAAGACACAGGCTTCCGAAACTGCGGCAGAACAGTGTCCTGGGAGGTGCCGGGCACAGAGACCTCAGGGAAGCCCATATTCTCCCTAACATGACAAAGGAGATCAGGCATCAGGTCCTTGGAAATGCACTTGCCCTGCAGATCCACCGCGCCCAAAGTGGACACATCCGAGGAAGCAGAGGAAGAAATATCCGAATACAGGGGAGCAGCAGCCTCAGAGCGACCCCCAGCACCCTTACTGGAAGCCCTGAGATCAGACAGCGTCTCCAAAATCAGGCGCTTCAAACGTTTAGTGTCACCCAAACTTGCACTCCGAGCAGCAGGGGCAGAATCCTCACTATCCGTGGAGGAAGAAGAAGACCGAACAGGAGAGACATGCTTTCTCGTCCCGTGGTGTTTTCCCATAGTAAAGCAGCACCCACGAGCCACAGCAAACCAGCAGACAGAGCAGACTTGAGACACCCAGCAGCACCACAAGCAGCATAAAGGAATGACAGAACAGCAGAATCCCGCCAAATAAATACGAAGAAACACTCACCCATCAGCTGAGCCACCGAGAAGAACTGACGAGGAAGAAGGAGGGGGAAGGAGGGGCTGAGCAGCGGTCGTCGAATGAAACCTCCAAAGGAAATTATGACATCACCCCCTTGTCCCAATCAGGACGGAAGACAAGCATCCCGGAGCCCACCCAGGTGCTTGCACAGGCCAATGAGGAGCAGAATCCTGAACCGGCCTCCCAGCCGACTTCCGACACTCCTCGGAGCCTCAGCCCCCGCAGCCAAGGACAAAACGCCCACCGCATACTGCCCATCCAAACCGGACACCGAAAGACGAGCTCCGAGGCAGAATCAGCCCCCGTCCAGGGGGCTGCACCCAGCGGAGACAATTACACCAGCCTGGGAGGAGAGTCCGGGTGTACCCAGTCCCCTGGGAGTGAAATGGCTGGGGCGCGAGGAGCCGTGGCGTGTCAGGCACCGAAGAAAGAACCGGAGCCTCCCGGAACTGGCACGAAGACACGAGGAAGGCCGAAGCAAAGATCCGAACACCGGACTTCGGGGACAAAGATCAACGCAGCACCAGTCTCCCAGCGACAGCCCCCGGACGCAAACATGCACCCTTGTAAAGGCAAGCGAAAAGATGAAATCCCCGGGGACCCAAGAGGCCCCGCAACCCAGGGCCCCAGCAATCCAGGAAAGCACAGGAAGCCCAGCAGCCCGGTTTCCACATCCCACGGAGGTCCATGAGCACCCCAAATGCCCAGCAAAGGAGGAAAACCACAGGACATTCGAAGCAGGTAAGTGCCCGGCACTCACCCAAGCGTCCCCCATCAGAATTCCATCTGACAGGAAAAAAAACAGGATTTGCTTCTGGTGGTGAGGTGTGTTATAGCACCTGACAGGAGGGTGGGTGGAGTCTAAAAGCATTTCCTGTTTTGTTTCCTGTAGTATGGAATACCTCATGTGTAATGACTGGGTCGAGGACGAGGGACGTAGAGGTAATGTACGATTATTGCTGGAAATCCAGCGATAATCGTACAATGATTGGCGAAACGTTGGTGATAGGGCAGGGCAGACTTAACCATTATATCCACCTTGCATTGGATATAATGGCTAAGTCAGATTAAAAGCAGGCGTAAGAACAGTAGCGTTAAGCGCGGTTAGCTCTGCTTTTCTTATCGCCATGCCAGTTAGCGGGAGGTTTGATAATAGGAGAAATGTCGGTTAGCGACATTTCTCCCATTATTTGAGGGAGGATCGCCCACTTTGCATCTCATTAGAGATGCACAGCTGGGAGTTCAGGGAAAGGGTGAAAATGCATGGAAACACGCGCCGAGTCCATGCTGATAGGGCGTTAAGATTATCACCGCTTTAGAGGCAAAAAGTGCTGAAAAAGCGGCGATAATCCCCTTGATGATATGCCCATTTATCTCACTTTGCAGTCAGCGAAATAAGAGAACTCTGTGTAAAAGAATGAGTCAGTTTGTCAGAAGACACAGTCTGACATTTGACCTCTAACACAAATTTGACAAGATATAACCTAAATTGAAAGGTATTATTATTGTTCAATCACCTTCTGGATGGCTACTTTGATTATATTGCATGCATTGAAATGTGAATGCAGTTTTCTTTGAGTAATTCAATAAATGCAATGCCAGCTGTCATTTGGTGGGGGGGCACAGATTAATATGGGCTGGGGTTGCCTGGCCATAAATATGCCCCCCTCTCCCACAAAAACAAACAATCTCCTCCCCCCCAACCCCCCTTCCCCTGGACTAGGGCCTGCCTGTAGTTTAGAGTGACTAGACGCGATGCTTCATTTAATCTGCAGCTTTCACTGGTCTCTGGTTTACAGGTTACAGATTATAGTTTACAAACTAAAGGACACAGATAGCTGCAACTGGTCACAGGCCCTAGAGACATCAGGAGAAGTCACACTACAACAAGTGTGTCGACCCTCTGAGAAACTGAGCTGACGTATCCACGCAGTGGGCATCAACCATTTTGCCATGGTTGGCACATTTGGCCCGAATGATCCACACCGATCTAAGAATCAGAAGTAAATCACGGAGGTGTTTTACTGGGATTTGAAACCGTGACCTGTGCATTAACACACTGAGCAAGTAAAGTTACAGAATACTAGCCACGTGATGGCCCTTTGGCATTACCTCAACAATATCGAGGTTTTCTTTGGTTACAGGAGAAAAGTCTTCAGAAAGGAGGTATTGTTGGAATTGTCTTTTTTTTAAAAAAAATTATTGTTAACAGGCTGACGAAGAAAACAACGAAGTATATTAAAACATGATACATAAATAAATATTATCATACAAAACATATACCAAACCAAGTCAATCAGAAAAAAGAGAGAAGAAGAAAAAGAAGGGCAGAAAAGTAAAGTAAAAACAGTTTCTCTTTAGCGGTCTCACGAGCTGTAATATTCAACAGATGACAAATATCAAATCCTTTCCTTTCTTAAATAAAGCATCAACGTTCAACAAAAGTTCCCCAGTTTTTTTCATGCTTTTTCAGTGCTCTTATGCCCCTAATGTTTGCTAAAGCTAGTTCCATTGAGTGTATTTCAGTTACCAGTGCCCACCAATCCCAGACCTTTGGTGTTTCTGAGCTAGTCAAGGCTCTGGCCAGAGTTAATTTGGCACAGGACATAAGTACTGTGATCAAGGCAGCATGTGGGAAGGGAACTGGATGGGTATCTAATAAGACCGATGTAGCCGTAAACGTGGGCAACTGAATCTGTTTCATATTTAAAACTTTTTCAATGTCACACCAGAAAGTCTTGAGACTCGGACATGAGAACAGCATGTGTACCAGATCAGCTGCTTCGGGGGAACATTTGGGGCATTTAGTACGATCGCTATAAGTATTATTAGGGGACCATTTAGAAATTCTTTCGGGGGTGTAGTATAACATACATGTTGTTCTAAATTGTTGGAGTCTTAGGCCAGATGACCGTACTCGTTTATTAATGTTCGTAAGGGAGCTCTTTATCTGTTCGGAGGTTATATTTGATCCCAATATTCTACTCCATTTATCAGCGAGTTTACTGCAGTCATTAGATTTAAAGGAAATAAGAAGTCTATACGCTTCACTTATAACAGACTTATTTTTTAATGAGTATAAACAGGTCCAGATATCGCAATCGGTGACCTCCAAAATTTGTTTTTTGTTAATCAGATAATCATGTATCTGTAGATGTTTGTATCCCATATTTTCAGGTAGATTATATAGTAATTTTAGAGTATTAAAATCCAAAAAACCTTGTGTGTTATATAGATCCCCTAGAGTGGTTATGCCTAATCTGGACCATCCGCGAGTAGTATTATCATTGAAAATGTTTGGAAGGCCAGGATTACCCCATAGCGGTAGTTTTGAATGAAAAAAACTTAGTATTACAAAAGGAGAGAATATTGCCCCATATCTTTGTTATATCTCTGGCTGTCTTAAATGTAACCCTTTTGTAATAGTTGGGGTCGTTGGTTCTAAATAGAAACAGATTTAAGTCAGATTTCAACATAAAATGATGGAAGAACAAAGCCCTTCCTTCGTTAAGTAAGGAGCGTAAACGGTTAACAAAAGCAGACCAAAAGTATAATTTAAAGTCAGGAAAGTTAAGCCCTCCTTCGTGCGTATCGTTTTTCATAAAGTTTAATGATCTTCTTGCTTTTTTGTACCCCCAAATGAAGCTACTGAATACTCCATCAAGTTTCTTAAAAAACTGTTTATTTAACGCTAATGGTATAGATCGGAATAAGTATACGTATTTGGGCAATACCTTCATCTTTATTAAATTGATTCTGCCAATTAAATTTAGGGGTAGTCTGTGCCATTTTTTTAGTAATAAGCTAGTGGACTTAAATAGTTTGTTATAGTTTATTTTGTTAATGTCTTGTACTTTGGCTGTTATTCTGACCCCAAGGTAAGTGGCTATTTTACATATCTCGGGCACTATCGCAAGTGGGGTATAGTGGACTATTATTTGCGTTTTTTGTAGATTTAATTTATAACCCGCTACCTTGCCATATTTCCCTGCCTCTAGTATTATTCCTTTTTGAGCCTCGACAACATCTTCTGTATAAACCGCTATGTCGTCAGCATATGCTGTTATTTTTAGTTCTTGGGGTCCTGATTTGAAAGGTATAATCTGAATTTGAGATTGAAGGGCAAATAAAAAAGGCTCCAAAGAAAGTGCAAATAAAAGAGGTGATAGAGGACAGCCCTGGCGGGTTCCTCGTTGAATAAAAAAATCTGAGGATGCCAGCCCCCCATAGCTAGTAAAGGCAGTTGGTTTGTCATACAGTGCTTGAATACACCTCAAAAATTGACCCCTGAACCCTAATTTAGACAATACGCACCAGAGAAAGTCCCACCCCACTCGGTCAAAAGCTTTTTCAGCATCTAATAAGATCATACCGAGTGGGGTGGCTTCTGTCACTGCTACGTCAAATGCTGTTATGGCCGTGTTGACATGTATAGTAGTGTCTCTCCCAGTGATGAAGCCATGTTGTTGTGGGTGGGTAATCCGAGGCATAATAGGAGCCAATCTTAATGCTAGAATTTTAGCAAACATTTTTGCATCTGTGTTTATCAAAGAGATAGGGCGATAAGATCCTCTCTCTTCTTTCGGTTTGTCCTTCTTCAAAAAAAATATTATTTTTGCCCTATTCCAAGATTGAGGTGTTTTTCCGTCAAGGCCTACAGATTGAATGGCTTTCAGCAGGGGTTGTTCAAGCTCTTTTAAACATATCTTATATATTTCTAAGGGTATAGTATCTTCCCCTGCTGCTTTTCCTGCAGGCAATAAAGCTATGGCTTGGTGTAATTCTGCCATTGTTATCTCGTCAGATAGTGAGTCTATCTCTGGGATATTTTGGGTATCTATAGTGTAGTCTTCTATATATTTTTGTATATCGTCTGGGCTAGAGGTCGTTTCTGGATTGTATAAGGTTCTGTCGAAGTCGGCGAATTGTTTTAAAATATCTTGTGGTTGAGTTTAGGTTTTGTTCCCTGCCCCCCGTATGCTTATGATCGTAGCGTTGGCTCTATCCTCGGCGGTTTTGTAGGCCAGGATTTTCCTGATTTTATCCCCCCCTTCATATTGTGTTATTTTAAATTTATGCAGATTATTTAAGCTTTTTTTGATAAATTTGGCTTTATTTCGTTTTTTAAGTGAGCAAAGTTTAAGTCCTATTTCTGTACTCGTTGGTGAGTTAGACTGAAGAGCTGATGATAATAGTTCCTCTTGGATAGCTATTTTTGACATCATTACATCATTATATTTTTTTAGTTCTATATTTTGTCTGATCACATAGGCTTGAGTAAAGCCTCTAATACTAGCCTTACAGGCACCCCATACTATAGCGGGTAAGGCTGAGTTTGTATTTATGTTTATGAATTCTATAAGGTGTAATTTTAGTTGCATAATATAGTCTGTATCTGAGATTAAGTGTCTGGGAAAAGAGAATGGCCTAGGCGTGGTTCTAATATTTGTTGTTTTAAATGTCAAAATTATAGCGTTGTGATCGGAAGAAATACGTGGACATAAGATCATGGAGCTTGTTTTCAATAAGTTGTCGCTTTTGTATTGACACCTGTCTTTATCTTTTTATTATTATCAAATAAAATTCTTTTGAACTTAAAAAAAAAAATAAATGCCATGTCTAACCTTGAACATAGTTTGTAGGATGCGGAATAATAAGTGTACCCCGGTTTGCTTGCATATATGTTTCGCCAAGCATCTTTTATATTATGTAAACGACATAAGTCAAGTATAGAAGCCCTGGTCTTATGCATCCTTTGATGGCACCCAAGTCTAGTTGTGTCTATTCTATAGTCCATGATGCAATTAAAATCCCCCATGATAATAAGTTCTCCAGCCCAATCTAAGAGTTTGATATTCAGTTGATCAAAAATAGTAGGATCATCTATATTGCTTCCATAGACCACGCATAGAACATATTTAGCATTCTCAAAAATAATCTGAGCAATGGCCCACCTACCATCTTTGTCGCAAGATGTTTGTATTATCTCAGCCCTAAATCGTTTGTCCTTAAGTATGGCAACTCCTCTTGTAGATTGCCCATAAGTAGAACAAGTGATGATATCGTATCCTAATTGATTCAGTAGTTTTTTGTCCTTCCCTGCGATATGTGTTTCAGATAGAAGAGCAACATGGGGATTATGCATTTTAAGTTCTTCTTTTATCAAAATTCTTTTGTTCTTGCTATTTAACCCTGCAACATTCCAGGCTAAACACTTTATTTCATACATCTAAAAAGAGAAAGAGAAGAAAAAAAAAAGAGGAGAAAGAAAAGAAAAAATTGAAGCCCTACATTTTGAGCCTTACATTTTGAGTTTATCTTAAATTGATCAAAGTATTGTCCGTGATGACAACTTATCCTCATGTATAGTGTTTTTCGAGTACATTCAATATGCAAAAAAATTCCAGTATCATTATTTAAATCCTCCCCCTCAGCCTGTGAACGATTTTCTCTATTTTTACCTACCCCCCCCTCAACCCCCAATTGCGCGGAGAAAGCCCTCCCACCACCCCCCTCCCCCCTAGCTCTCTCCCCGGCCGGGGAAGAGCCATCCCTCTGCATCTGCTGCTGCTGGATGGGCAGCCGGCTGGCAGGTCGCAACCGGAGACCCCCACCCTCTCCTCACTTAGACAGTCCATAAACAAATGCAAAAAAAAAAGGTAAACTTGATATTAGACTAATACATTATGATGCATATAGCTTAAAGCGAGAGCTGGAGCCAAAGTTGCTTATACATATGCTTATATGAATGGATTTCTAGTGGAAGTAAAATTTCTTATTTGGACAGTGTCTTAGTTCAATTCAATTCAATAATGACTTTATTTGGTAGTTTTACAAAAACACCATAAAAGTTCAGAAAAAACAGTTACAAGTTTATCAAGAAAATTAAAAACCGTTAAGTATGCATTTGTTTAAAAAAAAGCATATTAAAAATAGCAAATGCTTCTCAGTTCAGTTTGTGCAAGTTTTTCAACATTTATAGTAACATACAGTTTTCCTGTTATCTTAGTTCCTTCGTTTGTGCAAAATAGCAATGTTATTCGTACTCATAGATTTGTGCGATGACGTATACAAAATTTAAGATAAAATACGATCCCTTTAGCATAGTTTTCATTTTCAAGGTACTGAAGTGCCAGATACGCTGGGCGACATTGACGAAAACCCCAGAATTTCAAAATAGGCAGTATCCAGCGTTTACGGGGCTCAGTAAAGAATTTGCAGAATAACATTGTATGTATCGTTGATTGTGAGGACACTAGATCACAAGGGCACATAGGAAGTGTGGATGTCCTAACATTTTGCTCTGGAAATGCAACCAATAGATGGAACAGGTCAAATCTGAAGCGGGTGAGCAACATTTTTTCAAACTGTGTTAATTTAAAATTCAAGTAGGGTTCAACGGTAAACACAGTCTGGACTAGTAAGAAGTGATGGACAGATGGTTTATGGACCTCGGATAGTAAGCGTAGCTGGCGTAGATGAATAAGGCACTCCCTTTTTAGGTTCTTTTTTGGGATTTCTTTTATCAGCGATGGATGATCAAAATACTTCCTATATCCTAGATCTGTTAGTAGCGCTTTGACATAGGACAACCATTTGATCTTCTTAGAGTAGTCTAATGTTAAGATGTCTTGAATGATCGCCCTAGTCAAGTGACATTGCTCGGTGACCCATATTCTGCGCCACAACATTATTGGCTGCAATTTTATAATGTCTGTGATGTAATCAATGCCCAGCTCAGTATGGCAGGCATAGGTGGAACAAGTTTTTGGCACCGCCAACAAATATCTCAGGAAAAAGTTCTCTATTCTTTGTATTGAGTCCACGTTTGTAAAGCCCCAAATCCCCGCCCCATATGTTGCTGTACTTACACATTTTGAGTTATATATTTGCAATAATTCTTTGATTGGTCGCTGCCCCAATCTCTGTGAGAAGGTTTTTAGCGAAGATGTCTCTCGGAGGAATACCAATTTCCTTGCATTGATAGCTGGGGTTCATTTAAATTTTTCGTCAATGACGATCCCTAAATAGGGATAGGTTGTGGTCCTATCCAGATGTTCACCCTGTACCAGTAGTTTCCTGTGTTTTACATTTCTTTTCTCCCCTGCATGCATTGTATAGGTTTTTTTGCGTTTAGTTTCAGATTCAGACTTGCCATAAAGGCACAGTATCTGTTCAAGGCCAGCTGTAGTTCATTTGGTGTTCTTGCTAAAATGACAGCATCGTCGGCGTATAGGAGTGCTGGTATCTGCCGACGAGCTATTAAAGGGAGGTCCTTGCTGCCTTGTAGCATGGCAGCCTCCAAGCCGTTCGTATAAAGGGTACATAGAAAGAGGGCCAGGACGCACCCCTGCCTGACCCCCTTTTCCACCCTAAAGGTATCAGTGAGCTCACCCCTCACCCCGAATCTTACCCTGCCTGTGGTGCCTGTGTACAATTCTCTGAGAAAGTCCACAATTGGGGTGGGAACTCCCATTTTCAAGATAGTACTCCACAGCGTTGAGTGTGCCACGCAATCAAACGCTGCGGAGAGATCGACGTATGCCATATGGAAAGAAGACCCTTTAGCTTCCAGATATTTGCCACCCAGTAGGGACAGGTTTAGGGCCTGGTCAACTGTTCCTAGTCCCTCCCGGAAACCGTATTGTAGGTCTGAGATGATTTTGTGATCGGTAGCCCACTCCTGGAGGCGGTCGAGGAGTATTCGTCCTGCCATCTTGCCTAACGAATCCAGGAGGGAGATCGGCCTATAGCATGATGGACTGTTTCGATCTCCTTTTTTAAAAATAGGTACCAACGTTGATGTTTTCCAAGAGTCCAAGAGGCCCACTTCAATGGTGGCGTTCAGGACGTTAGTTAGTAGAGGGGTCCAAAGATCTGGGAGGTGTTTAAAAACGTCAACAGGAACACCATCCGGGCCTGGGGCTTTAGCTGTTTTTGAGAATTTTAAGGCTTTTTGGACCTCTTCATGGGAAAAATGAAGATTTAAAGGATAGGCGATGTATGGCAGAAATTCAGGTTGATCTGTGTCTTCAATCGGATCTTTCGCAAAGACTTTTGTAAAATGGCTCACCCATTCATGTTGACTTATAGCTACATCAATTGATGGAGAATTGTCTTTATCTGTTAAAAATGGGGAACGAACTACCTGCCAGAACAAGGCACTATTATTTAATTCCGAGCTTTAGATCAGTTTTGACCATAGTTCAGTGTCTTAGTTTATATTAGTTCTTGGTTTTAGTTTTAGTCTTGCTTGTACCAGAGCCGATGTCTGCTAAGTACGCTTCTGCTTCTTTTACATCCGTGAAAAAATAAGTACGTCCCCCTTTTATTACTTTTAAACGTGCTGGTTCTTGAAGAAAGGCCTGGCCTCCACTGGATTTAATTGGGTCTATCAATTTGCGTAGCAACCATCGTCTGTCCATAGTTTCTTTGCTAAGATCAGAGCGAGCAAAGATTGAAATCTCACCAATGGCTACAGGGGTATTAGGACGGGCTCTCTGCCAAATAGCCTGGCGGAGTAAGAAGTTACCAAAAAAAACAAGAAAGTGCGTGGGAATTGACTCCCCCTGTTTCTCTGTACCAGAGTAAGGCGGTGTGCTCTCTGTATTTGTGAGTCCCAGTCCCAATCTGCTAGATCAGGAAAAGCTTTCTGAAGCAGTCCCACTAGATAAGCCCTCGGGTAAGATCCTTCTGCTCCCTCCGGTATGCCAAAAAGTCTTAAATTTGAGCGTCTCTGGCGATTCTCCAAATCTTCAACTTTTTGTTGCAGAGTCACAAGCTGTGTTTCATGTTTGTCAGCTGCAGATGTTGTTTTGGTGCTTGTTTCTTCCAATTCAACTACCCTTTGTTGTAATTCCACAATGTCTTGTGAGATTCCTCCAAACTTGACAGTCAGTTCTTGTAAAGATAATTGTACCTTACTATTATCTTCTCTCAATTGTAGATAATGTTCCTGGGCCTCAGCCCGTTGGTTGCCTAGTAGTTGCAATATTATATCCAATGGAGAAGCATCAGTTGGTTCTTGTCTTGGGTTTGATTCCTCTTCAGAGACAGTTACATGTTTGTTTGTCTCCAGAGTGGCGTGGGGGGATGAGGATTCATAAGAGGAGTCCCCAAGAAAAGAGGGGAGAGCGGCAGTAATTGTAGTTGTTGTGGTCGAGAAAGGTATTTGGGGTTCAGACGTCTCAGCTTCTATTATTGGTATATCTACAATGGACTCATGCGGCTCATGCGACATCGATAATGATAATATTTGCTCAGAGTAATTATCCAATAGTATGCTAGGTGGCGTGTTGGATAATTTAGGTGAAGTAGTTGGGGAACAGTTTTCCACATTATTAGTGCCATTTATGTTACTCTGTGCAGTTTTGTTAGAAGAAAGTTCTGTAGGGCTTGCCCCTGATAGTCTTTGTGTCATGTTTTTTACTAAACCGTTTGCTTCGATCCATCTTCTCAATGGGCTTTTATCCTGCAAAGCCTTTATCGATATTTGGCTATTATTGGTGATGGATCTATTTATCAATGGACCAGTCTTGCCACATTTCTTTGCCCTAGATTTGTTTTTTTGTTTGCGTCCTTTCTTAATTCTTATTTTTGTTACAATGCCAGAGTTGTCATCCTTGTCCTCTTTCTCTCCTGTTTCATCTTCTGTTTCTGCGTCGCAATCTTCAAAAGAGCCTTGCTCGGTGAGATCCATTAGCTCTACCGCTGATTCTGCCGCTAACCCACCATCCATTACTTCAGTTATAGGAACAGTGATTCCTAAGTCTGTATGTAGTGTTGGGCCTGTTACATCAGTACTCTCCTCTCCAGAAATATTCTGATTATCCGTACTCAAGTTAGAGCTTGGTTTATTTAAAATTTCTACCACTTTTGAGGTAGTTAGCTCTTTAGTCGCTGGCCCCTCGTAGCAGTCCTCTTCTACAGTTATAAGCCTCACTGTCATGTTGGCATCTTGGACCCTAGTTGTGGTGGTTACTTCCCCATTCACTATGGCTTGAGCTGCATTTATTAAATCTCCCCCGGTTGCACACTCTTTTGCTGTCATTAAGTTATTTTTAGCTGCGACATTACCTAAGCTCTGCCCAGTTTTTTTTGCATGCTCGCTTAGAGAAATATTAGGCAATCTCTGTACCTGCTTTGTGGTGTTGCCGCTTTCCTGCGGTTGTCCTCCCTTCTAGTTAAAGACATCTGTGGTCTCCGTGGGCTCGCCAAGGATGGCAGGTTTTACTTTTCTTTTTCTCTCTCCTTCTTTATCAGCAGCAGCAGAGGCGGCAGGGGCACTCTCCCGTAGGGTGTTTTCTGGCATATCCGAAGTTATTGTTGGAATTGTCATTGCTTTTTTTTTTATCTTTAGATATTGGAATCCTGCACTAGAAGCAAACAGAAAAGGACAGATTTTCAAAAAAAGCTAGTAAGGCAGAGCAACGCCCAAAGCAGCAATGCTGCGTTGTGTGAGAGGGAGGGAGCAGGAGAGTCCATATTCACAGAGATATGGCTCTCTTCTCCACTCTCCCTTCCGCCCCCTGCGAACTTCAGCTACCGCATGCCAGGCACACCTTAGCGCCCTAACTCGAGGGCGTGTGCGTGAGTCTAGCATAGGTTTTGTTCAGGAAGGCTGCCCTTCCTGAACAACATACTGTGGGGAGGCAGGGGCCTTCCACAGAGGGTTAAACATACAGAGCACGGAATGCATGTGATTCCAGGAAAGGTCTGAGGCAAGGACTCAAGTCCCAGGCCAAGGACTCTGCAGGCCAGCCCAATTCGGGCACAGACGACGAGGCCTTCGAGAGGGGCGAGGCAGCAGCTGCAGGAGACTCCTGTCCCTTCCTTCACCAGTGAGAGGTCTCCTGGTTTAAACGGGTCTGGCCCGAGACCTACACAACATGAAACATCCACTCATGGCCCTCCCTCCACCCTAGGCTCCCGTCGACCCCTCCCCCTCCACTGCATATCTAGGTCATGAACCCCTATCGCCCTCCATCAGCCTCAGATGGTGTCAGTCCCCCTAACCTACGGCGGTCTGACGTCACCCAACATCATAAGAGCAGAAACATGTCCTGCGCCTTAAAAGCCTGCCCCTTTATACTCTGTGGTTAAAGAACCCAGGTTACTTAATTCAGTCAGATAGAGGGTGTGCTTCAGCCTTCTCTCTGAGTGTGCTGAACACAGTCACTAGCTAAACCAACTTTAAAAACTGTATATGTGTGTCTGTGTGACCCACCACCGATCTTATCACCTCCCTATACCTTCCAACTGTGAAGAAAAGGGGGAGGGAAGGTTGACAGAGCCTCACGGGAGCAACTCCCAGGGGAGGATCTGACAGACTGGTACTCGCCTGATTCCTCACTTATCATCATCAGCTACTGTCAACCCGAAAGAAAAAGGGGGAATAAAGTAAGTGCAATCAAACCAAAAAACCATTATGTGTTACACGTGTTCCATAATCCATTGTAGTATGACAATGCCCCTACCATCCGAGATAAAGACATACCGCCATTAACAAGCATTTACAATGCAATAGGTCTCGCATTGATGAGAGTTTGAGCTATTGGCATTGCAAATAACAATGCCTTTTATATTTGTTTTCTTATTAAAAACATAAATAAAACGCGTTGTAATTTACAATGCCTATAGCTTAAACTTGCGTAACTGCGAGACCTATTGCGTTGCAAATGCTTGTCTCATCTTTTGCAGCCTTGTCAGGGGGTGGAGGTCCTTTTTGCGGCTTAGTGTGGTCTGTGTGCAAGGAGGCAGTGCTTTTAAGCCGCACGTACTGAGTGCCTTGCAATGAAGGAAACCCTGGTGGTCATCAGAGAGTGCTGGACACACTGTGTGCCATTGAACTATAGTTCCCAGCAGGCCTCAGACTCTCGTGTGTCTAGAGAGACAGCGTCCATCCTTGTGGTAAATGACTTCCTGTGTATCGCAGCCATGCTTCAGTGTGTCTGCAGCTAAGACCTCGCTACACGGATATGGGATTTCAGTCATCAAGACCTGTGACTTAAAGAATTGTTCAACAGACATACTCGTTTACTTACCTTAGAGCCGTATGCTGCTCAAATCTACAATTTAACTAGTCCTTGCATGTTTAATTTAAATCTTAAAACTAGTTTACAGTGTTGACGGACGAAGAAAAGACGATAGAACTTCTGTTGGCAATATAGGACAGAGTTTATGAAATGCCCGCAGAAGGTCTGTCGGCTCCAGGGAACTAGAATCTGAACTTCGACTTAAAATGTGGCAGGCAGTTTCTTTTATACCTTCTTAACTGCAAATGTGTCCTACATTTACATATTCAATCACACATTTGCTCAGGAACATTACCGGCCGCCGCCTCCTCAGACTCCTGGCCTCTCCAGTGTCTGACTGCACTTCGTCAGATCTTGCCCCCGAAAGAAATCACCGCCGCAGCCCTGCTCCGTAAAAACCGGAAGTCAGGCACTTTTGGACGAGACGGGAGCGGGGCCTGCAATCCGGCAGGAAGTCCTGCCCGCCGCCGAGGAAGAAGTGAAGCCGGCCGACTGATGGCCTCTCCGCAGCCCGGGGCTCCCATGAGTTGAGGAGAGTCCCGGGGCTGCCAACAGCAAAACAGCCAGAGTGTTGCGGGGCTCCGAGATGCTGGAGGGAGCCCTGGAAGTGAAGTCCTGGCCCCTGGTGCCGCGACGAGACTAGACTGCCGCAGAGAGGAGCCCGATCCCCAGCAACAGCCAGGTGACTGCCCGACCAGCGCTGCAGAGGAGACACGGAACACGCCGAAAGAGCCCGGTGAGTGGGAGGGGAGGTTGGTGTACGCTCATGTGTCTGTGTGCGCTGGTGTGTGTGGGGGGGTCTCTGTGTGTGCGTGTAGGTGCGCTAGTGTGTGTGTAGGTGCGGCGGCGACGGGGGGGGGGGTGTGTGTGTGCCTGTGTATGCGTGTGGCTGTGTATGCGTGTGGCTGTGTATGTGCGCATGCGTGAGTGTGGGTGCGCGTGCACGCAGTCAAATCCAGCACAAGAGAAGCGCGTGGCACCCTCTTGTCCTTCATTCCCCCGAGACAGGCAGCTATAAGTCTCCGCCTGGACGCATCCTTCGGATGCTAATTCCAGGCGAGCCCTAAAAAGAGCTGAGCTGAACTGGCAACTAAAACTTTATTCTGTGCTGTTGGCTCACTCTATTAAAAATTAACCGACATGTTTCATCACCGCTGTTTACTTTACCAGTGATTTCTTCAGGGTTTTGGGTCAGCATACATATTGCACATTTAGATTCTCCCTTTATTGTACCTGTAGTCGGACATGGGACAAAAACACACATATATACATATATTGCACTGATTGTGTCTCAATAAAAAGTACCGGTTAAGACACGGGCTTCAATGTGGCGTTTCTACATCTGATTACTGATGATATTTGTTATACATTAACAGGTGGCCTCCAATGTTGCACCTACCCGGCCCCCGTGGAAGAATGTGTGACTCTCGGACACCCCTACACCATTAGTGGGTTCCGCCAACTGCCTATAGGTCGGTCTCTGCAGTGAAACAACAAACGTATGTACAATGTTTATAAACTTGCCCATTCGTACTACGCTTGAAAACAAACTTTATTCCTTACCCCTCGCGCTATGGTTTATAGCTGAGGGTGGGGATGTTACATATCCCTATTTGTAGCTTATCTCATTATCCCCCTGGCCCTGTGGCAATTGGTGGTCAATGAGAAAGATCAAAGTCAGAATCCAGGAACACTTAAGTACACTCAAAGCAGCGCAGCTCACCACCAAATTGGTGCAGCATTTCACCAGCCAAAACCATCAATCTAGGGATCTTCGCTGGCTAGTGATTGAAAGAGTGAAGGGAGATCAGCATAATATGAGTAATAGACTGCTCAAGAAAGAGGCACGTTGGATTTTCGAAGAGGCCACGGACCAACATGGCCTCAATTAAATTATTGAGTGGAATAAGGTATCAGCAGTGTAGTGCCTTCCTAAACTGTGCACACCATCAATCAGTTTCTATAGTACATAGAGACACCCTCTACGACAGGTGGCAAGTAGATGCTGAACTAAATATAGACCAAATCATGAAGTGGCTTGATCCATTACTTATGCCCGGTACTGCACCTGTCAGAGGCCATGCATCCAGGGACCGTTAAACAGGGAGCAGAACTCAGGAACTGCCCCTATAGGCACACTGACGCAATAAATGAGTGTCTGGGTTAGGCAGCGTGAGCATTAGAAACTAAGACACTATGTAGCGGGTTGATTCTAGCTCACTGACAAATCTATAAGGGTGGTATTAAATAACTTTGAACCGGAACTCCAATAATAAGAGCATTAAGAATTATCGATCGATTCAAGACACATTTAAAATCAACAGGGATGTATATTACAGGAAGAACATCCCGTTCAAAGATGGCGGCCGAATAGAGCCGAGACGATGCGTAACGTCGTGTTGACGTTCACGTAACACACCCCGATCACATGACTGGGAGCCCGAAGATGTAAGCCGGACGCCGGCTGAATCAGGCTACACGCAGGGTGAGCAGAGGCCACATCAGCGCGCAGTGACGGTATGGAGGGAACAAGCAGCCACTACAAGCCCTAACGGGATGGGATCTCCATCGGGTAATCTCACCGAGCGGGCAATAGAGAATTTCGGCAATATAAGCGCCATGGAATTTTGACGCCAGGCGGGTCCATTGACCGAGTGAATGCAGCATGTTGTGTTCCCTCAAAGTGAATGTGTCATTAAAGACACAGGATCAATGACCACCAATTGCCACAGGGCCAGGGGGATAATGAGATAAGCTACAAATAGGGATATGTAACATCCCCACCCTCGGCTGTAAACCGTAGCGCGAGGGGTAAGGAATAAAGTTGTTTTCAAGCGTAGTACGAATGGGCAAGTTTATAAACATTGTACATACGTTTGTTGTTTCACTGCAGAGACCGACCTATAGGCGGTTGGCGGAACCCACTAATGGTGTAGGGGTGTCCGAGAGTCACACATTCTTCCACGGGGGCCGGGTAGGCGCAACATTGGAGGCCACCTGTTAATGTATAACAAATATCATCAGTAATCAGATGTAGAAACGCCACATTGAAGCTAGTATCTTAACCAGTACTTTTTATTGATACACAATCAGTGCAATATATGTATATATGTGTGTTTTTGTCCCATGTCCGACTACAGGTACAATAAAGGGAGAATCTAAACGTGCAATATGTATGCTGAATCAAAACCCTTAAGAAATCACTGGTAAAATAAACAGCGGTGATGAAACATGTCGGTTAATTTTTAATAGAGTGAGCCAACAGCACAGAATAAAGTTGTAGTTGCCAGTTCAGCTCAGCTCTTTTTAATGGTGGTATGTCTTTATCTCGAATGGTAGGGGCATTGTCATACTACAATGGGTTATGTAACACGTGTAACACATAATGGTTTTTTGGTTTGATTGCACTTACTTTATCCTCCCTTTTTTCTTTCGGGTTGACAGTAGCTGATGATGATAAGTGAGGAATCAGGCGAGTACCAGTCTGTCAGATCCTCCCCTGGGAGTTGCTCCCGTGAGGCTCTGTCAACCTTCCCTCCCCCTTTTCTTCACAGTTGGAAGGTATAGGGAGGTGATAAGATCGGTGGTGGGTCACACAGACACACATATACAGTTTTTAAAGTTGGTTTAGCTAGTGACTGTGTTCATCACACTCAGAGAGAAGGCTGAAGCACACCCTCTATCTGACTGAATTAAGTAACCTGGGTTCTTTAACCACAGAGTATAAAGGGGCAGGCTTTTAAGGGGCAGGACATTGTTGAGGATCTAGTTTTGAGTGGGGGACGGCCTGGTTCCCATTCCCCCTGAGGCTCCTGAGAGTAAAGACTGCCCCTTAAAAGACCAACTGCAGAGAAAACACGGACATAAAGGACTCCATGCACACACCGCTACTAGTTCAAAAGCAGAGCTACAGTTTTTGTGTTCTCCTCTAAGCGCTAGCGCACAGGTGAGGAACCAGCCCACTCCGGCGGCTCGTGGGTTCTCTCTCTCTGGAGACACAGAGGAGGCGATGACGGAAGCAAGACTGCGCTGCTGTCCTTAGGGGAAGAAACGAGCCGTAAAGCCAACTCAACAAACGGAGAAGAGCTGGAAAAACCCTACAAAGTACCCAGGATACATGATGAAATCACTACATGCAGGTACAGCATTAACGTCTCAGTGGCAGCTCTGAGGAACGAGACTAAAACAAACCTATGCAATGCAGAAGGAGACGCCCCCGGGAGCCAATACAACAACACGTGCTTTAATGAAGGCTTCTCTGCAGCACATTTATCTCCAGCGGGAGGCTTTTCTGAGAAACCCATCATAGCCTGGATTCTATAGAATGAGGGCGGCGGCGGCATGTACATAACAGCCTCAGGCCTGACTCACTCTGAAGACTGCCGCAAACTCATGATGTGAGTGACGAAGGCAAAAAAAAAGACGAAACCTTTCTAAAGCAAAGTTCTCAGCAGCCTGTGGGGCACAGCCCCTGTGCTCGCCTGCGGTCTGGTGACTGGAAGGCCAAGACCTGTAGGACAGAGAGCAGCAGAGGAGGGCGAGCGACACATTTACAGGTTGAACCTAGCCACGGGCCTGGCTCGGATCTCCGAGCCCGTGCACGAGCCGAGCCCTGGAAATGTGTGCTGTGTAAAACACAAAACAAACCAAGTGAAACACTATAAAGCTGCCGCAAACTTCAAAAAAGTGTATCTCCATGAAGTTATGACGTGAATAAATTACATTACAGCACCAAGAAGTACTTATTAAACGTGAAATTTTTTAAACATGAACCATTAGTGCACTTAGAGGCGAGACAATTGGCATGTAAACACTGTCCCAGGTTATTATAAAGTAACATTAAAGTCTAGTAAATCAAACGCGATTGAAAAGTTCAAACGGCTTTCATACCCCAAAATGAACAAAAAAAGAGTTTGGGTGAAATATGTTTTTTTTTCTCCTAAGATTACACAATTTAAGCAGGAAAGATGTGATTTATCCAGGTTTCCTTGTGTACAAATCAGCCAGGAAATGGATATCTATATTTTTCCGTATGTTACAGCTCTGTTTTTACCTTGCACTACATTTTTCTGCAGTTTTTACATAACGGGAACTGGATATGAAGGTATTGGATGGAGCGCTTTCCATGAGCGTTATTCACATTACACCTTCACATTCATTGTTCTTAGGCACGGGTAGATTAAGTGATTTGACCAGATCACAGGATGTTGAGCCGACATAGAGACTCAAATTAGGTTGGCAGCTCTGGCCGTAACAGCACAACCTGGGTAGAGGGAGGCAGATGGGCAGAAGCCACATGAAAGCTCGGCTCGTTATGGGCTCGAGGCACCAATAGCCGAGCCAGAGCCAGGCTTCAGGCTCGAGCTTTCAGTGGCTGGCCCACCTCTAGAGAGCAGCAGGTTTGGGCAGCAACGCAGGCAAGGTGCCAGTTTCCCTCAGTCACACCAGCCAACTGAATTAAAAGACTCCGGGACATAGTACTTCCCAGGGCTAAGGTTCACAAAGCGACTGCAACTGGTATGCAGAGTTGCAGACCCAAGTATAGGCATAAATGAACTGTGCGCATGCGCAGTGAACCCATGCACAACTGTGGGGACGGGTGATAGTAGAGGCATGTTTTCTATTTTATTTATTTTTATTAAATGCAGTTTTATATAGAACAAACTTTACCCAAAGGTGTCAGAGCGCTTTACAAAAGAACCAGGTATGTTCCAAAGGTTCACAAGATACACTAAACACGCTAACAAATTACATATATACAGTTACAAAGGTACACAAGCAAGGCTGAGCACACTAACGAGTTACATATATGCAGTTCCAACTTTATTTGCATATTTATATTATAAAAAAATAAAAATTGCCAGTGTTAGCTTAAAACAGGAGTAAAACACATATTTACAAAGTTTACTTCATTTGAGTGCTAGATGGTCGTCATGCGTTGCTTGTTTAACCCCCCTCCCCGTGGAGGGTTGGGCATAGGTCTGGAGATCGTTTAGTGTTCATTTGTTTTTTCCACTCAAATCAAATTAGTCAACATGCAGTTAGGATGAGTTACAATTGCGGGTGCAATTTATTTTGGAGTTTTTCTTCCAAATGTTAACATCTATACTAATATAATAAAGAGAGAGCTCAAACCTTTGAGGCGGGTAACCTCAGGAACCACAGCACCAATCACAACACCCTATACAGCATTGAAAATGGCAGTTGCAGCAGAAGGACATAGGCTATGCAGACGCCCACCATATACATTTAAAAGGTAAAAGAACCGTGCCAGCAAAGTAGTCCCTTGTGGTCGTGTTTGCGTTGTGCTGTGGGCGTGTGCTGCGGGCGTGACAGATGCTGGGGGCGTGTGGTACGTTCCGCCCTTCATGCCATGTCTCATATCATGTGCTGTGGGCGTGTGCTGGGGGCGTGGGCGGGGCGCGGGATTACGAGAAAAAAAAAGCGAGCGTTGTGCCCAATATTTCATTGTCTTTTCTTCCCAGATTCTGTACATTCCAGCTCCGGGTGTGCTTGCCCCACGCTCCCAGTGACGTGCACCTGCTTTACTGTATGGAGGTCAGGAATGGCGCTAGTCCCAAGGGCCGGAAGGAGCGCAAAAAGGGGCCATTGTGCAGGAAATGTAATCTCGCCTTAACTTCGGTGACGCCTGAAGCGCACACTGGAGATTTTCCACTTCTGTTGGAAAGGGACCATCCCTCCCCCGGTAATATGTGATGATATTCCGCAAACCAACATCCCGCATACCATCACTCCGCAATTTTTATAACGCAGGACTATTACTCCGCAAAGACATAATTTCTAAAACTTTTACAACGCATATGACTTAATCACGCATGCCATTATAACGCAAATGCATGT
Organism: Lissotriton vulgaris; assembly: GCF_964263255.1. NCBI lineage: Eukaryota > Metazoa > Chordata > Amphibia > Caudata > Salamandridae > Lissotriton > Lissotriton vulgaris. The sequence goes on from NC_141695.1 coordinate 101,415,385, forward strand.
GTGGTAAAGTCATATACATTGTAAAAGTACATTATTAAAACATCAAATATATGTTTGTATATATGTGTATTTATACACACACACACACACATATATATATATACACATTTTTTTTATTTAAATAAAACATTTATTCTTTTAAATTGCATTATTCATATTTTTATTTATTATTTTGTTATTACCCATTACACCCTAAAAACTAATCCCACCCTGCTCCCTTTGAATACCCCTGTACCCCGTAATCATAGTCCACCCTTACTCCTTAAAATACCCCAACACCCTTAAACACTAACCCAGTTTAACCCTATAAATATACCCTGTACCCCAAAACCCAAACCTAGCCCTAAACCCTAAAAATACCCCTGTACCCCAAATACCCAAACCTAGCCCGGAACCCTATAAATACCCCTGTGCCTCAAACCCCAAACCTATCCCTGAACCCTAAAAATACCCCTGTACCCCAAAACCCAAACTTACCCCTGAACCCTAAAAATACCAATGTACCCCAAAACCCAAACCTAGCCCGAACCCTAAAAATAACCCTGTACTCCAAAACCCAAACCTACCCCTGAACCCTAAAATACCCCTATACCCCAAAACCCAAACCTAGCCCTGAACCCTTAAAATACCTCTGTACCCCAAAACACAAACCTACCCCTGAACCGTTAAAATCCCCCTATACCCCAAAACCCAAACCTAGCCCTGAACCCTAAAAATACCCCTGTACCCCAAAACCCATACCTATCCCTAAACCCTAAAACTACCCCTGTACCCCATAACCCAAAACTATATCTGAAACCTTAAAATACCCAAACACCCAAAAACATATCCCTCAGTACCCCAAAACACATAGCCCTATGCCCATACTTCCCTTATCCAAACATTAAAAAAAACATGCTTTTACCATTCATGCATTTACAACGAATTTCGTTGTAAATGTATGCGTGGTAAAAGCATATAAAATGTAATGCCATGCATTATAATGGCATTGCGTAGTCATGGTACTTTCGTAATGAAAGTATGCGGAGTGATGGTATGCGGAAAGAAAGTTGCGGAATAATGAGTGTTTACCCTCCCGCGGTAAGTACATTGGTGGCACGGCGGCTTACATCTCCAGCAACATACTCATATTTTTTCACCACCCATTTGAAAAATGCACAGGTCTCTCTCATTGATGGCCAGCAACGACATACACTTTTAGACACCTCCCGCCACAAGTTCTAGAATTGCGAACTTTAGAGCTGGGGAGCTACGTTCGAATCTCGGCATCAGCTCAACATCCTGTGATTCCAGGCAAATCGCTTTGTCTTCCCGTGCCTACTACAAATGAATGTGTTCTTCTGTAATGTAAATTGTGCTCATGCCATTTTGTCGAGTTTGCGCTATATAATATTGCAAGGAAAAATAAAGTAGGGAAACTCGAGTTCACACACTACTGAACGTGCACTCTTAAGTGCATCAGCAGTGCACTGTGAATCGGAGCGTTTCACAGGCCTGTCACAGATAAGAAATGCTATCAAAACGAAATCCTACAAAACAATATACTACTGGCCGGCAGCAATTCATACCCGGACAACGTCGGGACGGGCTGCTACTATTTTTATAAAATTTGCCTGCTTCACAAAAAAAAAAAAATCCAGTCAGATGGGTCTGCGGAAAAACTCGACAAAACCGACTTTTAGTGCACAAAAAATGATATCTCGAGAAAAGGTTTCTGCACAAAATTCTTCTGCATAAAACATTTTTGCTAGAATATTCACCCCCCAACATTGTATCCTTATTCAAATGGGAACTTTTTAACTTGTGTGTTAACTTCCAAATTTTTTGTAGCACCAAAAGGTAGCTGACGGCATGTGTCTGCTAGAAAGCGCTACACTGAATGCTGCTCGCTCATCCCAAGGCTACCACCACGCATCACTTACTCATCCGCTTCCTAGACCCAGTGACTGGTGGGACGAATGGACTCGGGGGTTAGGGGTGAGGGTTTAGGGGGCGGTAGCGAGAAGATAAACTAATGTGTGAATGACCAACGAAAAATAGCCATACCGTTCTTGTACAACTTAACTGCCAACCGAACATGGCTTTGGTTCTTCGAAAAATTTGGGCCTAGATGTATCATTGTTCCTATTTGCGATTTCTTAATAGCGATTTTTAGCGAATCACTATTTAGAAATCGCAAAATGAGATGTATGTTTAAAATCGCAATTTTTTTGCGATTTCTTAATATTCTTTATTTGCGAATTCGCAAGTTGCGAATTTGCAAATAAAGAACAATTTCCCATTCATTCCTATGGGCCAGGAGGCCCATAGGAATTATTGTGAAATACATCTCATTTTGCGATTCGCAATTTGCTAATCGCAAAATGAGAATTCAAGGGTGCAGGGGTGTCTCAAGGACACTCTGCTGTACCCCTGAAATCAGCATTTGTGTGCATAAGGCTCACATACATGCCCTATGGGCATGTATGTGCGTCATATGCCACCTTTAAAAATGCAACATTTGGGATTATTTTAAGATTTCGCAAATTACCACCAACTTCTTGGTGGTAATTTGCGATTTCTTAACTCAAAATCGCAAAATGTAAAAGTTTCATACATAGCATTTAAGGAATCGCAAATTTTTGCGATTCTTTATTTTGCGATTTTTTAATGCATCTCAAAACATGCAAAAAGACCGTTTACGTTTCGCAAAGGCCGAAACTCGGCGAATTTCGGCCTTTGCGAATCGCAAAAGGCTTGATACATCTAGGCCATAGTTTGGTAGGCAGAATTTTTTTAACTGTAAACAAATTATTCTGTAACACATACTTTTAAAAGTAGGTGTCATGGCTTAAAGCATGATGTGAGGTGTCCGGAGAGAGTGAAGACGCAATATATTCTAGGGTACAGCAAAATCTGCCCAGTGGCAAAGGTCAGGGGAATTATGTGGCAGGGGTGAGCCAAATTATGTAGCAAGGTTGAATAAATTATGCGGAAAGAAAAGGCAAATTATGCAGCGTAATGTGGCACATTTTGTGATAGTACTACATCATTATTTTCTTATTTTTACACTAGTTAGCACTGTCTGGGCAAACATTGCAATTCAATTGTTCCAGTGTAAAACTCAAATATATCGATAAATAACAAAAACATCACCAATCAAGATTTAGAAATGACCCTCCACTGCTGTGCAACACTTGTTAAAATCAACAGTTCATGCAGCTGATGGTGGATTTTATGGAGAACGCAGCAAATCTATAATTATGTGAAAACCGTCGCGGCCGCACAATCACATAATTCGTGGCCTTGACTGAGGCCTAACTTCCAGAGTTCATCTGCTACATGCGAGGGGCTGCTAGTGAGTAATGTATTAGTGGTTACTGACTCTCAGTCGGAGCAGGAGCGCCACCTGGTGACGGACGGTATACGAAACTGACAGAATCGAAACCAGCGCAAATTGTCAAAACTGCATTGGAGTTTGGCACAGAAAGTGAATGCCTCCTTGCTCACTTGGAAGTGGACGGACCCACATCCAAGATAACCATGACACAACTTAATCACCAATCAGTAAGGTTGATTATCGTCAAAAAGGCGCAATTAGTAAGGTAAGACGCAAGCGCTGTTGGTTGCTGATTCTTGCACCGAGGGGGCTCGGAGGACTCCAAGCCCCAGGACGCTGCAGGGCTCGGAGCGGAGGTCTTGCCCCTCCCTCTTGTAATTGAAGGGCCATAAAATTAAGCTGCCCTTCCCGCCATGCGGACGCGCCGGGCTAAGCTCGGGCAAAGGGCGGGCCATCTGTGATCAGAAGAGGCCGGGCCAGGCCACCCCTCTAAAAACCCCTATATCGAACAAGTCTTCATTTTTTCGTGAGTAACCTCAAGGTATCCTGAACTTTGTAAACTTCGGAAAGGTCTACTCCATTGACCGTTTCGGAAGTTGATACTCACGGTTATTTAGAATAACATTGTAACAATCCACTTATGGTTTATTGCACAAACTAAAAGTTTATATGTTATTCGTAAGGACTTTACTGTAGTTGTAATAATGGTTTTTAGTCTTTTATTTTTAACATTGCAACGGTATTCATTTTTCATCAAGGTTTAATCTTGTGTATTCACAACGTATTTTCGGATCGAGGTGGTGTACTGACTAGTTGGTGCTGGTGCGATTTATTACACGCACCAGATCTCATTCATCTCTGTACTGGCTATTTCTTTCCTTTCTTTTTTTGTTATAGGTAATTTGTATTGGGTCTTCTTGAACTGACAGTATCCTACAATGGCAAGACGGAAAGCTGGAGGTGGCCCGGGGATGGCTGGGACTCTGGATGCTTACCTGACTAGGGCAGAGTCAGTTATTATTAAGGAAATTATAATGACGGAGCCTACGTTATCCCTGGACCCCGCCTTCAGCAGGTTATCTGCCACTCCAGCCCTCACAGATACTCAGAATCAAACTACCCCCCACCCCCAGGCCAAGAAAGGGCCCCTCAGATAGAGGATGATATATCCATTCTAAACGGTAGCATGCTCTCTGTGACCCCGGAACTGACACCTAGCCCCGCCCAGTATAAATTACGGGGAAGAGTACAGAAACAAAAGTTAGTATCTACCCGTCCAAAAAAAAAACAGTACCATTCCAAAAAAACCTGGGTAACCAAACAGGGATATATAGGTACAGGAAATAAAGGGGTGACAACGGTAGAAATACACGATATGGGAAAGGAGCCCCAGAGAGATTTAATCGACAATGCCCAGAGTGATGGAGGAACATTGAACACTGGGCATACTGAGGGAGACTTCTGGGGGAGACTAGAGGTTATGGTAAAACCCTTGCTGGAACCCATTGTATCAAAACTGTGCGGGGTAGAATCCAGGCTACTGCTTCTGGAGTCTTCACTGGCTATTTTTTTTAATGTTACAGGTACAAAGGACCCACAGAACCTTAATATTCAACCCCCAAGCACGACGGACAGAACTGGTGGCAGCAATGATAAGGTGGTTGAACCAGTGCCGATTAGTGCAAGGTCTATTGCTACAGGTGGTGTCAGTAATCCCAGTAGAGACTCAAGAGAAAAGACACCCCTAATACAACCCTTATGTACCAGAAGGAAATCTCCTATTTCCGAATCAACTCAGAGGTCAGAGGAGGGACTTACTGTGGCTCAAAGACCTGTGGTTATTGATCTCCCGCCAGAAGCCACCCCATATGTAGCTATACTGGGTCATGCGCCCGCCCTTCCACCAGGAGAGAATGAAAGCTATGAACAGCTGCTGAATAAAACAGTGTATTGGCTCAGCCAGAATACCCCTGATGGAGCGTACATTATTAATAATATAATAATGGTACGTAGGGTTAAATGGATTGGCAGATCTAATAGAACAGGGAGTGGGGACTGTATTATTATCAACTTTGATAACCCTCATATTGCGGGTCGCTTATTATTAAGGGGCCTATGCCCACAGTCAAAGAAGGGCACTGCAATTAAATTATTACCCTTGGGGTTTTTCTACAGGCCATTACCGTGGAGGGACCCGTAAGATCTAACCGGGAGGAAAATTGGCGGGGAGAGATTGGTCCAGGCCGAGACCCCTCTCTCAATATGCTCCCTCTTTGTTACCTCAGATAACACCCAGCAGTTTAAATAACACTGGGCGCAGACTTCCAGTTCATAACAGGTATGAAATCCTGACTGGCCTGGAAGCCTGTGATTGACTAGAAGAAATTGGTGACTCTGGAGCAGGGAGGAAGACTGACACAGGAGCTGTAGAGGACAGATTATACAGGGGGAGATTTAATAATGTCATCTCCTGGAATATTGCAGGGTTAGCTGCCAAAATAGAGAACCCTAGCTGGATTATTTATATTAAGCAATTTTTGATAATTTGCTTGCAAGAAACCTGGTCGGTTGAATGTGATCTTCTTCTGGAAGGATAAAAGGCAAAGATCACCTTTTTCATCGCTAAGAATCTCTGTCATCATTGTCACAGTATCTTGCTGGGGTATATTAGTTTACAGAGATTCCACGTCTAAGCACACTAACCATTGGCTCTTATTCTTAAAGGTGACTCCCTCAACCTTTGATATCATGTCTGTCGTGTCTTTGACCTAAGACGGTAATTGTTCAACTAAAGGGCGTATGAAATGGTCTACATACTTACTCAAAGGTTCTGTCAATGAGTCTATCCCCGAAACTATGGGCCGAATGGGGGGGTCATTCATGCTCTTATGTATTCTGTGAAAAATTGATAAATGTATGATATATTGTGAATATTGCATTAAATGTATGAAAAATGTATGGCAATTGGGGTATCAAAGGCCAGTTTTTAGAAAATAAAACAAAAGTAATATTTCAAAATCTGTGTGTGGAGGTAAATGCTTTAGGTTCTACTCTAACTACATAATAAGGTATTGAGTCTAGATATAGTGAATTACACAGAAAGGAAATTCCTTTTTTTATGGGGAGTTGCTTAATGACATGATTAATGATTTAGATTTGTCACCAACCATGGCTCTGATGGACCCTTACACTAGATTTGGGGAGCCCACTTTTAAGGGCCAAGGGAAGGGGACATTCATTGATTTTGTGCTGATTTCACCCCTTCTGCAAACATTTGTACACTCCTTTATTGATGAGAGTGAATTCAGTGATCATAACCCTTTATCATTATACTTAACAGGCCCCTGGGTCAAAAAAACTCAATCAAACCCTAAACAGGGAGAACTGAGTCCGACTGATGGAAAGCGCAGACTTAGATGGACCCAAGTAACCCCTGAACTGTTTTATAACGATATCAAAGCTGTAAGTGCAGATGAAAATGTCACCTGTACACAGGGGGGGGGGCAACAATACACAAAGGTGTTGGTGGCTTTGCAGACTATTTCAGATAGGGTTACGGAGCTGTTGTCTGTACCAGTTAAGAAACAGATGAATGTGGGCCCTAAATGGTTTGATCAGCAATGCTCAAAAACAGCAGCCCCAGAGTGCAAGCTGACATAATAGTATGTCGCAGAGACTATAAAATAGCGTTAGCCAAACGTAAGGAGGCCTTAAGGGATGAGGCATGGAATGAGCTATTGGATCCTGAAACTCTTAAGAACAGCTCAAAGGTTTGGGGCACATTAAAAAACCATTCCTTGTCCAGGAGACAGGAAGTGGCCTTGAATGTCACATATCAAAGGAGGATTGGGAGGCTCATTTTGAGCAGATGTATGCTTGCCCCTATGAAGAGAATGATAGACTGGTACCTGATTTCAATGTTAACAAAATTATATTTGGAAGGGGTGAAATATTGGAAGGAATTCTAGGTTTAACAGCCGGTAAGGCTCCCGGCCCCGATCGGATTCCCCCAGACTTATTCAAGTCTGATCCCCCTTTTTGGGCTCCAATTTTGGAATCTGTTTTTAATGCCGCGGTTCAATGCGGATGCCCACAGTCATGGGGGACTTCTACCATAGTACCCGTTATTAAAAAAGGTGATACAAGCACTGCTATAGACCCATTTCACTCATAGGCTCTATGGTGAAAGTAATGGGAAGGGTTCTCCTGCAGAGGCTCACTCTATGGGTTGAAGACAACAACATCATGTCTGACTCTCAGTATGGGTTTTGTAGGGGACGATCTACGACCACCCAATGCCTTAACCTCTTTTTGATATTAAATAAGTATACAGTGGCATATAAGGGGACTATCCACCTTGCCTTCATGGACTTGTCCTCATCTTTTGACTGTGTGAACAGGAAGAAGCTGTGGCAGTTCATGAGGGCACGGGGGGGTTGATGGTGTATCGTAGAATTTTTAGAAGATCTACACAGATACACCAGAGCAAATGTTAGATTTTCTCAAGATCTGAGCGTGACGAAGGATTTTAACATTAAAAGGAGAGACCAACAAGGATGTATTCTGGCTCCCTTTTTGTTTAATTTTTATATTATTGACCTAGATAGCGACTTACAGGAGGTGGGGACTGATTGCCCCAGAGTGGGACGTCGGGGTATCCCGGTCCTACTATATGCAGATGATGCGGTCCTCATATTTAGGACCGAAAGAGGCCTCCAAGCTCTTTCAACTGCTTTCAAGTCCTTCATGACAGTCAGGGATCTAACAATAAATCATTCTAAATCATTTATTATGCAGGTAGGCCAGCCACCAAAAAGGAATTTGAAATTTAATGTGGGAGATGCAAAAATTCTCATATCTAGCACGTTCTCGTACCTTGGAGTCCTATTTGATAATAAGCTGAATTGGGGCCTGCATGTTCTGAAAAAGAAATGGGACGTTGCTAGGGTGAATGCATCAATATTTAATTTTGCATCCAAATTGGGAAAAAAAGCCTACTGGCGCTATGTTGCAACTATATAACGCCAAATCAGTGGCTACAGCAACATTTGGCAGGGAAATCTGGGGGTATATTCGGGGAGAGCAATTACAGATTGCGGAGAACACTTTCCTGAAACGTTTACTTTGTCTCCCACAAGGTACATCTAACCTAGCTGCCCATGAAGAGCTGGGGGTCCAGTATGTCAGTGACATCTTTTCCCTGCGCCCACTGTCCTGCTGGGTAAAATTGTGGTTAAATCCTGATATCCCCCTTACGCATATGATTTTAAAAGACTGTCTGGCTATGGATAACTCATCTGCTGTACTCTGGCTGAAACAACTTAAGACAAGCTTTTTAGGCCTAGGGCGGGGAGGGTTATTTGAAACCCCTGAAGGTATTACTAAGAGGGATGTGGAGGCAATAAAAAAGGTCCTCCTCATGGATAGGAAATTGATGAGGGAAGCTAAAGAGGTTCAGAAACCGAGTGTCAGGACATATGTCATGTTAAAAACAACTCCATACACTGAGCCTTATTTAATGGGTTCTCTGGCCTCATACGAGAATTTTTTACTTACCAGATTCTGGCTGAATCAATTTTATCATCTGCTTGTTAGGCCACAAAACTCTGTTTTTAGTAAAGAAGCAGCCGCCTGCGACGGAAAGAATCCGCAGGACATGCTGCATTTTATGTTTTTATGTAAATTATATGAATTTCCCCGTAAACGTTATCTGGTGCCGCTTTTAAAGAAACTCAATTTTTGTCAGATCAGACCAGCCATGGTGTATTTACAACTATTACATAGTGACAGTATCCTATTCGTATTAGAGTTTTTAAAATCAGTTGTAAAATACAGAAAGTGTTTGGATTTGTAATGATTTTTGCTTAAACCTTTTTGCATATGTATTTAACAGACTTCAGCAAAGATTGTACTGTTATAAATGGCTGCTAACTCTGTACTTTTGTATCTTGATGATGGTTTTTCTTAATAATGAATTTTATTCCGTTCTACTTGTATCTACTTTTATGGTTTGCAACACAAAACCGAAATAAAGTTTTTATTGATTGATTGAGGTAATGTTTGCGCTATATAAAATCGTATTAAATAAATAAAATAAAATAAAAAGGGAAACATATCCGTTGGTTCCCTTCTCTGATGCCATCGGAGACGTGCGCTTTACATGCGGACCAGGGCCGAACTGGGAACTGAAAGCAGCCCTGGCAAATTTTGCCAGACCAGCCCCCACCCGGTGCCTAGCTCGCAAGCGCAGCGTGCGCGCCCAACAGCTACTAAGGTGGTTGGGGGGGGGGGGGGGGGGGGGGAATTTTGGAAAACGACAGACCAAAATGGGGAATTTGACAGCACATTTTTCATTACATATTCAATTGTATCAACTTGTAAAGCACAGTAAATAGTAGATGATAACCTTAAAGAGCACCAGGTTACCAACCCTGTCATATGTACCCATAGACATTCTTTCAGAGAGCACCAAAAATAAACAGAAGTAGTGAATCAGAGAGAAAAAAGTAAAAGTGAGAACAGCCCCCACATGGTGTGTAGCACTGCTCTCCCTGCTGGTGGAGGGCGCCCTGGTGGCCCTGGCGCTCTCCCTGTTTCTGGCCTCCTGGAAGAAGAGGGATCCCAACCTGCCCCCGGCCCTTCATTGGCAACCTGCTCCAGCTCGACAAGAACGAGCCGCACGCCACACTGATGTAGGTGGGTGAGCACCAGCTGCCGGACGGCTCATAAGGCTGTAATAGGGATATTTAGACCAGACGCTGCTTTTGACAGGTCAGAGGAGCCGGGGTCGAGACAGTGACATGTCACCTGCGCCTATTGCAGTTACCCTCCTCCAGTGCTTAATTTTTGCCGGTGCTTTCCTGTGCTCAGCACCAGCACTTATTTTAGAGGGCCGGAACTATAAATCTCTTCTCCTGCAGTCAGAATTCCTTATAACTTTTCAAAATGACTATGCCTGCTGGATGACTGCCTGATTTTTCTTTACAGCCTGGCCCTCGATGATTCAGGCAAGATGCACGTGTACTGCGCAGGCACGATGCATGTGTTACTTTTCAGGACTGTAGGCCTTTCTTAACGCACACAGACCCTTCAAGTGTCTGCCTCTACTGAGCACACGCGTCTGTGCAAGTTCTGTATCATGCAGTCTCAAAGAGCGCAGAAGGGGATGGATCTGTCTGTGTGATGCTGAAGAGATCGAACTTCGGAAAATGTTACGTTTGACATTTCCACTTTACCGATTAGGGATAAAGCAACCTATGAACTCGAACCATCCCACGCCACTAAATCACTAAATCAAGGGAGAGTCCGCTAAAGGGGTGCAACCTTCCTCCTTGTCGAAGATGGGTTTGTGTGCTGCCTCAGACAGAATTTTGTTGGTGTCTGTCTTCTGCCCTCATCACATAAAAAAGTTTAAATCTCCAGGGTTGTCAAGTTTGTAGTGAGTGCACAGTGCTTTGTGTTGGTCATTAACGGTTTTCTAAGCACTCGTTTGGCACTTGAGAGGCTAGCTCATGGTTATGATCACACCATAAAGGCAAGTTAGGGAACTGGAATTAGAACTCAGGTGAAAATTTCACAGCTTCGCTTCTGCTTCCGGCCTGTGCCAGAGGCATTAAAGTCTTTGGCAGGTGCTGGTGCTGGGCGCACTCACTTGCCTGGCACACTGCACTTGTGGTTACCTTCCACTGCAGGCTGCACCCTGCACCACTGTGCCCCAAGAATGCCTACTGCTACATTACACCAGAACCCGCTGCTTATTGTGGGCATTGCACTGGCCTGGGACTTATTACAACTATTTTGGGGCGAGTAGGCAAACGCACTTTTCCAAAGCTGCTTTATGTTCGTAGTCTAAGGCACCGAAAGCGATGCGAGGCACAGTGGACTACTCTCGCAAACTAATACATCTAAAGAATTTAAAGCTCTTGCACCAAAAGGCATATGGCTACCAAGTGGCATTGCACCATGCCCAACTTGTGTGTGTGCTGTCCCCGGTGTAACTTGTATCAGGGCATTTTAGTGCTCGGTAGCAACCTTGCTGGAAAATTGCTCTTAATTAAACACAAACTTTTAAGGAGATTAACTAAATTCATCAAAAACATGGCAATGTGTGTATATGAAGGGCTTCTGTGGATTGCAGTACTAAAAGAGAAGGCAGACAAAATGTACGTCCTGGGAGCAAAATAATAGTGTCCATGTGCAACACAAACACGCATAAATTCACTACAAAATAAAAAATAAAGTTGTTAGGTGGACTGTTTAATCCCCACTGGACAATCCAGTGCCTGGATACCTTGGATGTTTGAAAGGCCATACTTTCACACAAACACATTATAAAGTAAAATGCTTCTATGCGCTGAACTGAATGGTCTGCTTTTGTTACATATAGCACTTAACAGTCTACCCAACTTTGTTTCTAAAAATACCTCTTCAGTGCAGCAGATCATAAAGCTCCGCCCATGAAAACAATTTGCCCAGGAACACACATTTTTGTTAACAAGGAAAGCCGGGATTGGCAGTTGAGTTTGCTTGATAACCTGCTTACAAAGTTCTTCCATGTTTTACTGCTTTTCAATTATTGTCAGCATGACATTAACCATATTTTGTCAATAACAACATAAGTAGAATGGAAAAATTAATTTGTGTGAGCCCGCAAATGAGAATCAGAGGTTTATTCCTGAGTTAGAAAGAGGCCATACACATAGTTTTAAATTGCACTTCTACCTCATTTTAGTGAAGTGTGGGTGTTCTACGCCCTCCACATCAAGCCAGCTCCTCCATAAAACATTGCACACTTTCACACTTACTTGATTCTATCCAGAAAAAAGTTTGTTGAACTCAGAGGTCTTCTTTCATCTTCATCCTCGTACCACCACCTAACTCAATGTTTATGTATTAATGGATACCTCGTAGGAGAGGAAGATGGCGGCCGGCTGAAAACGCTCGGTCGGGAGCTCCGATCATCTCACCAGTGCGAAATCATAGAAAAAGAGGCACTTTCCCGTACAAAGAATGTATAAAGAGTGTATATAGTGAAATTAATTAATTAAGCGTTTCCGTAGCACCCTACCTGTTTCTTGTGCGGAATTCGAGGCTGGCTTGAAGTTGCAGCATGGTCAGCGCGCCCCGAGGAAGGCACCCAGAGCCAAGCGGTCCATCGCACACCGGGATCTGGGCTGTGGCGCTGGGAGCGAAACGAAGCTGCCGCAAAGCTTTTGGAAGGATTTCCTTCCTGTTCCGGGGCGTAGGAGGTACAGATGGCGGACCTGCTTACAGCCAGTAAGGTGATCTGCTGAGAGAAACACTGTCAGTTTCAGGGAAGCCGTTCTGCTGCCAGACGCTGACAGGGGTAGAGTACAAAAACGAAACAAATGAAAACAAACCAGAAAACAAGAACGAATTGCTGAAGCTCAGTGAGGATAAAAGGCTGAAGGCTGAAGGCTACGGGGAAAGAAGGGTCCAGCGCAGGACGGTGGCAAAATATTCAAACCAAACAATACATTTTGCACACTGATTTTTCGGGAGACTCTAAACGGATGCAAAAAGAAATAAGACCTCACCGGGCCCTAGGAGCAGAAGCGAAGGAATACAGTGTACACAGTGTATACAGTAACCAACAACCAGCAACCAAAAGAACAGAAAAAACAGACTCATCAATCACTCATCAAAGATACAGGTACGAGGGGGTGGAGAGATCAGGGAACAGCAGCCCCGAATTTAATTGTAGGGTGCAAATGATACTCTTCGGGAACGGCAGAAGGTGGAAGTGAGGACAGGCGGGAAGGAGAAATTCAATCCAAAACCAAGCCAGAAACAATATCGGAGAGTGGGAGCAGGGGGAGGTCCACTTACTGCCTTAGAAATCGTCAGCTTGTTAAACAAAACCTCCTGCCTCCTCAAAAAAGACTGTGACCCCTAGGAGCACAAGAAGGAAACAGAGGATATCTCCCAACCTCGTGGAACTATCAGAAAATATAAAATCCAGATCCACGAAGCTAAGAGAACAAGAGACGCTTGTATCAAAAAAAAAAATCAAAGTGACTCCCTCCTTAAGATCGTTCTTTAAAGTCCAACAGTTGGTGCAAGTGAGAGGGGGTAACCCTTCACCTCAGAACAAGAATGCCTCCCTACTCTCATCCACTGGTGATAAGCTAAATATAATCCCCTCGACAGAGAAGAAGCTAGCACTAAAAATTCCAGGGGACAGAGTGCAGATAACAAGTGAAGGAGAAATGTCAAATATACCCTCTGGTACGATACCACAAATGGAGTCAAATGAAGAAGCCATAGCAGAACTCCCTGAACTCTCAGAACAGCCTTTAGACCAAGCTGGAAACGAACCACTGATAAGCAACCAAAGCAACCAAACTGGGAAACTATTGGAGTTGTTTATGGATAAAATTATGGGAGAGATTGGGAAAAATTTGCAGTATCTGAAGCAAATCAGAATAAAATAAACGAAGTATGTGAGAACCTAGACCAAAAATTAAACGATCTAGGAGAGAGGGTCACGGCAGTAGAATCGACAATTGAGACTCTCAGCAAAAAAGTGGCCACGAATCAAAAAAGCATTAGCTCATTAAAAGACAGCGAACGTGCTATCAAGGAGAGGCTGGAATCACTGGAGAACCAGGGAAGACAAGCATTGGAAATGCAATAGGTCTCGCAGCATTAGAGTTAGTGCTTTTAGAATTGTTTATGGGTTTTTTTGTAAATCTTTAGCATTTTTGTTTCCTGTAGCCAATGCTAAAGAATTACAAATAAAAAAAGCCATAAACAATTGTAAAAGCTCTAACTCAAATGCTCCGAGACCTATTGCACTGTGTGAGGGTGAGGGGTTTGAGGGTGAGTGAGGGTGAGTGAGAGTGAGGGTGAGTGAGGGTGAGGGTGAGTGAGGGGTTGAGGGTGAGTCAGAGTGAGGGTGAGTGAGGGTGAGTGAGGGTGAGGGTGAGTGAGGGTGAGTGAGGGTGAGTGTGATTTAGGGTGAGTGTGAGTTAGGGTGAGTGAGTTAGGGTGAGGGGTTGAGGGTGGGTGAGGGTGAGGGGTTGAGGGTGAGTGAGAGTGAGGGTGAGTGAGGGTGGGTGAGGGTGAGTGAGGGTGAGGGGTTGAGGTTGAGGTGTTGAGGGTGAGTGAGGGTGAGGGCGAGTGAGGTGTTGAGGGTGAGTGAGGGTGAGGGTGAGGGGTTGAGGGTGAGGGTAGGTGAGGGGTTGAGGGTGCAATCGATAGAGTGAGGGCGATAAATAGATACATATAGTGAGGGCGATAGATAGAGTGAGGCCCAAAGAGTGAGTGCGATAGATAGATACATAGAGTGAGGGCGCTAGATAGATACATAGAGTGAGGGCGATAGATAGATACATAGAGTGAGGGCGATAGATAGATACATAGAGTGAGGGCGATAGATAGATACATAGAGTGTGGGCGATAGATAGATACATAGAGTGAGGGCGATAGATAGATACATAGAGTGAGGGCGATAGATAGATAGATAGATAGATAGATAGATAGATAGATAGAGTGAGGGCGATAGATAGATACATAGAGTGAGGGCGATAGATAGATAGACAGATAGATAGAGTAAGGGCAATCGATAGAGTGAGGGCGATAGATAGAGGGAGGGCGATAGATGGATAGAGTGAGGGCGATAGATAGATACATAGAGTGAGGGCGATAGATAGATACATAGAGTGAGGGCGATAGATAGATACATAGAGTGAGGGCGATAGATAGATACATAGAGTGTGGGCGATAGATAGATACATAGAGTGAGGGCGCTAGATAGATACATAGAGTGAGGGCGATAGATAGATACATAGAGTGAGGGCGATAGATAGATACATAGAGTGAGGGCGATAGATAGATACATAGAGTGAGGGCGATAGATAGATACATAGAGTGAGGGCGATAGATAGAGATAGATAGATAGATAGATAGATAGATAGATAGATAGATAGAGCGATAGATAGATAGATAGAGCGATAAATAGATAGAGCGATAGATAGAGCGATAGATAGAGCGATAGAGCGATAGATAGAGCGATAGGGCGATAGATAGAGCGATAGATAGATAGAGTGAGGGCGATAGATACATAGAGTGAGGGCGATAGATACATAGAGTGAGGGCGATAGATAGATAGACAGATAGATAGAGTAAGGGCAATCGATAGAGTGAGGGCGATAGATAAAGGGAGGGCGATAGATGGATAGAGGGAGGGCGATAGATGGATAGACAGATAGATAGAGTGAGGGCAATCGATAGAGTTAGGGCGATAGATAGACAGACAGATAGAGTTAGGGCGATAGATAGATAGAGGGAGGGCGATAGATAGAGGGAGGGCGATAGATAGACAGACAGATAGAGTGAGGGCGATAAATAGATACATATAGTGAGGGCGATAGATAGAGTGAGGGCGATAGATAGATAGATAGATAGATAGATAGATAGATAGATAGATAGATAGATAGATAGATAGAACATATTTGTTTTGGTATGCATGGTGAATTTCGTTTTGTTTAGTATGAGTGATTTTAATGGAAATGGTCATAACATATTTAGGTGTATTTTTGTTATTGATTAACCCTGGTATGACTTCCGCTTACACCCTTATCATTTAATATGAATGTGATTCACAACTCGGCAATGCAATTGAGGAACCGGTTCTGCTCTCTGGGAAACCCAGGCTTCACAGGTGTTCTTGAAGTCGTGTACTTTATATGTACCCAAAATAAAATACCTTCAAAGTAGATCCTTAGCTTTGTGTCCATGTTCCTGGAGCTGAAGCTAATTACTTCACACGGAGCCCCGAGACAGTTGTCAGTTACATGTCCCTGAGCGATCTTAAGAAACGCTCAAAATGTATTTGACTAAGTGGAAAACTGGGGACAACTCCCCCCTTGTGAATGAATATAAGCCTAAAGCCCGGATCACATTGTGTCAGGAAAGCAGGGCATTGCGAAACATAAGTGAAGGCACGCAGAAAATAAAATCGAAAAGCGGCTGCCATTGCTCAAGGGCAACGTTCCGAGAATGGTGTGTGCAGCGGCCATCATTGCAAATCAAATGAAAGTGAAAGTGCAGACGGCATGGAGAAAGTGTTAAGTGTGTCAGCAAGCATGTGGTGAAAAGCAATCAATGTTTAGGTTGGGGCTCCTGCTCCTAGATTAACAAAAGATGGTGACACAGATAGTAATCAAAGTCCTTCCTGCCGGACTGGTAAACTGATTGCTGAAGGAATGTTTCCCACAAGGAAACAAATCATGGCAGCTGCCTGCTGTTTCCACCTCCCGGGACTTAAGCAAACTACTTTGAAACACACTATTTTTTATATATATAACTTTCATTGTAGTTGTGCACTTTTGAGCACTCACGTGTCTTTTCATTCCCATGTCACTAGTGCACAAGTATCATTTAATTAAGTAACAGTAACAGCGCTTAGACACGTTAGGAATGTGGTATGAAGTGTTATATAAAAGACGAGTTATTGATATTATAATTTGAAACTCAGCCTTTGCTCTCACGTTGTAAGGACTCGGCAGTTTTAAATCAGAGCCACATTTCAAATATATTCTTCGCATTTCCCAATAAAACACAGAATGATCAAAGAGGCTATATATATAACCCCTATACAGATCTTGGTGCTCAAAAATTCATTAAACTGTTCAGCATTCCACTGTACAATCTCATACCTTTCGTCTTCACAAACTCCAGAATACTGCAGACCTTGGGATGTCAACGCGCTGTAATTGCCTACCAATGTCAATTTATCAACCGTAGAAGGATAAAAGGCAGAGTCGGCCCTTACACGATTCAACCCGTCCACACCAGATGTCAGCAACGAGTGTTGAAGCCACTAAGCAAACTACTTTCGAACGCACTTTTTTTTATATATATATGGAACTTTTGTAGTAGTTGTGCGCTTTTGAGCACTCGTGTGACTATATTCCTGTGTCACTAGTGCACACGACCCTGCCCTCTGCAAATTTCTGAAAGAGCACTTGGTGGGCGAGTGGGCATTAGGAGTACCAAAGGGCCCATGCGGGAGTGAGGTGGGAGGGCACTACGGGCATCGCTAGAGGTGGGAGGGCATGGCTGGAGGTGGAAGCGAGGTGGGGGTGCTCTGCCGGCATCGCTTGAGGTGGGAGGGCATGGCTGGAGGTGCGAGGGAGGTGGGGCCACTGCGGGCTTCGCTGGCGGTAGGAGGGCATGGCTAGAGGTGGGAGGGAGGTGGGGGGGCACTGCGGGCTTCGCTGGGGGTGGGAGGAACGTGGGGTGGCACTGCAGGCATCACTAGAGGTGGGAGGGCATGGCTGGAGGTGGGAGGGAGGTGGGGGGCACTGCGGGCTTCGCTGGAGGTGGGAGAGAGGTGGGGGGCACTGCGGGCAACTCTAGAGGTGGGAGGGCATGGCTGGAGGTGGGGAGGGCACTGCGGGCTTCGCTGGAGGTGGGAGGGAGGTGGGGGGCACTGCGAGCATCGCTAGAGGTGGAAGGGCATGGCTGGAGGAGGGGAGGGCACTTGCGGGCTTCGCTGGAGGTGGGAGAGAGGTGGGGGGGGCACTGTGGGTTAGCTGGAGATGGGAGGGAGGTGAAGGGGCACTGCGGGCTTCGCTAGAGGTGGGAGGGAGGTGGCAGCACTGCGGGCTTTGCTGGAGGTGGGAGAGAGGTGGGGGGCACTGCGGGCTTCGCTGGAGGTGGGAGGGAGGTGGGGGCACATACTCTAACATACTAAGTTTTAATTTAACACACTTAATGTGTGCATGATAAAACATAGCACGCAAGCCAACATTTTCAAATTAGATCACAGGGAAGAGGTATGTATTAAAGAATATTTAAAGCAATGTTCTAACTTACTATCTATCTAATGTTCTCCTCATGTATCACTACTGCTCCTATTGTGAAGCGCTTACCTTCAGGTAAAGTCCCGCTATATAAAAATGCATAAAATAAATGTAAACTAAAATAAATAAACTTAGTGGGAGCAAATAGACTTTACACAGGGTTAGCGGATCCTGCGTACAAAGGGCCTTACATTTTATAGGCATAGTTGCGAACAGTTTTTCAATGTAGTGAATGGTTTCATTCCACTATTGTGACGTCGCTAAGCTGAGACCTCTTCGCCGCCCTTTAAATGGTCATCAACAAGACAATGAGGTGGAGCAGGGCGGATAAAACAGGATTAAACGCAGAATTTGCGCTAACACTGCTGTGTTTAGCCGGGACGGCGCGGACGCCATGGGTTAGACTGTGAGGTAAACAACAATGAGAAACTGCACAACAAGGGCTGATGAGAGAGGATGGGACAGTGCTATATTTAAAAAATATATATGTCACTGAAATATCTTCAACCTAATAACATCAGGAGTGAGACATATAGTGAAGAGAGTGAGGCGGGGGAAAGGAGGAAACACGGGGAATCGAGAGGGAAAGAAGAGATGGCGAGGCAGAGGGAAGGGGAGAGAATGAGGTGAAGTAAGAGGGATAGGGAGAGACAAAAGGAAGACAGACTGCAACAAACAAGACGGAGGGCATTGCTGTGGGGAGGGGGGGGAGGAGAAGTGCGACACGGCCGCAGCAGGGGGCGGAGCGGGGAGAGAAATGTAATTGACACGGCCGGCCGGTCGTGAAACTGAAAGCATGGCCGGCCGGCCGTGAAAGCCTTTGATGCGGCAGGGGGAAATGCGAGACGGCGGGAAGGGGGCGGAGCGGGTAAACAAAGACGGACATGCACGCGCCCGTGACTTTTAAGGTCAATGCGCATGCGCATAAGCTCAATGCGCATGCGCATTGACCTTAAAAGTCACGGGCACTGCAAGGAATCGCCACGATTCCTTGCAGTGCAGATAAAGAGTGGATAACTCGCAATACTCTCGCCTTGCTCGATGCGCATGCGCATCGACAGGCGAGACCTAAAAAAACAACTTAAGAGTGCTAAACGTACCTGAGAACATGGAATGGGCAGACATCAAGGTGTTTATCGTCACTCTATTTGAAGAATTCCTTCCCTGGACCAAAGATAGCAATCTGATGGAGGATATCCAAAGGGTTCACAGGGATCCGTTCAGGAAAAACAAAGAAAGAAAAATCCAGAGGAAAATTTTAATTAATTTCAAGACATATGTAAATGTATTGTAAATGTATTGGCATTTATATAGCGCACTACTTACCCGTAGGGTCCCAAGGCGCTTCGACCGCTGCGAAACCCTTCCTGGCTTCCCTGAGAGATGGTCCCTTAATGGGTATCTCCAGGGTGAGACCAGGCATCCCCGGCGGTCTGGTGGGGCCGTTAGTGAAGATGAGGCAAGCTGATGCCCAGAGTTGCCGAGTGTGATCGCTGATCAGAGTGGGCACCGAGGAGAGAGAATTATCGAGTCCGCTGACCCTGGTCCAGAAACCTGCCGCGCTGGGAATCGAACCCTGGTCCCGGGCCGTCCTCTGCTCTCGGGTCTGCCGCCTCTAACCAGTGAGCCACACTACTTCACATTGAAGGAAAAAAATTTAAGCGAAGGCTTAAAAAGTGGAGAACAAAATAAAGACAACTGGTCCTTCAAGATCAGCTCTGACATATGCAAAGCCACACAAGACAGATAGTGGGAACTGGGGCAGCACATGCAAGAACTAAAATCCCTTGGGGCAAATGTTCAGATGAAGTTCCCCGCGGCCCTTGGAATAATGTGGGGTAATGAAATGCACAATATAAGGGAGCCCCACGAAGTAGAAAACTTCATACAGCAGATAAAGGACCAGGTTCAAATTGAGAAATCTAATTAAGGAAAGGAAAGTGATCTCTGAAATATAATAACCAATTAAAAACAATCTGGTGAAAACGGAGCTCGAATCGGGTGGAAAATTCCACCCAAAAGAAGAAAGGAGGCTTCCTCAGGGAGGGAAACTCGAACCTCACAAATATTTAATAATGTAAATTTTGTCAAAATACGGGTGGGGAGCAAACTAGGGAAAAAAACTAGAAAAAATATCCTCATTAATCAAAAAACAGGAGTCAAATGGGAGTCAAATAGAACTTATAAAACACTTCTTAGCCTAGATCACGATCCAACAAAATTAAATGAAAGATGACAAAAGAAAGAATAGTTAAAGTTCTCTCATGGAACGTTAACGGTCTTAGAACCTCTAACAGAAGAAGAAGAATTTTGGAATATTTAAAGGAAGCTGAAAGTGAAATCATTATCCTTCAAGAGACTCATCTTGTAAGCACTGAGTGGGACCAAATAGTAAAAAAACTAAACTGGGTGGACGCTTGTATACACACTACGCAAGACTGTAATATAAAAGGGGTAGCAATTATTCTAAAAAAGTCTCTAAAAGCCAAGATCGAAAGCAAAGTGGTAGACAGCAAGGGAAGATGGGTAGTGATTAAGGTCAGAATAAACGATAATATCCTTATTATAGCCGGCTACTATGGCCCAAACTTGGACGATCCGTCTCCTCTTCAGGAACTTTATATGGAACTCCTATCAACCTCCGCCCCCATAATTATAGGAGGTGACTATAACATTATACTCGATCCCAAATTGGATAGGTCGCCTCCGAGTAAACAGATGAATTTACCAAAAATGAGGGAATGGTTAGGGAACTATAAGCAAGACCTGGACTTGGAAGATATGTGGGAACAAAGAGGAGAAAAAACGCACCCTTTTACATTTCACAATAAAAAATGGGGCCATAGGTCAAGAATTGACTTCTTTCTTCTAAATAGGAATCTCCTAGGTAGCGTCAAAGGCATTGAACACCTCCCAGCGCACCTGTCTGACCACTCTGCAGTACAACTAACTCTCTCAATACCAAAAAACATAATTCCACCCAGATGGACAATTGAGCGGACTATATTTAATGACCCGCAAAATGTGAATCAGCTAGAAATTGTATCTACATACTACTTTGAAGATAATTCAGTCGGCACGCCGAAACGAGTCACTTGGGACGCTTACAAAGCGGTGGCCAGAGGGAAATTACTGAACTTAGGAGCCCATAAAACTAAGATCAAGAAACTGGAGATCAAAAAAATGGAAATGGATATTAAACTACTGGAAATACAACTAGAGAGTGGAACCTATTTAGAACCGAAGGAAGCCTTAGAAGAAAAAAGTTGAAAGCTTAAAGAGATCCTGGCCGACTATTTGGAGGACATAGTGAAAGAAAAGTGGGAAAATAGCAAATTGTCAAACCACGAATACGGGGAAGGATGTGGGAAAATGTTAGCATGGAGAATTAAAACAGACCAGTCAAGGAACAATATACCATGTATTTAGAATCAAGATCAAACGCTACAAAGCTCTGACGATGCTGTAATTAGACAGGAGTTCTCAAAGTTCTTCTCTAATCTATACAAAGAAGATATACATCCAACCGAAGAACAGATTAGGAAATACCTGGATACTGTACCACTTCCAACATTAACAGAAGAGGAAATGATAGAGCTAAACAGCGAAATCAAACCTGAGGAAGTAAGAGCAGTCATAAATGGCCTGAAAAGAGGAAAAGCTGCCGGCCCTGACGCGCTTCCAAATGAGTTTTACATGGCCCTAAAGGAAACCTTAGTTGATCAATTAACAGAATTAATGAACATCATATACCTGGACCACAAAAAAAATTCCTGACTCTTGGAACGATGCAACGATCAGCATCATCTTAAAACCTGGGAAAAACCCCAAGCTATGTGAGTCATATAGACCCATATCGTTACTCAATTGTGACTATAAAATATTTATGCAAGTCATATCAAAAAGAGTAGCCTTCGCTGGAGGTGGGGGTGCCTCAAGGGTCCATTCTGAGCCCCACCATCTTTAACATATACATGGCCCCTCTGGCGGAGGTAGCGGAGGCGTTTGGGGCCCGGGTCATTTCATACGCTGATGACACCCAGCTCCTGTTCACCTGCAGGAAGGGAGAGGTCTTCGACGGCGGCAGAATCAAAGACTGCTTGAGCGCAGTCTTTGCGTGGTTTCAGCGGCACAGCCTTAAATGCAACTCAGACAAGTCTGAGCTACTCTTTTTCGGCTGTGCCCCTGATCCTGGTTGGAAGACGTGGTGGCCCCAGGACATGTTCCCCCCCGAGAAACCATCTTCTCAAGTGAAAAATCTTGGAGTTGTGTTCGACGATGATCTTTCGTTCCGTCCACACATTCTGGGATTATCAGGGAAATGCTTCGGCATCCTCAAGATGCTCAGGAAATTCCTCCCACTGCTCTCCCTGCAGTATCATAAGAATGTAGTCCAGGCGCTTGTGGGATCTCGTCTGGATTATGCAAATGCGCTTTTTGCAGGCCTACCAAAGTATCTTTTATCCAGACTGCAAATCGTCCAGAATTCGGCGGCCAGAGCCATCTTTGGCCTGCCTAGGAGAGCCAGTGCCTCATCGCTACTAGCTAGGCTGCACTGGCTACCGATTTCTGGCAGAATCAGATTTAAACTCCTTACATTGGCGTTTAAAGCCCTTCATTCTGTTGATCCCAACTATCTTAGGAAGCGTATTGCTTTCTATGTGCCACGGAGGATGCTGCGGTCAGCTGACCTGGCCAAAATGGAGGTGCCTGCGGTCAAACGTGCCCGGATGGGCGGCCGATCCTTCCAACATGTGGCAGCTTGCTTGTGGAACGAGCTCCAACTTTCTCTCCGGAAAGCGAATAACCTTCTGGCTTTTAGGAAGGAGCTGAAGACTTTGCTCTTCACTAAGTAATCATCGTGACTGTAGCGTGTCTGCCTTTGGTTTCATGGTTTCTTTCAGGCCTCTTTGCTAAAGCGCCGGGACACCCTCTCGGGGTAGCCGTGCGCTCAAAAAGTACGGCTTAACATTAACATAACAGTAGCGAAGGTAATGCCAAGATTGATCAACTTAGACCAGAAGGGCTTTAAAAAAAAGGACGGCAAATTCATGAGATCACCCATGAGTTATTCGCAGCAATAGACGTAGCCACATGTGGAAAATTACCCTTAACTATAATCACCTACGATGCTGCCAAAGCTTTTGACAGAGTCAATTGGACCTTTTTAAATGAAACCATCAAGAAATCAAACTAGGGGAAAGCTTTGGTCACATGGTAAGGGAAGTATATAATAATCCAAGAGCAAAAATAATAGTTAATGGGAGCCTGGCCAGCAACATCGAAATACAAAGGGGCACAAGGCAAGGCTGTCCGCTGTCGCCACTACTTTTCAATCTTTACATTGAACCACTGGCCTGTTCGATCAGAAACCACCCCTTAATAACACCTTTCAAACACCAAAACTGGTCAAAAAAAGTTGCACTATATGCGGACGATCTGATGGTATTTACAGACAACTTTGAAGACGCCAATCAAGTAATAGAAGACACGATAAACAACTTTGGTAGAGTTTCAGGCTACCTAACAAAACAGGAGAAAACAGAGGCGATGAGTTGGAACACGAGTCCTAATATTCCATATAACAGAGACAAAAAAAAATATCTAGAAATTATGTTGGTTAAAGAAATTCGAAAAAAGCCCACAGTTAAACCTGAGCAGAGTTGCCAAAGAAATTAGAAGACTTCTTAGAGTCTGGACGGGATTACCACTAAGCTTTTTGGGAAGATCCAATGCACTAAAAATGACCATCGTTCCTAAATTCACTTACCTTTTTAACACAATCCCATTGGAATTTAAAAAAGATGCCCTGAAGAAGATCCAGGGAGAAATAGCTAGCTTTATCTGGGCATCTAAAAGCACGAGAATAGCCTGGAATAAACTAAGGAGGAGGAAAGAGCAAGGTGGAACAGCTAGTCCTGACTTATTTGAGTATTACAGATCATTTCAATTTAATAACTTTAGACCCTTACTAAGGAAACATCAATTCTACCCAAACTACCTACAGAATATGACGGACAGAACAGACCATTTCCTATTTAAGTTTGGTCACCCAAAATTTAAAAAAAAAAAAAAAATTCTACATAATTCGGTAAAACTTTGGAACCAGATCAGAAACACTGAACATATAATGTATTACAGTACCATGGCCCCAATATAGGATTCCCCAGGGACACCAGAATGTCTTGTAATGAACGGATTTTCAGACCAGATAGAATCAGCTCATCAGAGCACCACCAACCCAGCCGAAACGCAACCACCTCCCTCCTCAGGACCCATCTATCCAGGCACCTGGGTACCTACCTGAGGATGGGGAATTAGCAATATACAAGCTCATATCATCAGAAACACCACTAAATCTATAGGGATTACTAGGAATACTCACTGATTACTAAGGACGTCCATGCCCTACACCACACTCACACAATATAGTCTCGCGACCACATGGGCCCAGACTAATCTACCCTGGGGCCGTTCTGATTATATACCATTACACACTGGCCGCAACCAGTGCTCACTCAAGCCACAATCTTGTGGGTATAAATACCAGTATCCCCCCTGGTACTCTCTCTATTTCCTTACAAGCCACAATCTTGTGGGTATAAACACCAGTATCCCCCCTGGTGCTCTCTTACTTACATCACAAGCCACAATCCTGTGGGTATACACACCAGTGTCCCCCCTGGTGCTCTGTTTAACGCCGCCTCACAACGACGATCACTTTCCTATGAATACCTTCAGCTCTCTCTCTCTATGTTGGGAAGTTTCTCTCACTATTCACTAGAGGTACAATAATATTATGGAATGGCCGAATTACACGGTGTACAACTTATTCTCTAGTTCAAGGGCTCCTCTCTCCCTAATTATTCAGGTACCACTCACCTGATCGGGGGTCGCTTCCGTTCGCGCAATGACACCTAACTAGAAGAAAAGGTTACCTATACTGTATAAAAACAAGAGGTACACACTATATGCAAAAGTTATTCCCTGATTTAAGCGCTCCTCCTTCCTTTTGATCCATCAGTTACTATACAGCATCTGGTTAGAAGAAAGGTTAGCTTTATCATAAGAATAACATATGCACACTGGTTCACTAAGAACCGGGGTTCCTTTATTACAATACCAATAACAATATAACACTATACTATAACATATAGCCTGCAAAGGAAAATGGGAATAGACACATACACAGATCTGCGGAGTCTCTGTAAAGCTTTATTACTATACCACATCCACATGTAACTAACAGGGACTGTAAATAGACTGCACACCGCTGAAAGAAAAAGGATTAGCAGCACAATAGGGACAAGGTTAATGTTTAAATGTAAAGCAAACTGATTACAGGACAAATATCACCTGATTAGTATGAAGTCTTGCTCTAGCTGTCATCTGGGTTCCTCTCTCGTCTGTGCCTTAGCTCATCTTAGATCCTCCCCTGCAATCTTGGACACGCATCTGCGCTGATCACTCTGCACTGGATTCCTCTCCCCCACGAACTCTCTCCACCTTCCAGCTTCAGCCTAATAGTTTCTGCCGCTCTGATAACCGTTCGCTCCACTAGCTTCTTCACTCTGTCTGATTATCTCAGGTCCAATGTCCACTTCACTCCAGCTGCTCCCACAGACTAATCCATGATATAACTTCAGTCTCTTCCAAAAGGCATCATTTCATACTCCAGCTGATCACAACTCCTTCTGATAAGTAACTGCTTCTGACTGCTTCCTTCAGTTCCAAACATTATCTCACTTCTCTCTGTTCATAACACCATCTGCTCACAACTGCTTCTGACTTCTCTCTCTGGTTCCAGCTCACTGACTGTCTGTCTGTCTTCTCTCTGTTCCAAGCATCTTCTTCTTTCTCTGGCTCCAACTGTCTCACTGACAAACTGACTAACTGACTTCTCTCTGTTCCAAGCATCGACTGTCTTCTTCTCTCCTCTGCTCCAACTCAACTCCTTCTGCCTCTGCACTTCACTAATATGGAATGCTCTCTCCTCTTGGAAAGTTCCAGCCAGCAGCCTCCTCCCACCGATTCCATGTACCAGGCTCCTTGCTCTAGACGCTCCCACAGTGACCAGCTGCTTGTTTCGTCTAGAGACCTGAGCCCAGAGACACTTCCTGATTAGATTCAGCTCTGGCCGGTTCCCTCCAGTTCGCAAAGGGCGAACAACACTTCATAACTAAAACATCACCTTTACCCTGCAAGCATCTCAGTCTGCAGGGACAGAAAGCAAAATGGAGTCTCTCTAGTTCTGGGCCTTGTAGGCCTGAGAAGGATGAAATAACACTTAGCTCTATCAGAGTACATACACAAACCATACCAATATGTAATATAAAGTCAGGACTACAGGATCCACCCTCTACTATAGGTAGGATGACAAAAGGACACATAATTATGTCAAAGCCAATAGGCAATAGATGGATTAGAGTCAAGAATAAGGGATCTATCATCATATTAAGCAGCTATCCTCTAGTTTATGCTTCTAAGTTCTGAAAAAGGCCTGAAAAGGACCAACACAAGGCAAGAATAGAGATTCAGGATGGTAGCAAGCTTAAAGTCACCATCACTCAGAAATAGAGCCAAAAATACGGTCAAAACACTCCACCCTTGAATTTAACTTGCTAACATCTGTAAACAACAACAAACAAATAAACAAACATCAACATAATCTATCAACAAAACCAAAAACCAAAAGTCTCCCTAAAATAAATGACAACTTAAGGAAATACCACCTAAAACTTGATGTAGGGAATATAAATCTGACAACCAATTGAAAACAAATCAAAGCACCCTTGACCTGAATGTTGAAATGTAACTAAGATTGATCTGATAACAACATAAACTAACCAAAGCACCCTTGAACTAAATGTGCCTCAACTTCTAGTGATAATTTTTGAAATCTATTGATGTAGGGACATGTTTGTGGAATGAAAACAACAAAGGGCCTAAATGAGGCCTACCTACTTCGGTCAACTTAAGAACTAAATGTACCTCAACTTCTAGTGATAGCTCATGAAATCTATTGATGTAGGGACATGTTCGTGGAATGAAAACAACAAAGGGCCTAAATGAGGCCTATCTACTCCGGTCAATTTGAGAAAGGATTTGGTAAAATCTGACAAATAAACATGACAAAGGGTCCTCAAAGTCTGGGCAACTATTACTAATAGATGTAGGACATAATCTGACTAAAAGACACACCTCCCAGGACAACTTAAAGTCTAGGGTGACCACCCTTGGAACTAATCCCACTGTTCTAAATAAGAGTTGATGGATCAAAGTGATAGTGTAATAATAGGAAAACAAGGACAACCCCATTCCTACAAAATAGCTGGTGTAGCACTATGCATATCAAGCAATAAATCAAAGAAAGTTATCTAAGTGTGGTGTATATATTCTTCTAAAATATCATAGACTTAAACTTGGGAAATTGAGTAATAGTAGACCATGCCAAAGACAACAGGTAAAGGTCATAAATCATCTAACTCAGGAAACAGTTTGCAACTAATCCCTCTGTATCAATCTGTGGAACACATGTGTGCACCATCATTTAAAACATTGCTTTCTTACATTTGGAAAAACTGTTTTAGAGAAAACAGGAAACCTATGAAATAGGTGAAAGATAAACAAGTGTAAAGTCAATCTGTATCAATAATGAAATAGCGTAGCATACTAAAATCAAAATATCATGTATCACAGGGCATCAGATTATTAAAGCAGCTCATTAATCACCCTATGACATTCAAATAATGTCATTTGCATCATTGCATTAATGTGGCACTGCATCTTTTAAACTGGAAAATCAAAACCATGAACAGGACTGAGAATTTTTTTCTAAGTGGGTCCTGTGTATGGTAACTGCAAAAGTGGCATAATGTCCATCTGAAATAGAAAAATGGGAAAAAATGCAAGATTCAAGAATGCAGGCCAAGGAATTACATTTCAGGTCAATTAAATTTTTTTCTAAAATAGAACTATTGGCTTTGTCAAGGAAAATTATTTCTTCTTTAGGCAATCCAGAATTTTAACCTGACTGCTGAGGCAGCCAACTGCAGATTGTAATGTAAATCGAAAAGTTCAGTCACTATAAAAAGTTCTCTTCTGTAGTTGGTTTCTTATTAGGAAAACAGTTCATTCGTATAGGCCATGATCCTCCATCTTCATCTGTATCCTGTGCCAAGGAAGCACACCCTCCAGTCTGGTCCTCCTGGTACGTCCGCTTCTGGTCTGGGTCCAGGCTCGGGGGTTTTTGGGGGTAGGGGCACTCACTCCGAAAATAACAAAAACACATCACTCCAAAATAAGAAAATCACACTCATACAGGGCCCCCACACGTCAGCCATCTGAAACGAGAAACACGCATCATCAATCTTGCAAAAACACATTTTCCATTCAAAAAGCACCCCAAGTGCTTTTTATTTTCGTAAGAAACCTCCTAATTCCTGAAAAGAACTCTTCTAAATCCAAGGAATGATTTAAACATTCTACCTATACCATATTCTTTAAATTTGTTTGGGAAAAATCTAATTTTGTCATACACAGCCAGAAGGGCTGGGGCCTAGCTACTCCTCACTCCTTTGAGAAACAGCCCCTCACTCCAGAAAGATGTCCGCGCTCAGAGTTTTGAATCAGCTCCAACCATAATAAGCAGGAGCCGGGCTACACTGCGATGTAATATTGAATCACTGCCAAATGCTGATCTCATTGCAGGAGCAAAGCTCCTGCCAATTATTCTGTTCAAGCATCTCATATCTCTAGTCAGAGAAGCTTTCTGTGCCTTCTGTATTTATCTTACTCCAAGGGCCAAGCGTCTGCCAATTATTCTGCATTTGCAAACATCCTTTATCTGAAGTCAAGGAAGGTTTCTGGGCCGACTGTAAGGAAGAGCAACTTGACCCCCCCCTATATAAACATTTCTCTGCGGAAAGAACTGAATCATAGCCAAGAATAACAAACTGGGTGTCTCTGCTTTCATAAATCACCCACGGGGCTCCACCCTTTCAACACTCTGAGCCGCTGAGAACTGCTGAATATTTGCCAAAAATAAAAAAACAAGGACAGGCAAGTCTGCTTCAGAGGGACGCTCAAAAAAAAAAAAAGCCTCTCCTTTCAAAACACTCATGGGAGCCTGGCTCATATCAGCCAAGGTCAAAGCAAATTCTTTCTAACTTAAAACATACTCTGTTCCCAGGCTTTAAACACTCTTCAATTCGAAACACTGCACCATTATTTCTAACTAATTTAAGCAGATTTAGACGTGGTAAAAAGCATCCTAAAAACAAGAATTAAGAAAGACATATATATATATTTTTTTGTAACCTAGACACATGCTAGTATTTTCAAGGAAGAAGCAAAATAATTCTGTCATAATGTACTGCTACGAGCTGAAAAGGAAAATATTAAAACAACATTTCATGCAGCAACATAGGAAATCATGACACATTTCTTAAAATAACATGTGAAACACCATCAATTTACACAAGGGGATACATGTAATTTTGCACTGCATAACCAAGAATTCATAATTTAGTGCGCAAGCCTTTCTATTCTAATTATTAAAAGGGCCAGATTTATTTTTGCAGATAGCCATTTTTTCTAACTGAGTGGGTTTACTCACACGCTGGTCTGCTGCATATCAGCGCAAAATACAGAAACATGTGCATTTGAACTTTAAACAAAAGGGCAGCTTGCTTTGTAGGGAAAATAATCACTTATATTTTCTAGATGTGCAAAATACACTACAGAGCATTTTTTTTTAAAAGCACACGGTTGCATTTCACTAATTAAAGCACATTCTATGATGGGTCTGTTTTATTTTTTTTTCCCGATAAACACTAATTCTAAAATGCTGGTTCGTGTATCTGTCTGTACCATCCACAGCTGAGCTGAAAACCCTTTTCTCAATCCGACTGGTTGATTTACAACTTTCCGACCTCCGAGTCAGACACATTAAATCATGTGTTCAAAGGCAAACCCACAGAAACTCTTGGACGCATTTCAAACAGAATGTTAAATGAACACTGCCTTTTTTTTCTCCATGCAAGATGTTAACCATCCTGTCAGCTAGCTGTCAAAGCACATAGGCGAACCCTGCAACTAATTAAAAGATCAAATCAAACCATCATTAATCCAAACAGTCACTGACTTTTATTGTCAGCTCATGTAACCATGCATGTTACCTAGCATGTTAAAATAAATACTGCAGTCTCAATTCAAGATATTAACCCTTTGGCAGCTCAAACACAATCATTCCCCAATGTCTGCAGATACATGGGAAAGTCATGAACTCATCTCTCCACGTTTTCATATAACACGTGCGCACATCTTCAAGGCATTTTCTCCAAGCACTTGAAAGAGATCCAGCTCTCTCCTGCCTAACGTAATGATAGCATGCTCTGTAAAAGCCATATTCACATGGTGCTATTCACAAGCCATATTTACAAGAAACTCAGCAAGTCATAATAATGACATGCTCTTCACAAGGCATATGTACAAGGCGCAATTCACAAGGAACTCAGCAAGTCAAAATGAGAACATGCTCTTCACAAGCTATATTTACAAGGAGCTATTTACAAGGAACTCCACAAGTCATATTACACTGAATACATTTCACATTGCACAGAATAAGCAAATGCAGCAAGCCATTTAATGGGCAATTTACAAGCATTTTTCACACACATATGTACAACTGCATCAACACCAAGATGTAATTGGCTCCCTCTCGTACTGTCACCCTTCAAGCCTGTCAGTTCAAACATCAAGATGAAAAGCATTTCTTCCACCCTGCATAAGTCAAATGCCATAATGTACTGCAATCTCCTTACAGTGCAACTGTTCAAGCCCATAGGTCAATTTCGTGCCGAGTGCAAACCAACAAGATAAAAACAATACAGCGCACACAGGCTTCATAAACGATTCGAGACGCCAGATGTAACGACCGGATTTTCGGACCAGATAGAATCAGCTCATCAGAGCACCACCAACCCAGCCGAAACGCAACCACCTCCCTCCTCAGGACCCATCTATCCAGGCACCTGGGTACCTACCTGAGGATGGGGAATTAGCAATATACAAGCTCATATCATCAGAAACACCACTAAATCTATAGGGATTACTAGGAATACTCACTGATTACTAAGGACGTCCATGCCCTACACCACACTCACATAATATAGTCTCGCGACCACATGGGCCTAGACTAATCTACCCTGGGGCAGTTCTGATTATATACCATTACACACTGGCAGCAACCAGTGCTCACTCAAGCCACAATCTTGTGAGTATACATACCAGTATCCCCCCTGGTACTCTCTCTATTTCCTTACAAGCCACAATCTTGTGGGTATAAACACCAGTATCCCCCCTGGTGCTCTCTTACTTACATCACAAGCCACAATCCTGTGGGTATACACACCAGTGTCCCCCCTGGTGCTCTCTTTAACGCCGCCTCACAACGACGATCACTTTCCTATGAATACCTTCAGCTCTCTCTCTCTATGTTGGGAAGTTTCTCTCACTATTCACTAGAGGTACAATAATATTATGGAATGGCCGAATTACACGGTGTACAACCTATTCTCTAGTTCAAGGGCTCCTCTCTCCCTAATTATTCAGGTACCACTTACCTGATCGGGGGTCGCTTCCGTTCGTGCAATGACACCTGACTAGAAGAAAAGGTTACCTATACTGTATAAAAACAAGAGGTACACACTATATGCAAAAGTTATTCCCTGATTTAAGCGCTCCTCCTTCCTTTTGATCCAGCCAGCCAGCGCCTTGAGACCCTACGGGTATGTAGCGCGCTTTATAAGTGTCATTGATTGATTGATTGATTGATTGATCCATCAGTTACTATACAGCATCTGGTTAGAAGAAAGGTTAGCTTTATCATAAGAATAACACATGCACACTGGTTCACTAAGCACTGGGGTTCCTTTATTACAATAAAAATAACAATATAACACTATACTATAACATATAGCCTGCAAAGGAAAATGGGAATAGACACATACACAGATCTGCGGGGTCTCTGTAAAGCTTTATTACTATACCACATCCACATGTAACTAACAGGGACTGTAAATAGACTGCACACCGCTGAAAGAAAAAGGATTAGCAACACAATAGGGACAAGGTTAATGTTTAAATGTAAAGCAAACTGATTACAGGACAAATATCACCTGATTAGTATGAAGTCTTGCTCTAGCTTTCATCTGGGTTCTGAAGGACTGGGTTCTTTTGGACCCAGCGGTGCCAGGGCACAACACCTGAAACCTTCGTGGGTAACCTGTTCCGGCGTACAAGTCACAGAGACACGGGACACTTCCTCTGACGTCAAAGATTCAAGGTTTATTTGCTGCAGGGAACACAGAGATCACGACAAGTACACAGCGTGCAACTTGAGGAGACTGCTTCAAATTGGTTCTGTGGATCGCTCCTTTTATACAGTTTTTACCCATAGGGTAACATTTGAACACAAAAGTTTATAACCCAGTTCCCACAATTAGCCCCCAGAGGGGTCGCTTTGGTCACTTTGAAACACATGAGGTCCGGAACATGAGTGCGGAAACATTTGGCGGTTCCCAACTGTAAAAACCATCTTCCCACCATTTAGCAAATTCCAATCGGCAGTAAAGTAGATCGAAATAGGAATGAAGACAGGTGCAGAGGAAGACGGAGACAGTGGGGAGATTGGAAAGGGTGTAAAAAGGGAGGTAACGGGAAACACGAGATACAGGCATCAAAGAGACGTGCCTAATGAGATGCACGGCTGAGACAATAAGTCCGTGCGGCAAGATGAGCCTCGAGCGGCGCCATTTGCCTTACAGTAGCATCCCCCTCGTCATAAAGACATTTACAAAGAACATGTGTCTTCCGCAAATATCTTGGGAGTCCCAGGGTCGCGAAGCGGACAGCGTCCGTTCGCTGGCTACTTGAGGGCAAGAGACAAAATGGATGCCGTATCTAAGATGGAACCCGTGGGTACAGATGAAAAACCCACGTAACAAACGAACGGTTTAAGTTAGCACAGCGAAACTGCGCACACTTACTAAACTCGTCATTTGCGGTTCATAGATACCAGACTCGACCATATTCGTGCGAGTCGAAAGCACCACTTACAATTGTCACGGAACCTCAGACGCTCCTTTTGCCCTCATGTAGGCAAGCACTAGTCGGAATCATATTCGATATTCATCAGACCCTCGAGATGTTGCTGTAGCATAGCTCTGTCCAATCGAGTCCCCTTGGTAACAGATGGTTGTCTCATACACGTTGTAGCACAGAGGCCACATAAGGCAGGACCACACTGCACACAAAGGCAACACGTGAACAGGAACACTACCACAACTCCGATGATCATCAGAATTTTCCAACCCCAAGTCGACATCAGGCCCCAAAACCATCCAAGTAGCGTCCAATCCCCTACATCCACATGTATGGATTCGGAGATCTTATGCAACCTCGAGATGGCTTGATAGACAGTAGGAGCATTATCTGGAATGAAAATGCAGCAGCTCGAATGGATCACCTTACATACCCCACCGCGATCTGCTAGGATGACATCTAAAACCATTCGGTTTTGTAACGTCATAAGCCTCTCCGCCTGAAGTTCTGTGGTGATATTACCAAGGGCACTGGCAGTGATATTAGCTGTCGATTCTACCACTCGAGTCAACTGTCTCAGGTTCCTACTATTAACCATAGGTCCCCAAAACGGGAGGAAACCCTTGAAAAAGTCTCCTGCCTCTTGACCGGCAGTGTCCTCTCCGCTAATTACGCCTCGCACAACTCTAGTCTTATGATAATCGGCATCTACAGTGAACGTCGGAGGCAACAGATTTGCAATAAAACATGTGCCCATGAAGTCTGCGGGCAACCATGTGTATGCACGATCATAACAGATAAAATAGGTACCCTTGGCAGCCAGAAACACAGGGGATGAGAACATCGGCAAAATGTAATTTTCGATACAACCACTTGCTCCAAGTCGGGCTTGCGATCTTCGGCCACGACCCATGATACAAAAATTACCAGTGTGGGGTACGACCCATATTGGAGGCGAGCTTTTAAGCTGCTTTTCACTAGTGAACACACTATATTCACCTCTACTTAGGACCTTATAGGCTCGTACCTCTTCCTCAGGGATAAGCGAATAGTCATGGATCTCACTCTCCATATCCTCTATTGCTATCGATAAAGGCTTCTGATACGAGGTGGGGCCAGAGTAGGGGGAATGTGGTTCTCGAATGGGGTGGAAACCCAGTGCGCTTCGAAACATTGTTTGAAATGCTCGAGCTGACCCTTGGGAACTATACGGTAACACCAGATATGGAATTCCCTTATCCGTAGTATGTGGCATCAACCCACACACCCAACAATTAGTAGTGTTAACCACTAACTGATGCTGATGAAGGAGCTGAATAAAGGAATTATTGCGGAATTCTACACGTCTAGCCTGCTCGTGTTCCGGTAACATGTGAAAAGAATGGGGAGAAGCAGTAGTGGTAAGATTAGGGTAAGGAATAGGAGTAGGTGTAGCTGGTAAGAAGTAGGACATAGTGTAATACACCCCACCCGCCAATAATGCAGAAGCAGTCAAAAACAACATAAACAATTGAAATATGAAGCATTTAGTACGACTAAGTTGCTGCAGCTTGAGTCTGTGCGCCTTAGCTTCCTCCAAATCATTCAGCTTCGAGAATGCCATTCCCTACGACCGTCCGCAACGTTTCTTGACGCACTCCGTTCTGTGCAGCAATAGTCAATCCCTAGGAGTTCCTAGGAACCGACGGCCTTTAACCTAGCGTCAAGACCTACTATCCAGAAGGAAGTACGCGCGCGGCCCTACGGCCTTCAATACACAATACGTATATTCAAGCACAAAAGTCTCTCTGCTGTAAAATGAAAAAAAGGGTACAAGGAGGAAGCTCAATATATGTACAAAAATTACAGTGATATGAACGTTCAAAATTTATCTCGGGAAAACGGGGATGATGCAGTTGGCAGTTTCAACAAAGCAAAAATTTTATTTGTCCTTAGTGTGAGATCGCAAAGAATATCGATGTTTCCCGGGACGTGTCTGTTCGTTGAACAAAGGATCTGTTGAAGAGACAGCGTCCTGCTGATCAGTTGATTGATCTGGTCTCGAGTCTTTTGCTGACAAATGTTCAACAGTGGCTGTCTGCTGCGCTGAGGACTCTCCAACAAGCTGTGCGTCGCTGAAAGGCACAAACGCTGGCAATGTTTCTGTTTCTGTTGATGCAATGCCTTTCCTTACCCACGGGTCTGCCGGCAAAGGAATAGGGACTCGCTTACAATGGGTAGCATGTACCCAATTTTTCCGCCCCTCAAGACGAACGGCAGTCCTCGTGGCCAGGAGCACCTGGTAAGGTCCGGTAAACCGGGGGTCCAGATTGTTCTTTCGTGAAAAATTGCGTGTAACCACCCAGTCTCCGGGCTGGAGCTGGTGGCCTGGACCCTCCGTCTGCGTCGGCAATGCGTCGTAAACCTGTTGGTGAATTAACCTCAGTTTA
Source organism: Lissotriton vulgaris (assembly GCF_964263255.1). NCBI lineage: Eukaryota > Metazoa > Chordata > Amphibia > Caudata > Salamandridae > Lissotriton > Lissotriton vulgaris. The sequence continues at coordinate 101,451,069 of NC_141695.1, forward strand.
GCAGTCAAGTCATGTAAATAGTCAATCAGCATTGGATACTCAAGATCAGAAAATATTCCTGGCCTAGGAACCCCCCACACATTCGCAGGACGGCCGAACACTATTTCATAGGGACTAAGCCCTATTCGGGAGTGTACAGCCGCCCTTGTTGACAGTAATGCTAAGGGTAAAGCGTCAGGCCACGAAAGACCAGTCGTAGCCTGAATCTTTGCTAACTTTAGTTTAAGGGTGCCATTGTACCCTTCAACCAATCCAGCTGACTGGGGATGATTGGCGCTGTGGAACTTTTGATTTATTCCAAGGCCCTTACACACACTTTTCATCACACTTCCAACAAACTCGCTTCCGTTATCTGACCACACGACTCTAGGCATTCCATACCGAGGAAAATATTCCTTCAGTAGTATTTTCGCAGTAGACAAAGCAGTATTGTCTTTGAGGGGATAGGCCTCGATCCATCGGGAGAATGCGCAAACCACAACTAAAACGTATTTCAGGTTATTGCATCGCTCCATATGGATGAAGTCCAATTGAATCACCTCAAAGGGATACGAAGGAGGAGCAAAACTGCCAGGGGGAGTTGGGGTTCCTTTGCCAGGATTGTACATTATGCACACCATACAATTCTTCACCAGACGTTCAGCACATTTCGTAATTCCATCATTCTTCCACACAGGCGACAACAACTTACAAATACCTTTCGCGCTAATATGTGCCAACCCATGTGCCATTGTCACAACGGCCAGTACATACGCGTCAGGCAACATCCATCTTTTCTGATCCGACAAATCAATCCAACAACCATTTGCATCCAACTTTCCCGTACTTTCTTTCCACTTCGTCTTTTCAGTGTCGGTGGCCTCATTCTGAATTGCTTTCACGCTCTCAACAGTATCTTCACACATACTTGATTCTGTAGGCCACCTGACCGAACTCGTCACATACATTCGAGTGCTAAGGTTCCGGGCAGTCTCCTTAGCAATCTCATCTGCAAACGCATTACCACGACCAACATCATCCGTCACTTTACGATGTGCACTACATTTAACAATCGCAACTTGCGTAGGCAAAGTCAATGCATCCAAAAGATCGTTCACAAGCTGGCCATGCTGTATCTTCGTACCGTGCGACGTCAAGAAACCACGCTCTCGCCACAATCGTCCAAAGCTATGCGCTACACCGAACGCATATTGACTATCAGTGTACACATTCACACATTTCCCTTTCGCTAACACGCATGCTCTAGTAAGAGCAATCAGCTCCGCAGCTTGGGCAGAATTCTGATTCAATCTTGCAGTTTCAACAACAGTGTTCAATGTTACAACAGCATAAGCAGTAGTCACATCGCCATTCGGTAACTTGAAACATGACCCATCCACATACAGAGTGCCATCCGGATCGTCCAATGGGGTGTTTTTAAGGTCCACTCGACCTTTCGTTTCCTCTTCTGTCCGCAAGTAACAGTCATGTTCTGCTACTTCATCTGACTCTGAGCTAATTGGTAACAAAGTTGCCGGATTTAGGACATTACAACGTTTTATCTGAATATGGCTTGCCAAGAGCGTCAATTCGTACCCAGACAACCTCGCACTCGTCAAGTGCTGAGTTTTCGTACGATTCAACAAAGTATCGACTGCATGCGGAACCATCACCGTAAGCATATTATCCATGACCAATCCTGCTGATTGTCGGATGGAGACCGCAGCTGCCGCAGTTGCTCTCAAACAACTCGGCAATGCTCTAGCTACTGGGTCCAAGGTCGAGGAAAAATATGCACATGGACGTTGCTTACCACCGAAAGGTTGCGTTAAGACACTCAAAGCACAACCTTCCCTCTCGTGAACATATAGTGTAAACGGCTTACTGTAGTCAGGGGTACCTAACACAGGAGCCGAACACAATGAATCACGTAATTCAGAAAAACTTTTCTGACATTCTTCCGTCCATGGTAAAGGAGTTGGAACATCCTTGCACGTAAGAGCCACCAATGGTTTCGCTAGCAATGAAAAATTAGGAATCCACTGCCTGCAGTACGACGTGATACCTAGAAAGGCACGCACATCTCTTTGGGTTTGTGGCACAGCCATTCGCGCAATCGCTGCAATTCTTTCTGGGGTCAATCTCCTTCCCTCCTTTGACAATAAGTGACCTAGATAGGTTACTTCTTGACAACAATATTGGAGTTTAGAAGGTGACACCTTGTGATTTAACTCACAGAGATGTTGCAGCAACGACACCGTAGCAATTTTGCAAATGTCCTGAGTATCAGCAGCCACCAATAAGTCATCGACGTATTGGATTAAGGCCGCACCAACCGGCAACCGAAACGCATCCAGTTGACCCTTCAAGGCTTGGCTGTAAATAGATGGACTTTCACAGTAGCCCTGAGGAGCACGTTTGAACCGGAAGCTACGCCCACCGAGAGAGAAACCGAAAAGGTCCCTGCTTTCTTCGGCAATCGGGATGCTGAAAAACGCATTTTTCAAATCAATCACCGAAAACCATGATGCAGTAGCTGGAATCAGAGTCAGTAGCGCCGTGATGTCGGGCACAACAGGAAATTGAGGAACCACAATTTTATTTACCTCCCGTAAATCGATAACAAAACGATAAACAGGCGGTTTAGTAGGATCAGTACGTTTAAGAATGGGCAGTACAGGGCTATTGCACACGTTTCCCCGCGTCTCTTCAATAACATCTTTCTCGATCAAGTCATAAATGATCGCTAACAGTGCTCGTTCACCATCAAGGGAGATACGATATTGGGGAATACGTGGCAATCGCACATTCGATTTCAACTGAACAACATAAGGAGAGATATCAAGTAGGCCCACATCATTTGGACCCGTCGCCCACAAAGACGCAGGAAGAGAACTCAATTCCGGTGGAAGCCTATCGAGAGACAAATACATAGGAGAGACAACCCTCTCTCCTAACGTAAGCTTTACACCCGCAGGAGAACAATACAATGTTGCATACAAACGTTTAAGCAAATCCAGACCCAATAGATTTTCACCACAACCCGTGGTTAAAATCAACGGAGCTTGGAGCTCACGTGGCCCAATTTGAAGGGGCAAAGGGCGAGAAACTGGATTGCTAACGGGGGCGCCAGAGAATCCAACGGAAACATTTGTTAAGCCAGACAAAGGTGCGCCAGGGAGTTTCGAATGCATGATAGAACTTTTCGCTGCACCAGTGTCCAACAGAAAAGGCTCAACGACGCCCGATGTAGCAACTGCGACGTAAGGCCCTCTCTGATCAACCGGAACTGATACCACTCCCTCTCCTTGTCTATGGCTGTCCTAGTAATTACGGTCGTCAGTTCCCTGATCGACGTAATAATCGTCTACAGTGTACTGCGCCGATCGCCCTTGCGACGATCCACGTTGATCGAAACAATTATTAAAATTAGATGAGTTGTCTGAGCGATCATTTTGAGCACCACGACCTCTACCACGTGATGCCTGCTGTGTACCCCCACGGCCTCCTTTAGACGAATTACCACTATTACGTTCATTTAGAGCAGGACAATTGAATTTGATGTGTCCCTCTTGTCTACAATAGGCACATTGATTGTACCCTAACGAGGACCTTTGGAAGGAGAAATCATTACGCGACTGTGATCGATTCGATTGCGACTGCGACCTATTCTGTTGAGGCGCATTCTGATTGGAACGCGGCGGATACGCTTGTTGCAGCAACACTTTAGTTTTCAGCTCTTTTGTCTTTTTGTCAGCACGGTCATTCTCTTCTTTCTCCCTATTTTCGTAATATTGTGCCGTAGCCAATATCTGAGCCGAGGTAGAAACGGCCCATGCACTCTCTGAATTCTTCAATTTATTGCTCAAATCGGGCAACAAATTCGACACAAATTTATCCACAAACAACCTTTGTCCACCCTCGGTACCCATATCCTGACCACTATGGTCAATGAATGCTTCCTCAAACCTCGTAAAGAAGTCGGAAACACTCTCATCTTTCTTTTGTTTGCAAGCGGACAGTTTGTCCCAATTTACTCTCATAGCTGGCATAAGCGTTTTCATAAGCGTTATTATTCTTTGAGGGAGAGCAGTAATCAATTGATCGGGTTTAGTAGCAGCCACTTGTCCAGCATCTGCCGCTGTAATGGCAGCCCAATCACCACCTAATTCATTTGCGTGATCTTGGTGACGAATCTTAGCCCATACCGGCTGCGGTACGACGTTGCCAAACAACATGTCGATATCGGCAAGATTCATCACCGTAGCATCTACGAGCTGCGATAATTCTTTATAATACCCTGTAGGATTTTTACGAGGATCGGGCAAAGATTGTTTCACCTGAAGCACTTCCGATCGTTTCCATGGGAGGTGTATCCACACTCGCTCAAAGTGCGCCAATACCGGAGGATTAGCATTAGCATCAGCTGGTATCCAAACCGGCGGAACTTCACGCATAGGATATTGGCCAGACTCGTCTTGTTTTTCAATATCCTCAACAAACAGTGCATGAGGAATAGGAGCGGGACGAAGAGATAGCAACCGCTCAATAGCACGTCGGACATTAGTATCCACTATCAGCCCAGTTGCGAACTGAAGCCGAAGGTCAGACAGGGCGGTCAGCACCTCGTCAGGCGCATCGGCCGCTATCTGATCATGTAGGAACTTGCACATCTCATCAAACACATACCTTTGGGTCGGTATGTTGAATTGATTAAACGTTTCGAGAACAACACGGGGTGGATTTCTAAGGGGGTTTACCATCCAACCCATCGCCATATTATATAGTGCAACACGTTCTCTGTTTCCAGGAAGCTGGCTACGTCTCTGAGGACCATCAGAGCTAGCAGACCCATGAACAGGTCCGAGCGACTGAAAGAAACTAGCTGCAATAGGAGAATTACGACTACGAGTAGAGGGAGAAAGATAAGACACAGGACTAACAAGAGAAGGAGTAGAAACAGTAGCAGCAACAGAGGTTAACAAAACAGGAGCAGTAGCGGGAGCAGGAGTATGTGGAAGCGGAGGAGCAGTAGGAATAGAAACAGACAAAGGAGCAGGAACAGTCGGAAGAACGGGTGCAGGTTGAGGAACAGGCGGAGGAACAATAGGTGGAAGAACAGGTACGGCAGGGACCACAGGAGCTGCGGTACCCTGAACGTACGGAGGTGGCGACTTCATTAGGTAGGACATTAAAGGATCCTCAACTGCCTCTTCCTTCTTATCCGACTCCGTAGGTAAAGCAGGATAACATTTATCTATGGACATACGCTGTAGTCTCTCAAACACTTCCTTATCCTTATCCTCCTTATCACGCTGGAACTGCTCAGCTTTCTTCACTATGGTAGCAACATTATCTCGCTGACTACGTTTATTTTGTCTGATTTCTTTCTGTCGGGCTTCTTTGCGCCACAACCGAAAGGCATCAAACATGGCCGGCCTTGATTTACGTTCGAACAACTTTATTTCTAGATTATCTAAGATCGACGCTTCGAAGCTACCGTGAGGTGGCCAACGAAGGTCGCCGTCTTTCTTTGTATATTTAATCCAATAATCATTAAAGGTAATCGGGCCTAGCCCATGTTTGCTATATAGATCATAAGTAGGAGTTCCAACCGGAGGTATCGGACACGAGTCCTCCAGCAGGGAATCCGCACCACAAGGTCTGAAACAACTAAACAAAGTACTACGACCAGGCATCTTGCACACTAGCCAAGTTTCACAAACTTCAAGGGTTACGGGATTTACCAGGTCCCAGCAAAGAACAAAACCCTCGGTTTTTGGCGGCTGCAGTCGTCAAATAATACAACAACAAAGTACGCTGGCAAAGTGTCACCGACAAAAACACTCACACAGCGTGAACAACAAAAACACTCGCTAGAGTGTCAACAACCAAGAACCATGGGAGCGACCCACAAATACTTAACTCAAAGATCGATGGCGTCACCAGGAAGGCCCGTCAATCGTCTCGCTATACCAAGGTCTACGCCAGGCGCCAAAACAGGTCTACAGTCAGGGCAGCAGTCCGTCGCAGCCGTCCGGAGGCGGGAATCTTCGCGGGAAAAGTCTTCGGGCCACTTATTTCGACAACAGGATCGATGAAGCGGGGTGCACCTTCCCTCGGAGATTTCACACGAAGTTCCTCACGATCGTCGGGCTTGGACCGGTACCCACGTTGGGCGCCAACTGAAGGACTGGGTTCTTTTGGACCCAGCGGTGCCAGGGCACAACACCTGAAACCTTCGTGGGTAACCTGTTCCGGCGTACAAGTCACAGAGACACGGGACACTTCCTCTGACGTCAAAGATTCAAGGTTTATTTGCTGCAGGGAACACAGAGATCACGACAAGTACACAGCGTGCAACTTGAGGAGACTGCTTCAAATTGGTTCTGTGGATCGCTCCTTTTATACAGTTTTTACCCATAGGGTAACATTTGAACACAAAAGTTTATAACCCAGTTCCCACAATTAGCCCCCAGAGGGGTCGCTTTGGTCACTTTGAAACACATGAGGTCCGGAACATGAGTGCGGAAACATTTGGCGGTTCCCAACTGTAAAAACCATCTTCCCACCATTTAGCAAATTCCAATCGGCAGTAAAGTAGATCGAAATAGGAATGAAGACAGGTGCAGAGGAAGACGGAGACAGTGGGGAGATTGGAAAGGGTGTAAAAAGGGAGGTAACGGGAAACACGAGATACAGGCATCAAAGAGACGTGCCTAATGAGATGCACGGCTGAGACAATAAGTCCGTGCGGCAAGATGAGCCTCGAGCGGCGCCATTTGCCTTACAGTAGCATCCCCCTCGTCATAAAGACATTTACAAAGAACATGTGTCTTCCGCAAATATCTTGGGAGTCCCAGGGTCGCGAAGCGGACAGCGTCCGTTCGCTGGCTACTTGAGGGCAAGAGACAAAATGGATGCCGTATCTAAGATGGAACCCGTGGGTACAGATGAAAAACCCACGTAACAAACGAACGGTTTAAGTTAGCACAGCGAAACTGCGCACACTTACTAAACTCGTCATTTGCGGTTCATAGATACCAGACTCGACCATATTCGTGCGAGTCGAAAGCACCACTTACAATTGTCACGGAACCTCAGTTCCTCTCTCGTCTCTGCCTTAGCTCGTCTCAGATCCTTCCCTGCACTCTTGGACACGCATCTGCGCTGATCACTCTGCACTGGATTCCTCTCCCCCACAAACTCTCTCCACCTTCCAGCTTCAGCCTAATAGTTTCTGCCGCTCTGATAACCGTTCGCTCCACTAGCTTCTTCACTCTGTCTGATTATCTCAGCTCCAATGTCCAATTCACTCCAGCTGCTCCAACAGACTAATCCACGATATAACTTCAGTCTCTTCCAAAAGGCATCACTTCAGACTCCAGCTGATCACAACTCCTTCTGATAAGTAACTGCTTCTGACTGCTTCCTTCAGTTCCAAACATTATCTCACTTCTCTCTGTTCAAAACACCATCTGCTCACAACTGCTTCTGACTTCTCTCTCTGGTTCCAGCTCACTGACTGTCTGTCTGTCTTCTCTCTGTTCCAAGCATCTTCTTCTTTCTCTGGCTCCAACTGTCTCACTGACAAACTGACTAACTGACTTCTCTCTGTTCCAAGCACCGACTGTCTTCTTCTCTCCTCTGCTCCAACTCAACTCCTTCTGTCTCTGCACTTCACTAATATGGAATGCTCTCTCCTCATGGAAAGTTCCAGCCAGCAGCCTCCTCCCACCGATTCCATGTACCAGGCTACTTGCTCTAGACGCTCCCACAGTGACCAGCTGCTTGTTTCGTCTTGAGACCTGAGCCCAGAGACACTTCCTGATTAGATTCAGCTCTGGCCGGTTCTCTCCAGTTCGCAAAGGGCGAACAACACCTCATAACTAAAACATCACCTTTATCCTGCAAGCATCTCAGTCTGCAGAGACAGAAAGCAAAATGGAGTCTCTCTAGTTCTGGGCCTTGTAGGCCTGAGAAGGATGAAATAACACTTAACTCTATCAGAGTACATACACAAACCATACCAATATGTAATATAAAGTCAGGACTACAGGATTCACCCTCTACTATAGGTAGGATGATAAAAGGACACATAATTATGTCAAAGCCAATAGGCAATAGATGGATTAGAGTCAAGAATAAGGGATATATCATCATATTAAGCAGCTATCCTCTAGTTTATGCTTCTAGGTTCTGAAAAAGGCCAGAAAAAGGACCAACACAAGGCAAGAATAGAGATTCAGGATGGTAGCAAGCTTAAAGTGACCATCACTCAGAAATAGAGCCAAAAATATGGTCACAACATGTCTGAAAGACTCCCTAGCAGTACCACTTAAAACAGCAGGAATTGAAAGATGGGGACAATGGATGGTAGAAAACTCTATAATCACGTGGGACCAACTATACGCAATTACTGAAGCCAAGTTATCAAAATTCAAATATTATCAACTAACCAGTTGGGCTAATTCTCTACCAGAGGGAAAAAGGGGCAACGAGAATCTTGAAAACAAAATGATAAAAATAACACCAATAAAGAAATAAATATGAAAATGGTACTGGGCTCTCATCGAGGCCGGAGAAGAAGATTTTTTAGTCCCGGAAGTAACATGGAGGAAAGATATGCCTGACCAAGACTTAGACTTACAGACTATCTGGCAAAGATCTCTATAAAAATGTTGGTCCTGTATGAAAGAGCTTCATTGAAAAGGAACCATATGTTCACAATACACAGGGCATACTGGACCCCAAAAAGACTATCAAAATTTAAAGAAACAAACATAAACATAAAGTCTTGCCCCAAGTGTGGAGAGGAGAAGGCGGATGACACCCACATGTTTCAAAACTGCCCCGTACTCTGCTCCTACTGGCTTGAGATCAGTAAGACGTTAACCACGGTATTAGGAATCCAGATAACTGTAAGTACCCCTCTTATTATCTTTGGGATATACAACACCAGTAAGGTTGGTACGGGTAAGCTAACCAAAAGGCAGGAAAATCTCCTGTTCGTACTGATATTGCTAGCGAGGAGAGAGATCTGTATAAACTGGGTTAAACCAGCACCACCCAAACACGCAAACTGGATAAACTCTGTAATAAAAAATAACAAACTTGATAGGAAAGGGAAAAGTTCCAAGAGAGTAAACTTTTGGGAAATTTGGGAACAGCACTTCCAAATAAGTCGTTAACTCCTTTTGGGTCACCGGAAAATAAATTCCAATGATTAAAGCGATGGCAATAATTCCAGGCAGAAATAATTTCTGCTGAGTAGCCAGGAAGGCTAGCTCCCCCTCCAAACACAGGAATTATTGATTACGATAAAGGGTGTTGGAGAAAACTGATCGGCCACAACTCCTAAAGGGATACTCCCCAAACTCAGCCGATAACAACGGGGCAGTGAAGGCATAGAACGTGACACCACCAGACTCCTAAAGCCTCCTTATTTACACAATCGCAAAATGAGGAAATAAAAAATATTAATGGATACCTCTCTCCATAGTGCTCACTGCAGAACTTAAGTGCCTGCAGTAGCTTCACAGAGATTACCATATAGATTTGATGCATAGTGAAGTTGATAAAACACAAGACTTCAATATAGCCTTATAGCCCGCTGGAGAGGGCTTTACCAGCTAATAAAGGCCCTCTCAAGCGTTAAAGGCCCGAGCCGAAGGCGAGGGCCTTTAACAAGGGAGAGGGACTTTTTATAGCTGGTATAGCCCATCTACGAAGGGCTATAAGGCTATTAGAACATTCTGTCATTAGAGGACAGAATGTTCTAACAAAAAAAACAAAGCCTTTTGGGAGCGTGAGGGGATTGGAATCCCCTCAGGCTCCCTGAAGCCTTTGTTCACAGCCAGACCTGTGAACAAAGAAACATTGGAATGTTGGAGCTCCAGGCTTATACCAGCCATTATAAGCCTAGAGCACTCCATTGTTTTCAATGGAGCTCCCAACATTCCAATGTTCTAATTCATAGTTAAGGCACTGAGGTTCTGCTCAGGCATTGTAATTTTTGATAGATACAATAATTTCCCTCAATCAAATGCATTTTGTTTAAATGAATGCTCTGGTGAAATAAGTGGACTGTTATAATCAATGTTGTAATTCTAAAGGAGTAGTTTGTTTTTGATTTTGGCTGCTTTCGAGTTGTCAATGTAGGCAGAGTGCATAACAATGGTACAATTGGGTGGCACAAGTAATGGAGCCGGGTAAATAACTGGAAAATGTTGTGGCTGCCACCTAAGAAAGATTTTGAACACTGGGACCTATTTTATTACAAATTAAGCACTGCCTTCCTCTCTCCTCGCGTGCACGAAAATAAACTTTAGATAGGAAATCGGGTTAAGGAAAAGCAAGCAATCCGATTATCGCATGCAGATGCCGAGGTTTGGTTTGTTGAATTGCCCTGGGGAAGGAAAGGAGATCAGAGGAGGTAATCCGAGGTGTGGTTTACAACTGTTTTAATGAGCTCATTGATATTTTAATATTTGTGTGGAGCTCTTGGTGTCACAATAGTTTACTGTTACTCCACTAAGCGGTATTTATTTCTTCAACATTGGGAAATTGAAGGAGGTTTGTAGTGCCTTATGGTTATATTCTGATCTTTACTGCAGGTGTATTAACTCTTATTGCTGCTGTCTTAACTGTCTTACCACAGGTTAATATGTTCCCAAATAAGCCTGAATCAGCTACATGGCATTATCTGTCCTAACATTCCTGCCGCCGTCAGTTTGAAGGATGAAGCGAGTACCCAGAATAGACACATCCTAAACTGATTAGACACTGTTGGGTCAGTTGGAGATATTTGCTGAGCTTCGCAGCCAAGTTTCCTGTGTGTAAGTCAAATAAGCACAGTCATGCATGCGCACCTAGCACAAATGTGTAAAACATGACTGCAAGTAGGCACATTTATATAGCTCTTAGTTCCCTGGCGCGGGGTTGCATGAGTCCGTTGAGCTATCTTGCCACTTCAGACACGAAGAGCAGAGTGACATCTGTACACGTTATGACTCATCTGAAGCCTGTGTTTTTTTGCAGGACAGAAAATGTGAAAAAGGCAGTTCGGTGTTCGAAACGGGCATCTCAACTCAAATATCAAAAGTGGTGGGGCGAGTTGCAACCACTTTCGATTGACAGGTGAGCGTTGTTTCTAATTCTAGCATCCATGCTAACTAAGAGATCTGACGTTGCTCCTTGTCAGATCCAAATAACGCAACATGTTCTGGCGTCTGCTGAGCATTCTGGTACATGTTGTCTTGATGTTCCCTTCAGGAATCTAGGACTACATTTAAAACCGGGACTGACTGAACTCCCCACACTTGACACAGGGTTGTTCGAGATCTCTGTGTTAGTCTTGACATGTATATAAAGGTCAGTCAGTGTCTTACTGCTACAGAGCACATCGCTAGATAGACCCTTTATTGTAGCGTTAAATTAAAAAAGTGTTAATTCGGAATGTTAAAGGGAACACCCCTTTAGGAAGTTGCAGGTGGCGTTTTCCAACTGGCATGTGGTATTTTCCTAACAGATAAACAATTCTAGAAAAAGAATTACTTGCAGATAATTAGAAACGTGAAGAGCTGGGAGGAATCGCTGCAAGGCAGGTTTTGGACAGAGAGGCAGGGGTGATAACAGGTAACCTTCCAAGCTGCTGAACGAAGTAACACCTGTGTCATTGGGATGTACGTCGTGGCCTTGGACGAGAGAATGCTGGTACAGCCTCCCTTGAGAATGCAGAAGAAATAATAAGAAAAGTCGCTTTTAGTAATCCCGCCATATTATGAAGCATTGTGTCAGTTTCCCGAGATTTGGAATAAACCTTACGATTCCCACTTTCTCTCTTGGGTATGTCATAAGTCGATAGGAAGGTGACAGCTGAGCTGTGTTGATTTGACATTACCCCCTCGTCCATCTTCCTCGCCACAGTAATTAACAGTGAGCATTCTGCTCCTACAGAAACTCCAAGTAAAAAACTACATACTAGTCCCCCTCTCCCTCCAATATGGCCCCCAGTGGCCCCCACCAATCAGATAAAAGGACACAAAAGTCCCAACACAGCCTGTTTTTTAGGTCGAGGGACCGTTAAGCTGCGAAGCAGCTTCCGGTCCGGAGATTTAATGTTACTTAGTAGGGCTTCAGAACCCGCCTCCCTGCCCTGTCTCTCCACCATTGGCTGGCTTCCTAAACGGAGGCCAGCCATTGGAGGAGAGAGCCGTCCCTCCAAAGAAGCTCCGTCTTTTTCGGATTTGGGGGTGTGATTTTTTGCGTTCTTTAGACAGTGACGTTGTCTGTCACTCAGAACCACAAAACCACGCCCCCGAATCCGAAGATTTTCAGAGTTGCCGGCCGCCATTTTGTTTCCTTCGCAGTGAAGGTGAGCTGTTCCTCGCTGTCCTCTTGCCTTCTTCCCCCTGATTGCACTCCTGTTTTTCTTTCTTGTCTTGCCCTCTTCCCCACTGTCCGTGTATGTTTCCCGCCCCCTCCCGCTGATGAGGTCGCCAAGGCTGAGAGCCCGGGCTGCTGGGAAGCGAGACGGGCCGTGGGGAGCCGTGAGCTGTCCGTGTACGTTTCCCGCCCTGGTTCGGCGCTAGGTGCCTGCTCCTAATGTCTCTTACTATGCAACTGCATGTACTGTACTGAAATGGCCTGGCTGCTCCATAAGCAGCTTTAACTCTGATGGATGGTGCAGTGCTCGTTCCCCCCTCCCTCCGCCCGCAGCTCTCCACTGTCCCGCTCCCCCCCCTCCCTCCGCCCGCAGCTCTCCTCCGTCCCGCTCCCCCCCTCCCTCCGCCCGCAGCTCTCCTCCGTCCTGGCCATTACTTCCGATGAGTGGGGTGGTGGATGGTGAAGTAAGGGGGGGCAGTTGCAAAACTGTACTGCTAAGTAAAACAATCCGGAGGTTTTCAGAATTTTTCTTTACTTCAAAACAGGACAGACTGGTCTTCAAAGGGGGTTTCGGACCTTAATACTAAAGGAAGGGACAGGGGTGTAGAAGCTACAGATATCCGCGGGTCATTATTAAGAGTGATCCTAAAGGGGGCGTCACGGGGGTGAACACCCCTCCCCCTCTATCTTGGGCCAGGCTCTCCGCCCCCCCTCACTCCCCCATCTCCGCGGACATCTTGCGGAAAGAAGTGGTTAAGGATGTGAAAGTCTGCACAACCCACGTTCTGTGCATCACTTTTCCGGGGTGAACTTGAGAAATGGGTCTAGACTAGAGCCCTGCTAAGTGTAGATGATTGTTGCCAACTTCGCGGGCGCGGTTTTACATCTGGGCTTCTTTCTCGGACGGTGGCAGATGTGCAAGGGTGAAGGTCGCGATGCACTCGAAGCCACGCCCACCCCACCCCCCTCAGGCTATCGCACACCCAGCTCTGACGGGGTCTTGCACTAACCCGCTTAAAAGAATGGATTTATACTTTAAATACCTCAATCCGCAGATTGGCGCTCTCCTCACAGCGCACGCGTATTACACGTCATCAGCAGCTGTGACAGAGTTTATCAACAAACAGGGTCGGTGCCGAGGTCTCCGCGTGTGAGCTGTGCGTGTGTGTTTTAGTAAATCTATCGCACACAACTCTCTTTTCAGACTTTAAGTGTCACCCACAGTCAACGGACAGATTGTATTGGCTTTGTGTGGATGAAAGGCAGAGTCACCCCACTGCCTATTGAAAAGCGTTAACCTTTCAAAGTTTTCAGCAGCAAGTGCAATATCGAAACGTGAATAACATGTGTGCAGCCGACGTTTAACTGATGGGCGCGGCAGCTCTTCTCAGAATGCTTTGGCTTTTATTTCCGACAGAGATGCAAATGTTTACGAGGATTAGTCTCAATTTAAGGCCAGGGATCGCATATGAAGCCTGTGGCTATAATTTGGTCCTCATTACGAGTTGGCCCTCAAATGTCTATACATTGTGTACAGCTAATTATAATATATGTTGGAATTAGGAGTATTGTGATAAAAATCACACCACCAGTTTACATTTTGGCAGGTCAATCTTGCCTTTATTTATCAGGTAAAAAATGGCAAGTAAGTACTGTGGCATGCAAATTTTGCCGCGGTAAGCACCTAAATATGCATGTTACTGCCCATTATATGGGAAAGATTTGTAATTCGGTGGTATTTATTACACTCGATAAATTACGACTCACCGGATTTGATCGGGTGCAAGAAATATTGCACATATTACCAGCCCACTTGTAATGAGGGTGATAGTGTCCTATTTTGTTCCTTGCACATTGTAATTCTTATGTTTCGAAGCAGTCTAAAAAGTTTCGTTCTATAAGGGTTTCACGCCGAACAAATGCGACACCTTAAATTGATATATTTCATTCTGTTCTGCCCACAGAAGAGCTCTGGAATTTAGCTGTGCATTAGTGAGGCCTCCTAAACAGCAGCGTCAAAGGAATCTAATAAACACTGCTAAATTTGAATTTCACCCACAAAGTTTACTAACTTTTCTAATTAACTAAACTTCCCCTGTAGGTGAAAATTCCACACACTTTTTTTAGCAGAATTTCTTCACGGGTGTTTTGTGTGGTTGTTTCTTGCAAAAGCTACCATTTTACCATGCTTGCAAACTTTTGCAAACAGGTTCTAGAGTTTTTATAAGAAAATCTATGCAAATGTGTACATCCCTAGGCAGAATACTCCAGACCCGCCCACTCATTCGAGCAACACAGCACATCAGCTACAAAGAGAGCTCTGTCTCAGTTGCAGACCACACCTGACAAAATACAACTCTGACTAATGTGAGCACATGTTGCGTAATTAAGCCTCGTCCCTGCAACATTTTCAAAACAGTCCATCTAATACCGTACACGACACTCCACTGTATCACTACAACACCAAGATCATGTACAGCATTAACCTGCTTGCCAGGCTGAAAACAGTCATCAGTCGCCAAGAAGCATATTGGTAAAGTCCATGTGACACATCTGTCACCCACTCACATACAAACACTAACTCTTCATAAGAATAAGTACATGCTAGCAAATAACTAACACAGCTACTTATGGGCGAACCGTTAGTTCAATAGCAGATAAGCGCGGTCTTCATGATGCAGAGTAGTGAGTGCAGAGTAGTGAGTGCAGAGTAGTGAGTGCAGAATGCAGAGTAGTGAGTGCAGAGTAGTGAGTGCAGAATGCAGAGTAGTGAGTGCAGAATGCAGAGTAGTGAGTGCAGAGTAGTGAGTGCAGAATGCAGAGTAATGAGTGCAGAGTGAGTGTGCAGAGCAGTGAGTGCAGAGTGAGTGTGCAGAGCAGTGAGTGCACAGAGCAGTGAGTGCAGAGTGAGTGTGCAGAGCAGTGAGTGCAGGTGCAGAGTGAGTGTGCAGAGTGAGTGTGCAGAGCAGTGAATGCAGAGTGAGTGTGCAGAGCAGTGAGTGCAGGTGCAGAGTAGTGTGTGCTGTTGAGTGCAGAGTGCTGTGTATTGGCAATGTAAATGACAATGCCATTTATTTATGATTTAAAGAAAAAAAAAGAAATGTCATGAGCAATGCCAATAGCTCTACCTTTAATGATGCAGAGACCATTGCATTGTAAATGCTTGTTTGTTTCTGCACTACTCCTAGTGCTGTTCATGTTCCTGTTTGTCAGGTGAGTTGGGGGTGGCGGGCCTGCTCTAGCGGACTCTTGGCCCCATTCTGAGGTGGGGTACAGTCAAATTTTTAGTTCTGTTTATTTCCCCCTTGGTTGGCACTTTATCAGTTTTCCCCTGTCATGCTCTAGCTGCTTGTGGGGTCTTTCTGTTGTTTATGCCATTTCAGACTCCTCTGCCTGCTCTGGCAGACTCAGAGTCTTTCCTGTTAGCTGTTCTGTGTGCCGAGTCTGCTCTAGCGTATTTGCTAAATTGCTGGCGGCGTGCACCAGCCTGCTTGAGCGGCTCAGCGTGTTGAATCGCCCCCTCCCCCCCTCGCATCCACGATGTTCCTTTCGTTTGGGGCTGGATTCACGGTTTAAAAAGCAGCGAATGCTTCGGTTAGCATGGTGCGCTTCCGGGTTGCATTTCACATTGTCCCTCTCATTCTATGGGTTTTGTGTGTTTGCGGGTCCTGAAACTCACCTTGCCGGGTTGAGTTGGGCCTTCAGTTCCTCTTCCTCTTTGTTTTGTGTTTGGGGGCGTGGCTTCCTACGGGCGTCTCTTACAAGCGGCGCCTGCATTCCGGGCTTCTTCTAGAGGCTGTGGTGTGACGTAATTGGGAGGGGTATGTATCTCCTGTACTGGGTCGATTTTCCATGGTGATGGGAGCCTTTTTTAATGCTCCTGCTTGCCGTATTGGTGTTGCTGGTCATTCTTTGTTTGGCAGCTATGGAACCTGATGCTGTTTTGGATTCTGTGTGGGTCTCTGGCCTCGGTGCCTTCTCTTCCGGTGCTTCAGCAAATGATTAATAAAGCTGTGGCAGCTGCTTTACAGGATATGGATTCACTTTCTCCTCCAAAAAGGGCCAGATGTGATTCGGGTCCTTCCCATGACTCTGAAGGTGAAGATGATGTGGACCTGCAGGGTCGTTTTGTCCAGTGGTCAGATCTGAAGGATGTTCTTCACCACATCCGTTCCAACCTCTTGTTTCCTGAGTCCGATGTGACTGTGGAGATTGATTTTTTTGCACAGTATCAGCGGATGGAGCCTGAGTCTTTGCCTATCCACTCGTCTGTTTTGAGGGTGTTGGAGGCGGAGTGGAAGGATGTGGACAAGAGTAATTTTCCCAGTTTTCTGGGTAAGCGATATCCCTTGCAGGACTTTGCGGTTAAGTTTCCTGCCTCTGTTAAGGTGGATTCCTCAATGGCGGGCTTGTCATCGCAGGGGACTATTATTTCTGAGGATGCTTCGCCTGCTGATCCTGAGGATAAAAAAGTGGAAGCAGCGGTGAAGCGCACTTTTTCCGCAGCTAATTTTTCCATTAGGGCTGCTGTCTATTCCTCATAAGCCATCCAGACGTTGCTTAAAGACTTTCAATCCTTGTCTGAATTGTTAGACCAGAATGAGGACATTTCGCCTACTCTCGCTTGGATAGAACAGCAGGTACGTCTGCTTTCCGATATTTCCTTTGACTCTTTGGGGGCTACTGCTTCTACTGCGGGGTCTTCTGTGGCTGCTCGCCACCAGTTGTGGCTCCGTTCCTGGAAGGCTGATTCTGCGCAGAAGGCCTTGCTCATGAAGATCCCCTTTTCAGGGGTGAAATTGTTTGGTGATCCGTTGGAGGACATGGTAAAAAAAATCGGTGGAGGATCGGAACCTTCTGGCTCTGGAGAGGGCTGGACAGTCCTGCTTTTTTGGGGCTCGCAGGGCTTTTGTTCCGGCTCTTCAGGGGAAGGCTCATCAGCCGTTTCGTGGACGGGGGCGTGGCCGGGGTGCTCCTTCCTTTAGCAAATCCCGGATCTCCGACAAGCCTTCTACGTCTTCCACCTCTCCCCCCAAATCATGACTGATTTGCTCCGGGATTTGGTCCTGTGAGGGGAAGGCTGTCTCATTTTCTGGATACATGGAGGCATACTGTGTCGGATCAGTCGGTTCTTCAAGTGGCGTCAGAAGGTTTTTCCCTTGGATTCGTCCAGACTCCCCCAGACTGTTTTTGGGTCACTCCTTGCCCTCGAGACTCTTGAAAGAAGTTGGCCCTCTTGGAAGGGGTCCGTTCTCTAGAGGAAAAGGGCACTGTGATTCCGGTTCCGGTGGGACAGAGGGGTAAGGGGTGTACTCAATTTTGTTCCTGGTGGAGAAGCGCACCGGGGATCTCAGACCTGTTCTGGAGCTGAAATGGTTGAACTGGTTCATTCCTCCCGTGAGGTTCAAAATGGTATCCTTGCACGTGATCCTCCCTCTGATCTGTCAAGGGGATTTTTTGGCCTCGATCGGCCTACAGGATGCTTATCTGCATGTTCCGGTTCATCCAAGGTCTCAGCGGGTCTCAGATTCTGTGTTCTGGACAACATTTTCAATTTCAGGTACTACCTCCCGGCTTGTGTTCTTCTCCACAGGTCTTTATTAAAGTTCTGGCTTCTCTGAAGGGTCATTTGCATGGGAGGGGTATTCAAATTTTTCCATACCTGAATGATTTTTTGATTTCTGCTTCTTCTCTTTCTAAGGCAGTGATCCATGTCCGGAAGGTTTGTGAGGTCCTGGAGAGTCACGGCTTTCTGGTGAATCTGAAGAAGTCCTGCCTGTCCCCCTCTCAGGATCTGACGTACATTGGGGCTCACTTCAAGACTCTGTTGGTGTTGGTGTTCCTGGCTCCTGCAAAAAAATTGACTCTGGTGTCTGCAATTCGGTCCCTGTTGTCAGAGACTTGTCCGCCTGTGAAAATGTGGCTGAGGGTTCAGGGTCTTCTGTCTGCCACCTTGCTGGTGGTTCCATGGGCTCATCTTCACTTGTATCCCTTTGTGAACCACATTTTGTCCCATTGGCGCCCTTGTGGTCAGGATTTCAGTCAGAGGATTCCTGTGTCAGCCCAGGTGAGGGTGGATCTGGGTTGGTGGTTGGACGATGTTCATCTGTCCCAGGGTCGCCCCTTTCTGATTGTTCCTTCTCGGGTGGTCACGACGGATGCCAGTGGTTTGGGCTGGGGGGCTACTCTGAGCAATGCCTCAGTGCAGGGGGTCTGGTCGCAAGTTCAGATGTCCTGTTCGTCAAATTACTGAGAGCTGAAGGCTGTTCAGTTGGGGCTGTTGGCTTTCGCTGCCCTGCTGGTGGGTCACCTTGTTCAGGTCCGGACGGACAACCAGGTGGTCGTGTCTTATATCAATCACCAGGGGGGTTGCAGGGTTCGTTCCCTCAGTTGCCTCAGTCGCCAGATTTGTTCTTGGGCGGCATCCAATCTGGGGTCCCCGTTGGTGGTTTATCTCCCGGGTCGGGAGAATGTGGTGGCAGATTGTCTCAGCAGGGTCTTTCCTTCCATGGGGTCTTTGTCTCTGACCCGATTGATGTTCCGGACATTGCAGGGGAAGTTTGGGTGCCCGGTTGTGGACTTGTTTGTGTCTCCGGACAATGCCAAGACCCATTGTTTCTGCAAGATTATGACCTGTCAGGGCACATTGAAGGTGGATGCGATGTCCTTCCTTTGGCCGGAGGGCCTGTTGTATGCTTTCCCACCGGTTCCCCTGATACCTGCGGTATTGATGAGGATCAAGAGGAAGGGGGCTTTTGTCCTTCTGGTGGTCCCGGGTGGGTGCCGTCGCACGTGGTATCCGCTCTTGTTGGAGTTGGCGGTGTGTCCGGTTTGGACATTGCTGTTCCATCCTTTTCCCTTGATGGGCCATCTGATTCCTCTTCCGGTGTTCAGGTCCATGAGTCTGCAGGCTTGGCTCTTGAGAGGGAATCCCTGATCCTTGGTGGTTGTTCTGTGGAGGTTGCTGGTCTAATTCCGAGGTCCAGGCATCCCTCAACTTTAAAGTTGTACGCTAAACATTGGGACAACTTTGCTGAATGGTGTCTTCGCCATGGTTGGTCTGTTGACTCTTTGGATCCTGCACGGGTGCTGGATCTTTTTAAGGAGGGTTTTGATTTGGGCTTAGTTCTTTCTACCCTCCGTGCACAGTGGGCTGCCATTCAGGCTTTTCATGGGCATCAGAAGCGGTCGCTCCTCACGCTGCTCCAGGCTCTGATTGGTATCGTAGCGCTATACTGCCAGACCGCTCTTTACTATTTAAAACTATAGTGCATTACTCGCATTGCTCGCATTGCTCCTGCATATAATTGTGCCTGATTGCTGATTGCATTTGTATCGTAGCGCTGTGCTGCTGAGGTGCGCTTTCATGGTCATTCGGTTGTGCTTTGCTGCCTTTGCCTGAGTTGTTCATTTTTGCCTGATTCTGCCGGTGCCACTGGCCATTTCATAGCCATTATCAAAGTTGTGCCCCAATCTCGTCGGTTGGGTGCTGAAGCTGTTGTGTATGTTCGCGATCTTGTTGTGGAAGTAGGAGGCCAGGGAGTTGCAGAGGTCTTGTGAAGGGGTGATGTAGTTGTTTCCGGCGTTGGGGTTGGAGAGCTCTTTGACGATGTTGAAGAGTTCCTTGCTGTTGTGTGCGTTGTTGTCCAGTCATTCCTTGAATGCAGACTTCTTGGTGGCGTGGATCAGTTGGTGGTGTTTTCGGGTGGCGAGCTTGAGGGCAGCCATTTTGTTTGGTGTTGGGTCTCTGCACCAGGCTTTCTCGAGGTCTCTGCAGTTCTTCTTGGAGCTCTTGAGTTCGTCTGTGAACCATGGGGCTTTCTTGCTGCAGGGTCTGCTAGGCGGGGTCTTTAGAGGGGCGATGTCGTCTGCGCAGTCGCTGATCCACTTTGCGAGGTTGGTGGCCGCCTGGCTTAGGTTCGTTGTGCTGGTGGGAGAGTTCATGCTCAGGGATGTCACGAGCTGGTCGGCTGTGATCTTGTACCAACTTCTGCGTGCAACCTGTTGCTGGTGGTGGTGGATCGTGGTCCTTCTGAAGCTGAAGTGGACGCAGCTGTGGTCCGTCCAGTGGAGTCCGGTGGCGTGGCTGAAGGTGATGTGGTCCCGGGGGTCTGTAGATGAGGGTGCCTCTGAGGGTGGTCTTGGGGTTGATGTGGATCTGGAAGTGCAGGTGTTCGGCGGGTGCGAGGGTGTCGTCGGTGTTGGTCGTGATGCGGATGGTGTTCCTGTGGATGATGGCGATGCCTCCTCCTGTCTGGTTGACGCGGTCCTTTTGAACCTTTGGAGTCAGTGGAGTTGAATGTTTTGACTCTCAAGGTGGTGTTTCTGGTGGCTATTGCTTCTGCCATGCTTGTTGGGGAGTTGGGTGCATTCCTTTGTTCTGCTCCTTTTTTACGGATTCTGGATGATAGGGTGGTTTTACGTGCTCATCCTACTTTTGTCCCTACGGTGGCATCATTCTTTCATCGTTCTGCTGAGGTTGTCCTCTCTGTGTTCTTTCCTCTTCCTTCGTCTCCGGAGGAATCTCTGTTACATCTTCTGGATGTTAGACGCGGGTTGGTCATTTATTTGGCCCGCACCTCTTACTTTTGTGGGGTGTACAACTTGTTTGTGACTTTTGGTATGGCTAGACAAGGGCAGAAGCCATCTCTTTTCACTCTCAGTTGGTGGATTAAGGAGAGTATTCTTTTGGCGTATGATACTCTCTCTGTGGTTCCCTCTCATCCGGTTCAGGGGCGTTCTACTAGATATGTTGCTGCTTCTTGGGCCACTTTTAAAGCTGTTGATATCTGCAGGGCGGCCACTTGGTCTCCACCTCATACGTTCATGTCTCATTACCGGCTTGAGGTTGGGGGTGGGGCTTCTGTGGCCTTTGCTTCTTCTGTTCTCAGTTCTGTGACTTCATGAGATGTGTCTCTCTTTCCTTTGTTGTCATTAAAGTGTGTATTTTGCTAATACATTACTTGTGTGGGTTGTGTTCCTAACATGAAGCTGTTCTTGCTTTGGTATCGGCTCACTGTTAATTACTGTGGCGAGGAAGACAGACGAGGAGGTAATGCCCCTCTTACTTACCGGCAATCTTCATTACTCCGAGTCCTAGTCTTCCTCGCCACAGTATAGTTTCCCTTCCCTCCCGGCCCACTTGGTGGCTTCATGTATGCAGCTTTGTTTTTCAGGTTGTGTTGGGACTTTTGTGTCCTTTTCTCTGATTGGTGGAGGCCACTGGGGGCCATATTGGAGGGAGTGGAAGACTAGTATGTAGCTCTTTACTTGGAGTTTCTGTAGGAGCAGAATGCTCACTGTTAATTACTGTGGCGAGGAAGGCTAGGACTCGGAGTAATGAAGATTACCGGTAAGTAACCAGGACAATCCCCACTGTCCTTTGGTGACATCAAGAAAAAAGAGGGCTATCTGAGGTCACCCTTATAAACAAAACAAGCCTGCGCTGGTGAAACATTACTCACGAATCCCCATTCCTCCCAAATGAATACTGTTGTCCACTACCTACGACCACTGGCACAAAAACTCAGCCCTGGGATATTGTGTTTAAATGGGGTGGGCTTAGAACAAATTGTACCAAAGAGCAGACATGGTCGTCACTATATGCTTTAAAGAAGCACTGTTCTAAACATGTAAACATAATTTAGCTGGCAAAGTGCCTTGTCTTGTTTACAGCATGTGATTTTACCTTTCGCGTGTGCTCTGGTACAAAACATATATTGCACAGACAAACGTTTAAGATAAATTAGTAAAATACTTTGCAAATGTAATGAGAGATTTTTTGCAACATACTCAGCACAGCGAATTGAGGCTCCCAGAACCAGCACCCATGTTTGAAATATTATTAGACAGCCGGGGCGTATTTGGGAGAAGGTTTGCTCGTGCATTTTGCAGGCCTATTCATTGACCTCGAATTTTTTTAGACACAGCTGTTGTCCTGTGGAATATGTTTTACAGTACGCTTGCCGCCGGAGCCCAGAGATATTATCGGCGAACTATTTCAGCTTTAACTTGCCGGTATAGTCCCTACCCCCGCAGCCCCCACCTGCTGCACTGCTGGGGCTGTGGCCCGTGACAGGAGGAACAGAAGGGCTGCCTGCAAAAGGGGGAGTAGAACTAATAGTGTAGTCGGACTCTCGGAGTGACTTCCAAGTTCTTAATCATTATGTGCTCGAATGGGACATGCTTTCGAGGTTTCCAGTTTTGACATTTCTTCTCCGATTATGTTCTTTTGGAATGTGTGTATAGAAATAACTTCTAAAACAGTGCAGATCCCTTCCTCGCTGTCCCAATAAGCTGCAAGCAGCTAACCCCTTCTACTTCTGCAGGTCTACTCTTTCCTATAAAAAAAAGAGCCTTTGCTGTACACAGCAACGCTATTCACTTGCTGCAATGCATCGTTATTGCTGGAAAATGGTTTGATGTGGCTTTAGAAAGAAATGTGTTAAGCCCTTCTAATGTTATGATGAAGCAAAGGGTGCCTGACATGTTTAGGTGCCTTTTATTATCCAGCCCTCGTTGATTCATGGAAAGGAACGGCCCCTGGACAACAAGGAGCCATAAGTAAAAACTGTCCGGTCACATGTATCATGCGTAGAAATGTGGCATCAGTTTAAAGGTCTAGTCACCTGCATTCTCTTAACTTCTCTTTATATCTTTTTTCCTAGAAAGACTTTGTGTGCCTGCTTTGAATTATGCGTGTCAGTTAATACACTTTCCTGATTTAGCTCTTAAAAAAACCAATGTTCTTTGGTATTGTACGGGGGAATGGATGAGATAACCGTCCTGTGGCTGCACTGCACAGTGTGTAGTCGGAACCATGATTAAATTGCACAATCCTAGCAGTAGACAGTTAAACTACTTCAGTTCGCCTCCGTTCCCAGATAATTACGTTTGAAAGCGCCTACATAACTCAGTTCTTCATGCACGCCCTACATAAACCTCTCTTGGATATGCCTAAATAGACTAGAATGCCGCTCCGTTTACAAATACTACTACTGCTCCTCGGTGTTACTGGCCATCTGGTCGTTAGACTTTGTAAGTCTTTTAAATGAACCC
This sequence comes from Lissotriton vulgaris, assembly GCF_964263255.1. NCBI lineage: Eukaryota > Metazoa > Chordata > Amphibia > Caudata > Salamandridae > Lissotriton > Lissotriton vulgaris. The sequence continues at coordinate 101,474,493 of NC_141695.1, forward strand.
ATGCTTGTGCTAAAAGATTTCTATTTTTTTTTATACGCAGTGTGATAAGATAGTATTTCAACATAAAGACAGCAGGAGCAGCAGCATGGCAAAAGATGATGCAGGGCGTAAGTGGTGATAGGTTATGGTCAGGAAGTAAGGAAGGGAATCTGAGTCCCATGTGCAGAGTGACCAGATGGGAGAGAGAAAGGGGGTCAGGTTGGCGGCTTAAGTGGAAGCGAGAGGAAGCTTTGTTCAGTCTGGGTGCTGCATCATGTTGTGCTTGTGCGTTAGTGGTGGCTCAATATATGAAAAAGCGATCACGTCCCTCACTACCACAGTGCCCCTGAGTGATGCTGTGGAGGTGGTGAGTGATGCTGTGGTGATGCGATAGATAGAGTGAGTGCGATAGATAGAGTGAGGGCAATAGATAGAGGGAGGGTGATAGATAGAGTGAGTGCGATAGATAGAGTGAGGGCAATAGATAGAGGGAGGGCGATAGATAGAGTGAGGGCGATAGATAGAGTGAGGGTGATAGATAGATAGATAGATAGATAGATAGATAGATAGATAGATAGATAGATAGAGTGAGGGACGATAGATAGACAGAGTGAGGGCGATAGATAGAGTGAGGGCGATAGATAGATAGATAGATAGATAGATAGATAGATAGATAGATAGATAGATAGATAGTGTAATTATGTGGCGTGTAATTATGTGGCACTTCGTGGTATTTGGAGTGTATGTTGTGTTGAGCGCAGTGTAAATATGTAGCATATAATTATGTGGCACTGAGTGGTATTTGGAGTGTATGTTGCATTGAGTGCAGTGTAATTATGTGGCGTGTAATTATGTGTCACTGAGTGGTATTTGGAGTGTGTGTTGCATTGAGTGCAGTGTAATTATGTGGCGTGTAAGTATGTGGCACTGAGTGGTATTTGGAGCCTTTGTAGCGTTGAAAACAGTGTAATTATGTAGCATTTAATTATGTGTCACAGAGTGGTATTATGAGGAGCGTATGTTGTATTCAGTAGAGTGTAATTGTGTGGTGTGTAATTATTTGGCACTGAGTGGTATTGTTTGGAGTGTAAGTTGCATTGTAAATATGTAGCATATAATTATGTGGCACTGAGTGGTATTGTGTGGACTGTGTGTTGCATTCAGTAGAGTCTAATCATGTGGTGTGTAATTATGAGGCACTATGTGGTATTTGGAGTGTATGTTGCGTTGAGCGCAGTGTACTTATGTAGCATATAATTATGTGGCACTGAGTGGTATTGTGTGGAGTGTATGTTGTATTTAGTAGAGTGTAATTGTGTGGCATGTAACTATGTGGCACTGAGTGGTATTGTATGGAGTGTATGTTGCATTGAGTGCAGTGTAATTATGTAGCATATAATTATGTGGCACTGAGTGTGTGAGGGTGCAGTGTGTGTGAGGGTGCCCTGTGTGTGAGGGTGCTGTGTGTGTGAGGGTGCTGTGTGTGTGAGGCTGCAGAGTGTGTGAAGGTGCAGAGTGTGTGAAGGTGCAGAGTGTGTGGGCGCAGTGTGTGAGGCCTAAAGTAGTGTGAGGCCCCCACCCCGTCCAGCCTACTGGGGGATTGCCCGGTGCCCGGAATTGCTAGTCCGGCCCTGACCATAGATCTTCAGAACACTGAACCCTGGAGAAGTGACTCAAGAAGCACACCTTGTCTGTTTCCTTTTCCTCCCAGTGGCTCCGCCTCTGCTGAGATCTTCTCGAGTCCGCATCAGGGTCGGGAACTATGCAAACCAATACATGCATCGTTACATAACACCGAAAAAGCCACCTCTGTAGATTTCCTAAGCAATCTCATGAGGGATTTTCTTCTCATAATGGGTCGTGCATTATGTGGCTACACCTTCTCCGTTTGCTCTCTAAAGCTGTACCTCGCTGTGCGCAGCGCACAGAGGTCCTTTGTTCCTACCCTGGCTCCAGACTCACTACGGGGGAGGATGGCCCATCAAGTCACACCTAGGCTCCCATTGTGTGTGGCTGTCTAGGGGAAATACATTAGGCCAAGCTGTCACTCACCCCAGACTAATCAGAAACAGGAAGCAGGCACCATATGGGTAAAGTAAGAAAATGCCAACTTTTTAAAAATTGCATTTTCAGAATTGCAATTTAAAGTCCGACTTCAACATAAATTGCGATTTTAAATTGTGGTTCCAGAGGCACCACACTTGGAGGTCTAATCTCTTCCCAATTATAAATTACGCTTATAAAATGTAATAAGGTAATCCCAATGTTAACCCCTTCGATGCTGATGACGAGCTCAGCTCGTCATCAGCCACGGGGGGCGTGTGCGGATGACGAGCTGAGCTCGTCATCTAACACGGCTTTTGCAAAAAAGCAGCGTAGCGCAAAAATAACCGCAGCAGCGATGCGGTTAACCTATTGGACAGATATGCCTTGCAATAGTGAAAAACGACTTTGGGAGGCGTTCACTACTACGACATGTAAAACTTCAACGTACATATCCTGCCTTTTAATTATATTGCATCCTGCCCTCTGAGTTATACAGGGCATACCTTAGGGCTGACTTAAATGTATAAAAAGGGAAGATTTGGGCCTGGCAAAAGGGTTGTTTTGCCAGATTGACATGGCAGTTGAAACTGCACACACACACTCTGCAGTGACAGGCCTGAGACATGGTTACAAAACTACTTAAGTGAGTGGCAGAGCTGCAGGTCTACTAGCAGCATCTAATTGGTAGGTCCTGGGTTAAATATGCCAATTGGGGGTGAACCAATATAGCCATGTTTAGGGCAGACAGCACAAGCACTGTAGCACTGGTTAGCAGTAATAAGTGCAGAGGTTCCTTATATCAGCAAAAAAAAGATCGGACAAATGAAGGGAGGCAGGCAATATGTTAGGGGAAAGATCACCCTAAGGCTGTCAGGTCTAACAGCCTGGATTTATCTTTTACTGTTTGTATTGAGTGCATATAGTCTTTATCTATATCCTCCACATTAGCAGCCCATCCCGACTTTGTCCGGGTATTAATTGCTGCCGGCCAGTAGTATATTGTTTTGTAGGATTTCGTTTTGATAGCATTTCTTATCTGTGACAGGCCTGTGAAACGCTCCGATTCACAGTGCACTGCTGATGCACTTAAGAGTGCGCGTTCAGTAGTGTGTGAACTCAAGTTTCCCTACTTTATTTTTCCCTGCAATATTATATAGCGCGAACTCGACAACATGGCATGAGCACAATTTACATTACAGAAGAACACATTCATTTGTGGTAGGCACGGGGAGACAAAGCGATTTGCCTGGAATCACAGGTTGTTGAGCTGATGTCGAGATTCGAACGTAGCTCCCCAGCTCTAAAGTTCGCAATTCTAGAACTTGTGGCGGGAGGTGATTCTAAATGTGTATGTCGGTGCTGGAGATGTGGGCCGCTGTGCCACCAATGTACTTACCGGGGGAGGGTAAACACCCATTATTCCGCAACTTTCTTTCCGCATACCATCACTCCGCATACTTTCATTACAAAAGTACCATGACTCCGCAATGCCATTATAACGCATGGCATTACATTTTATATGCTTTTACCACGCATACATTTACAACGAAATTCGTTGTAAATGCATGAAGGGTAAAAACATGTTTTTTTAATGTTTGGATAAGGTAAGTATGGGTATAGGGGTATATGTTTTGAGGTACTGAGGTATATGTTTTGGGGTGTTTGGGTATTTTAAGGGTTCAGATATAGTATTGGGTTATGGGGTAACAGGGGTAGTTTTAGGGTTTCGGCATAGGCATGGGTCTTGGAGTACAGGGGTAATTTTAGGGTTCAGGGCTAGGTTTGGGTTTTGGGGTATAGGGGTATTTTTAGGGTTCAGGGGTAGGTTTGGGTTTTGGGGTACAGGGGTATTTTAAGGGTTCAGGGCAAGATTTGGGTTTTGGGGAACAGGGGTATTTTTAGGGTTCAGGGCTAGGTTTGGGTTTTGGGGTACAGGGGTATTTTAGGGTTCAGGGGTAGGTTTGGGTTTTGGGGTACAGGGTTATTTTAGGGTTCAGGGCTAGGTTTGTGTTTTGGGGTACAGGGGTATTTTTAGGGTTCAGGGGTAGGTTTGTGTTTTGGGGTACAGGGGTATTTTAAGGGTTCAGGGCTAGGTTTGGGTTTTGGGGTACAGGGGTATTTTAGGGTTCAGGGGTAGGTTTGGGTATTGGGGTACAGGGGTATTTTTAGGGTTCAGGGCTAGGTTTGGGTTTTGGAGTACAGGGGTATTTTTAGGGTTCAGGGGTAGGTTTGGGTTTTGAGGTATAGGGGTATTTATAGGGTTCAAGGCTAGGTTTGGGTTTTGGGGCACAGGGTATATTTATAGGGTTAAGATGGGTTAGTGTTTAAGGGTGTTGGGGTATTTTAAGGAGTAAGGGCGGGTTAGGATTATGGGGTGCAGGGATATTTAAAGGGAGCAGGGTGGGATTAGTTTTTAGGGTGTAAAGGGTAATAAAATAAAATAATAAATACAAATAATATAAATAATGCAATTTAAAAGAATACAAGTTTTAATTAAATAAAAAAAAGTGTATATACATATGTATATATATATATATATATATATATATATATATATATATATATATATATATATATATCTCAAATACGCCCAACACTCCACCTTTCGGAAAAATAGACGAAGCGTACCCAATATTCCAGTGCTTATTATTGTATTTTATTGTATCCCAGCACCGCCGCCATTATGCGTTTCGGTCCCCAAAGGACCTTGATCACATGACACGCTACTAGGCATTTTCCACCTTTTTAAAGTGGCGGTGCAACATTGCTATAAATAGACATGGAAGACATACTCCATAACTGTTCATTATACACAACGTGTAAATATAGTAAAGTGCATAAATGCAAGTAAGTGAGCAAAAGAAGCCATAATTTCATACTGATAAACACATGATACAAATTGATACTTCAATTAATATTAGTTGCCATTGTGAGTTCCAGGGATCAGTTTTGAACATTCTAAAATTTACTATCCCTATCTACTTAACATCTCGTTCTTAGCATAAATTTGCTGTAAGGACTCACCACGTAAAATATCCAACATTATAAATAATCATATAAATATGGTTAAATGTGACGTAGATCAGAAGTTAAAAAAGTGTAGTTTTTAAAACAATCGATCAGATGTAAAAATTAAAACCAATAAAAAGTTGTTAATTCATCGGTATCAATTTAGCAGCAGATAATCATAGCATTCCATATGATTGACAGTATTTTGGCACCCCTATATTGCACAAAAATATATAGCCCAAGTGGGCAATCACATATGTCACCATGTCATAATATAAAGTGTTTAGTGAATAATAAAAAATGCCGCCACCCTTATTCTTCATAAAAAATTACCAAAAGAAAATATCTAAAATAATACAAACTTGTTCAAAATACATTGATATATATACAGCAGCAGCAGGTAAAAAACTCCTCATAGTATTTGAATGGATACCATTTGATTAAATAAACGTTCTACAGAAATATCTATAAGAATGTGTATATATCTTCGCTAGAATTAAGACCGTTTGGGGTCTTTGCATCCATCTCTAAAATATACTTAGTTTCCAGTTTTCTCAGCATACTGTCTACGGTTGCAACCTCTTCTTAATGGGGGAATAAAATCAATTAAGTAGTACTTCAGTTCACCAGAGTTCTTTGCATGCTTGTCACCAAAATGACGGGCAACGGGATATGTGGTATACCCATTGTTTATTGCACGTATGTGCTGGAGTATCCTCTTGTGCGCCTGCAAACGGGTACTACCCACGTAACGCAGGCCACAAGGACACTCCAGCACATACACAACAAACTCAGTCTTGCAGGTTAATTTCTTACCAATTTTTGTCGGATTCTGGCTGAATGGTGTTGTATACTCAGTCTTATTGACACCATGTTTACATGCCTTGCATGCAGCACATTTGATAAAGCCTTTCGTACACTGAATGTAATCTTGTTGCCAAGTCACTTTCTGTAATTTACGTAAAAGGTCGCCTGTATCCAAGATGAATGAGGCTAGTGATCTCACATGTTCCTGCAGAAAGAAGTCCACATATTTACCGGCGTTTTCCATGGTGGAATTGCAAGCAGATATAATAGGTCTGGTGGTTTAGCAATATCTTTATGTACTTTTGGTATAAAGTATATCACTGGCATAACCGGGTGATCATTTTTCAAAAACCGAAATTCATCCAATGTTAATAGGCCCGTGCTCTTCCATGCTAACAAGCTAGAATAAAAGGAATCCCATGACGATTTCACTGTGGCCATATCACTCCGCTTATAACAGTTCTTGTCGTTGAGCTGCGACAGGGCTTCTGACATATACATGGCACGTGGCCATAGCACGATATTCCTGCCCATGTCTGCCTGCCGACTATGACATTGTTGTCCAGGTGTATTTTATTCATAAGCTTAAAGTAGGAATTATCACGGGCATTGTACCACTTCTTTTTATGACATTCATTTCTGTGGAGAATTTTCAGTTCTTGTATCACCTTTTCGTGAAAAACGTCTATGTTATCTCTTAATAGCACCGGACAAAATTTTGATTTAGGTTTGAAAGGAGTCAAAGGTGCCAATACTCGTTCTTTGTTAGCTTGGCTATAAGTTCCCATATCAGATTCATTTTCAAATTGCAAGTCATGTACATCCCTCATTAACCCAACATCCTGTACTGTTAGGACAGATGGACTCCCAACTGATTCATGAATTACATGTAACTGTTTGGATTTCGTTGGACCTTGTAGAAGATGAAATTTCTTCAATTTGATCTTGCGCACAAACTTGTACATGTCTATACGGCAATCTGCATATTTGAAATCACTTTTAGGGCTAAATGATAAGCCAAGAGACAATATAGACTCCTCTTCCGCAGTCAAGGGTTTGTCCGTGAGATTAATGACCGTCTGTGCTCTGCTGATACATAAATCTTTGTTCATTAGCGATTCCATTGTTTTCTGGTTTTGTAAGTTTTTTGGGTGAACTGCTTCTTTGCTGCGTTGTTTGCAGCATTGTCTTTGCTCCCATCTTTTTCTGTTTCTTTTACGTTTTTCTTTGCACTCTGGACACGAGGACGCAATGTCTGGCGCCTGTCCTGTCGAAGACAGTCCCCCTCTTGCGCCAGAGTAAATACTCGAAACCCCGACCTTTGTGCACTTGCTGCTTCATTATCAGATCTACTGTCAACCATTGAGCTTAGCTCTGATTCTGATACTGACAGTGCCGGCGACATCTCTTTTGTTTGTTTCGAGAGGGCAGATGAAGGCAAACCTGCTGTTTTGTTATTGCTAGCTTTAACACTGTCATATTTTTGGGAAAAAGTGAAAATTTGGCCGTGTTCATAATACAGCTTGTCTCGCTGGAATTTGAAGGCTTTACGCTTTTTGATGATCTCTTCCTCACGAGCCAAACGTATCACCATATCCTTTCTGTATTGCTCAACAGTGTCTGTTACTTCCATTTTGCCTATTTCATCATTGACGATCTCAATCTCACTTTGTAGCTTTTCACGGTCGCTTTCTGCATACTTTTCTAAAAGCACCACCAATCGTCTTGATGAATCCAAATTAATCTCTGCCCACTCTGCGAGCATCAATGGATCCGGTTTATCGTAGCTGGGGCCAGCATAATGCAGCAAAAATGTCTATCTATCTATCTATCTATCTATCTATCTATCTATCTATCTATCTATCTATCTATCTATCTATCTATCTATCTATCTATATCTATATCTATATATATATATATATATATATATATATATATATATATATATATATATATATATATAAATACACATATATACAAACATATATTTGATGTTTTAATAATGTACTTTTACAATGTATATTACTTTACCACACATGCATTTGCGTTATAATGGCATGCGTGATAAAGTCATATGCGTTGTAAAAGTTTTAGAAATGATGTCTTTGCGGAGTAATAGTCCTGCGTTATAAAAATTGCAGAGTGATGGTATGCGGGATGTTGGTTTGCGGAATATCATTACATATTCCCAGGGGGAGGGATAGTCCCTTTCTTGCTATTTCCGTGGAGGCGGGCCTTGTGTCCGGATGTGCGTGACGCGAGGCCTGTGCGCAACAGAAGTGGAAAATCTCCAGTGTGCGCTTCAGGCGTCACCGGAAGTTAAGGCGAAATTACATTTCCTGCACAATGGCCCCGGTTTGCGCTCCTTCCGGCCTTTGGGAATAGCGCTATGCCTGACCTCCATACAGTAAAGCAGGTGCACATCAGTGGGAGCGCGGGGCAAGCACACCCGCAGCTGGAATGTACAGAACCTGGGAAGAAAAAACAATGAAATATTGGGCACAACGCTTGCTTTTTTTTCTCGGTAATCCAGCGCCCCGCACACGCCCACGCCCCCAGCACACAGCACACGATATGAGACATGGCATGAAGGGCAGAACGTACCACACGCCCCCAGCGTTTGTCACGCCCCCAGCACATGCCCACAGCACAACGCAGACACGCCCACAAGGGACTACTTTGCTGGCACTGTTATTTTACCTTTTAAATGTATATGGTTGGCGTCTGCATAGCCTATATCCTTCTGCTGCAACTGCCCTTTCCAACGCTGTATTGGGTGTTGTGATTGGTGCTGTGGTTCCAGAGATTACCCGCCTCAAAGGTTTGGGCTCTCTCTTTATTATATTAGTATAGATATAGATATAGATAGAAGATATCACCAACCCTTAAACCGAAAGTAAAACCACATAATCCCAACAAATACACAGCCCAATTAGGAAAACAAAATTATATAACAAAGAATCAAATACTTTCAATAGATGTTTGATTCTCAACAGAGGCCTTTTAAACATAGCCTAAAGGGCTACATTTGTCTTTTTGCAAACCTACATCTAACTTTAGTGCACAAAAAACACATTTTGAGAGGATAAAGCCACAAACGCATAAGTTTTGACCACAATTATCAGGCAGATTTTTTACCTAAACAATACTTTGAAACTTACTCTTGTCAAGGAGAACAGTAAGAATGACGCTGACTATGTATCTTTAATTGCATTTTGTTCTACATAATTCGAGATTTGGTTGTCAATATATTTATAATATTTACCATGACCCCTGTGTAGACATGGGAAGATTCTGAGCCATGTGATACCGACTAGCTAAGTTGGGAAATGCAGGCCAGAGGGCAGCTTGAATGTGGTCCAGGCAGTCTTTCCAGAACTGTAGCTACTCCTGTGCTAACCATTCTTCTCAGACACAGCAAGGAATATCACAGATGCTGTTGCACTGATGATGTGATCTTTCAGTGATGCCAATAGCCAGTCTGTCAGTCAAACTATGAACTGCCCCTGTGCTCTTCCTAGGTTTATACCAGCCAGCACCCATCCATCTAGATATAGAGGCGCCTGCAGACTCTACAAGACAGTTAAGAGCACTTTGGGGCCACATTGGCAGTAAGTGCTTTATAAGTACAGTGTCAAGTTAAGCTGCACCAGGCACAGAAGAGCACTGTACCAGCTGTAGCCCTGTCAACGACCTCCCTATGTCTGTTTATGCAATCTATACCTGTAAGCCACTGAAGTCAGGTTACTAAGCCCTTTTCTTCTCCTACCCATAGACTCACCATCCATATAGGGTGATAATGCGCTTCACAAATACTTGTAACATAACTGTGCAGGCTGGAGTTCTGCTCTGCTGCTTCTAAACGTTGTTAATTTTACACAGCGCATGAGCATGACAGGAGTGCTGCCGCAGCAGTAGTGTACTCTCCATGCCATCATATTACGCAGGAAAGACATTATTTTCTGTAGATCATCTTGTTTCCTGGGCAAAAGTGCTTTGTTCTGCTTATGATGCAGCGTCACTCAAAATGATACACCTTGGGGCATATGTACAAGGGCAGGGGCAGAGTGAGGAGTTAGCCTTCTTGGCTTAACGCCTCTCTCCGCCACTTCAGAAACGCAGGGCTGCACCATATTTACAAGGATATGGTGAAGCCCTGCGTTTCCCACTGTGCTGCTGCTACATTTAGCAGCCCAGCCTCAACACAGGCACCCTTGCACCATAGTGCAAGGGTGTCTGCCTTCAGGGGAAGATTGTTTATGTGCAGGAAGTTCCCCCTTCATGCACATAAACAATCTTAAAAAGCTGTTTTGTAACTTCTATGGGGCATTTTTACAAGGGAAGTGGCAGAGTGAGGCGTTAGCCTTCCTGGCTGAATGTCTCACTCCGCCACTTCAGAAACGCAGGGCTGCCCCATATTTACAAGAATATGGTGCAGCCCTGCGTTTCCCCTTGCGCTGGCGCTACATTTAGCAGCCTAGTGCCAACGCAGGCACCCTTGCACCATAGTGCAAGGGTGTCTGTGTGCAGGCAAGATTGTTTATGTGCAGGAAGGTCTCCGTTTTGTAACTTCTATCTGTGCTCCGTAATGCTGCACACATAGAAGTTGAAAAATGGCTTTTTCAAAAAATTATTGTTTATGTGCAGGAAGGGGGATCTTGCTGTACATAAACAATCATTGGCCTTTTTCTGTTTTCATGTGTGCTGCCCAACGCGGCACACGACAAAACAGCAAAAACGAGGAGAAATGAAACATTTCCCCTTGTTGCGCCAGGGTAAGACTAAGTTTTCCCTGGTCTTAATTCTGGCGCTGCCTCCTATTTACACTGCCCTTGTACATAGCTGCCAAGGTTTCAGATTTCATATGTGTGACATTTTCTTAAAATCAGTTTAATTATGAGAAACATTTCAACGACTATAAGTGACACTTTATCGATAACGAAATCAAGCAATGAAGATGAGGAAAACATATAAGTATCAGAAATTACACTAATTTAAGCAACAAGAAACCCTAAGAAGATCTTAAAACTGCTGCATGTCCCCAGAAATGGAAGGGTTCTAACCGGAGACAGACTGCGTGACTGCAGTTCGCAGTAACAGAGGGCGGGCAGGTACTGCAGTGCTCTTGTTGATCTGATCATTGTTGACCACACGCTAGCCTATAAAGCTGATTTTATAGCATAGCTGGACAGTTCTCAGATTGCTTATGTGTGAGATTTCCATGGTTTTAATGTACTTGTGAGTACACTGAACCAACTTGGAACACGCTTCAAATTAATTAAATAAAGCAGCCCGCTGCTAAAGAAAAAGCGGACAGCACTGGAATAAGGGAAGACCATTAAATAAAATAGTGCTCATCCACTAAATAACAGAGACCGTGTAACAAGCCAAGTAAAAGGTCCAGTCGTTAAGGGCGATAACAAATTCATACAAGGCGGTACCAAGGCAGGACTAACAAACCTATGTACGAATCAGAAGCCAGCATTTACGAAGGACAATGACACAAGCCAATTACAAATATGGGTGGAGAATGGGTGGGGCTTCCAGTGCACACCCTAATACAGCATGCCTCACAGAGCGAGCAGCACATGTGCGCTGCCGCTAGGCTCAACCTAAAAATGAATGAAAATGTATGTTTCAAGTTTCAACATTATTTAAACAGCACTGCTTCTGCTAATTGGAAAAAAGCCTATGAACGGGGAGTTTAATAGAGTCTGTGTTTTTTCCCAATGGTACGTTTTGAAAAGTCTCCAAGGTGGATGGGTGTTTAGATTTGACAAAGGCATTAATGTGGAAACCTGTCCTCTAACAATAAAGAAGAGTGGTTTGAAAGTTCCTCAGGTGCTGCAGCAAGTATGCAAGTGGTAACATTTGTTTGCATTACTGTGTGTGCACCCAGCAAAGTAAGACTCTGACTGGCCCCTCTGACTCAGAACTGAGCTGCCTGCAGGTACAGAATCATCCACACTTCTCTCAGAGGCCTTCGGGGCCACCAGAGGGAGTACAATTCGATCTTGGGTAAAACAAAGTTGACTGTGCTGCATAACCATACCAACTAGTTCCAGAGACCTGCAGAGTGGTCAGATAATGCCAAAATGCTTTACCGGCAGTGCAGCAATGTGCCGATTAAGTGCTGGGAGCAAGGCTGCATTGAGGAGCACATTTTGATCAAAAGAAGTGTCAGATTTTTGCATGCATTACTAAGCATTTTAGTGCGGTGATGCGGACACCAGCTCTAGAATGCATTAGTCTAATGCCTGATGTGTGGTACTTGACAGGGCTGCTTGTAAATAGGGGGTAGTGTCAGAATCAATAGGTGTTGGGGTGGAACGCCCACAGCAACACCCCTAGCCCTCCCCTTTCACGTTCAGCATAGCATGAAAGGGGGTCTTATTTACAAGACAGCGTTAAGCTGCCTTGTAAATAAGGCGAGGTCCACTATCGCCATCACACCGTCACTGAAATTGACACGGTGATGGCTATAGGGGCTTGCAATTATGCCCAATAGTGTTGAAATGTCACACATAAACTGTCAGGGTTTAGGACAGCGTGCGCCTACCTAAACTACAGTTCCCAGCAGCCTTAGGGGAAAAACTACATTTCCCATGATTCCTGGCGGTGCAGCAGGATATCAGAGGGCGGAACCAGGTGACCGGTGCTTGTGATCCTGTTTGTTTTGCGAGAGCGGCTGCTCCCCGGTGCCTCGGAGTTTCCTGTATCTTATTTCCGTGCCTTTCCTCCGCCGAGGAACGGACTTCTGCACGGTAATTGAGATCGCGCTGGCTAGCGCGTATGTTCCAAAGTACATTTTGGCGCGTTTTCTTGCTGTGGACCTCACGATAGTTTCTCGCGGATGCGAGTAGTGGTAATTGACTTGGGCATCTGTTCCCTGGAGTTCTTGGGGTTTGGAGAACGGCTTCTCTAGGTTCAAAAGAGAAGGGATTCCCAGACGTGGAGTTCAAGTGACGGAGTGCAGGGGGGGATGAGGACCTCCGCACTACCGGCATGAATAAGTGATGATTTGAATCACTATTCGGTTGTTGGATTTCCTTACCAAAGCGGATGGCAGTAGTGAAGGAACTACGTCATGCCGTGTTTGGTGTACTTTCTTGTTTTGCCCTCATAAGGGATACTTTTGCTATCAACAAACTCTGACTTCCTACATTTAGTTATTTGCACTTTTTCTACACATTTGGATTGCCTATTTCTTCAGAGCTTTCCAGTGATTGGTCATAGGGTATGTTACTATGGTGTATTAATACTTTAGGCAGGTAGTGTATCTGTTCCCGGGGTTCTTACACTTGTTCTTGTGTTCATGCAGGATACAAAAGAAGGCAGAGAAACAGCAGTGAGGTGTATGCACATGTGGTTATACAGGTGAATTAAGGAGATGTTTTGTCTAGTGAGAAATAACTGAGTGTAGGGTTAAGAATTGTATTAACCATTGCCTTTTTGTCTTACAGCTTCTTTTTCCCTGCTGCCCCTTTCCTTCTTCCCTTTATTCTTTTTGGGTTTTTTCCCCTTTTGGGGTTTTTCCCTCGCCGTATCGTCTGAACACCCTGTGTGTACACTTCAGGGTGTTCGGAGGGTCCGGAGGTGGAGTATTGTTGCTGCATACGGATCCTGCGGAGTGCATTCCTGACAGAATCACAAGCCCACGAATTTCGCTCCGCCTGGTCCGTGTGTAGTAGCAATGGCGTCCATGGAGGATGTGATGCAGGCTTTGCTCTTGGTGCAGCAGGAGTTGGCCTCTTCTAAGGCCGAAACCGCTGCTTTGCGGGAAAAGGTAGAGCGCCTGAGTGGGAATCCTTTTAATGCATCTGCGTCGTCCTCTAATGTACAGGTTACGGTGCCCCCTCCTATACCATTGGCTACTCCGGAAAGGTTCTCTGGAGATCCCCGGAAAGTGCATGTGTTTATGACACAGGTTCTCATGCATTTTTCCTGTAAGCCATCAGCATTCCCCACAAACCATTCGAGGGTGGCTTTTTTGATCTCGTATCTGGTGGGGGACGCAGCTGATTGGGCTGTGCCTTTGGTTAAACGTGACGACGCTCTCCTGTCAAATTGGGCAGCGTTTAAAGCTGAATTCGAGAGGGTGTTTGATAGAAGAGCCACGACTTTCAGTGCTGATCGCGAGCTGTTAGCATTACGACAAGGTAGGGGAGAATTAATCACTTATCTTACTGCATTTAATAGGCTGGTGGCCGAGGCTGAATGGCCTGAGGAGAAAAGAATGTCTCTTTTCTATCAGGGGTTGCATGACGACCTAAAAGATATGGTGGCCCATGTTGATCCTCAGCCTACTTCTTTTGTTGATATGGTAAATCTGGTGTTACGAATGGATAGTAGGTTAACGGACCGAGGGAGTAATAGGAGAAAATGGGAAAGAGGGTTTTTCAGTGGCGAAAGAAACCCTCGCAAGATGACTGGGGGAACAGAAAATCCTCCTGAACCCATGGAAATAGGAGCAATCAGAGCACCTTTGTCGAGAGAAGAGAGGGAGACAAGAAGATTACATGGGTTATGCATGTATTGCGGGAAGAAGGGACATTACGTTCGGGAATGCCCTTCCAAACCTAAGTCATCAGGGAATGTCAATAAGTTTAAAAAGGTCGCTGTCTCTAATGTAGCGCAGGAGAATGAACAGAAGGGAGACAATGTAGGTAGTGTAGACGGAGGACATGCGTGGAAACTCACCTCATTGTCTTCTCTTGGTACGGAAGAAACTGAATCACATCTAGTTGTAGTTATGATGCTAGAATGCGACTTGGAACGTTATCAGGTAATGGTAATGTTGGATTCCGGTGCAACCGGCAATTTTGTGGATGAAGGGTTGGTGAAGCGGTTAGACATACCTCGTGTCCCGAGGGAGAACCCTGAAGACGTATTGGCTGTTGATGGGCAACCATTAACATCAGGACAGATAACAGAAAAAACCTGCGAGTTGGGTTTGTCTATGGTGTTACATGATTTTGTGCACTCTGAGGTTTTGGCTTTGAATATAATTGCTGCACCACAGTATGAGATTATTTTGGGTATGCCCTGGTTACGTAAGCACAACCCGGTGGTGGATTGGCAAGCAAAAAAGTTCCATTTTAGGCTTGAGACTTGTCAGGACCATTTAGCGCCATGTGTTTCAGCTAACGTTACGGTATTAGCCACCCCTTTTATGGCAGCTACTGCTGTGGAAAAGGATGTACGACTGCCTGTTGAGTATTTGGAGTACATGGATGTGTTCAGCGAGGTACAGGCAGAAACTCTACCCCCTCATAGGGAATACGACTGTCGTATAGATCTGGTGGAGGGGGCCACCATACCTTCTTGCAGAGTATACGCTTTATCCGTACCTGAAACCACCTATCTGAAGGAATACATTGAGCATTACACCAGATTGGGGTTCATTAGGCCTTCCCGCTCTCCTGCTGCCTCCCCTCTGTTTTTTATAGCTAAGGCCAACGGGGACTTGAGAGCATGTGTGGACTACCGCGTCTTGAACAAGAACACCGTCCGCAACCGTTACCCTCTTCCTCTCATTTCAGTCTTGCTTGATCAGGTGAGAGAGGCCAAGATCTACACCCGTTTGGACTTACGTGGGGCGTATCACCTGGTCAGGGTAAGAGAGGGGTACGAGTGGAAAACGGCGTTCAAGACGCGGTATGGGCTGTATGAGTATTTGGTGATGCCTTTTGGGCTTTGTAATGCTCCTGCAGCGTTTCAGTTTTTTATTAATGACGTGCTGAAAGACTATGTTGACGATTTCGTATTGATGTATATAGACGACATCTTGATATATTCGCAGAATGTCTCATGTCATACTAGCCATGTATGCAAGGTTCTGGAGAAATTAAGGGAACATAAGTTGTACGTGAAACTGAGCAAATGTGAGTTTGGGGTGCAGGAGGTGGAGTTTTTGGGTGTGAATCTCAGCCCGAGTGGTTTGCAGATGTCAGAGAGGAAGGTGAGTGCGGTGAGGGATTGGCCAGCCCCAAAGAACGTGCGAGAGGTGCAGAGTTTTTTGGGGTTCGCAAATTATTACAGACGATTCATCTTGCACTTCTCTCAAATGGCAGTCCCCATTACCAGATTGTTGAGAAAAGGAATGAGTTTTGTGTGGACGAGGGAGGCTGAAAATGCGTTCCAGGCTCTGAAAAAGGCATTTACCACGGCCCCGGTGTTGGCACATCCCATATTGGAACATCCCTTTATAGTTGAAGCAGATGCCTCGGATGAGGCAATAGGGGCAGTTCTATCCCAGAGAGATTCCCACACAGGTCAGCTCCATCCTGTTGCTTATTTATCGAAGAAGTTGAGTTCGGCTGAGGTCAACTATTCTATAGCTGAGAAGGAGCTCTTGGCGATAAAGAGGGCTTTTCAGGAGTGGAGGCCTTACCTTTGGGGGGCTTGTCAGGCAGTGACAGTGTATACTGATCACCGGAACCTCCAATACATGACCTCCGCGAGACATCTGACGCAACGGCAAATGCGGTGGATGCTCTTTTTTGCGGAATATAATTATGTGATAACTTTTCGTCCAGGTACTGAGAACAGAAAGGCAGATGCGCTGTCCAGACAGGAAATACCCGCAAAACAGCAGGAGGAGGTGCATGCCATCATCCCTTCTGCTAAGGTGGTGTGTGTGATTAGGGCTGAAAAGTTTTTGGATGATGTCAAGGGCTCTAGGTCTTCGGGGTCTTGGGATCATTGGGCAGCAGCCAAAGCAGATCGGAGGGTGAGACAGGGTTTGCCTTTTCAGGGGGAGCGTTTGTTTTTACCCACAGAGGAAATAAGAAAGAAAGCCTTTTGTTGGTGTCACGAAGCTCCTGCTGCTGGACATCCGGGGGTTACCAAGACAGTGAGTTTGCTTAGGAGACACTTTTGGTGGGAGTCTTTGGTCAGAGACACCACTAGATGGGTGGAAAGGTGTGATACTTGTGCCAGAGCAAAAGGGGAGAACACCAAAAAGAAGGGTTTGTTAATACCAATGCCCACCCCTGATCGCCCATGGCAGAATGTAAGCTTAGACTTCATCACAGGATTACCTACTGATCAGGGGAAATCTGCTGTGCTGGTGGTAGTAGACAATCTCACGAAAATGGGGCATTTCATACCTTGTGTAAATCTCCCCACTGCTAGTCAAACAGCACAGTTATTGGCTTCCCAAGTCATAAGACTGCATGGAATCCCAAGAGTAATAGTGTCGGACAGAGGGCCGCAGTTCATTGCTCGTTTTTGGCGAATGTGGTGCAAGGCATTGGGTATTGAGTCAGCGCTCTCTACCAGCTTCCATCCTCAAACCGATGGACAAACGGAACGGTTGAATCAGACTTTAAAAAAATACTTGCGCTGCTACTCCAAGGAAGCACATGAGTCCTGGGTGGAGCTGCTGTGGATGGCAGAGTTGGCTTACAACAATGCATGGCACTGTTCGTTAGGTATGTCACCTTTCAAGGCTAATTACGGTTACGATGCCAACACCTTGCCAATTGATATCCCAGAGGATTTAATGAATCAACCCTCCGTGAAAGAAAGAGTGCAGACATTAAGAAAGGTACACAAGGTGGTACAGAAACATCTGCTAAAAGCTAAAGAGGTGTACAAACGATGGGAGGACAAACACCGTGCTCCTGGTCCTCAGTTCAAGGTAGGGGACAAGGTGTGGCTCTCAACCAAGTACATCCGGTTCAAATTGAGAAGTATTTTCCATCCACGTTACATAGGGCCTTATCCAATAGTAAGACAAGTCAACCCTGTAGCGTACAAATTGAAGCTGCCAAATACCCTGAGAATTCACCCGGTGTTTCATGTGCACCTGTTGAAGAGAGCATTCACGTCACGCAGAGCAACGCCCCCTGCTATTGCTGGTGATGGGAATCTGGAGTACGAGGTGAGAGCTATACGAGACTCCAAGTTCCGCAGGGGGGTGCTATGGTATCTGGTTTCATGGAAGGGTTACGGAGTGGAGGAGGACTCATGGGAGCCGGTGCACAACGTCAGCGCTCCTCGAGCAGTCCGTTCTGTTCATGCGAGGTTCCCTGCTAAACCGGGGCCTAGGAGGCGCTTGGGAGGAGGGCGTACTGTCAGGGTTTAGGACAGCGTGCGCCTACCTAAACTACAGTTCCCAGCAGCCTTAGGGGAAAAACTACATTTCCCATGATTCCTGGCGGTGCAGCAGGATATCAGAGGGCGGAACCAGGTGACCGGTGCTTGTGATCCTGTTTGTTTTGCGAGAGCGGCTGCTCCCCGGTGCCTCGGAGTTTCCTGTATCTTATTTCCGTGCCTTTCCTCCGCCGAGGAACGGACTTCTGCACGGTAATTGAGATCGCGCTGGCTAGCGCGTATGTTCCAAAGTACATTTTGGCGCGTTTTCTTGCTGTGGACCTCACGATAGTTTCTCGCGGATGCGAGTAGTGGTAATTGACTTGGGCATCTGTTCCCTGGAGTTCTTGGGGTTTGGAGAACGGCTTCTCTAGGTTCAAAAGAGAAGGGATTCCCAGACGTGGAGTTCAAGTGACGGAGTGCAGGGGGGGATGAGGACCTCCGCACTACCGGCATGAATAAGTGATGATTTGAATCACTATTCGGTTGTTGGATTTCCTTACCAAAGCGGATGGCAGTAGTGAAGGAACTACGTCATGCCGTGTTTGGTGTACTTTCTTGTTTTGCCCTCATAAGGGATACTTTTGCTATCAACAAACTCTGACTTCCTACATTTAGTTATTTGCACTTTTTCTACACATTTGGATTGCCTATTTCTTCAGAGCTTTCCAGTGATTGGTCATAGGGTATGTTACTATGGTGTATTAATACTTTAGGCAGGTAGTGTATCTGTTCCCGGGGTTCTTACACTTGTTCTTGTGTTCATGCAGGATACAAAAGAAGGCAGAGAAACAGCAGTGAGGTGTATGCACATGTGGTTATACAGGTGAATTAAGGAGATGTTTTGTCTAGTGAGAAATAACTGAGTGTAGGGTTAAGAATTGTATTAACCATTGCCTTTTTGTCTTACAGCTTCTTTTTCCCTGCTGCCCCTTTCCTTCTTCCCTTTATTCTTTTTGGGTTTTTTCCCCTTTTGGGGTTTTTCCCTCGCCGTATCGTCTGAACACCCTGTGTGTACACTTCAGGGTGTTCGGAGGGTCCGGAGGTGGAGTATTGTTGCTGCATACGGATCCTGCGGAGTGCATTCCTGACATAAACCCACTGAAACCATGGAAATGTCACCCATACGCAAACTGAAAACTTGGCACTTATGCTTGTCTACATCACTCTCGCCGTTTCCAGTTCTCACCCAAGGCCGTCTTTACCCTTCTGACTTCTGCTCCAGAATGGCCTGAGCTCTGAGGCTGCTCACTGCTTACATTGGGGAAAGTTCTGAGGGGCCTCTTACTGGTGACGACTTCCAAACAGACCTTATCTGATGTGGATACCGTTTCATTTATTTGAAAGCACCAACACTGGGACTTGTAAATAAGTCCCACATTGTTCTTCCACATTGTACAAGTCCGGATCCTGCTTTCTCCAGTTGACAGTTAGAGGGAGTTTTGTTTCTTAACTTTCGAATAATTGAAGCTGATGCGCTCCTGCCGCATGGTGGTCATTGATGTATAAAGCTTATCAAAGCTAAGAGAAGTTATGTTTCGTTATTTGCACGTGTCTGCATATTGTGGAATCTAGGAGCTTATTAGCAAGAACCTCGTTAAAATTATCGCAGTTTTAGCGGCAGGAAACTGCCGCTAAAACGGCGATAATGGGCTTGTTAATATGCTTTATAGAATTCCTATAGAAGCCCAGGTAAGACGTCCTGCACATCTAACCTGGGCTTCTATTGGAATTCTATAACGCATATTAGCAAGCCCATTATCGCCGTCATAGCGGCAGTTTCCTGCCGCTAAAACGGCGATAATTGTAGCGAGGTTCTTGCTAATATGCCCCCAAGTTTGGTACAGTTAATGTCTAGCCTTATAACCAAAGAAATTACCTTTGTGGTGTTCTGGTTCACCTTGCAGCGGTTTGAACACTTATGCAAATCTTGGAATCTACTTTGTGGATGCAAATTGTAACTCCTGCTTCTTTTCTGCAGGAAACTGGTGAACCCTCGCCTGAAATGGGGCATTCGGTTCAGCTCACCTAGGGTCATATTTTTAAGGGTTGTGTTGCTTTTAGACCACTTTGCGTGGGACATATGTGATGCAACCCTTAAAATGCAATTCATCAATCCAGGCGAGGACCCCTTGTGTGGCCTTGAGTGGCTTGATAAATCTGGAGTAACGCAGCGTAAATCGCTGCGTTGCGTTATCCTGCCCTGGGAAGGTTGTTCCATGGGCATTTCGTGGATGTTTCCATGCAACTCCCATGGATTTTGACATTCCCAGGTTTACCATTTTTGATAGACCTGGGAATGCGCCAAAATGCTACGCCTTGCCAACAAAGGTGTAACGAGGAGTAATGTATTTTTATAATTCCTTGTTGCTTCCTTTTTCTATGTGTTCTGCAGAAGAAACAGAAATCTGCTTCAGGGGATTGTTTTTGTGCAGGAAGGTGCCCTTTCTGCACAAAAACAATCCTGCTTACAATGCAGGTACCCTTACACCATGGTGCAGGGGTGCCTGCATTGGCGCTAGGCAGCACATTGTGCACCAGCACTGGGAAAAGGTAGCATTACGTTATACATTGTTATGTTTCATACAGATACCCCAATATAGGCTCAGGTAGTGAATGCATCTTTCACCTACATTCCTCTGATATTACACTACATAACGGTTCTTAGTAATGACCTTTCACCTAGTTATGGTAATGCCTAGATGACATGGGGTTTTCTCCTAAAAGTTTAAGCCTCATTCATTATGCATAAGGATTCGTGGAATCACAGCAGGCCTACCATCTCCTGCATAAGAACTATGTATAAGGGTCATTTCTTCCGGCATCCTAGTCCGACATGACACAGCAAGGTATATCCCCTGAGGGTAATACTTTGGGTGAATATACACCCTATATTTGCTGAGATAGGCAGAAAAGAAAAGGACTTCCAGGCTGATACACTAACGCAAGACACTCAGGTTCCTGCACGCAGACACTCCGGCTCGCAGTGTTCTGACGTCCCTCGCGGGGTGTCCATCTCGAGACCAAGACGGGGTCCCACAGTCTCTCACTTCAGGTAATAGGGTTACGTTTATCCTAGAAGGATTCTAGGTTCTACACCTACACACATGCTAGGTACACTCAGGTACATCTAGTTAGGGTAGCATCGTAGGATACGCATTCTTACTGTCATGTATTTTTATACTAGCCTTTATTCATTGTTTTAGCACTATAGTAGGAATCTCCCATCCTTTTACTCTGTTGGTGCTTACAATCATTTATTTTCGTTTCTGTCGAATGGTTGTTTTAGCACACCTATTTTACACTAGATGACGCTGGTTCAATAAATACTTATTGAAAAACGTCCCCACCGTTTATTCTGTGTATCTCTCTGAGACAAAGTGAGCACGAGTGACTGAGCGAAAAGTATTGCACTGTTTCCACGATCCCTGATAGGACAGGGTTGTCATGTTCGATAGTTGCCAATAGCTATTCTTTATTTGGTAAGAGGGGTTTCTAGTGGCACTGTGAGCTAGCTGGTATACAAGCTGAAATGCTCTGTGGGGGTGTCTGGAATCAGTCTGGACACCAAGCTCGCAGATTATGTTGTCTAAACGCACAGATCATATATAGGTTTATAGAAACTACACAACAATATTGATAAATATGGCCCCTCATGCTTAGCTTAATGCTAATGATGGTATTAAGTTTAAACCTGACTAAAAAAGAAATCTATTACATTATTACCTTGGTTGTTTTGGATCATTTACCTGATTTTGCTCCTTTTAAGGATGAAGTGCTCAATGAATTTTAAACCGCTGTCAAACAGTTAGTAATTTGTGTGGTTGAAGGATGGGTGGAAGGTGAAAGAAAAGATGCCTGGCTGGGTGGGTGAAACTGTATGGGTGGATTGCAAGAATCCTCCGGGGTGTTTCATGGGTCAAACTCAAAGGCCAGCAAGCAAGGAAGGGCGCATGGGTGGTGGTTTAAAAAAAAAAAGTGTGTTGTTGGTGAAACAATCTAAGGTTTGTTGAGAGATTCAGAAGAATGATAGACATGTTTACTTTGAGTGGATGGATGCCTGGATGGTATGTATTCATTATAGCATAGGTGGAGACTGTCACTGAATGAAGAGTCTTTGAAGAGAATGTAAAAGAAAAATAAACCACCCCAGAGTAGCAAAGCCAACAAGAATAGAAGCTGTATTTTTAGAATACTCCTTTGACTCACAGTAGTTTGCAAGCACAGCATATATATTGTGTATGTATGTTGTTATCAAGCGCCTCCGAGGCCCACTCCCTACCTATGTTAATTTATTTTCGAGTGTGTCAGCCTATCGGACTGCATAGTTGCACAATCAATCAAAACAAAGTACCTCATGTTGTCCCATATATAAGCAATGATCATTTGGATCAGATATGATATAATATGCTATGTTGTAGTAGTTAGGGCAGGGTGGAAGTGAAATTGAGCAGTTGCCCTTGATGTAACAGAGTATGGTCAGTGCCTGCCATAATATAAAGATGATTGTGTAATCAGGTTCCCCACCTGCAGACAGCAGTAAATAAAGTGAGTCTGCGTCACGAGTATGTTTGCCTTGGGCGCAAGCTGACTGATTTGGCATGCTGGCTACACCAAGGTTACTTAATTTAGCTAAGCAAGAGAGAAGAACAAAACTGGTGTACTCGAGTCCATTGTGCTTGTATAATACCTGAAACTCACACAAATGTTAGAGGCTGAGGAAGTGGGAGGATAGATACCACAAATGTTATGTACTGTGCTTGCTAGTGCAACTGTGGCAGTATGTGTCGAATTAATTTGTCTTAACTTTTTGGTAAGAGTATATTGGTTACAATACTCTTTTTTCTTCTTGATATAGCTACTCCTTCCTAACCAATAAAATCATCGAAACCGGACAGGAAGGAGTTGGCAGCCATGGCCCGGCGCGGAAGCTGGAGACCATCCGCATGGAATATCAGCAGCTGATGGCTCTGGCGGAGGTGGAGGAGGAGGCAACAGCAGCTGCAGCCTCCTCCAATGCCCCAGGCCCCAGCCAGGCCTGCCTCGAGTGGTATGGCACTGTGGTCTGGCAGCCCCCACCGCACTTCATCCAACACTGCTGCCCCCCCTGTGGATGCAATTGTCAAGCTTTCAAGTACTGCATGCTCCTCCGAATGGTGCGCCTAGAGGAACAGGTAAAGGAGGTTCTGGCGATTAACCGGCGACTGTGAGCCCACCGATAGAGATCCCGTTGGATTGTCCCTTTTTTATTCCGTTTTTTGGTGGGTGGGCATTGGGCATACGTTCGGGAAAAGTTGGGGTTTATATATTTATGGACATTTTTAGTTTTGAATTTAACAGACATTGGTTGGACTCTTTCTTTATCTTTTAGGACATTGGTTGGGGTTAGGGAGAGGGATGGGTCAGGTGTTGTGGGATTTTTTTGCATTAGTTTATTTTGTTAGGGGATATTTATACTTAAACTTTACATACAATGTAAATGTTTGGTGGGTGGTTATTCTTTAATGTCACACGGTTTCCTTTGCTGCTGCAGGCCGCAGCCAGTTTTTGATTTAAATAATGTGCCGATTTTGAACAGATAGATGCGGTACCCTCACTGAGTGACTTGTCCTACTAGTACTGTCAGTCTCTCCTCCTAGTCTATGCAGTCTGCAACTGGACTCAAGGGTGTGGGTGTGTGAATTATTGAATTAATTTCCATTAATAATTGTGCCTCCCCCAAACTTCTTCTCTTAACTGTGATTGATGTTTAAACTTAGGCACAGCGATGGCTGCATGGTAATGATGGTTTGGTTTCCCAAGATGCCATGTTGTGGTGGTAGTAGTAGACACTGGCAGTAGAATTTGCGAAAAAGAAAATGAGACCGTCGCCTGAGAGAGACTCTGGAAGGAGTAGTAGAATGAAGTACACAGGAAGACTGCCAAACAAGAAACCATAATATTGATTATTAGCAATGCTAAAGTAAAATAAAACATAATGGTGGCGGGGATAGCCTAGTACAACAAGTTACAAACTGTAGTTGACTTTAGTCACTCGACACAAGCGTAACCTTTAGTGCTGTAAGGAGGATGATGAATCCAATCGAAGCCGGCAATTAATTATGATGGTTTATGTTCCTCTGGATACAAAATTTACTTGCAAATATATTGAGCATGGGTGGGCAAGCAGAAGAAGATCCTCGCCTTGAAATTGAATTAGTGTTGCTTCCACCACATCTGCCCCAGCAAGTGTGTGATCAATTATTGGTATAAATTTAATTTAGTCACACCTCAATATAAATCACAAAGCCCGGGGGAAGAGGGTTAGGGTTTGATGAATAGTTGGGAAGGGGTACTTGAGGGAAAGGTTTGACAAAGACAAACACTACACATGGACAACAACAATTGAACACACACAATCATGGCAGACGACCATCATATATCTGTTAAGGGAGAAAAAGGAAATGCATGATGATGACTTGATGGTTAATGATGATAAGTAGTGCTTACTAACTAGACTAGTAGACAGGACAGGTAGCAGTATATTATTATTTATTATTATGCAATTTACCTTGCCTGTCTGCCCTCAGAGAGACCCAAATTACATACATGTTATGTTCTGTTGTACCAGGCTTCCTTTTAAAGCTAGCAAACAAAATTAAAAAATAGCTGTAGGGATCAATTATAAGCAAAGAGCAAACATAATTACAAAAACACACAGTCATAATGATTGGAGAGAGAAAAGAAATCAAATTATTTAAAAGATGATGAATGATACTAAAGTTACTGTATGTTATCCTGGTCAAATTGGGGAGTTGCATCTCAGCATTCCTCTTGGTCCTCCCTTCCATGGACGCTGCGTCTGTCAATCTTCGGTGCCACTGTCTGCCTGCCGGATTGGTAGGTAAGTGTGAGTTGTTTTTCTCTGTTTAGCACAGGGTAAAGTAAGGGATGTAAGTGTAGATGGAAAAACAAAAGGGATATTGAAAAATCAAGGAGAAGAAAAAACATAAATTACAGAGGAGTGCAAACACTTTAAGAGGTGGCATGGCTAAATCATGTCTACTCTGTTGTTAGTTTCCAGACTAAACCTACAACAGCAACAGGACAGAGCAGGCCACGGCGCCCACCCAACCTCTACTTAGTTTAGATGTTAACTGAGCCAGACAGAGCACACATATACAGCAGCATATCATTTTCCAAAGTAAGTAACTAAATAAATGCACAGCTGTCAGTCATGCCACTACTACACTTGTGACTCAACTCCACCACTACACAGACATTTAGGTCTGCTGTGGTTGTTGTTGACTTGTTTACCTTTTATGCCACTTCGTGAAACACCGTGAGTTATTCCATCAATCATCTCTGATCCAACTGACTGACTGTGAAGATACTAAGTGGCCATCATCATAGTGTTGTCCCACTCAGTATGTAGTGTACTGAGTGAGTCCAGATTCCATATTCAAAAATGCAATGGATCGGACTGCAAAAGAAATACAATTTTCTTATTAAACAACAATAAGGGAAACATTGACTTGAGTCACTTTTAGTGTGTAGATTAAATACTAGTACACTTCGACTTCATGCACAACAACAACAAAACAAACACCACTCACTCCGAGTCAGAGTCAAATGCATGCCATCATTACCCGTTAAGTCTCATCTTAAGTTAAGGGGCAGTCCCTCTTGGGTAGGAAAGGAGGATAGCTATAGTCATCATATTCTACTACTTTTGGGGGGACTCGACGAGGAAACATTTATTGCACTATTCTCTAACTGGCTTGAGGGAAATGGATTTAGGGTGAGTCAGGAGGATGGAGCAGGACTCAGAGGAGTAGACTTCTTTAATGAGTCCACACAGCTGCAAATCCAATATGGCAATAAAATAAAAGACTGTGGTGATGGATTTGTTGTGATTCGAACCAGAAAGACAGAGACACACACAAATAATAAAAGTAAATAAGGAAGAAAGAAAGTAACAAGTTGAAAGCCTACTTGTCAGGGAAGTAGAGCTTGTCCTCAAACTCTGGTGGTTCAACCAGAAGTAGGTAATCTAACACACTACTTCCATCACCGAAGTCGATGTCCTCATCCTCCTGCGGTGATTCAGGTATTGTGTAATCCGGTGGTATAAAGTGCTGATTCATTTTGATCATGATTACCAAAGGTGGTTTGAATGTAATGGCTCAACCGAGGACGTATTCCTGAAGTTTTATGACTGCGAAGAAAAAGTTGAGCGTTTGTGCTGCCAGTGAAAGAAAATACATTATAATATTTTCATGCATTGCCGTTTGAAAACACAAAGAGCTGCACTGTTAGTGCACTTTAAGGGTTGAAAGAACGTGTTCAAGAACAGGGTCTTTTTGTATGTTTTTGGGTGAGAGACTGGACCTTTTCACCGTTACAATGGCGCCAGCAGCACTAAAATACGCTCAGAAGAGACACTTGCAACAGGGCAAGCCAGATAGTTTATCACAAGCATGCTGAGGACTGACCATTAGCGCCTTTTTCCATACCAATACACCAATGGTTTTTGATCAATGTAGACCTCTGTTGGGTCATCCAGATAGGCCTGGACCATCCGCTCAATGCTCAGGGGTGTTCCGCTTTGCTGTGCCTCTTTTGCCTTTGCATCAGCACTGGACCTAACAAGCCCTTGCTGTAGAAACCAATTCTGTGCCGATTTTACTGTGGATGATGATCCTGTTCTTGCTGTTGTTGATGAATGATGTGAACCAAACGTACTGCCCTCAGGCTCTGAAGTTGAACTTGACCCTTGATGCCCTGCAGTACTTGTGGGCTGGAGTAGCAGGCCTCTAATTACCAGCCATTCTAATGTCTTAGAGTTCAGTACTCCTTTGTACTGTGGGTCCAAAATTGTTGCACAAATGTAATGTTTGCCTGACACAATCTTAGTTTGCACCCCTGTATTTTCAGCTAAGCGAAGGGCTAAGCTCTCCACCCTCTCATATGCGCCTTTTTTTTCTCCACACCTGCGTACGTTGCAGACACCCCTTCAGCTGTTGCTCTAGCATGTGCAACAATAGGATAGCTTGGCCCACAGTACAGTACTCCTTGCTGACTTCATGTGTGAAGAGCTCGAAAAGAAGTAGCATCTCTATCAGACATTTAACTAGGCCCCATTGGTCCATCTCAATGGCCATGCCTTTCACAGTAGGATCCCCTAGTCTTTGCATGACATAATCATTGATTGGTCTGAAGTGCTCAAACAGACGATCAAGCATGTAATAAGTTGAGTTCCAACATGTTGGCACCTCCTCGAGAAGTGCTTTGACTGGCACCCTATGCTCAAGTTGAAGGATCCTCAGCTGATTCTGGGCTTTAAAAGAATGGCTGATATGTGTGCATATTCTTCTGCAGGTGGTCAGTAAGTTGCTGACTCTGTCTTCTTTTTTCAGAAAGTCTTGAACAATGATGTTAATACAGTGTGCCAAACACAGGACTCTGTAATAGCCACCATCGTACATAGCCTTAACTATATTACTGCCATTGTCCGTGGCAACAAAACCAATGTTTAGCCCTTTTGGGCGCAGCCACTCAAAGACCTTGCTATTAAACTCTTCTAAAATGTTTGCAGCAGTATGAGATTTCTCCATGGCGAACATGGCTACAGTCGCATGTTTGTGAGTGGCATAAAAAATCTCAGCAGTGTCAACACCTGCAGATATCTTTTCTCTAACCTCGACAAAAGAGATCCAGTGTGCAGTGATGCACATGTAATCAGTGGCTTGGCAACGGGTCTACATGTCTGTTGTCAGGTGGATACTGTGAACAGCACTCTGCTGCAAAGCTTGTCCAAGCAATTCCAGCAGGTGGTGGTGTAGTGCTGGAACAGCAACTCTGGCAAAATAGGACCGTCTGGGAACCTTCCATTTTGGGCCGATGGCTGTCACAAATTCCAGGAAACCCATCCCTTCCACAAAAGAAAAAGGGAGAAGGTCCAGCGCTATTATTTTAGCCAGCTTTACATTGTATAAACATGCCGTTGGGTGGTTGCATTCATACTGCCCCTCCAACCTAAACATGCTGAGAATGGCAGGCTGGATTTTTTTTCTTTCTGGTGCAGCTGATGCAGGTGACTTCTTGAACCCAGATGTTGTTAGGCTCAACGCCGTACTTTTTTCATTGCGGTACTCAGTTGCCTTGGTGTCTCATTGATTCCTAGGAACAGATAGCACCTTTGACTCCCGCTTTGAAGCGGCGCACTCATCGGTCCACCGCAGGGCTCCTACCCTGATTGTTGTGGAGGGTGTTGTGCACTGCACTTTGACCACATTGCTCGCAGCTGGAGGGGCTCGGTTGAGGCAGTCCTGATGTCGCTGCAGCCCTACCCCCCAATTACGGTATTGTCAGAAAGGATAGAGTCAACAAAACAGGGGGTGGTATAGCAATTATTTTTAAAAACCACCTCCAATGCATATTTGAGCCACAAAATTTCCCGAACTGCGAGGTTGCCCTTTTTAAACTTTCTCTTAACACGAATTTCACTTTTTCAGGCTTCTTAGTTTACCGTTCACCAGGACCCCCCAGTCCATGGGCCTTATCCTTTCCTAACCTAACAACCCCTTTCCTTATACAGTCCAAAAACTTCTCAGTCCTAGGTAACCTAAATCTCCACCTAGACGACCCCAGAACTCTATGTGCAGCAATTTCATATCTGACTTAGCTGCCATGAACATCACGCTCTTTAACTTAGGCCCCACTTACATAGCGGGCCATCTTCTCGATCCTATCTTCTACAACCTTTCTTGTATACACTTCAATCCTGCAGTGCCTTTAGATTGGTCAGATCACTTTTTATCTAAATTCAGTTTCGCTCCCCTCTCGCTCCCACCCCTCCAAGCTCGTCCCTTAAAATCCCTAAAAGAGACTAGGCAAAATTGAATATAAGCACCCTTAATCAGCTCCAATGCTCCAATCCACCCTCAGCTCATTCCAGTTTAGAAACACTATCAGGAAATGTTGACGACTGGCTGTCTGGGACCATAAACGCCTGCCTCCCCCTTACTCAGAAAAAACTTAGGAACCATCAAATTCCAGCTCCTTGGTTCAGCTTATCCCTGAAAGCTGAGAATTCAAAATGTAAGCATCTAGAACGGAGATGGAGGAAAGACTACTCTACCGACTCCAAAGAGGCCTACAAGAAGGCAAAAAACAGTATCACAATCTATGCTCTACCACTAAGGCCAGCTTTGTCTCTAAAACTATTTCTAAGGCTACTAACTGTTCTAAAACGCTCTTTGGACTGGTCAAAGAGCTGGCTGGCTCCGAGACCACTGCAAAACCGGCGCCCCTGAACAAAAACTAGTGCGAAGAGCTCGCTCAATTCTTCACGAAAATGTTTTAAACAACCTATCTGATATAGCTAACTCACGCTCTAATAGGACTCTGCAACCACACACAATCACATCTCCACCCACTACATGCCCTTCCACAACCGATTCTCCTCACACTAACTTACTCATGGATTCCTGGCCACTTCTCAACCTGGACTCACTTACAAATATTTTAGGGAAATTAAAATCTGGCTCGCCTAAGGACCCATCCCTATATTAAAACAACTTGATAGCCCCCATCTATCCCTGATTCTCAAAACCTTAAACTCTTCCCTGCTAGAATCCACAGTCCCTGCTCATTGGAAACACGCTATGGTGTCACCTCTCTTGAAAAAGCCTACGACGGACCCAAGCGATGTATCCAACTATCGCCCAATCTCTCTTCTGCCAGCTTTCTCCAAGATCCTGGAGAGACACATTCATTTCCACCTCTCCCAGTTTATTGAATCGAATCAAGTTCTCCATCCCTCTCAATCTGGCTTTCGAACTGGGTTCTCCACCGAAACTACATTACTGGGAGTCACGGAGAACCTGCGCCACCATCTTGATAGAGGAGACACAGCCGCGCTCATAGTGCTCGACCACAGCGCGGCGTTCGATACAATCTCACACACCATACTCATCAATGCACTAAGCTCACTGGGCATTCATGGCCCAGCATTGAAATGGATCTCCTCTTTTCTGACCCACCATTCGTTTCAAATTTTCTCGACCACGTCCACTTCCACTCCTCTCTCTTCTCCTTATGGGGTACCCCAGGGCTCTGTGCTCAGTCCTTTGCTTAATAATTTGTAAGTCAGGCCTCTAGGACACATTGCCGAACAAGCCGGTTTAACCCTATTCACTTACGCAGATGACTCCCAGATCACCTTTTCCCTTTCAAGCACTGATCATGGCTCGACCTCCCTCCTTCAATCAGGCTTAAGGAAGATCGCCATTTGGATGAATGACAACCTCCTAAAATTAAATGGCGAAAAGACAGAAGTCCTGATTCTTGGTAAAAAGAAAGAACTATGGAGCCCGTCACACTGGCCTGCTGAGATGGGCTCCCTCCCATTGCCCTCCAGACACGTCCGTAATCTGGGAATTACTATTGACGATGCTTTGACCATGCACCAACAGGTAGTCAAGGTCTCAAGCGTCTGCTTTACCATCATGCGTTGGCTTAGGAAAATCATCTGGATGTTGTAAAGTGACACCCACAAATCTGTGGTCCATGCCCTTATAACATCTCAGCTGGACTACGGAAATGTGCTTTATTTGGGCACTAACAAGGCAGTGACAAGACAACTGCAGCTGGTAAAAAACTCAGCCGCAAGAATACTGTGTAAGATTCCCAAAACCACCCACATCTCCGGACATCTTCGCAACCTACATTGGCTCAGGGTTGAGAGTCATATCAAATTCAAAACCCTGAGCTATATGTTTAAAATCAAAATGGGCACTGCTCCACAATACCTACAATCCCTTGTGCGTCCCTACACTCTTTCTCGCCACCTCCGATCTACATCTCACGGAAACTTTACTGTACCTAGAATCAAACTCGCCAGGATGGGTGGCAGATCTTTTTCATACCTAGGCCCCACATTGTGGAACTCTCTTCCCTCGGACATCCGCAAAGAAACCATCTACACACGCTTTCGCAGAGCCCTTAAGACTTGGCTTTTCAACCAATAACTCTGTCTATCTGCATTAATTTAATTTTACCAGCACTCTGCTTGTCCAGCGCCGGGAAACCTTTTGTGGGTAGCTGTTGCGCTCTATAAGCTTAATAAATAAATAAATAAATAAATACTTAAATTGTGCAGACCTACTCACAAGGGCAGTGGAGACCCTTATATGTAACAACAGAACACACCTAACTAGAGTAAACATAATAAATGTAAAGGAGGTGAGGAGCAGGCTCCAGTCCCAGCTTCACCATGCTGCTGCACCGCTCTGCTTCCTCCTCGTTTTTCTGAGTGCTTTCTCCTGCTTTTGCCTCGCTTTTTACTGCATTCCCCTTCCTTTCCCAAATTTTTCTGGGTGCTTTCTCCACCTTTTCCCTTTCTTTTTACTGCTTTCTCCTTCCTTACCTGCTCATTTTTGTGAGTGCTCCTGCCTTATTTTTTACTGTGTTCTCCTTCCGCTCCCCTATTTTTCTGAGTGGCTTCTCCTGCTTTTGCCTGCTTTTTTTTACTGCTTTCCCCTTCCTCTCCCCCATTTTTCAGAGTGCTTTTACTGCTTTCTCCTTCCTCCACCTTGTTTCTCTGATTGCTCTAACCTGCTTTTCCCTTGTTTTCACTACTTCCTGTGTTTATTTTCCTTTTGCCACTTATGCCTGTTGCCCGTTTTCCTACCGCCTGCATAGCCCCGCCGTCTACCTCCCAGCGCCCCTCTCAACTCCTATGACCTACTTAATGGAGGCCATAGTGCAACCCAATTGAGCATGCCTTAGGCCCAGCTCTCCTGTACTGTTCTGCTTCCTCCCTGTTTTTCAGAGGGCTTTGTCCTGCTTTTGCCTTGTTTTTTTACTTCTTTCTCCTTCCTTTGCCCCTGTTTTTCTGAATGATTTCCCATGCTTTTGCTGTTTTTTAGGTCTTGCATAGGCAGTGCTTGCGCTGCCTCTACGAGGCATCAAATAATCAGTATTTCTAGTCAAACTCCACCCATGGAGTTTCTCTTTGTTTTGTTGCTTGCCATTGGTGAAATCTGCCATTGCTGTTGTTATCTTGCTTAGTGTTGGCTGGTTGTCCGATACGTCACTACCGTTTTCCTCTGTTTCTGGAGGAAGCAGTATCGACCAACTACAGTTAACCTACGCTGCAGGGCGGTATCTTTTAATGTAGGGACTACTTCATTGATTTTTTGACTTGACGTCTGGTTTACGCATACATTTAATATGCACACGCCACTTTTCGTGGTGTTGCACCCCTCCCCACCACCCGCCCCTTGCTTGTCAAGCCAGGCACTGCCCAGGACCAGGATTCCTTTCAGCCGCGTCACCGCTGGAGAGAGGGGCCGCCCAGCAGGACGTCAGCTTAATATACACGTGCCACTTTTCACGGTGTTGCACCCCCTCCCACCACCTGCCCCTTGCTCGTGAAGCCAGGCGTTGCCAAGAACTGGGATTCACTTCAGCTGCATCATCGCTGGAGTGAGGGGCCGCCCAGCAGGACGTCAGCTTAATATGCACATGTTTAATATGCACGTGCTACTTTTTGCGGTGTTGCACTCTCTCCCACCACCCAACCCCTGCAAGTCAAGCCAGGTGTTGCCCAGGAACTGGGTTTCCCTTCAGCTGCAACACCGCTGGAGAGTGGGGCCGCCCACCAGGATGTCAGCATCGAGCCGAGAGGTGCGCTCGAAACCGAAAGGGCTGCCGCTCTCCTTTTCTGTGCAGCTTCACCAGGAGCCTAGTGTCCCGAAGACCGGAGGAGCCCCAGGCCAGTGCCAGCCTCGCCTCTTCAACCCCAGGTAAACTCGCAGCTGTGTACACGCTGGGGAACTGCTTTTCTGTTCACGGACCAGCTCAACTAGGACTCTATCCATTCGGTAATCAGATTTATATCCAGTTTACGAGGCTTAATTACTTTAATCCACACTCATGGCAAAATAAATAATCACTCACAAATTAAATACCAAAAGATGCTATGTAATTCTGCTTTTTGGATTTGACCATTGTTTCTCCAAATTTCACAAACCTAGCAATTATGGAATAAAACGTTGCTATAGGACACAGTATAACACTGTATCACTGATTCATACTTCTCTTTACAACAGACGTGCAATGGCAGCATGGTTCTCAGCTTTGACATGACACAAGGCAGCAGTGAGAGGAAGCCGGATGACTCTATGCATATGTAACTTGTCCCACGTGATCGAGATTTACAGCAGTTACATATATTGTGCTGCTTCTTAATATTGTACATGCCTTATTGTCACGCTAATGACATACATTTCACTTAGGCGAATGCTACCTTAGCTGGGGTGCCCTGAGAGAGGCAGCTAATAGTATTCAATAGAACACAAAGACTTCTTAGACTCGTCTCCATAGCTGAGGTAAAAAAAAAATCCAAAGTCCAGACTACGAAATACTATGTGAGGAAAAGTGTTCTTCTGATCGCCATCATTTGTACCGGGACTCCATTGTTTTTTCATTGCCATCTCGTGTCAAACACTTCCACACGATCCACCTGGTATTTTCTGCTGATGCCTGGGAAAATTCTACCTGACACGACAAAAATCATCTTGCAGCCTGCATTTCTGCCCAGGAACTGTCGCACACCCAACCCTCCCCTGTTCTTTGCAGTTCAACAGAGAGCCATGAGGCACTTAAGCCCTGTGTAAATGATTTGTTTTCCATCTCCTGCTCCCAGCCTGGTAAACATCCTTGACACCGTGATCAGGTTATCTGGACAATGGTCTGACTGCTGGGCCTTGATCAGGGTAAAAAAACAATAACCTGAAAGACCGGGTTTTGATCAAGCTGAGTGAACAATGACCTGAAAGACCCAGCTTTGATCAAACTGAGTGAACAATGATTTGTGTACCAAGCCTTGACCAGGTCACCATCTAAAAATATCGTCTGGGTCTGGTTATCAACTGCAAACACTGCCCTGATTGAACAATGGACTAACAGTCAAAAGACTGGAATGAAAAAGTATAAAAGGCTTGTAAGCTGCGGAGTAAAGCAGCAGCCTCCTGGGTTTTGTCTCTGACTAGCTTGGGACTCTATTCCATAGCCCGGGCTATTTGAATAAATCTGGGATCCTCCTGCAGACGAAAGCTCCTGTGTTTCCTTTTACTAAGTATGGAGGGTATGGATGACTTGGGTGGTTCCCCCGCCGCCAAGACCCTTTAAGTGGGTTATTCCAGTTCTTCAAATGTCCACTTCATGCAAATAGAAATATTCATCTTGCCGCTTTACTGGCCGTGTAGCATTGACTTGGGAGACCAGGGTTGTACTGTGTTAGGCATTGCCTGGTCACATGAGGCACGGGAACCCCTCTGGGAGGCGTGAAGCAGTGGAGTGCTCGGGGCTGATGCTGTATATGAGCCTGAGCCTCCGCCTTTCCAGCCACAAAAGCAGCTTTAGATGAGCTGTGCCCAGTATCCTCCTGGACACCTTCATGATTTGATGCAGTCAAGAAATGCCACTACACCAGGATACTGTGCCAGACCCCAAAAGAATGGAACATTGTATGAATGTCTCCTAAGAGATGCCTGTATCCTATGTTTTTAAATAACTAATTTGGGAAATTGTACCGCAAATCAAACCGTTTAGCTCCATTTATAATGCTTTTTAAAAGGGAGGAGCCGAGAGCCTTCCTCCACCTCAGAAACCCCCTGAAGGACAGCACAAGTGCTCCTCTCATTCTCTTAGTTATGTGTCAGTCCGCCGTTCTTCCTCCTGGCTCATTCATTAATAATGCTCTGCAATGTCTGAGCCTCATTCGTCACCCTCTAGACTTGTCACTTTGTCTTTCAGGACTTGCTCAGTCTGATCGGCACCACACTCACCTCTGGAGCACATCAAAGTGTGGCTCAGAGGAGCAATTAGTTTAAACCCATTCACCCCACTCACACCCCTCACCACCCCTCACCACTTCCTCCCCAAACCCGAGAGAATCTCTTCCAACACATTCGTTGTCAATGCCATTTGTAAAGCGCACAGCTACCTCCAACTGAGGTGTCCCAGCGCTGTCCGTATACCGCTTAGGAACCCTTCTTGGTTTTTCCCTGTGGAATGTCCACTCCTGGGCACCCCAAGGTGAAGCCAGGCATCCCAGCGTTGGTGGGGCCGTAGTGGAGATTAAGCAAGCTATTGCCCAGAGTTGCAGAGTGGGACCCATGATTAGAATAGGCACTGAGGCGAGAATTATCAGGTCCGAGGAAATTGAGCCCAAGACCCGCCGAGGCGGGTATTGAACCCTGGTCCCAGACCAGACCTCTGCATCAGGGTCTGCCGCTCTAACCATTTGAGCAACACTTCTCCATTCGTTGAATCCGGCTTCCCGAATGCAGCAGCAATTACTCGGAATCACTTCCGCGCTCATATCAATTTGGCTTTAATTCACCGTCCCTCCATAACAGTGCTGTTATAAATAAATCCATATAAGATCCTCATGTCTGTCTCCCAGTTTGGTTTACGTGCCCTCTCTTAGCTTTGTTGACATATGTACTATGTGTAAGGCACAATGTTATCGAGCATCAGGTACTTGGTGAGGAGCAGCACCATATATATTTTAATAATCGCTTTCAGTTCTGCACTTGCCTCTGTCACCTACTGACAGCTGTAATAACACATAATAAGGAAAATTACTTGTTATTGGTTTTGTTTATTTGTTTTTCTGTTTTTGATCTCCCTCTGTGATTTTATGCTGCAACCTAGGTATTTTACTGATACCACTTAACTTCACAAAGTTAAGCAACCGCCATGTACTGTAGTCACAGTTCCTGTATTTAAACACAAGTTAACACATCCAATATGGCTGATGTTGTCAAAAAAGCCAAAAACCCAATGTTTCTGCATATAGTGCATGTTCGAGAAAAATTATTTCATGTTTGATGATTTAATATCCTTTTGCGATATAAAATAGTCCCAAGCAATCTGTAGAATATCAGCAGTACTAATTTGCAATGCAATAGTTCTCGCATTTACGCTAGTTTAGGTTATTAGCATTGTAAATGACAATGCGTTTTGTTTATGTTTCAAAAACCAAAACATAAATAAAAGGCATTGTCATTTACAATGCCAATAGCTCAAACTAACGTAAATGCGAGACCTGTTGCATCGCAAATGCTTGTTGCTGCTTTCTCCTCCCTCTCCCCCATTTTTTTGAGTGCTTTCTCCTGCTTTTTCTTCATTTTTTAATGCTTTCTCCTTCCTCGTCCCTGTTTTTCCGAGTGCTTATTCCTGCTTTTTTCTCCAAGAAGCAGCTATCAACTGCAGTGCCTTGAGACCCTCTTGGGTGAATTGTGACGCCTTATAAATCTTGAATGGTTGATTGAGAAGATTCTTCTCAGGTCTTCAGATAGAGTTTGAAAACGTTTGATTTTAGACCTCTCTAGAACATTTGATTTGGGTCTGAATTCCTCTTAGAGGTGTTCTAGGTACTCAGAGGTTGGCATGAAAAGTCCTAGTTGAACGTTTCAGATTTGTTTAAATTGAGATATTTCCAGTAGGAGGCTCGATTCGCCTCTAGAGTTTCTCTGCCCTACCATAGTGTGGAGTTTCTCAGGTAGGTGACAAGGCTGAAGTAAAACTTATGTTCCTTCATCAAGAGGCGGATAAGCATCTGAAGAAAAATGCAAACTTTGCACCAGTGTAACTTGGCACTAGTGTTTATGGAGGAGATAGATTGCACTTGTGCTGAGGAACGTTTCTACAAATGTTTGCCCTCCCTAACATGTGCAGAAATGTCATGTGCACTGCATGACAAGTGGTGAAACAGTAATTTTGCCAACTGGCTACTGCAAAAAAACATTTTGAACACCGCTGTGCTTACTAGTTTTAGAGATAATGTTGGCGTTAAACCCTACTAAGGCATGCAGAATCACAGTCACTCACTGAATCCATTCATCCTGCACTGTAGTCTAGTTTGCAGATAAAACATCTGAGAAACTTTTCTAAAGTAACACTTTTAAGCCCTGATCTCAGTGTCAGCTTCAAACATTATAGAATTATAAGGACTACAGTTCCACATCCTTTAAGTTCACACCCTTAAATTAAAAGTTACCATGTGTGCCGTTAACTGTGAGGAATTAGCAGGTATTCTGAGTAGGAGCCTATGTGATGAAAATGTGGGTTTTAGGATACATGAAAGTACAAATAAATCTGTTTGTTTTAGATATTGATGCTTTTACTTGTGCCTTATCTGCGAGGTCCACAAAGTCCCCTTCTCCAGACCAACAGGACCTAGCAGAGTCTTAACTTTTGGGATCAGATTTACAAAGATTTTGCTTTGTGAGTGTGTCACTTTATCGATGCAGCCCTGACACAAAATCCTTTTTGGTATTAACACAGCCATGCAAATGTTGATTTGCTTGGCTTTGTAAAGCAAGCATTAGTAAATGATTTAGGTTTCACCTATTTGTTTAATAATAAGCTTTTTTTGTTGTAAGTTGAAGCTTGATGAGTAGTTGTAAATTATAAGTTACAGAAAGTCTGTTAAAGTGTTATGACTTGTTTTTGTATAAAAAAAGGCAATATATTGTGCTGTTACTAGTGGTATTATAAAGTGTGAAAATTAGGTAAATGGTGGAGGACAAAGATAAAAAAATATGTACTTGTTAAGTAGCCTTGAAAGTAGTGCAGCTATAGGAAGAATATGTAAAAGGTGGATGGAAAACTATACAAGTACAGCATAAGCGCTGTTTTTACAAATCCCAAAAAACAAAATCACGAAAACTAGATGAAAAGGTGTTGTTTGGTTATTATACATTGTTAAGACAAACAAATGAAAAGTAACTTTACATTTTTCAAATGAGCATTTTAGCAGTTGTGCAAAGAAAAGTGAAAGTAACACACTGAAAGTGAGATTATAGTTTTATTGAGATAGGCAAGTTTTTTTCTTTTTATTACAGATTTCTCTTGCGAAGGTTTTTTTATTTTGCACTGCACACTTTTTTATTATTGTGAAAAAACGTAAACATGAACAATAATAAGCATGTAGTAATTATTTGCACTTGCATTGCC
This sequence comes from Lissotriton vulgaris, assembly GCF_964263255.1. Lineage (NCBI taxonomy): Eukaryota > Metazoa > Chordata > Amphibia > Caudata > Salamandridae > Lissotriton > Lissotriton vulgaris. The sequence continues at coordinate 101,512,449 of NC_141695.1, forward strand.
ATTGGCATTCTGTTACTTGTGGTTTACAATTTTTCTTTATTTAAACAGTACACTGACATTTTCAATTATTGTGCAATATACTTTAAGCCACTTTTTAATATAAGTCCTGGTGCCACTGCACCTGCTGCACCATTGACATAATGAACCTAGTGCCTGCTAGATAACTGCACTTTGCCTCTTCTAAGAATGTGCAGTTGGAGTTCTTTATATTATATAACAATGAAAATACAGAAGGCTGTTTAAATTACTTTGGACAACTCAAACCCTTTTTAGCAATTATGAAGCTAAATTACCAGGTGTAAAGTGTGCAAAATTAGACAAAGCATTTTCCTATTCTAAAAATGTGCAGTTGATGTACTTTTTATTATATAGCAATGAAAATATAGGAGGCTGTTTACATTACTTTGGAGAACTCAAACCCTTTTTAGCAATTATTAAGCTAAAATACCGCATGTTAGAAGTATGCAAAAAAAAAGAATGCATCTTACGTCCACTAAAAGATGAACAGCAAAATTCTCACTATTGGGAAATAACTCCTGCTTCAGTTTACAGAGTATCGCTCAATTACCACATTGCTTATTCATTTGGCCAACGGAAAATACAGCAAACAATATAGCATATAGCCAGTACAAAATAGAACCACGCTTGCCACCTGCCTACTTATTAAGCTAATCTCTCAATGTTAAAAAAGTGGAGAACTCGCACCTTAGATGAAAAATACGGTTTTAAAAAAATCTATAAGTATTACAAAAAATAGATACCTTCTGAAAAATGAACAGCAGCACAAATCCCATACAGTCACTAAACACGCTAGCTCACAAAGACAAGCTTAGACGCAATGCTACAACAATGCCCAGAAGTTGGAATTTTCTAATTCTGCTCTTAAAACTATACAGCATCCCTTCCCGGACAGTCGAAGCAACAGGCTGCAATCACAAAACTCAAGGAATACCTTTAGAACAGGCACATGACTGTGTTTACAATACAACAATATAAGACCCCACAGCAGTTATCTGGCTCTGTGATGTTATACAGAAACTGTCCCAAATGAGAAAGGAGGTTAAGGATCCCAACTGTACTTGTGACTGAATGTTTAGTAGTAAAAAATAGCAAGATTTGGTGTTTAGAGGGGGTCCTAGTGCTTTGGGCCCTGATGTAACTGCACCTGTTACACCACTAAAGTCATGACTGTAGTGCCTGCAAGGTAATTGAACTTGTGACTGCCTGTTTATTAGTTAAATATAGCAATATTTGGTGTCTGGAGGAGTTTTGATAATTTTGGGGTCTTGTGCCACTGCACCTGCTGCACCATTCATATCATGACCCTAGTACCTGCAAGATAACTGCATTTGTGACTGCCTGTTTAGTAGTAAAATATAGCAATATTTGGTGTTTGGAGGACATATGCCAACTTTTGGCTCCAGTGCCACTGCACCTGCTGCACCATTCATATCATGACCCTAGTACCTGCAAGATAACTGCATTTGTGACTGCCTGTTTAGTAGTAAAATATAGCAATATTTGGTGTTTGGAGGACATATGCCAACTTCTGGCTCCAGTGCCACTGCACCTGCTGTACCATTGTAATCATCACCCTAGTGCCTGCTAGACAACTGCACTTGTGACCGTCTGTTTAGTAGTAAAATTTAGCAATAATCTCGGTTTAGTGGCGTCCCCGGATCTTTTGGTCCCGATGCCACTGCAACTGCTGCACCATTTAAATCAAGCCCCTTTTAACTGTAATGTAACTGCATTTGTGACTACCTGTTTAGTTGTAAAATATAGTAATATTAGGTGTTTAGATAGCAAAATGTAAATAGTAAATGGTATGCAGCATTAACCAAAAGAAAAATAGTTTGAACCACCAACGCGGATGGGAATGAGCAGTTAGGCCATGGCAAACTGATGAGAGAACAGGCTACAGCCAATAGAAATGGAGGAAAGTAAACTGGCTAGCATATGGACCAATAAAAAGTGAAGGCAAGATTTATTAAAACCAATAGATTTAACAAGCCTGCAGGTGCAACCTAAAAAAAAGAATGCAATGCATAGTATTGTACTCCCTTCCATTACTGAGTGTCAGGTAGGAGTTCCATGAGTCATGCATGGGCTTTTCCATGCATCCACCCATGGATTTTAAAGCAAACCCATATCTATAAAGAGATGTAAACATGGGTTTGCTATGCAATGGTGCACCTGCATGAGTATGGTGTAATGAGGAGAAATATCTTTATTTCTCCTCATTAGTTTCACATTGTGTGTGGGCTGCATTTTGCAGAACATATACAAAAAGAAATATCCTCAAAGGATAGTCTATGTGAAGAAAGATAGCCTTTCCTGCACAAAAACAATCCTGACCATAATGGAGGTGCCTTTGCACAATGGCGCAGGGGTGCTTGCGTTGATGCTAGGCATCACTAAATGAGCCAGAGCAAGAACAAAACTGTGCAATTTCTTTAAAGATATGGTGATGTTCTGCACTCTCCCTTTTGCGCTATGCAGCCCAATAACTTCGCTTGTTTTTGCAAGACTGTGTTTAGTGAAATATTAGTAAATCTGTCATATTTATTTTGCCTTTGGTGGACATAGAGGCAACCAAGCTGCTATTTGAACTAGAGAAAAAAACACTGGATGGGAGCAATGAGCAGAATGATATAAGGTGTCCCTAAGGAATATCTAAAAGTTAATAACAATAAAGTTACTCGCTTAAGTTAAGATTCTATTCACCCGGACATGTGGATTTTTGGATAGTGGCACAGCTGGTACAATGTATGAAACTGAGGTATCTTCATTGTGGTATCTTCTGGCTAAGGATTAAACACAAACACACACTGCAGCCAGGAGCCCTTTGCTAAAATCACCCTTATAAGTACATGAATGCAGGTACTATCTCAATTTGCTAATTGGTGGAGAAAGATGAGAGGTTGGAACATGAGAGTCCTCCCAACGTTGAAGCTGGTTTTAATATTTTAGAGACATGGGGCAAGTCAAGCCTGGAAAAGCACTAACTTCTGCCTGGGTCCCCAGAATAGCTGAACTGTGACCCACACACACAACCGAAGTCAATTCTTTCTTCACCAGAATATTAACAGAAGCCACATCCAGCCTGAGCACAGGGCACCGTTTATCAAGTAGAGGGTTTTGCATGTAGACCATAGAAAATTTAAGCCTGGTCAAATAACATCTTTATTAACTGCACCCATCACTTCCAGAGGGTTTTCTCTACCGAGGAAGAGACAAATCATTTACTATTATTTTAGTCGCAGAGGGTGAACCATTATTTCTGTAGTTGTATAATGGAACCCCACAGGCATTTACCACCCATTTCTTCACGACACAGTCAGTACACAACTTGCAACGTTACCACGTGTTACTTGCACAAATGTCGGTACAACGACTTGCTTTAGGAGGCGCTGTACTTTGGAATTGTATAAATTACTATTCCAACTCCAGTCTACACAAGAGATGGGAAGTTGTTGGACTTAAAAATCCAACACAAGTCCTACAACGCAGCCCCTACAGCAAAGCGTTGTAGAGGCTTATGTTCTAAAGTAACACTTGGTAACGTCACCTCATTGTAAAGGCTTGTCGTTGTAAAGACTGCAGGGAAATTATGTTTCCCCTTAATGCTAGTGCGTCCTTGATGCTAAAGTGATTGACTCCAGGTTTACATCGTGGAGATGCAGCTCTCCGTTTCCTTCTGGCAGATCCAATATATAGCATTGCTGCAACTTGAGGATACTATGGAGCCTATGTTCACCATTCCGCAACTGTCTCCATCAGCAGAGCCTGTGACACTTAACCTGTAAAAAAAGGGACATTAGTATGAGACAGCTGCTGTCATTAATAACTGGATAGACTTGTATTACAAAATATGGGGCTGACACACATACAATGTGAAACATGTTTTAGTGAACAATGTCTGTAAGATAAAGCTGTCATCTGTATATAGCACAAGACATCTAAAGATGAACAAGTGTTCCCCTAAACTGGGTCTGTGTTCACAGCTGAACAGTTCAAAGTTCAGATGTGATTTTTTCCTTCTGGATTAACTAGGTTTAAACTGAACTGCAATTATTGGCACCACAGCTGCCTGTCTCCTGGATCACAAACTCTTGTAGAGAATCTGCAAATAAAGGTGCAACAAGGGGAGGGTTCAACAGTGCTTGCTTCTCTTCAAAAGAAGTACTTTAGAGAGTGTGCACAGTAACGAGGGAATTAAACACAACCTAAATGTTAGGTGTTCTCAATACCATACATCCCAAATAACAGATTGTTATAAATAAAACTAACTGGATTCATATGCTGAAAATATCGTATTTGCTCATTTTTTTTTAGATTTTGTGTATCACTGGTGCTGTAAATAACCCATTCATCTTTCTGTGCCTTTGATGTGGAGTTACTGTATCACTGCGGCAGCAATAGTTACTCCCACAAGACAATTTACTGCTGTTGTGTAAACCTGATTTGTCGTGAAATATGCACGTTGTAAATTTAGTGCATATTTTTCAAGGAGCATCCTTGCTCAGTGATTGACCCTGATGGTGCAGGGTTTTGAGTAAGTAAAATAAAACCTGCTTGAATTAATGCCCCAGCATAGTGTGCAGTCTGATTAATGCGCACCAACACAAACAGTGGGAAAATGCTTTGCACATGCGTGCACTAATGCTAAGACTAATGCATGAAAGACAAGATCTGCTTTTAAGTTTAACAAAAATAATGCTTCTTTTGCACATTAATGCTCTTGCTAGGAAAAATAACATTGGGATTACTACAACGTTGGGAGGTTGACAGTGAGAAGTACATTTCATGAAATTAATAATGTTTGTGTTCTATTCACTTCAAAAACGTATGGGCCTATATTGCTCCATGAATGTTACAGAGTTAAATTGGCTAAAGGATGAAAAAATAATATGGTGAAAATAGAGCTCTGACAGAGAGTGGAGAGAAAAACAGTGGCTGAACTTCACAAAAGAACGTTGCGTATCTGCCAAGTAACAGAAAGACGGCTAAGGGAATGAAAGGAAATGTACAAACTTCTACCGTTGATAGACATTTTCAAATGTAGAAAATTGAAACATGTAGCTGTCTAAAGGAAATGTGTGGATAGAGTAATGTGAAAGAAATACAATACAAAGAACATTAGAAAATATGGCCGTGACTATGGTGGTGTGATAGAACACCCCCCAAATCAACCAATGAGAGACCGATTTTTTGTAAATGTTTCAACTACTGTGGGTTGGACATGTATGTTTTAGGGTATAACTGGGGTGCCCTTAGGGGTGTGGTTAGGTCAGCGTTGGGAGTAGCTTAGAGGGTGATCGTGGCTGTCCATCAGTTTGCTAAGGCCTGCCTGGTTCCTGTTCCTGTCCTGTTACAACGTATCCTTTTACTCTTTGTTTCCTGAAATCTATCTCGGGGGACCTCCTATTATCCCTGTGGCCAAGGGCTGGTATTTCCTTATTTTCCTTAGGTTAGTATTATCTAGATGATTCGTACTTTGCATAATCAATTTAAATGCATTTTGTCTCTGAAACTTTTGTCTCTTCACCAATCCACTCCTTCATGTGCATTTATTCATTTTGATATGAGTTTGATACTGTTTGCATTGATATGTTCTCTCTCTGTGAATAATACATTGTTTGCCTTGTGATTTCTGTACATGAATGATGTCTCATTCTTATATTATTTGGAGAGAAGCAAAATTTACTTTACACCGAGTTTGTGGTTATTTAGATAATGATAAATAGATAGATAGATAGATAGATAGATAGATAGATAGATAGATAGATAGATAGATGGATAGATAGATAATAATATTACTATCAACTTCTCAACTTTAGGTCCATCGACCAGAGGAAAGAAGTTGCTATGCAGGCTCAGTATTTAGAGTGTTAGATACAAGCCTGTATAATGAAACACTGATTTATTTAGTCGTAGAAACTAAAATATACAGCGTGATTCAGTGGCTCATATTTGTGGGGTGAGTTTGTGTTATGTACCTGTTGAAAGAATTGTGTTATTATTGATTATCGATCCTTGATTGGCGCTGGATCAGGTTTTAGTAGCAGAGGATGGTTCATTATTGATTAGTTTGCTAATAATGATTGATTATTGATTATTTGTTTTCTAACATGAAAAGGTAGTGTTTTGTTCTATGTTGTCTGGAAATGCGGGTACAGTGTTACCTGAGATCCCTGGATAATTATGTTTAGCCTGAAGTGAGCAATAGAATAGTGGGGATAACGTATCACAATCGAGAAGTACTTTGTCTGTTGTCGTAATACTGAATAGCAAAAGGCTGTAGGTGTTATATCAAGGACTATTCATATGGGAGTAGATTTTTGTGTTTTATAGCAAAAGGTCCACTTCCAAAACTCTAGCCTTATCCCCAAAGGGATAAGACCTCTTTCCATGTGAAAGTCCACTTCTGAAACGTTGGTCTTATCCATAGAGGAGTATCAAGTCCTCCTGTAGCTTATTTGGGTGCAGAATAGCTCTGGTTGTTGTTTTACTCGAAGTGAAAGTATTCTCGTTCTGAAGTGTAGACTATGTCTTTATTTAGTGGAACACACAAGGTAGCATTGTTGTATGTTGTTATTATCAAGATTTTGATTAAGAAAAACCTAGAAAATACATTGCTGTATTATTTTTTAAAGGCAGGGAGTCAGTAGAAGGAGTAATACTGATATCATATCGCGGGAGCTTAGAGAGCTGTGATTGGTTGACTGTTGTAAGCTACATTTTTATTGGTTGAGTTATTGCTTACGTAGTAGTGCTCTGATTGGTTAGTTATTATGAGTCGCACTGGTATTGGACGATCATTAACAAATAGAAGTTGTAAAAGTACGAAGAGTTTGTTGTTTGTTTATTGAGTTTTATTTTAGCGTAAAAGAGTTGGGAAAAATTGAAGTTGATTAATAAGATAAAAGGTTTTTTTTAAAAAGGACTAACCAATAGTGACTAGAGAAGGGGTTCTCATTCCACCTACGAAAACACCTGCTTCTTTTATGATGTTAGAATGTGGTAATCATACATGTATTTAGTTAGATAATTGTATGAAATATACACAAGATGATGGTATTTTGGCTTTTCCAGAACATGGTACATTTAATGTAGGGATTCTACAGAATCTAAGAGAACAAATGAATTCTTTAGAACCAAGACCTAGACCTACTCAGTATGAAGCACTTGAGGAATGGGAGTATGAGGCATTTGAACGAGAGAAGTATGGGAGTGGAAGAAGATACAAGAATATGATATCTAGATATTCTTTTGAGAATAGGGAACAAAGATTGAAAAGATGGAGGAGGGCTGTAGTAACAGAGGATTCATATCCAGTTTTAGTTGCTCATGAATCGACTGGAGGCAAATGTAAATAGAAAAAGAAATATTTAGAGACATAACGATCAAGTTTTGATGATTTTGACGATGAATTGTTAGATGACATTTTGATAAAAGAACTCCACCATATCAAGAAAGTATAAAAGAGACAGTTTCAAATGCACCATTAAAGGGAACACAACTGATGCTGCAGGTTCCACAAGTTCCAGTAGTTACTAGAGTAGTGCAGGAGAATGAAGTGGATATGTTGACTAAAGCAGGAGAAGAGTTGACCTAGAAAAAGTATCAATTGCGTCTGAATGCAGAAGCATTGACAGTGCCAGTAACAATTGGTCCTATAGTTCTATTGTATAGAGAGAAACAGAATATATCGAGAGTACTTGCATTGACAGTCCCAATGAATGAGGTTAGGAATGAGGTAGTAACAGTAGCTAATCAGATTTAACAAGTTGAGTCAAATACTTCATTGATTGATCTTCCAGTTTGTGAGTTGATAACAGAAACTCCAAAGAGAAGTGCACACATAGAGCCAAGGAAGATAGTGCAGAGTGTCACACCAGCTTCAGGGAGTTCAATGGGTCCTTCGCCAGATGAGTTAGAGGATTGAATAGGGGAATGGAAAAGCAAAAACCTCAACCATAGAGTATAGATGTGAGTAAATTGAGAGTGGATTTGGAGAAAATGATTATTGGTACAATAAGTCCAGACAGACTGAGTACTTATCAAGCTGAGGAGTTGCTATTTTTGTGTAAAAATATTACTTGGAGAGCAAGAAATTTTCATGAGAAATTGACAGAAGCTTCTTGTGAATATGGAGTAGACATAGGAAAATCAAAGGTATTATAGAAACCGTGTAGAATAGATTTTACTGATAAGGATTTGGAGAGTTTGATGCGTCTGGTATACGATCGTAAATAAAAGAGTTGATGAATATTTTGAAGAAATGGGGAGATGTAGAATGATGGAAAGGAAGATAAGCGAAAAATTAAGAAGAAGCGAATACTGATAAAAATGGGTCTTTGTTTCCATTGAGGGAGGCAGAACAAGCTGAAAGGGTGTGTCCAATGAGAGAACTTCCAGGTGGTGGATAAGTTCACTTTCCTTGGAATAGACAGGATATATTGTCTCTTACAAATGACTTTCCTAGATTGAGGAAAAAACCAGTTGAGTCTTGTTGAAAGATTTAGATGGTTTGTTTGAGATTGTTGATCCAGCTGATTTGTGGACTGAGTTTAAGATTACTGTTGATTGGCCTAAAGAAGAATACCCAAGAGATTCAAAGACAGGAGTACCTTCTGATGAGTTGATGAAAAAGTACAATCAGGTGATAACTTACCTGAAGAGTAAACTTTCCCCAAAGGAAACAGATTGGGTTAAAATAGACAGAACGACACAAGAACTGAAAGAATCAGTACATGCATGTTATGAGAGGTTGTTATAGGTGTTCAAACAGTACAGTGGGTTTGAGAATATCGGATATAAAGTTATGGGTCATTTTATATATCACTTTGTGTTTGGATTGAAACTAGAGATTAGTAGCATGATTCAGCAACATTTGATTTGTTGGCAGAGCAAGACGATTGATGAGATACTGAGGTATGCTAAATATTGTAGTGATGATATTTAGTCAAGACATAAAAAATTAAAAGAGAAAATGATGTAAGCACAAGCAAAAGTAGCAGAGCAGCAAGAAGCATATAGTGACTCCCAAACAGATTATCAGATGAAGGGTTTGAATCAGAATGGTCAGGTATCTAGTGTTGGCAGAGGTAGAGGAAAAATGAGTAAAGATGATTTAAAGAAGAAATATCCTTGTCATGCATGAGGAAAATTTGGACATTGGAAGAGCGAGTGTATTGGACATTGGAAGAGCGAGTGTAGATCTGTTCTAAAGAATAATGGGGTGAATCAAAATTTCAATCCACAGATGCAGAATGAGGTGGTTGTGAATCAGCAAAAGCAGCAGCAGGTAGTTACTGCACAGTTACTGGTACCACAAGCTTCTATGCCAAATAATGTGAATGCTCAAGTACAGCAGTACAGTGTGAACACTGGTATTCACGCAGGTGAACAAGTTGATAAGAATAAAAATGTACAAATGGTTTTGCAATATTTGTTGCAATGCAATGAAAGTGATTCAGACTCATCTCAATGACGGTGCCTGAGGGGGGAGTAAGAGTGCGTGCTTGGCGCAACTCTAGAGGTAGATCAGTCTTTTCAAACACCAGATGAGAATGTCACGTTCATAATTATGCTAGCGAAGCAAGGGACAGAAGTGGATGAGTTGTTTTCACTTCTCACCGAAAAAGATTTGCCTGCAGAACTGAGAGATTCAGTAAGGTCGATGTATGGGGCTTTACAGAAACAGAAATTGGACTGATGAAAGGTGTGGATCCTATTCAGGTTACAGTGAAACATGGTGCAATATATCCAAATACACATCAGTATAAAATGAGTTCCGAGATAATAGCAGGATTTTCTTCTGTAATTGATCAAATGATTGAGCAGGGTATTCTGAGAGAAATACAGGGCAGTCCTTGTAATTAGCCAATTATGGGAATTAAAAAGCCAAGCGGAAAAAATAGATTTGAGGACAATTAATAAGATAGTGGTACCCTATTGTCCAATAGTGCCAAATCCAGCAGTGATTCTATATCAAATTCCCTGTGATGCAGATTGCTACACAGTGATTGATCTGTGTCAAGCCTTTTTCTCGATTCCTTTACTTCCTTTACTTCCGGAGAGCCAATATTTATTTGCATACCGGTTCACAGACCATCTTTTGGCATGGTGCTAAGTTTCTTAAGGGTACACAGAGAGTCCCTCAATTTCTTATCAGATCTTGAAAAAGTGTTAGAGACTTTGGTCCGTCCATCATCTCCTTGTGTTTTCTGTTTTCGCCCTTAGTTGGCAGGGTATGCCCAGACATGAGTCCCTTGCTCTCTTTGCCACTGGATTCAAACTAGCCTGGCAGATGAAGGGTGTTACCCAGAAACCGGTCCCAGGATGCTAGTTTCGGGTTCAGGGAAGAACTGGCTCTGCACTTCGGGCTGGACTGTTCCCATGAGGCACAGGGGTAAGACTGATTTCCATACAGCTGGGTCTGAACTGAGTTGGCGAAGTGAGCTAAAGAATGATGATGGATTCAACCCAGATCTGTGACTGGGGGCGAGTGTCTGAAAAGTTTCAGGACTCCGTCCATCATCTCCTTGTGTTTTCTTTGTTCGCCCTAAGTTGGCAGGGTATGCCCAGATGTGAGTCCCTTGCTCACTTTGACACTTGATTCAAACTAGCCCGGCTGATGAAGGGTGTTACCCAGGAACCAGTCCCAGGATTCTTGTTTCTGGTTCAGGGACGTCCTGGCTAGGCAGTTGGGGCTGGACTGTTCGCATGAGGCACACGATCAAAACTGATTTGCATGAAGCTGGGTCTGATCTGAGGTGGTGAAGTGAGCTAAAGAATGATGATGGATTCAACCCAGATCTGTGACTGGGGGTGAGTGTCTGAAAAGTGTCAGCGCTCTGTCCATCATCTCCTTGTGTTTGCTTTGTTCGCCCTAAGTTGGCAGGGTATGCCCAGACGTGGGTCCCTTGCTCACTTTGCCACTGGATTTAAGCTAGCCTCGCTGATGAAGAGTGTTTCCCAGAAACAGGTCCCAGGATACTTGTTTCTGGTTCAGGGAATACCTGGCTTGGCAGTTCGGGCAGGACTGTTCCCATGAGGCACAGGATCAAGACTTGTTTGCCATCAGCCAGGTCTGAACTGAGCTAAAGAATGATGATGGATTCAACCACATCTGTGACTGGGGGTGAGGATCTGGAAAGTTTCAGTGCTCCGTCCATCATCTCCTTGTGTTTGCTTTGTTCACCCTAAGTTGGCAGGGTATGCCCAGACGTGGGTCCCCTGCTCATTTTGCCACTGGATTCAAGCTTGGCTGGCTTATGAAGGGTCTTTTCCAGAAACCGGTCACAGGATGCTCGTTTCTGTCCATCATCTCCTTGCGTTTGTAGAGACTTTAATCATGCCAGAAAAATCTGTATTAGTTCAGTACATTGATAACCTATTGGTGGCATCAAAACATGAGAGGCATATGTGACAGATACAATTGCCTTATTGAACCATTTGGCAAAAGGTGGACATAATGTAAGCAGGATGTCCAATTGCTGGGACACAGAGATAGAGAAGGGAGTCAGGAAAGTGACAGCAGAAAGGATCAGTGTGATTAACAAATGAGTTTGCCTAAAACTCAGAAAGAAGTATGAATGTTCCTGGGAATGGTTGGATACTGTTCACAGTGGATCCGTGTTTTTTCACTGATTGCAAAACCCCTACAAAGTTTTTATTTATTTATTTATTGAATTTGTAGGGCGCAACAGCTACCCAAAAAGGGTTTCCCGGCACCTGGACAAAGCAAAATACAGAGGAGTAATGATGAAAGACGTTACTGGTTAAACAACCAGGTCTTTGAGGATTTGCAGAAACTGGTATAGATTGTTTCTTTGCGGATAGTGATCGGGAGGGTGTTCCAGAGCATTGGGCCAAGATAAGAAAAGGACCGGCCACCCATCCTAGCCAGATTGAACCTCGGGACCATACATTTTTCAAGAGTGGCAGAACGAAGGTGGCATCTAGGGATGTATGGCTGAACAAGAGACTGCAAGTATTGTGGAGCGGAACCCCATTTGATCTTATACATGTAGCTGAGAGCTTTGAATTGTATGCGTTTTTTCAAACTGAGCCAGTGCAGATCACGGAGATGGCCAGAAATAGGAGTGGAACTAGGGACACTGCAAAGATGTCTAGCTGCAGAGTTTTGTACCAGCTGCAGTCTGCGGGTCACAACCTTATTTGCGCCCAGAAAGAGGACATTCCCATAGTCCAGCCGTGAGGTAATAAGGGCATGGACCACAGTTTTCTGGGTGGCATTAGGTAGCATCCAAAGGATCTTCCTAAGCCATTTTAAGATGGTGAAGCAAATGCATGATGATGCATGGACAGGGAGTCATCGATGTAAACACCTAGGTTCCGGACATAGCTGGCAGGTCGCGGAGGTGCACCCATCTCAGCGGGCCAATGAAGCGGCCCCCATAGATTTTTCTCCTTGCCAAGGATTAGGACCTCGGTTTTTTCCCCGTTTCGTTTCCAATAGTTCTGGTTCATCCATGCTGCAATACGCCTAAGACCTAGCTGAAGACAACATGTGGAGTAGGGGTCAGAGTGTGAAAGTGAGAAGATGATCTGAGAATCATCGGCGTAAGTAAAAAGGGTCAGACCGGTCTGTTCTGCAATGTCAGCCAGAGGCCTGACATACAAGTTAAAGAGCATGAGACTCAGCACAGAGCCCTGGGGTACCCCGTCGTGTGAAGGATGGATATCAGAGCTGTTCTTGGCCAAAAAGATCTGAAACGTGCGGCCGTCCAAGAAAGAGACAATCCAGTCTAAGGCAGAGCGACATATGCCGAAGGACCTCAGAGTGTTGACTAATATGGGATGAGATATCGTGTTGAACGCCGCGCTGAGATCTAAAAGTATGAGCGCAACATTGTTTCCGATATCGAGGTGATGGCATTGCCTCTCTGTGACCCCCAACAAAGTGGTCTCCGTGGAAAATTCAGTTCTGAACCCAGATTGAGAGGGGTGGAGAATTTTGTTTGTCTCAATAAACTGGGAGAGATGATGGTGAATGTGTCTTTCAAGGATTTTGGAGAAGACTGGCAAAAGGGAAATCGGTTGGTAATTAGCAGGAACAGTAGGGTCCGTGTTGTTTTTTTTTAGTAGTGGAATCACCATAGCATGTTTCCAATGATCGGGGACTTTGGACTCAAGTAGGGAACAGTTTAAAACATTTAGGGTGACATGCATATGAGAAGGAGCAAGTTGCTTGAGAATGGAAATAGGTAATGGGTCGTTAGGAGAGCCAGACTTTACTCTGTCTAAGATGGTAGCTAAGGTATCTAAGCCAAGAAGGGGCCAGGAGTCTAAAAGAGGGAGAGTAGTGCGGGACTCCATGACTGGTACTGTGTGTGATGTGATAACAGTCAGACTAGGAGAGGGTAAAATGTGGTTATTGGGAGGGGAAAGTGGTTGCAAAGGCCTGCTCGGATGAGAGTTGGCTATATACAGATATATCTTTTATAGCTTTTCAATTTTGTCTGTGAAGAAATGAGCAAGATCTTCACACTGAATTTTATTTAATGGCAAAGGGATTCCCGTGGTTTCAGACCTCACAAGCTTTTTTACTAGACTGAAAATAGTTTTTGGGCAGTTAGCCGCATCAGTAATGGTCTTGGAAAGAAAATTGGCCTTGGTAGTATTGCAAAGGTTATGGTAGATTTTTTTCGCCTTTTTATAGGCATCTTTGAGGTCTGCAAAGATGTGACTGATCTGATTGAGTTGGATGATGAAAGTATGAGAGCTTTTATTGAGTTAGGAGACAGTCTTTGTCAAGCACCTGCATTGGGAATGCCAGAGTATTGAAAGGATTTTGCATTATACTGTTGTGAGAGAGATTGGTGTACATTCAGTCTTGACCCAAAAACATGGAATGGTACGACACCCAGTGGCATATTTTTCTGCTACTTTGGATTCAGGGGCTGCAGCATTACCAAGTTGTTTGAAAGCAGTTGCTGCAACTTGTGTAAGCCTGGAACAGAGTGAATCGGCTGTGATGGGATATCCAGTCTAAGTTTATGTACCATATTCAGTTGAGATTCTTTTGACAAGAACACGGACTAAGCATATGACGTATAGTCGACTGACTAGGTATGAAAGAGTGATATTGGTTGCTGTGAATGTGACTGTGATGAGATATACGATGATAAATCCCGCAACACTGTGGCCTAGTCTGTTTTGTGGGGAAGTAGGAGGTGAAGCAGATCATGATTGTTTGGATATGACAGTTGTGTACGAAACCAAGTCCCGACATCAAGAAGCCCACTGGAAGAATCAGATAGTGTGATGTTTGTTGATGGATCGTGTCTGAGAAATGAAAGTGGTGTATTGAGCTCTATCTATGCAGTAGGTACAGTGACTCCAGTTCTAGAAGCATCCTGCCTAACTGGGGTAAAATCTGCACAAATTGCCGAACTAATCGCTCTGATTAGAGCTTGCAAAATTGGCAAAAATTTGAGAGTAACCATATTTACTGATAGTCAATATGGTTTTGGGTTGGTTAATGATGTTGAGCAGTTATGGATGCAAGTAGGATTTCTGACTTCTTCAGGTTCTCCGAATAAAAATGGCAAAAATGTGAACGATTTTTTGGATGCATTGCATTTGTGCAAAAATATTGCACTGGTAAAATGTTCTGCACATAAGTCAAGAAATGATTATGTGACGAATGGCAACAGATATGCAGATCAAGTAGCGCATTTCTGTGCACAAAATTCAATTGCCATCAACAGAAGGGTGGGAAATTAATATACCAATTGCCACCTGGTGTTTTGCTCTTTAGAATCTTGGGATGATATTAGGCAGTTGCAGGATGAGGTAGGCAATGAGGAAAAAGCACTTTGGATAAAATCAGGCTGTACAAGGAGAGCAGAAGATGAAATATGGGTGAACACAGATGATAGGCCAGTCATGCCAGATTGCTGACTTTCCCAAATGGTTGTACCATGGAATTGCACATGTTGGAAGAGATGCAATGATTAGGCTCTTCAAGGAGTCATGGTATAACCGAAAATTCAGGTTCATTACAGAGAGCCTATGTCAGAGATGTGCCATCTGTCAGCAGCATAATCCAGGTGGAAAGACAGTTGTTAGTTGGGGACGAATTGGAAAAGCAGCAGGACCATTTACAAGACTCCAACTTGACTCCATAGAGTTACCTCCATGTAACGGACTAATATATGTGTTGGTTTGTTGTTTGTTTTCTCGTTGGGTAGAGGCTTATCCCACAAGAAGGAATGACAGCTTTAACGTAGCTAAATTGCTTTTGAGAGAGCTGATCCCAAGGTACGGATTTCCAGTCACTTTAGAAACAGATAGGGAATCCAACTTCAATAATGAGATAGCTCAGATGATTTGTGCAGCATCACAAATTGAACAAAAGCTGCATTGTGCCTATCGACCAGAGGCTTCTGGAATAGTGGAGCAAGTCAATGGCACTAAAAATCTAGATTGGGAAAAGTATGTGCATCCACAACACTGAAATGGCCTGACGCTTTACCTCTGGTATTGATGAGTCTTAGAAGCATTCCTGATAAAAAGAATGGATTGAGTCCTCATGAAGTCCTAATGACAAGCGATTGTGCCAGCAAACAAACTGATGAATATTTCTGATGATCTAGTGCTTGATTATTACAAAGGATTGGCTGATCTGGTGCATTCTGTGTCTCATCAGGTTGGAGAAATTGCAACCACAACACAGCCAGATCAAGCACATGATCTGAGTCCAGGAGAGTGGGTCCTTATCAGGAAACACGTAAGGAAGTTGTGTTTAGAACCTAGGTGGCACAGACCATATCAGATCAGTTTGGTGACAACAAAAGCAGAGAAGTGTGATGGGTTGCTGTGATGTTGTTATGTTCCATGTTAGAACATGGAGTGTTTTAGCCTGCCAATTCCGTGAGGCGGCAGTTGGCTGTGGTCCTCCTTGGATGGGGTCTTAATAATAAGGACTCATCTTTTATCCTCAATTCCAGTGTCCTTTTATCTATTTTACACTGGCGACGATCGCGTGCACAGAAAGAAGAAGAGACCCTAACTTGGAGAAGGAAGGAGCAGGAGGCATAATCGAGTCTGCACTTGAAATTTTAAGGAGGCATCGGAAAAGACGAAGCAACCGGCAGAAAGAAATAGTGGTAAAAATTACCTGAGTGCGATTCCGAGCAGGTCTCGTCTTCAATGGAAGTAAGACTCATTTAAGCCCAAAGCTAGCGGCGCGAGCATTGAAAATCTGCGAATCGCGCACGCGCGAGATCAAGGGTTGGTGGGTCAGCCTTCATTTTCAAGTTTGTGTGACATAAGCTTGTGAGAGGAAAACAAGCTCAATCTCCCAAAGAAAGCGGACAGATTGTTAGACTAACGTCGGTGGCAGCCATTTTAGGTTGGGAAGAGAGGAAAAAAATAAGGTCAATCAGCAAAAAAAAAAGAAAGACACGAAGTCGACGGTGGCGGCCATTTTAGGTTGGGGAGAAAGTTGTAATTTGAACAACAATATCAGTTTAGCAAATAGACACGGCGACAAACACACCCTAAAGTACTCTAGTAGGAAGAACTGTTTTAGAGATTTATTTAATGAGACAAACATTTAATTAAAATGATAATTTATTGGATTATAAAATGCTGGGAAAGTTTGACACATGTTTATTCGGGAGTAATTCAGGTTAAAGAAAATGAAAGAAAATTGTGATTTCAGATTAAAAAAATGCAAAATGTAACTTCACCACTGTTTTTCTTGACTAGCCCAGGCGAACCACCAGTGAAATGGAAAAAAATATTTGAGAATTATGCGAGGGTGTGTGGTGCGAATTTAAGTGCAGAGAGAAAACAAGCACTTTTGTTACACTGTTTAGGAGGTGAGGGTCAAGAAGTTTTGGAAAACTTACCTCCCTTAAGTCAAGTGTGTCAAAGAGGTTTAAATGAGTATGAAGTGTGTGTAAAGCAATTGGATTTACACTATTATGGAGCATTACTATTTTGGAATGAGAGAACAAGGAAAAGATGACAGTGTGGAAGAATTTTTAACAGCTCTGAGGAAGTTAGATTCAAGTTGCAAATTTGGAGAACTAATTGAAGAAAGAATTTGTGATCAGTTTGTGTTAAAGTGTGGAGAGCGATAAAATTAGAGAGGAACTTTGGTTAAAAGATGAGCCACCACTGGACGAAGTAATGATCATTGCAAAAAGGGTTGAACACATGTTAAAGTGTGTTAACAAGTTGAGTAAAGTAAGCAAGCCTACGGCTGTCCAAGAAAAAGTTGAAGAGGTTGTGTGCCAGTCTGTAAAAAAAACATGATAATGATACTAAGAAGAGTAATGAGGATGAGAAAACAAACAATTCTGTAATTGACGCAAAAAGAAATGTTTTTCCTTTCCAAGGAGTTTGTTTTCGATGTGGGAGAAATGGGCACAAAGCTAATGATAGTTTGTGTCCTGCTCTAAGCGTAATTTAAAATTATTGTAAAAAATGGTCATTTCACAAAAGAATTGTCGTTTCCGCAACTAAGGAAGTGTGAAAACTGATGTGAAGGAGGTCAGCTTTCAAGTTAATGAGGTGTGTGGGTTGGAACATCCATCAGAATGGGTAAAGATAGAGGATATTGATATTAAAATGAAGTTTAATTCTTGTTCACATTTAACTTTTATCTCCAAAGACATCTTCAATCAGAATTTTAAAGGTAAAGTTAAGGTATTGAATGAAATGAAATTAGATTTGTGAAGCGCATGGCTGTTCGAAGGCGTCCCAGCCCTGTAGAACAAGGAGCAAACTGAGGGGGGCACCGTTAACTAAGAGTCCTGGGGAAAGAGAAATGTTTTGAGGAGCTTTCGAAACTTAAGCTAGCTGGGTTCGGTTCGAATCCTGCCAGGGAGGGCATTCCACAGCATTGCCGCATTCACAGAGAATCGCCGGCCCCCAGAACGAGCCCTCCTCACTCTGGGAACCCTGGCCAAGTTTCCAAGGTCAGAACGGAGGGCCTGGGTGGCCTTCTAAGGGCAGACCAGACTCCCAAGAATAGGGGGTCCCTTACACTGTAGAGACTTGTGAGTGATACATAAAGACTTAAATGTTATCCTCTCACGTATTGGCAGCCAGTGAAGGGATCTAAGAGCAGGTCTGGCTGAGGATCTTATTGAGCAGCCAGTAAGCATCCTGGCTGCTGAATTCTGAACACGCTGGAGGGTATTGATGGTTGCTTCAGGTGCCGCCAAAAACAGGGCGTTACTGTAGTCCAGTCTAGACAATATTAACCCCTGGATTAGCAATTTACTAGAGTGAAATGGCAGAAGGGGGAGAATCTTACGGGCAGAGCGAAGAAGGCCATAGCAGATGTGGCTGTTTTTTTCGCTTGGGTCCTGAAGGACAGGCCCCGCTTAAACCAAACCCCCAAGCTTTCTATTTCGTCCTTTGGGGGGGGGAGATCCCCCAGACAGGCAAGCCAGATGGAATTGGGTAAAGATGTTAACTGGTGGCCCAAGAGCATAAGCTCTGTCTTGGATCTGTTCAATTTGAGCAAGGATCTAGTCATCCATGAATGTATTCCCGAGAGGCAGGCAAAAAGATTTTCAGAGCACTTCTCCTCTTGAGAGAGCGAGACGACTAGTTGGGTGTCGTCCCCATAGGTTGACTACTTTAATCCCAAAGGGAGTAACCACGTCCTCCAGTGGGGCCAAATATACGTTGAACAGGGTAGGGCTCAATGAAGAGCCTGAGGGACTCCACACTAGAGGGAAGTAGGTTTAGACCGTGCACTGCCCTCCCAGACCTGAAAGGTTTGGTCGCTCAAGAAAGATGTGAGCCACAGCAAAGCCGTGCCCAATACGCCCAGCCTGACAAGGCGCTGAATTAAGATTCCATGATCTACCGTATCGCAGGCTGCACTTAGATTCAGGTGGATCATGACAGCCGATCCTCCTGAATCCAAGATGCACCTTGCCTCTTCAGCCACCGCTATCAGGACGGAGTTAGTGCCCTGGCGTGGTCGGAAGCCCGTCCGGGAGTTGCGAAGCAGATTATTATTTTCTAAAAGGGAAGAAAGCTGCTGGTTGACCATTTTCTCCGCAATCTTGCTGAGACCAGGTAACAGCGATATTGGACGAAAATTGGCCAACTCAGATGGATCCAGCTCCGGTTTCTTTAGGAGGGCTTTTACCATGGCCCGCTTCCAGCTGGGGGGGGGACAATACCCTGGGTGAAGGAGGCATTTAGTAGATCAGTTGCTAGAGGGGAGATGATGGCTGAGACACGCTTAAGGATATGCATAGGCGTGGGATCAGAATGAGGTCAAGACTTTACAGAAATCTTCCCTAGATATTAAAACAAATGAGTCCAAATAAGGGCCTGATCTAGGGGCCGAATAATCATCAGGATCAGGGGCTAGGTCACTGTGTGGTAGAGATTTTAGTATAGTTTGGATTTTAGTATCGAAAAAGACCGCTAATTCGTTGCATCTTGCTCCTGAGACCTCGTGCGTACTTGGGGGGGAAGGTACCTTAAGGAGCTCTTTCACTATCTGGAAAGTTTCCCTGGTCGAATTGGAGGATGTTTTAATTTTCTCTTCAAAAAAGGCCGCCTGAGCTCTTTTCAGGGATGCTTGATACATCCTAATAGCTGATCTATAGGCAGCTTTATTATGGGAGGCCCAATCTTTCCTCCACGTGCGTTCTAGCTTCTTGTAGGTTTTTCTGAGATCTCTAAGTTCTGTTGTGTACCATGGTGACTTAAAGACACTACTTTTCTTTTTAAGGTTTTTCCTAGGTAGTACCGCATCAAGGGAACTATTCAACCAATTTTGAAAGTTTTTTTCCGCCTCTAGGGGGTCTGGGTCCGACAGGGGGGCTGTCTGTTCCAATGTAAGTGTCCAGCGCGGACAGGAAGTGACATTCATTTTGTAGTGCCTGGGCCCCAATCGCCTGCAGCACTAGTCCACTAACCTGTGGCTGTCCTAAGATGGCGCCCGAAGTCTCCGCCCATGGTATTGCTGCCTAAAACCCATCAGAGCCCTAAATCGGCCCCTGGTTACAACAGAAAGCACTGGGGGTACCCGCAAAGGTAGGAAATGAGCGAGGTAAGTGGATTTAAAGTTATAACAAAGAAAGCACCAAAATGCGTGATTAAAAATATGAACAGCCTAGGAGCAGAGAGAAGCAGTTTGTAAGTGTGCGTGCCTTGACTCCCGGCTTTCTACCTCAGGAGCCCTAGTTCTGATGGAGTGCGCCTGGCTTCCTTGTCCAGTTTGTAGTGCCTGGGCCCCAATCGCCCACAGCAACAGTCCTTTAACCTGTGGCTGTCCTAAGATGGCGCCCGAAGTCTGCGCCCATGGTATTGCTGCCTAAAACCCAACAGAGCCCTAAATCGGCCACTGGTTACAGCAGAAAGCACTGGGGGGTACCCGCAAAGGTAGGAAATGAGCGAGGTAAGTGGATTTAAAATTAAAACAAAGAAAGCACTGTTGCGTGCTTATCTAGGTTCCTGATCGATACTGTGACCTTATGCCCCTATTCGGCTATAAATCCATTTATTCCCTATATTGGCATAACCGTTCAAGTGCGATTTTCTGAAAAGTCATCTCTGGCCTCACACGAACAGAGCCACATTCCAGCATGACTCTCTGCTACTTCCTTTGCGACCAATTAGTGCAATGACAGAGCAGCAGTCACTATCTGATATTCCTAGATAACACTCCGAGTTCTTCAACAAGATAAAAACTTAGCAAACCTGGAAATCCCCGCTTGCTATGTTTTGATTAGTAATGGAACTCTAATGAGCAACTGATAACTGTCACTTCCTAGTGACATCTTTAATTGACGTCTTATGTCCAGCAAACTTGCGTCAAACCCGGCACCTGTCAGGTATAAATATTACCAACGTTGCCTTAAGCAATGGGAGCTGTGAGCTACAAGCTACTGTTGCTGATGCTGGCTGCCTGCATGACCCTGTGTTGGTAAATCTAGCACTCTGTCGCTGCAGCCTGCTATCCTGTGGTGGTGAAGCTGCTGATTACCATTATCGCCGCTACAGCGCGAACTATGGTGCAGTACGCTTAAGGAGCTGAACAGCCGTCCTCTGCGAAGACATCCAGCAGATTCCAGCTGCCCGCGGACGCTGTCCCCCCTCCTTCCTCGACGCGCTGAAGAGAGCCGCTGCCTTTCTCGTGCAGAGAAATCCAGTCCCGGCGCTTCCGGTTTACCCTCGCGGGTGACTGGGATATCGAGAGAGACCCCTGAAGGAGATACCAATCCTCCATCATTCTATTCAGAGGTATGGTGTTGACTAAACCCTTAGACGAGAATTCTTGAAACAAACCTTGGCAAAACCAACTTAACTTAAGCTACTTACTTACTCCCCCTTTCACGTGTTAGGCTTAGGTCAGGCACACTGGGGTAGGCTTAGTTAGAAGCACCAGTTGAGTATGTTAGCCTAATGTATATATGACTGTATATATGTTTTATTACTTTTAAACCATTGTATGGCTAAGAAACCATATCAATGCTTTTACAGTGCTATTTCGCAATACTTATCTTACTGTACGTACTTTTTATAATAACAATTATTGCAATTGTGGCAATACATTTCTCTTGTACGAGAAGAAAGACTGTTCAATAAATGTTAACCCTTTATTGACAAACGCCCGTCTCTCTATTCTCTACATCTCGTGAAAGTAAACTGCACTAGACTGACTGAGTGAAATACATGTCTATTGTTTCACACGACCCTAGAGATCGACTCTTGATCTGAGGAGCAAAGTTGTCATGTTGCACGGTTGTTGGAAAACTGAATCCCTTCTTGTCTGTGCCAAGGAAGCTGATCACTTCCTATGCAGAGAAGAAAGTTTCCAGTGACCTCTGAGCTAGTTGGTAACACAACCCAATTAAGTTTAGCATAGTCAGTGGAGGCCTGGAATATCTGCAGTTCCATGTCGATACTACTGTTTATGTTATTCCAATGCGCAGGGCCTAGTGGGAAACTAGGAACTACACTACAGCACCAAAATGCGTGATTAAAAATACGAACAGCCTAGGAGCTGAGACAAGCAGTTTGTAAGTGTGCGTGCCTTGACTCCCGGCTTTCCACCTCAGGAGCCCTAGTTCTGATGGAGTGCGCCTGGATTCCTTGTCCAATTTGTAGTGCCTGGGCCCCAATCGCCCGCAGCACTAGTCCTTTAACCTGTGGCTGTCCTAAGATGGCGCCCGAAGTCTGCGCCCATGGTATTGCTGCCTAAAACCCAACAGAGCCCTAAATCGACCCCTGGTTACAGCAGAAAGCACTGGGGGGTACCCGCAAAGGTAGGAAATGAGCGAGGTAAGTGGATTTAAAATTAAAACAAAGAAAGCACCAAAATGCGTGATTAAAAATACGAACAGCCTAGGAGCTGAGAGAAGCAGTTTGTAAGTGTGCGTGCCCTGACTCCCGGCTTTCCGCCTCAGGAGCCCTAGTTCTAATGAAGACTGATGTTAGACCAACAGGCTATGGAGGAACTCCAATTAAGATGATAGGTTATTTTGTGTTTTGTCTGGAGTACAAAGAAAGATTTACAGAGGCCAAGATATATGTAGCGGAAAAAGGAGATAACTTATTGAGTTGGTCAGATCAGGCAAGGCTTTAGATTATTATTGATCCTAATAGTAATCCTCCTGTTAAAGTGCAATGTGTTGAGAATGACAGTGACAAATATGTAAAAAAAAAATTGGTTTATTCAAAAACAAACTAGGACGTTTGAAGGGGTACAATCCCTGCATTAAGTTGAAGTTAGGTGCTAAGCCTATTGCAGCCAAAGTAAGAAGAATTCCACTCAGTGTACAGGAACCAGTACAGAAAGATATTGACAGACTGTCGGAGGTGGGTGTGATTGAACCTGTAGAGGCGACTGAATGGCTGGCTTCCATTGTGGTAGCTAAGAAAAGGAATAATGAAATGAGGCTCTGTGTGGACCCTAGAGCATTAAATAAAGAGGTAGAAGTATATAAATTCCCCCCACCCAATATAGACCAGATGGTTTCGACATTAGATGGAGCTTGCTATTTTAGTACACTGGATCTAGCGTCAGCATATCATCAGGTGCCTCTAGAAAAAAATGCACAGGAATTAACTGCGTTTATTACACCAATGGGTGCATTCAAATTTTTAAGGATGCCTTTCGGTCTAGTTTCGGCCGCCTCTGTTTTTCAGAGAATAATGAATGATGTTGTCAAAGGAATCAAAGGGGTCAGGTGTTATCAGGATGACTTGTTGATTTACGGTAAGACCATTGAGGAACATGATATAAGGTTTGAAAAGGTGTTAAAAAGGTTAATGGAAGCTGGATTGACTCTTCGCTTTGACAAGTGTAGGTTTGGGGTGACGGAAGTGGACTATTAAGGTCATCACATTTCAGGAAAGGGAGTTAGGCCAAAAAAGGAGTTAGTGGACACTATTAAAGTTTCTAAAAGAACCATGTTCAAAAGAAGACTTGGCAACTTTTTTAGGAATGGCTGAGTTTTATGGGAAATTTGTAAAGAATTTTGCAAATGAGACATGTCATTTAAGAAGTTTACTTTGTAAGAAAACTGAATTTGTATGGGACATGTTGTGTAAGAAAGAATTTGAGAATGTGAAAATGGATCTAAAAAATGCACCAAATCTTCAAGCTTTCACCCTAGGAGATATGACTTATGTGATTACTGATGCCAGTAAAAAAAGGTTTAGGTGCATTGCTAATTCAAGTAAGGGACAATAAGGAGTCTTTGATTGCCTGTGCATCAAGGTGTTTGAAAGGGCCTGAAATTAATTATTCAGTCATCGAGAAGGAGGCGTTAGCCATTTTCTGGGCATTGAACAAATATAAAAAATGTACTTGGGGAACAAAATTCATGGTAAGGTCTGATCACAAACCTTTGAAGGAGATTTGTGAGAAAAAGGGTTTGGACTCAATCTCTTCTAGAATCAGGAGAAGCTTGATTTTGCTACAAGAGTTTAAATTTTGTTTGGAATATATACCTGGAGCAGGTAATTTGTCTGCAGATTGTCTTTCACGCCTTGTGGATACAGTTGAAAGTGATATTTTGAAAAATGATGATTCAGACATTAAAGTTTGTGAGATCATATCAGGGGTTATCAAAGAAGATGTTTGGAGAGATGAAGTAAGAAAGGATAAGGAATTGCAAAATGTTATGGAAATGATAACACAAGGCAAGAGTGATAAATTAGAAAAACCTTGGTCATTGGTGTATGATGAGTTAGCCATCTGTAATGATATGCTAGCCAGAGGCTCTAAATTGTTCCCCCAGCAAGTTTAAGAGTTAACATCATTGACATGGCTCACATGGGTATTTGTAAAACTAAAGAGCGCATCAGGCAAGATTTTTGGTAGCCTGGTTTTGACTTGATGGTGGAGCGTAAGGTTTGTGAGTGTGTTCCTTGTTCCATTAGCGACAAAATACTTAAACCAAGACAAATTCCCATGGTATGTAGGAAATTACCCAAATGTCCTTGGGATGAAATAGCCATAGATATTGTTGGTCCACTACATGGTGAGCATCAGACTCCATATTTGATTGTTCTAATCGATATGCACTCACGTTGGATTGAAGTAAGTTGTGTACGTGACATTATTACTTAGGCTGTGATTAGATTTCTTGATAACATTTTCAAAAGAGAAAGTTTTCCATGTTCAATATTGTCAGACAATGGTCCACAATTTTGTTCAAGTGTAATGGAGGAGTATTTGAGCAATTGTGGCATTGTTCATAAAAAAACATCGCTGTATCACCCAGAAACCAATGGGGTAGTTGAGAGATTGAAGAAAACTCTAAAAGAAAGTATTTGATTAGCACGAGTTAACAGTTTGAATTGGAGAGAGGAGTTGCAAAGAAGAATTTCAGCCTATAGGTTCACTCCTCATTCATCAACTGGGAAAACTCCTTTTGAGCTGTTCAAAGGTAGATCTGAAAATACTATCATATGCCCAGGTTGTATGTCTCTGGATAAAGGCATGAAGGATAATGACATTGGTCAATGGAGAGAAAAATAATTTAATTTACTAAAAAAAAGAAAATTATATATTTATGCTCGAAAATCGGCTGTGGATGTGTCTTTCAAAGAAGGAGACAGAGTCAGAATTAAAGCACCTGTTGGATGTCTCAAATGGTCTAAATTCACCGATGAAAAGACTGTGGTTAAGATTTTCAAGAATGCTGTGAAGACAAATGATGGTCGAATCTGGAATTGTAATAGAGTTATTCATGTAAAACCTAAACTGATTAGTGAAAGAAAAGGTTTTGGTTATAGTGAGTTATTGAACCAAAAACAAGGTCAGAATTACATTCGTAAGAGTATAAGAAATTGCAAAAGTCCAGTGTATCTGAAAGATTTCATAAGAAAATAGTTACATATGACAATTATTATTTACATTTATCTTCCTTGTTTTTGATTGTTCTAGTATTTGGGTGAGGGATGTGTTAGAATTGCATTTTATAAGTTATACTTCAATATACATAACTTCCTTCACTCATAATTTTTTTTTTAATCTTGCTATAATTGTAAAGAGGAAGTAGTGTGATGTTGTTATGTTTCATGTTAGAACATGGAACATGGAGTGTTTTAGCCTGTCAATTCCGTGAGGCGGCAGTTGGCTGTGGTCCTCCTTGGATGGGGTCTTAATAATAAAGACTCATCTTTTATCCTCAATTCCAGTGTCCTTTTACCTATTTTACAGTTGCCAAACTGGATTCATGCAAGTCATACAAGAAGAGTCCCATGTCTACTTGAAGATGGTGAGCAGTAACTGATCAAAGAAAAGAAGAAACCAAAGGCAACAAATGAACTAGAGAAAGAAGGTGAGAAGAGGCTAAAGCTAAAAGCGCAAGAAAGGGAGACAGTTGGCCAAGTGGAGTGAAAAGACTGAAATACACTCTTGAAAAGAGAAAGCCAGAGCGCATAAATGAAGTCTAAAGTCAAACTGAACAAGAAGAATCTGAGAAAGGTTTAGTGATAAAAACAAGAAGAATAAGGATTCCGAGCAGGTGATATGCAGGTCCAGAATGGGCATACCTGATATTAGAAGAGATTGAAAGCACTGATCAAAGAAAGAGAGAAGCTGGCAATGGTACTGAGCAAGTTGATGAAAGAAAACTGAAACCGCATTAAAAAGAACTGTGAAAAAACTTAAGGCGCAACAATTCCAGTCAACATAAATTGAAAGATCAAGAAGATCTG
This sequence comes from Lissotriton vulgaris, assembly GCF_964263255.1. Lineage (NCBI taxonomy): Eukaryota > Metazoa > Chordata > Amphibia > Caudata > Salamandridae > Lissotriton > Lissotriton vulgaris. The sequence continues at coordinate 101,538,648 of NC_141695.1, forward strand.
AAACAGTTTTTGAAAAGAATTTGAGAAGATAAAAAAAAGAAAAAGAAAAAGAGAGGGGTAAAGAAGAAAAGCCTTGATGTGTTTGGATACACTAATTGTGGATGATTTTTAAATGTTTTAGTCCTTAGAAAGTTATTAGAGTTTTTTCTTAGATTTTTGATATTTTTCTACTTTTTAAAATATTTTTTATATAGTTCAAATATCTTTATTCGGCAAATTGATCACCATAAAAGCTTACATATACATAAAAACATTTCCAATTTTCCGGTTAAAACTATAAAAAGATACGGATAAAAGGGAAGAAATGCACCACAGTCACTAGTTTGCTACAGGCGGTTACAAGCATCAGACCGTAGGTCCCCCCGAGTGCAATTTCAGTAAACGGGAGCGCGTCACCCACGCACTGCCCAAGAATTTTGCCACCCCGCAAATCATGATGGAGGATGAAGAGTCAGTAGAAAGTACACGTAGTGCCTGGCTATGGCACCTCAACCCCAGTTCCCTACACACAGGTTTCAGCCAGAATTTCCGCGCCACTTTGTAAGCGTGGCAGGCAAAAAATAGGTGGGCCACAGACTCCTTTGGTGCCGCACAGCCAGGGCACGAACGCCGGGGGGCACCAGAGTTCGACCACCTCGCCGTGAAGTCATGCACTGGAAGCGTCCCATATCTCAGTTTTAGATATAGCGCTCGATCTAGAGGTTTAGTTATCAGGTCGAGGAAGGGTTCCAGTTTTCTCACCCATTTAATTAACAGAAATTGATCCGTGAGTGAGCCCCCATCCATACCCCTCAGTGCAGTACTCTGTACCCAATCCCAATATAGCTTTTTGATCACTTCCTTGGGTGGCGGCGTTTGTGACTCCCAAGCATCCCTTAGTCCCAAGTTAGGAACCAGGTCTCTCAATTTATTCAGCCATCCTATTTTTTTCCCCGTGTCCAACAGAAGAAGATCATCCAGCCCTTCAGCGTATTTTGCAAGCTCCTCAGTTCTTCTTAAACGAGTCCAGAAGAGCAACGGGCGTAGCCTTACCAAGTCCTTTAGTGCTCTTCTGCCCAAATCTAGTCTCAGGGGGATCAGTGGGGTGGAAGCGGGAAGAGCCACCACCTTCCTTAGAAAATTGTTTTCGGCTGTCGATAGATCTGAAACATTTTCGAACCCCCAGAGTTCGGAGCCATATAATGCCGCCGGAAGGATCTGACCTTCATAGATCGCCATGGCCGGGGAGACAGGTTTGCTACTTGACTCGCGGAGCTCCCTCAGAGTCACCCCAGATACTCTTTGGTGGCTGAGTAACATTTTGGCCAAGTGGTCCTTCCAGGTCATTCGCCTATTTATCCGGACACCAAGATAGTCAAATGAATCGACCAACTCCAGGGGAGCACCATTGAGCAAGAAGTTATTTTTAAATCTTTTAGAGGGGGAGAGTGCCATCAGTTTAGTTTTCGAGGTATTGATGGTTAAGCCTCTGTTGGTACAAAAGGAACTAAACCGGTTCAAGAGTTTTTGCAGACCCACTGGGGATTTGGAGATCAATAAGGTGTCGTCGGCGAAGAGTAAAGTGGGGATTCTTTCCCCCGCCAGGGATGGGGCATCCGACTCTTCCCCTTTCAGGTGGTCCACCACTCCATTCACGAATAGGGAGAAAAGGGTCGGACCATAACACAGCCCTGGCGTACTCCTCTCCTCACAGGGACCCTATCTGTTAACTGTCCCTGGGATCCCCATCTGACCCTCGCGTAGTTCCCCTCGTGGAGCTTTACGATTAGACTCAGGAGTCTACTGGGAAATCCCATCTCTCCTAGGATCTCCCATAATTTTGCCAGGGGGACCAGGTCAAAAGCCGTCTTGAGATCTATGAAGGCCATGTATAAACTGCCTTTCTTGATGGTAACTGCCTTCCAATAGATAACAAAAAAGCGAAAGACCTGGTCCATCGTGCCTACCTTTCTTCGAAAGCCCGCTTGGAGGTGGGAGAGAATGCTGGCCTCCTCCATCCAATCGCCTACCCTAGAAATGATGACCCTGCCGACCACTTTCTGAATTATATCTATCAAGCTGATAGGTCTGTAGTTCGCAGGATCATCTCTTGCCCCCTTCTTGAACACAGTTACCACCTCTGCCCCCTTCCAAGAATCTGGCACCTGGTGACCCCTAGTAATCAAGTTCATAATTGTGGCTCCGCGATCAACAGGTCCCCAGGGATCCCATCCGGCCCGGCTGCCTTCTTTGGGGTTAGATGTCTAATCGCCGTCACTACCTCGGTGGTCGAAAATGGGAGGTCATCCACCCCTGAGGTATCCCCAGCACCAAAACTAGCTGCCCCGGGGCTGATTGGTTCATCATTACCTCCATATAGGGATGAAAAGTGATTAAACCATTGCTGACTGGTTATGTGAGCTGCTAATGGTTGCGATTTCCTCTGCCTAGTTCTGTTAATCAGATCCCAAAAAAGGTTCGGGTTCCTTCTACTCACAGCATTGGATAGGTCCTGCCAATGCTGTTCCTCCCACTCACGTTTAGCCAGCGATAGTGCTTTTAGGTAGTCCTTCCTGGCCGCTCTAACCAGCAAAGTATCCCCAAAAAGCAGGGCTTTTGTCAGATTTTTCCTTTTGCCCTTACACTGATCTGTATACCAAGGTTTATTTGAAGTGGGAGGTGTAATAGTTTTTCTATGGCTTTTCCCTTTCGAGGTAAAAAATTGACTGACATGATCTATTGTAGCTTTATAAGCTGAGTCAAGGGAAGAGTGCGGAAACATACTAATCTGATTTTCACAGTCCCAGGCCTCCAGATCAGAGGACAGGCCCTCTACCAGAGATTTAATGGCCCCTAGGTCATCCTCCTTCAGGTTAGCCTTGTCCCATTTCAGTCTGCGATTGTTGTTGTATGGGATGATCTCTTTGGATGTTTTTAAGGGGGCATTCACCCTCCTGTCTTTAAAGATGCCCCAATTAAACTTACAACACAGGGGATTATGGTCGCTATCCTGACTTGGGAGCACCTCCATGTCAGTAAGGTCTGCCCATAAACTAACATCCATTAGGATGTAGTCAATTCGGGACGGCCCAGTAAGTCTATTGAAGGTCAGTGCACCTGCCTGGTCGGATATAGTCCTGCCATTGAGGGCTCTTAACTTGTGGTCCCTAGTTAGTGCATTGATTTGAATTGCCCTAGCTGACCATTTTCTAATAGGGGGCAGGGATAGGGTTGGGATGGACCATTTTGAATCTTCGTCTTCAATACCCAGGGGGTCATCTCCGAGGAGGGGTTCAAGCGTGCAATTAAAATCACCCCCACGATGATTTTTGCTGATGAAGGGCAAATAGCTAAGGCAGAGTCCAGAGCTGTTAAAATTGTAGAAGCGGAGTCCCCAGGTGCCCCTCTGGCGTAAACGTTGAAAAGGTCAAGCCTGCTACCCTCCGCGTTCCCTCTAGAAGAGAGGTGGAGTATATCACTACACTCCGAGTTGTGGCGTGTGACCACCCAGTCCAGCTCTATTTTAATCCAGACCATGAGGCCACCCGCTGGTCTACCCTTTCCTTTACTTACTGCTGGCAAAAAGTGGGTGGTATACCCCGATTTATGTAAGGGTAATAGGCTCCAGGTTTCCTGAAACAGGCAAACATCGAACCTCTCAATGAACGTGTGCCACTCTGGTATATCTAACTTCCTTTTTAACCCCGCAACATTCCAAGATAGGAGGTTTATTACCCGCCGTCCCTTGGGCACTATGGTGTGTCCCCCCTTATTCACATCCTCATTATCCACCATGGTCTTGCAGCTGCCCCCATCCTGGACCAAGGGGATAGGGTTTGCAGGACAACTAGCCATGCTGGCCATAGACCCGGCTAACATGGAAGCCTCAGTAATGTTGTTAGTAATGGCAATTTGGGCTAGGGGTGGACTAACTTGCCCTGCATCTATACTGCCACGAAGTCGTGGGGCATCCTCCCCAGGGAGTTCACATATCTCCCCCCTGGGCGCTGAACTTCAATCGCAATCTTCCAGCCCAGAGAGCTGCGAAAACCGATTGTAAGTGTCCAAGGGAGTGAAGGGTCTTAGATGTTCCATCCTGGTGCCGTAGTTCATCGTGTGTCTATAGGGCACCGTAGACCAGGCAGAATGCTGGTCAGGCACCGATGCAAAATGTTGCCCATACTGGGGATAATTGTTGTTATAGGGCAGGGTGGGGGGTGGCCTATAGGGTTGGAACTTATTTGGGTATTTAGGAGGAATAGCCTCTGACCTGGGATAGAAGTGTGTTAGGGCCCGAGGGATGATACGAGTTTCCCCGTTTCCAGGTGGCCAATTTAAGATATATTCTACTGCCCGGGGGTCTCTAAAGTTGACCACCACTAGGTCCCCCTCTATATCTTTAGTTCTGCTCCCCAGCCAGTTGATCCGTCTGACATGCACTATATCCCCATCTATATTGGGCGCTATCGGCCTATGTGTCCTCAACCAGTGAATAATTTTATTTTTGAGATCAGCGTATCCCTCCTTCTTATTTTCTGCTAACGAGGGGACCCCAGTCAAGACCACCACAAAGGGCACTGCTTCTGGGGGAATCTCCACTTGTGGCACCTTTTTCCGTGGTATTCTATTATATCTACCTTCCCCTTGGTCGTTCTGGTTGTTACTTGTCGGGGCCTTTGAGACTGGTTTTTTGGGGTCACCACCTGTTTGATTTGCTGGTGTATTTAACTGTTTGGGAGGCGGTGGGTTTTGGGAGGGAAGATCAACCCTACCCTGGGGCTGTGTAGTTTGTTTGGCCGGCTGAGCTGGGGCAGTTGGGTTTTTTGGAACGGTGGTAGAAGGGGGCCTGACCAGAGGTGTGGGATGCGCCACCCCACTCCCCTGGGTTTTAGTCAGAGTAACCATGCTAGTTATGGTGGTTTCCAGTATGGTCAGTCTAATTTCCACCTTTTTAATGGACTCATTAATAGGTAAAAGGAGAGATCTCAGCAAAAACTCCAAGTTCCCTATTAATCTGGGGGGTGGTGGAGTAACAGATGCTGTAGCTCCAGCATTGCTGTCAGGAACCACAGCCTGTGCAGCTGCTTCAGATAAACTATTTACCAATGGTGGTACTACTGCTAGTGTAAGATCCGGCTCCTCTGCTAGGGTAGTCTCAGTTGAATTGAGGGTTTTAGCCCCTTTACCAAATTCAGTATGCGGGATTTTAGCTTTACCTGGTGCCACCCTTAGTTTTCTCCTTTTTTTACTAGGTGGTGGGCGGTGGATCTGGGCAGCAACTAATTGCTTAGGTTTCTGTTTCCTAGGCTTGGTTGTGACAGTGATGCGACTTGGACTAGGGGTAGGAGAAACAGTTATAATGTTATCCAAGGGCAAACAAGGTGTGGATACAAAATCACGAAACAAAAGGGGAACGCCTTCTTGACTAGCATTATCCCCACTCAAGTCTACTGAGCCTCCCTCCCGGGTCAAAACAAGCAGGGAACTGTCAATGAGGGGTCTATGTTTCATGCTCTCAACTGAGCAACGCCGCTCGGCCCTACGCTCTGCTAAGATAGAATCCTTATCACCCTCACTCTGGACCTCGGGAAAATAATTATCCAATGACCCATTGCGTAATTTTCCTTTTTTCCCAGGGGTTTCCTCTTCGGTCGACATATCCGACGTGTGGCATGGCACGGGCCACTGAACTGCAGGTGTTAAGGGGTAGGCCCAGCCCAGCCTACTCTGGCCTACGAGGGCCTCAGAGGGCCCGCCCTTTGCCCGGGCTTTGCCCCGAGCTTCGTCCCGCGCGCGTCCCGCTGCGCGAGACGGGTAGGCTGGTTATATCCTCCTAAACGGGGGGGCGGGGCCGCTGCGGGAAGAGGCTTCAGGTGTTGGAGTGCCTCACAGTCCCGCAGCGGTGTGGGCGGAGGGCGGGTCCTGGTACAAACGATGGCAGCTCGGGGCCAAGAGCCGCGTCCCAAGGCAAATCAGCAAGCAAAGTCACGGCGCCTCCTCGCCAGAAGCAGAGGCAGGAGAAGCAACCGTCAGCGCAGGTCAGCCCACGTTGTCGAAGTGAGTAGCACCCGCGCAGCGGGTGCTGCGAAATTTTATGCAGGCACACCGGGCGGGGGGCAGGGCCGCTGCGGGAAGAGGCTTCAGGTGTTGGAGTGCCTCGCAGTCCCGCAGCGGTGTGGGCGGAGGGCGGGTCCTGGTACAAACGATGGCAGCTCGGGGCCAAGAGCCACGTCCCAAGGCAAATCAGCAAGCAAAGTCACGGCGCCTCCTCGCCAGAAGCAGAGGGAGGAGAAGCAACCCTCAGCGCAGGTCAGCCCGCGTTGTCGAAGTGAATAGCACCCGCGCAGCTTGTGCTGCGAAAGTTTATGCAGGCACACCGGGCGGGGGGCGGGGCCGCTGCGGGAAGAGGCTTCAGGTGTTGGAGTGCCTCGCAGTCCCGCAGCGGTGTGGGCGGAGGGCGGGTCCTGGTACAAACGATGACAGCTCGGGGCCAAGAGCCGCGTCCCAAGGCAAATCAGCAAGCAAAGTCACGGCGCCTCCTCGCCAGAAGCAGAGGCAGGAGAAGCAACCCTTAGCGCAGGTCAGGCCACGTTGTCGAAGTGAGTAGCACCCGCACAGCGGGTGCTGCGAAAGTTTATGCAGGCACACCGGGCGGGGGGCGGGGCCGCTGTGGGAAGAGGCTTCAGGTGTTGGAGTGCCTCGCAGTCCCGCAGCGGTGTGGGCGGAGGGCGGGTCCTGGTACAAATGATGGCAGCTCGGGGCCAAGAGCCATGTCCCAAGGCAAATCAGCAAGCAAAGTCACGGCGCCTCCTCGCCCGAAGCAGAGGCAGGAGAAGCAACCCTCAGCGCAGGTCAGCCCGCGTTGTCGAAGTGAATAGCACCCGCGCAGCTTGTGCTGCGAAAGTTTATGCAGGCACACCGGGCGGGGGGCGGGGCCGCTGCGGGAAGAGGCTTCAGGTGTTGGAGTGCCTCGCAGTCCCGCAGCGGTGTGGGCGGAGGGCGGGTCCTGGTACAAACAATGGCAGCTCGGGGCCAAGAGCCGCGTCCCAAGGCAAATCAGCAGGCAAAGTCACGGCGCCTCCTCGCCAGAAGCAGAGGCAGGAGAAGCAACCCTCAGCGCAGGTCAGCCCACGTTGTCGGAGTAGCACCCGCGCAGCGGGTGCTGCGAAAGTTTATGCAGGCACACCGGGCGGGGGGCGGGGCCGCTGCGGGAAGAGGCTTCAGATGTTGGAGTGCCTCGCAGCCCTGCAGCGGTGTGGGCGGAGGGCGGGTCCTGGTACAAACGATGGCAGCTCGGGGCCAAGAGCCGCGTCCCAAGGCAAATCAGCAAGCAAAGTCACGGCGCCTCCTCGCCAGAAGCAGAGGCAGGAGAAGCAACCCTCAGCGCAGGTCAGACCACGTTGTCGAAGTGAGTAGCACCCGCGCAGCGGGTGCTGCGAAAGTTTATGCAGGCACACCGGGCGGGGGGGGGCCGCTGCGGGAAGAGGCTTCAGGTGTTGGAGTGCCTCGCAGTCCCGCAGCGGTGTGGGCGGAGGGCGGGTCCTGGTACAACCGATGGCAGCTCGGGGCCAAGAGCCGCGTCCCAAGGCAAATCAGCAAGCAAAGTCACGGCGCCTCCTCGCCAGAAGCAGAGGCAGGAGAAGCAACCCTCAGCGCAGGTCAGCCCACGTTGTCGAAGTGAGTAGCACCCGCGCAACGGGTGCAGCGAAAGTTTATGCAGGCACACCGGGCGGGGCCGCTGCGGGAAGAGGCTTCAGGTGTTGAAGTGCCTCGCAGTCCCGCAGCGGTGTGGGCAGAGGGCGGGTCCTGGTACAAACGATGGCAGCTCGGGGCCAAGAGCCGCGTCCCAAGGCAAATCAGCAAGCAAAGTCACGGCGCCTCCTCGCCAGAAGCAGAGGCAGGAGAAGCAACCCTCAGCGCAGGTCAGCCCACGTTGTCGAAGTGAGTATATAAAAAGGCAGAAGCTACAGTGACTGAACATTCAAAACCTAGTCTAAAACGTAGATGTATTAAAGCTTGCTTATGTAGTGTCTCACTGTTAATGGATGTGGTTAACACTAACTGTCATTGTCCCTGTCCTAATGGTGACTAATAACAAAAATAATACTTATAATGTAATAAGTGACTGAGTGAATGCTGTGACTTAAATACCTAATACTAATATAGAACAAATAGATGAAAGTATTTATCATCAAGATAAATCAATTAATGATTTTTTATTAAATGTCTTCACAAAACTACTCTACGAGTACGTAGATATGATGGATGTGAGTGATTGTTATGTCTGCATGCAATTTCCTTTGTTTGTCTCAGAGGGTGTAACCTACCATCATTTACCCTTAACGTATGGTGTGTCATGTAGTGTACTAACCAGTCTCTTTTATGTAACGGGAAAGTTAGAGTTCTACTATTCAAATTTAGATCTAGTATTTTCAGAAATTCCCATTAGAAAAAATATGAATTGTGTAAATAGTAATAGAAAAGCAGATAAAATGGGAGAATTTTTTCATATTAATCAGACTCTAGATATAGTATATGCCCATATAAATAACCTTACATGGTGGAGAGGCAAGACGGTGACCACAGCAGTGGACGCATAGGTTCACCACAACTGCCAGAACTCATGAACCGGAGCGTGAAGGGAGGAGGGAGATGAATGTGATTATCAGCGGCATATCTAAAGCTCATGTGAGACCTGAAACCTGCTACTTTGAAGCTGTGCCTGGCTCTTACTTGATACATTTTTGGCAGCGGTGTCGTGGTATCGCTGCTCAGATGCTGGATTTCTCACATCTTGGAAAACGCAGAGAAGCCGTCGATGCTGAGGACTTTGCCTGAACTGCTGGTGGCATTCTCCCAAACTCGAAGTAGCTGGTGGGCATTTTTGCTTGGGAACTGGCGGTACGCACGGAGGCTGGAGAGGGGAGGGTTACCGGAGATGCCTCCCAAAGGAACTCGTGGACGGCCTCGAGCTCAGGACAACGGGATGGTTGAAAGCGCAGACACGCCGGGCACTGAGGTGAGAAATGGTGCTACGGACGAAAATGAGATACCGGGAACATTTTTTGCCATGGACACTTTGGGTGTAAACCCAAAAGTGAAGGGGGCCATGATTGACAAAAAAAAGCTCCCTGCGATATTTTCTGCAGTCATTTAGAAGCGTAAGGGGAGGCAAAATGTATGTATTTCAGAGGGAGTAACTGACCCAGAGGAACTGGATACTGTGATATTGCCCATTATAGGAGACACAGATATGGAAGTAAACACACTTAAAGCAGCAGTAGAAATTGAAGTACAAAAGTGTGTCAATGACTCCCAGCCTGACATTCCAGTAGTACCCGTGTCAAGTGTACCTGCACCCAAGCCAACTAAAGATATTTCTACTCGGGATGGTATTTCTCAGGGTGGTCATGGTGGTACAGATTCGGGCATGCTAGGGGGGAACCAGCACCCTAACACACCTTCTAATAAACAAATGGAGGTTCAAACACTGGTACTGCCGCTCGATACTGAATCGTGGATTTTTATTCCTTACCGATCAATCTGCCTGCTCTTGTGAGGATTTGGTGGTGTAATACGCAGCACAGATGAGTGTCACCGATGGCAGTGACCACAGCAGTTTATTTTTGGAGAAGTTGAGGGACTGTATGGAAGGCAGTGCGCATACTGTCCGGAAGAAACTAGAATTGAATACTGGTAAGGGAGATACAGAAAAAGTAATGCAATTAGGCAAGCACGTACAAAACACTGGGGAGGATATCTCTCTTGCACTAATCTATCAATCAATTATGTCTCATCGAGCAGCGACGCGGGAAGAGAGTCAGCGTGTTCAAAATCTTTGTCGAAAGCTGAAAAACTCCGTCCGTCGAATATCTAAATCCCATGCAGACTTTATCTCAAGATTTAATGAGGCAGAAGTGCGAATATCTAACATGGAAGATGAACTGGCTCAACAGAAAAAATTGACTGCCCCTATCCAATCAGTTAGAGATGATAACCAATGGAAGCTAGCTGAATGGAAAACTGGACGCGTAGGAACAATCTAAGAGTACTTCAGAGCCCAGAGGGGAAGGAAGGAGAGGATTCACGCCGATTTATTGTTGAACTTTTCACAACAGCGTTTCCAGAGTTGTCTAAGTGGGACTGGGACAAAGAGATTGAACGTGCCCACCGGCTCCCTTTTAATATTCGCCTTTGGGCAGGTCAAGCTAATGATAAACCAAGAGCTTTCTTAATTTCATTTAATAGTTTTTTGGCGCAAGAGGAAGTGTTTAATTTAGCGAGACCTTATAAAAAAAGAGCCGGCGTTGATTTTGAGTTTTTTGTACGCCCGGATTTTTGCCAGGCCATGGCTGAGCTCCGCTGGCAGCTCAGGGAGCTGATACCACAATTTCAGGCTAAAAGAGCTCAAGCTTATCTGTTGAACCCATCAAAGTTGAAAGTGATTTTCAAAGATCATACTCTTTTCTTTACCACTGAAGCGTCTGCCAAGGAGTTTTTAAGCTCATTCTAAGCACAATTTAGGGCGGCTTTCTTCTTTCTTTTTGCCTTCCTTCTTTAAACGTAGATTAGGGTGATAATCCCTTGTAGTTTAGATCTCTATCTATTCCTTATTCCTTTTTTTACCTTCTTTTTAGTATATAGAGTATAGAGGTGTACTCTCGTCTATTCAGAGGTATGAAGTTCGTGAGGGATGGCAGGGGGGTGCCGGGAGCCTGGATCTACAGTGCTGTGCGGCCTAAAGCCTTGTTATCAAGAGGGGGGTGGGGGTTAGTGTTTTTAGGGTAAAGACACTTAGGTGGGATAAAATGGGGAAAAACTTTACAGCAGCAACTGGGTGGGAAATGTAAGGGCAAATAAAGCTTGTATATGGTCACAAAGGGAGTATGTATGTTTCACACATCTTGTAAGCTTGGGCTATGGCACTATATGTGAAATGGATCGCTGTGGGATTCTTGTTGATTCACTATAATGATAGGTCAAGGGATAAAAATGTGCTCTTTAAATGTCTTTGGCCTTAATAATTGGTCTAAGCGGAAGAGGGTAGCTGCTGTACTCCGAGCTATTCAACCAGACTAGGTATGTCTTCAAGAGATACATATCCCTTGGCCTAAATGATATACCTTAAAAGAACTGGGGTTTTTGTTAATTGTGGCTTCTCAGCAATCCGTCATGACTCGGGTGTTGGTATTTTAGCCAAACCAAACGTATTGACTACTGGCCGCTCCTTGGCTGACAAAATTAGTCATTGGGCCATAGTTGAGTGTAGGTTTGGGGATAGTAACTTTACTTTATGCACCATTTATGGTTCTAATCTGGATGAGGCAGAAACCCTAAAGGAAAAACATTTGGGGCTGGCCACTTGGGGACAGCCTTTGCTAATTTGTGGTGATATAAATATCAATTTGGCTAATCAAGAATTGCAGGAGGGGCCTAGTAAATATAAAGGGCGCAAACCAAAGGTTTTTAAAGCTCTTTATCATTTAGTTAGGGGCCATGGGTTAGTGGACGCCTGGGGAAGGCTAAACCCTTTGGATCAGGGCTATAGGTTTTCTTCTTTTCCTCATAAAAAAGTAGTTCGATTGGATTATTTTTTTGCACCCATTATTTCTTTAGTAGATGCCTCTATCCAAAATTTTCTGAGGATCTCGTCTGATCATGCCCCAATTGTTTTAGAATTGATTGAGCTACACCGGAAAGTCCAACCTACTACTTTTTCTTTCGATCGGAAACACTGTTGAAATTATGAATTTCGAGATTATATGCACTGTTGGATGAAAGATTTTTTTGCTAATAATAGACAGTCTGCCCATATTGCTAATTTTTGGGATACGTTTAAGGCTTGTTTTCGGGGGAGGCCCTTAGTTTTGGACTTTATCAGCAAAAAAAACTATGGGCGTTACTCACCCGTGAGGGTCTCAAGGCGCAGAGGGGGAGATGTTATTGTGTTTTTATCTAGGAACCTATATCGATATTTCTATTTTATGCCCTTGTACGGTTATAATCAATAATATCCCTATAATGGCATAGGAATCATCTCCATATTCAGTTGTAGCCCATGCAGTCACATTACGCAAGGCTACTTCCCCGGACTCCTATGTTATGTTATGTTAAATGGGGTGCTTCTATAGCGCACGGGCACTCCGAGGAGTGTCCAGGCGCTATCAGAGCCTCACAGGTCAAGAGTGAGATAAAAGAAATGGGACGAATGAGAGGGGCAAAGCATAGACGGGATTGGAGTTATTGTGTGAACAGCAGGGTTTTTAAATCTTTCCTGAATGCCAGCAGATTGGAGCTGGATCTGAGCGAGAGAGGAAGGTCATTCCACAGCAGGGGCGCAAGATGTTTAAAAGAACGCCCCCCAAAGCGAGCACGATAGATCCTGGGAGTGACTGCCCTGGCCTGAGACGAGGAGTGTAAGGATCTATAAGGGAAATAGAAAGTAATCCATTTCTGGAGATAGCGGGAGCCTATCCCATGAAGGGCTTTAAAGGCAATGGTCAGGGCCTTGAAAGCAATCCGCTTCCTTATTGGCAGCCAATGAAGCGTTCTGAGGAGCTCAGTGGCCCTGGCTCTCCTGGTGAGGCCAAAGATGGCACGGGCCACAGAGTTCTGCACAACCTGGAGACGCGATAGGAGGTATTCCGGCAAACCAAGGTACAGAACGTTGGCGTAGTCAAGGCGAGAGCCAATCAGGGCCTGCACCGTGGTCTTTCTGTGCTTTATGGAAAGAAGCGGCAGGAACTTCCTCAGCATCTTCAGGATCGCAAAGCATCTGCCAGCCAGGCCCCACAACTGGCCCCTAAAAGAGAGGCAGTTGTCGACCTGAATTTCCAGGTTTTTCGCAACCCCCGAATCACTGTCAGGAGGGAACATGGCGGCAGGCCACCCCTCTTTCCATCTGGGGTCTGCGGGACTGCCGAAGAAGAGCACTTCCGACTTTTCGGACTTGCACTTGAGGCTGTGACGACTGAACCAGTCAAACACCGCCTCAAGGCAGCCCCGAATAGAAGTCCCGTCAAAGTCGTGACCCTTGTCACAGGTGAACAGGAGTTGCGTGTCGTCAGCGTACGACACGATCTGGGCCCCGAAACCCTCCACGAGTGCCGCCAAAGGGGTCATATAGATGTTGAAAGGCGAGGGGCTCAAAATCGAGCCCTGCAGAACTCCAACCTCCAGAGGCGGCATCGCGGCGGAAAAAGGTGGAGCCCAGCTAGTTTGCTGTCGGTTGGAGGGGAAAGACCTGAACCAACTGAACACCGTCCCCCTAAGACCCACCTCCCAGAGTCTAGCTAGGAGGCGGTCATGGAGGACGGTGTCGAAGGCTGCAGAGAGGTCGAGCATCACCACCATAACTTTTCCTCCCCTGTCCAAGGTTGCCTTGATCGCTTCGGTGACCTTGAGCAGAGCAGTTTCGGTGCTCAAGTTACAGCGAAACTCAGACTGGGATTTGTGTAGTATGTCGTTCATCTCTAGAAAGTGGGACAAAGTAGTGTGGACATGTTTCTCAACCACTTTCGCAAGAGCAGGCAGAAGGGAGATGGGTCTGTAGTTGGCATGGGAATCAGGGTTTAGGTTGGCTTTCTTGAGTAAAGACAAGATGAGTGCCTGTTTCCAAGGCTGAGGGACTTCACCTGAGCTGAGCGAGAGGTTAAGGATCGGGTTGATGAGGTGATTGAGAGTAGGGGCCAGTTGCGCAAGGGTTTTAGCAGGGCATGGGTCGAGAGGAGAACCTGATTTAAGTTTGGAGAGGAGATCCAAAGAGGACTGGAGGGACAGTGACGGAAAGTTCCGAAGGAAAGGCCCTGACACGGTCGGAGAGGGATCCAGAGGCCCAAGGTTGGGAGTATAGCTCGTAATGGAGGTGTCAAAAGAAATCTGGATAGTCCTAATTTTGTTGACAAAAAAAACAGCTAGTTCAGAAATCCAGGACTCGGAGTGCGAGATTTTGGGATTGGTCCAGGGAGGGGAGATAAAATCCTTGACAATCCAGAACATTTCTTTGCAGGAGTTTGAGGCCTCCTCTATTCTGCTAGCCAGATAGGACTTTTTATTAGCGGTAATGTCATAATGATAGTCTTTGATCATTGACCTATAGGTTTCCCTGGAGCTGGCGTCATAGTGTTTATGCCAAGACCTTTCGGCTTTTTTACATTGCGGGCGTTTGTCTGCAAGAGCAGAGGAAAACCAGGGGGCAGAGGATTTCACCGATAGTGTCCTAGGGGGTAGGGGGGGGCAAGGTCTGCAAAACGTTGGGTCAGCCAACCCCGGAGGTGGTCATGGTTTTTCCAGAGAGCCTGATAACATGCAAGGGTAGGTCTCTAGTGCCTTTGACAGCATAGCTGGAGAGACTCGGTGGAAGGCTCTCGAGGGCAGCGCCTTGCGCCATTGTCCACTATCAGTGCTCTTTTTTGTGAGAGGGATCTTAAATTCTGCTAAAAAGTGGTCAGACCACAGGACAGGAGCAAGGGTGGTCAGGACTACTGGAACGGTAGAAAAAAGTTGATCTAATGTGTGTCCTTTACAATGTGTGGGGGACCGAAGGTATGGGATGAAACCTAAGGATGAGATGATGTCATTAAGCTTAATGCTGTCGGGGTCGTCCACCTTGTCCATGTGAATGTTAAAATCGCCAAGGAGCAAACAGTGGTAAGACCTGAGGCATAGTGAGGAGATCACGGAGTGGAGGTCTTCAAAAAAAGTGCCCATAGGACCAGGGGGCCTATAGTCCAACAGTCCTATGCAAGACTGCTGAGGTGATAGGGAGAGGGAGAAGGCGAGAACTTCACACCCCGTAATGTTACCTGAGGGAAGGATAGAGCAGGCGATACGCCTGTCGATCACTAGGGCCACACCACCCCCCTTCCCACTGGCTCTGTCTTTTCTATAGATGACATGGCTCGGGGGATAGCAGTGGCAATATCCGGACCTGCACCCTCACCCAGCCATGTCTCTGTTAGAAACAGACAGTCGGCTCTGGAGTCTGTTAGAAGGTTATAAATATCAAGCGTGTGCTTGCCTAAGGACCTTTTGTTAAGCAGAAGGCAGCTCGTGCTGTTGGACTGAGGAGTGAGGGAAGCGATACGGCCCTGGCCTGGTTGCCAGCCACAGGCCGGGCACCCATTATTTGACCGGGACAGTTTGGGGTAGATCTTAGAGCAGTTACTGGGGATGGGGCAGAGGGAAAGAAGAGCATCCCTAGAATATTTTATCATCTTAAAAGCGGAACAGCACGGCCCGCGCCCGACCGCTTCCGGGACCGGATGGGCGCAGACGGGCTTTCCTTTGGCGCTCCTTAGGCACGTCCTCTGCGCAGAGGGGAGTGTACTTAGTTTTAAGGAGTCGCTGGCCGTCCAGCGCGAGTCTGCACCACTAGACTGCCGCCCGTCAAACTGCCTACCCCCAAGATGGCCGCCACCAAAACGCGCGCCTGCAGGTCCTAGGGAATCCTCTAGCAGCAAGATATGCCGTCAAGAAGGCTGGGGAGCCTACAGGCAGGGCAGCGCGGCGCCAACAAAGAAAGTATCAGAGGTAGGGGAAAAATAAATGCAGTGCAAAGAGAACTCAGGTCACCCGGCTTTCCGCCTCAGGTGCCTGCCAGGAGAGTAAAGTGCAGAGTGCGAAAGTAGCAGCAAAAGGACACAGAAGCTAGTAATCAGCTGTGTGTAGTCAGCCTTTCTAAAATACAGTGCAAGTCACAACAGGTTAAAACAATTAAAACAGATTAAAATCGCTAGTGTTCAGCGCTATGCTTGTCACTCGCCCACACCCGGCATCCGCCTCAGGTGACTGGGACAAGTGAGGATCTAACCTAGAAAGCACAACGAGTTCTCTAAACAAACCAAACCTCCAGCAACCTGGGAAATCCCCATTTGCTTTTGTTTTGATTTCGTCCTAGAACTCCTGTGAAGCACTGTAAGAACGGCCAGTTCTTAGTGACATCTTTATTGACGTCTTATGTCCAACCTTACGTCAAACCCGGCACCTTTCAGGTATAAATATACCAACGTTGCCTTAAGCAAACACACGGTGGTGGTTTTGGAGAAGAGCAGCTATCTACTTGCCTGAGAGCCCAGCTGATGCGAGAGCCCACGGACGCTGCCCCTCCTCTTTGACGCTCTGAGAAAGACGCTGTCTTTTTCTCCAGCCGAGAAAATCCAGCTCCGGCGTTTCCAGCCTACCCTTGCGGGTTGCTGGAATATCGAGTCCTGAGGAAAGAGATACCAGACCTCCCACATTCTATTACCAAGGTACGGAGCTGACTAAACCCTTAAAGAGAATTCTTGAGTCAGATTCTTGGCAAAACCAACTTAACTTAAACTGCTACTTACTTACTCCTTCCCACGTATTAGGCTTAGGTCAGGTACACCGGGGTAGGCGTATTTAGAAGCACCAGTTGAGTATGTTAGTCAATGTATATATGTATGTATATATTTTATCCATTTTAAGTATCTTATGGCTAAGAAACCATATCAATGCTATGACAGTATTATTTCATAATACTCCTTTTACTGTACGCACTTTACTTTACATTAAGTATTGCAATTATGGCAATTCATTTCTCTTGCATGAGAAAGAAGACTGTTCAATAAATTACACCTTTTATTGAAAACGCCCGTCTATCTTTTCTCTGCACTCTGGTGAAACTAAGTATGCACGATTGACTGAGTGAAATAGCTGTCTATTGTTTTCACACAACTCTAGAGATACACTCTTATTCTGAGGGAGCAAAGTTGTCATGTTATATGGTTGTCAGAAGCTAATCCCTTCTTGTCTATCCAGGGAGGTTAAACTCCTCCTCGTGTATTCGAGAAAGTTTCTAGTGACCTCTGAGCTGGCTGGCAAACCTGAAGTCTAATATAGTCAGTAGTGTAGTCCTACGTCTACACTGCTGAATATATTATTCCAATGCGCAGAGCCTATTGGGAATATAGGAACTACACTACATGGCGCCCAATGTTTGCTAAGGCGATAAAACTAATGCAAGACGTTAGAGTAACTCAGTCGTGCTTTTTCACACAGACCCTTTTTCCCGTAAATACTCCAAAAGACGTCTGGAGTGGGTAAATGGTTAAAATCCGCTGGAACTTAGTATGAAGAGATTCCTATGTACAGTTTTTGGTTTAGTCAACGTTGAAGGATACAGTGTTCCAAAATATTGTGCATCTCATCTTTGTTTCCTTGAAACTTGATCTGCAACAAAAACCTTTCTGCCAGTAAAATGGGGGAAAGTGAAGAGAGCGAGCTAGAATAGCAGCTCAGCTAATAACGGATGACACAAGTCTCCTACAAAATGACCCGAATGCTATACTCATTCCGGCAAATATGAGAAGAACTATAACTATAAAACTTAGAGAAAACGGACTGACATCACGAGGTGGTACAGTCATATTAGTGGTAGAGGCCCATGAATATCGGCAGACAGAGGTATTCTACTCATGGATAAACTTTCCAGCAGCAAACGCTGTAACACACGAATTCCACTATTACAAAATAGAGGAACCTCCGGAGGAATACACCCCTTTCGAGGATGTTGAAATCCCATTAAATTAACAAGAGCACCTGCTCTGGTTCAAAGGCACCCTAAAATATAATAATCACATCACCAGGCTCGTTCCACTAGGTAGACCAGGAGCAACGTGTCCGGTTCTAGCCAGCTACACACCACATCCAGACATCGAAAAAATGTCAGACGGGGAACTTTTAGCCCAGCTAAAAGTACTAATTAAAATACATAGACAATTAGTCCAATATATAATGCGGACTTCAACAGTCCAACCAGCTATTAACATTCCACAGCTGATCCCTCACCAGGGGAACACAAACCTAATTACACCACAGAACATACAATCATGTCTCGGTAAAACACCTGCAAAACGGGAACAAATTCCATTCTGGCTAGCACAAAAAATAACTCAAATAGAGGCAGTGTTTCCGGATACTACTCCTACTGAGAAACACAGAATTCTGACTATCTGTCTCCCAATGGGGATCGCACCACATGTGGAAGACTGTGACACTTGGGGCACAGTCTTTGCTTCCATTGACACAAAAACATATGGTGTTCCATCCATGGCGGTAATACCAGATGTACTCGACAGATTCAAAATGAATACGGTCCAGAACCTGCTTTAACTCTGGGTATGAAATTACTGAAAGACTTCAAGCAGGTCTCGGCTATATTATTATCCAACATAAAAGGAGAAGCAGCATCTGTGGCGATCCGCCAGAAATTGAAAGAAACAGATATAGCAGACAAACCAATTGAACTTGCTAGAATCATAGAAAAATCCTATGAAGAACTAGGTAGAGATAGTTTGGGTGGGAAACTTGTAAAACCCCAACTAACTGAAAATCCTGAAAAGATATTTATTAAAAATAATCTAAACACTCCAAAAAAGAGCTCGGATGGAAATAAACAATCCATTCCCAAAGAAAAAAGATTCCAGTCCAGAGGAAGGTCTCCTCGGCGGAGAGAAAGATCTCCGGACCAAGGACACAAGTCTCCCTAGAGGGAGCCCTCTGAGAAAAGATACAACCTTAGAAATAGAGATAATTTGAAAACACCTGATAGATTTCAAGATATTGATACACGTCCTTCTCGATCTTTTCAGACTTCCTCGCAGAAATCGGAAAGAAGAGGACGGTCAGAACACAGGGAAGAGCACGTCAAGTCCAAAGACAAAGAACCTGCTCAAAGTAAAAAATCACAATTTCCAAGAAAGAAGGTAGCCAGTATTAAAATAATCAAACATGCCGAGGATACTGAGGACACAGCTGAAAAATGGAGAGTGAGCCCAGACAATGCTAGACAGCGCAGCAGAAGTGACAATAGCTCGCAAGATCCTGATGAATCATCTGGAGACAGTGGACACAAATGAATACATTCAGGTGGAAACTGCAGATACCAGACTTAGCAAACCTCATAAAATATACGAAATAACATTGCGTATAGAGGGAGATAAGACTAGGAAAGTAAGGGGTCTGTTTTGGGATAACCTTTCAAAAGGCTGTGACATCCTTCTAGCTGAGAAAGACTGGCCACCAGAGTTTGTCAAGGAGTGCTCTCATGGCGAAGAAATTATTATGCCTGCCTTCTCAAATCAGATTCCAATTTATAGAAAATACACATATGCAAGAAAATGGGCTGTAGCCCAAACTCCTGCATTATATAAAAATCATGTAGGATGGGATGAGGACTCTCCTCCTCACAAAATCCAGTTAAAATGTCAACGCACTGCACAAAGGCAGTACTCAATTAAGCAAGAAGCTAAAAAACAACTTGAATACCAAGGGGTGATTGAAACATGCACCTCTCAAATGAACAATCCTTTGTTTCCTGTCTCCAAGACAGACGATTCATATCATCTAATCTTGGACTACAGACACCTTAACTCATGTTGCAAGACATTTGCAGTACAAAACTCACACAGTGCGGCACTAATGAATAACATTGTGCGCATAAATACAAAACAACATTAGACATCTCTAATGGATTCTTTTGTCAAACCATAGCACCTGAAAGCAGGTATTTAACCGCTTTCTCAATAATGGGGTCACAGAAAAATATCTGTTGACTCCCACAGGGATTCAAGAATAGCCCAGGATTATTCTCAGCAAGGGTAACATAGTTACTACAAATATATGATGATGAAGCATTATCTTATGTCGATGACATCTATCTCACAGATGATGACCTGGATACTCACTTGAAAAGAGTGAACACCATAATACTTGGGTTTGCAGGAGAGGGTTACAAATTCAACTTTAAAAAGTCACAAATTGCCCACCTCTTGTTTTTAGGATATGAATTATGAAGTGAAGGCAAAAGCCTAGCAAACAACTTCTTAGAGAAGTGCGCTGTACTCCAAGCACCAAAAACGCTGAAGAACTTACAATCAATACTGGGTTTCCTGAATTTCGGAAGAACTTACATTCTAAATTATGCAAAGAGGGTTAAACCTCTCTATGAATTAATAAAACCTGATTTTAAACCAATCAATCGGACTCAGAAACACACAGAAATTTTGAGATCTTTGCAAACAGTCATGTTAGCTAACACAAAATTAGAAACTCGCGACCATACACGCGACCTTGTAATCCGAGTCATCCCAGGAAGATGCGGATTCACCAACCTGACCTCTAATGAGGGAGAAACGGTACCAATAGCTTACAAATCATATTTGTACACACAAGCTGAAAAAACATTCAGTCTCACAGAAAATATTGTAAATGCGGTTCAAACTGCTGGAGCAAAAGAATTAGCCCAAGCCCAAGGCAAGAGAATAACTGTTTATGCAGCAGAATCCGCCTTTGAGGCATTATTAAGCCCAGTTAATCTAAAAACGGTGGCATTAGATCCAAAATGGATACAGTGGAAAAATTCTCTTGCTGCAGAAGACGTGAAATACTATTTTGACCCGAACATGAAAAAACTGAAAGATCTAAAATATGAAGAAGAATATCCTCTGCCAATCGAAATTCTGCCTCTCCAACAGTACTCTTGTATAATCTATACGGACAGATTAGTACAACATTACGATCTGGATAATAAATCCTAGAATGCAGCGTGCGCGATTGTTAAAGGTCGCTGGCTCTGTGGTAAATTCAGACCAAAAATAACAAAAACTGAATCACTGATAAACTGTTCGGCTCAGCGAGCTGAAATCAGATCTTTAAAAATGGTGCTTGAAAATGCTGATCGTGAATTTCCGACACTAATAGTGTGCGATTCACATTTCTGCGTAAAATCTTACAATAATGACTTGCAGAACTGGGTTCAAAATGATTACAAAGATGACACAGGTGCCACAATCAAGCATAAAACGCTTTGGGAACAGGTAGTTCTTTTGCAGAAAGAACTACGAAAGACTCGCGTGATACATACACTGAGTCATCAATGTGATGGCATTCACGTTGCAGGGAATTAATTGGCTAATACAGCCACAGCGGAAGCAGCTCAACTGGCTTCCGTAGCCAGAAAAAAGCGTTCAGACAAATACATAGACGGAGAAACCATGCTGGCGGTAAAAGCGTCTTCAAAAGGCGACTACACAGCATTACCTCTGAACTATCCACTCAATTATACATACACAATTGATGCAAACTCCGTTCCTTTTGCTCGAATCCCTGTAGTGGGGGATAAAGTAATTCCAAACACGAACAGGAGAGTCTTATTAATAGCAGACTCACACATGGGTGAAGGTCTGAGGCACCTAGAGATCAAGGAATCTCAGAAAGAATTACAATCAGAATACTGGTGGCCGGGGATGAGCGTGCAACATTGCAAATTTGCAAAGAGCTGTCCAAACTGCAACAGAGATCGCAGTAGCGAACCGACGGGAGTATTGCCATGGCCCTTCTTGTAGTTAGTATAAGGCTATCTATACGTAAAATCCAGCGTCCCATTAATTTCCTTTTAAGACTAGATTCACTTAAAGATACAGACCCCAGCGCTCGGCTGATGCCAGAACTGTTATAAAAGATTTGCGAGTCTTTATCGGCACAATTGGCATGCTACATTCTGACCAGGGTCCTGCTTTTAGCTCTCAAGCTTATAAGGAGGCCATGACCAGCATGGGCTTTGCATTGCGGTACTCTTGTCCCTTCCATCCTGAGGGAAATGGGATTGTGGAAAGAAAAAACCGGGACATAAAGCAATCTATAACGGCAAGGGTATTAGGTTCGGGTGATGGGTGGGTCCAACATTTAACAAGTGTCCAAAATAGTCTTAATAATCTGCCAAGAAATTCTCTAAAAGGTTTCAGCACGTACGAGCTATTGTTCGGTACTAGAATGCATATTCAGGACTTAGATAGTC
Source organism: Lissotriton vulgaris (assembly GCF_964263255.1). Taxonomy (NCBI): domain Eukaryota; kingdom Metazoa; phylum Chordata; class Amphibia; order Caudata; family Salamandridae; genus Lissotriton; species Lissotriton vulgaris. The sequence goes on from NC_141695.1 coordinate 101,560,447, forward strand.
AAACTTCAGTGGTAAAAGAAAAATGCTTTGATATCAAGGACCGTTTGGCTGTTTTACAGGACTTAAATGAAACAAGTAGAGCCCTAAGCAACATAAAGTTAAAGCAACAGGCAGAAGCCACTGAAGATAAACCACCTGTCCCAGCAAGGCCTGTCTGGATTCCAAAGATTGGGGATCTGGTCAGAGAGAAGATCGCAGTGAAGAAGGAATTTGGGCCTTCTTACAGAAAGGCAGTACCTGTCTTAGCTATCAGCGGAACAAGATCAGTTGTACTACCGCCCCTTGCTGGTAAAAAGGAGAACCGAGTTGTATCCATCGACATGGTAAAACCACAATCATGTGGCCAATAATAAGTAGTAGGCCCAGTGGACTCACAAGAAATAGCAGAATACCAAAATTTGCTACTATCCAAGAGGTTCAAACTGAGAGACTAATCACATTTGATAAACCTGCAGTGAATAAAAAAGGACTATGCAACAATGCCATGGAACTTGTGCATCTTGAAACCCAAATTGAAACAGTTCGTCAAGAAACACCTGTCTACAACGATGTAGCCTCGGACTATGCTAATGAAAGAAAAAATGAAAAAGCAAAGGAAAATTCGAAAGCAATTCCAACAATTGACTGAACTGCATCTGGCTACTTCATCGATTTTGATAACTGTTCTGAAGATCCAAGCGAACCTGAAGAAAAACCAGCAACAAAAACTTTTAAAGACAAAGTAACTGAACTCTTTCATCAATTCAAAGAAACCTATTTGATTTCTCTATGGTTTGAATTTTCGGGTTGTTTTAGGTGTACTTTTCCTCCTGCTTTGGCTCATCATGGTTCTTTGTTTGGGAAAATTCATTGAAGGAAAATACAGTACAATGGACACAGCAAGCAAGAACATCAACTTTGTCCTAAAGCCACACAAGTCATCTCACATCGAGAAAAGAGAACTATCATCAGTGAATGTCTTTGCCATTCCAATACCTGGTGGGGTAGCTTGGGACAAAACAGAAAACGAAATCTATGGCCCGGTTGAACTCTTGAAATATCCACATCAGTTCAAGGTTTCATTAAGTGAATTTGTTAAAACAAGTACATTCTCTGATGATTGGGACTTTGATAGCATAAATGATATGATGTCAGATTTAGTAATGTCAGCAAAATTTACAGAACAGGATTACTTACAGAGTTCATCAAATTATGAACAAATGTATTGCTACAATCACTATGCACATCACTATTTACATAAATCTGCCCAACCTAGAAATGTTTTTAATTATAATCAATGGGAACATTGTGCAACTCCACCAGCTCGAAAACATTTTATGAGAAATTCCCATACTTTTCAGGGTTTAACACAAGTGATGCAGAAACGTTTTATTTTAAACTGTTGGATAAGACAGGGATAAAAACAATGTTGACAAATACTAAATTGATTTATTCTTAAACATTTTAGGAAAAAATGATTACATTTGGTTTTGAATTCTGGAAAAACAACATTGAAACAAAAACCATCTGGGGTACAAAAGAATGGCAGGTCCAAGGTCTAGAAGCATTATTTAGAGCCTGCATGATCCCAGAACAAATTATATTCTTGAATGACACCATTCAACAGACAACCTGTCTTGGCCTAGCCAAAATTAAGGACTTAAACAAACCGTCTATTCCAAAGCCAATACCTGACAGTAATAGCACTACAGATGTTGAGATAGACGTGTCCCATATTTTACACCAAAAATGAACACATCCTGATCGGAAAAAATGGTTGATCTGGCCAATTGACACAAATATTTGTCAAGATAGATTCCTGAACAAAATACAGGGGTTCAAAATGACCAGACCAGACCCTAGATACTCCCAGAGACAACATCCGGGGATAGTAACAACATACAGTGTAGGGAAACTATGCCTTGAGTGGCTAGAAAAATCAACACTAGCTGAAATTAAGCAACACTTAACTTTACTTAAAGACGGTGCTGACTTGCGTGATTTCTTAATAGGACCACGCAAACAGCGTCAAAAACGCTTCATAGCGGCCGGTATATACGCTGCATACAACGAAGCTTGGAAAGTAATGCAAATTGAAACAGCGGAAAAATACGAGAAATTGATCGTATTAATTTGGAAAAATCACTTTCTGTTGTGGACAATGGGTTAATGACTCTGTCCTCCAGCGCCGGGACACCTCCGCCGGAGGTAGCTGTGCGCTCTACAAAATTCTAAATAAATAAATAAATAAATATACTCACTGGACAGTATTGTATCATCTGCTATCGATATAATAGATCAGGACTTACTAATGTTACAACACGGTCAGTCCCAATTACGTTCTATTGTACAGCTTGGCTGTACGTTGCAAAATCTGCGTTCAGGCTACGTGCCATGGCGTTTGATAAACACAACGTCCTTATTCTCTATCTTTAACCTTACTGATAAACAAATCAGTTTGGCACAAAAAGGAGCAGACTATACAATTCTGAGCATTGAAAAACTTGAGAGATTACCATTGACAATGTTAGAAAGACCTGTCATTGAATGGATAATACACGGAATAATCACAATTCCGATAACAACTTTCCAATTTAAAAATTGCCAAGAGTACATACCAGCAGGCCAGTATGAAAGGTTGGGTAAAGGGTACATTAAGTCATCATGGAAATTACCTTACACACACACATGTTATAGTGAAAAGAACCAGAATGTATTTCTTAGTGGTAACAATTGTAAACGATCACTAAGCGGTATACTTCTGTGCCAAGGTATTAATTTGCATGGGGCCTTTGAGGGGACTTCAAATAACCTTTCATGCCACCAGCACGGCACACCTGCAACACAAATAGAGCCATTTTCTAGACAACTTTCTAACGGGAGTTACATTCTAATAACGGACCACAGCTGTTGTGGCATGGTGCCAGGGAAAGTTATCTCGTAAGCGTTAGTTCCATGGTCACTTGCTGTATGCAAGTATTGTATCCAAACAGCTCTCCAGATATGGAGGCGACGATTTGGCCTTCTTTGAATATCTCTTCTATTTGAATTGATACTTTAAGCAGAATGAAGTCTGTTCTTTTACAGACAACCGTGCATTTAACGTCATCAAAAGAAACGTATGATCTGCAAGTTGCAAGGACAACTGCAGAGATATATACCCTTTTATCAACAAATTGCCCCGTGCATTTCATAGAAATGCTAAGACAAATCCTAAATATGTCTGATACCAGTGGCATCGCACATGTATTTAAGACAATTTTTTTGGGACTGTTAACACCCTTCGAAGCAGTTCTGGGCATCTTTCCCAATTTTGTCCATTCTGTCTTTGGCGGCCTACCACTACTTTTGGGACTCGTAGCAGGAATTTTTTTTCTGATCCTTATGCTCCGATATGGCAAGCCAAGTCGCAGACAAGACTCCAGCAACGATGGAAGAAACGATCCTAGCTATACGCTATCGAGACCGCATAACTAAAGTCCTTGGATTAGCCCGGCTAAGAGATCTGAATATGACCTGGTTTCTTTCATTCAGACCAATCTGGCAAAATTGCGTCCTACCTGTGCTTCGATGTATGCTATGCAGAGAAGAATGCGTTTTGGACACCTGTCTTACACTACAATCAGCAGTACCAATAGATATCGATACTTTGCTAAGTCTTGTAACGGCTCATGCATCGTGTTGTCCCCAGGGGTTACCAATTCTGATGACGGCATTCGTTGAGACTTAACCACTACGATTAGGTGGCAGTGAAGTACGAGATGAGAGCAACATCACCCAGGTACGACCTTCTGTGAGCATTGCTGATCCTGACATCGATGATAGCAATCATTCTCACGACTGCACTGTTGCGGCATTTTCAAACTTAGTCGAACTTTCACCTGAAGCTGTGGACTGCTTTTTTGCACATCTGTCTGAAATGATGTTCTCCCCTGAACAGAAAGAATAACCTTTTAAGCAACGAGCACACAGCGTTCCTCTGAACTCTGAATTCGGCCTTCAGCTTTGATAAACAAAAGCTAATGAAAACATTTGGAACTATTTTCTCCCCTAAAAGCAAAATTATTTTTTTTCAACTTCCAAAATGTTTACCTTTTTTTTGGCACATGTACTCTGCATAAAGTAGAACTATTCTTAAAGAACAGAGCTTCTATTTTTAGCAACTCTAGAGACAATATATTACCTCAGCCTCTAGCACATTTACAGCAACTGTATTTATATGTGATGGAATGGTTTCAACCTTCTTTTCTGTATTAAGAGCCATTTCATGTGTAATTTTCGCAAATCGTTCAGCTAATATATATATGCATCCTTTTTACCTGAATGATTACACTGCTTGATAAGCGTACAGTACCAATAATCATTTTCGTGTATTTCGCATACACCATTTCGAATGCAAAAAATGTATTTTGGGGTGGGTTGGAATACACATGCACCTTTAAATGTTTACTATTGCTTCGTTTTAGTAATGATGGACATTAGATCGTGGAGTGGGTATTGTGTTTTCATCTAGGAACCTATATTGATATTTCTATTTTATGCCCTTGTACGGTTATAATCAATAATATCTCTATAATGGCATAGGAATCATATCCATATTCAGTTGTAGCCCATGCAGTCACATTAGGCAAGGCTACTTCCCCGGACTCCTAGAAAGCACAACAAGTTCTCTAAACAAACTAAACCTCCAGCAACCTGGGAAATCCCCATTTGCTTTTGTTTTGATTTCGTCCTAGAACTCCTGTGAAGCACTGTAAGAACGGCCAGTTCTTAGTGGCATCTTTATTGACGTCTTATGTCCAACCTTACATCAAACCCGGCACCTTTCAGGTATAAATATATCAACGTTGCCTTACGCAAACACACGGTGGTGGTTTTGGAGCAGAGCAGCTATCTACTTGCCCGAGAGCCCAGCTGATGCGAGAGCCCACGGACGCTGCACCTCCTCTTTGACGTGCTGAGAAAGATGCTGTCTTTTTCTCCAGCCGAGAAAATCCAGCTCCGGCGTTTCCAGCCTACCCTTGCGGGTTGCTGGAATATCGAATCCTGAGGAAAGAGATACCAGACCTCCCACATTCTATTACCAAGGTACGGAGCTGACTAAACCCTTATAGAGAATTCTTGAGTCAGATTCTTGGCAAAACCAACTTAACTTAAACTGCTACTTACTCCTTCCCACATATTAGGCTTAGGTCAGGTACACCGGGGTAGGTGTATTTAGAAGCACCAGTTGAGTACGTTAGTCAATGTATATATGTATGCATATATTTTATCCATTTTAAGTATCTTATGGCTAAGAAACCATATCAATGCTTTTACAGTATTATTTCATAATACTCCTTTTACTGTACGCACTTTACTTTACATTAAGTATTGCAATTATGGCAATTCATTTCTCTTGCATGAGAAAGAAGACTGTTCAATAAATTACACCTTTTATTGAAAACGCCTGTCTATCTTTTCTCTGCACTCTGGTGAAACTAAGTATGCATGATTGACTGAGTGAAATAGCTGTCTATTGTTTTCACACGACTCTAGAGATACACTCTTATTCTGAGGGAGCAAAGTTGTCATGTTATATGGTTGTCAGAAGCTAATCCCTTCTTGTCTATCCAGGGAGGTTAAACTCCTCCTCATTGATTCGAGAAAGTTTCTAGTGACCTCTGAGCTAGCTGGCAAACCTTTAGTCTAATATAGTCAGTAGAGACCTAGTCGACCTCAGTCCTACGTCTACACTGCTGAATATATTATTCCAATGCGCAGACCGTATTGGGAATACAAGGTCGCTACTGTTCGAACAGCCAGGTCTTGAGTTGTTTCCTGAAGGAGAGATGGTCCTGGGTCAGCCGTAGGTGAGTGGGGAGGGAGTTCCATGTCTTGGCTGCCAGGTAGGAGAAGGATCTTCCTCCGACAGTGGATTTCCGAACTTGTTGGACGGAGGCGAGGGCGAGGCTGGCGGATCTGAGCTGGTGGGCGGGTGTGCAAAATGTGAGGCGGCTATTGAGGTACTTCGGGCCCATGTCGTGGAGAGCCTTGTGTGCGTGGGTGAGGAGTCTGAACGTGATCCTCTTGTTGACGGGGAGCAAGTGAAGGTCTTTCAGGTGGGCAGGTATGTGGCTGCAGCGGGGGATGTCCAGGATGAGTCGTGCTGAGGCGTTCTGAATGCGCTGGAGTCTTTTATGGAGTTTGGCTGTAGTTCCAGCATAGAGGGTGTTCCCGTAGTCCAGACGGCTGGTGACGAGGGCCTGTGTTACCGTCTTCCTGGTTTTGGTGGGGATCCATCGGAAGATCTTTCGGAGCATGCGCAGGGTGTTGATACAGGATGATGAGACGGCGTTCACTTGCTTGGTCATCATGAGGGAGGAGTCCAGGATGAAGCCCAGGTTGTGTGCGTGGTCCGTTGGTTTGGGTGCGCTGCCCAGGGCAGGGGGCCACCACGAGTCGTCCCAGGCGGAGGGAGATGGTCCGAGGATGAGGACTTCCGTCTTGTCTGAGTTCAGTTTCAGACGGCTGATCTTCATCCATTCTGCGACATCTCTCATTCCTTCCTGGAGGTTGGATTTGGCGGTGGCGGGGTCGCTGGTGAGGGAGAGGATCAGCTGGGTGTCGTCGGCGTAGGAGATGATGCTGAGGTTGTGTTGGCGGGCGATGGCTGCGAGAGGGCTCATGTAGATGTTGAAGAGGGTGGGGCTGAGTGAGGATCCTTGTGGGACGCCGCAGATGACTTCGGTGGCCACGGATCGGAACGTGGGGAGGCGGACTCTCTGGGTTCTTCCGGCGAGGAACGAGATGATCCACTCCAGTGCCGCTCCTTGGATTCCGGTGTTGCTGAGGCGTTGTATCAGGGTGCGGTGGCATACGGTGTCAAAGGCTGCTGAGAGGTCCAGGAGTATGAGGGCAGCAGTTTCCCCGTTGTCAAGCAGGGACCTGATGTCGTCGGTGGTTGCGATGAGGGCGGTCTTAGTGCTGTGGTTTGCTCGGAAGCCGGACTGTGAGGGGTTGAGGGATCCGTTGGTCTCGAGGAAGGCGGAGAGTTGTCTGTTGACGGTCTTCTCAATGACTTTGGCTGGAAAGGGGAGGAGCGAGATGGGGCAGAAGTTCTTCAGGTCCGTGGGGTCCGCGGTGGTTTTCTTCAGGAGGGCGTTCAGCTCGGCATGTTTCCAACTTTCCGGGAAGGTGGCGGATGCGAAGGAGCTGTTGATGATGTTCCGGAGTTGAGTTGGGATGATGGAGTCGGGTTTGTTGAAGATGTGGTGTGGGCAGGGGTCGGTAGGGGAGCCGGAGTGGATGGTGTTCATCATGCAGGTGTTGTCTTCGGTGCTGACAGGGGTCCAGGTGCAGAGGGTGGTGGTGGGGGGGCGCTGGTTTGGTGGTTTGGTGCGTGGTCAGCGCGCCGAAGCTGTTGTGTATGTCGACGATCTTGCGGTGGAAGAACGAGGCGAGAGAGTCGCAGATGTCTTGCGAGGGGGGATGTCAGTGTTGCAGGCGCTGGGGTTGGAGAGCTCTTTGACGATGCTGAAAAGCTCCTTGCTGTTGTGGGTGTTGTTGTCCAGTCGTTCTTTGAATGTTGTCTTCTTGGTGGTGCGGATCAGCTGGTGGTGTTTGCGGGTGGCGTTCTTGAGGGCGGTCATGTGTTCTGCTGTTTGGTCATGGCGCCAGGCTTTCTCGAGGGTGCAGCAGGTTTTCTTGGAGTTTTTGAGGTCGTTGGTAAACCACAAGGTTTTCCTGCTGCCGGGTCTGCTGGGAGGTTTCTTTAGTGGTGCGTGTTCGTCGGCGCAGTTGGTGAGCCACTGTGTGAGGTTGTGGGCTGCTTTGTCGGGATCCGTCGTGTTGGTGGGCGGGTTCTGGCTGAGGGAGGTGGTGAGCTGGTCGGCGGTGATCTTGCTCCAGCTTCTGCGGGGGACCTGTTGCGGTTGGTGGTGGGTCGTGGTTCTCTTGAAGTTGAAGTGGACGCAGCTGTGGTCTGTCCAGTGTAGTCCGTTGGCATGGCTGAAGGAGATGTGCTTGCTGGAGGAGAAGACGGGGTCAAGCGTGTGGCCAGCGTAGTGGGTGGGGGTGTTCACCAGCTGATTGAGTCCGAGGTTGGCGAGGTTGTCCAGCAGGGCGGTGGTGTTGCAGTCCTTGTTGTTCTCCAGGTGGAAGTTGAAGTCCCCTAGGAGGATGTAGTCTGTGGAGGTGAGGGCGTGTGGGATGACGAAGTCTGCGATGGCTTCGCTGAATTGTGTGCCTGGAATCGGGGGTCTGTAGATGAGGGTGCCTCTGAGGGTGGTCTTGGGGTCTGTGTCTATCTGGAAGTGAAGGTGTTCGGCGGCGGCGAGGGTTTCGTCGGAGTTGGTCGTCATGCGGATGGTGTTTCTGTGGATGATGGCAATGCCTCCTCCGGTTTGGTTGACGCGGTCCCTCCGGGTGATCTTGTAGGCCTCCGGGATGGCTATGGTGATGTCGGGGGCTGAGGAGGTGTTCATCCAGGTTTCCGTGAGGAAGGCGACTTCTGGTGATGTTGTGTCGAGGAGGTTCCAGAGTTCCATGGCGTGCCTGTGGACTGAGCGGGTGTTGAACAGGATGCACTTGAGGTGGTTGTGGCTGGTGCTTGGCTTGGCGGGTGCGGTGCAGGTTTGGAGGCAGGAGAATTTGCAGGCTTGGCAGGTGAAGCGTCCGTGTGTGTGCCTCGGGGTGACTTGGTAGCAGGCGGTGTTTCGGCCGGTGTTGAGTGCGTGGAGGGTGACGGTGTTTTGTCAGTTCGTCGGGTGCGCTGGCTTCGTCGTGGACCAGGGGTCCTGGTGCTGGGCGCGGTCCAGGCATGGACGGGTGTAGACGGCCTTGCCTTCGGCACACAATCAGCGCACCCGCTGCGCGGGACCGCTGCGCGAATGCGCGGGCTCCATTTAAGGCAAAGTGGGAGGGAGGAGCAGCCGGGAGGCCGGAGCGGGCGGCCAATGGGGACACAGAAGAAAAAAGGGGCAGGCCGAGAGGGAGCAGCGGCGGGAAGCGGGGAGCAGAGGGGGGGTCGCACCAGGGGAACAAGCGGCAAAAATCGCTAAACCTAGTGACAAATAGAACACTACAGTGCAATACAAAACAAAGCGAAATACAAAACAAAGGCACAGAAGAGGGCAACAAAGGAAGGAAGAACGAGCAGCAGCCAGGGGGCACCGAGGTCAGGGACGGACCTGAGGTGCTGGGGCAGAGAGGCGCCTACAGCTGGTGGGCCGTGCGGCGTGGGGGTGTCCTGAGGTCAGGACACCCGCATAGATATGCCCATAGAAATAACCTTACATGTAATTTACAGACTGAAGAAAAGGATTTTATTAATATGGTAGAAGAAAGAAGACAGGATTTTCAAAGGAAAGATGCTGAACAGAGGTCAGATGTTCCACCATGGGCTTTTAGAGAGGGAAATTATAAAAAGGGTGAGACTTAGGCTGCAATGTCGCTGGATTGATATCATAAAGGGAAACCTTGCTTGCTTAGACTAGAAACTGACTTCAACAATTATTTCATTGGTACTAGTGAATGTGAACATACTTTCTTAATAACTGGCGGATGGGGATTGAAAGGAGGGACTGATCCTGTTTTCCCAGGAGTGTATTATGTGTGTGGTCAAAGTGTCTACTGTAGGTTGCCTGCACATTGGTGTAGTATTTGTTATTTTGAGATTGTATTTCCAAGGTTTGCCATGTAGATAAAAATAATAAGATTAATTTAATAAAGCATCGACTAATACGCAAAAAGAGAGCACATTTTTCAGAGATAGTAGGAAATGTACAAACTTCTTCCATCAGAAGCGGCAGTGTTAAATAATGAAAATGTAGAAAATTAATACATGTTGCTGTCTAGCGGAAATGTGTGGATAGTGTAATGTGAAAGAAATACAAGACAAAGAATGTTAGAAAATATGATCGTGACTATGGTGGTGTAATAGATCACCCCCCGAATCAACCAATGAGAGACTGAGTTTCTGTAAATGTTTCAACTACTGTGGGTTGGACATGTAGGTTTTAGGGTATAACTGGGGTGCCCTTAGGGGTGTGGTTAGGTCAGCGCTGGGAGTAGGTTAGAGGTTGATGGTCGCTGTCCGGTTTGCTGAGGCCTACCTGTTTCATGTTCCTGTCCTGTTGCCAAGTATCTTGATACTCTTTGTTCCCTGAAATCTATCTCCGGGGTCTCCCTACTATCCCTGTTGCCAAGGGGTGGTATTTCCTTATTTTCCTTAGGTTAGTATTAGCTAGAGGATTCGTACTTTGCATAAGCAATTGAAAATGTATTTTGTCTCTGGAACCTTTGTCCCTTCACCTATTCACTCCTTCATATGCATTTATTCATTTTTATATGAGTTTGATACTGTTTGTATTGATATGTTCTCTCTCTCTCCCTGATTAATACAATGTTTGCCTTGTGATTTCTGTGCATGTATGAGCTCTTAATCTTACATTATTTGGTGATAAACAAAATTTACTTTACACCAAGTTTGTGGTTATTTAGATAATGATAGATAGATAGATAGATAGATAGATAGATAGATAGATAGATAGATAGATAGATAGATAGATAGATAGAGCGTCAGCGTCATTCAGCAAATCATATTTGTGGGTTGAGTTTGTGTTATGGGCCTGTTGAATGAATTGTGCTATTATTGATTATCGATCCCTGATTGGCGCTGGATCAACCCCTTCTGGAGGAACCTGTCTAAACCCTTAATGACTAAACTGTCTTGTCCCTCATATGACACTTTTGGGCATGAACTATGCAGTATTCCATATCATAACAAGAAGCTACACTAGAGATCAATGAAGAAGACAAATCCAAGATCTAAATACACAATCTGATAATACTATATTTCTCATAACAAGCTACCTCCCCTTTTGCTGCCCTGCTCTCATTTCCACAAAAAATTATTAATAATCAGGGACTGACATGGTGTTAGAGAGTACTGGGTTTCCTGGAAGTAAAATGAAAGCCAGTCCATCCTAAATGTATCCTTACCCTCATCGCCTCTCTTTGTACCTCTCAGGAGGAGTTTCTTTATGTCTTGCATGCACTGGACTGGCTGAGACATTTAGTAAGCCGCTTTTGGAAGTGCTTCCAAAGCGGTGACCGGCTTACCCTCATGCGCACAAGCACGTGCGCCACGTGCACAGCACTTTTTTTCGTCGCGTGCGCGGGTGCGCACAACTCCCGTTTTTCTTTTTTAATTATTTCATTTTGTGGACCGGCCGTGCAGTCAATGCTTGTTTCTTTAGGGGTTATGATTTGACCCCATTCTTGTCATGGCTATGCTGCATGATCTTTCAGGTATATCAGGCATAACATGAAATGGAGATAAATGTTTTCTACTTCTCTAGCAGTTGATAAAAGATGCATCCTGGGAATATGTAAATTGTCTGCGGTTATCACTGACTGGCTAGAGGAACTCATGTGCTGGTGGTGCTTGAAAGACATTTATTTATCAGAAATAGAAACATTCACTTATAAGATTACACACACACACGCACACACAAAAACAAACACGCGGGCCACACACACACACACACACACACACACTCTCTCTCTCATACTAAAAGCTGTGGAACATAGTATGGGACGTCTATAGTAGTTTCTAATCTGCTACTTTATTATAATTATATTTTGCATGCCTATCACACCTCCTCCTCTATCCCAGGGCTAGACTGAGCGGCACAATTAAGATAAGAGTACCTCTTTGGCCACTCCGGTATGACACCAATTGCTTCCCACATGGGTTCGTATCGAGTTTACCACTCTCAGTGGCATACTTCCCACTGTGTAGCATGCTACCCATGCTTCAGCACCCCACAGCAGTGTATGAAGAGATCTTCTAAATCACAAGCAAGACAAAGCAGAGCAATAGAATATAATACAATGCACCCCTTCAGTTAAGCACATCGAGGAAAATACTCATTGACTATTAAGACTTCAGATTCACTTATCAATATATATAGTGTATTTAATATTGTGAAGTTGCTATAGACGCAGGTCGACATTAAAAACTAGGGGCCAGATGTAGGAGAGTAAATACCGGTCGGTAACGGCCGATTTCGGCCGTTACCGACCGGTATTTATGATTTGGCATGTAGGGGCCATCATTTTACAGAATCAGTAAATTTACCGATTCGGTAAATTTACAGATTCTGTAAAATACTGAATCGGTAATTTTACCGATTCGGTAAATCCACATGTAGGTGACACTCCTAAGAGTGTCACAGGCCCTTAAGAATTGGTATTTTACCACCCAATCCAATTGGGTGGTAAAATACCGAATTCAGGTGTGCATGCACATCTGTGCATGCACACCTGTGCAATGTGACACACAGACATGCCCTTAGGGCATGTCTGTGTGCCACATGGCACACAAGTCCGGAATTGGGGTGCTGGAGGGTGTCAAAGTGACACCCCCTGCACCCTTGCAGGATTCGGTATTTATCGGTATTGCCCATTGATTCCCATGGGCTTCATGGCCCATAGGAATCAATGGGCAATACCGATTCGGTATTTACCGAATTGGTAAATACCGAATCCTACCGATTCAGTAATTCTCAATTTGGAATTACCTACATCTCCCCCCTTCATATTTACCGACTCTTAAATACCGAATCGGTAAAATTCGGTATTTAAGAGTCGGTAAATATGAATTATCTACATCTGGCCCCGAGTCTGCATTTCAGTTTCAAATCTTTATTCAGTTGCCTCATTAAAATCAAGGTGCAGGCGCATTCAAATAAGGCCAGGGTATCCCAAGTTATCCGTTTCTTTCATTGTGACTGGAAAATCGCCCTGCTTTTGATGATGGATGTCCACATTACTCTACAGATGACTAGCCTGTAACTTTGCAGTGTCTGTAAGCAAGGAGAGAACAAGCACAGACAAAGCCCTTAGGTCTCGGCAAAGAGAGAGCTTTTGGCTTTGTCATTATTAATGTATTTTAGACCTGTAGCCCAAGAGCACACCGTTTAAGCTGTGAAGCCAGGATTTAACCTCGTTTTCTGGGACTGCCCCTTCATTTTTGTATATTTTCTGTTTAGTACAAAGCGCCTTAAGGCAGCTGTAAATGCACTTTAACATATTTCATGTGAAAACGATTCTTTGTAAGGGAGTTGAGGGAGCTCTATATGCATAAAACCAGCTGGGGAACACACTGGCTGTCTCACTGATATTTATATTGCAGGTTTGGCAATGAAAAAGGTATCCACCTATTTTTGTTTAAGATAGGTGAAAAAGGATCCATCGTTCTCATAGAAAATATTTGAATACCTGTATTTTGATTCACAGGAATGTCAGACTTGTTTTAACTTGTGCCTGTAATGGTAATGTTCGCTTTTGACTTCTTTCCATGGTAAGACATTATTAGTGTCAAAACCTTTGTACATCATCTTATTATCATAACATAACTTGTTTGGGCAATACGGGTACAGCAAAGCCTGTGCCAAGGGAGAAGGGTGCTGCTGAAATACTTATATTTAAAGACATCAGGAGCCTGAGGACGGGGCAACTGAAAACGCTAGCAATCGTGTGGAGTGCTCGAACATTTAAAAAAACAAGCATTTGCATAGCCAAGAGGTCTTTCCTTTGGGACCTTATAAGTGTTTAGCCATGCAACACTTGATGTTGTTGCACCAAGGATATTGTGCTGGATAACTAAATGCGTATAAGCTCCCAAAGGCGAGACCTATTGGCTATGCCAATGCTTGTTTTATCAAGCGTCATTTGATCCACTTTGAGGGATGAGTCTTCAGTGCAGCCAAAGTGGTATTATGGGAAGTGTTCTGTAAGTACACTGCCCTGCAGAGTGCTGCACATGCACTTATCTATACTACTATTATAAAGCGAGAACTGTGAACCTTTGAGGCGGGTAAACTCCAGAAGTACACCACCAATCACAACACCCAATACAGCGTTGGAAAGGGGAGGTCCAGGAGATGGACATAGGCTATAAAACACCACACCATATACATTAGGGGGGGAAAGAACGTTAGGGAAAAAGTAGTCTTTTGGGGCATGGGCATATGCATACAGTGATATGAACGCGGCTTGCGAGCGGGACAATGGCGTGTGCGTGTGGCGTTAGGTAAACGCGGCGTTTGGCGTCATGGGCGTCGGTATACAACGGGGCCAGGAGCACGAAACCGACATCCGACGGAGGCGTGTGGCCGATGGCGTCAGGGCGTAGAGGCTACATGGGACCTGCCCAGAGGTAAGAGCGGACAGGACCGCCTGGAGGAGCGGACCCGACACCCTATGGAGGCGTGTGGCCAATGGCGAGAGCTAACTCACACAGCCTGTCGGCCCCGCGCAGCACATTGAGGAGCGGACGCAGTAGCATTGGAGGGAAGTTACAGCTATCAGTCACGGAGTCATATGTTTGCAAATACATGGCGGGCGGGGGGGAGCCGGACCCTAACACTTGTGGGGTGGCATGTGGCCGATGGTGTCAGGGCGTAGAGGCTACATGGGACCTGCCCAAGTTACAGCTATCAGTCACGGGCGGACGCAGTAGCAATGGAGGAAAGTTACAGCTATCAGTCAGGGATTGATATGTTTGCAAATACATATCGGGGGGTGCCGGACCCGAACACTTGTGCAAAACACATTACTTCGGCCGCAACTGCTTTTGACAAGTGCTGGTACACAGGGAATATTATTGTTTAAAAAAAGGGTATAATAATAACAAACATTTAGTAGCGGACACGAGCGCAGGGAGGAGCGTCAACATCCACATGCCCAGGGGTGCAAAAATGCTGCTGGAGTGCCCGTGTCCGGGGTGCGCGATGCTGGTGAGTACCTTTCACCTCGCAAAGCCTTCCCGGACAACGTCGGGACGGGCTGCTAGTAGTCTGATATTGTGCCTAGGAATGTGTATTTCTCTAGTAACCTGGGGAAGTGCTGCGACTGGCTGTGCCTGGCCTCACTGAAACTATTCAAATGGAGATGGGCAAACCGTGACACGTCTCTGGGGTACCATCTGCATGAGTGTTTGAGTTTACAGCACAAACTAGCACAAGCCCTAGATGCCTGCTAAAACAATCAAACTCCTTAACATCAACAGTTATCCTTTACTACTATGGCGACAGCCCACGTTTGATTCCAATGAGATTTTCAGAAACTTCTTTCTAAAAGTGAGCTTTGATAGAGAGTACACAGGCATAGAATTGACACCATA
The DNA here is from genome assembly GCF_964263255.1 of Lissotriton vulgaris. Taxonomy (NCBI): domain Eukaryota; kingdom Metazoa; phylum Chordata; class Amphibia; order Caudata; family Salamandridae; genus Lissotriton; species Lissotriton vulgaris. Next base: position 101,575,598 of record NC_141695.1, read on the forward strand.
GCTTTGCCATTGGTAGTGGCCGACAGCTGCTTAGACGAAAAGGTATTCTAAGAGTGAAAGTGATGGTATGCCCCCCCACCCCCGAACATCTATCATCACCACTCCTTGAGGGGTATTTGTCTTTCTGATTGGGCAATGTTCTGAGTTCTGCTATGGGACAGTGATACCCACAGTTAATTTGTGCACCACCTGAGGAAATATAAATTTTATGGTCAAGAAATGTTCCCTAACGTGTACCCCACCGTCTCCATGTACGAGTTTAAAGTGCATGTAACTTCCCTCCTGTGCCAGCTATGAAGACGCAAATACATTTGCGTCCAACGTTAACATGTCCTCTTTCAGACCCACCCTGAATGGGTCGGATATTCCGTTCCTAAATATGCCTTGCCACCGTCTTTGTATGGTGCATTTTCACGTATTCCTGGCTCTGTGCGAGCTAGGCCCTGTTTTCTGTCATCAAGCCTCTTTTCAAAAGCATCTCTGCCTCCTGAAACTGCAAGGTGGGATGCCCCCACCCGTGAACTCTGTCCTACTCCCTGCGAGGCGAGCGGAGCCTGGCTCGGCCTGCCTGCCTGCCAAAGACAGTATTTTACCTTCATGTTATCAGTATAGCCAAGTTCAGCTTCCCGAAAACACATTCCAGTCCAGCAGAATAGATAAACAAATCCCCGGCTGCAGAGCAAAGGGCCCGGCCTCTCTGTCTCCATGCAAGTAATTCATAGCTCCCGTCACCATGGTAGGCCCATGACCCCCTCGCTCTACACACAGACACGTAGGCACATACGCACGCATTCATAGTCAGTATAGGATAGCCTCTGCCCAAGAGACCTTTCCTTCTAGATAATATGGTTCCCAAACATCAGATATCAGATATGATATAGGAACGAGTTGATCTGACATGCCAGACTTCTGTCTCTTTCCTCTAGTGTAAATGTCAAGTCCCCTGCACCCTCCAGCTTTACGTCAGTCACACGTCATGCAGCTGCGCGCGCATCCAGACTTCGGATTTCTGCTGACATTGCAAGATTCTGCTATGTACCCACCCACTTGTGACACTTTCATATGACGTCTTCTAGCACACACCTCTGTACACGCCCTAGTTCACGCCTTCTGATTACGTATTGTTAACACGTGTGTGTTCTTATCTTGTTTCTCTCAGCTGTTACGCCTTCTGCATTGATTTTCATTATGTGCATTAAGTATAAAAGTTGTGTATTGTCAATAAAGTATGCTCTATCCCTTCCTGAACCCCAGTGGTGTCAGGAATCCGATATCCGGTTCTAGAACCATTCCTTTTGAAGGAATAAAACCCCTAAGAACTCTAACACCACGGACTCTGCGTCTTTCTTTCCGATTGAGTTATTTTATTTTAAGTACTTACCTGCATAGAAATTAGGACGGTAATTAAATATTTACCACACACCCCAAGAATTATCATAGTTAATTATACTGAGTGGGAGACAGCCCTGCCATACTCGTGTACTTTGGGACAGCTCAACACATGGGGGAGCCCACTTCTGCCCCATCATGCTAAAAGCTGATATAGGATGTATATGATACAAATAAAACTAAAATATAGATTGAATTATACACACCTAATTATAAACTATAAATATATTTTAAGCCACTGTGGTGACACGACACAAATATATGTTTCCTTGAATCTCAATCGGTTTGGGTTGGTGTCCTTGAGCCAAAGCTCTTCCAAAGAATTTAGTATGTTATATGTGTATGTGTCAGTAAACCTGTGAATAATTGTGGGCCATTTATGTGAAAATTAGCAGTGTTGTTTTAGGGGCTCAGATCTGATTGCACATTAAAAAAACACCTGCGGAGCAGTGGAAATTTTAAAGGCAGATGGCTCAGTTTCTGCATGTGGCACTTTGTTTTGCAATTGTATTGTAATCTTATAATAGATATGCAATAGGAATACAGTTATATATGAGGTTAAATATTCCTAGATGGACATACGTTAGCAATGAGTCATATGATGTAGAGATGCACGAGGCAGGAGTCCATGGACCTTCATACGGTCAAAAAGGTGCCATGGTTTGTACTTTTAATGTAGAGTTGGGTGGATCTTAAGTCAATATATGACTGAGAGAGAACTCTCGGGCCTGCCATGGTGGCCAGGACCTTTTAAACTTCTATATTTTTAAACCCCATTGCTTCTTGACACAGTCGTTGCCTTGGGGTTAAGCAGGTGCCATTTTACGTTTCTGGATCCAGCTCCACTGTCAATAAGGCACCTCCTGAGTCATTGGGACAGGCAGCGAGGAAGGGGCAGAGAGGAACTTATCTGTGTGACAAACGTAATCTTTTATGTTTAACCGCTGTCACTATACTTTATGTCACTCTCTCATTCCACAACTGAAGTGGATGGAGAAGGGGAGCCTGGAAAGCTGAAGGTAGTAATAGGTAAAAGTGCAAGACGCAGCAGAGGCACAAGTCCTTGTATAAAAAGGTACTTATTGCAGCGTGCATGAATGCTGGGGTCTATTGTTGCTTGTGGGTATTCTGCACACTGTCAAAACATTTACCACACTGAAATGCATTGCTTGCACAGTAGTAAAAATTTGACTTTTGAAGTAATGTAAAAAATACATGTGAAAAACGTACACAGTTTCATTCAGAGAAGATCCATTGACCCAGGTCCAACGTCCTCCTGCAGGTGTGTTGAAAAGTCCAACCCATGCCTGGTTTCTTAATTTGGATGTAAGATAATCCTGCATAAAGCAAACACAAAAATAAGTTAGGTAGAATCCCTACATTCACCTTTCCCTCTGCATGGACATAGATATAGCAAGGAAACAGAAATGATGGAAATTAGTGAATACATTTGATATGTAATTAGATGCTTTTAACCAGAGATGTTATGGTGGATTACTCCTAGCTCCAATTGCATCCTTCTTAGGTTGTTGTGGTATAAGAGAGGCAACAAATATCTCTTTCTCCAAAACAGGAAATTAAAGAATGCCATGTATGCTGGAAGAACTTGTACTAACTTCTGGACTTTCCTTTCACACATCATTGTACCAACCAAGCACAAAAAACGACAACTCTGAAAGGACAAGGCTTGGAGCAACAAAAGGGCGATCGTACTCCGGTTCCCTTCATCATCCACTCCCATCTATAGCCATTGAGACAGCCCGTCTCTTACCAGAACTGCCTCTAGTTGCCCCCAAGACTTATCCACCATGGGGTCTGGGCGTGGAGGAGAAGTGCAGTTGTCCTGTTTGCCTGCTGATCCCGAGAGGTCTGCAGCTCCCCAAACATGGCGGCCTGTATCGACTAGAAGATGCCTCACCGCTGGACCATGGAAGGAGTCGTAGGTGTAGCTCCTGTGGTCCAATCGGGCCGAAGCTGACCCGGCAGTGATCCAGACTGCTGCCTTCCCTGATGGGCTGCTTCCTGCCCAACTGCACACTCCCACAACCTAAGCAAGGTCCTGACTGCGCCATGGTTGTGGCCTTGCAGCCTGCCTGGCCTTTTGTGGGGCTGTGCGGTCCTGGTCTGGACTGACCGTAGAGGGAACTGCGTGAAGAGCCCCAATGGCCAAATCGGACTGGTGCAGCCCTGGAAGTGCCCCCGACACTACAGACCGCCAGAGATCACTCCCTGACTGCCTATACCCTCCCTTGTCCTGACCGGGGGCCCGACGGTGCTGTGGTCACGGATTGTGATCCACCCAGCATCTTGGGGTGTTTGGAGGTCCTGCTCCGGGGGGCTGTCGGGCTCCTCTTGGGCCCCCGAGCCCAGATACAGGTGCCCTGCCCACACCAAAGACCTGCTGCCCGGTCTCACATCCCAGGAGCGGGGATCTCCTTGGGACTTCTATGTGGCATCCTGGAAGGGCCCCGGCGACATCTATAGGCCCTGATCGGGCCCTCTGCTCCTGTGGGGGTAAAAGTGCATGCCAGCTCGAGGACCTGCGCCTGCTGTCTGGAAGGATGCACAGGCTACATGATTCCTGCTGCCCAGGGGAACTCTGGCTGGCTCTCATGCATAACGCAGGGGCCCGACTCTCTGATAAACGCAACCTCCCCCTGCTCCAGGAAAGCTTGGGCACTGGCCTCACTGCTACATTAGCACCAAAGGACACATCATTGCAGAGGCACATAGATACAGCTCTTGATCCACTCCAATGGTCCGTAGCCCCCTACATCCCGATACAGACAAGGTGGGAACAGCTCACTTGGTGGCTCAGGGACCCTGAGACTGGCCGATCTGCCCCACAGGCTCCAACATTGTGTAAACTGGTGGGTTTCCTGCTGCAACTGTCCCCCCAAGACAGTGGTGACCTGGGGAACTCTCCTTTACACCAAATTGCTGCTATACGGCATCTCATCCCTTGGTCAGTCAGCTTTGGCCTGGTGGCCGCGGCCCGGCCTTCTCCCCTCTTCTGATCTTGCCTTGTCCTGGTGGAGCCCTGAACTATTCTATTACACCACCCCCTGCAGCATTTGCTGGCCCCCTAGTTCATTGACTGGGCTCATTCCTTTTGGCCAAGAGGGACTCTGCTCTCCAAAGATTGGCTCCTCATGCTGCAATGGAGTTGAGGCAAGTGGGCCGAGTCTTCAAGGATGGGGTGCTGTGCTGCAAAGCCGCCCCAGCAACATGGGCAAAGACAAAATTACCAGACTGGCGACCTCCAAGACTCGAATGGACCAGTACACCTCTGGAGTCAGGGCCGGTCACACTATGGGCACCGGTGCGGAAAACATACTTGCATCAGACGGAGACCTCGCCATGATCATTCAAGCCATTAAGTCCTCCCGGGCCACTGTGGAAGCCAAGATCGGAGAGGTGCGAGTGGGCGTTGCCTTGCTTAGTCAAGATCTCTGAAATGCTATGGCCAGTATCACTGAGTGAGAAACCTGCCTATCCACAGTGGGGGAAGAAGCCACTACACCAAAATCCCAAGTGTTCAGTCTTCTTACATACACGACCGAGCTACACCACCATGCCGAAGTTGCAGAGAACCACTCCCAGTGAAATAATGTGTGCATGATTGGCATTCCGGAGGGCAGTGAATGACCACACATCACCCAATACCTTGAAACTTGGATGAAATCCTGGAAGCCTCCAGACCAACTGCCATCCTGGGTCACAACAGAGAGGGCTCACAGGGCACTGATTCCCAAACCACCCCACATCCATCACCCAAACAAATGATTGTTTAGATCCTTAACTTCAGGGATAGATATGCAATTCTTCGAGAGGCCTGTTCATGCCCAGAACTCCAGTGCGGAGACGCCAAGGGTCTCCTCTTTTCTGATTACACTCAGGAAGTTCATCAGAAATGCAGTTCGTACCTGAAGGTCAAACAGAAACCGAGGGCGCTTGTCCTCCAATACCGACTCCGATTTCCTGCCAGCCTCTGAGTAATTGATGCCAACAAATCCTACTTTTTTGACACCCTAGAGTCTGCTGGCTGTGGCTCACAGAAGAACGCCTGCCTTGTGAGCATGCTGGCACCTCCACTGTGGGGGAACAGACATACTGAGCCATATGGGACAGTGACATTGCCCAATTGCAGCAATATTGTCAGTCTCCGTCCCAAGCGCATTATCTCTGGACCTCCGAAGCAGCAACTGGATCAGGAGGACCACCTGAACATAGCGTCTATGCTTCATACCAAACATCATGCAGAAACTGACCACTCTCAGAGTCCCGCCCTGTGACTCCTGAACTATTAACTGTTTTTGCGAACCACGGTATCCATACTTGAAACCCGATCCTTTTGTACCAATGGCCATCAATTAGGGGTAAGCTAGGGGTCCACCACTCAATGACCATTTTCCAAATTATTTTCTACAGCAGTTTTCTTTTTCAGGGTGACAAATGCTTCAGGAGTGGAAGTATGGGGTAGAGGGGTATTGAAGGGTAGGGATGTTAATTTTGTTGGACGTTCTGATTTGTTTTTACATTTGTTTGTTTTTACTTGCACTCAGACACACATCTACAATATCATGCACTATAGGTGCACACTTTGGCCTACTGGTACAATGGGGAGAATTACTCTCCCACGTCACGATCACATAGAACTCTTTTACCCTTGGTGTGGCATCCCTAAGAGTTCTGCCCTGGAATGTTACTGGTCTTTTGGACCGCGTGAAACGCGCCGCAGTCCTCAGTGTCACACACCTCCAAGAGTTCTTAATGCTCAAAGAGGCCCACCAGATAGGTATATATCAACCTAAGAGTAGCAAGGGGTCAAAAAAACCTAGTGTGTGTATGCCTGGTCCTTTGATAATGGGTGTTGTAATCAAATCAACTAGCAAAATCTGTCAAAGGGTCTCTCCAAATGCTCAATGAGATCCCATCAGACTGCCACCCTGTACCGCCCTACATCATTTGGGAACCTTCAAAGTGCACCTGGGAAATCGAGTACCCAGTGCAAGATTTGGCCAGACTCAACCAAATCCCTCACATCAATCCCAAACAGTATGTGATGTAACCAATAGTAGGTATCAGGAGGTAGTTGAAAAGCAGTGCTCAATAACGTAAACCAAAAAATGTGTAAGGTATAGTGGCTAAAATTGAGTAAGAGGAGGAAAATATGTTTAATGGATACCTCCCTTTCCTCAATATTAAAAACAGTGCAAATGGTAGTTTCAGCAAATAACTACACAGATGTAAAAAATGGTCGACATGTTTCTGCAGACTTTCACTGGGCCCATGGGTCACCTCGCTGCTTAATCAGGACCTATTTATGCTACTGCTATATGTAATGATGTGAATCAAACTATAATTGAAAGTGACAATCAAAGTAAATATCACCTGAAATTTCTCCTGTATTCAAGTAGTAGGAGAACACCGAGCGGACAGACAAACATACACAAATGAGAAAGAAATGTACATCTCATTAGTGACAATGTCATATCTTGAGAAAATGAACTGCTGAATAATCATGTCCAGTCAGGTAAATATACTGCAAAACATCATGTCATCTAAATAAGTGTACTTTGAGAGCTAGACCTTCAATGTGTCTCATAATCATATGTGCAAATAACATATAATTCACACTCACCCAGTTTGTAGGAGAATGTGGCCCCCCTCACCTGGCCACAGCTCAGGTAACACGGAGCACCGCTCTGTTCAAGCCAAACAAATGGAAGGTATCAGAGGAAGCACCTCGACGCTGTGCAACACAACTGTGCGTCCTTGCTAGACAAAACATATTTTGATAAAACCTTCATTTCCTATTAATAAATCTAATAGTCATTGCCCCATTAGGTCAACTTTGCCGTTCTTCATGAATGGAAGCCCAAATCATTTACACGCGGTCAATCCATTCATAGGTATGTTTGTAGGAGTATTAATAGAGCAGTGTCAGCCTGCAAGTATAGTTAAGACTGATGTTCTTAAAACCTACATCCTACTGCGCATAGCCCTGGCCTCCTTAGTGGATGGAGGCACAGCGTTTTTTCACGTAGTCACTGCATTCCCTAGGATAGTTGTAAGAATATTTATAGAGCAGTATCTGCCCACTATTATCGTCCGCATCTTATTGCGTCTCACCTGTTGTGATCGGAGTACATGTGTTCTCATAGTGATGTACTTGATCAGGTACTCATTCAGTGCGGTGATTGCGGTTTGAAAAAGACCATGGCTCAAGCTTAATGCCTTCCGCTCCACTCCGCAAGTACAGCGAGACATAGCCTACCACCGGCTAATTTCTGTTGAAAGAAACTTCGCGCCTTGTGTGGAATAGGGATATAATCCCTTGCGCCGTCACTAAGCTTATCAAGATGCCTGTTATTATTCATGTCAGAGGGGAACACCAGCTACTACGCCGCGCTCGCATTCACTCCAATCCCCTGCTAATTTCTATCATAGACCATCTGATCTCTCTGTTCGTCCAGCTGTCCCCCAGCTGAGCCTGCCTTCCTACCTGTCCGTCAGTACTCCAGACGTCCTTCTGGGCTGTCTGTGGGAGGTACCTGACGGACAGGAGGAGGTCTATTAGACAGAATCCCGGATTGGCTGATGCTGTGATGTCATATCAGCGCGCCTCCCGAGGTTTGTAGGGAAATGTAGTGTATTGGCGTATTATCGCCGATTCCACTTCGCAAATGTAGGTTATGGATTAGATCAAAACATACTCATCTGAATGTCCTATAATTGAGCTTGTACCTTAAAGTGAAGCAGTATCCTGTCCAGTGTTTACTTCTCTATGACAAAGCCCCTCGCGCTCTTCACACTGCCATCGGACTACAGACAGTACTACAAAACCCCTGGGAGACTAGGGAAATGCAGTCATATCCACCCTGTTTCTGTGGTGTTAACAGTCTTGTGTGACGAAACTCTCCTATTGAAACCGCCTGTAATGTACTCATGGCAGGGAGCGGAGAGCCAATAGGGAATGTGCGTCATGAATATAAACGCATTCCGCTTAAAGGCGCATTATGTATAAGGCTCAGATGTGTTAAAAGGGCTTAAGGAAAAATACACTCTATAGATGAATGCATTGAACTCAGATGTAAATACAATCAAAGCTCACCCATGCGCCCTAGTTAGAGAAAGATGGTAGAGATAAGTGTACAGTCATGGCTATTTAGCTTAGTTGGTCTATTGTCTTTTATCCTCTATTATCAGAGGCTCTCATGAATAGTCCGAATTACGGATTCCCTGCTTTCTCTCAAGAGAATACCTGGTGCCAGAAGTACTTAGATGTGTTGTGCACTGAATATATGTACATTACAGCGACATCCAAGGGATCTCCTCATTCAACCCTTGTTTGTCAGTCTGTAATTTATAGACCCATCTCTGCTCACGTCTAAAGAGGAAGCCACTGACATCTATGACGTGTTTTGGTATTAATGACTGTCCGTAGACGGTCCAACTTAATTCCAAAGGACTGTGTTTAGCCTCTAAAAAGTGACTCGTCAGCCTCGTTGCTTGCTTAGAGCATCTAATTGAGCTCTTGTGCTCCGAGATGCGTATTTTAACCTTTCGTGTGGTCATCCCTACATATCGTTTTTTGCACGGACAACTGATCAGATATATCAAATTACTGCTATTACAATTTGTAAATCTGCGTTGTTCCCAGGGTGGGTCTGTGCCAATGTCTATGGTTAGGGACTTCACTGTCTGAGGGCAGGCTGCACAGTTGCCACAGGGATGGTGGCCCGTGGCTGCCGGCATATCCCATAGGGTGCCTATTGCTCTTGGAAGCTCCCCTTTGGGGCGGGTATGTACCAATCTGTCTTTGAGGTTTGGGCCTCTTTTGAACGCAAATAGTGTTCTCCTACTACTTGAATACAGGAGAACTTTCAGGTGATATTTACTTTGATTGTCACTTTCAATTATAGTTTGATTCACATCATTACATATAGCAGTAGCATAAATAGGTCCTGATGAAGCAGCGAGGTGACCCATGGGCCCAGTGAAAGTCTGCAGAAACATGTCGACCATTTTTTACATCTGTGTAGTTATTTGCTGAAACTACCATTTGCACTGTTTTTAATATTGAGGATAGGGAGGTATCCATTAAACATATTTTCCTCCTCTTACTCAATTTTAGCCACTATACCTTACACATTTTTTGGTTTACGTTATTGAGCACTGCTTTCCAACTACCTCCTGATACCTACTATTGGTTACATCACATACTGTTTGGGATTGATGTGAGGGATTTGGTTGAGTCTGGCCAAATCTTGCACTGGGTACTCGATTTCCCAGGTGCACTTTGAAGGTTCCCAAATGATGTAGGGCGGTACAGGGTGGCCGTCTGATGGGATCTCTTTGAGTATTTGGTGAGACCCTTTGACAGATTTTGCTAGTTGATTTGATTACAACACCCATTATCAAAGGACCAGGCATACACACACTAGGTTTTTTTGACCCCTTGCTACTCTTAGGTTGGTATATAAGTAATTGTCAGGGTTGTAGTATTGGTAGGTCGTTAAACATTCCCTGGGACCCTCTTTCTGTGGTTTAAATAAACCACCAGATAGGTAACCACTGCCCCCTTTTAGCCTGCAGAGGATATGACAGGGTTTTCAATTCAGGCTACACTCATGGGGCCCAAGGTGTGGCATTGCTTCTTCCTGATAACTGTCTCCCACGATGTGAGAGACCCCAAAGGCTGCTTTCTTGCAATCAGAGACACTTGAGGGCCACACAATCCGCCTGGTTTATGCTCCCCCAGCAGCCCTCAGCACCTTTCTCTGTGACCTTTCCAAGATCCTCCTAGGCCTCCCACAGGGGTTAACCTTGATAGGCAGGAATGGAGTTCTGGACTTTTTGGTTCCGTCCAGAGGTGTCAGGGATAACACCCGAAGACCCTGGAGTTCTACCTGTCTCGGTGCACAAATAAACAGAAACACGGGCTTCTCGATGGTGGCGTCAAAGACCAAAGGTTTATTACTGCAGGGACACAGAAGTCACAGAAACTACACACGGGCAGTATCTAGGAGCCTGTTCGATTTGTACAAAGTGGGTTGCTCCTTAAATACTAAATTTTCAGCTTGGGGGGGCAAATTCTTTACATGCTAGTACATTTCTAAACCTTCACGTCCTAAACAATAAATATTTGGCGTTACACAAGAATCGTCAACAATATCTGATGTCAAAACATTACGAACGAGGGGTTCTCACTGTTCCATCATAATCCCATGTCAACTTTTCATTCAAGACCCGGACCGCCTCATCGTAAATTTCGTTACCTCCCCCTAATAAAGGCCCAGAAGGAAAGGAGCAGAGCCAGGTGCAGAAGATAGAAAAGCGGGATAAGGAATGTTTGTGGGTCATAAATGGGCAAGGCTACCAGCTTCGGCCACCTAATCATGATCAGGCCAACGAACACGAGAACCAGTATAGCAGGACTGGCCTCAGGCTGGGGAGGCAGTTTCTGTCGAGTCATGCGGCCATGGCGTTTTCTGTCCTAAGGTGCACGTGTCACTAGCGAGGTGAATCGCCGGTTAAAGCTTACATGTCCTTAAGTGAAAGAGGTCACTGCGTGTCCATTGACTATGTGAGGGCAAGAATACAAAATGACTGCCGTAATCTAAGATGGATGCCATGGGTATTTCGGAAATATGGTCATAACACGAGTGCTCTTGCTCGTAGCATAGCGAAATCACCAGGATATGCTAAATGGATCATTTGCGGTTCACTGATACCAAAATTATGCATTTACGACAATGTTGAAAACACGGGTTCAAATCGTCACGGAACCTCAGACCCTCCTTTTGCCCTTACATAGGCAATTACTCAGTCTATGTCAGAGTCTATTTCGATGTTCATTAGGTCAGTGACATGTTGTTGCATCATCATCTTTTCTCATACCTTGTCTCCAAACGCAGGTGGTTTTCTAAGACAGGTTGCAGCACAGAGACTACACAAAGCGGGACCACATTGGATGATAAGGCAACACGAGAACAGGAATACTAGGATGATACCAACGACCATTAGAACCTTCCATCCCCACGCTGAGAGTAACGTCCAGAGCCATTCCATTAAGGACCAGTTTCCCTTGTCTACATGGATAGAGTCGGAAATCTTATGAAGCTTAGAGATTGCTTCATATACAGTCGGAGCATTATTGGGAATAAAAACACAGCAGCTCGATTGGATCATTCTGCATACCCCACCTCGATCTGCAAGTATTACGTCTAGAACCATACGGTTCTGCAACGTCATGAGACGATCCGCCTGGAGCTCAGCTGTTAAGTTACTAAGGGCACCAGCAGTTTCTGTAATAGTAGATTCAACTACCCGTGTTAGCTGACGTAGATTTCTACTATTGGCCATAGGCCCCCAGAACGGAAGGAAACCTTTGAAGAAGTCTCCGGCTTCCTGACCAGCGGTGTCTTCCTTGCTGAAAACACCTCTTGCTACTCTGGTCTTGTGATAATCTGGAGAAGCAGTGTATGTTGGAGGTAACAGTCGAGCAATATAGCAGGAACCTGAAAAGTCAGCAGGCAGCCATGTATATGCTCTATCCTGACAAATCAAGTAGGTACCCCTAGCAGTAAGAAAGGCAGGGGAAGAGTTAGACGGATATACGTAAGTCTCAACACACTCACTCTTCCCTAGCTGAGCTCTTGGATTTCTCCCATTACCTTGCAAACAGACTTGACCTCGGTGAGGTACGACCCAGATTGGAGTGGAGCTCTTACGCTTGCTTTCACCAAAACTAATGCGATACTCCGTAGAATTCCAACTCAGATATACTCGTAATTCATCTCTAGGGTAAGATGGGGTGTTATTGACGTCTTTAATCATGTCAATGATTCCCTTGACTAAAGCTTTATTAGCAGAGTTATATTTAGTGGAACGTGGTGGACGCGGAGGATAGGTCTCAAGGGCATAGATAAATATAGTCTGGAAGGCCTGAAATGATCCATTATAGCTAAAAGGCAAGACTAGATAGGGAATGCCTTTATCCATAGTGTGGGGTATCAAACCACACACCCAGCAGTCTGTTGTGTTAACTACCAGTTGGTGTTGATGCAAGAGCTGTACAAAAGTGTTATTAATGAACTCTGAGCGTCAAGCTCGTTCGTGTTCAGGAAACGAGTGAAAAGAATGATAAGAAGCAACAGTAGAAGAAACCGGATCAAGGGGAGGTACTGTAGTTGTTATTGGTGTAAGGATTAAATGTACACCAAAGACGATTCCACCCACCAACGTTATTAAAACAATCAAAAACATAATTGCACATTGCATCAGGAAACATTTGTTATGAAGAATCTTGTAAAGTCTATTTCTGCGAACATAAATTACATTCTCTCGGTGCAGCTCAGGAAGCTCCATCTTCTACAACCGCTCGCGACCACTGATGATGTGTACGTAGTTGAAAATGCCTCTATCAGCCCTGGGAGTTCCCAGAACTAACAGAAAGATCGACCTTGTGTCTGACCCCCGCAGATTCAATTAGGCACACAGCCACGACCCTACGGCTACCCAGACGGCAAGGCAATTTAAAACAACATAACAATACAAAATATTAGCAAACTTCCTGGCTGGAGGCAATGTATCAAAATTCAAATATGTAAAATAGGCAGTTTCCTGCTTTATTTGTCCTTTGTGTGAGAACGTAAGTTGTATCTCAATTTTCCTGGAGCTGTTTGATCCAAAAACAGTGTATTTTCAGCAGGGGTTGTAATGTTCAAGTTCGCAGATGGCAAATGTTCTTTTGATGCAGAGGACAAATGTTCAGAGTTCAAAGAAGCAGTTTCAGAAGGGGAGTCAGAGTTCGGTGAATCAGTGATCAGTTCTGCATCGCTGAAAGGAATGTATTTGGGGACTTGTTCAGTTTCAGAAGCACCGATTCCCTTTTTCACCCAGCTGTCATATGGAAGTGGGAGGGCCACACGTTTTGCGTGCGTCGCATGTATCCAGTTCTTTCTGCCGGCCACACGTATAGCAGTCCTCGTCGCTAACAGGACCTGGAATGGTCCGACGAATTTGGGTTGGAGATTTCTCGTCCGTCCAAAGTTTCTGATGACCACTTGGTCACCGGGTTTCAGCTGATGACCTGGACTCTCCGGTGGCTTTGGCAATGCATCGAAAACCTGTTGGTGAATAAGACTCAATTTAGCAGTCAAGTCGAAAAGGTAATCAATTAACATTGGGTATTCCAGCTGCTTAAACTCCTTTGGTCTAGGTACCCCCCAAATATTTGCAGGTCGACCGAATACAATCTCATAAGGGCTAAGCCCTACTCTAGAATGTACAGTCGCTCTTGTGGATAACAGGGCCAAAGGTAGTGCATCTGGCCAAGACAAACCCGTGGAGGCCTGTATCTTGGCAAGTTTCAGCTTGAGGGTGCCATTGTAACCCTCAACCAAACCAGCAGACTGGGGGTGATTCGCACTGTGGAACTTTTGTCTTATTCCTAAACCGACACACACACTCTGCATAACTTTCCCTACGAATTCACTTCCGTTATCTGACCATACAATCCGTGGCATTCCAAACCTGGGGAAGTATTCTTTGAGAAGGATTTTGGCAGTAGACAAGGCAGTGTTGTCCTTTAGTGGATATGCTTCGATCCATCTGGAAAAAGCACAGACTACCACTAGGACGTACTTTAGATTATTGCAACGATCCATGTGAATGAAATCTAACTGAATCACTTCAAAGGGGCAGGAAGGAGGAGCGAAGTGACCAGCGGGTGTGGGGATTCCCTTGCCAGGATTATGCATCAGGCATATCATGCAATTTCTCACCACTCTCTCTGCACACTTACTAATCCCATCATTCTTCCAGACTGGAGCCAACATCTTACAAATCCCTTTAGAACTGATGTGCGCTGCTCCATGCGCCATCGTTACCACCGCAAGCACATACGCATCAGGCAACATCCAAATCTGCTGTTCTGACAAGTCGATCCAACACCCACTCGAGTCCAATTTACCCGTATTCTCTTTCCATGCAAGCTTTTCCTCCTCCGTCGCCTCTTTCTGAATTTCTTTCACACTTTCCACTGTATCCTCACACATTCCAGACTCAGTAATCCATCTTGCAGACGTTTTAATATACATTCTACTCATCGTATTTCTAGCTGTCTGTTTAGCGGTCTCATCAGCAAAAGCATTCCCACGACCAACATCATCCGTAATTGCTCGATGAGCACTGCACTTCACAATCGCAACTTCAGTCGGCAAGGTTAGAGATTCCAACAAGTCATTAACTAGCTGACCATGTTGAATCTTAGTCCCATGGGACGTAATGAAACCTCTCTCTTTCCACAAACGGCCAAAACTATGGGCCACACCGAACGCGTACTGACTGTCTGTGAACACATTCACTCTCTTTCCCTTAGCTAAAACACATGCTCTCGTTAATGCGATCAATTCTGCAGCTTGGGCAGAATTCTGACTCACTCTTGCAGTCTCCACAATCGTACTCAAAGTCGTTACTGCATAGGCAGCTGTCACATCACCATTCTCCAATTTAAAACATGACCCATCAACATACAACGTGCCATCTGGATCTGACAACGGAGTGTCCTTAAGATCAATTCGTCCTTTTGTCTCCTCCTCGGTTCTGAAACAACAGTCATGTGGTTCCGAATCACTCGACTCCTGACTAGTCGGCAACAATGTTGCTGGATTCAATACATTGCATCTTTTGATCTGAATATGACTCGCTAGCAGTGTCAGCTCATAGCCTGATAATCTAGCGCTGGTAAGGTGTTGCGTCTTGGTTCGGTTCATGAGTGTATCCACAGCATGAGGAACCATAACCACTAGCATGTTGCTCATCACCAAACCAGCAGATTGTCGAATGGACGCTGCAGCTGCTGCTGTAGCTCTCAAGCAACTGGGCAACGCTCTGGCTACCGGATCTAATGTTGATGAGAAATACGCACAAGGGCATTGTTTATCACCAAATCTTTGCGTCAGAACACTCAACGCGCAACCTTCTCTCTCGTGAACATAGAGCGTAAATGGTTTACTGTAGTCGGGTGTACCCAACACAGGAGCTGAACATAGTGCATTTCGCAACTCAGAAAAACTTTGCTGACATTCGGCAGACCATGGCACCGGACTCAGAACACCTTTCCCAGTCAAAGCCACCAATGGTTTTGCCAAAAGAGAAAAATTTGGGATCCATTGCCTACAGTATGAGGTAATACCTAAAAAGGCACGTACATCTCTCTGTGTGCTAGGAACATTCATCTGTGTAATTGCTTTTATTCTCTCTGGGGTCAACTTTCTTCCCTCCTTTGACAAGAGATGACCTAGGTAGGTCACTTCTTGACAACAGTATTGCATTTTTGAAGGTGACACCTTGTGATTCAAACTAGACAAATGATGCAATAAGGAAATTGTAGCTGCTTTGCAAGTTTCCTTGTCATCGGCAGCCACTAGAAGATCATCGACATATTGCACTAAAGCAGAACCAGTAGGAAGTACAAAAGAATCCAACTGACTTTTTAATGCCTGGCTGTAAATGGATGGGCTCTCACAATAGCCTTGTGGAGCACGTTTAAACCTGAAGCTTCGTCCTCCTAGAGAGAAGCCGAAAATATCTCTGCTTTCCTCGGCTATCGGAATGCTGAAAAAGGCATTCTTCAAGTTGATAACTGAAAACCATGTGGCTGTAGCAGGAATCAACGTTAACAATGCAGTGATGTCTGGGACCACAGGAAACTGTGGAATCACAATTTTGTTAACCTCTCTAAGATCGATTACAAATCTATAGACTGTAGGCTTTGAAGGATCAGTGCGTTTCAGAATTGGTAATACAGGACTGTTACAGACATTTCCTCTAGTTTCTTCTACTACGTCTTTCTTGATCAAATCTTGCACAATCAATAAAAGCGCACGTTCACCTTCACTAGAAATCTTGTATTGTGGGATTCGTGGAAATTTGACATTCGCTTTCAAAGTGACTACATATGGTGGAATTTCTAAAAGGCCTACGTCGTTAGGACCAGTCGCCCAAAGAGAATCAGGGAGAGAACGCAGCTCTGGTGGGAGCGCATCCATTGACAAGTACATCGGAGAGATGATTCTCTCACCTAATGTAAGCTGTACTCCTGCCGGAGAACAGTACAGTGTCGCATATAGGCGTTTTAACAAGTCTAAACCAAGCAGATTTTCATTACAACCAGTCTTCAAAATCAGGGGTGCTTTCAATTGACAGGGTCCAACAGAAATAGACAAAGGACCAGATACGGGGTTGTGAACAGGGGCGCCTGAAAAACCTACTGAAACGTTTGTTAAGCCAGACAAAGGTGCGCCAGGGAGTTTCGCATGTATGATAGAACTTTTTGCTGCACCAGTATCCAACAGAAACGGTTCGACTACACCTGATGTTGCTACTGCGACATAAGGCCCACTCTGATCTACTGGAACTGATACTACTCCCTCTCTTTGTCCATGGCTGTCCTAGTACTCATTTTGCTGAAATTCCTCACTAACTTCACAGTAGTCTTCAACGTGATACTGTTGAGATCTATTTTGTTGGGCAGACTGTCCATTTCGCTGATCAAAATAATTAGAAGGGCGATCATTCGTTTGTGGAGGCATAGCACCTCGTCCTCGACCTCTAGAATTTTGCATGGAACCACCACGACCTCTCTGAACTGCTGCAGCATTATTTTGTGCTAATACTGGACATTCATTCTTGTAATGACCTTCTTTCTTGCAGTAAGCACACTGATTCCATTGATATTGCGGTCTCTGAGAACCATAATCTGTTCTCTGATATGGCCCTTGCTGTGTGTTAGTCTGATTATTCTGATTCGTGCGAGGCGGATATGCCTGTTGCAAAAGAACTTTAGTTTTTAAATCTTTCGTTTTCTTATCTGACTTTTCTTTTTCTTCCTTATCCCTATTTTCATAGTACTGAGCAGTCGCAAGTATTTGCGCAGTCGTAGAGACAGCCCACGCACTTTCAGAATCTTTCAATTTATTACTTAGCTCTGGTAACAGATTGTGCACAAATTTATCAACAAATAGTCTCTGTCCTCCTTCCGTGCTCATATCCTGACCACTGTGATCTACGAAAGTTTCTTCAAACCTTGTGAAAAAGTCGGAGACACTTTCGTCCTTTTTCTGCCTGCATGCGGACAACTTGTCCCAGTTAACGCGCAATGCTGGCATCAGAGTCTTCATTAAATCGATTATTCTGCCGGGCAAATCAGCAATTAGAGGTTCGGGTTTAGAACCAACTATTTGGTGACCATCTGCCGCTATTATAGCTGCCCAATCACCACCTAGAGCAACTGGATGATTTTCTTTACGAATTTTAGCCCAAATTGGTTGCGGAACTACATTGCCAAATAACATGTCAATGTCCGCTAAATTCATTACGCAAGCTTCAACTGTCTGCGCTAACTCTTTGTAGTATCCGGCTGGATTCTTTCGTGGATCTGGCAATGCTTGTTTCACTGCTAACACTTCAGCTCGTTTCCACGGAATGTGTATCCACACTCTCTGGAATTGGGCCGGAGCGGCAGCAATACCATTCACTGCATCAGCTTGCACAGCTTCGCGCCATATTGGAGGAGCCTCCCTCATAGGATATTGGCGACCTTGTTTCGTACTACGTTTCTCTAACTCCCTTGGTGAACGAAGGGAAGGATCATTCCTATAACTTAAAATCAATTCCATCGCTTCCTTTATACTCTGACCAACTATCATACCTGCAGCAAATTCTTTCTGAACATGAATTAATTCGTTTAGAATTGATTCAGAGTCATCCTCTTCCAATTCCTCACGCAAAAGGGAGCACATTTCATCAAACACATATCGCTGTGTCGGTTCATTCCATTGCATAAATGTATCTAGTACATCTCGCACACTATATCTTCCACTTTTTGAAATCCATATAAAAGCTGTGGAATCTAATATTCCCCGTTCTTCAGTACTGGGAAGCTGACTACGTCTCTGAACGGAGTCAGAAGCAGGAGTCTTAATTAAAGTTTTATAGAAGGGAGATAGAATATTAGAGACAGAGTCAGTGATTCTCCGACGAATAGAAAGCGGAGTCATAATGCTAGCAGAAGCCGTAAGTAGAGTAGCAGTCGGAACAGATAAAACAGGAACAGTAGGAGTAGCAGGCAAAGTAGCTTGTGAAACAACAGGTATGAGCGGTGCAGGTATAGGCAATGGAGCAGGCAACCCTGGAAGAGGGGGTGCCGGAGGAACATTAACATTGACCACAGGAAGTACAGGAGCTTGATTCAGGGGAGCAGGAGCAGGAATACCAGGCTGTCCAGCAACCGGTAATTGAACATTAGGCAAAGGTGGAGCTGTAGCACCCTGTGCATACGGTGGGGGTGACCTTAACAAGTAAGACAGCAGGGGATCCTTTTCGGGGTCCTCTACTATCTTAGCTGTACTCGATGGCAAGGCAGGATAGCACTTGTCTATCGCTAAATTACGCTCTCTATTGGCCACCTCCATGGCTTTCTCAGACTCGTTGAGTTGCAGCTGCTTGGCAGACTGTTCTAAAGTCAACTCTTGCTCTTTCTGTTCTTTCTTTAACTTTTTAGTTTCTCTCTGTTTGGATTCTTTTCGCCAATAACGGAAAGAATCAAACATTGCCGTCCGGGCTTTCTTCTTAAACAATTTCACTTCTAAATTATCAAGAATTTCGGGTTGAAAACTACCATGCAGTGGCCAACTAAGGACACCGTCTTTCTCCGTATAGCGGATCCACACCTCATTATAAGAGATAGGGCCCACACCAAACTTGCAATACAAATCATAGAGAGGAGTTCCAATCGGAGGAACCAGACATGAGTCCTCCAACCGGGAATCACTGTTGCAACCAAAACACGACAACATACAATTTTTCCGACTTACCATTTTATAATCCGGAACACAGAACAGACAAAACACAAACAAAGGTGCGCGCTCGAACCAAGAACTTAGGCCTACCAAAGCGAACAAATGTATCGATACCCAAACTAAACCAAATGATTATCGTAACTAGAACAACCAGTGATAATCTTACGAAACCAAACCAAACCAAGAACTAAAAGGATTATCCAAACAGGAGCAACCCTTACGAAGTAACCAACTAGCAACCACTTAATACTTAACTGAGGCACTGAAGACGTCACCAAGGAGAAACCCGTCACGTCTCGCCGTACTAAGGTCTGCACCTCGGGTCCAAGACAGGGCGACAGTCAAGGCAGCGGACCACTGCAGCCGCCCAAAACGGAACCCTCGTGGAAGAGAACGTCGGGCCACTTTTGCGATATGCCGGGATCGATGAAGTGGGGCGCCTCCCTCTGGAATCTTCACACGAAGCTTCTCGAACTCTTCAGGCTTTTGGACCGGTACCGAATGACGTCGCCCCACGTTGGGCGCCAATTGGAGTTCTGGACTTTTTGGTTCCGTCCAGAGGTGTCAGGGATAACACCCGAAGACCCCGGAGTTCTACCTGTCTCGGTGCACAAATAAACAGAAACACGGGCTTCTCGATGGTGGCGTCAAAGACCAAAGGTTTATTACTGCAGGGACACAGAAGTCACAGAAACTACACACGGGCAGTATCTAGGAGCCTGTTCGATTTGTACAAAGTGGGTTGCTCCTTAAATACTAAATTTTCAGCTTGGGGCAAATTCTTTACATGCTAGTACATTTCTAAACCTTCATGTCCTAAACAATAAATATTTGGCGTTACACAAGAATCGTCAACAATATCTGATGTCAAAACATTACGAACGAGGGGTTCTCACTGTTCCATCATAATCCCATGTCAACTTTTCATTCAAGACCCGGACCGCCTCATCGTAAATTTCGTTACCTCCCCCTAATAAAGGCCCAGAAGGAAAGGAGCAGAGCCAGGTGCAGAAGATAGAAAAGCAGGATAAGGAATGTTTGTGGGTCATAAATGGGCAAGGCTACCAGCTTCGGCCACCTAATCATGATCAGGCCAACGAACACGAGAACCAGTATAGCAGGACTGGCCTCAGGCTGGGGAGGCAGTTTCTGTCGAGTCATGCGGCCATGGCGTTTTCTGTCCTAAGGTGCACGTGTCACTAGCGAGGTGAATCGCCGGTTAAAGCTTACGTGTCCTTAAGTGAAAGAGGTCACTGCGTGTCCATTGACTATGTGAGGGCAAGAATACAAAATGACTGCCGTAATCTAAGATGGATGCCATGGGTATTTCGGAAATATGGTCATAACAGGAGTGCTCTTGCTCGTAGCATAGCGAAATCACCAGGATATGCTAAATGAATCATTTGCGGTTCACTGATACCAAAATTATGCATTTACGACAATGTTGAAAACACGGGTTCAAATCGTCACGGAACCTCAGGAACTCCAATGCGGCTCCTGTACTGGAGGCCTATACCACTGCCCCCTCTATAAATAAACATACCGGGGCCTGTAACTTCTCTGATTGATACACTGCTATTGGCCTCTGTGACACATGGAGGTTATGGAACCCACGTCACTGCCTATTCTTACATACATTAGTCACGCATCACACCCCCTCATGCATAGACCATGTGTTCTTGCCTGCCCTTGAGTGTCACACCATCTTTCATGCTCGGACTCGCCACCAAGGCATAGCCGACCACTTGTCTCTCCTTCTCCATCTTGGTCCCCCAGGGACAGCCCATGTCCCATGTTGTAACTTAACACGTGGAATCTTCACGACAAGCCCTATGTCCAGGCCCATAGAACCGAACTGCAAACATATTTCCACAGTAACAAAGACTCAGTTGCTGCTGTTGGTACCTTCTGGGCTGCCAGTAAGTAACCATGAGGGGATATGCCAAGGGGATTTGTGCACAGGGGCGTACCCGCTCTCTCTATATCACTCAGCTAGAAGCTCATGCCCTCTGTCTACAAGGAAGCCTTGCGGCAGACACCCACTTTGAAGTTTGCTGATGACTGAGCATCCTACATTAGGAAATCCATCTCCAATCCCTGGAAGCCATTAAACATCTATGGCGTGCCACATTGGCCATAGTTCATGGGTGGGGGGATAACAATGGAAATTTGATGTTCTGGTTGGCCTCCCATCTACAGGCAAACAAAATTGTGCCTAATATCACTGATGCAAAAGAAACATGCCTAAAGTCACTGATGAGCATGGTAACACTCCCCATGCTCCTCCTGAGATAGCACAAACCTTTGCACACTGCTATCACCTCCTATACATGGCGTCCCTCTGAGAGGACCCTGACGCTCCCACCCAGTTCCCCACTGACATACCCCTTCCTTGCTTGTCCCAGGCAGAAACCCTGATGCTGGACAAGCCTATCATGGCTGAGGAGATAAGTGTGGCCCTGTGTGAGATGACCCTCAGAAAATTTCCCAGCCCTGATGGACTTCCTAATGGGTACTATACAACATTCCATTATATCCTGACTCCCCGACTTCTGGCCCTTCATAACAAAGTGGCACAATAGGGCCCCTTTCCCCCAGAGGAAGAAACCGCCACAATTGTGGTGATCCTGAAAACACAGCCTCCTTCAGCAGCATATGCTGATTATCGGCCAATATCCCTCTTCGATGGTGAAGTTAAGAACTTTGCCAAATTGCTGGCCACCAGTCTCAAGCAGGTTCTCGCCACCTTGATACATGCAGACCAATGTGGCTTTATGCCGGCACATTGTGCAAGACATTTCCTCCTGTGCCTGCATTTGGCTCCAGCCTAACGACATCTTAGCAGCTTAGCCTTACTTCGTATTGACTTTGAAAAACATTTGATACAGTGGACTGGGAATACTTGCAACTAGTACTGGTATGTGTTGGGGGCTGGTCCTGGCCTTATACTCTAACCCCACAGTGAAAGTCCAGATCATTGGTGTTCTCCTCAGTACCTTCTCCATTGGACAAGGGACTAGACGGGGTAACCCCTTGTCCCCACTCCTGTTTGCACTGGCAATTGAGCCACTGGAGCACCTAATTTCTAACGATGTTGAACTACATGGATGGAGATGGATTGAGGGTCACGAAGACTGCAAAGCTTTATATGCCAATTATGTCCTTCTTTATTCTGTGGACCACACAACGAGCAGTTCTCAATGCCTCTGTGTTCTTCAGTACTTTAGAGAGGCCTCAGGTCTCTGGGTGAACTCCTCTAAACCAGTGTTAGTGCCCCTGGCCTGACCCAAGACTGCTTTCAATGGCAGGGCAATATTATCATCCGTGGTCTAAAATTTAAATACCTGGTTGTCTGGGTGGCACTTCACCCTGAACGTAACTGGTGCCTAACCTTGGGCCACTAGTTGCACAAGGCGTGGCAGTGCAAGGCTTTAGGAGGTGGGGCCTTATCGGTATTTCTCCGCTGGGCAATGTCTGGTTGTGGACACACATGTGATCATTTCAGGAACTCCAAGGCAGCTACACCCTTACCAACGCACAATTTTACAAATACCTTCAGTTGCGGCATGCCCTTTAATCCCACATCTCTCAAATTGACCCTCTCCCTGAATTTAGCCCACTGGAAGCTAAGCTCCTCATGGGTGCATTGGGCAACATTGGGATCTTCTAAACTTACTGAACACTTGTCATTAACACCCCAGGCATTCCCGACAACCTCAGATAACTGGCTGGATCCCCTTGAAGAAGATGACTGGCAAGAGACGCTGATGATGGCACCTAGGATTAGTACTATCTCTTCCAGGCTGTGCCTCATTCACACATACTACCTTTGTGGTGCTTACCTTTGCCCAGCTAGAATACACCAAGCAGGCATCCTTCCGGATACCACTTGCCCCCGCTGTAGTGATGGTCCCACTGATCTCCATCATATGATGTGGTTATGCTCTAAATTCAAGAGTATTGGTCAGCAGTGGTGATAGAGGTGACCGAAGTTCTGGGGTGGGAGGTCACCCTTACCCACTTGGTGCTCCTGTTGGGAGTCCTTGGAGGCTCCATGGGAACGATGGCTAATAGGGCGTTTTGGGCACGGCCCTTATGGTCGCCAAATGAGACATTATCACTCATTGGAAAAGCCCGCCCCTTCTACACTCTCGCAGTGGCGGGAGGGTAGACTGGTGTGCACAGGAGGACAAACTGGTCTATGAAGCCTGGGATTGTCTACTAAAGCATGGTCGAGTATGGGGTAAAAGGCTTGGGCAATTCACCTAGGGTTGAACTGCCTGCATTACTCATAAAGTCCTCCACAAAACACTCCGGAGTACCTCTCCAAGAAACTCCTCATTGCAGGCACCACACGACCTCTGAGAAGCACCAACACCCTCCTTCTAATCCCACCACTACGTAAAAAGAAATCCACACAATCACGCTCCTTCTCTGGTAATGCCCCTATCATCTGGAATGCCCTCCAAAAAACCTGTGCTGAAACCCCCCTTATTTCAGCTTAAAAAAAGACCTAAAAATCCACCTCCTCAATTATTACTGGGGATCATAACCTGTGACATGCACTCAATCTCCAATTCACCATATTATTTAAGTTCAGTAATATTTGTCCATTTCCTGAACATCCTCTTACAAACGACTTGATTTGCATAGCTCTTGACCCTATTAATCTATTTGATTTTTATATTTAGCAGTTTGTTTTCATTATCTTTTAACTACTTGTATGGCATGTTTGGTCCAATTATTATTGGGGTCATAACCTGTGACCTGCCCCTGATCTCCAACCATCAGGTTAGGTTTGTTCAGTAATTATTTGTCCTTTTCCCAAACATCATCTTCCTAATTACTTGAAGTATATAGCTTTTGCACCTGTATATCTATCTAGATTTGTATACTTTACATGTTGCTTCACTATCTTTTTATCTACGTGTATGCCATGTTTGCTTTATATTATCTTCTCATGTAAAGCACTCGGATACCTCTGGGTCTAGCCAGCGCTATATAAAACATTTAAAATAAAAAAATTAAAAATAAATTTAAAAAATTGGGTTAGATTTCTGGAGGCATCTGATGGCGTTGCTTTGTGCTATGATATCATGCAATTTGACAGCCTGTACTGTGGTCAAACACCGTATTGCATTTCCAATATGCTAGCTGTGTGTCTTGTTATATTCTCTGTGCAAAATTCAATAACATCTGTGAATCCCAAAAAAAACTACAACTCCAAAAATACATGGTATTCTATACATGAATACATTTGGAAATCCTAGCTGCACAATTTAATTTGTATGAATTGTACTTGTCTTACATCAAGCTGCAGTTCCACTAGTTGTTACTAGATGTCCCTCACGAGTCAAATGCAAAAGCATTGAAACCCTTTCATGAAGGTTTTGCATTTGATTTGTGAGGGACATTTAGTAATGACTAGTGAAACTGCAGCTTGATGTAAGAATAATTTCAATGACTTTGCATTTGACTCGTGAGGGACATCTAGTAACAACTAGTTGAACTGCAGCTCTTTGTAGAATTATTTTGCTATGGGATACTATAACATTCACTGCCCACTGCTAATCTCGTCCCATAATGCTTTGCAGGGCCTTTGGTTGGGATTGCTTTTTTGCCAATAACTGTGCTTGGGGTGGTCCTAAGAGGATGGGACCACCACCAAATCATTCAACTAGATGTGCTTTTTGTTTTCAAGGCATCTGCTTGGTTCTCTCCCTAGGTTAGGGAGGAACCCAAAATCATTACCTCTCTCACTGCTAACTAATTTTTCAGTTTCATTTTTGTGAAAATACTGTATGCTTTTTAGCATATAAAGATAAAGATAGAGATGCTCACCTCACATGTAAGAGAGCTCACTATTCCATGCTAGGTACAACACACACTACCCTCCCCACTGACTCCTCTCTCCAGGGAAATAACCCTATTTATTAGTGTTGGGAATGGATTTCCCTGCCCACATACAGATCTCAACAGCTTTACAGATATACACATTAGTATGTAGGGAAACATTGTCTTCTTCTGCGCTAACACCTATCCCCAGGACAACTTGAATGTACAGTACAGTGTAGTTAACCAGTGGCCTTTTTCCTTACATGCTTGGAACAACAGCAAAATGCAGTGTTGTCTGTGAAGGGAATTGCCTCTCTGCTAACAAATCTTACCAGGGCCAGAGGTGTCTCTAGTAGAGTTTGAGGGAAACATATCCCTCTAGTCATACTGTTGTGTTTCTATCTAAGACCCTAATTCGATATTCCTGATTTATGCCCTCATGTGGTTATAACAAACTATATCCTTATAAAGGCATAAGAATCATATCCATATTTAGTAATAGCCCATGCGGTTCAAACACGGCAAGGCTACTCCCCTAGACTCCTAGAAAGTACAACGCGTTCTTTAAACAAACCAAGCCTCCAGCATCCCGGGAAATCCCCCCCTGCTTTTGTTTTGATTTGAACAAGAACTCCTGGAGTCCAGAAAGAACTGTTAGTTCTTAGTGACGTCTTATGTCCAACCTTACATCAAACCCGGCACCTTTCAGGTATAAATATACCAACAGTTGCCTTAAGCAAACACACGGTGGTCTGGAGCAGAGCGGCTATCTATTTGCCCGAGAGCCCAACTGATGCGAGAGCCCACGGAAGCCGCCCCTCCCGTTTGACCCACTGGAAAGAGACGCTGTCTTTTTCTCCAGCCGAGAAAATCCAGCTCCGGTGTTTCCAGCCACCCTTGCGGGTTGCTGGGAGATCGAGTCCTGAAGAAAGAGATACCAGACCTCCCACATTCTATTAACAAGGTACGGAGCTGGCTAAACCCTTAAGAGAATTCTTGATTTAGATTTTTGGCAAAACTAACTTAACCAACTTAACTTAAACTGCTACTTACTTACTCCTTCCCGAATATTAGGCTTAGGTCAGGTACACCGGGGTAGGCATAGTTAGAAGCACTAGTTGAGTACGTTAGTCAATGTTTTTATGTATGTACATATTTTATCTATTTTAAAGTATCATATGGCTAAGAAACCATATCAATGCTTTTACAGTAATATTTCATAATACTACTTTTACTGTACGCACTTTACTTTATGATAAGTATTGCAAGTTTGTGGCGATTCATTTCTCTTGCATGAGAAAAAAGACTGCTCAATAAATACCACCTTTTATTGAAAACGCCCGTCTCTCTATTTCTTTAAATAGCTGCCTATTGTTTTCACACGACTCTAGAGATACACTCTTTTCTGAGGGAGCAAAGTTGTCATGTTTGTATGGTTGTCAGAAGCTAATCCCTTCTTGTCTAAATCCGGAGAGTTAACTCTTTCCTGAACATTCGAGAAAGTTTCTAGTGACCTCTGAGCTAGCTGGCAAAACTAATTAAGTCTAATATAGTCAGTAGAGACCTAGTCGACCTCAGTCCTACGTCTACACTGCTGTTTATATTATTCCAATGCGCAGAGCCTATTGGGAATATAGGAAGTACACTACATGGCGCCCAACGTTTGGTAAGACGATAATCTAACGCAAGACACTAGAGTAACTCAGTTGTGCTTTTTCACACAGAACCCTTTTCCCGTAAAAACTCCAAAAGACGTCTGGAGTGGGTGAAAGGTTAATATCCGCCGGAACTTAGTAGGAAGAGATTCCTATGTATTAGTTTTTGGTTTAGTCAACGTTGAAGGATACAGTGTTCCAAAATATTGTGCACCTAATCTTTGTTTCCTTGAAACTTGATCTGCAACAAAACTTTCTGTCAGTAAAAAGGGAGAAAGTGAAGCCGAAAGGGAGCAAGCTAGAATAGCAGCTCAACTCATAGGGGATGACACAACCAACCAAGAAAATGACCTGGGTGCTATACTCATTCTGGTCAACGTAAGGAGAACTATAACTCTTAATTAAACTTATAGAAAATGGACTGACATCACGAGGTGGTATAGTCATATTCGTGGTAGAGGCCCATGAATATCGGCAGACAGAGTTATTCTATTTATGGATACACTTTCCAGCAGCAAAAGCTGTAACAAAAGAATTCCACTATTACAAAATAGAGGGACCTCCGGATATATACACTCCTTTCGAGGACGTTGAAATCCCACTAAATTACCAAGAGCACCTGCTCTTGTTTAAAGGTGCCCTAAAACATAAAAATCACATCACCAGGCACAGTCCACTAGGTAGACCAGGAGCAACGTGGCCGGTTCTAGCCAGCTATGCAACACACCCAGACATTGAAACAATGTTGAGCGAAGAACTCCTAGTTAAACTAAAAGAATTAACAAAGGCATATAGAGAATTAGTTCAATTGGCAAGGGACGATATAAAGTACCTCCAGAAATTGAAGGAAACAGATATAGCAGACCAACCATTTGAACTTGCCAGAATCATAGAAAAATCCTATGAAGAACTAGGAAGAGATAGTTTGGGTGGGAAACCAGTAAAACCCCAACTAACTGAAAAACCTGAAAAAAACCTTTAATAAAAATAATCCGAATACTCCAAAAAGGAGTTGGGATGGTAATAAACAGTCCACTCCCAGGGAAAAAGGATTCCAGTCCAGAGCAATGTCTCCTCAACGGAGAGAAAATTCTCCATACCGAGGAAACAAGTCTCCCCAAAGGGAGCCCTCTGAGAAAAGATACAACCTTAGAAATAGGGATAATTTGAAAAAACCTGATAGATATCAAGATGTTGATACACATCCCTCTCGATCTTTTCAGACTTCCTCACAGAAATCGGAAAGAAGAGGACGGTCAGAACACAGAGAAGAGCACGTCAAGTCCAAAGACAAGAAACCTGCTCATCAAAGTAAAAAATTACAATATCCAAGAAAAAAGGTAGCTAGTATTAAAATTAAACATGCCGAGGATACTGAGGACACAACTGAAAAATGGAGAGTGGGCCCAGACAATGCTAGACAGAGCAGCAGAAGTGACCATAGCTCGCAACATCGTGATGAATCTTCTGGAGAAAGTGGACACGAATGAATACATTCAGGTGGAAACTGCAGATACCAGGGTTAGCAAACCTCATAAAATATACGAAATAACATTGCGTATAGAGGGGGACAAGATGAGGAAAGTAAGGGGTCTCTTTTGGGATAACCTTTCGAAAGGCTATGACATCCTGTTAGCTGCAAAAGACTGGCCACCAGAGTTTGTCAGGGAGTGCCCTCATGGCGAAGAAATGATTATGCCTGCCTTCTCAAATCATATTCCAATTCATAAAAAATACACATTTGCAAGAAAATGGGCAGTGGCCCAAGCTCCTGCATTATATAAAAATCATGTAGGATGGGATGAGGATTCGCCTCACCACAAAATCCACAAAGGCACAAAGGCAGTACCCAGTTAAACAAGAAGCTAAAAAGCAAGTCAGGGAGATCTTAGATCAACTTGAATATCAAGGGGTGATTGAAACATGCACCTCACAAATGAACAATCCTTTGGACTACAGACACCTAAACTCCTGTTGTAAAACATTTGCAGTACAAAACTCACATAGTGCAGCACTAATGAACAACATTGTGCGCAAAAAATATAAAACAACATTAGACATCTCTAATGGATTCTTTTGTCAAAACATTGCACCTGAAAGCAGGTATTTGACCGCTTTCTCAATAATGGGGTCACAAAAACACTTCTGTCGACTCCCACAGGGATTCAAGAATAGCCCAGGATTATTCTCAGCAAGGGTAACAGAGTTACTACAAATATATGATGATGAGGCATTATCCTATGTTGATGCTATCTATCTCACAGATGATGACCTGGAGACTCACTTAAAAAGAGTGAACACCATAATACTTGGGTTCGCATCAGAGGGTTACAAATTCAACTTTAAAAAGTCACGAATTGCCCATCTAACTCTCCTGTTTTTAGGATATGAATTATCAAGTGAAGGCAAGAGCCTAGCTGACAATTTCTTAGAGAAATGTGCTGTACTCCAAGCACCAAAAACGCTGAGGAACTTACAATCAATACGAGGTTTCCTGAATTTCGGAAGAACATACATTCTAAATTATGCAGAGAGGGTTAAACCGCTCTATGAATTAATAAAACCAGATTTCAAACCAATCAATTGGACTCAGAAACACACGGAGATTTTGGGATCATTGCAAACAGACATGTTAGCTAAAACAAAATTACAAACTCGCGAAAACATACGCAATCTTGTAATCCGAGTCATCCCAGGAAGATGCGGATTCACATACCTGACCTCTAATGAGGGAGAAACGGTACCTATAGCTTACAAATCACATTTGTACACTCAAGCTGAAATGAAATTCAGTTCTACTGAAAAAATTCTGACTGGGGTTCAAACTGATGTAGCAAAAGAAAGAGCCCTAGCCCAAGACAACAGAATAACTGTTTATACAGCAGAATCAGCCCTTGAGGCATTAACAAGTCCACGCAATCTGAATACAGTGGCATTAAATCCAAAATGGATACAATGGGAAAATTCTCTTGCTATGAACAAGAATATCCTCCGCCAATCAGAATTCTGCCTCTGGAACAATATACCTGCGTAATCTATTTGGACAAATTCGCACAACACTGCGATGTAGATAAAAAATCCTACAATGCAGTGTGCGCGATTGTTAAAGGTCGCTGGCGCTCTGGTAAATTCAAACCGATGATTACCAAAACTGAATCACTCAGAAACTGTTCAGCTCAGCGAGCTGAAATAAGATCTTTAGAGATGGTGCTTGAAAATGCCGATCGCGAATTCCCCAAACTGATAGTGTGTGATTCGCATTTCTGCGTCAAGTCATTCAACAGTGACATGCAGACATGGAGTAAAAACGGTTAAAAAGATGACACAGGAGCCACATTAAAGCATAAAATGCTTTGGGAACAAGTAGTTCTTTTAAAGAAAGAACTACAGAAGACTCACTTGATACACGCACTGAGTCATCAACGTGAAGGCGTTCACGTTGCAAGGAATTCATTGGCTAACACAGCCACAGCGGAAGCGGTTCAACCGGCTTCCATAGCCACTAAAGAGCGTTCAGAAAAACACATAGATGGGGAAACCATGCTGGCAGTAAAAGCCTCATTAAAAGGTGATTATGCAGCATTACCTCTCAACTATCCACTCAGTAATACATACATAATTGATGCAAACTCCTTTCCTTTTTCTAAAATCCCTGGAGTGGGAGATAGAGTAATTCCAAACACGAACCGGAGAGTTTTCTTGATTGAAAGCGCACACATGGGACTGGGTCCGAGGCACCAACAGATCTTGAAATCTCTAATAGAATTACAATCAGAGTACTTGTGGCCGGGAATGAGCGTGCAAATTTACAAATTTGCAATGGATTGTCCATACTGCAACAGAGATCGCAGTTGTGAACCGGACCAGACAATTGCCAGGACACCTTTATTAGAAAGCATAAGGCGATCTATACGCAGAAATCCAGCAGGAGAAATGCGTCCCAATAATTATTAAGACTAGATTCACTTAAAAATGTAGACACCAGAGCTCGGCTGATGCCAGAACTGTTATAAAAGATTTGCAAGTCTATATCGGCACATACGCAATGGGCATGCTACATTCTGACCAGGGTCCTGCGTTTAGCTCTCGGGCTTACAAGGAGGCCATGGCCAGCATGGGCATTGCATTGCGGTACTCTTCTCCCTTCCATCCTGAGGGAAATGCGGTAGTGGAAAGTGAAAACCGGGACATAAAGCAATCTATAACGGCGAGGGTATTAGGTTCGGGTGATGGGTGGGTCAAACATTTAACAAGTGTCCAACGTAGTCTTAATAATCTGCCAAGAAATTCTCTAAAAGGTCTCACTCCATACGAACTATTGTTCGGTACTAGAATGCACATTCAGGATCTTGATTGTCACACTTCAGTGGTAGAAGAAAAATCCTTTGACATCAAAGACCGTTTGGCTGTTTTACAGGATTTAAATGAAACAAGAAAAAGCCTGAGTAACATAAAGTTGAAACAACAGCCGACAGCCACTGAAGAAAAAACTCCTGTCCCAGCAAGACCTGTCTGGATTCCAAAGATTGGGGATCTGGTCAGAGAGAAGATCGCGGTGAAGAAGGAATTTGGGCCTTCTTACAGAAAAACAGTACCTGTCTTAGCTGTCAGCGGAACAAGATCAGTTGTACTACCGCCCCTTGCTGGTAAAAAGGAGAACAGAGTTGTATCCATCGACCTGGTAAAACCACAATCATGTGGCCAATAATAAGTAGTAGGCCCAGTGGACTCCCAAGAAATAGCGGAATACCAAAATTTGCTACGATCCAAGAGGCTCAAACTGAGAGACTAATCACATTTGATGAACCTGCAGTGAATAAAAAAGGACTATGCAATAATGCCATGGAACTTGTGCCTCTTGAAACCCAAATTGCAACAGTTCGTCAAGAAACACCAGTCTACAATGATGTAGCCTCTGACTCTGCTAATGAAACAAAGAAAAATGCAAAAGCAAATGAAAATCCGGAAATAATTCCAACAATTGACAGAACTGCATCTGGCTACTTCATCAATTTCGATGATTTTTCTGAAGATCCAAGCGAGCATGAAGAAACGCCTGCAACAAAAACTTTCAAAGACAAAGTAATTGAACTTTTTCACCAACTAAAAGAAACATATCTGATTTCACCATGGATTGAATTTTGGATTGTGTTAGGTGTACTTTTTCTCCTGCTTTGGCTCATCATGGTTCTATGTTTGGGAAAATCCATTGATGGAAAATATAGTACAATGGACACAGCAAGTCAGAACATCAACTTGGTCCTAAAGCCTCACACATCCTCTCACATAGAGAAAAGAGAACTGTAATCAGTAAACATCTCAGCCAATCCAATACCCGGTGGGGTAGCATGGGACAGAACTGATTATGACATTTTTGGCCTGGTAGAGCTCTTGAAATATCCACACCAGTTCAAGGTTTCATTCAGTGACTTTGTGACACCAAGTACTTTCTCTGATGATTGGGACTTTGAAAACATTATTAATATGATGTCAGATTTAGTAATGTACAGAACATGATTACTTACAGGGTTCATCGAATTATGAAGAGTTATACTGTTATAATCATTTTGGTGATCAATATTTGCATAAAGCTGCTCAGCCAAGAAATGTTTTATCTTATAACCAATGGGAACACTGTCCAACTCCGCCGAAAGGCAGCTAGAAAACATTTTATGAGAAATTCCAGTACTTCTCGGGGTTTAACAACAGTGATCAAGAAACGTTTTATTTTAAAATGTTAATTAGGACAGGAATGAAAACAATGTTGACAAATACTAAATTGATTTATTCTGAAAAATTTTATGACAAAATGTCTACATTTGGTTTCGAATTTTGGAAAAACAACATTGAAACAAAAACGATCTGGGGTACCAAAGATTGGCAAGTACAAGGCCTAGAAGCATTATTTAGGGCCTGCATGATCCCAGAACAAATGATATTCTTGAATGACACAATTCAACAAACTACTTATCTTGGCCTAGCTAAGATAAAAGACTTAAATACACCGTCTATTCCGAAACCCATAACTGATAGTAATAGCACTACAGATGTGGAGATAGACGTATCCCATATTTTACACCAAAACAGAACACATCCTGATTGGAAAAAGTGGTTGATCTGGCCAACAGACACAAATACCTGTCAAGATAGATTCCTGAACAAAACACAGGGGTTCAAAATGACCAGGCCAGACCCAAGATACTCCCAGAGACAACATCCAGGGATAGTTACAACATACAGTGTAGGGAAACTATGCCTTGAGTGGCTACAGAAATCAACACTTGACTTTACTTAAAGACGGTGCTGACTTGCGTGATTTCATACTGGGACTACGCAAACAACGTCAAAAACGTTTCATAGCGGCCGGTATATACGCTGTGTACAACAAAGCTTGAAACACAACAGCTTCAGCACGCAACCGACGCACGCCACAACCGAACCACCGCCCCCCACCACCACCCTCCGCGCCTGGACTCCGATCAGCACCGAAGACACCATCCGCATGATGAACTCCATCCACTCCGGATCTCTGACCGACCCCTGCCCTCACCACGTCTTCAACAAGGCCGACGCGGTCATCGCACCCCACCTGCGGGACATCATCAACACCTCCTTCGACACCGCCACCTTCCCGGAGAGCTGGAAGCACGCCGAACTCAGCGCCCTACTGAAGAAACCTACAGCGGACCCCACCGAACTCAAGAATTACCGCCTCATCTCGCTCCTCGCGTTCCCAGGCAAAGTCATCGAGAAGACCGTCAACAAGCAGCTGGCCGCCTTCCTCGAGACGAATGGATCCCTCGACCCCTCACAGTCTGGCTTCCGAGCCAACCACTGCACCGAGACCGCCCTCATCGCTGCCACCGATGACATCCGAGCCCTGATGGACAACGGAGAAACAGCGGCCCTCATCCTCCTAGACCTCTCCGCGGCATTCGACACTGTCTGCCACCGCACCCTAGTGCAGCGCCTCAGCAACGTCGGAATCCAGGAGAAGGCACTGGAATGGCTCATCTCCTTCCTCGACGGAAGAACACAGAGAGTCCGTCTACCACCGTACAAGTCAGAGGCCACCGAAGTCATCTGCGGCGTCCCTCAAGGATCCTCGCTGAGACCCACCCTCTTCAACGTCTACATGAGCCCCCTCGCGGCCATCGCACGCCAACACAACCTCAACATCATCTCCTACGCTGACGACACCCAGCTGATCCTCTCCCTGACCAACGACCCCGCCGCCGCCAGAGCCAACCTTCACGAAGGGATGAAAGACGTAGCCAAATGGATGACGACCAGCCGCCTGAAACTGAACTCAGACAAGACGGAAGTCCTCATCCTGGGTTCCTCGCCCTCCGCCTGGGATGACTCCTGGTGGCCCCCTGCCCTGGGCAGCGCACCCAAACCGACAGACCACGCACGCAACCTGGGCTTCATCTTGGACTCCTCCGTCACCATGACCAGACAAGTCAACGCCGTCTCCTCGTCATGCTTCAACATCCTGCGCATGCTACGGAAGATCTTCCGGTGGATCCCCACCGAGACTAGGAAGACGGTCACCCAGGCCCTCGTCACCAGCCGACTGGACTACGGCAACGCCCTCTACGCCGGAACCACCGCCAAGCTCCAAAAGAGACTCCAGCGGATCCAGAACGCCTCAGCCAGACTCATCCTCGACATCCCACGACACAGCCACATCTCCGGACATCTGCGAGACCTGCATTGGCTCCCCGTCAACAAAAGAATCACCTTCCGCCTCCTCACCCACGCACACAAAGCCCTACACGATCAAGGCCCGAGCTACCTCAACAACCGCATCAACTTCTACGCTCCGAAACGACATCTCCGATCAGCCAGCCACGCCATCGCCGCCGTCCCCCGCATCCGAAGAACGACAATAGGAGGAAGGTCCTTCTCCTACCTGGCCGCCAAGACCTGGAACTCCCTCCCGACCGACCTGCGCCTGACCCAAGACCACCTCTCCTTCAGGAAGAAGCTCAAGACCTGGCTATTCGAGCAGTAGCAGCACCCCCCCCGCCCCCCCTAGCGCCTTGAGACCCTCCGGGTAAGTAGTGCGCTATATAAATGTCTGTGATTGATTGATTGAAAAGTAATGCAAATTGAAACAGCAGAAAAAATACAAGAAATTGATTGTATAAATTTGGAAAAATCACTTTCTGTAGTGGACAATGGGTTAACGACTCTGTCCTCCAGAATATATTCACTGGACAGCATTGTATCATCTGGTATTGATATAATAGAGCAGGACTTACTAATGTTACAACATGGTCAGTCTCAATTACGTTCTATTGTACAGCTTGGTTGGACGTTGCAAAATCTGCGTTCAGGCTACGTACCATGGCGTTTAATCAACACAACGTCATTATTCGGTATCTTTATCCTTACTGGTAAACATATCAGTTTGGCACAAAAAGGAGCAGACTATACGATTCCAAGCATTAAAAAACTTGAGAGATTACCACTGACAATGTCAGAGAGACCTGTCATTGAATGGATAATACACAGAACAATTCCGATAACAACTTTCCAGTTTAAATACTGCCAAGAGTATATACCTGCGGGCCAGTATGAAAGGTTGGGTAAAGAATACATAAAATCAACCTGGGGTTTACCTTATACACACAAATGTTATAGTGAAGGGAAAAATGAAGTATTCCTTAGAGGTAACAATTGTAAAAAATCACTAAGCGGTCCCAGGATGCTTGTTTCCGGTCCAGGGAAGACATGGCTTGGCAGTTCGGGCTGGACTGTTCCCATGAGGCACAGGGTCAGACTGATTTGCATATGGCCATGTCTGAACTGGGGTGGCTGAGTGAGCTAAAGAATGGTGATGGATTAAACCCAGATCAGTTGACTGGGGGTGAGTGTTTGATTTGCTCAAACGCTCCTTCCATCATCCCCTTTTGTTCTGCTTTGTTCCCAGAACTCAGCCACATCAGACACCGAAGAAGTCCTTAGTATGGCAAATTTGTTTTAAAGGAGGACTGGTGGGAAAAAGTATATGATAAATATTTTAAATGTAAAATTTGCAAAAAGGACATCCGCAGGACTGCAGGAACAAGCAATACAGTAGAAGTACCACTGGGATGTGGCGATATTTGAGGGCCATATACCCTCAATGCAATGCTTGAGATAAGTTTGCCCATGCTGTGGAGCATATTAACTTCTCAGGGGCATTCATATCCTTCTAACCTGAATACACTGTTCTTGAAGACTGAGTTAGTGATTGCTGAACAGCACAATTATACTGCTTCTCCTAGCAATGCTCTTCTTTGCTGCTTATGGAAACAGTTAATTATTTCCTCAGAGATTGCATCCTATTTTCCACCACAAAAGAGACAAAATAACCAACACGATAATAGTT
The DNA here is from genome assembly GCF_964263255.1 of Lissotriton vulgaris. Classification (NCBI taxonomy): domain Eukaryota; kingdom Metazoa; phylum Chordata; class Amphibia; order Caudata; family Salamandridae; genus Lissotriton; species Lissotriton vulgaris. The sequence continues at coordinate 101,611,729 of NC_141695.1, forward strand.
ACATACATGTCAATAATTGATAACAGTGATTAATCAGTATATTTTATCAACATTTCTCTGTTTTTCACCACAATCACATATTTATGTCTAATGCACTAGTACTTTTTTATTCATTTCTCCTGAAAAATTCCACGCCCACACCAAGTGCATTTTTTTCAGCAAGAAATTATGACATGCCATTACACCTTACAACATAACAAAAATGCTAAGTTAAATACTAATCAATAATTAATAACAGTGATACATCACTACATATTGTAAAGTTTAAAAAAAAGATTTTTTACCCACAGGAACTTACAACATGCCATCAAACATGGTTCCATAACAGTTTGTAAAGTAACTCATTCCTCCATGCTCACCTTACCTAACAGTGAGCACTGTGTTTTACTCTAGAAATATCAATAGCTCTACTCAAACTCCTCTTAGGGATAAAATATGTGTACAGTAAGGTTCATAAAAACAAAAAAAAAATTCTTTGTTTTATAATTTCAGAAACACTGTGTTTTACGTACAACTGCATACAGATTGACCATTTCCTTTTTTAACACAACACTCAATACTTGGTGATATCACTCTACATTCTAGACTCTATCTCTGAAAACCTATATTATAAAACATGTACCTCTAAAAAAATAGGGGTGGGCGGGACTCGCTTGGTTTCACCCTGCAGAGTACCACGGAGTTCCGCAAAATTCTGCGAAATTCTGCGGAGTTCCGTGAGCGGCGTAGTTTTTGTATGTTGCACTGATTTTGTGCGCGGAGAGCTGGTACTGCACTGTAAAAACACCATGAACTGCATCACGTGGAGCTCCAAGTCATGAGTGATGTAATATGTGAGGTTATAAGCAGTGCATTAGGGCAGTGCGAGTCATAGTTAGCTCAGCTAACAGCAGAATTTTTCTTAGGCTCAGATTATCTCCAGTAAATCCCACACAGTGAGATTGCTGAGAGATTTTTGGGGGCAACGCCCCCTTTCTCCACCACTCTGCAAATGCACCTCCTGGCGCACTACTAGTTATGGATGAATTCCCCTTTGCTCTTGAGGGTCTGTGGTTTCCAGCTACCCATCCCGTTATCTCCAATCAATCCCACACAGTGGGATTACTGAGGGGTTTTCAGTTGCAACGACCCCTTTCTCCAACCACGCTGCAAACGTTCCACCTGGCGCACAACTGGTTGGGGATCAAATTTTAGCAAGAGATTAGGAGGGGCCGCTGATCCACCACTTCCCTATATATACACAACTTGAAATTTCTTTAAATAATTCCAAAATGAATGAAGGGATTTACACCATTCATCATATATATATATATATATATATATATATATATATATATATATATATATATATATATATATATATATATATATATATATATATATATATATATATATATATATATATATCGCAACACACTTCCAAACTATTACGTTCGGAAAAGACGGCAAGCACTCCGATGTCGTGATCATTCAAATAAATTTATTTCCAAACCCCCTACACCCCCGACAGACGCGTTTCGCTCAAGGCTTCGTCAGTGTCGTTAATGTGCAAACTATTTCGCCATTTTAAACTATCCGCCCTTCTAGGTCATCGAAATAGATGATGGTACATTATTCATTTCATGGCGGCCATCTTGTAGTATGTTCATACAAGGTAAATCACACTGTTCAAACATGGCGACAAATAAAGTGCTCAGTGCTAGAATTAAAAAACGTTTGACAATAACCAATATTATCATGACTAGCACATATTTACAAATTTCTCATAAAAAAAAAATATATATATATATATATACATATATATATATGTTTCCACACTTGTGCTCCTGCTACCACGCCAGCCCTCAATCCTCAGCCAACACACGAGCAAGAACACGGAAGACCCAAAGTGCAGGTGAGTTTTTATTTTGCAGTACACCACGCCAGGATAACGTTTCGCCCTACACAGAGGGCTTGGTCACATGGCGCACTGAAAAAAGTTGCGTGAGTTTAAAGTGCTAGTGCAGTAACAACGACATCACTGATTGGTTGTAGCTTAATTAGTGAAAATATACAACACCATTGTAAAAACAATTTCTTTACAAGTGCTAAAAGGGCAAAAGCGGCAGTATTGGGCCAATGCATGGTAATACCTGTATGAATACAGTTTCGTTATCCGGTAAGATCTATGAGAAGTTTGTAAACGAGGGACCATCTGGGTATTCCCACAATACATAGTAAGTTTGTAAGGTTACAGATTTATCAACAAATTTCATGTATTTACAATTTGTGCAAAAATGTAGCCGCATCACTGTGTGCAACCTGGCTATTGAGTAATCACTGCATAAATGCAATAGCCCCTTATGTACAATGCGAGAGTCCTCAAGACTTCCTAATAAAATATATACAAAATTTCATCTATATGCATCTATATACAATAGGTATCTTACATACTATTATCAGTAATCACCTTTGGAGTATTAACTGGTAATGTAACACCGGATAACAAGAAAAGGGCCTAAAATAATACATGCCCTACAACTTTTACTAACGCCCTACTAAGATTAATAATGCCAACTATGCCCATGACGTTTGTTACTAACACCCTGACAAACAAGTGAAAGTTAAAAAACATTGTTTTTTGATTCTTACTGAGTATAAGATTGTAAGTTACAGCTAACTCAGCTACGGAAGATCTAATACAGTGACTGATAGAACAACTTCCTGATATATATATATATATATATATATATATATATATATATATATATATATATATATATTACCTACTGGCGATCGCCAGTAGGTATATATAGTTAGGATTTGTTTGAATAGGGATTTCTGAAAATTCTATGTTGAATAACTTTGGTGTTGAAGGATGGAATTGGCTGACATTTTCAGGAAAATGGCACATTTTGTGTCTGAGCGTCCCCTGAAAGTTTGGGGGTGTTTCGTGAAGTGGGGGCCGAGAAAAAAGGGGGGTCCCAAAACGTGTTTTTATCATTGAGTTTTCCATAGGGCGGTTGGACTCACTTTTAGCTTGAACGGCTGAATGGATTTCTATGGAACTTGGCAAAATTGTTGGGACTGGTAGCCTGATGTGCCTTTGCTAGGTGCAATAGTGGATTTTGAGTAATTTAGGTTAAAAAAAATATATATATCTGTAAGCGCGCCCCGGTACGCTTTTTAAATAACTTCTTACCTTTCAAAAAGAAGTTGTCAGTGAAAATGCTCTTCAAATGTACTTCAGGAAGTAGTAGTCAAAATGGCTGTGTTTCTCTCTCTTTCGTTATATATATTCAGGTACATAACCAATCAAATGTCATGATATAATAGTAGAAAATGAAAGTAACATTTTAATTGGTTGTCAATTCTAACACTTCATATGTGTTTTTGTCATGTAACTTACCTCAGGATATTTAGTAAGGCCTACAGCATAAATGTCTCAATGGAATTCCACCAAATTTGGGTAAATGGTAGGGACTGCTACGTAGTAGGGTCTATTCTATATTTGATGAAAGTGTCTCAAGTGGTTTTTCTGTAAATTACTTTCCCACCTTTTTTTATCGAGTGTTTACCGGTTCGCGCACCGGTACGCGTACCGGCAGCGTTACGGGAGTCCTCCATTTTGTGTTTCGGTAGAATTGAGAAACAAGATGGAGGGCAAACAATGTTCGGAATGGGTAGAAGGGGGCACGGTAGACACTTCCTGACCCTTTAGGTTTTCTGAGGGGGGCTTAGGACGCTCAAATAGGCAAAAAAGAAAAAATAAATCGCGTGGAGAGCGCCCGGTACGTGCACCGGTAAGCGTACCGGGGAGCGTACTTTGGTGAAAAATAGGGAAAAAACTTAGAAAAAGATAAATGTTTAGATTGATCAGAGGTAGGGTAGCTCTGAAAAGAGCTATTGGGTTCTGTGGCTGATTTAGGTACCTTCAAGTAGGTTACAATGCACAGTCTTAAATTCAGGAGGAATATTCTATTCCCCTCATCTGACAAGTGCACACCATCTCCTCTGTAGATGTCTTGCATGTTGAAACGCAAGTTATTGTTGATTATTGAACCCATTCCATAGTCTCTCATGTAAGCAGAAACAGATTTATTCACATGTTTCCGTGATTTCTCAAATTTTGGACAAAATTGGTTGGAGCAGTTTCATTTCGGTCTTTGGCATATATTGGAATATACCAGGGAAGTTTGGGGAAAAGTGTCATCAATTGATGAAAGGTGTCCTTTAAAAGCATTTCCAGACCAACCCCAGTCATAGTGCCCAAATCATTTCCACCACGGTGCACTATTAAGAGGTCAGGGTTTGGCAGATGCATAAAAAAATTATATTAAAAACATATAAAATATAATTTTCATTTAAAAAATAATACATTTTACAGCTTTTGATATTTGCTATTAAAAAACCATTGAAATTCACTGGAAGAACCATAGGTTATAGACCATATATAGTAAGGAATTAGCATTTACAAAACCTTGAAAATTCAATGAAAAAAACATAGGTTATAGACCATATACAGTTAGGGATTAGCATTTAAAAAACCTTATTTTACTCACACAAAACCATTGAAATTCGCATATATAGTTAGTTGCATTAACTATATATCGCGCACCCGCAATCCACTGCTGATGATGTCACATATTACATCATTCATGACATGGTCAGTGACATCACTGATGACATCACTGATGACAACTCAAATGACATCACTGACAACATCACTGATGACATCATTCATGTGTTAATACGATGAACCTCTACAGACTCTGATATAACCTTAGATACACTCAGTGTAGTTATGGGGTGATCCATCAAGTAGGGGCTGAGAAAAAGGGGGGTGAGTTGTGTGTAAAAAAATGTGTGCTCCTCATGTTAATTCCCCTAGTCCATTCAGACACAGCTACAGCCTGAACTGCTGAACGGAATTACACCAAATTTGGCAGGATGGTTGATCTTGGTCCAGGGAAGTGCCTTTTTGTGATTTGGTGTAAATCCGTTCAGTAGTAATGGAAATATTAACTGAAATCCACATTTCTATATATAGGGACATGGTGGAACCGCAGCCCCTCTTGATCTTGTGCTGAAATCTGATTGGTTGCCAGCACTTCAAACCAGGATGTGTTAGCAGCCATCTTGGAACTTGGCTTGAGTCGAGCCCCAGAAAAAACATGTTTTTTTAAAGTAAAGAGGGGACCCACAGGGACTACCCTGGACCAAAATAGCATTTTTTTAAAAAACATTTTGTCAGGATCCCGCTGAAAATGTAAAAAGCAAAACAGAACATGTGCCCCCCCTCTCACCAGGCCATATTTTGGTCCTGGGGACCCCATCACCTGGGACCCGGCCAGTAAATATTGGGTGCCCTGGAGGTCACCCAGGGCATATTTAAAAGGGGGAGGAAGCATTACCCTGCCACAGGCTAATATTTGCCATGGGACCCAATCCCCCATGGCCTGCCCAGTATTTGGTAGACGCCTCCGGACCCCACCCGGGGCACCAACTACATATTCAAAATGGGCAGGGGCGGGCAGCAGGCAGCTTCCCTCCTTGGGCCAATATTGGCCTGGGGGACCGTGTGGCCCACCCACATATTCAGTGGGGAGGGTGCTCTCACCCCTACTCCTAGGCTTACTTTTAATGAGCTTTCAAATCAAAACCTTTCTCTTCCTACTTTTTACTATGCTATGTCTTCTTTGCTTGCCCCTTTTCAGCTGTATGATAATCAGTTTGGACGCTCATTTTTCTTTTCCTGAGCATCTACTTTTACCAGAGCCCTTTGAAGAATGGAAGGAAGCTATCAGCACACTAAAATAATCATATTTTTGTAATATTTCACTTTATCTCAAATTATAACTACCTCCTCTGAGCTCCTGTTGTATGGAGGATCCAGGCTTTGGTTTCTGCGTAGCCTTATTTTTCTCTGTATCAGGAGATTCCTGCCTCTACCTCTGCCTTAGACTTAAGTTGAGGATTTACAGGAAATGTACCTAAGGTATCTTGACCTAAGGATGTATAGGTTTCTGAAATAGTTGTAGGAAGTTCATATTAAAGCTCATGTAAAGGAACTGCAACAAGACAACGTTTATGGCCAAAAAGGCTTCAAAAGCGCAAGACCAGAGCAAAGTCTAAATTATGGCTGACTGTGATGGAGTGTGGTTTGGATACACACATTGATTTGAGCCTGATCTCTGCTTACCTTTGGATTTAGAAGAAATGTCAGGGAAAAATATCTGAGAAGGTAAGGTTTAGTGGGGCAAGACAGCTGGCGGTGTTCAAAGAGATGTCATTGTTGGGGAGTCAAAAACCTCCTGTGGGACAAAGCTGCAGGCTGTAGCCGATGAGGAATCCAATGAGGCCGGATAACCCTTCTTTGAGGAGGCACTGAACAGATTGATTTGCTGCTGTGTAGTAGTAAATTATTTTACATCAATACAATAAAAATCTAATCAGTAGATCCAGAGTTATGAATTTTTTAAGTTTAAGTTGAAAACTGGATCCTAAAAGATGGAAGCATTAACCGCAGACATCTAAACTCGCAAGTCCACAGCAAAGTCGAAAATTATGGCTGCAGGCGATGGAGTGTTCTTTGGATACACACATTGATTTGAGCCCAGTTTCTGCTTACATTTGGACTTAGAAGAAAGGTATCATCATGGGGAGTCAAAAACCTCCTGTGGGACAAAGCTGCAGACTGTAGTCGATGCAGGCTCCAATGAGGCTGAATACTCCTCTTTGAGGAGTCACTGAACAGGATTGATTTGCTGCTGTGGAGAAGACCGTAGGGGGTGCTGCTGTGGAGTCTGGCTGACCGCAAGTGCATTTTGGGCACATCTACACGCAGGTAGGTCCCAGTCTCCTATCAGTTCTCAAAGCACTTGGTTGTAGAAAACTTTACAAGTCACAAGTTTTTGGTCGGGCTATCTTGGCATCATTGGCTCCACTTCTAATGGTCCAGGACAGGAGGGACACTACTTGGGGGTTTAGGACTAACACAGACTGGGTCTAGGTTTGGGCTCAAGATGCTTGGAGACTTTTCTGTCACTTGACCCGTTAAGCGGAGGCCAGCCAATTAGCCCTTGGAGTCACTCTGGAAGTCCTGGGTTCGGGATGAAGTGCAGGGCTCAAGCAGCAAGGTATACCTCTGGCGGTGCAAAGCAGGCTTCAGGCAGCAGAGCAGTCCTTCTTGATGCTGCAAAGCAGTTGTCTGAGCACACACAGCAGCAGGAAGTCCTCTGATAGTCCTTCCACAGCTCTTGAAAGTGAACTGAAGAGTGGGTCAGAAGTTCCCCTTTTAGGTCAAGCCTAGGCAACTCCCATACGCTGTTTGCAATACTGGCTGCATTCAGTAAAAGGACTTTAATCCCACCTGCTGCTTACCATAGGGATGACTCCAGTGTCGCTCTTCTTTGCTGCTTCTTAACTGGTAAGTGCAGCCGATATGCCACTTCCGTTCTTAGGAGCACCGGGCAAGTACAGTTTCCTGATGTTTTGATTGTTTATGTGTTGTTTGAGGGAACTCTTTTTTCTTTGTTCCCTGCCTTGGCTTGTGTTCTGGTTTGTGCGATTTTCTTTTGATGTATGTGAATGTATTTTAGGGTTTATCGCTGGCACTTCCCTCAAGTGTTTGCTCGTGCGGTTTATCACTGATGCTCTGTGAAGAGCCCTTTCAATCCCACTCACCGCCATATTGGCTACTCATGACTTTCCATTTTTCACACTTACCTACCACACTCCTTTGATTCTGTGCCTATATTATTTTCTGCCTCTCTCTTATCTGGTCTGCTTCGTGCAAGTTGCATTCACTGTGGGCAAAAGTATTTGGGCATAAGGCCAGTGTGTGATTAGCCGACCGTCAGCCATTACACCTCACAAGTTGCTCACAGTGGGCCCGATTCACAGAATTAACTTAAGACAAAATCCTAACTTACTACTTTTGGTATTCACAGAATGGATTTACAACTACTAACTTTACATCCGCACTCGGGCTGGAGCTTCCGGCCCAGAGGCGGAGCTTGCGGCTCGGAGGCAGAGCTTCCGGCCTGGAGGTGGGGATTTTGGCCATGGCTAAATCTCTGCCACCTGCCAGAATCCCCGCCTACGGACCGGAAGCTCCGCCTCCGGGCCGGAATTTCCTGCCCGGGTGCAGGTTTAAAGTTAGTAGTCGTAAGTCTATTCTGTGAATACCGAAAGAACTAAGTTTATTCTCTGAATCCCGAAAGTAGTAAGTTCATTCTGTGAATACCAAATGGTAGTATGCTTAGGATTTAGTCTTAGGTTCATTCTGTGAATCGGGCCCAGTGTCTTCACAAACACATTTCTTCGACTAGCCGCGCAGAAGAACTGGCGCCCCCACGATGTTGTGTGACATCCAGGCATTCTCTGCTTGTGACGTGTATATACTGTGGTTGTCATTACACTGAGGGGGATGTTTGTTTTTTGTTTGAAAGAACCTGCATGTCTCCACATTCCATATATAGCCGACCTTCTTAAGCATGCAACAACATACACCAGCTTGACAGACGCAGGGTAAATGTTCAGAACGTCCTATTCCAACAAATGTGACAAGACAAGTCAGACCGTAGTCCCTTCCCCCTGTCAATCGTCAGCTTGCCACCCCCATTCTCAGCCTGTCCTCCTTTATTCACGGCCGCTCCCTGGAGGGCTCTTTCAGTCTTGCTTGCCACGCAGGTAGGTCCTCCTGAATTTCTAATTTTCACATTCATGGTCCACACTCCTCTGATTCTGTGCCCACATTCTTTTCTGCCTTTCTCTAATCTCCTCTGCTCCATGGAAGCCGCATTCACTGGGTGAAGCAGTATTTGGCTGTAAGGTCACTGTGTGGTTTGCCCTCGCCACCTCCATTCCCAGCCTGCTTCTGCTCCAGCCACCTATTTGTCTGTCTGTCCCCTATTCTACCCCGTGGAAGGCCCTGTGCAAAGGTTAAATTGTAATCTTTCAGTTGTTTATTGCTGTATTTAAATGGTGCTAATGAGTTGAAACCTTTGCCAAAACAGCGTTAACGCATAAAAATGACACAATGATTACATATATCACAATATTTGCCTCATTATCCTACATCATTTCCCCTTTCTTGACTCCTCATTTAATCAACCCTGCCGCATGATTTGATTGCCCAGCTATGCAGGGACATCTCGTTTCATGTGTATTCTTATTTTGGGAGTTGTTTACTTCGTTCACTGCCCATGGGCTAACATGGGAGATTGCCTAGACTTATAAGATTCAAACTTGCACCTGCAAGCATGTTGTTCCCATCACGCGAGTCCTTGTAATACAATTACACCAGGTTCACTCTGAGCCTGCTCTGAAAGACTCTAGAACCTGCCATATTGCTAAATGTTTCACAGAGACTGCACAGGAATCTGAGTGCTCTGGAACTTGCAGTGCTGCCATTTGTGTGCTTGAGAGCACAGATCAGAAGCTCTCTAGAACCTGCAGTATTGCTGTATGCCTGAGAAAGAGCGTGTGATAGCTCTCTAGAACTTACAGTACTGCTACCTGTGTGCATTGGAGTGCTAGTGTTCATCCCACATTCTCTCTTCTCCTGCATGTGCTTCATCACCAGAGGTCCTGTTTAGCTATATGCCATCTGCTTCTGTTTGTTTTCTACCATCCGCACATTTCTTCTTTTATTGTGTGCAGGAATGTTTGTGCAGTCAACCGCCTTGAGTGCATACTATTACATGCCCCCCGCTGCAGCAGGCAACAGCTTCTGTCGGTTATCTTCATAGGAGGGAAACTGACTGCAACTTTAAAAATGATTTACATATATTGCAGCAATGAAGTGTGGCTCACATTATTCATTTATCAGTCAGCGGACACAAATATCATCTGTTTTTCTGCAATATCAGGTCTGATGTCCTGTGTCTTTCTTCATTTAACTCACAAACCTCCCCACATTCAGCGCCCCTTCTCTACTGTCCATAATTACTTATCTGTGACAAATAACAATGTTTCTGTCGTCACCAACCTTGTGTGTACATTGTGCTATTACTTAAGTGCCTCTGTCTGTCTGCCATTTAAATGGCCTACTTAAGGGAGAGTGTCAATTAGCACAGATCACTTACTTAAAATGCCCTTATTTTTATTCTGATTGTAGCTGCCACATTGGCTTTGAAATTGTGAATTCCACGTACAGAGATCTACATTGCTTCATCTAAGGACAGCAGCAAGTAAGCAACATCAGAGAAGGCTGTCTGTTCCATATGAAATTTCACCGTAATTACCATTCCCTTTTACAACCAGGAAAAGCTGTAGCATTACAATGCATGCAGCCAACTTGTTTGTACATTTCACTGCTATTCCAATCAACATAATTTCACTCAACACCACACAATTAAACTCTACTTGTTTCCATTCCACACCATATAATCCACCAAACCACATAATTAACCTCAGCAACACAATTACACAACACACCACATACATACAATCCATACCACAGAATTACACATCATGCCACAAGATTCAACAGCACACCTCTTTACCCCTTCGCTGCTAGGCCTTAACACCCCCTGTGCTAAACAATTTTTTTGGGCTATTTGGGGTAGTTTGCGCTTAGGCCCGGTAACTTTTTGACCACATAATGTATCCATGCCAAATTTGCGTCCTTTTTTTCCAACATCATGGGGATTCTAAAGGTACCCAGCGTTTGTGGATTCCCCTGGAGGGGACCCAGAAATTAGCCAGAATACAGCAAAAGAAAATTTGGGGGAAAAATTGGGTAAAAGTGTTGCAAATAAAAGTGTCTGTTTTTTTATCTGCAAAGTGTATCAACAAAGGATTTGTGGGGCTGAAATCACAATTTTCCCAGTTTTCAGGGACTGACAGACTTTTGTAAGAAAACCAGCATTTTTTACACTGTTTTGCCATTTTACTGGGACATAGCTTATTTTTGCTATTTTTGTGCTTTGAACTTTCTTCCCGTTAATGGTAGAAATGGGTATGAAATCAATAATGGATCCTGGAAAGCTATACATTTTAGAAAAGTAGACAAAATTCTGAATTTAGTAAGGGGTCATTTGTGTAGATCGTTCCAGGTTTCTTTATAGAAACTAACAATTGAAAATAGGAAAAATTGAAAATGAGTTGAAAAAAACAGCCATTTGTGCCAACGTTTTCACCTGTAACTGCTTCTAATTATGACGGATGTTTGAAAGCAATATACTGTTACATCCGCTGGACCTTTCTGGTTGTGGGCATATATAGGACTTGTAGGTTCACCAAGAACTCAACGAGCCAATAACTGAAAAGCGTCTTGCAATGTTTTTTTATTATGTAATGGGTATATCGCAATTCATTTGGGAAAATATATGCAGTGAAAAATCGGGATGAAAGACATTATGTATTACTGAAATTGGAACAAAATACAGAGTTTAGAAAGAGTAGCTATTTGCACATTTCCAAAATTGCGAGTACCCATACTAGCATGAGAATTATAGGACAGTTTTCAAAGTGACTTCTTTTTCACACATTGTCTTTCATTTGGAAGGCAGAAATGCATCAAACTTCAATAGATAATAACAGTTGCTATACAATTCTGTATTACCCTAGGTCTCCAGATAAAAATGGTACCTCACTTGTGTGGGTAGGCCTAGTGCCCGCGACAGTAAACTGCCCAAAACGCAACGTGGACACACTTTATTTTTACAGTGAAAACTGACCCTTTTTTGCAAAGTGCCTAGCTGTAGATTTTGAACCCTAGCTCTGCCGATACCTAGGAAAACCTAGCAAACGTATACCTTTTTGAAAACTAGACACCCAGGGGAATCCAGGATGGTGTGACTTTTCACCAGGTTTTGCTACCCAGAATCCCTTGCAAACCTCTATCTTTGAAAAAAAAACTAATTTTCCTCACATTTCTGTGGTGGAAAGTTCTGGAATCTGCGTGGATCCACAAAATGTCACCCACGCCACTTTTTCCAGTCTTCAGAGAAAAATGGTACCTCACTTGTGTGTGTAGGCCTAGTGCCCACAACAGGAAACGGCCCAAACTGCAACGTGGACACACCACATTTTCACAGTGAAAAGTGACCCTTTTTTTTGCAAAGTGTTTAGCTGTAGATTTTGAACCCTAGCGCTGCTGACACTTAGGGAAACCTACAAAACCTTTACATTTTTTAAAACTACGCACCCGGCGGAGTCTAACGAGGTATGGCTTGCATTGGTACCCCAATGTTTTCCTATGCAGAATCCCTTGCAAACCTCAAATTTAGTTGAAAAAAATCACTTTTTTCTCAAATTTCTGAGTGGGAAAGTTCTGGAATCTGCATGAATAACAAATGTCCTACAAATGTCCGACCCCAGGTCTTCCGATAAAAATGGTACCTCCCTCGCATGAATGGGTCAAGCACCCACGACAGGCAAGGACACAAAACATATTGAGGAGACAACAAAATTACCTATCACAAAACATCCTGTTATGCAAGGGAATTCACCTGGGTTTTTGGTCCCGGGCTCTGCGGTCATCTTGGGAAACTACCAAACCCACTCATTTCTGAAAACTAGACAACCTGGAAATTTAGCTGGAAAAAAACACATTTTAGACATGTGTTAGTGTGGAATCACCGTGCCGGCACATATGACCTACCCCACAGCATTCTCCTTAGTCTCACGAGTAAAATGATACCATTTGAGGTTTTCAGGGGATTCTGAGTAGAAAAACTTTGGGGGATCCATGCAAGCCATACCTCGCTAGACCCTCCAAGGTGTCTCCTTTTCAGAAATGTGTGGGTTTAGTAGTTTCCCAAGATGGCCGCCGAGCCTGGGGCCAAAAACCCAGGTGACCCCTCTAACAAAACCAGGTTGTTTTGTGATACGTAATTTTGATGTCTTCTCAATACATTTGGGCCCTTGCCTGTCATGGGTACTTGACCCACCTACACGAGTGAGGTACCACTAGGGGAACGCTGAGTGGTAGGAAATGTTTGGATTCACACAGATTCCAGAACTTTTTACCATAGAAATGTGAGGAAAATGTGGGTTTTTTTTGTTTGAGGTTTGCAAGGGATTCTGGGTAATAGAACCTGGCGAGAGCCAGACCAGTCACCCTATCCTGGATTCCCCTGGGTGTCTTGTTTTAAAAAATTGTATAGGTTTGCTAGGTTTCCCTAGGTGCTGGCAGAACTAGGGTTCAAAAACTACAGCTAGGCACTTTGCAAAAAAAGGGTCCGTTTTTAATGTGAAAATGTGGTGTATCCACGTAGTGTTCCGGCCCGTTTCTGTCGCGGGCACTAGGCCTACCCACACAAGTCAGGTACCATTTTTCTCATAAGACTTTGGAGAATGCGGGGTAGGTGGAATTGTGTGAATCCTTTCTAATTCCAGAACTTTCCACCACAAAAATGTGAGCACAATGTGTTTTTTTTCCAAAGTTCGAGGTTTGTCAGGGATTCTGGGTAGTAGAACCTGGTACAAGTCTATGTATGGGCAAAGTTATTTATTACTTGCACAACAGTTTGTTAAAGCAAAGGGCACTCATGGCTATCTTGGGGCTTCGGTCTCCGCAGTGACTTTCTTCTGGGATTCCGTCTTCAGCTCGCCCACGTAAAGCAAAAAGAGAAACAAACGTGGCTGTTAATACACAGCTCTTATAAGTACTTTGACAGGGAAGGGGTGTGAGGGAGTACGTTTAGTGGATTTCACAGCTACCACCACCAATGCTTCATTCACCCCGAGAGTGCAGTGCAACAGAGGCTTCACGCTGTACTTCTTCTCCCTGCTACCCGGTCCCTCCCTGCTTGAACCTGAGCAGGGTACGCAAACGGTCACGCACCTGGCTTAGCCACACGTCCTCTTGCGCGTGGCTGGGCGGTGAGAGGTATCGTTGGCCTCCTGGCTTTCCCGGGTCGTCCTCTCACCTCAGCTGACCTCGCTCGAGGGTGCCTTTCTGCTCCACCGTCTCGTCAGGGCTCTTCCGGACCTCCAGACCTTCTCTCGGTGGGACCACTGCAACTCCCGGATACTCTCTGGGGACATCGCTCGCTGATGTCTCGTTCTCCGGGTCCTTTTCGGCTCCTCTCCTTCCTTCGTCCGTGGCTGTGTTGTCCCTGAACGCGAGATCGATGGCGTCTTCCGGGTCCGTCTTTCTTGTTCCTGAATCCGCTCCTGATTGGTGCATGTGACTCAGCGTCAGAGGGGCGGGGCTGGCTGCCTCGTACACGAAGCATGAATTAAAGGGGCCAGCCCAGTCCTGTAGGGGAGAGGACAGTTCCTTTACAGGACTACAGCCCACGACCTGCTGACAGGGCCAAAGTGGGATTTCTGCTGCCCTGGGGAGGGGGGGAATTGTGGACTATTGCCCCGATATGCCCCCAAGGGGGGCAGAAAAACTGTGGCTATTCTTTTGGGGGGGTAGGTGCATTGGGATGCCCATTCTGGGAAGCCCCCACCCCTACTTATAAAAAGCCAGCATAATCGCTGACGCCTAGTGAAATTTTTGCCCCCCATTGGCCTCCTGGGGGGAAGAAAGGCTGTGGCATCTTTTTGAGAGGTTGGGGACATTGATATGCACAATATGGGTAGCCCCCACCCTGAACTTTGGGGAAACAATCCCCGGTGACTAGTGGGCTTTCTGTCCTCCCCTGGGGGCAGATCATGGGCTCTTGCCTCCATCTTCCTCCTGGAGGGGCAGCAAGTCTTTGTTTACTTTGAGGAGTAGGGTGGGGGCATCTGCATGCCCATTCTGGGCAGCCCCCACCCTGGGCTAAAAAAATACATATTTCTTGGTGGTTTCTAGGGTGCTTTCTGCCTGATTGGGGGCTACTGCCCCATCTTCCCCCCAGGGGGGCAGAAAGACTGGAATTTTATGGGGGAGAGGGGTGAGGGCATTGGCATGTCCATATTGGGCAGCCTCCACCCCTAAATAATCATAAAAATAAAACCCTGGTGTCTAATGGGCTTTCAGCCCCCCTGGGGGGCAGATTGGGGGCTACTGCCCCCATCGGCACCCAGGAGGGGGCAGCAAAACTGTAATTGTGCAGGGGGTGGGGGCTTTGGCATGCCCATATTGAGCTGCCTCCACCCCTAATTTACATAGTAAAATAAATCCCTTCTTTCTAGTGGGCTTTCCGCCCCCCAGGAGGGGCAGAAAGACTGGAATTTTGCAGAGGGAGAGATGGGGCATTGGCATGCCCATCTTGGGCGGCCCCCAGCCCTAAATAAAACATTTTACCCCGGGGGGCAGAAATAATAATTGTGCTGGGGGGTGGGGGCATTGGCGTGGCCAAATTGGGCAGTCCCGCCCCCAATTTATGCAGTAAAATAAATCCCTGGTTTCTAGTGGCCCTTCTTCCCCCCAGGAGAGGCAGAAAGACTGAATTTACCCCCCAAAAAATAGGAAGGGCAAAGGCCCTTGCCCAAGGGACTGCTCCCCCTCCCCTGGTGCCTAGTGGGTGAATCACCAAGCAGGCATCCACTAGGGAGGGGTGCCATTGGAAAGGGGATATTCTCCCCTTGCCAATGATACCTCTCCCGTCTGAAATAGCCCCCTGAGCACGTAGAAAGTAAAACTGAAATGAGCCTCAAGGCTCATTACAGTTTCAGTTTCAATTAAATTACGTCAGGGCGACGTGCGCGCTGATCGTCATTTCAGAGAAACTAAAGAAGCAGCCTCGGGAGCAGGGGAAGCTCTTACTCAGCTCCGGAGGCTGCTGGGGGGGGGGGGGGGTGGAGGGAATCCCCCTGGTGCTTGCACCAGAGGGATTCCCAGTGCCATGTGACAGACGTGAGCACTGGTGAGTCGGACAGCCCAAAGGGGTTAATTAAACTGCACTACATACCACAAAATACCAATCCACTTAATTACACTCCATCGCTCACAATCACACTCTGCATAATTCCAGTACACTCAATACCACATAATTGCTATACACATAATTTCAGAACACAAACCCACCCCACACCACACAATTCCAGAATTACCAATTCCAGAACTAACAATTCCAATCCAAAAAACATAATTCCACTTCAAACTAAAACACATGGGTAAAAGATATTGTAATTTACAACACCAATAGCTCTAACTCTCACAAATGTGAGACCTATTGCATTGGAAATAATTGTTATACCTGCTGCCCACTTTGAAGTAGGAGAAGCATCTGGAGGCTCCACCTCGCCCCCACAGAAGAGTCTGGAATTTCCTGCCACCGTGCTGGTGCTCCAGCCTGGCTTCAGGCACAAAAGGCTATTGTGAATTATTGTGCGTGTGTGTGTGTATGGCAGACTCTATTGAACTACAAGTGGGGCTGCTCACAGGTCCGCCCTATCCCGCCTGGGAATGCCTATTCAGGCACATCTAGTCTCTCTTTTGAGTGGCTGTCTGGGAGGAATATACAATGGCCAACTGCCACTCACACCAAGTCATGTGACCCCTGATCAGGCTACAGACACCAAATGGTAACGGCATCTAAATGTTGTGGGCGGACATGCAAGCAAACGTCCGAAGGCCCTTACTCCTTTGGATGAGTTTGACAATGGCGAAGATATAGTAGTCTCTGTTGTCATTCAACCTATGGTCTACTCGATTCTAAATCGGGCTGGCGGACTATCATTTTGGTCGGGGGGGGATCTTTTTCACCGTTAAGATTGAGTTTTCTCCAACAACATTTAAATCCGGTCCAGTGAGTAAGTGAATGTAATCTTGGTGCAGAGTGTTTGTCTAGATGCTCTTTCTGGAATCGCAGAATCTATGCTCTATTTCAGAGGTTTGTGAAAATATAATTTTTAATATTCTTTTGGAAAAGGTCAAACCCATTATGTGGAATGTAAGGTGAGAATAGAAGTGTTTGATTTCCCTTGCTTCTTCATCTAAAACCCCTGTGTATGTTTTTAGGTGTCACAGTTCTGAAATACGTTATGTGTAAAATAGAATACAATGTTAAACCATGAAACACATTGTTATACTGTAAATGTACATAAATGAAATAACAGACCGCAGTTACACATTAGAAAATATAAGTAAGGGGGCTCGCTGGCAGAAATAAATCAAACCCACACCTGCTTCAAACAGATGCAGGGGCAGATTTACAAGCCCCCTACGCCACCACTACGTCACTTTTCCTGACGTACTGGTGGCGCAGGGGGCTCCTCCATATTTACAAGGAGAGGAAAAGCCACTGTGCGTGATTTTACCTCTCCTTGTAAATATGGCCCCTTCACACGCAGCACTGTGCATTGAAGGGGCGTTCCATGGGTGTTGCTGTTCCCACGCAACACCCATGGAACGAGACACATCTCCAGATTTACGAGAAATCGTAAAGCTGGAGATGCGCGTGCATGCTACGCCACCCTAGAGGTGGCGTAGCGAGGATCAACGAGGAGAAATGTTTTTATTTCTCCTTGTTTGTTCCTCTTTCAATGCATGTTGTATTCTACAGCACACATTGAAAGAGGAAAAAGCCTCTTGTGATTGTTTTTGTGCTGGAAGGTGCCCCTTCCCGCACAAAAACAATCGCCCCATGACGCACGCACCCTTGCACCATGATGCAAGGGTGCCTGTGCCAGTGCATGGCTGCAGTTTGTGCACCGGCGCAGGGGGTAGCACATAGATGCGATATATTCTTGTAAATATGTCGCATCTCTGTGCTTTCCAAACTAACGCAGCACGGCGCAGCAAAATGACTTGCTGAGCCGTGCTGAGTTAGTTTGATGTAAATCTGACCCGCAGAGTCCTGAGGGAAAGCTCGGGCAAACATGGAAATCAGCGTCGTAAGTATAACTTACACTTGTTATTTTCCGCAAACTCATAATCCTCATATTTCCTAACCTCTGAATTGTAAATCCTGGGTTATTGTAAATTCATAGCTGGGAAATAGCAGGGATGATTTTTACAGGTCGCTATGTTGTAAATTGTTCCTATGTTTACCGTTAACGGTGCCTATAAATTAATTTGCAATTGTCATCAATGTTTCCCTTGTCTATTGATTTGAAGGACTCAAGCTTGCTTATCCCCATCAGGAAGATGCCCCAGCATTTTCTCATGTTTGTGGTGGTTAGCAGCACAATCAGGTCCAGGTCTTCTTATAAGGACTCCCGTCAGTCCGATGAAATGTTACCAAGGCACTTCCTCAAGTTGTAGGCTTCCTGCATCTAAGAGCTGCATCTGCACCTGAGCGACTGGTTTGCATATGCACTGACTTACCAAATGGCAATGAAACAAGCAAAGAACATTTGCAAAGCCCTCTGATCATGAACCCCATCGTCCGTGTCTTCCCAGTCCTGTACGCCCACAACATGGTGCATAGAAACCGACGTCGGCGCAGATGGTGAGTACAACGTACCACAACAACGGAAGTCCACGTGTATGTTGCGTCTTACACGTTCGCCCATACCACCATTGCAATGGGGATACGAGCCGCACATACCCAAGGAATGTTGGGGTACGGTGCATTTCATGATCGCGTATGGCACCAGTCCAATAGTGATACGACCTGCACACACGCCATGAATGTTAGGGTACGGTGCGTTTTCGCGTATGGCACCAGTCCAATAGTGATACGACCTGCACACACGTCATGAATGTTGGGGTACTGTGCATTTCACGATCGGTATGGCACCAGTCCAATAGTGATACGACCCTCACACATGCCATGATGTTGGCGTACAGTGTGTTCCATATGAGGGGTGGTTGGATATGACTCCCAGCAGTGTCCAGAGAGATGAGGGGTGGGTGGATATGACTGCCAGCAGTGCCCAGACAGTATGGTGGTGGGTGCAGAGGACTCCCAGCATAGGCCAACAGTATGGGGGTGGGTGCAGAGGACTCCCGGCATAGGCCAAAAGTATGGGGGTGGTTGGATATGACTCCCAGCAGGGTCCAGACAGACAGATGAAGGGTGGGTGGATATGACTCCCAGCAGTGCCCAGACAATATGGGGTGGATGCAGAGGACTCCAAGTAGTGCCCAGGCATAAGAGGGGTGGTTGGTTATGACTCCCAGCAGTGCCCAGGCAGTATGGAGGTGGGTGCAGAGGACTCCCAGCAGTGGCCAGACAGTATGGGGGTGGGTGCAGAGGAATCCCAGCAGTGCCCAGACAGTATGGGGGTGGGTGCAGAGGACTCCCAGCATAGGCTAACAGTATTGGGTGGTGGGATATGACTCCCAGCAGGGCCCAGACAGTATGGGGGTGGGAGCAGAGGACTCCCAGCAGTGCCCAGACAGTATAGGGGTGTGTGCAGAGGTCTCCCGGCAGTGCCCAGACATAAGAGGGGTGGTTGGATATGACTCACAGCAGTGCCCAGACAGTATGGGGGTGGGTGCAGAGGACTCCCAGCAGTGCCCAGACATAAGAGGGGTGATTGGATATGACTCCCAGCACTGCCCAGACAGTATGGGTGTGGGTGCAGAGGACTCCCATCATTGCCCAGAGAGTATGGGGGTGGGTTCAGAGGACTCCCAGCATAGGCCAACAGTATGGGGTGAATCGATATGACTCCCGGCAGTGTCCAGACAGATGAGGGTTGGGTGGATATGACTCCCAGCAGTGCCCAAACAGTATGGTGGTGGGTGCAGAGGACTCCCTGCAGTGCCCAGACATAAGTGGGGTGGTTGGATATGACTCCCAGCAGTGCCCAGACAGTATGGGGTTTAGTGCAGAGGACTCCCAGCAGTGCCCAGAGAGTATGGGGGTGGGTGCAGAGGACTCCCAGCATAGCCCAACAGTATGGGGGTGGTTGGATATGACTCCCAGCAGTGTCCAGACAGATGAGGGGTGGGTGGATATGACTCCCAGCAGTGCCCAGACAGTATGGGGTAGGTGCAGAGGACTCCCAGCAGTGCCAAGGCATAAGAGGGATGGTTGCATACGACTCCCAGCAGTGCCCAGACAGTATGAGGTGGGTGCAGAGGACTCCCAGCAGTGCCCAGACAGTATGGGGTGGGTGCAGAGTACTCCCAGCAGTGCCCAGACAGTATGGGGGTGGGTGCAGAGGACTCCCAGCACTACTCAGATCTAGGGGGGCACATCATCATCATCATACCACAACTACATGGGGGTATGTGCACATCCCTAACTAGTGACTTACATGACAGTGCCATAGCAACACATCACTTACAGCAGTGTCCCACTCCCTGAAGCATGTATTACTGTCACACACTGCGTGACACACCACATGTGGGTGTGATGTCAAATTACACATGCATACCCACCCATGGAGTTTGCTGACGAAATACACACCCGACCATCATGACACTATAGTGTCTAGTGATGTAACAGCCCACCAAATAAAGAGAGGGAAATGGAACACGCACTGTCACGTACATCCCTGGGCTGATATGAATGTCCAGGTGGTGGGCAGACCACCAAGATGTAGTCTATCATGGAAGGAATAGGGTTCAAAATTCGTAGGTACAATGCTCAGAATTGTGAGTCATGTGCCCAAATACCCTGCTGAACTATTTCAAACATACGGGTAGGCTAAGATAACACACATGCATAGTGCCAAAATGGGTGAATGTCCCCATGAAGGCATTTGTACATACTCAAAACACAAGTTCAGTGAGTAGTATGGATGGCATCGACTAATGAGCAGTACCCATCTGTGAGCAGGCATGGCCCTTGCTGAATGGAACCGTCACCAAAACAGCAAATGTGCACACATCTCAGCACAACAATAGTGCAACTGTCTGCAGTGAAGATCTCAGGTGTCACAGAGAAAGGAACACTCCTTGGGACAATGTCTGTAGCCAAAATGAACATACACAACCAATAATTAATTGCATAGACATTGTGAAGACCCACAGATCACAGGCCCACCTCATGACCATCATCTAAAAATATAGTTCATAACCCCAAAACATTACAAGTGTGGAGTAGTGTGGCTCACTGGTTAGAGGAGGCAGACCCAGAAGCAGAGGTCAGCCCGGGACCAGGGTTCAATTCCCAACGCGGCAGGGTGTTGGGCTAATGTCAGCGGGCTCAATAAATCTCGCCTTCAGTGTCACTCTAACCATGGGATCCTCAGCAACTCTGGGCAATAGCTTGCTTAATCTCCACAAACAGCCCCATCAACGCCGGGGATGCCTGGCTTTAACTTGGGGGTGCCCAGTAGGGACCATCCCACAGGGAAAGCCAGGACGGGTTCCCCAGCATTATACAGCACCAGG
The DNA here is from genome assembly GCF_964263255.1 of Lissotriton vulgaris. Classification (NCBI taxonomy): domain Eukaryota; kingdom Metazoa; phylum Chordata; class Amphibia; order Caudata; family Salamandridae; genus Lissotriton; species Lissotriton vulgaris. The sequence continues at coordinate 101,632,835 of NC_141695.1, forward strand.
AAACCTACGGGTAGCAGTGCGCTTTACAAGCTCAAATACATTTACACCTTACCATGACACCAACTCCAGGGCCCTCATCAACGACATCAAGTACCTGAAATGCAATAGTGTGGAATGCAAAATAAAAAGCTTTATTCAGCTTCAAGAAAAAAGATTATTAAAAATGAGTCCAAGCTCTAACAAGTCCAATATGAAGTCCATAACAAAGTCCTTTGGGGGATGTAGGTGAGGTTGTCTACCCCAAACTTGTCTGCACGGGAATGGACTAATGGTCTGTTGACCCTTGGGGGCATCATTGGGTTCAGGACCAGGCACCAAAGGGACAGTAGTGGGAAGGGTAGGTGTGGTGGGTGCAGGGTGGGACGTATCATCCTCAGTGGTTTGTGCAGTGCCAAAGGTGGCAATGTACTCAGCGCTGCACACTGCTGCCAGTTCCCCCAGACCAGACCCTGCACCTGGGGACACATTTGGAGTGGAGGTTGAGGGCTGTGCGGGTTGCGGACTGTGAGTTTGGCTGCATGTGTGTGGTCTGACCCCAGTTCTTGTGGGTGTGCCTGCCGCCCTCTGAGATTGCGTGCCAGGAGGTGTGCGCTTTGACTTGTGTTGGGGTGTGCTGCATGTGTCCATAGGTGTGTTTGAGGATGCCTTCCTGCGTGTGCTTTGGACAGGTATGGAAGAGGGCAGTGTGGGTGGGTCCGAAGAAGAGGGGGAGACGGACCGCTGCAGGAGGGTAACTGCTGCCGTCAGTGAGGAGTCCATGGACGTTAGAGTCCGACGTTGGTAAAACATCATAGCTGACATGAACTCCATGAACAACAACAACTGTGTCAGTATTTTAGTCTGCCCATGGAGGACAGTCAGCATTGATGGCTTACCAACATGAATTTGCTGGTGTAGGTCCACAGACTCAGAACTGAGGGCAGCAGGGGAGACAGGGGCAGGGGGTGTGGTGGCTGGGCCGAAGGAGAGACGGGGTCTGCAAAGACAGAAGGGACTGGAGCAATTAAGAGGATGGAGATGGTACTGGAGGACGCGGGGACAGACACAGTGCTGCTGCTGAGTGTTGCAGTGTATTCCCCCTCCTCCAGGGAGTCAGATACGGACCCATCTGCATGGCAGGAAGTGTCGCCTTCCAGAAGGTCCACAGGCTGACTCCCCTCACCCTCTGTGCCACTGGCTCCCTCCGACTCCACATCGATGGTGGCACTGTTGCTGGGTCCCTCCTCTTGGTCCGTGCATGTGTCTCCTTCTGTCTCTGTTGATGATGCTGTGTGCAAGTAGGAGAAACAGAAAGGCATCAGTCATCTGTACACATCTGACACATGATCACAAAAACAGTAGGTCACACTGCTAATCATGACATGCATCATGCATAACAGCCAGATAGCCCAGCACATATTTGGATCCAAAGAGCACACCAGGCCACAACTTGAATGAGAATTACACATAGAGGCTACTGTTTCTTGACAGGAGAGCTGAGCAATACAATGAAGTGATGCCACCTCAAACACACCACAAAAGTAACAGTAGTGGTGACCCTCAGGGAACAATAACCCACCTCACTCCACAATATGATACTACACTCAGAGCCCTGTAAGTACATTATTTTAAATATCAAAATCAAGAAATGTTAGCATCTTGGGACTCACCACACTTAACATAATCGACATGTATAGAATGTGGTAAATCACCAGCTTGTGAAGGCAACACATATGTGCCTGCATGACAGATGTCTCACAATGAGAAGCACACAAAAAGCATTACACCTTCTCTGAAACAGCTGGCACCCTTTAAGATAAAACACTGTTAGAAACAAATGGCATTGCAGATTTGCCACATACATTCTGGATGTCTTGACACTCATTACTTTGTACAATTGAAAACAAACGAGTGTCAAGACCTCAAGACCACTGTGAGGACATGTATATGGAGAACAAGGCACACCATTATTCACTGACACTGGGCACCTTTGAAAAGCTGCCTGCTTCTTTGACTAAAGTGAATATGTTGTTTTCTGTGCACTACCTTGTGATCCAACTACCATGCAGGCACATAAGTGACATTTACACAATTCTTCATATTAACACATCCAAAACATGAACAACTCTTCACAAGTCTTGTGAGTGCCAAGGTACAATCATATATGTTACACAACTTGAAACATGACAGTCCTCACATGGGCATCCATACCCTGATGACACAGCTGCTTGAACATAAGACCTACTGGTTGTCATGTGAAGTGGCACACATGTCCCAACTCAGGACAATGCTTCAGCAAATGGGCCTGACATTGTGATGAACAAATCGTTGCTGCTTTGTGGACACACCGTCATCCCCAGCCAAAATGTCAACGCAGAGCGTGGACAGTAACAAAATACACTGTAGCATCTGAACAACAAACATTTGGCAAAATTGTATGAGGCACAATCAAGTCTGGAACCAAATGACATTGGCTGCCAAGCCCAAAATGAAATCACTGACCAACATCACAGGGGCTGTGCATGTTGAAACATTGATCAGCCAATTCACACCCACAGGTCAGACCTGGCAAGGCTAAATCACTCAGGCCCATGTAGACCTCTCTTGCACAACACCCCCATACCTCAGTCAATGTGACTGCCACAGCTCAAGAAGTGAGACCTCAGAATCAGGATAACAAAAAATGTGCAGCAACAATCCAAAAATTAACAGCAGATCACCTTGTGGGGGTGGCAATACATTTTGCTCACAAACAACCAACAACATAATGTTGTGAATAGGCACACAGGCACTACCCAGTGTGAGTATGCATAATCAAAAGCGTGTATCCATGTCCAGTGGACACATGTAGCAGACCCAGGAAAAATACTAACTATGCCAGGGATCCATACCACTGAGGCAGACCCATGCTGAAGCCACATAAAATGGGCACAGTGTTGGATGACGCACATGATTAGGAGGCCAGGGTGTCTCTGGGGACTGTAGAGGGCACACTGATGGGTGTGGGGGAATGAGCTGACTGCAACATGAGTAACTGTCATGGCACTAGGCATATCTCACACTGAAGTACATCATGTCAGAGAACACAACATGGGTCTTGCATGCTGCAAAGGTGTGCAGTTGAAACCTCACACTCCTATGTTGAGACTCATCATCAGTGCAAACAAATATCAAGCCAAATCGCAGTGCACAGGTCATGGCACAGGCAAGGTCCCAACCCATGTCACAGACCACCCTCCCACATGATTCGTAGATCAGTGTGCAGTTTTTGTTTCTTGCACTATAGAGGATCATGATGCAAATGTGATCACACACAGACCAGGGGACACATGTGAAGGAGGTGAAGGGATGAAAATGAGTACCAGGTGACTAGTGTGAACACAAAAAACAATGCACATATAACCTGTCGGACCAGACACCACAACTGTGGGAGTGTAGCCAGGTTTCATAGCAGTTTAAAAAGCATGTGACATACTACACAACAAACAGCCATGTACCTACCCCCTCCTTGCTGCTGTCTCCCATGCAACTGCCTCTCAAAGTCTGGAAAGACGACTGCCGGGACTCCGGAGCATGTGGGGGGTGAGATGACTGTGTCCACCATGCCGGCGTGGTGGCTCCAGGCCCAGCTGGGCCTGGGCGATACGCCGGGTCCAGCACCCGATGTCCTGCCACCGCTTCTGGATGTTGTGCAGCCGCCGGCGATGGCCTCCCGCAGACCTGACGGCCCTGACTATCTCTGACCATATCTCCCCCTTCTCGTAGGCAGTTACCTGTGAGGAAGACAAAGTGTAACAACATCACTACACCTGCTCCATGTTCACAACACACACACTTGCACACCATTGATAATGTGAACAGGGCATAGGATGGTGACAGGATTTGCATCATTGTCCATGTGAATTAGGTCTATGGGCAAACCCCAATGCACTACATGGCATTGAGAACCTACAAATGGCGTAATGGGTGCAGCAGATTCACAGTTCAAGGCACACACTGGTCAACACACGCAACTGCAGGGTTAGTGACAGCACGTGACAAGCACTCACATATCACACTCCACTTGAGAACCCTCAGCAGACCAGACAGACACACCCTGGCACAGATCACTCGACTGTCACGGACAACAGTGCAAACACGCCTCACTTTGCACATGTGCCATTTGACAATGGTGTGTCACAGTTGTTGTGCTAGCTTAGCAATTCAGGCACACAGCACTGCTTACATGTCACATCAGATGGCAGAGCAGCTGCATACGCCATGCAGCAGTGGTGCAAGACATCACATACACACACACTCAGCAAGATGACAAGGAACATTCACACACATCAATGTTCATGAGGTCTAGCACAGCATTTGTACAATCTCACCACAGGTCACCTCAAGTCATAAACATCTATGAGTACAGTCACCTGTCACTACTGGCGGAACACTGTTCCACCTCAGGACATTTTACAATACAGCCACCAAGGTCTGGCATGGATGAAAGTGCCATTCACTATGCAGTGAAGGTCACAGTAAGCCCGATGCAAGTGAGGAATGAACACACATGAATTACAGCGTGCTCTGCATAATGGACACCACCATGTACACCCCCTCGACTCACTCACAACCACATTGCATGTCTGTCCCACAAATACATAATGCCTGTTGTGACACTCACACAACAGGTGCACACTCGAAGGTTGTACAGTCAGCACTCACCTGCTCCTCTGGTCTCCCATACAGCTTGCTGTACTGTGGCAGAAGTGCATCCAGCAGGGGCTTGTTTTCATCCTCACTCAGGCTGGGGCCCTATCCACATTACGAGTCATCATGATATGCCAGAGGATGCAGAGACAGCAGCAGTGTGGTCCACTCCAATGTTGTGCAGGCAAGTGCTCTCTCAGGGCTACATGCAGCCTTAAATCAGTGCTGCTGAGGGGCTCCCAGTTTCAGGAGTCCAGTGTGATAGGCCAGATTAGTTTGCATCCTATGTTTCATCCAATCCCTTCACACATAAGGCTCTGACACACATTTGCATTGTTTAAAATTTGAGCTTCTGCTCCACAATCATTTTGCAACATTGTATATTTATTAACGGTGGGCGGCCAGCTACGCTCCGTGCACGGAGTGTGCGTAGTGCCGCCTACTCTGCATTTTGCGGAGCTGGCGTAGCCAGGCGGCACTACGCACGCTCCGCAGACGGAGCGTAGCTGACCGCCACCCGCCTCCCTCCCGCCCTCCCTAAATACTTTCAAATAAAGGAATCAAATAATTTAAAAAGCACTTACCTTGCCCGCCGCTGCCCGCCGCGTCCCCGGGGCTCGCTATCTTCCGTCTTCCGTCTTCTTCACTAATGCGCATGCGCGGGCGGCCGCGCATGCGCATTTTCACGAGAGGTGTTTGCGGAGTGGGGCTACGCGGAGTGCGGAGGTGGGCGTAGTTTCTCGCCCACTTCGCGTAGCTCCGCGAAGCCCCACTCCGCCAACTCCGCCCAGGGTTAATATTTATGACCAACTGAATTTTGCAGGGCCTACTACTCGTCCCCTAGGTGTCTCCTTAAGTTTTTTTGAGATCTACACAGGTGTGCGGTGCATTTCATGTTGCGTATGGCACGATTTCAATAGTGAAACGAGTCGCACACACGCACGTAGTGTTGGGGTGCAGGTCGCTCGCGTATGGCACAATTTCCATAGTGAAATGAGCCGCACACACACATGTAGTGTTGGGGTACGGGTCGCTCGCGTAAGGCACGATTTCAATAGTGAAACGAGCCGCACACACACACGTAGTGTTGAGGTATGGGTCGCCCGCGTATGGCACGATTTCAATAGTAAAACAAACCACACACACGCACGTTGTGTTGGGGTACCGTTCGCTCGCGTATGGCACGATTTCAATAGTGAAACGAGACGCACACACGCACGTAGTGTTTGGGTACGGTGCGTTTCACACGCTCACACATATCACCATTGCAATAGCGATACGAGACGCTGACATGGCCGGAATGTAGGGGTACGGTTCAAACAAGGAGGTCCATCAATTTCTACTCATTGCATACTTACATGTGTAGTCCCTAGGTGTGGCAGGCAGTGTCATTGCACAGGGCATCTGATGATGTTGCACAATCAATGTGTGCTGACCTGTTGACAAATGGAATTTTAGATGGGCACAATGTGGCACACATCACCTTGACACTTGTCACACGTGTACCATCATGCATATGTTACCATGCACATCAACACTGGGATTGCACACTCATCACTCTGGGCACCTGTGTCTTGATGCTAGGGATAGGGGCACTTTGTCACTTGACATTTCACGCTCATCATGACCCTATGTGAGTATGTCCAGTGTGTCATGTTGAACATTGAGTTTGCTGTTTGTGTCACGTACACTGCATCTGCTTTTGGTGCATGTAACATGGGTCTGTGTTGAGATGGAAAAAGTGTTACATGCACGCATACCATGCCACATTTGCTTTCCCACAGCATTTGGGTCTGATGGCATAAAACATAATTTATTCCCAGGCATACATGTCTGAATTGTGACAATGGCAGGTTTGTTTCGGTGTCACATGCACACCTCAATCACAATGTGTTTCAATTGCAAATATGCTATTCCCTGTGACCTGTGCGTGTGCCTTGCAGTCAGTTGTCTTGATGGGTTGACAAGCTTCCACAGCAGGTTTGGAGACGTGTGTCACTCTAAGACCAGACCAGTTTACGTTACAGGGCATGTCATGTTCTTTAAGGCAATCAACAGGTGTATCTGGGTTTTCGTTGGAGTGACAGTGAGCTGGCATATGTGTCCTGGATGTATTGCACACGCTAGACTCCATAGTGACCTGATGTGTAGTAGAATTTTTGCATGTGCTCTGTACATTGCCATTGATGTTGGCTGACAGTCAGTCTCCATCCTTCACAAATATGTCCTGCAGAGCACCGCCTCTACCAATGCCATTTCCAGACTTGGCTACCATGAGGGAACGTGCATGCATCCGACCGTACAGATTCACTCGACAGTTGATTCAGGACTTGACGGACAGGCTGGAACCACATCTCCAACCGCAACACAGGTATCCTACTGCGCTGAGCCCTAAGCTGAAGGTGATGGAAGCCCTCCATTTTTTTGCCACAGGTACGTACCAATTAACCATGGCTGATGTTGGTGGGATGTCCCAAACGATGTTCAGCCATGTCCTGCGTGATGTTTTAGCAGCCATGTTGGAGCACATTGATGAATTCATCAAATTTCCTACTCCTGAAGAGTTTAGAGATGTCAAGCGTGAATTCGATGCCCTCACCAACGACCCCGCCACCGCCAGAGCCAACCTACACGAAGGGATGACAGACGTAGCCGAGTGGATGATGAACAGCCGCCTGAAACTGAACTCAGACAAGACGGAAGTCCTCATCCTGGGCTCTTCACCCTCCACCTGGGATGACTCCTGGTGGCCCCCCGCCCTGGGCAGCGCACCCAAACCAACAGACCACGCACGCAACCTAGGCTTCATCCGGGACTCCTCCCTCTCCATGACCAGACGAGTCAACGCCGTCTCCTCGTCGTGCTTCAACATCCTGCGCATGCTACGTAAGATCTTCCGGTGGATCCCCACGGAGACCAGGAAGACGGTCACGCAGGCCCTCGTCACCAGCCGACTGGACTACGGCAACTCCCTCTATGCCGGAACCACTGCCAAACTCCAGAAGAGACTCCAGAGGATCCAGAACGCCTCAGCAAGACTCATCCTCGACATCCCCCGACACAGCCACATCTCCGGACACCTGAGAGACCTGCACTGGCTCCCAGTCAACAAGAGAATCACCTTCCGTCTCCTCACCCACTCACACAAAGCCCTACACAACCAAGGCCCAAGATACCTCAACAGCCGCCTCAACTTCTAAACTCCCACACGCCAGCTTCGCTCGACCAGCCACGCCCTCGCTGTCGTCCCCTGCATCCAAAGAGCCATCATAGGAGGCAGGTCCTTCTCCTACCTGGCCGCCCAGACTTGGAACTCCCTCCCGACCACCTAGGCCTGACCCAAGACCACCTCGCCTTCAGGAAGCAGCTCAAGACCTGGCTGTTCGAGCAGTAGCGGAACCCCCCTCCCCAAGCGCCTTGAGACCCTCCGGGTGAGTAGTGCGCTATATTAAATGCATTGATTGATTGATTGATTGATTGGGAGGGATGCCACATGTCATTGGGTCCATTGATGGGACACATGTTGCTTTGGTGCCACCACAGGCTCATGAGCAGGCTTACCTCAACAGGAAACATTACCATTCAATAAATGCCCTGGTGGTGTGTCTTGCTAGCATGCTGATTTCCCATGTTTGTGCACGTTTTCCTGGATCGTGCCATGATGCATTCATCATGAGGCGTAGCAAGGTGCCAAGAATGATGCTGCAGCTGCACAACGATCGAGCATATCTTGTTGGTGGGTACACGCACTTTGTCACGTGTGTTTCTGTATCTTTTGGTCTTACGGCATCTCCTGAACCACTTATTTACATCATGTATATTTGTAGGTGACTCAGGATATCCCAACATGCCATGGCCGATGACACCTCTACGAAACCCAAGAACAGCTGCAGATCAGCGCTACAACAATGCACACAGGCAGACCAGGCGAGTGATTCAGCGGACGTTTGGCCTCCTGAAGAGCCGATTCCGGTGTCTTGATAAGACCGGCAGATCCCTCCCATATGCCCCAGTCAAGGTCTGTAACATCTTCATCGTGTGCTGCATGCTATACAACATGGCAGTTGAGAAGGCAGTGCCACTCATCCTGGATCCTGAGGAGCAGGCACATCCACCAGTTGAGGATGAAGGGCTTGGTCGTGATGCAAGTGATGAGGAGGAGGAAGATGACTTCCGGAGTCAGCTCATACGCAACTTTTTCTCTTAATGTTGAGTCTCGGCAAATGAGTGTGCAAGCTTGTAGCATAGAGTTGCATGTGTTGCAATGTGTGTATCCAGCTGACTGTATGCTGAGTCACTTTGATGTGTGTCCTAATGTGTCACACAAGTGCTGATGTCATGCTACACAGACATGCGCAATGACTTTGCTTTGAATATACATGTGTACCACATTGTTTGCGTTTTGTACATGCCCATGTCTTCAGAAATGATTTCTAACAGTGAGCCCTTGTGTGTCTGTCATTTCCAGGATGCTGTGCCTGTTGTCTGTTTGTGTCATCTCAGTCCTCCTGCTATTCCTCATGATGAATGCAATGTCAGCAGGATCAGCGTTCCATGCACAGGCATGTGTAGATGTCAGTTCTGGTAAGAGATCTAAACAGGCTGTTTGGGGTTGGTATGAATTTGGAATGTGTGGAGACGGTTTTGGTGCATGTTGCAGAACCATCCATACATGTCTCATCACCTTGGATCAAATTACGTGTTGCACTACTCCCATGACAGGACAGTCACCCTTCTTGACAGTCGTCTGTTGCTGAGTGTTGACCCTGGTGGAGGCATCAATGTGTGTCGGCATTGACCCTGACACATTGCGGATACCACAGGTTGACATTGTGTGTAACATCACAACCACAGGCTACATGGGGAATTGCAGCCTCACTGTGTGCATCAGGATGTGTTTGGCTCATCCACTTAATCTTGTGTGCCAGTACAGTTTGGTTTCTAAGCAACCATGTTGTGAAGGTGTGGGCCAGCGTATGTCCCACATGTTCTGTCAGGTGTCCTGTGAGTGTGTTCGTATGGATGCATTGTCCCTTGTGCCAGTATATCATGTCACTGTCACGTTGCTTCCTCAGGGCCGGTGGAGAACACTGCTTTGCAAGCCTTCTCAGTAATTTGATGCTAATTTTCACTTACTATGATGCCAGGAATGTTGCGCTGATGACGTCACAACGTTGTGCTGTAGCAAATGTAAACGCTTACATGGCACCAGTCGGGTGACGTTAATCCCAGGATACTCTTGTGGCGTGATGCATATCCTGGTCACGGTAGGGGTGGTTTTGTCGCATTGCTCCTCATTGCTCTCTGTTGATTTTAGGACCAACAGCTTGTTACGTTAGGTCTCTAAAACTCCAGTTGCAAAAACAAAAGACTGTCTCTTTTGGTGCTACCTTGTGTTCACATTATTCCCTCCCTTGTTGGATGAGCCTCTTGAGGCTCTTGTGGCTGATGTGTAAATTCCCTGATTGACCAACACTGATTCCCAGGGGTGACTACCGATTGTTGCCTTTGTTTGAGTAGCACAACAGCGCATTTGTATTATTGTTCATTGGAGCATTGTTCTTACACTGTGATTTCCCGGATTACTGCATGGCTCTAATTGCACTGAAGCATCCTGCCGAGCATTGGACACCCATCATTTTGCTTTAGAACTCTGGTAAATGTATGTGTCTGTGTTCAATAGTAAGATCTAGTATAGTTTTCATTACTATTATGCCAAGTAGGATACAGTGGCTGTTGTTTTCCTTTACAGGTGTAACTGTTACAGTATAGGTCCTAAGGTAATCAGTGATTCTGTACCAAGAAATGTTGATTTCTCATGCTTCTTTACCTTTGATCCAGATCTCCATCCATGCTGTTCCCTTCCTTTCCCTGCCTTGTCTGATCACCCTTTTGAGCCACTAAGTCCTACTCAGACCAAGGGGCTATCGGGAGATGGAACACTATGATCATCGCAGAATTCGTGGAATTCACGGATCCAACAGTCCCAGGCAGTTATGTGCACATTGTCTCAGCAGTATGACAGGTAAACTCATTTCATGAATGTTATATTCTTCAGAGCTATGGCACTGTCCATGGACATTGGCTAAAGCAGCATGTCCGCACCACAAACATATTCCATTTTTTTCTTAAATGTGTTACCCACAGTACAATGTGCATCAGTGCTGTCACTGCAGCTCTCTAGTAACTTTGCATGCGTCATCTATGGCATGATTGACCAATATTGTGAATATGTGAGTATGTGTACTGTGGCAACATGCCTGCATTTTGTCATGACTAAAGATCCATATTGTGCATGTAGTACATGGTTGTGTATGTATTGTTGCAACTTGCTACACACAACGGGCAGGCAACACCTGCAGATGCTGTGTGTCCTGTGGGCAGCTTGCCCTTTTGGTGCATGATCCTGTGCTTGTTGCTAGACCTGTCAGTCTTTGGATGGTCTCAACTAATTTTTGTCCCTTTCTGCCTCCCATTTTTTTTTCCACCAGTTCTTTTTGTGTGCCCTTAGGTCTCCGGGTGTTCCACCACTGCTAACCAGTGCTGAGGTACAGTTGCGCCTTCTTAAAATGGTTGATAGAGAGGGTTCCTAAGATGGACGCCTGATAGGAATTACCTCAGAGTTCTGGCCCATAGGATAACATTAGAGGGCTCCAGAACCTTCCAGCTAGCTCTAGTGACCTTGGCCTAGGCTATATAAGGGAAGACACTGGGTGGTCATTTTAGGTCACTACTGAATTGGCTGGAGTGTAGGCGATTGTGTCAAGGGGGGTTGTGGCTCAGGCTACTCCGACTGCTCTTAGGGGTTGCAAGTTAGTTGTGGGCGCTGCCCTCCCTTCCTGTTGACCTGGCCCTGCCTATGAGAAATGAACCTCAAGCAACTTGTCCAGTGTGGCAACTCATCAGGAGAGCTCACCTGTTACCACTGTTGGTGAGAGGGACTTTGTCCTGATTTTAGAACCTTAGAGGGTGACCTTGGGACCAATTCCTCGAGCCACGTAGAACAAGGGTGAAGTACCGGGTTTTTCAGAACCCAGCGGTGCCAGGGAACACACCCAAAGACTTCGAGTCCTTCCTGTTTTAGACTACAGAAACACAGAGTCTTCTAGGTGAAGTCAAAGATCGAATTTATTGGCTGCAGCCAGTAACAGGTATCCTAGAAGTACAACACGGTGTATATTCTCAGGAGACTGCTCAATCTTACAAAGCCAGCCTTCTCCTTTTATACAAAATATTATGCTTTAGGCAAACATTCCTTATTTTACAGTTGACCAGTCACATATTTTCACTACAAAGAACAAGCAGAGTCATGATGACAAGCCCATATTTCAGTTTGTCCAGCCCACAATCAATTACCCGGCAAGGCCCAGTATTTTCATCAGATATCGACGGACCCCTAATAAAAATGGTCACCTCCTCCTCATAAAGCAAGTCATAAAGCAAGAAACAGGGACAGGTGTGTGTAAGATTAGGCATGGTTTGTATGTGATAAAAGGTTTATGATATGTTGTGCCTTGATACTAATCTCATTCGGCCACTGGGAAAGGAACTGGCCGAACAGGTTTGGCTTCAGGCAGTGGAGTCAGCTTGCCCAGGTCACAGGGCAGTCAGCACGCGTAGATGGCCTTAGTCATTGGCCTATGTGAGGGCAATCACAAAATGGCTGCCGTTCACAAAATGGAACCCAAGGGTTCAGGGCGGAAACGCTGATTTCAGGGTGATTTCGTCACCCGAATATGATGAAAATGCTTGTGCATAGTATACTCGTCATTTCCGGTCTGCTGATACAAAAATCGTCATGATACGACAATGTTTATAACACGGGTCCATAATTTTCAGTACCACAAGGGTCCCTTCGCTCTGATCCCTGAAGAGACGTGGAGCCTAGACTTTTGCCCTAGTTGCGTTGCCTGAGTGTGGGGTAGTGATCATGCCAGTGCCGTGTGTGGTTCGAAATTACCAGCGCTTTGGCACCCCCTCCCTCCTCCTTTTCCCCTGCCTTTTTGCCCTCCGCAAGCACTGTGGCACTGGGACTGTTAGGAGATAATGAACTGTTGGCCTAAGTACTGACGGAAATCAAGCAGATCTCGCGAATGGCGTGAGAGAGAGAGAGACGCTTGGTGGGGTCGCTAGGCAACCGGACTCCCGCCCAGAATGATGCATCATCCCGCTGAAGGAAGTCGGGACTCCTCTCTGAAGGCCTCCGCGACCGCCAGTGAACCGGGTTGGTTTGCCGACTGCTGCTCCAGTGAGGAGGAGCGGCGCGTGGAGGCTCGTCTACCTTGAGACTTCAAGAATCCACTCGTCACTGCTGTGTTGCGGCTCCCGCCCCGCCTCAGGTGAAGTGATAGAAGACCTGAGCGTGGAGGCGGGGGTAGCGCGGCCTCTCCAGACTGCCTCAGGAAGAATATAACACGGGCGCCAATCGGGTGCACAGGTATCTGGCCCAGCACAGAGGAGGGAAAAGAGGGGCTTAGAGGAAGTGGGTCTGGCAAAATAGGGGAAATTGGTGGTGACTGAGGGCTGAGCCAGGGATAGAATCTAAGGTCTGTGAAAACCTCATGTTTGTTTAAAAACATCGTGGCAGGCTCTTGTCATGGGAGAAGGTCCCAGAGCTCAAACTTTCTTTTTTGAGTAAAGCTTTCTGGAATATACCCTGCGCTGGAGTGTAGAAGTAACAGCGCACACGTTAGAGGAGAGTGGCATCAACCTTTTCCGAAGATATTCTTTATTCTCCTTTCAGCTTAACTCAAATTGATTTGGAACATGCTAAAATATAATTCTAGTTATTGATGTTCATAAAAGGGGAAATTTATATTCACAAAAGTGAAAGTTGATGTGCTGATACAAATGGTTGAACCTGTAAAATGATTTCATTGAACAATGTGTTAGTTTATCTGTCAAACCACCTCAGTGAATATATGCAAACATCTGATGTTAGACAAACTATGTAAAAGGAGATACTGGTAACTAATGTGAACAAATCCCTAAAGAAGAAGGCCTACGTCTTGGTTCATCACACATTGGAATCTTCTTACCTTTACTTTCACTACAAGGAGATAAAGCCTTTCTATTTTCTACTTAACCAAGATGGTGTGGTGTTATTTTTTTGTGGGTTTGCACTCGGGTGCTATAGTAAGTGTTGCACAAGCACGACATAATTACCTCCTGGATTTAGCTTTTCCACTCTGTGCCTTGCTATCCTAAGTGGGCCGGTAGTCCCAGTTCCAACATTTGGTGCTCAGTGGTGGGATAGGATTTGTGCTTGCATACACCCTACAGCAACTTAGTGTGCACCACGCACCTTACACCTAATTGTTTTTTCTCTGTCTAGCAATCTTGCTTTCCATAGATTTAGTCTCTTCAATTGACATTTTTGGTTTTTCCAAAATCTTTCCTTGAGGTGGTGGTTGTAAGTAGCTCCTATTTGACTCCTTTCTATCAAGTATCCCATACAAATGTCTGAGTGCCCGTCTGACAAGATGGAGTTCGAGTTGGCTGAGTTAGAAACTTACTCAGTGGCGCAGCTTAAGGAATTTTGCCAGGAGAAAAGGGTGTTCTTTAGGCGTGGTGCGAAGAAAGCAGAACTTCAAACCAGCTGGAGAGCATGGGTAGCAGCTCACCCGGATGGGGGGAGGGATGAGGAAGGAATGGAGCCTGACACCATTGCAGAATTAGACCTGCTGTACCAAACCGAAGATGGCAATCTGTTACCAGGTCCTGGGACAAATTCGAGGGCGGGCATAGTGTGTCTGGAAGGTGCCTGTCCTCAATAGAAAAAAAGTCGGACAGGAGGGAGAAGAGACAACTAAAATTGGAGCTATCCCGATTGGAGAAGGAGCGGGAGGAAAGGAGGTTTATCCATGAGCAGACTTTAAGGGAACTGGATCTTAAAACCCTACAGATAGTGACCCCCAGTAATCCAATTGGTGGCAGCATACCTAAAGTAGTTACCAGAGAGCCTAGACTCTACCTGCCCAAAGATGTAGTCGCTAGTTTTAGCGTAGGGGACGACATTGGTAAGTGGTTGGCTGCCTATGAGGTCTCATTGAGAGCCCATGGGGTTCCTGAAGGTCACTGGGGGGGCTGGCCTGTATAAATACATGCCTCCTATGGGGAGGGATGCCCTTCTAGCTTTAGAACAGGAGGAACAGACCAATTACCCCACTATGAAGATTGCCTTAGTCAGGAAGTTTGGGCTGACCCCTGAAAAATACCGGCAGAAGTTCCGGAATAGCCACAAGCTCCCCACGCAAAACTGGGTGGATTTTTTGGACTACGCTAGAAAGGCATTAGAGGGCTGGGTGCAGGGCAGTGAGGTTACTGATTATGAGGGGTTGTACGATCTGTTCCTAAAGGAGCACCTCCTCAAGAAATGTTTTCCGGAGCTGCGCAAGCTGACTAACCCTAGGAAGCTTGCAGAGGAGGCAGACACCTGGGCAAGTACCAGAGTGTCTACTAAGGGATCTGGGGGGACTCCCAAAGAGCTGGACAGGGGTCTTCCCATAAGAAAGAGGGGGGAGATAAAAAGAAGGAGTTCTACAAAGGCCCCCAAAATAGTTCACAAGGGAAGGAGTCAGGTTCCCCAGCCAAATCTGGCCACCAGAAACCCACTTATCCTGACAGTAGTCAGCAGCCCAGAATTGTTCGGTGCTACGAGTGCGTCGAAGTTGAACACTATAAGGGAGATGCCAAGTGTCCAAAGATAGGGCACCCTCCCACGGGAGGAAAAACCCCAGGGGTGGCGAGTGTAGTGCTTGGGGAGGAGCTGCCCCTAGACAAGGGGCGGTGAGTGGGCAGGGCTGACTTTAGTGTCCCTGGGAGACAGCGAGATGGTTCTTAAGGTCCATGTGCCTCCAAATACCACCAAGTATAGGCAATGGGTCAACATCAACGGCCGGAGGGGGAGGCTCTGAGGGACACGGGTGCCAGCATGAGCATGGTGAGAAGACAGCTGGTATCCCCAGAGCAGGTGATTCCCAATGTACTCCACCCAGCTGTGATGGCTGACGGCAGGGTGGGTCACTATGTCGTGGCTGAGGTTCCCTTTGAGTGGGGAGGGGTCACGGGCGGTGAGTCCTGCTGTGCCAGTCGATTGTCTGATTGGACCTGTGCAAGCACGAGGTCTGTGACTGCCCGGAGGGGGAGTTTGCAAGTGCTGGAGCCTGGAACAAAGGCACAGCCAGCTGCCAACAAGGGGAAGATCAGTGGAACCGGGAAAACCTGCCTCGGCGTCCACACCCTGTGAGATTGATGGGCCACCTGAAGTGGTGGTTTCGGAGTCCACGGAGGGGGATGTTGTCTCCCTGGAGGACTTACCTATCTCTGTGGGGTGGCAAGTGGAAAGAGAACCTACCAGGGAGGAGTTTTGTCAAGGGCAGAAGGAGTGCCCTACCCTTGAGAGTCTAAGGCGACAGGCCGAAGCCCAAGCAGCAGGTAATACTTCAGGAAACTTTCACATCTACTGGGAGGATGGCCTCCTCTACAGTGAGCCCAAGGCTCCGGTGCATGGTTCATCCCGAGCCTTGGTAGTTCCCCAGCGTTACAGAGCCTTCCTTTTGGAGTTGGCTCATTAAATTCCTTTGGCAGGACACCTGGGCCAAGACAAGACCTTTTACCCGGCTTGTTCCACACTTCCATTGGCCTCAGATGAGGGTTGCATTCGACACTTTTTGTAGGACGTGTGTGTCCTGGCAAGCCAGTGGGAAAACAGGGGTTAAGCTGAAGGCTCCCCTAGAACCACTGCCAGTCGTTAGCACCCCCTTTGAAAGGGTTGGCATCGACATTGTTGGGCCATTAGATCCACCCACTTCAGCCGCTCACAGGTTTATCCTGGTACAGGTGGATCATGCCACCCGGTACCCAGAGGCTATTTCTCTGAGGACCATTACTGCATCTGCGGTGGCCAAGGCCCTGATGGGGATTTTTACCCGAGTGGGATTCCCCAAGGAAGTTGTGTCCAACAGGGGGGTCAACTTCGTGTCAGCATACATGCAAGATATGTGGAAGGAATGTGGAGTCACTTACAGGGTCTCCACTCCTTACCACCCCCAGACCAATGGTCTGGTGGAAAGATTTAACAAAACCCTGAAGGGCATGATCAGGAGTCTGCCTGAGAGCCTGCGGAGGAAATGGGACATCCTCCTACCCTGTTTGTTGTTCTCATACAGGGAAGTGCCACAGAAGGGGGTGGGCTCCAGCCCCTTTGAACTTGTGTATGGGCACCCTGTTAAAGGACCTCTCAGCCTGGTGAAGGATGGATGGAAAAAGACTCCCAGGAGGCTTCCCCAGGATGTGGTGAGTTACATGCTGGCTTTCTGTAGCTAAATGGCGATGTTGTGGAAGCAAGCTTCCGACAACCATGAAGCCAGCCAGGCAGTTATGAAAGAGTGGTATGACCACAACGCTCACCCGTGGAGTTGGAGCCTGGACAGAAGGTGTGAGTCATGGAGCCTGGAGAGCTCAGTGATCTCCAGGATCGCTGGACAGGCCCCTTTGAAGTGGTTGAAAAGGTAAAGGTCACTTATTTGGAGGACCTTACGACCCCCAGGCATCCCCAACGGGTGCTCCATGTCAACCGTTTCAAGTCCCACCACGAGAGGTCCGAGGTCACCTTGATGATGGTGACCAATGGGGCAGAGGAGGAGGAAAGTGAGCCTCTCCCTGACCTATTTGCGTCCCAGGAGAAGGAGTGGACCTCTCACCATCTCTGACTCCCGAGCAGCAGAGGGACTGCCGCCAAATTTTGGAGCAGTACTCCTCGCTGTTCTCCCTTATCCCGGGAAGGACCCACCTGTGTACCCACGATGTGAACACAGGGGACAGCTCACCTGTGAAGTCCAGGTCCTACCGGCTGTCAGATAAGGTGAAGGCCAGCATCCACAGTGAGGTCACCAAGATGCTGGAGCTGGGAGTGATTGAACCTTCCGACAGCCCCTGCTCCAGTCCGGTGGTACTGGTACCAAAAGCTGCCCCACCGGGCACCACACCGGAACTCAGCTTCTGTGTGGATTACAGGGGACTGAACTCAGTGACTAAGACTGACCCTTATCCCATTCCCAGGGCGGATGAGCTCATTGACCGGCTGGGAGCTGCCCAATACTTGAGTACCTTTGACCTCACGTCAGGATACTGGCAGATCTCCCTGACAGATGGGGCGAAGGAGAGGTCTTCCTTCTCCACCCCTGAGGGACATTACCAGTTCAGAGTGATGCCCTTTGGGCTCAAGAACACCCCTGCTACCTTCCAGCGACTGGTGAACCAGGCCCTCTCCGGTATGGAGGCGTTTTCTGCTGCCTACCTTGTTGACATCGCTGTCTTCAGCAGCAGCTGGGAGGAGTATCTGTGTCACCTCTGGAAAGTGCTTCAAGCCCTACAGCAGGCCGGCCTGACGATCAAGGCCAGCAAATGCCTGATTGGGCAGAGGTCGGTGGTGTACATAGGTCACTTGGTGGGTCGGGGGAAGGTGCAGCCTCTCCAGGCCAAGATTGAAACCATCATGGCCTGGGAACCACCCAAGACACAGACTGAGGTCCGAGCTTTTCTTGGCCTCACCGGCTACTACCGCCGCTTTGTCAAGATATACTGTACCATTGTGGATCCCTTGACAGAGCTTACATCCAAGAAACACCCTTGTCAGGTAATCTGGACTGAGGCATGCCAACGAGGCTTTGACACCTTAAAACAAACTATGTGCACGGCTCCAGTGCTCAGGGCCCCCGATTTTTCCAAAGAATTCATCGTACAAACAGATGCGTCTGAGCATGGTTTCGTGCTGTGTTATTGCAGCTCAATGAAGAGGGCCTGGACTAACCTGTGGTATTCCTTTCCAGGAGACTTCTCCCCCGGGAACAGAGGTGGAGTGCCATAGAGCGGGAAGCCCTTGCGGTGGTTTGGGCCCGGAAGAAGTTGCAGCCCAACCTGTTTGGTTCGCACTTCCTTGTTCAGACCGACCACCGGCCCCTCCGGTGGATTATGCAAATGAGGGGTGAGAATCCCAAGTTGCTAAAGTGGTCCATCTCCCTACAGGGAATAGACTTTAGGGTGGAACACCGGCCTAGAGATGACCATGCCAATGCTGACGGTCTCTCAAGGTTTTTCTCCCTTAATGACGAGAACTCCCAAGGGATTGGGTAGCTCTCCCCACTTTCAGCTGGGGAGACGCGTGTTAGACCTGTCAGTCTTTGGATGGTCTCCCCTAATTTTTGTCCCTTTCTGCCTCCCATTATTTTTTTTTCACCAGTTCTTTTGTGTGGCCTTAGGTCTCCGGGTGCCCCACCACTGCTAACCAGTGCTGAGGTACAGGTGCACCTTCTTAAAATGGTGGATATAGAGGGTTCCTAAGATGGATGCCTGATAGGAATTACCTCAGAGTTCTGGCCCATAGGATAACATTAGAGGGTTTCAGAACCTTCCAGCTAGCTCTAGTGACCTGGGCCTAGGCTATATAAGGGAAGACACTGGGCGGCTGTTGTAGATCACTACTGGGTTGGCTGGAGTGTAGGTGATTGTGTCAGGGGTGAGTTGTGGCTCAGACTACTCTGACTGCTCTTAGGGGTTGCAAGTTAGTTGTGGGCGTTGCCCTCCCTTCCTGTTGACCTGGCCCTGCCTATGAGAAATTAACCTCGAGCAACTTGTCCAGTGTGGCCACAAAAAGGTTTGTGCTTAGAGGAAGTGGGTCCGGCAAAATAGGGGAAATTAGAGGTGACTGAGGGCTGAGCCACGGACAGAATCTAAGAACTGTGAAAACCTCATGTTTGTTTAAAAACATTGTGGCTGGCTCTTGTCACGGGAGAATGTCCCAGAGCTCAAACTTTCTTCCTTGAGTAAAGCCATTGAGTATACCCTGCGCTGGAGTGTAGAAGTAACAGCGCACACGTTAGAGGAGAGTGGCATCAACCCTATCCTAAGATATTCTTTATTCTCCTTTCAGCTTAACTCAAATTGATTTGGAACATGCTAAAATATAATTCTAGTTATTGATGTTCATAAAAGGGGAAATTTATATTCACAAAAGTGAAAGTTGATGTGCTGATACAAATGGTTGAACCTGTAAAATGATTTCATTGAACAATGTGTGTTAGTTTATCTGTCAAACTGCCTCAGTGAACATATGCAAACATCTGATGTTAGACATCTATGTAAAAGGAGATACTGGTAACTAATGTGAACAAATCCTTAAAGAAGAAGGCCTAAGTCTTGGTTCATCACACATTGGAATCTTCTTACCTTTACTTTCACTACAAAGAGATAAAGCCTTTCTATTTTCTACTTAACCAAGATGGTGTGGTGTTATTTTTGGTGGGTTTGCACTGGGGTGTTATAGTGAGTGTTGCGCAAGCACGACATAATTGCCTCCTGGATTTCGCTTTTCCACTCTGTGCCTTGCTATCCCTAGTGGGCCGGTAGTCCCGGTTCGAACACCTGTCATTTATGGTGATTGTTCATCCATTGTTGTTCCGTGACCCACGAGTAACCACACACACCTTCCTTTCCATGCACCTGTTATAATGTGCCTTTAAAAAATCATTGTCTTAGTGAGATTTATTGCATGGTGTCTCAACACTTCCGTCGTCATTTGTTCACTCATTCATGCTGCTGCCTCCCCAGTGGCACCGCAGCAACAAGTGCCCTGATGCTGCAACACACTAGCCTCCCAAATGCTCCGCCCTACCTCCACCCATTGTTAATGCAGGCAGCAGCTTGTCAGTGCCACTGGTGCTCCACCTCTGTGCCCAAGGCAGGACCGTCAGCGCATGCAACGTGCACAGTGCAAGACCCTCTGGTCCTCCCATGACGCAGGTGACACAACAGACTCATGCTCCAGCCACCCTCCAAACAGGGAACACCAGACAATCATCCACATGCTATCAGGCAACCCCTAAGCGCAACCATTACAGCTTTGCAGGCTGTGTGTGCAACTCCTACTGCGAACACCGCTCAGGCCTGCATAACATACCATGATCTTTCAACCAGGTCATATGCCTCCTACTGCACATCGGCTACATCCACCAGTACGCCATTGGACTCTGTCACCTCATCAATGCAACAGCCTCACACATTGCCTTCATTAACGTAACCGGGTTGTAGGCATCCTCAGCACACTACTTCAACATTGCAATCACAGACAGCTACAAGATCACCCGCAGGGAGCACACCAACTATCCAGGAAGATGAATTTCAAATCTTTCAGAAGTACCCCCTCAGAGTCACATACAACAACAAAGGACACGCTAGGCATTGTCAAACATCTGCACTTCAGGTTTCACACCAACCCCCTGACAACCCTCAGTCTATCCATCATCTACAGATCTCTTGGCCTACACCCACAATTCTGCTAGGCTGTCTACTAATATAATGATAGTCATGTATTGAGAGCTCATGTAACACAACAGGGTATCCCAGATTTGTAGTGTTCAGAAAATGATGCAGCATACGGAGGAGCAACTGGTCAAGCAGGCTAAATGTCCGGAATATAAGGACTTTGCGAGACTCACATTCAGACATAACCAGACACAGCGCAAGAGGTAGCTTAGTCCTACATTGGGTGGTTACTTAAGTGTATGGTTTCACCTCCTGATCCAGGTTTAGCAATGCAGGACTAATGGGCAGGTGCTTGTCATTTTGAACGTAGAGATTGTGATTGACTATAGGGACGGAGTCTCCTCCTAAGGTAGAACGGTACACAACCTTCTCCTGCCCTGAAGGCAAGTGTAAGCGCCTTGTATTCTATCTGTGTATCCATGGCCAGCCAATGGAGTAGTCTAAGATACAGGGAGATATGTTGTGTAAGTGAAACTACACATGCCAGTAGGGCAGCAGCGTTTTGACCTATATGCAGTATACGGAGCAAGCCTAATGTGACACCTACGTATGAGGCTTTAGCATAGTGAAAATGGTAGGTAATCAGTGCGTGTAACACCATTTTCATGGTTACATTGTGCAAATAGTGAAATATTCTCTGGACAAATCTCATCTCACCAACCCAAGCGACACCCGCCTCATGTACCTGTGTGGCAAGGGATAGCTGTTTGTCTCAACTGACTCCCAGATCCATGTCACAGTCCTTGTGTCCCTGAGCAATGGCCAGTTCCTCTGGCCAACACAGATTTGAAGAGAGGGGAGACATCTTTGGGTTGAAAAATGGTCTTAGTGTTATCTGTATCAAGTTCTGAGAAATTGTGGTACATCCAGCCGGCAATTATCTTAAGACTATTTTAGGGTGGGTCAGAATTAGCCACACACACAGCATTTAAGGTGAATAAAAGCAGAAGAGCATCTGCATTTGATCCGATTTTGACTTCAGACATGGCATTTGATTCAGACAGCAGGGTTAAGTTAATGTTACTAATCAGAGGGCTCAGAGCAGAGCTCTGCGGCACGCCACACTTCAGTGGTTAGACTGCGGAGATGAATGGATATGTGCGCACCTGCTGTGTGCAGTCAGATAGTAAGGACGATATCCAGTTCTGCACTGAGCCCCCCACGTCTATGGTCTTAAGGCGTTTCAGTAGATTGGGATGTGCAACGGTGTCAGTTGCTGTAGACAAGTCCAACAGCACCAACACCGCCTTGGAACCTCTGTCAACTGCACAGCGTATAGAGTCAGCCATTTCAATGAGGGCGACTCCGTACTCGAGCCAGGATGGAAGCTGGATTGAGAGTGGAGAAGGAGGCTATTATCTTCAACAAAGGCCATCATTTTCTGGCAGAAATATTACACTTAAATCTTGTCTGGAGCTATTAAAAGAGAGTTAGGTCTATGATTGCAAGGGGATTGTGGATCTGCATTGGCTTCCTTAAGATGTACAGGAGGAACACATATTTCAACACATCCGGATTGGCAAACAATGTGAGCGAAAGGTTCCAGATGGCATTTCAATTGTGATTGGGAGTAATTTAAAGGATTTAATATTGCCTGGCATGTAAGGGTTCAGTAGGGGACCCGGATTTACACATCTGCAATTCAAGCAGAGAGGATTCCTATGTAATTGTGTGGATATCTGTGACCAACGAGCTGGTAAAAACCTTTACTGATTGGTCCACAGACATTGGACAACAACATCAGCACGCAAGCCCTCACCTACACAGACTACATGGGTCCGGGGGACAGCAACTCCTGGCTGGAGGACAACCACAGCACCATCCTGCATTGGTACATCAACATTTGCATCCAGTTGTCCAAAATGCAACACACTGCACCACACTCCGCTACAGACCCACCAAACAAACTTGACCTTGAGTCAACACAGACAGGATGTGTGGCACCCTCACACTGGACACTCCAACCAATAACACCGCCAGTCCCTGCAACCGCACTTACTGGATTAGCGACTGATCCGAAAGTCTTGCAACATTGGCGGACTTTCCTGTGTGAGGCACAACAACAGTTAAGCCACCAGGGACAGGGCAGACCTACTGGACTCATACTGGTGGAGCCGGACTCATGTGCAAACCTTGTAATACAAACAACGATCAGTTACCTTTAAGGCCTGGAATCTACAACAAACAGCCATCACCATATCATCATCAGGGACAAGAGGACAACCTTCAGGTCTGGCCTAGGGACCAACACACACCACATGGATGACCTCATCGGCATTGTGAGTGAACTATATAACCCCAGCTCTCCATCCAAAAGACATCCCACCACGGGGATACCTGACAACTTACTACCACTGCAAACATGTGGACGTACACTGCAGCCTCGCCACACAGAGGCAGACAGCGCTATTTTCCACAGGGCATGCCCCCCACTCGGGTCCTGGACTCCTGTCTGCAGCAAAGACACCACCTGGCTCATGTACACCAACCACTCCAGCTCTACATCCGGACACTTCCCACTCAACATTGCAATCACACAATACACCATCCTTGTAGGCCACCTCCAGCACATCATGAATGTCTCCTTTGAGTATGACCCTTTCCATGTGAGCTGGAGGCATGCAGGAACCCAGGCCCTTCTTTGATGACAGACGGCAGTACCGCAGGATCATCTGGTACATCACCCTGCTTCCCTACCCGATAAAAGTACTCAAGACAGCCAATGAGCACCTGACCATCCCACTCCCGGCAAACATCTGCAGGCAAACCACCCGAGACCATCTTCCACAGTAATCACCCCACTGCAACAGCCCTAATTGTAACCACCACCAACATCTTGGACCCTGCCAAATGAAGGGACAACAGCCAGACTCCAGGAGTACTCGTGCACATCCAGGGTGCATCGGCACACCTCATCCTCAACATCCCCTGCCACAGCCACATGACCGTCCACCTGAGATTCCTACAATGGGATCACTCTCAACTGCAGTATCAACCTTCATATTCCTCAGGCACTCTCAGGAGGGACTACACAACCCCAGCCCCGAAGACGAACATTGACGTCTCCCATCCAACACTACGTAGCCCCAAGTCCGTCCAGCCAACCTTGCCCTGGGCACCATTGATCACATACACAGTACAACTGCAAGCGGGAGATAGTTCACACACATCAACAAATAGACCTGGTACTCCCTCCCTGGGCACATCCAGATGACCCATGGCCTCTTCACATTCATGTGACTTCATGTACGGTCAGTCTGAGCAGTATGGCAAGCCACCCCCTCAGCATATAGAAACCATCACAGGTGAATATAGCGCTCCATGTATGTATTTGATGATACATTGTGACCTATGTGTGTCCACAGCCGGACTCAGATCCCAGTGTATGGATGGATTGAGTTTGTTCCACACTGTGGCATACTGTGACATACCCCCAAACGTATGATGTTGAATGATGGTAAATGACTGTAACTTCAATGTCACTCTTGTGCGGGAAACGTGAGTTACTGATGGGTGCTGTACTAAAATGGGGGGAATCCAAAGTTCTCAAAGGGAGATGTGATGCCTTGCAGTTTGGGTCACCAGAGTCCAGACCACAGTGCTTTGCATCATTGGTCAGACTGCGACAAGCAAGTCCCTGTGGGAGAGTGGGACAGTCAATGAGGTGATGCTGTTGCACAAAGACGCCAGGTGCCAGACCAGGTGACCTGGGAGATGCGCATGGGCCACTGCCTTTCAGTGTCTCTTCCGTGGACGACCCACCTTCCTTGGGGGACCGTCATATGCAGGCCTTGACGATCCATGGGACGCTGCATCAGACAATTCTTCCTCCTCCTCCTCCCTCCCTGTGCCTGGTGGCAGTATTTGCCTTGAAGTGTCTTGCCTGGTGACACAGGGAGGGTTCTGCATGTTGTCAGCAATCCCACGGAGTGAATGGCTAAGGTCCCATTGCACTGCCAGGAGCTCAGCCAGTCTTGACTCCATCCGTCCTTGGTGTTAATGTTGACTGGCATGTTGCTCGGCCTGCATGTTTTTCATCTCTGTGAGGTTCCCCTCTTCCTGCCTGATCTCCCTGGTGTCCGGCTAGTATGCCTCCATGATGTTGCGGAGTTGAGACATACCAGTGCCTTCAGCTGGCTGGTCAGGTTCTCGCCTCCGCCTTGTGCCACTCCCACCACCCCTGTCCACATGAGCCTGGCCTGCAGTTGTAGGCACATCAGGTCGTCCGGACCCCGGAGGGATGCCAGTGGTGGTGTTGTCTGCCACCTCCTGGGTGCCCGCAGAACCTTGTCCCTCATTGTCAGACTGGCTCAGTTCTTGAGTGGTGTGGGCAGGGCTCCAAGCTGCCTGCTGGAATGTGGCAGGAATGGTGGTGGTGGTTGGCACAGATGTCCCTGATCCAGGTGCTGCAGGGTTTGGGGCACCAGAGGTGCCAGGTTGGTCGGGGTCATCCACGGAGTGGTGAGAGGTGTCGCTGTCGGTGGGATCAGGGTCCTGCTGAGCCTGGGACTGTGAGTCCTCTCCCCCATCATCATGGGGAGGTTCCGCACGTTGCCCTGTGGGTGTGAGAGACAGAGAATGTTAATTCCATTTAATGCAACATCTGTTTTTAATACACATTGTAGTTTGCACTGTTCCACCTGGTGGTTGTCCATGCTTTGGATTGTCCTCAAAGCTCACTTGTGGATGTGTATGCTGTGGGGTCAGATTGATATGTGCTCCAGAGTCATTGACATGTGGGGGCATCTTTGCAATATGTGGCACAGACCTGCATATCATCAGGGATTCACCAGTCATTGTACACCACGCTATGCCAGCAGGGATTTGACACTTTAACATTGTGGGGCACCATGGTGTAGAAATGGCATAGCTGCGTGACGCATCTGTGCTGTATGAGTTAGCGCATTGCTGGAGTTGTGTCATGAGCGCAACGCAGCTCCAGCAATGGTCTGGTGGGCCCTATCTGCGCAATGCTGCTTCAATACTTACACCTGCATCAGGCATGCACAGGGTATTGACGCAGCATGTGCTTAAAAATGTGAAAGTGAAATCTTGTAGCTTTCACATAGCCACTTTTGGTAGGCGTGGGTGCACTGTAACACCCACCCCCCCCCTCACCTCCTGCTCCATATCACCTATGGCACCTATGGCACAGGGCTTTGGAATGTGACACTTCTCGCTGTTGAGTCACCTTGTATATTCCCAGCACCATTGCGCCTCTTTAGTGCCACGGCTGTGTCACAAAGGTGACGCAACAGCAGCGTTAAAGAAGCGCAAGGGGCTTGTGAATCTGCACCGTGCATTTGTTGCTTGGATGCTTCTTCAGATCAGAATTAGTTTGGTTGTGTTACATGACCATTGTGACCTTGGGGCACTCCATTACCTGTCCAGAGAGGGTATGTTTGTGTAAGGGGTGTGTGTGACAGGCTGTGCTGGTAGTTTGAGTCTGAGTTGGCACTGGGCCTCCCTCGTAGTGTGGCTGTCCCCCCATGGGGCATGCTGCCTTGACAGTGGTGGTAAGTTCCTACCCAAGATGTATGACCCTGTTTTCCTGGTGTTTGTGTTTGCACTGGTCACAGGAGGGCCTTTTGCTGCCTACACCAGTGCCCAGTGTCAGCTATCTTGTCAGTACATTCCCACTCCATGTATGTGTGTTGAGCATGATGCATGGGTGTGTACCTGGGACATATGAGATGAGTGCAAATGGGAATGTGCATCTACAGAGCTATTTATGGGGTGGGCAGATTTTTTGCTTCGGCAACATCACACTTGCAGCCTTCTCACCCTCCCCCTTGCACCTTTATCACCCACCCCCTTGCACCCTTCTCACCCTCCCCCTTGAACCCTTCTCACCCTCCCCCTTGCACCCTTCTCACCCTCCCCCTTGCACCTGTCTCAACCTCCCCCTTGCACTCTTCTCACCCTCCCCCTTACACCCGTCTCAACCTCCCCCTTGCACCCTTCTCAACCTCCCCTTGCATCTTTCTTACCCTCCCCCTTGCACTCTTCTCACCCTCTCCCTTTCACCCTTCTCAACCTCCCCCTTACACCCTTCTCAACCTCCCCCTTGCATCCTTCTCCCCCTCCCCTTGTACTCTTCTCCCCCTCCCCCTTGCACCCTTCTCAACCTCCCCCTTGTACTCTTCTCACCCTCCCCCTTGCATCCTTCTCAACCTCCCCCTTGCACTCCTCTCACCCTCCCCCTTGCATCCTTCTCACCCTCCCCCTTGCACTCCTCTCACCCTCCCCCTTGCACCATTCTCAACCTCCCCCTTGCACTCTTCTCAGCCTCCCCCTTGTATCCTTCTCATCCTCCCCCTTGCAATCTTCTCACCCTCCCCCTTGCACCCTTCTCAACCTTCCCCTTGCACTCTTCTCCCCTCCCCTTGCACTCTTCTCACCCTCCCCCTTGCATCCTTCTCAACCTGCCCCTTGTACTCTTCTCACCATTCCCCTTGCACCCTTCTCAACCTCCCCCTTGCACTCTTCTCACCCTCCTCCTTGCATCCTTCTCATCCTCCCCCTTGCACTCTTCTCCCCCTCCCCCTTGCACTCTTCTCAACCTCCCCCTTGCACCCTTCTCAACCTCCCCCTTGCACTCTTCTCACCCTCCACATTGCACCCTTCTCAGCCTCCCCCTCGCACTTTTCTCACCCTCCCGCTTGTATCCTTCTCAACCTCCACCTTGCACCTTTCTCAACCTCCCCCTTGCGCCCTTCTCACCCTGCCCCTTGCACCTTTCTCACCCTCCCTCTTGCACTCTTCTCATACTTCCCCTTGCACCCTTCTCACCCTCCCCCTTGCACCATTCTCAACCTCCCCCTTGCACTCTTCTCACCCTCCGCGTTGCACCCTTCTCAATCTCCCTCTTGCACCCTTCTCACCCTCCCCCTTGCACTCTTCTCACCATCCCCCTAACACCCTTCTCAACCTCCCCCTTGCACCCTTCTCAACCTCCCCCTTGCACCTTTCTCACCCTCCCCCTTGCACTCTTATCACCCTCCCCCTTGCACGCTTCCCAACCTCCCCCTTGCACACTTCTCACCCTCCCCTTTGCATCCTTCTCACTCTCCCCCTTGCACTCTTCTCACCCTCCTCCTTGCACCCTTCTCAACCTCCCCCTTGCACCCTTCTCAACCTCCCCCTTGTACTCCTCTCACCCTCCCCTTGCACCCTTCTCAACCTCCCCCTTGCACCCTTCTCCCCTCCCCCTTCTCACCCTCCCACTTGCACTCTTCTCACCCTCTGCCTTACACCCTTCTCAACCTCCCCTTGCCCCCTTCTCAACCTCCCCCTTGCATCCTTCTCATCCTCCCACTTACACTCTTCTCACCCTCCCCCTTGCACCCTTCTCAACCTTCCCCTTGCACCCTTCTCAACCTCCCCCTTGTACTCTTCTCCCCCTCCCCCTTGCACCCTTCGCAACCTCCCCCTTGCAATCTTCTCCCCCTCCCCCTTGCACTCTTCTCACCCTCCCCCTTACACCCTTCTCAACCTCCCCCTTGCACCCTTCTCAACCTCCCCCTTGCATTCTTCTCACCCTCCCCCTTGCACTCTTCTCCCCCTCCCCCTTGCACCCTTCTGAACCTCCCCCTTGCACCCTTCTCAACCATCCCCTTGCACCCTTCTCAACCTCCCCCTTGTACTCTTCCCCCTCCCCCGTGCACCCTTCTCAACCTCCCCCTTGCACTCTTCTCACCCTCCCCCGTGCACCCTTCTCAACCTCCCCCTTGCACCCTTCTCACCCTCTTCCTTGCATCCTATTCATCCTCCTCCTTGCACTCTTCTCACCCCCCCTTGCATCATTCTCAACCTCCACCTTGTACTCTTCTCACCCTCCCCCTTGCACCCTTCTCAACCTCCCCCTTGCACTCTTCTCACCCTCCTCCTTGCATCCGTCTCATCCTCCCCCTTGCACTCTTCTCCCCCTCCCCCTTGCACCCTTCTCAACCTCCCCCTTGCACCCTTCTCGACCTCCCCCTTGCACTCTTCTCACCCTCCCCCTTGCACCCTTCTCAACCTCCCCCTTGCACTCTTCTCACCCTCCCCCTTGCACCCTTCTCAACCTCCACCTTGCACCTTTCTCAACTTCCCCTTTTGCCCTTCTAACCCTCCCCCTTGCACCTTTCTCACCCTCCCTCTTGCACTCTTCTCACACTCCCCCTTGCAGCCTTCTCACCCTCCCCCTTGCACCATTCTCAACCTCCACCTTGCACTCTTCTCCCCCTCCCCCTTGCACCCTTCTCAACCTCCCCCTTGCCCCCTTCTCCCCCTTCCCTTGTACCATTCTCACCCTCCCCCTTGCACTCTTCTCACCCTCCCCCTTATACCCTTCTCAACCTCCCCCTTGCACCCTTCTCAACCTCCCCCTTGCACCCTTCTCACCCTCCCCCTTGCACTCTTATCACCCTCCCCCTTCCACCCTTCCCAACCTCCCCCTTGCACTCTTCTCACCCTCCCCCTTGCATCCTTCTCACCCTCCCCCTTGCACTCTTCTCACCCTCCCCCTTGCACCCTTCTCAACCTCCCCCTTGTACCCTTCCCAACCTCCCCCTTGTACTCTTCTCACCCTCCCCCTTGCACCCTTCTCAACCTCCCCCTTGCACTCTTCTCACCCTCCCCCTTGCATCCTTCTCACCCTTCACCTTGCACTCCTCTCACTCTTCCCCTTGCACCCTTCTCAACCTCCTAACCTCCCTTTTGCGCCCTTCTCACCCTCCCCCTTGCACTTTTCTCACACTCCCTCTTGCACACTCCTCCCCTCTGACTTGCACAAATATCAGCAACCCCCTTGTACCCTTCCCACCCAATGGACGGTGCTGCCACCTGGGACAATGTGACCATTCAGAAGGCATGATGGACTAGGCCCGGCCCTGATTGTGCCCACAACAGACACACGTTCGACTCACGGGGGGACATGAGCCCCCCTTGCACCCCCTGTGGACGCCCATGCAATTGTGTCTGATTTGGGGTCCCACTATGCATTTTGTGACACCCACCCTCCCAGAATACGAGTCGACTATTCTTGGGGCTGTGCTTCCTGTAGCATGGGACATGGCATGGCCTTGGCTTGTCAATGGGGCATACACATGTTAGTGGCATTAGGTTTGTTTTTG
The DNA here is from genome assembly GCF_964263255.1 of Lissotriton vulgaris. NCBI lineage: Eukaryota > Metazoa > Chordata > Amphibia > Caudata > Salamandridae > Lissotriton > Lissotriton vulgaris. The sequence continues at coordinate 101,662,942 of NC_141695.1, forward strand.
ACTGTAGTTATGGGCAGCTGGCGCTTTGCGCTAGTTTTGGCAGTTTTTTGGACTTGGAGTGTAGATGGCATTACCCCCATGTTACATTAGTTGTTTGTATACTCACCAGGCTCTATGACTCCTTCAATGCCATGTACTCCCACTGGTGGTAGCAGGGCCATGACCTTCTCCTCCTTAGAATGGTACTGTACTGGTCTGCGGTGACCACACCTCCAGTGTGGTGGCTATTAGCGTAGTCCTCATCCATCTTCCGCTTCACCATCCTCCGCAGATCATAGCATCTGGCCTGGCAATCCTTCCTGGTGCGTCTGATGGGTGCAACAGCATTCACCATATCGACTACCCTCTACCACAGGCATGGTTTTTCAGCTTGTCCGTCTGACCAATGCGCCAAACAGCTGTGGCTCAACTCTGATGACTTCATCTGCAAGGATCTCCAAATCCTCATTTGTGAACTTTGGATTCTTTGGTGCTGACATGGTGTGGGGTAAATGTGATTGGGGGGGTGTATGGATGTGAGTGTGTGGGTATATATGTGAATGGGGGTGTGGCTGTGAATGTGATTGGGGGGTATGTGTGAAGTAGCATGTGTGCAGTTGTTGGTGTGTGGTCAGTCTCTGTGGCTAAATGGGTCTGTTGCAAAGGATCATGGTTTGCGTGTGTGTGTCCTTTTTATTGGTCCATTCATGGGTGGGGCTTAGTTTGAAATTTTGCTGGGTGTGTTATAAGGGTTAGTTCTGAGGTGGGTCCTCTGTTTGCCTGTTTGGATGTGGTCAGGACATTCTTTTCCAATAATTTTGACAGAGGAGACATGTTTTGTGGTGTTGTGCGAGTCGTTTGCACCCTCCTTGTGCTGTTTTTATGGGTTAGCTGCACTTAGTTTAGGGGGGTTCGATTCGTATTTGCTTTTGTGGCTCGTTCATATGGACCGTTTATACGGGGTTCACATGCGCTTTGTTCAGGGGAGGTTCGAGTCGTATTGGTTTTGTGGCTCGTTCATACGGGACGTTTATACGGGGTTCGCGTGCGCTTGGTTGAGGAAGTGTTCAACTGGATTAGATTTTGTGGCCTGTTCATACGGGATGTTTATACGGGGTTCGCATGCGCTTGGTTAAGGGGGTGTTCGACTCGTATTAGATTTTGTAGCTAGTTCATACGGGACGTTTATACGGGGTTCGCGTGCGCTTGGTTGAGGGTGTGTTCGGCTCGTATTTGATTTTGGGGCTTGTTCATACGCAACGTTTATGCGGGGTTTGCGTGTGCTTCGTTAAGGGGGTGGTCGACTCATATTTGAAATTGTTGGTCGCTCATACGCGATGTTTACCGTACGAATTGCAGTTCTTATGCGGAGACGTTTTACCGTACATTTTGCGGTCTTGATCCCAGGTCTGGATAGTACTTGTCGGGTGGTACGGCATGCTTACGATTTGTACGGCTTAATTCCCGAGTCTGTATCGTTCAGATTTTCGCTTGGTTTTCATACGGTTCGCAAGGTTTCGGACGTATTTTTTAATAACGGATCGTAATTCACAATTTGTACGGATTGGTACGATTCGTACAGGAACAGCTACGAATACGATTCGTCGGACGGTTTCCTGTCTAACCCCTGCCAGTGGGAGAATGCTGGATAATAAGGTTGTTGAGTTAATCACAGGGATAGAATATCTTTTAAACAGAGCCTGACGTTTTTAAAAAAACACAGAAGGGATTTATAGCGGACTAATTTGGGAGATTTAAATGCCTGCAGAGGGGCATGTATCTGATTTCCTTTGCACATTACATCAACAAAAGTATTTATGAATAGTTTTTTTGTTTGAAGTTGAAATTTAAATCTGGATAAATACAGTGCAAAATATGCATTATAATATCCCTGAGATTTGGCAGAGCAAGCCCTCCCTGGTCCAGATCCTAAAGTGCTAAGTGCAATACGTGGTATTTTCTTTGCCCAAATAAAGGCTGTAAACATAGATTCTACTTGAGTAAAGAAAGAGCCTGGCAAAAAACATGAAATAGTTGAAAACGAAAAATTAAACAGGGGAAGAATAGACATTTGGATTAAAGCCACACGGCCTAAAATAGATAAGAGTTCCAACGTAAAAACAACATCTGTACTCTTCGAAGAAGGGGATCAAAATTCAGATGATATAAATCCCTAACAGATGCCAAGAAAAAAACTCCCAGATATCATGTGGGTCTAGTGTTGGTACAAGAAACAATGTTAGAATGTAACTCCAGAGCTTCACCAACACATTGTAGTATCTCTGTTTTCTTTTTCTTTAATCGATATCCCCCCAAGACTTTAATGTCCTCAAAAAGCCGAAATACTTTAGCTTGGATTCTCAATTCAGGTTTTATAATAAGCATGATGTCATCTGCATATAATTTCAGTTTTACCATTGATGGAATTGGAGGGGGTATTTCTGCACAGTTCCTTAATGCTACTGCCAAAGGCTCGATGAAAAAAGCAAAAAGGACTAGCGATAAGGGACATACTTGTCTTGTACCGCGTTTAACTGAGACTGACTCAGCCACTGAGGTGTGGATGATTATATCAGCTTTGGCGTTGGTATACAGATTACGGATCAAAGTTATGATTTTAGCAGAAACCCCAAAGTGAACTAAAATAATAAACAGTATCTCCCAGACCACAAGGTCAAAAGCCTTTTCAGCATCCAATAATAAAACTAAAGCAGGAATCCCTCGTGTCTCAAAATATTCCAAAGCCTCAATTAAATAATGAGTGTTAGTAACTAACTGTCTACCCGCGATAAAACCATTCTGATCTGAATGGATCAGTTCCGCTGAACATTGATTAAAACGTAATGAAAGAAGTTTTGTTACTATTTTGTAATCCGTATTTAGCAATGTTATCGGACGATAAGAATTTGGATCTTTGCTATCCTTCCCCTTTTTCAAGAAACTCACTACATTACCTTGTCTGAAGGATTCTGGTATTGTCTCTCCCTCTAACACGAAATGTATGAATGTAAGAAAGAAATCAGAAAATGCACAAAAAAGACCTTAAATAATTCCGATGGAAACCCATCTGCGACACACACCTTACCATTCGGAAGATCTTTAATAACTCTCTCTAATTCCTCCATAGAGAAATAGCTAGCTATGGATTGTTGTTCTGTTTCTGAAAGCATAGGTAGTTCATTATTATGTATAAAAATGTTTCTAGCAGAAGGGTATCTACTCTCTGGTGCTGGCCGTAGATAGATTCATAGTGCTTAAGCGTTATATCTCCTATTTTAATCGGGTCGACTATTACTGCATCAGTGAGAGGACATTTCAAAGCTTTAATTAGATTCGCGGCAGCATGTTCCCTAGCCTGCCAGGCCAAAAATCTGCCCGTGAAGTTGCTTTCATCGTTTATCTTTTGATATTGTTGCCGAAAAACGGCTTCAGTCTGAGCATATTAATTAGCACTGAGATTACGTTTGGCCTGATCAAGCTGATGTTGATTGGTTATAGATGGATTATGCAACATTGTAGAGCTAAGTACTTGCCCTTTTTGCTCTAGATTTTTCTTCTTAACTCTAGTTTCCTTTAAATTGGCTGCATCCTTTCTGATGATTAAACCATGGATAAAGCCTTAAGTGTGTCCCAAACTATGTTTAATGGAGCAGACTCTCTATTTCGAGTGAGAAATTCTTTAATCTCTACCTTCATGGATTCAAACCAAGCTTCATCAGTCAAGTATTGTCTGTTAAACACCCATCGCTTGATTATTTTTACAGAATTTTCTAAATGAATCTCTAAAACTAACATGGCATGATACGAAAATCCATTATAAAGAAATCTCTTGTAACTAAAACAAAAACTTCTTGAGACAAAAAAGAAGCTATCTGTCTGACCAGCACGTAAATTCTGCTTTAGTTGAGAAGTTCATACGCCAAGGATCATGCAAATCAAGGGTAACTCCATAATTTTGCAGAATTTTTTAAGATTTAGGTTTTAGCTGTCTTCTTGTCTGAGTAGAGGAGTCTATTATCGGATTGGTAAGAATATTAAAGTTTCCCCCAATGATCACATCACCTCGAACTGTAAGTAAAGATTGAAAAAGTTCTTCATATATCTTAAAATTGTCTTCGACCGGCGCATAGAAGCTAACAAAAGTTATAGGTCTCTGTCTATTTTTGAGCTGTACATGTAAACCAGCACCAATGTCCCAGCTGATACCTTTCAGAATTTATAACCTCTGCTTGAATATTTTTGTTTAAAAGAATTGCTGTCCCTCTATGGGATGCAGAGGATGAAGAAAAGACTTGGTACGAAGCCTAGGCCCTAAACATAGGGAAATCCGGTAGTTTTATAGATGAAATATGAGTTTCTTGTAAGAGAACTTCCGATGGGTTTTCTGTTTTGATCCACATCTCTATGGCCCGCATTTTCTTCTGATTATTTAGGCTGTTGGCATTAAAGGATACCAATTTCAATTGTTCCTTGCTAGTCATCAGTACAGACTAACAAGGTTTGCTGCCAATTCACCCTCATAATGAAATATAAGAAACCTTAATTAAAAAAATGACCAAACCAACAGAATAAAGGACTTCATTTTTTCCTTGCTTTTACTCCCAATACACCCACTGTGACCCTCACCCCCCTCCATAGTGCTCCTGAACCTACCCCCATGCCCCTTCCCCCTAGAATGTGGTCCTTCCTCACTCCACCACGCCAACCACATTTCCTTTCCCCCTAGCAACCTGGGTGTCCTGTTATTACTCCCATGGGCTCCCGCCTCTACCCCCCAGCAATGGGAGCAAAGCTTTTATTCGTTTCATTCAGCCCTTATGACCCTGTGAAATTTCCTTTAACAATTCCTGGCCTTCATTTACGTCAGAAAACATAAAGAATTTGCCTTTCACCAGGACTTTTAATTTAGACTGTTGGGCGATGGTAGCCTGAGCTCCATTAGCTTTAAATAGATGGAGAATTTTCACAAATTCCTTCATCCTACGTGCCGCCTCTGCAGACAAGTCCGAAAAAATGCGACACTTTGTTATTTCATTGACTGCAAACTGTCTTAACTGAATAGCTTTGGAAATTATTGTTTCTTTTATATGAAAGTCTGCAAAGTTTAATAATTTTGTGTGTGGCAACGTACAGTTAGGGAATGGGTGAGCAGGTACCCGGTGCGCCCGAGTGATAGTCAGGTCCCCTTCAAACTCTGCAATTACTTTTTGTTTTAAGAATGAGGTAACCCATTGCACCGTATTGGAGCACTCTAACCTTTCCGGGACTCCAACTATTCGAAGGTTGGATCTCCGTGTATAATTTTCCAACTCATCCAGTTTATTTTCGAGTACCTGTTTGCTTTTACTTGCGGCCTTAACCTCTTCCTGTACCACCATCATCTGGTCCTCCTGAGTTGAAATCCGAGCTTCAGCTTCTCGGAGTCTCAATGGGAAACCTGAGATTATACCCTCAATTTTCTCCAAACGCAAATGTATAGAAGAGAGTTCAGCTCTCTGAGTTCTTTTCAACTCCCGAACCTCCTCTAGAATTAGATTTAACATGTCTTTAATGGTCATCTGGACCTCGCTTGCTGACTCAGTATTCAAACTGAGGACAGGGCTAAAGGGATCCACAGCACTGGGTAGATGAGTGTCCAAATGATTACCCATCTGCTCACCAACAGACAGTGTGTCCTCTGCCAGATCCACCTTCTGTAAAGCAGATTGAAGTTGTATCTGAGATTTAGCCGGTGGAAACACTGCAATGATGGGGGCTCTGGAAATGCCCTTCATCTGGTTGGGAGCTTGTGCTGGTACTGATTCGATGTTTCCTAAATATAGCTCCTTTTGAACAGTCAGTAACGAATGAATGAATGAATGAAATGGCATTTGTATTACGCAGCTATGCCCAATGGGCGTCAAGGCGCCTAAATCAAATATCAGACTGTCAGGGTCAGAAACAGAGCTTACTGGTATGCACGATGATTCCCCATCTTGGTGGGATATCAGCCCCAGCAGATGTACTGTGTTTAAACAAATATCAGCTTGCGTATTAACTTCAGGGGTTCCATGCCTGGTTGTAGCTGTGGCAAGCTTTGCTCGTGGTGAAGCGGCTAAAGGTTTGCTAATCCCAGAGGCTTCTGCTGCAGACTGCAGGTCTGGAGCAGGGCTTGTGACAGACTGTGGAGTTGTCTTTTTCAAGAAAAGGGAGAATTGCTTTGACTCCTTAATAGCTGTTTTTATTTTTTTAGGACCATCTGATCCATTATTATTTGGCACAGACGGCGCTGGACTAGCAGTAATCAAGTTCACATCAACCGTCGCTGCGTTAACTAAGACGCCCGTCTGATTTAATGACCCAGCAGAGGCGAGTCTTGTTCATCTGAGCTCTCAAACGTAGAATTAAGTTCCGGCAAATCTGCAGAGGATTCCTTGCCGGCCATCCGAGCCGCTTCTTTTGCTTCTTTGACCTGAAGTCGGCGAGCTTTGGCTTTGATACAAGCGTTCAACAGTTTGCCCATTTTCCCCCTTTATACTGTAAGTATATGCCTCTGAACAATCTCTCTCAGCCAGAAAGCTCAGATCAATATTGCTTACAGATGTCCGACAAAGGCTGTGAAAACTAATACATCAGTTTCCTTCTACTATATAATTGGATACTTCAACTTTGCTCAAAGCTATTTGTCTAAGCAGCGAATCATCCCTGCAGTGCCAGTGCCATTGCTTCCAGAAAGAATGAATCAAGAGTGTTTCAGGCCACTGCAGTGTTAGAAAATAGGCAGCAGGCAAGTGAGACTCTAATGCAAAGACTCCAGCGCGCTTCCCCTTTACTTTGCTTTACATCCCTCATAAGGCAGATTGGGCACCCAAATGTTTTTTGTTTTTTTGGGACGTGCTGGAGGCGTCTCTACCAAAGTCCTGCCAAAGTCCAGCTAGAGTCCAGCTCAATCCCTCCTCACCTTGCCCCAGCTCCTCACCTCCTCACCTCTTCACCTCTTTTGCCTCTCCCAGGATCCGTTTCACACTCTCGGCGGTGTGCTGCTTATTCTTCAATCCTCCTTTTTCCTGGCGATTTTACTGCTGCTGTAATCGCCTTAGTGAAGAGGCTCCTGAAGAGGTGCAGCTCGGTTCACTCCCCCCGAGCAGCTCGCTCCCAGCCCGGTCACGACACTCTGACCAGAAACGCCAAAAGCCACGGAGCTGCCTTGCCTTGGGGATACCAATCGAGCTGTCAATAGAGGCTCCCAAATTGGCCGATCCGTTTGCACCGCAGCGGCATTCGCATTCGCCGGAGACTGCACGCTGTCAGCAGGTACGCGCCGCCATTACTGGGGGTAGGGTCGGGAATCACAGACGGCTACACGGAGGCGTGGAACTCCTTCAGCCGACTCATTTCAAGTGTCCTGATGACAGATAACTACCTGTGCCTGGACGGGCCAAAAACGCAAACCAGAATTTCTCTGAGTGAGAGACCCTCTGATTGTAGCAAATCCTCTCGAATGGCCAGATAAATTGAATTTGGACTCTTCATAGGAGCCTTTCCAAGTCACCCAAGGTATTAGAACTACCCTCCTCTCCCTCAAAGAAAGGGCAGGGGTCCTTTACATACAATTTAATCATAGCTGAAGTAGAACTGATCGATCAGACATTGGGGCAAAAAGCTAACAACATTTGTGGATGTGACAAGGAAGGAAAATAATTATTCACAGGAAGAGGGTATACATTTATCAACACACAGAAGGATTGTTAGTGAAGCAAACCAAACTGCTTTAACCCCAGAGGCTCAAAACCTGTTTTTAAATCACAAAAAACATTTGAGACATTCATGGCACTTCTCAGTTCGTTAAATTTGATAAATATCTAGAGGCCAGGCAATAAGCTAGCGCAGACCTATATAATCAGTAGCACAACATAACACATGACATAAGTTTAAATGAAACTGTAGTGACACGCTAGACGTATTGACTCTGTATTGTTGTTACTTGTACTGCTCGCATTCCCATCAAAATCTCCTTAATCAAACACTTGACAAGAAACATTTCACACTACTTGAGGAACAAAATATGGTAATGTAACACCAGGGCAGCCCGCCTAGATACCTGCAAAAATAATTTTCCTGAGAAAGGGCGCATAGTCCTTAGCCTTAGGCGCTGTGAGTAGTGAGCAGTGTAGTAGAGCCAAGTAAATGGCTATTGTGCTGGCATTGTGAGAGCACAATATGGCAGGTTGTGATAACTTTGTGCCTTTCTTCAGGGCCCAATTGCCGCGATTGTACGAGGTGTATTAAGTGCTCATCGAAGACTGAGGCTGCGCAGAAGAAGCAATTAACCTCTTTGTTCTTCTCACTTCCAGATAAATTGAAAAGGCATCCCTCCTGTCCCTAATGCGCGCATCTGAACACTAATCAGAAAAGGAGCATTCAACCTTTCATTCTGCATGGCTCCAGCGGGGGAATATTCGCAAGATGCTGTTTGTATGATGCTGAAATGACTGAAATGAGGTTTCATGTGGGAGATTGTAGGTATTATTTTAAGCAATATCAGACAGGAAGCTCAGCTTGGCAGCATCTAAGGATCTTATCGTGTCTTCCTTCTGAATAATCGTGCAATACAGTCTCTAAAGAGCTGCCACTTGGTATCACTGCCAAGGTGGCAGGCATGCCTCCAGTGTCCTTATCTTCTGCCAAGGAGGCAGGCATACCTCCAGTGTCCTTATCAACAGAAAAGTTATTTAACAAGCATTTGCAATGCAAATTGGTCTAGCATTTGTGATTCAAGACTCAAGTAGTACCTGAAACATTTTTTGATGCAGTAACAAATAGTTTTGTTGCAAGTTATTTTTTTTTTTAAAGGTTAGAATTTTTTTTTAAGCTTAAGTAAATCGAGGAAGATTGAGTACATAATCAGGGGAGGTAGGGTGCCTAAAGGAGTTTCACGCATTCTACACTGTCTATTCCCAATTAGAATTCGGCTCCTTGAACGTTCAAACTACCTCAGCAGGCACACATATCAAGCAAAATGTCAAAAATGACTGCTTTGCACTGGAGTACAGCCTGCTGTCAAAATCTTGGCTGTTATAACTGAATTTAAAGTGTAGTTTATGTATTTATTTGCTTTAGTCCCTACTTCCTTCAATTAGACTATGGGGCATATTATCAAGGGGGTTTATCTCCGCTTTTTTGGCTTTAAAAGCCAAGAAAGCGGAGATAAAATTATCTCCCTATTACCTAGCTGTCGCTAACACCAGTTAGTAGGAGATAGCGACCATCTTGGGCCCCACTTTGCATGTCAGTGATATTCATCACTAATGACATGCAAAGTGGGCTTGCCAAGATGTTAGCGACTGGAAACAGACGCTAACATCGCTATCTCCTATTACCAACTATTGGAGATATTCGCGCTAAGCGCAAATATCTCCAAAAGCCCTGAGCACTTCTTAGCCATGTTATCCAATGGGAGGTGGATAACATGGCTAAGAGCATTAGCACGGTAATGCATGAATATCGCTGACTTTTCAGCGATATTCATGCATTACGGCTGATTTTTATCGCATTTGCGATAAACCTTGGTAATACCAAGGTTTATCTGCAATAAAAATCGCCGCAGCTCAGCGGTAAATTTTTGCCTCTAACCAAGCAATTGCGATAATTATCGCTATTGCTTGGTAATATGCCCTTATGTGCTGTGCAGTAGATACATCTCCGATATTCTTCCAAAATTCCATACGATATTTAGTTGACAGAAGATCAACTATTGTAAATAATAGTACCTTTCAGGAACGCCAAATGAATCATATACTTAAATGAACTGTAGCAGTCTATGAACATGTTAATAAACACTGTATACCTCGCTAATCCTCCAAAGCAAGAAAATCAAGCATTTGCAATGCAATAGGTCCCGCATTTGCAAGAGTTTAAGCTATTGACATTGTAAATGACAATGCCTTTTTTTTATCTGTTTGGAAAATGTACACATGAAAGGCATTGTCATTTAGAATGCCAATAGCTCAAACATTTGTAATTTCAAGACCTATTTTGTTTCAAAGAAGCGTCCGCCATTGTCCCGGGCTGCTTGGAAAGAGAAAGCATGCATGGCGCACCGAATGTTGCAAGAAAGCATGTTGTGCCTGCAGTAGGAGAAACTCATTAATGAAAATAGTGCTTACATACTAAATAGGACATACCGTGTAACAATAGAAGTAAAAGGGCCAGTCCTCATTGAATGTTACAAATGAAGACAAGGCGGGACTAAAGAGGGACTAACACACCTATTAACGAATCACAGGGGTGCACTGCATTCTTGTAAATACTATGAATCCCTGCATTTTCAAAATGGCGGAGCACAGAGTTTGTAATTTTGGCCTAATGCTGCACTCCGCCACTCTCTTGTAAACATGCCCCTCAGTTTCTTAGCTTGCCCAGCTGATTCATTTTTTCTCTCATAAAGAAACGTTATTGAGGACAGAAACAATCTACCTAAATGAAAAGCTATAAAAGGCTCTATCCCGACAGTCTCTTGGGCATATTTTACCTTTGGATTTAATTATGTTGCCATGTGAACAATCCGTTAGTTTACAGATAATTATATTCCTCCACCTGTTGATGACAGCAGGCAACAGGCAGGCTGATAGATGCTTACAATTATCATGTTTTTTTTTTCATGTGTAGATAATGGGAACTTTATACTTCTGAAACCGCTGCCACTAGTCAGCCAATAATGCTTACAGGGATTTATATCTCACCCTTTAAGATACCTTTGGGTCTTTTATGACACCTGGAAGACTGGTAATGCCATAATTGTTAAGCATGTTATGTTATGTTATACTAAGCATATATAGCGCACGTTCACCAAAGGTTTCTTGGTGCTGTGGTAAGAAAGGTGACATCTCGTCAGGTTATTGACATTATGCTTGTGTGAAAAGCCACGTTTTCAACAAGTTCCTGAAGCTCATATAGTTTGCTGCTAGTCAAATTTCAGTTCCAGATATGGGGCCCTATCACTGAGGATATTTCTGCTCCCAGACTCTTTTGCTTAAATCTCGGAAATGTTAGGAAGGTCATTGGAGCTGTCTGAGATTGTGCATTGGGTATAGCTCTGGATTCGTGAAAATATAAACTTTGGGCTTTTGTTATGGAGTGATTTAAAGATAATACAACCTGTTTGAATATGGTCTCTTGAGCCACAGAAAGCCAATGTAGCATCTTCATCAATGCTTCAACATGACAGTGCCTAGGTTGTTGAAAGACAAGTCTTACTGCTTGATTTTGCACCATTTGAAGTCTGTGGTTTAGGCATGTTGAGTGTCCGAGATAGAGTGTGTACAGTCTATTTGTGATAGGATTAATGCAGTGGTGATTTGATTAATTTCTTCCATTGAGAACAATTTCCCAATTTTCCTGAGTTGGAGGAAGCATGAGGACGTTACCGCCCCTATCTGGGATTTCATGGATAGATTCTCATCAATTTGGATAGTCAGACTTTTTACTGCTTTCTTTAGTATAGGGTGAGAGCTCATCTCCATCGGCCAATAAGAATGATTTTAGTGGTTGAACTTGTTATTGGTGATGACAATTTCTGTCTTATCAGCATTGAGCTTCAATTGATTATTGTTCATCCAAACTCTGATATATAGCATGGTGTTTTGGAAGAACTCAATTATTCAAGCATATGGTCGATGGTAAAGATCGGCTGCATATCATCAGTTTAGTTATAGATTTTCACCTTCTTCTGCTGGAAGGTGTGTACCAGAAGGCAAATATAAAGATTGAAAAGATTGGGGGATAATGACGAGTCCTGTGGTACTCCACAATTTAAGTGGACTTTAGCTGAGCGGTATTGGGAGAGCCGAACTGATTGGGCGCGGTCTTTGAGAAAGGATTTCATTCAATCTAGGACGACCCCTTGTAGGCCTGCGTCCTTGATTCAGTCAAATTAAAATCACATGATCCACTGTATCAAACAAAAAGCTTCTTATCTGTAGTGCAATGGAAGCCCAATAATACAGCAAAAGACTAGGGAGTGCCAATCACCCTCAGATTGTAAAATTTTAAGGCTAGCGGAGGGAGTCTTATTTTCCCAAATAAATTACTTTAGATTACTAGCTTATTAAAAAAAAAAAAAACCTACATCAAGTTCACAAGAAACATTTAAAAATAGCAAAAAACAGACAGACTGGGCATTTTAATATGGAAAATTGGTCTATACTGGAAAGGGGAAGAGATTTCCAAACTTCAAAAAGAGAATGACGTTTGGATAATAATGGGGTAAAATTCAAGCACTAGGGATGCACAACTAATTCTCAATAAATCTCCAAAATGCCTTTTAAATTTTCAGTCATAAATGGCCCTTCATTTGAGAGGTAAAATATTGGGAGTGGTGTTAAATAGGAGTGTTTCACATTTAGACTAATTGATTTTAAAATCCACCCAGTTTTCCAAATATCTGTATGGCTTGCAGAGCTATCTTAATATCGTCATCTTGGATTAAGTAAAGAACAACATCATCCAAGTATAATTTTATTTTAGCACCCCAAGAAGCGGGGGAAGAATTCCCTCATGGGAGCAGATATATTGGGCTAAAGGTTCAATAAATAGAGCAAACAAAATAGGGGATAAAGGACAGCCGTGGTGCATACCTCTACAGGGAAATGTGGTGCCCTTACATTGATTATCTATAACCACTTGAACCAATTCATTACTGTAAAGTCTGGCAATAGACATTGTGAGCGATTATGAGAACTTGCATTTTCAAAATCCTGAAAAATAAAGCTCACAAGGTCAAATATCTCCTTTGCATCTAACAGCACTACAGTAGGTGGAGTATTATCAACTGTGACCAATTAGAAAACCTCAGCATTATAGTGTGCACTATCCCTCAAACTTCACCCCTGAATAAAACCAGTGTGATCAAAGTGAATTAAATTGTTAATAACAACATAAATATCATTAGCTAAAATTCTTGTAAAAATATTGTAATCCATATGAGGAAGTGTTATAGGTCGATACCAAGATGGCCCAGTTTCACTTTTCTGTTTTGTAAAAAAATTATTATTACTCCCTTTAAAAAAAAAAGGCGGGATCGATCCACCAGATAAAATAAATGTAACAGCTTAGTTATAGGAGCCACCAGCAAGGAGCTGAAACATTTATAAAATTCTGCTCCAAAGCCATCCTACCCTGTACACCCTGGCAGGTATTTTATGGCATTGCTGACTTCAGCACTGCTAACTCCACTCACCAGATGGTTCGCAGATTCATTCTCTAACTCTGGGAGTTGCACTTTGTGTAAAAGCTGTTCTTCTGCTGCCGACCCCAGAGTCTCTGACTACACCTTATAAAGCAACATTGTAATCCACAAAGATATTTCCAATTTATGAGTTTTCTCTTTTTATATTTTTTAGTAATAAGGTCGGTGATCCCTGCAATCAATTACTTTTTTCCTTAGTCATCCAGGCCAAGAAGTGCCCAATCTTCTCTCCCTCCTCATACACCTGGCTAATTAGGGTGTGACTTTTAGGAACTTCTTCTTCAAAAAAATCATTTAAAGCTTCCTTCTTGTCCAGCCAATTATGTAATGCCTGATCTGATTATTATTAAACATTCCTATTAGCAACTTGGCCCAAAAAATGTATCTATAATCTATCTCCTCTTTCTTTTGGGGCGGTACAGCAGAACTTTTAAAATAACTACAAAATGATCCAAAACATTCCTCACATGATTTAGCTGAGAAATATTTGTAATAGTGAAAGGGGCAAAAAATAAATCTATCCTTGAGGCTGACCTGCATCCCTTTGAAAAGAATGAATACATCCTACCAGTCAGATTAGATCTTTGCCACACATATTTCACTCCATTCTGGGTACATACATTATAAAAGATCTGCTCCGTCCATTTCTCATGTTGCGTATGATTGGGGTTCAAAGAATCCAGGCCAAGAAAGGGCGAGAAATTAAATCTTGGGCAAATTACATAGCTCTAACTGTAGGGACTGAATCAGCTTAGTATTATTGTGAACGGAGTCATAAGAGACAATATTATACCTTATATTATGAGCCAGTACAGGGGTTATAGCCCACAAGCCATCTTTGTCAACCACAGGAGGCAAGCAGCAGTTTTCTTTTTTTTACGAATAACCACTGCTGTAACTCTGTGTGAAGCTCTAGCTGATGAAAAGAACCAGGAATAATCCAGTTAGTTTCTTTCCTTTCCCTAATAAAATATACTTCCTGCAGAAGATTGTATGATCATATTGTAACAAACCACTAGCATTATGGCTGACTATTACTAATTCAGTCCACTCACCGATTTGAAAGGAGTTGAGAGCTGCTTGCCTGTTTGTGTCCAGCACTACATACTGTTTGTGCCCCACAGCTTCCCCTCAACGAGGTCTCGCTGGTGTGAGCGAGCCCTGCAATCGGCAGGGCTGGTGACACGCTCCCAGCTCGAGACCCACAGGTCGAGGCTCGGCACTTTACCTACAGCAAGCCGGGGGACTGCGAGGACCAGCATTCCTCAGTTTCCCCAGCTGGTTCCTCTTCCCCCGGCGCTACCGCCCACGGACACGCCCACCGCCTACAAGGTCATATTAACAGCATCACCCCCGCTCTGTGGGACGCGAGCGGGACGCCGGGCGAAGCCCGGGCAAAGGGCGGGCCGTCTGTGGCCGTCCGGGGACGTACGAGGACGGGACGGGCCCGCCCTCTTTCATCTTGTGCATCTTCTTTTGAAATTTCCGTGGCTGCAGGAGAATAAGTTTATCTCCTGCAAGAATACGGGGAAAGCCTAGAACCTCCCAACAGCAGCACCACTTTCCATAAATTCCTGGTGAATCAAGTGATATACAAACCTATTTAAATAATAACGTCTCTTGGATATGAAATGGGTTTTAAAAAACTACGATCCCGCACTATATACATGAAGAGAATGGGCACGGAGAATGCTGTACGGAAATCCTCCGATAAAGCTATAAAACATGGTCGCATAACCCATACGCCGGCAATCAGTACTTACTTCTCCACTCTTATACCTAAGGAGAATCAAGAATCACATATATTAGGTAAAGAAATATCTTTCAATTCATCAGCAACTATAAGGGAAACAGAAGGTACCTCAATGATACCTAGTTCACAAGCTAAATTGGGCAAATTGGAACCTGAGTCAAGCAATAAATCATTTTGTAACCCACAAGATCTTCAAATCTCAGATCACGAAATGACCAATCTAAAAACTTCAACACCTATAAAAAATAGAGGGAGTTCAATGTTACTTGAGGATTCAAACATTAACAAATCAATCTTAGTAACACAAAAGTTAGAATCGGGGACAAACAACAGTATCGAGAAAAAAACATCTCCCCCAATTGTCTCACTTGACCTCTCGATTGACCCCTTTAATCTCAAAAACAATATTAATACTATTAACACAGTTTCACCAATGTCTAAAGCCCTATTTTCGTTACAAGCGATTTTGGAATCAGTTCTTTCTTTTCTAGGAAACATTTTAGCAAATTCTGACCAAACTTTGGACGTTCAAATAGGGATATTAAAACATCTAGTTGAGGAAAAAAAGAAAAAAGACCCCTCTGTAGTAGAGAAAATCAACATGCTAACTAAAACCACACCCATGCAAAATGACATTCTAAAAGAACATAACAAAGATCAGGAAAAAAGAATACGTGACTTTGGGACTCAAACAACAGATACCCAAACACAACAAAATCAGAAGTCGGAAAATCTAAACGATTCAGTAATATACTCTCTAAAAAAATTATTTAAAGAAAAACATCAACAAAAAGTAAAACATTTCCCAATATTTACAAAAACAAGTGCAATAAATAAACTTACAAATGATCTTGCATTAGAAGTTCAGGAAACAAATACTAATAATACATCAAGCCAAGGAAATGGAGAAACGATAGTTGACAAGAAACAGGAAAATAATACAGAAGTAGGGAAAAGAAGGAGGAAAAAACCACTAAGAAGGATCCAAAAAAAGAAAAAC
Organism: Lissotriton vulgaris; assembly: GCF_964263255.1. Lineage (NCBI taxonomy): Eukaryota > Metazoa > Chordata > Amphibia > Caudata > Salamandridae > Lissotriton > Lissotriton vulgaris. The sequence goes on from NC_141695.1 coordinate 101,678,899, forward strand.
CGGAAACTAAAATTTCAAAAATCAGTTACCATATATAAATCTGAAGAGGAACAACGTGACGACATAACAAAGTTCCAAAATACTGAAAACCTAATAATTAGTAATAACCTTGAAGAAAAGATGCCACATTTGGACCCAACAGTAAAAGAGTATGTTCCAATCAAGCTCTCTTCACAACCAGACCAAAGCAACAAAAATTCGAGGGAAGAAACTAATAGGTACAAGCAAAAGGGGGAAGAATCTTCTTCTTCTAAAATCCTACAATTTGAGGAACTTTTCCCTACCGACTCAGCTCCACTTAATAGAGTAAGGATTATAAATCTATTACGTCATATAAGGTCTCTACAATCTATGACCAGCAATGAACTCGATCTAGTGACCTTTCCTAAAAAAGACAATACCAAATTAGTAATGGTAACATTCTGGTCGTCTGTTCTTCCAGGGATAATACTCAACGAAAAGGAGACACTATATAAGCATGGATATGATGTAGTTGAAAGAGTGGAATCAATGGTCAATAAAACTCCAATTTGGTACAATGCCCAAATACGAGCAATCTCCAATTCACACGTTAAAAAATACCAGCGAAATTATGATGTGACAGAAGACCAAGAAACTACGTACCCAGGAACACATCCTACAGGGCAAGAAAATCTAAAAATTCAGGTGGATAAAGGACAAAGGGCTGTTTGGTACCACGTTCCTAGGGAACCTGACAACAGCAACAGCATAAAGTCTTGGGCTTGGGTTTCTGAAACTTTAAACAGTAACAAAATTATGAACATTCAACAACAATCTGTTTAGCACTGGTTTAAAAATCACATCTTGGAAAATCGCAGGCAGAACTAAGAATAAATTGTCCATGGCCGCGAGTAACTTGCCAGATATTCTAATCCTACAAGAAACGTGGGCAATAGAACCTATCACTCTCAAAGGTTATTATGTATACGAAATTCCAGCAACACCTACTAAACGAGGACATGCTAAAGGTGGTTTGGCCATCTTATTGAGTGAAGAATATTTGTGGGCGCAGGAAATAGTAGACACTAAACTAGAAAATTTACAGTGCATCAAAATCTCCGCAAAAATACATAGTACGGCTCCCCTAAAGACAATCCTCCTTTTTAATGTATATGCCCCCCCAGGAAAAAAACACGATATTATATTCTTAGATATCATGGAAAAGATCATGACGATAACAGAAAATCATCCTTATTCGTCTTTTTTAATCGTGGGCGATTTCAATAGCAAAATCTCCAATTTTGAAATCAATAAGTGGGCAACACTATTTATAGAAGAAGGTATGGAAACTATAATTCCACAATTTCCAGAGGGTATACTAACCGATAAAAGAGGCAAATTGCTAATATCAGCGTTGACCAATCTTAATGGAGTAATACTGAACGGCACTACTGAAGGGGATATCCCTGCAAATTACACCAGACGGGGTACTGGGACTCCATCCATTATAGACTACATTATTAGCAGTATGGATCTGCTAGATACAGTTACGCATTTGCTTAACCAGTTTTGTCAAGAGAGCGATCACGCACTAATGTATTTAACCACAGATTGGCTACCTAAATCTTCTCTAGCCTGTCATATCCTCCATCATAAAAGCACTATAATGATAAATAGCGAACAGAGATGCATTTTCTGGAATTCTTCGGCTCTAGATAAAATCACAACACTGATTGACCACTCTCAATTTTTAGCAAAAACATTTTCCGAAAACCCTATAGAAAACTTTGAATTTATTATTAAGGATATCAAAAACCACATTTTAAATATGGCAACAAGGGGTGCAGTAGGTAACAGTAAGAAGAAAGATAAAAACACGCGTACTTCTAAGAACTCTGAAGTAAAGAAAAAATTAAATAAACTTATACGCGCCCAATACTTGAATTCTTCGCCAACTACGAAGAAGGAAATAAATAAATTGAAAAATCAATTGAGACGTGAGAATCAAAGTAACAAAAAAGCCTTACAAGATCGTAATTGGGTCGACATTCAGATCGCAGCGAACAAATATAACCAGCGCAAATATTGGTTTCTAATCGCAAAAATAACTGGATCAAAAAAGAAATAACAATCAATACCGGTCCCCCCAAAAGATTGGGAAACATATCTGTTAGATCTCTATAAAGCAAATTTAACAATACCATATGAAAGTAGTGAGATTACCGTCACAGAGAAAGACAAATGTCCATTTTTTAAAACCACAGCTATATCGGTTGAACTGAATATACGTAAAGCAAGAACTACGGGTGCCTCTGGACCGGACCAGATTCCGATCAAGGTGTTGCAAGCTGCCCCGAAGGAATGGAGTAAATTGTTATACCCCCTTTTTAATTATATTTTTGATACTGGTAAGATACCAAAATCATGGCAGGGGAGCATTATCATCCCCATTTATAAAAAGGGAAGCAGAACTCAAGCGGGGAACTACCGCCAAATAGCACTCATGGACGCAGTGTGAAAAGTATTTGCAGCAGAAGTACTAGACCGCCTGAAAGAATGGGCCTTCACGTCAGGTCTGATACCCATGTTTCAAGTAGGATTCCGACCTAAACACTCGGTAATGGACAACATTGCAGTTATCCAGGTTATTCTAGATAAATACGTAACCCGAAAAACCCAGGTCGTCTATGCAGCATTCATAGACTACTCTACGGCGTTCGATCGGGTAGATCAACCAACATTATGGAGAAAATTAAGGAGGCTTGGAATTCACGAACAACTGTTACAAACTATAGTAAGCTTACATACCAATACTTGGTGTCAAGTCCAAATGGGGGGAGAAAAAGGCCTTACAAAAATAATTAAAACAGAGAACGGACTAAAACAAGGGTGCCTCCTAGCCCCTATCCTATTCTCCCTCTACTTAAGTGACTTGCCTTACCACCTGCAGTTAGGCTCCAGTTTACCTCCAAAAATCGCTAAACAAAGCATAAACGCATTGCTCTATGCTGATGACATAGTGTTGTTAGACCTTACTCCCTTCGGACTACAAACATCATTGGATATTCTGCATAATTACTCCAAAGAAAACTATTTAGTACCAAACATAAAGAAAACAAAAGTGATAGCCTTTTCGGGGAGGAAAAAAAGCGCCAAATATATCTGGAGGATAGGAGGAGATAAGATAGAGGAGGTTAATGATTATCCCTACCTCGGCAGGATCCTTTCGAAAAACTTGAAAAGCACAATACAGTTAAAAAATTTACAAAGGAAATCTGATATACATGCCGCGGCCCTCCAGAGACTCTATAGCGCAACAGGGAACAGGCATTTTTCCTCATTGTTGAACATTTACAGAGTAAAAATACCACCTGTATTATCCTATGCGATGGAGTACATCCCCATAAAGCAATGGGCCTTTATGGATCGCAAGGAAGGAAAAATTTTAAGAAAGATTATGAAAGTATCAGACGCTGTACCTGTCCAAGCATTGAGATTAGAACTATCAGTAACCAGCTCCTATGCTATAGCAATTGCCAATGTAATTAGGTGGGCCTACAATTTACTACATGCAAAAGAGAACACTCTAAGGTCATTGCTGAAAAAAGAGACTTTTGGGCCAGACTCTTATAAACAAATCTTTCTAGAGAACATGACTGTAGCATTTCTCATGGCAAATATTAGCACACAATTACTGCTCACTTGGACACCAGCGCAAGTAAAATTGTTCTTAAAATGTTTCACCCCAAAATTGAGCTATGAACTGGACTCTCTACATTGTAACAAACTAGCTACTTACAAACCCTTCGCAGACTCACTAGAATACAAACAAATCCAGTCTTATATAGGGTTTACCTTGACACATGGCGCAAGGAGAGTGATAACCATGATCCGATTGGGCATTCTACCCGTACTAGCATACACCTCAAGATGGCTCCCGGGAGGAACTCCAACATGTACATTGTGCGCAGGGGGCGATCAGACTTTAGAGCATATACTTTTTGTATGTCCAAATCATAAAGTAACCCTAGCCCGTAAAAGATACCTTGACCCTATCTTTCGCTCCTGTAGAATTACAATGGTGAGAGAACTTATATTTTTGTGCAATCAACCTCCGAACGAATTTGTTTGTTATAACTTGTATACATTTTTAAAATCCTTTTTATCTTTATATTGACAAAACTGAATTCTTTTTAAATATGTAAAATGTAAAAATGTTGTGGTCCTCTGTCGAGTACCAATACAAATAAGCCTTTTTGACTTTTGACTAATTCAGTTTTATCCTTTTCCAAGAAATCTTAACAGAGACACATTTAAAATTTAAACTGAAAATTTTAACAGTGCTATCACTTGGCCTCAAACTAGTATTGCTGCTGTACCCAAGCAAATGTTCACCACGCAAAGACAGTCTGGGACTTGCAGTTCACATTTTAGGGATGTGAATCCTGTCCTGCAAAGTATTGATGGTTAAAATGCCATGACACTCGGTGGTACGTAAACAATGATCACACTGATTTTGTGCTGACCTTTTTAATTTGCACCTCACCATCTCTCCAATGTTTGTTTCGTTCCTTATTAAACAAACAGAATAAATTATGGTAAATCTGTTGAATTCCTTTTTTAACAAGTTATACACGGATCAGAATTTGTTTGTACTAAAATGATATTCCACATCAGAATTGTTTTATAACCAGCTGTGTCATATGTTTATTGCATTAGATTCTCCATTGTGCCCTAATGTCCTGCAGCAAAATCTGATTGCAAAAATCAGCAATGAACTATTGCAAAAGACACAAAAGTGGAGCAGATAAGCCTGACAATTCATCAATCCCTGGGGGCACAGCACACAGGATAATGTGCAGTACAGCTAAACACTTAAAAGGTCCCAAAGGCAAGACCTTTTGGCTATTCCAATACTTGTTAATCAAAGTCCATCTGCCGCCAACACAGCTCAGCTGTAATCCACAGACAGGAGCCAACATGCTACTCGTTCAGCTCCAGACCGCAATGAGGGGGTCAGGAAGTTCGCCTGCCAAAAAGATTTCCCCTCATTCCTCCCATCAGTACCTTTTCGTCTGAGATCTGAGCTGGGTGTTGGATTTTCTACAGGCTTTTTTGTCATTTCTATCCTGATGACCCAGTTGCCAGCATTTCTGGTCTGCAGGGAACCCTGGTTGATGGCACAGATTACAATTCATGCTTCCCGACTCAGGAAAAGTTTAATCTTTTCTGATCTCTCACTTCACTCCCTACACTGATGAAGTGAAAACATATTGAAAGAGACTATCATAAAATTTCAGTAGGACCAGGAAGTCAGAGGCTCTTCCTTTACACTGTACCTATTTTCTTGCTTGTAGTGTTATGTGGGGACAATTCTAAATACTCATAGACCCATTAGCACACTAGCTGATGCAAAATATCCCGGCCCCTTTCCCAGAGTCTAATGGAACGTCTGATCTTTCTTCTTAGCACTAAGAATTTTACACCTAATAAAAATAAACTCATAGAACTTTTCCAAATATATAACATAGTATGGTCATTGTATTATTCTGAGTGGTGCATGTGCTAGCTTAAGATAACATTCTACTTCACAATCAACGATTTAGATGCAAGCTTTGGCTGTTCAAAGTTGCTGCCCATGATAGACAAAGGTCTTAATAGGTAGCTTGCAGTGTTATATCGTTTCTATGGGGCAACAGAATGTTTATTGTAAGGTTTTACCAGCTTTACCGGTCTCTTTAGTACTATATATTATCAGCTCTACTTAGTACTTTATCAATAATGCCTAATTTAGTCTGCCTTGTCCTGTATCACAGGATAAGACAGGGTTGTCTTGTCCTGTTTCACTAGTACGTTACCCGCACTACCTGTTCCTCTGTCACTAACACCTTACCAGCCTGTCACGGATGGCCTGTCTTGTATTACCATTTTACTAATTCTTTGTCTACCCCATCCTACATTAGTAATGCCATACTGGCCGAGCCATGACCTGTATCACTAATACATTTCTAATTTTTCATGCCCCTCTATCACTGAAACCTTGCCATCTCTTCCCGTGCTAAGACTTTACTGAAAAATATATCAATTTAATTCAATTAGTATTTATTATGATTTAGAATTCCGAAGAATTCCACATAAAATACATATATAAAACATCATTCATTACATACAGAAATACGAAGTAAAAAGTACAATTATATACTACAATCCCAATACTTAAAGGACAGGACCTATCCTACAATGGACTAAACTATACACTGGACTACGTCATATCAATACAAAAGGTCTTTTTCAGTTAGAAACACGGTATGGGCAGTACGGAGAACCTTAAAAAGAAGTACACAGAGGAATTAATAAGAAATACCTGAGTTTAAAATTGCACGCACAAAACAGTACCAGATGTAATCCGAGTTTAGCGGAAGGGAAAGACAAACCATTGACATAGAAAAGTGCAAATGCTCTGTGCAAAATATGGCAAAGATATTACCAACTCTCCCCTAGCAGCTATACAGACATTTCAACCCCAAAACATTAAACAACTATTTACATATCATACAAAAAAGTGCAAGTGCTTAGTGCAATTTCATTTAACAGATACAACAGCAAATGAAGATAAGTTACCTTGAGGTATTTCAAACTTTCAGTTCACTTAAAAATATTACAATCCTACAATCCTAATAGGCATTTAAAAATTCTTTAAAAAAACAAAAATTTTTAAAACACATCAGTTCAGATGGAGGGGACATAAGACAATTACGGGCTTGTTCAGCTGTATAAATATTATACTTTTAAAAAAGCAATTCTTAAGTATCTTCGTCGTATGGCGTGAAGTGCGGGGCACACAATCAAAACATGATTCAATTCTTGTATTCCACAATTACACAGACGACAAAATCTTTCATTTTTGGGAATACCCTCCCATGCACCTGTTACAACTCTTAGGGGTAATAAATTCAATCTTAGCAACAGAATAACTCTGCGAACACCATGTTCCAAGTTCCACAGAACGTATGGCTGAGGATTTTTGACAATAGAACTCCCCGCAATGCAGTCCATCCTCCCATTCAATGAACATAGTATCATATCTCTTTCACAAGAGACCACATAAATTGACTTCTTAATTATCAGTTTTAACACGGTTTTACATAAAACTGCTGCCCCTTCCTTATCTATACCGAACATACTTAAAGCCTTTGTGTAATTTCTAAAAATTATGCTTTTCCCCTTCATATTTAAGAATATTTCTCTGTGTAATGCTGCCCTCAGTAGATTATCGGGGCTATTATTCAAAGCATTGCACCATCTTAAACAGGCAGCCATTGATAACACATATGTTGACAGTAGACCAAATTCGAGCCTAAGTGCCGCTATTGGCACAGCATAATTCAGATTACATATTTGGCGCCAAATCTTTCCCTCCACCTTCTCAAATTTGGCCCATTCACACTCATCTACTATTTCACTTGCGTAATTCAATGTTGGCGGTATTTTTATTTTGTACACCGCAATGATGTGGGAGAAATGTCTTTTCCTACATTGTATGTACAGGCAATTAATTGCAGATGCTTGTGAAGTAGCTTTCCCTTTGCAATGGTCCATATGTCTGCTAGCAGAGCACCTGTTTGAGAATATTTTTCCTAAATATGGATAAAATTTCACAACTTCAAGTTTTTCCCTTTCCAAAAACCAACTCAGGTTTTTTCTCACTTTACACCCGTGATAACTAAAAATCATGACTTTGCTCTTTAAAATATTTATTTTTAAAAAATGCTCCTCTGTGTACTTAATCAACTCCCTCAGTCTTCTTTGTAACCCAATTGGTGTTAGATTCATTATTATTGCATGATCTGCATACAACAAACAACTTAATTTAAGAGGACCTAATTGGGGAGGGTCACCTTTACTCCGTCCCACACTACTCTGCAAATCATTAATATAAATAGAAAAAAGTAGAGGTGCCAAAAGGCACCCCTGCTTTAGCCCGTTGTGTGTATATATTTTCCTTGACAGGCTTCGGGATCCCCCCAATAATACTTGTGTCCATGTAAAGGAATGAAGTGCAATTATTAATCTTAAAAGGTTCCCTGAAGTCCCCATTGTCACCGATTTCCTCCACAGCGTCCCCCTATCGACCCTATCGAACGCTGTGGAGAAGTCTATAAAAGCGGTGTACAATGGGACCCCTCGGCCCATAGGATATTTTTCAATTAAGGTTTGTAAAACAGAAATGTTGTCCAGAGAGCCACTATTCTTGCGAAATCCTGTTTGTTCCAGAGGTATATGGTTGTTCCCAAAAGCCCACTCTTGCAGATGGCCAAGAATACTCTTCGCAAACAGTTTCCCCGTTGCTTCTAAGAGGGAAATTTGTCTGAAACTAGACGGGGAATTTCTTGGACCCTTCTTATATAAAGGAACCAATATACTTCCTTTCCAGGAATACAGGATGTTTCCAGTGTCATAACAACATGCAAACAATGGATGTAAAAATGTTGCCCAATCTTCACAATCCTATTTTATTATGGCTACTGGAACATCATCTGGTCCCATTGCCCCAGAGTATCTTGATCCCTTAATATACTCTACAATTTCCAATACTGTTGGTTCCCCTACGTCAACCCCCAATTCTGAGTACTTAAGAACTCCCTCACACTGGTCAGATAATTGATTAGGGGCATACAGTTGGGAGATATACGTAGACCATTCAGATTCGGAGATTAAAATGGGTTTGGATTTTTCTCTACCATCACAAAATTTCGCTATCAATGCCCAATACTTTCTGGTGTCCCCGGATAAGGACACTTCACAAAGAGTTGTTCATTTTTCATCTTCTACTTTCCTCCTATCTAATACTTTTTTTCTGTTCCGTACCTGTTTAAGTCTATGAATCTATCTCTGATTTTTTAAGCTAGGGGCTTTGAATTTGAGTCTAATCAACTCGTTAATCTCTTTATTCAGTTTTTTAATTTCCCATGAGACTAATGCTGTGGGGGAGGTTCTCATCTCTTTTTTCTTTCTTCCCAATTTTCTGATTGCTGCCAAAACTCTCTCATACCTCAAAATCGGAGTCTCTAGACTAGGCCTAAATGCAATATTCTTAAAAACCCTCTGGAAGTTCGGCAGTGCCTTATATGACCAATAGGTACGGCCATTGTTGACGGAGTAGGTGACATTTTCCTTCCTCTGATTCCAGCGTTCGGGCTTCTCGGTATTTATGACCATCTGTACTAATAAAATATTATGGTCACTCATCGTAGAGGGGAGCAGCTTAAATTGTTTACACGCACTAAACAATTGAATGGAAACTGCCATATAATCAATAAGAGACTGACTATAGGTACCATTAAAAGTATAAGATGCGGGTGAGTCCTCTGGAAATCTACCATTCAAAAATATTAAATCAAGATTCCTAAGGTTTTGTAAAAGGGAAAGGCCTCGTTTATCAGATTTTAACTGAGCCGGAAATACAGGCTCTGGAATATCCCACACCTCCTCCAAATCTGTATTAGAGTAAACTATTGCAGCACTATTATTTATTTTAGCGTTAAAATCCCCTACCATCAATATATGCGCATTTTCTTCCATATTACACAAATTATGCACAAAACTGCAAATAGAGTCAACCAATGAATTGGATGCTCTCCCCGGGGGGATGTACACATTTACCAGAAACAAAAACTTTACATTCCCTAAATTATCATTTCCTAATTTCAGTTTTGCACAAATGCAACAATTTGATGGGTATTTGTATATCACGGGGTCCCAAGCTATATTACTACTGAGCAAAATAGCTAGGCCTCCGCTTGCATGCCCTTTTGTGGATTTTTTTGCTAGACTGCAAAACACATAATAATTCTTTAACTGGAACTCTTCCATGGCCCATGTGTCTTGGAGACAGATAATCATGGGGTTTATCTCAACCAATGATTTGAGCTTATAACAAGAATTCCCTATCCCCGCCACATTCCAGGAGATAAAATTCCCCACTTGGCTACCCTCGTTCTATGGAATTTATACTCAATGTTTTTACCCCATTTAAGGTACCAGCAACCCAACTCCATTTTGTCACCTAATCATCCCCATCTGCTTTGGGTGCCTCCTGTACCTTGAATGTTGGAAGCCTGATTTCTCTTACTCCTGTTTTACTTCCAACCGTTATTTCCTTGGCGTCAAACTTTACGTGTGCATTTTCATCCTTGTGCTCAGTACCACTCATCCCTTGCTCCAGATGACATACTCCAGAATTTTTAATCAGAGTTCTATCCGGGACAACACTTGGTGAGATGTCTATTCCTCTTTTCCTGAAACTATCAATGTTTGTTAAAACAAGAGCTGACACTATACTTGAGGAAAAATTGGCTATAGTGCTAGGAGGGGAGCTACTCCAATCTAAGTATACCAGTTCTATGTCTTTGGTGGTGATTAATCCCAGAGCCTCTATCTCAGAGAGGAGTCTAAGGAGGGCGCTTCTATTCAGTAGCATTGGTTCGTCATCAAACAGAGAACTACAAATTAAAACCTTGTTCACTTGCCTAGTACTTATATTAATATTCCTGGTTATGTTCATACCTAATTGGTCCATAAATGAGTTACGTTTTGGCTCACCCCCCTATTGTTATCAACCAACATTGTTTTTAGACCCATTTCCAAAACATGACCAGATACTGCACTCAATAAAGGTAAAACTGGCCCACTGGAGTGTTTGAATACCCCTCCAGATGCTCCAATAGGGTCTATTACGGGGCTGTTTGAATTACCCAACTTTCTCCCTAAACTAAGGTCACTCAATAAGCCAATAGTTTGAGGACTAACTTCCTTATCCTCTTGAGAAAGGGGGGCATGCAGATCTTTGATTGAACTATCACATTGAGGTTCATTTTCCTGCCCATATCTTTGACTCTTTTCCAATATAGGTTGCGCCACGGGCCTTTTAGTTCCAAGGGAGAGGGATATGTCACTTATTCCAATTTTATTTTCGGGATGGAACCGTAGTTTTTTCTGTTTCCGTTTTGGTAACCGACGGTTCTTCATATTCCTTTTCTAACCCCTACTGCCATTTTTAGTATTTCCATTCCTTGCGAGGGAGGCCTCCCCCACAGGTGGGCACGCTAGGGAATTGCATACATCGTCAAGTGGCTGTGGACTTATATCTTTTGCAATGATTTTATTAAAGATTGGGAAAAGACGTACCGGTTTTAAAGCTGGGGAAACCTCTATCTTTATCTTTTCCCCAGAACTAGGAGCCTTGTAACATTCCTTAAGATTAGAATTAGGTAAATCGGAATTAAGTTCCTTGCAAGGGAACCTCTTTCAGAACTCTCGATAGGCTCTTTTAGACCCCCCACCACTGAGTTTGTACCCATGTTATGTATCCCACTATTTAATTGCTCAACTTGACTGGATACTGGAGGGGCCTTTTCCGGGATTAGTAGGGCTTGTTTATACTGCGTAAGATCTTGAACCCCTATCAATATAGGTGAAAGAACTTCCAATATATGATCAGAATTTAAAATACTTTTTTCCAACAGGCACAAAATTGCAGACATAATCTTCTCCAATCTCAAAAAGAACTCCAAGTTCCCCCCAGGCAAAACATTTTCACTCTTATTCAGAGAGTTCAAAGAGTTCACTACACATTTGTCCTCAGTCGCTGAAGCTCCCAATATCTTTTCCACTGAAAGGTCTAACAAATCCCCAGCCAAAGTTAAGTTAGTAGGTGTACTACTATACATGGCTGGCATATGTGTTTGAGCTCCTGTGTGTGGCGGGCTCACTTGATTATCTGATGATAATACTAAATCCGTCTCTGAGATTCCCGGCTTTTTCAACTGCTTCAATCGTTCTACGTTCTTTTCTATTTGAACAGCAATATCAGGTAATGTAAGATCCTCCGATTTCAACTGCCCGGGGTTAAGGCTAGATTCTAACCCACACTCTGTCCTAGGCAAAGGATCAAAACCTGGTTTGGATTGACAGCTCCACGCCGATCTCTGTGTCGTTTTTGTATTGTCCATAAGGGTTACCAAATCAGCTAGTGGAGATAATAGTGGAACTTCCTTTTTTTCAGTACTCGCCTCCCGGAGGTGGCTCCCTCCTTCCACCCACAGTAAAGCACCTTCAGTTTACGTTTCCATGGTATTACCCTCTCTTTCTGCTTGACATAAATCTACTTCTCCTGGAGGAAATACTGCTCCAGATTCACCTCCATTGTTCTGACATATAATTATGGCAGGGTAAAGTGCCTCTGATTTTATAGAATTGCATTCAACACTAGGCCCGGGTACTACGTTTGTGTCCATTGATTCTTTTCCTATCTTCTCCCTATTCTCCTCATCCATTGAGCCTTTACCCCGCTTAGAACTTCTTATCCCTTTTGAGAACATAGTCAACACCGATGGGTAGGATTTAATAAGTACGAGATGCTCACCGTTTCTCCGACGGCGAATAGTTTTCTGCAGCTTCAAGTTTTTGTCTCTCAACGTACTGTCTTCCTGGGTCACCGCTGAATTCCCTTTTGATTGTGAGCGTAGAACCCTGTCTGGTTTTACCATTGCATAGGAGACATCAGGATAACTTATACTTATACTTAATGCATGTACTTAATGCTTTTCGGATATTAAAATCTGGAAAATGAAGGATTGAAGATAGTCGGGTAATGGTATAACAACTGGCCTTCAGCAGCTTCTACCGCCTTCAAAAACCTTCAAAATCCAATCATTCCTGCTGTATTTTTTGGCTAGGGGTGGGGGGAGGGCCGTCTGCGTGGTCGTCGGCGTGGTGGCCGCCCTGTCTGGGTGAAGTTCCCGTTCCTTGCCGTGAGGCCAGGAACCTTGGCGTGTGGCTGGACAAGGACCTTGCCTTCGGTCCCCAGGTCAGTCGGGTGGCGGGGGTTTGCTTCGGTGTCCTGAGAGCCTTAAGGAAAGTGTTAGACCTTCTTCCTATCTCTGCTCGAAGGACGCTGGTGCACGCCCTCGTCACCTCACGACTCGACTATGGAAACCTGCTCTACCTGGGGGCTACGGGCAGGTCATGGGCCGCCTGCAAGTCCTCCAAAACGCTGCAGCGCGGCTTGTACTCAGGCTCCCTAGGAGGTCAGCCACCAAACCAGCTTTGCGGACCCTCCACTGGCTTTCCATTGAGAGGAGAGTGGAGTTTAAGGCCCTTGCTACATGCCACCGCATTCTGAGCGGCAAAGCGCCTGCTCCGCTCCAGAGTCTGGTAACACACTACGAGCCCACACGTAGTCTACGGTCCTCGCAGACTGGGCTGCTAAAGGTCCCCAGAGTATCAAAGGCACGTATGGGAGGCAGATCTTTCAGATACCTTGCTCCCAGGTGCTGGAATGCTCTTCCTTTGGAACTGCGACTAGAACCATCCGAATTCCTGTTCAGAAAAAAACTTAAAACTCATCTTTTCAGCAGGTAGCCTTCTGTGAGAGGGGGCAGCTACTTCACTTATCACAGCGCGGGGACACGCCAGTGGCGTAACCAGGCGCTTTACAAATGCCCAAATAAATTTAAAAATAAAAATAAAATAGTTGCCTCATACTACGCTACCACGGTTGCTACCGCCTTCAGTTTGTTTCAAAAACTTCAGTCCACTCCTTTATACTCCTTTATACTCCTTCATACTCCTTTATATTTTAGCCTACGCCAGCTCCAAGGCAGAGCCTCAGCTTCACAGCTTGCCTCACAGCTGCCCGATAACTTCACTTCTCCGCCAAAGCGGGGGAGGCTGGGGGAGGCTGAGGGACCAGGCTAGGTTTCCAGGCTCTGCTCCCGTGGCGTTCTTCAACACACGCTACTGCAGCTGCTGCGACCGTTACTCCGTACCTCCGCAGCACCGCTGTTCGTGTTGTGACTCCTCCTCCACAATGGAGGCTGTGGTCTGATGGTGGCTAGTAGTGGCAAAGAGGCAGGCAGGCAGCGGACAGATTAAATTAGACCCTCTGTGGTTTTACGGTAGGGCAGACACAGGTGGGCACACTACTGCTGACAATCGCGGCTGTCACCTAAGCGTGACCGGCTGAAGTGTTCACAGTTTATACAGCACCCGCTGCAACTGCGAGATGGCAGGGACCCCCCAGGGTGGGGGGCACAGGTCCAGTTGCGGAAGCGCTCCCCCTGATGCGAGCGCTGCAGCGGCTCACCTCCAACTCTGTTCTCCGCTCTCTTCCGTTATCCCATGTGTTCCCCGCCTGCCGCGTTCCTTGTTCTGCCGAGCAAGCACTCTCCGCGTCTGCTTGCTGGGCTATGATGGTTGCGGTCCTACTGCACACGGAATAACAGCCAGCACCTCCAAACCGCCAGCCAGCCAACCGCCAACCGCAAACAACAAGGCGGTGCGGGCAGAAATGCGGCGGCGTTCGGGCGGTGTTTCGGGCACAGGTGCAGCAGCCGTCAGGGAAGGGAAGGGCAGCTGCCGACAGCAAGTACGGGAGACCGGAATTTGGTATCGGCAGTCCGACAGTCTACACAGCAAACAAGGCCAGGATCAGCTTGGCTCAGCTCAGCGTTCCATCTCTTCCCGGTCCAGCATCACATCTCTTCCCGGTCCAGCATTACTAATGCCTTAATAGTCAGCGTGCTCATGTAAAATTGAAGCCTGCCATCTCGGCCCTCTCCTGCATCATGGATGACTTACTAGTTCAGCCTGCTCATATACCAATGATGCCTTACCATCTCTGCCTGCTCCTGTATCACTAGTGACTTACCAGTTTTGCCTGCTTATGTACCACTGATGCCTCACCAGCTCAGCATGCTCCTGTACTACTGATGCCTTATCAGCTCAGCCTGCTACTGTATCCCTGGTGTCTCGCCAGCTCAGCATGCTCCTGTACTACTGATTCCTTATCAGCTCAGCCTGCTCCTGTATCACTGGTGCCTTACCAGCTTTGCCTGCTCTTGTATCACTAATGCCTTACCAGCTCTGTCTGCTTCTGTATCACTGGTGCCTTACCAGCTCTGTCTGCTTCTGTACCACTGATGCCTTACCAGCCCTGCCTGCTTCTAAACCATTGATGTCTTAACAGCTCTGCCTGCTCAAGTATCACTGTTGCCTTACCAGCTCTGTCTGCTCCTGTATCCCTGGTGCCTTACTAATTTAACCTGCTTCTGTACCACTGATGCCTTACCAGCTCTGCCTTCTCCTGTACCACTGATGCCTTACCAGCTCTGCCTGCTTCTGTATCACTGGTGCCTTACCAGCTCGGCCTGCTCCTGTACCACTGATGCCTTACCAGCTCTGCCTGCTTCTGTATCACTGGTGCCTTACCAGCTCGGCCTGCTCCTGTACCACTGATGCCTTTCCAGCTCTGACTGCTTCTTATCACTGCGCCAGGATGCCCTTTGGGTGACAGCTGCGCTATATAAGTATGCCTACATACATACATACATACATACTGATGCCTTACCAGTTCTCCCTGCTTCTGTATCATTGACGCCTTACCAGCTTTGTTTGCTCCTGTATCACTGATGCCTTACCAGCTCGGCCTTGTCCTCTATCACCGCCAGGCGGGAGCCCCTGGAGGAGCAGTCTTCATGGCTCGCGCTCCAGCTCTTCTCATCTTTTTTTTCTGGGAAGTAATAGCACTTCCGCCCACGCTGATGCCAGTGCAGAGGACAAGATGGCGTAGGATGAACTGTTGATGGAAAATGAATGGAATGAATTGTTACTGGGGTTATAAACTATTGAGTAAAAAAGAAAAGCATTATGCCCCAGACAAGTAGCTCTGCTGGTAAATCGTGTTAGAGATTTGAGGGTGCGATGCTGAAATTTGTGTCTGGCTTACGGGCTATGAGATGGGATCATTCTTATAGCATCTCCTAGTCACAGTGCTTTGAAATGGCGACATTGTGGTTTTAGTATTGCATGAAAACACGCTATTAGTGTTGGTTTGTGCCACTGCAGGAAAAGTAGTAGTACTATTAGGAAAATGGCAACAAAAGTATCTTCAGCAAGTTGTTTCTGAAATACGCAACTTGTCCCCAATCTCAACCAGTCACAGTCAGGCGAAGCCCTGTTGTGTTAAGACAGGTGATAAGAAGTGACATTTAGGGATCATGTTCATTATAACGGCACAGGTTACTCAGCTTCCATTCCTTTTCTTTTCATATTTACAGAGGAGCAAATTAAAGAAAATGTCCTTGTGCTGTACGGTGTGTGATTGGTCCGAGTACTTGACAGGGGGTTGTGAGGAATACAGAAACAGCATATGAGTAAGGCGTATATATTAGTCAAAAAATGGTAGAATGTACTACCCAGGGCATAGACAATTGTGCATCTTCCACAACATTACATTAATGAGATACCACTCAACATGAGAGCTGGTATTCTCATAAAGCAATATATGAGAAGCAATTGCAAAGGAGATCACACTACATAAAAATTAAGGGCTAATTTCCCAAAGGAAACTTTACATGAGTACATTTACTCAGATGTAGATCTAGACCTAGGTAGCTATCCACTCGATGTAGACTTATTTCTGAAATTATGAGTGTCAAGTTACTCTTAGTAACTTTACACATGCTAGTCGAGATCATTACTGGGGCCGAGACCTCCCTATAGAAAACCACGTGGAAATAAAGTTTATTAAAAAACCAAATCTTTTTTTATTATAAATGTATGGTCATTTAAAATAATGAATTACTGGAAACTAATAAAATAAAACATTTCAATTTAAATTAAATTATACATGTTCTTAAATGCAATATTACATTTTTACAAGCTTAGGCTAGCTCGAAAATAGTATATTAGTCGATAAAAGCCATAAACATTATTGAGACCTACATTCACATAACACAATATTTGTTAGTAAAAAAAGGCGTATACAAGCATATAAAAGATAATGTCACTAATATAAAAAGATAAATATAACATAATTAAAAAAGAGACATTCCTATCATAACCCGAGGTGGCTGCCACGTATAAAGTGCCAAAGTGCATGTTAAGGTCTGATGATACACCCAAGCTCAACGGTGCAGGATAGGGATTAAAACAAACATCCCTAGCAGCCCACTTTAATGAAATATTTAATTTTTAAATATACATTTTTAATAATTTATTAAAACAATTAACCATCTCACCAACATTTTTATTTGTTTAGTTTGAAGTAAATGTTGTTAAAAGTTCTCTATTATCTAGCTTAAATACTTATTAAGAAACATTAATGTATTTGGTAATTAAATGCATCATAGAAAATACACTTAATCCATAATTATATTTAATTTTTATGTTGAAAAAAGTACAAACATTAATGCAATTTAAAGCTAAAATTAATTTTAAATGATTTCCCTTTGGGGTGTTAGCTTACTTTCCTGGCTCCATTACTTTTTACGTAATAGTGTTGCAATGCATATGTGGTGCTCGACTTGCTCTAAGCCTGGGCTGGAGTTCATTTGTGAGTGTTTTGACACTTTTAGGGATGTAACTTTAGAAGTGGATTTTGTGATTTCCAATGGTCTTACACTTATGGCTTTGTGTTTAGTGTTTGCATGTCCCTCCGAAACTCTTCCCTAATTTTCCTTGACTAATTCCCTTTTTGTGTAAATATTCTAATATTCCCATCACTATCCTCGTTCCTCTGTCTACATTCACTACAAAATAGTATGCTCAAGTGTGCAGAGATCTACGCCATTGAGGCAAGACTTACTCCAAAATGCACTTTGTGACTCAGGCCCTTCATTCTAGTTCGCTTGAAAGAACTACAGCTAATTTAAAAAAAAACATTCTGGCTAAAAAGGGAATACTGACTTAGGTTAACAATTACGTAGTATATACCAAAGGTAAACAATTGTACAGTCCCTTCTGTGGTGTCTCCTGCATGTGGTTCTACCCTTAGAACCACTGGTAGAGCAGTAGAATAAGGAATATTCCTTGTAAAGTAAAACATTTGCTAGCATTCGCGCCAAGAATTTTCAATTCTATTAAGGACATGGAAACGAGGATTATTGCTGCTCTCTCTTCACTTTAAAACTCACAGCAGCCAATGAAAATGTTTTAACATTGTAAAAGAACTACATTTCCCATGATGCTTCACAACAAATCATTTCCCAGCAGACCCTATAAGAGCCACCATCTCTTTTCCAAGAGCCTCTTTCTTTGCTCCGATAGTGTTACATCCAAAGTGGTAACATAATCATCAAACAATACCACTTTCGACAATCATCCAACATGAGCTCAACCTCTCAACCAGGAACTGGAAATGCAGTGGAAATAGGTCTGAACAGAAGAAGACAGAATCAATCTTCTTTCTTTTCCGAACCTAGAATAATTCAAAAGAAAAACCCGTAATATCTGTAAACAACTGCTAAATATATCCGTGGGTACTCATTACGAGAATTACAACTACCATTGAATTACCATCGGGTGGGATAATCCTTACTTCTGTGTCCTTAATAGAACTGAAAACTCTTGATGTGAATGGTAGTACATTTTTTATTCTATTACAGGACCGGAGGCTCCAATTATAGCTAGTTAAACTCTTGTCAAAAACAACAGAAGTCATATTATCCACTGGTTTAAAATGAAATTATTTAGCTGTAGAAATGGATGACCAATCAGCAGATTTCATAATATCTTGAATGGTTCAACCTAACATAAAAGACTTGGGGCCATTGCTCCACGTACACAAAGCCCGCTTCTTTCATGACTGATTTTAACCACCTGGCTATTGTGGCCGAAGATACTGGTTTAAACGTTTTTTACAATGCAATTAACAATTGTGATTAACCCTCCGGTCATAAGGGTTGTGTACATTCCTCATATGCTTTTAGGCATTGAACTACACACAGCTTAGCATTGTTAGGAGAAGCATTATACTATATGCAACGTGAAAACGTTTTTGTCCTCCCAGTAATAGTAAAAGAAACTCCTTCTGGAGTAAACACTCTACCTTAAGATCCAGGACCCTCACATCCGAGGAACATCTGCAGGCAGATAGACACGAAAGCATGGCTAGCTTAAATGACAACTGTTTTCTAGATAACCGAGCATTATCTGGCTATCTGTCAAAGAGAGCCAGGACCAAAGAGACGTCCCATAAATATGAATTCTTCAGTTTAGGCAGGTTAGCCACTCTGATGCCTTTAAGCAACTTACACACCACTGGATGCATATCTACCGGTTTCCCATCCACTTGCCTATGACCCGCTGATATTGCCGATCGGAAAATATTTGCCGATCTATTAGACAAACCATCCGAAACTTTGTCTGACAGAAAATTTACAAAATGGGATAATTCCACCCCCACAGGATCCACATGCCATTCCAGGCACCAACGTACCCAGCAACGCTAACCTGATGAATATCTTATGCTTGTAGAAGGGGCCCAGGCTTGTTGAATGAATTTGGAAGCCTTGTCCGAAATACCTGGCATTTCCCATTGTTGCTAAAAAGCCTCCATGCCATCAAGGATAACTGCAATGACCATTACCTACTGGGACATTTGCAGGTCATTTCCAACAGAATTGGGAACTTAGGTTGCGATTTCTACAGAGGTGTCACCAAAACCAGCTCCGCCTCCTATAGGGATATCTGGGTTGCCATTCTGGGAATTAGAATGAATGAGGGAAAGGCATTGTTCAGAGTCATTGACCAGTCTTGGGAAAAAGCGTCCATCGCTCTAGGTAGTGAGTAGGGCCTCCAACTGAAGAAAGCTTGTAGTTTTCAATTCAATCGGGAGACAAACAGATCTATTTTGCAAGGACCTCACACTGCCTGTATCCATTGGAACAGGTGAGTGTGGAGTTGCGAGTCACTGTAGTCCGTCAGGTATCTGGAATTCTAATCCGCTACTGTATTGGCTTGGTCCGTGACATATTCCGATTTTACCAATATCTGATGATTCAGGCAATAGTGGCAAAAGTCTTTGGCTATCCCCACCAGAAGGGACGACCTTGTGCCTCCCAAATTGTTGATATATCTCACCGCCGAGATATTGTCCATCCTGAGGAGGATTATTTATTTATCTAAAGAGTTTTATATAGCGCTGGCTAGACCCGAAGGTATCATTAGGTTCCAAAATGTAACAGAAACTGATCACAATTACACATTTCGTAAAAAAATAAGCAATACATTAAGAGAGGAGAGAAAGGAGAGAAAAAAATAGTGGAGGGGGAAGCGGAGGTGAGAAGAGGGAGTATGAGGGAAGAGATGACAGGAGAGATGAAAGGAAGTCTGTCTAAAGACTGACTGGGTAGGTGACATCCAAGGAGGGAATCCACGGCCCGTCTCCCCTTTAGCTAAACCAGGTAACTCTATCGGGTATCAGACAAAATAGCTAAGTCTCAAGTGGCGAGGGAAAATGTTCACAGAAAAACAGGGTGGGGACTAAGGGCAAGGACAGGTGAGGGCAAAGGTCAGGAGCTGGAAAGAGTAGAGTGGCGAGGGGTTGGGATGTAGGGGAAGGGAGAGGGGAGATAAGGTCAGAAGAGACGCAGAGAGTTTGCCCAAAGTCCGGCTAGGTAGGTGATAGAAAAGGAGGGAATCCAAAGTCCTTCTCTATCTAGCTCGCGAGGTAGCTCCTCTGGGCTTCAGTCAAAATGGCTAGGTCTCAGCTGTTGAGGGAAGTTCGCAGAGTAAAGGTCCTGGTGGGTGGGTGCAAACAGGGACGGGTGAAGGCTGGTTGAGGTCCCGACCATGATCAATGATTATAGACCAGGGGAGGAAAGAGCATCGCAGAGGGTCTCACTGAGTCGGCCACCTGGAAGTCAGGCAGGGGGGACGAGTCATACCAGCTTAGATTTAAAAAAGTAAGTGAAATGTCTTTATTATCATTTGTAAAAGTAAGACAAGGAAAACTGGTTCTACCTGGTCAGTGTTAAGTCATGGTGACGGTATTCCAAAGCTTTCTGATACTCCTGCAAGTACAACTAGGCATTGCCCAGCTGGCTGTAAATGGGACTGAGCGTTTTTCAGTCTTCCTTTCCAAATTGAACTGCAGCTTCAAAGAAGAAAAAAAAAAAGAAACTCCGGCTTGGCAGTCACCAGGCTTGCACAGTCTTTCTCCTTCCAAGACCAGCTCAAGGCATGATGCTTCGATTCTTCGCTCAGCAGCAGAGCAAACAGTCTGCTTTAAAAAGTAACGCTTGGGTGACCTGTGCCTCTTGCAAGTACTTCCGGCAGGATACACAGGACAGTTCTGTATAAAAGATTCCAGCACCTCACTAGGGCCGTGCACGTACTCTCTTGTGATGTTACTTAGGGTCTCCATGCCGAGATCGCGATCCTACACATACAAAACACCCTGTTTATTGACGTGCCGTCTCTCATACCGCTTCCCGTTCACCCTGCTGCTTCCCAAACAGTAGAGCAGCCAGTTGCCAGTTAACATTCGAAACAATTTCGGAAAATGTTAATAAATGGTAATAAATGCTGCAATGAAGAGTTTCATATATGCAGGGCCGCCATTTTCTATTGGCCGAGTACGCAGGTTAATGTCCCGATGGAACAGATATGCATATTGTATAGGGCAGATCTAGGGTCTTTCACCGACGAATGTCTTTACCAACAAGTTCTACACTTCGCAGGCGCACTCACCCCTGTCCAAGCCGTGATTAAGTCTCCGGTCTGCAATCTACGGCGCCGGTGCGAGATTAAAGGAGAGTGGTGGCCGACATTTTGGTAAACATAGCAGACTCCATGCTCAGCCACAAAGTTAGTTTTAGGGTGATTTCAGGATCAGACCGCACAGATCACAGCATATTTCGGGTTCAGTAGTATTCGGATGCCTCAGCAAGTTCAATTAGCATGCCTGTAAGTACCGCCTGCTGGTATTTATAGGATGCAACAAGAGACTTGTTTGGGGGAGAGTGTCCGTATTGCAAACTACCCTGCTAACAACTCCAGGCAGTTGATGTGTAGAGATAGTTCTTGGAGTGACCACCTGCCTCCGGTGAAGATGTCTCCATAGCGCGCTACCCAGCCCCAATCGGCTGTCATCTGAGTCTATTATCACCTCTGGTTGGGAGCTGAAGATGGCTCTGTCATTCCACACATCTACATGACCTATCCACCATTGAATATCCTCCCTCACTTCCTGTGTCAATATAATCAGATCTGTGTACGACAGTCCTTTCTGGAGGTATTGGATTTTTAATCTCTGATAGTAAAGTGGGCCCGGAAAGATGGTCCTAATTGAAGAAGCCAGTAATCCCACTAATGTGGCAATTGTCCTCAGAGAGACTGTCTGTCTGGATTGAACAGATGTCAGTTCTTTTTTCAGATCTCGCAATATTGACCTGGGAAGTTTTTGTTGAGCTGTCTGGGAATCTATGACAAATCAGAGGAGTTCTATTGTCTGAGGTGGGCAGAGGACTAACTTGGGTTCGTTGATGAAAAATCCCAATTTCTGCGAGAGTGATACTGCCATTTATAAGTGCAAATTGACTAAAGTTTGTGTCTGAGCCATGATAATTATATCGTACAGGTACATTATCATGCAAATTCCCTGTTCGCTCAGATTGCCTATCACCGGCTTCATCACTTTGGTGAAACACCATGGAGCCCTGGAAATCCCGAAAGGAAGGGCCAAATATTCCAGCCACTGGTTCTTCCACAGGAATTGCAGGAAACAGCGGTGAGGAGGAAGATGGGAATTGTCAGATAGGCATCCTTGAGGTCCAAATGGACCAGCTAATCTCCTTTCTTCAGTAGATCTGCTAAAAGATGGATACCTTCCATCTTGAAATGTTTGTATAGTATGAATTGATTTAACTCTCTTAGGTTTAAAAACAATCAAACAATCTGTGACCACCTCCCTTCTTTTGAGCCAAGAAGACTTTGCTGCAAAAACTGTTGGCCTCATTGTGGCAATAAGCTACCGCGCGTTTCTGCTGCAATTCCTCTATTTCTGAATCTATACAAACACATTTGGGATGTGGAAAACCAAGTTGTCGTGGGTAAGAATCTTGTTGAGGAGTCTGATAAAACTCCAGAGGAAAACCTTGTTTCATCTGTAATATCCATGCATCTTGTGACAGAATGCACAGGTAAAAGGGGTAAAAAGATCACAAACCCTTACTGGCCAATTCAATGAGCTTCCAATCTGTGTATACTTCTGCCCTCAGCAGGGGGACACCCCTCACCCCCTTGTTTAAATTGAGAATAAAAGAGTGGTGCTGGGGTTTGAAGATTTAAATGTTGCTTCTTTGGAATAATTCCAATCAATCGCATTGGTTTGTGCAAAGTATATTTATTGGCACGTCAAGTGAACAGCCAACACGTGTTTCACCCCTGAATGGCCAGCAGGCCTGGGGCTTCTTCAGGGCTGTGTTAGTGAGTGACAAAGTAAAAAGGTGTCTTGCAATAGTGTAATAAGACAGGAGAAGTGAAGAAGTTAAGGAAGAGAAGAAAAGAGAAGAAAAAGAGAAGAGAGAAGCAATAGAGAAAAAAGAGAAAAAGGAAGGGGAGTAGGGAAAGACGAGAAAGGAGAGAAAAAAAGAGGGAAGAAAAAGGAGGGAGAAAGAGAAAAGAAAAAAGAAGAAAGGAGGGAAGTTGAGTGTGGGTTGAGGAGAATAGTTAGGAATAGTGAGAGGTATAGGTGGTTCAAAGTGATTACGGTGAAAGAAGGTAGACAGAGTGAAGATAGTGTAGTGTTGGAGGGACAGAAATAGTTTGTATGTGTAGTTTCAATAGTTTACATAATCATATTATTTCGTCATTCGAAGAAATATCATTAAATATATATTAATATAAAAATGTGATTAAAATAATTTGAAGGCATAATTGACATAGTTGACACATTAATAGCCGAAAACAGAAAGGTACATTCGGAAAAGAAGGGTCATGATGAAATATATAGTGCAGCATTAAATGGCACATTGGTAATAGAAGGCAAGAAGGTACATAGGAGAAAAAAAAAAAAGAAGGTCATAGTAATACACATAGTGCGGCATTGATTGTAGTCGAGAGTTAAGAGCCAGAAGAATATAGGCAGACAGGTAAGCAACAGATAATAAGGAAAATAATAAAACATTGACCAGATCATAACGCAATATCAACATACATGGTAAATCCAAAATATTGGCATGTCAAAAGTGAATAGTCAAGTAATATCAGTAAGATAAAGTACAAATTTATGCATTCATGAAAGAGCAGTCGGTAATATGGATTGACCCATTTGTGTGTAAATTCCAGCAGATTAGTGCCCAGTAAACATACATGGTAAATACAAATTAATGGCATGTCAAAAGTGCATAGTCAAATAATATCAGTAATAAAAAGTACAAATTTATGCATTCATGAAAACGCAGTGGGTAATATGGATTGACCCATTTTTGTGTAAATTCCACCAAATTAGTGCCCAATAAAGTATCAAGAGTAAGTATACGATGTAGGCATATTGAAAAGGAAAGAATTATTTTTGGTAATAGTTACGTGTGGCGGATGTCCGATCATTGCGAGATTCAGGTGGAGCAAAGGTTATCAATGGAACAGACGTCAGAGAGGTCAGGCAATCGATCAATTGAGATGAGTAACCGAAAAGAAAGAATAGGTAGCAAAGGGAAGGAATAATAATGAGAAGTTAGAAAGAGAATTCGCTAATTCGAGTTATATATGGTGGTGTGAACAGTTAGTAAACTCTAATTGTGAGAAGAAAATTCCGTGTGACGGGTCATTGGTCTCGTTAATTAAAATTGTATCTGGTGTATGAATAGTTAATGGACTCTAGTATTAAGAAAAGAGTGCCTTGAGCAGAGTCATTAGTACAGTGCAAAAGTAATTCAAGATTGTAAACATAAGATCTGTGAGAAAGAAGATTAATTAATTAAACCGTTGTGAAGAGAAAGAGAGAAACTTAATCCATGCGAAGACACCCGTGAGATATCTAATCTTTGGAATAAAAATAAATATGACAGTGTCGCCAGTGAAAAACAGAAGGCATGCTCTATGTGAATTGTGCTTTTCCAATGAGAAAGGGGGTTATCAAGCAAGAAAGGATGCAACTAGTGGGTGGGTTTACCAAATGTAATATGATTTTACAGTACCGGCTCTTAGGGTAGTCAGGTTCAATCTGTGCAATATAAAAAAGGGGGGGGGGGGGATTGAGTAAAGGAAAGTGCTCGGGAGTATCTGAAGGCAATCAGTGGGCGTAAAGGTATTAGGTGATTTACCTACTAATCTCTGCGTAATGCCTGGTCCGTCCAGCACCGGTTTGGGTAACTTGCCGGTCTGGCGAGGTCTTAGCCAGCTGGATAAAAGATCGCGTTAAAGGAAGGACAACCGGTTTATAAAACCGGAAGTACAGAGTGTGTAACAAACGTCGCCATCTTAAGATGGTGAATGGAAATAGGGGGCACTATGATAAAAGAGCGGTATATGGAAATAGATTTGAGAATTAATTAAATTAAGGTAATAAAATAGATGGGATTGATATTATGGTTGAGATGAAGGAGAAAACAAAGTTTGGGAGGGGATGTTTACTAAATCAAAAAATGTGTCTGGGGGAAACTTAACTGGTCTTAATTGGCGAAGCCGAGCAAATGGGAAGACGCTGGGCTGACAGAGGCGAGTCATTGGGTAGAGGAGGTGGGGTAAGGGGGGCCAAAGGCGGGGGTTTCAATGCAGGTTAGGTATTGGGTTAGTTTAAAAAAGAGAGAAAGGAGAATGACGGAGAATACATTGATAAAAAATTACAGGGTCTGATGATGGAAATTCCATCATACATTCAAGATACCAAAGATATCCTACAAAAATTAGATAACATCATGTGGGAATCAGACTTTATACTTGTAACTATTGACATAGTTAGCCTTTATACATCAATTGAACATCTGGATGGACTGACAGCGGCACAACTTGCACTTTGGACCCAACCAGCAAATTCACTAGAAGTGAATAAAATGACCCTGGAAATGCAGGAGTTCTGCTTGAATAACAATGTTTTTTGGTTCAACGGCAAAACATATAGACAGAAACGCGAAACTGCTATGGGAGCCACATTTGCGCCACTATACGCATGCATCTTTATGAGCCAGGTGGAAAAATTCTAGCTATGGGATCAAGATTACCCCGAATTTACTCCACATATAGTGCTATGGCGACGATACATAGACGATATCCTATGTATATGGCAAGGAGACAACATACTGCTACAAAGATTTTTGGAGAAACTTGATACCAATCCCTGGGGGATTAAAACAACATATTCATCCTCCAAGGAAGAGATAAACTTCCTGGATGTCACCCTATATGTCAAGGACAATACATTGCAAAGTAAAATCTATCGAAAGGAAACAGCTGCTAATTCTATCCTACTTGCTGATAGCTACCATCCTAAGCATAACATCAGAAACATCCCGAAAGGGGAATTCATGAGGATACGCAGAAACTGCAGTGAGGATGAGGTCTTTAAAGAAAAAGGGGAAGAAACGATAAATCGGCTGAACCAAAGAGGCTACAAACAGTCTTTTCTTCAACAGTCAATGACCACAGTTACACAAATGGAACGAAAACAAATGTTCGCACAAAAAGAAAAACCGAGGAGACAAACATCCATAAGATTCATTACAGACTACAATACAGGACATCCACAAATAAGACAAACTCTGAAAAAACATTGGCATCTTTTACAGCAAACGCCGACTATAATTGATTGCATCAAAATGTACCCAGAAATGACCTTCAGGCGAGCACTCAACCTCAAAAGCATTCTCTGCAAATCTGAGTTTGTAGACAAAAGACATCAACCCTCTACTTTCTTAGACAGGCCGCCTGGATTCCATACATGTAAAAACTGTAACATTTGCAAATTGAGCATAAGCAAAACAACTCAAGTGCCGATGGCACAAGGAAAGGATTTCGAGATCAAATAATTGGATCGATTGCAAAAGCAAATTTTGTATTTATATTATAATTTGTCCATGCAACCTTCCATACATTGGCAGCACTATCAGCCCTCTTAGGAGCCGGATACAAGAACATTAGCGCAATATACACAAACACAAATCTGGACATCCGCTCACGGAACACTTCCATGATAAACACCCCCACAAAAAAGATTTTACTTTTTTTGGACTGGAATTGGTTCCCCAAACAAAAAGCGGGGGCAATAGGGAACAAAGACTACGCAGAAGAGAAAGCCTCCTAATCATGAAATACAAAACCATTGAACATGGCTTGAACAAAGATGCTGAAATGCATGTATGGCTGGGGAATGATTAATGCCCATAAACCTTTGTACTATATCACTAGCCTTCTATGCACTTCCAAAGCAATCAAACAAATATGCATCTATTGCCCTAATTCTTTGCAAGGTACTGCGGATTTCTAAACATCAGATCCACTGTAATCACCAGGACTGCTAGAATGCTTGAACAATGAGCTGTGTCCTGCATACTCTCTGAAAAAATATCATATATGGATGGATCTTCGCTCAACATTATATATTTCTATATATATAATTCTCATATGACTATACGCAAGGGTGAATCGAGTAATACTAAATGTTTACCTAACCTGTATTGGATTGTCAGTTTAGACACTAAACTCAATTATCCTTATCTGTATGTATAGACTCTCCAGCTCCGTCATTCTCCTTTCTCTCTTTTTTAAACTAACCCAATACCTAACCTGCATTGAAACCCCCGCCTTTGCCCCCATTCCCCCACCTCCCCTACCCCATGACTCGCCCCTGTCAGCCCAGCGTCTTCCCATTTGCTCGGCTTCGTCAATTAAGACCAGTTAAGTTTCCCCCAGACGCATTTTTTGATTTAGTAAAATCCCCTCCCAAACTTCGTTTTCTCCTTCATCTCAACCATAATATCAATCCCATCTATTTGCACAGCCACCCAACACCCACAGGACACTCAATCCCCCTCCTCTATCCCTTCCTCCAACTACCTCACCTCCCTTAACACCAGGCTCCGACAGCCCCCTACAGCAATCACACCCACGCCAACAGGCTGCCTTCAGATAACGAGCCACTTCCCCTTGAGTCTCCCTACATCTCTCAATCCACCCCTGTCCAAACCCCCTCCTGTCCTCCTCCCGTCTGCCCCCCTGTCTAAACCCCCGCCTGACCCTCCCCGGAACACCCCCCCCGTCCTTCACCCTGACCCCCATCTCCCAACCCACCCTCTCGAACCCTAGCACTCTCGGACCCACGGCGGATGCCCACATCCCCTTCCTTGAGGCCATATCAAAACGGCTCGCAGCCCTGGAAAACCAGGTCAGCACTATCACCCATGGTCTATCAGAAATCATCTCTAATCTCGGTATAGTCTGTAACCCCTACAAACTCTCCCCCCGGACCACCCCCCACGTCAAAACGTCCTCTACTTCTTCTCCCACCCCAGCGGGCTCAAATCACCCGACCGCCAGGCCGCTTAGATCAGAAGCTCCGATGTCAGACAGGGAAGCAGCCTTACTAGCCGCCACCTACGACTCCTCCACTACGGAGTCACCCAAATCCAAAATCCAAGTCATCACAGGTCACCGGAAAGACCTACCCATCGTCAAAACACAGAGATCACCAGTCCTCACCGCCATTCCTAGAGAGACTAAAGAGGGAACCACCAGTAATCAGGAGAAATTCACCAACTGCCTCCTAATCAACTGCAGATCGGCCTCACTACACGCAACGGACTTAGCCGAAGCCATCCTCACACATGACATCGACGTTGCGTTCCTCACGGAGACTTGGCTTAATACGACATCCCCTCCCTGCTTAGACATGCTGGTTCCACCCGGCTTCTCCCTCATCTCCAAAGATAGAAGTAAACAACGAGGAGATGGGATCAATCAACGAGGAGGTGGGGTCGCTATCATCCACAAGGACAGCTGGAGCATCACAGAAACCTCCTCCTTCGAGTATGACTCCTTTGAATGCCTATCCACCGTCATCAAAACAAAAGACAACGACTCTCTACTGTGCCACCTACTCTATCACCCCCCGGGCCGAAATAACGAGTTTGGAGAACAACTATCAAACCTGATTGCACATGACACACTTGGCGACTCCAAAAACTTAATTCTTGGTGATCTGAACATCCGATGGAATGAGACCCAAAACCCTCTAATCAAATCGCTATCTAGCCTCCTTGATGAGAACAACCTCACCCAACACTGTACTGAGGAGACTCACTACAAAGGAGCCACACTGGATGCCATCATTGCCCACAAGAATTCTATCACGGTCAACCACATACTACCAGTTGACTGGTCAGATCACCACATGATCTTATTCCACATCAATCACCCCATCGTCTCGCTTAAACCCCCGCAAGACCCCCCTAAATGGGCAAGAAACCTCTCCCAAGTACCCCAAGACATCCTGGAAGGTCAACTAAGCGCACTTCTTCCAAATAACACAATGCACCTCTCGACCAACGACCTCGTCGACCACTATAACTCGGGGGTAGTCTCCATACTTGACAATCTAGCTCCTCTAAGGCTCAAAAGAAGCCGAGCCACTCCATCCAGAACCTGGTTCACTGCGGACCTCAACGCAGAAAGAAGAAACCTGAGAACCAAAGAAAGAAAGTGGAGAAACAACCCAACCGCCATTCTCCTCCTTCAACTAAAATCAGCCCGTAGGAAGTACAACAACCATATCAAAAACAAGAAATCCAGCTTCTTCCGCGAGGCATTGGTCAAATCCAAAAACAGACCCAAAGAACTCTACAACATTATCAGACAACAAACAACAAAGCCCCTGCCCTCAACCTTACAGGCTTCCAAAGAACTCTGTGACAACTTTGCCAACTTCTTCAACGATAAAGTCCTAAAAATTGAACTATCTCTAGACATCAACAACCCACACCTCCAGAAGAGCTACTCGGCCTCCCCAGTGGCACTCCCACCCGACTCCTTTCCCTCCCCCTGGCTAAGCTTTCGCCCCGTCCAGGAAACTGAGATAATCGCGCTGATTTCGACCTCCAAACCTTCAGCACACATTTCAGACCCCATTCCCCCATCCTTAATAAAAAAAATGAAGCTTACCTTAGCGCCCATCTGGGGAAGAATCATAAACAGTTCCTTACAAAGCGGAGTGGTCCCCGATTGTCTAAAAATGGGACAAGTCACTCCTCTTCTGAAAAAACCCGGTCTCGACTCAACTGACTTGAACAATTTCAGACCGATATCCAACCTCCCTCTACTCGCGAAGACACTTGAACGTTGTGTACTCCTGCAACTGACGCAACATCTGGACAACATCAATCTCCTGGACCCCCTCCAATCTGGCTTCAGACAAGGCCGCAGCACTGAAACCGCGATGCTGAATATCATAGATGACATACATGGATCTCTTGACGCTGACAAGTGCTGCCTCCTCATACTCCTTGATCTCTCAGCTGCGTTCGACACGGTGGACCACAAGCTCCTCATCAGGACTCTTCAAGAAAGAGCCGGCCTTGGCGAAGTAGTTCTCAAGTGGTTTTCCTCCTTTTTACATAACCGTTCGCAATTAATAAAAATCAAGAACTTCACCTCCGATACACTGCAAGTCAACAAGGGTGTCCCTCAAGGATCAGTGCTCTCCCCCCAGCTCTTTAACATCTACATGGAACCACTCGCCAAGTTACTCAGGAACGCCAACATCCACTTCCACCTCTACGCGGATGACACGCAGATTTACCTGGAAACCTCCTCTCTCAAAGACATCCACAGACTCAATGTTGTCCTAAATGAAGTGCAAGACTGGCTGACAAAGAATCACCTGAAACTCAACCCCGACAAGACAGAAACACTCCTCATCTCAAACAAAGAAGATAACCCTCAAATCACCGAGTGGCTAAAGTCGATCGATGCTCTCAAAGGTAACCTCACGCTAGCCGACTCTGTTAAATCCCTGGGCTTCACCCTAGACCCCAAACTAACCCTGACAAACCACATCAAGAACTCAGCGAAAAGCGCATTCTTCAACCTCAGACTTTTGAACAAAATTAAACCTTACATCCCCAACAAGGACCTCAAACTAGCCACGCAATCTCTAGTTTTATCAAGACTGGACTATGGGAACTCAATCCTAACAGGCCTCCCCAAATGGCACCTCGCACCACTAAAAACAACACTACACGCGGCAGCAAGAATGATCACAGGCTGCAAAAAATATGACCACATCTCCCCGGCACTCAAAGAACTCGAATGGCTCCCTGCTGAAATGCGAAGTACCTTCAGAACGGCCTGCCTAACCCACAAGGCCCTCCATACCGGCAAACCGGAATACCTGGCTAACAAGCTCAAAAAAGCAGGCCAAGCCAGAAATCTGAGAAGCTCTAACTCCCTGCTGCTCATCCTACCAAAAACCAGAAGAAAAAGAACTGCGGACTGCTCTTTCTCAGGAAATGCCCCCAAAATATGGAACGCCATCCCCCCGCACATCAGAACTCTACCGTCCTATGCAGAATTCAAGAGCCAACTTAAATCCTTGTGCCTTATCCGCTCCCTTGGCTGTGGATAACTTGGAGCTGCAAACACCCCAGAATCCTTGCGATAATGCTGAATTCAGCACCAAGAAGCCCTGCTGTCCGAACTTTTCTTCCCTCCAAATTGTCTCACGCCGATTGCTTTTATTGGGTTTGTCTCATGCTGTTCTCTTTTTCTTGTCCTCTACTGTGAAGCGCTCTGATACCTTCGGGTCTTGTTAGCGCTATAGAAAACTTCTAAATAAATAAATAAAAATAAATAATAAATTTCCATATACCGCTCTTTTATCATAGTGCCCCCTATTTCCTTTCACCATCTTAAGATGGCGACGTTTGTTACACACTCTGTACTTCCGGTTTTATAAACCGGATGTCCTTCCTTTAACGCAACCTTTTATCCAGCTGGCTAAAACCTCGCCAGACCGGCAAGTTACCAAAACCGGAGATGGACGGACGAGGCATTACGCCGAGATTAGTAGGTAAATCACCTAATACCGTTACGCCTACTGATCGCCTTCAGATACTCCCGAGCACTTTCCTTTACTCAATTCCCCCCCCCTTCTTTTTTATATTGCACAGATTGAACCGGACTACGCTAAAAGCCGGTACTGTAAAATCGTATTACATTTGGTAAGCCCACCCACTAGTTGCGTCCTTTCTTGCTTGATAACCCTCTTTCTGATTGGAAAAGCACGATTCACATAGAGCATGCCTTCTGTTTTTCACTGGCGACACTGTCATATTTATTTTTATTCCAAAGATTAGATATCTCACGGGTGTCTTCGCATGGATTAAGTTTCTCTCTTTCTCTTCACAACGGTTTAATTAATCTTCTTTCTCACAGATCTTATGTTTACAATCTTGAATTACTTTTCCACTGTACTAATGACTCTGCCCACGGCACTCTTTTCTTACTACTAGAGTCCATTAACTATTCATACACCAGATACAATAAAATTAACAAGACCAATGACCCGTCACACGGAATTTTCATCTCACAGAGTTTACTAACTGTTCACACCACCATATATAACTCGAATTAGCGAATTCTCTTTCTAACTTCTCATTATTATTCCTTCCCTTTGCTACCTATTCTTTCTTTTCGGTTACTCATCTCTTGATACTTTACTGGGCACTAATTTGCTGGAATTTACACACAAATGGGTCAATCCATATTACCAACTGCTCTTTCATGAATGCATAAATTTGTAATTTATCTTACTTATATAACTTGACTATGCACTTTTGACATGCCAATATTTTGGATTTACCATGTATGTTGATATTGCTTTATGATCTGGTCAATGTTTTATTATTTTCCTTATTATCTGTTGCTTACCTGTCTGCCTATTTTCTTCTGGCTCTTAACTCTCGACTAAAATCAATGCCGCACTATGTGTATTACTATGACCTTCTTTTTTTTTCTCCTATGTACCTTCTTGCCTTCTATTACCAATGTTCCATTTAATGCTGCACTATATATTTCATCATGACCGTTCTTTTCCGAATGTACCTTTCTGTTTTCCGCTATTAATGTGTCAACTATGTCAATTATGCCTTCAAATTATTTTAATCACATTTTTATATTCATATATATTTACTGATATTTCTTTGAATGACGAAATAATATGATTATGTAAACTATTGAAACTACACATACAAACTATTTCTGTCCCTACAACACTTTACGCTATCTTCACTCTGTCTACCTTCTTTCACCGTAATCACTTTGAACCACCTATACCTCTCCCACCATTCCTAACTATTCTCCTCAACCCACCCTCAACTTCCCTCCATTCTTCTTTTTTCTTTT
This sequence comes from Lissotriton vulgaris, assembly GCF_964263255.1. NCBI lineage: Eukaryota > Metazoa > Chordata > Amphibia > Caudata > Salamandridae > Lissotriton > Lissotriton vulgaris. The sequence goes on from NC_141695.1 coordinate 101,712,037, forward strand.
CTTTCTCCCTCCTTTTTCGCCCCCCTTTTTTCTCTCCTTTCTCGTCTTTCCCTACTCCCTTCCTTTTTCTCCTTTTTCTCTATTGCTTCTCTCTCCTCTTTTTCTTCTCTTTTCTTCTCTTCCTTAACTTCTTCACTTCTCCTGTCTTATTAAACTATTGCAACACACCTTTTTACTCTGTCACTCACTAACACAGCCCGGAAGAAGCCCCAGGCCTGTTGGCCATTCAGGGGTGAAACACGTGTTGGCTGTTTACTTGACGTGCCAATAAATATACTTTGCACAAACCAATGCGATTGATTGGAATTATTCCAAAGAAGCAACATTTAAATCTTCAAACCCCAGCACAACTCTTTCATCTTGTGACAGAACCCTCCAATTGTAAAGGGCAAACTGAGTCCGACCCCCCTAGGGTAGCTCTGATGTATCGATAATTCTTACCTGTGGAATTCTGGAATTGGAATCTCGCTGTATGTCCACCTCTGTTGAAACGGCATTTGTTGAATCTTTGCAGAGTGGGATCGAAGGTACCACCTCTGGTAGAGTCCCAATCACCTCTACCTTCTCCATAGTCTCCTCTGGGGGGACCTTGATAATTGGGGGGCCTGGTGAGCGTTCCCTGCCTCGCCCTGCTAAGACGGCCCACTTGAAAGACCCTCTTGATGTTAGACAGAGCCTTGTCTAAAGACGTAATGTGCCCACATATTTAGAGACATCTTTGACGCATTTATCCCCTAAGAGATTAACCTCTGCTAAGGGGGCTGGTTCAGCCAAAGCCAGTTCTTTGAGACTGGTGTCCATTCTCATGAACAGAGATTTGTGTCGCTCCATGGAGATGCCACAATTCGCTTTCCCCAGGAGACATATGGCTCGTTCCATCTAGCTAGCTAGAATATCGGATCCATAGGGCTAGCCGATTCTTTGGCTGTTAAAGCTATTTCCAAGATTTTGGCTAGGGGTCCTGCCATATCTAATAACTTGTCCTGGCAGCCCCATCAGGCACGGACAATACCTTTTTTGGGATCTTCAGCAAACTTTTTAAAGAAGGTTGCATGCTGGCATCTATGTCTGCTGTTTCAGCTACCCTATCTGGTATGTCTGGGCTAGACCACAGTTGGTTACGTATTTCTTTATCGAACCCTTTCCTAACATTCCCATGAAAGTATTTGGCTACCTCTGGTGCTGTAGCCCAATCTGAAAAAACTTGGATGGACAATATCCAGAAGGTTAAATGTAAAGGGAGTGGTTGGATGTTGTCGCACAACGGGAACCAGTATTACAGTTATCCTCACTTTTCTCTTTTTGGGTGGCTCGCCATTGTCTGACTTGGTAGAATCAGTGTCAGTAGTGTCAGTATCAATTTACACTTTTTGTTTGCGTTTCAACTTTCCATCCCTGGTGAAAGCCGGTTTTGAATAACCATGCTCATCCATAGGACCTTGAGGTAAATTAGCTAGGCACAAGGCCACGTTACTGACTTGGATTTGTCTTTACTTGTGGTGTCTGAGGCATCGGTTTGGGATTCAAGAATTTAAGGATTCTGAAAACTATGACGCTTTGCAAAGCTTTCTAATTGCTTAGTAATAGGCTTAAGCGCTGCTGTTAATGCTTGCTGTACAGTATTGGGTACAGTGCTCTCAATAGCCCCGTTGATGGACTGCTGGACAAAAGCATCAACGATATTGTCCTTCAAAACAGGCCGCTTTAGTTCTTCATAATAGGATTCATACTCCTCATCCTCAAATCTAACCCAATCTTCCATACTTGGATATTTAACTTAAATTATAATGGGAAGGAAAAAAATTTGTCAAGTCTATTCAGTGGAGGAGTCAGGGGAAGCCAACCCAAGTGCAATCAAAATTTATTTAGGGGCGAATCAAACTTAGCCCCTGAGCAAGGCTGTAATCACGAATTATTGCAGCCCCAGCAACAGGACGTGGAGAGCCAGACCTATGTCACTTGAGCGTGCACTCACTCCCAGGGCAGACGATTCTTGCAGTCAGTGAGGGGAAAGCACTCTCTTGCTGATCGCAACCAGGTGTTTCTGACATCTGGCGGCAAGGAAGGCAAGGAAATTCAAGCGCGAAAGTGCATAGCCCAAATCCACCTAAAATTGGGCTACGCACGTCCGACGGCAGTAAAAGGCTCAAGGAAGGGGGGCTTGGGGGAGGGAGCCGACCGAAGGGAGGTCTCCTCCCCCGGGCGGTTTGGGAGGGCTGCGAGGGGTTATTTCCAGAAGTTGCCAGAATGTTCTAGTCTTGGGCTGGCCTAGTAGGACCAGCCAGCCCAAGTATAAATTCCTCCGTTCCCGCTAACCGCCACCATTCTAGGTTTGGTGACCTGGTGGCTAGGTGCTTTAACTTTTTGTGAGAGTATCTGTGTGTGTGCATTTCTTTTTCATTCTTTGCCTGTATCGATATTACTTCGAGCTTAGTAATGGAAGACGCACGAGTTCTGGAGGCGATGCGCTTATTGGCTGATGCCGGTCGATTGGATTTGCTCGCGGGAGGTGGACAGGCTAGGCCTCACCGCCAGGCCTCCGCCGGTGTAGTGGCCGCATTAATGGCATGTTCGTCGCCGAAGAGGAGACGGCCGAGTCAGGTAAGCGAGAGGGGCCGCTCCCGGTCTAGGAAGCCGGTCCCGCATCGGTCGACTCGGGGGGAGCCCGGTGCTTCGGAGGCTCCGGAGGCCCCGGGCATGTTGAGTGGAGGGAAGGGTGTACCTTCACAAGTCCCTCCGCTTCAACTGCACGTTTCTTCTGGTATCGGGGACTTTCCGTTAATGGCGGGACGGGGGCAGGGGTCGAAGAAAGGGGGCAAGAGTGGTCGGGGAGGCAGCAAGAAACGCTCCGCCTCGGATCCGCTTTTTGAGCGGCGGGGACAGTCTGCGGACGGTGCCCCCGTGCGCGGAGGTCGTAGGAGCTCGGTGCAATTTGTGTTACAGGACTCCGACCGGGACCAGGTTGCCCTTGAGGCCCAGGAGGACATTTTGGTTGTTAGTGAAACTCAGTTCGCTCCTGAAGATGGTCAACGTTTGTTAACTCCTTTAGGTCGTATTCCTCTCAATGTTCGAGTTGGGGAGGGTCATGAAGGGGGATTGGTGGGGTCCAGGACTGTTTTATCATCTGGTGTGCAGTCTGGGGCTCAAGAGGCTGCCGTGGGAGCGGTTGATTTTGGAGGCAATGTGGGGAGTCCGTTATTGTTTTCTACCCCGGGCTCGGCGACTGGCGAAGTGGTTTCTGGGGGCGGTGGCTCTCGAGGTGAGGGTGAATGGGCCCAAATGGGCGTCAATGTTTCGTTTGGTGGTGCGGCTACTGGTTTGGAACAGGGTGAAGGTTTTCGTTCTGAAGGTGGGGGTGTTCCAGTTCTGAGTGGTGGGCCTTTTCAATCGGGATTACAGAATCGTCCGACTGCTTTTGGTATGGGTCCTGCGGTTCTTGGCACGGTCGGAATGGGTATGGGTGGTTTTCCGGCTCCTGGGGCCTTGAATGCGGCAGGGTTTAGCTTCCAGGGCACTTTGTTAGGCCCCGATAGAGGTTTTGGTCAGGTGAGTGGCGGGCCTATGCAAGGACCCAGGAGTACAGCTCCGCACTTATCTGGGGCCTCTGGGGGTCCGTATTTCATGTGTGGTTCTCCAGGCTGGGAACATTTTGGCGCGGCGGGCCTGGCACACCGTACTTTTCAGAGGGATTTAGCAGGCCAGGACCCAGCCCCTAGAGCTGTTAGTCGAGCTTCCTTTTCGGCACCTGATAATTTGGATCATAGTGACGACGAGGAGGTGGTAGGTGGTTCTCCGATTCAGGTGGTTACATTGAGGCATGACGCGCGAGGCCGTTCTTTGGAGAGAGGTCAGAGGAGGGTTGTTGATTCTACTCGAAGGGAGAATGTGTATGGTTGGTCTGTGGATGGTAGGAACCCTAGCACACCAGTCCAAACTTTTTCTTTTCAGGATGAGGTTAGGCGCGGTGTTCCAGACTTGGCAGGGCGCAGTCCAGTCCATTTTCGCCAAGGGGAAGTGAGGAGAGTGCCTAGCGCGGCCCTCTCTGTTCCACCGAGGGAACCCGACGCGGCCAGCACACAAGGGTCTGGCGTGATCCCGCTGGCCCCAACGAGTAGCAGGTATAGGTGGCAGGCCTTGCCGGCGGCTATGGAGCAACAGAGTCAGCGCCCAGGGAGGTACAGGCGTGTACAGTCTGCTCCCCCACCTGGAGTTTCGAAATCTTTTAAATGTACAGTGGTTGATACCGTGTTAGGTAAGACCCGTGGTGATCTGATGCATACTAGTGTGGACTCTGTGGTGTTGGACTATGACGAGGAGAGTCCCGAGGAAGGTGAACTACGGGATCTTGAGGGGGGGTGCCCTCTCATTCCTCTCATAGTGTTTTACAGGCTCCAGTGGTCCAGAGGCAACTGCAGGGGAGAAGAGAGCGCGGCCCATCGGGTAGGGCACCTCGGAGACCGGATGCATTGTCCTCGGCGCCACGGGCGGAGCCATCGAGAGCTGTCTCTCTGTTACAAGGTGAGCAAACGGTCCCACAGGCCAAACCTGTTATGGTGTCAGTGGGTACCGGTGGTGAACTTGATGTGGTCGTTACGGATGGCCGGTTGGTTAAAGGTCGTTATGTCAAAGACACTGCAGTGGGTACTGACGATCTGTTTTTACAAAATAAAGGGGATTGTGGTATAGCTGGTGCTTCCAGCAAAGTTACACAACAAGGGGACAGTGGTGTTATAGCTGGTGCTTCCAGCAAAGTTACTCAACAAGGGGACAGTGGTGTTATAGCTGGTGCTTCCAGCAACGTTACAGACAAAGTGGACAGTGGTGTTATGGCTGGTGCTTCCAGCAACGTTACAGTGACAGTGGACAGTGGTGTTATGGCTGGTGCTTCCAGCAAAGTTACAGACAAAATGGACAGTGGTGTTATAGCTGGTGCTTCCAGCACTGTTAAAGAGCCAGTGGCTAGTAAAGAGTTGAAAATCAAAAAATTGCCATACATGGGGGTGACGAAGCCTCTGGGTGCTACTTGATGCTTAGTACTAAAGAAAGAATTTGGAATGGTGAGTATGTGGAGCTCCTTAAGCTTCTCCATCGAGAAGTCCGGTCTAAGGAGGGCTCTAAAGAGGAAGAATTTGAGTTGGCTAAACGCCCGAAAGTGCCTTTAAATATTGAAAATTGGACAGCTGCGTTTTTGATTTATGCCAGTGTGTACTGTGAAAAGTTCCCTGAGCGCAGCGTTTCCCTGTTTAAGTACATGGATGTGATTCGTAAAGCTCAGATCACCGGGGGTGGTTTTGCCTGGTCTCAATACGACGAGGAATTTAGGGCCAGGATGGCGTGGGACCCTGAGGCGAAATGGGGTGAGCTCGATAATGATTTATGGCAACACACAATGGGGTCATCAGCTGGGGGGAAGACTGTTTTCACGGCCAGTGGTTTACCTCTAGTGTACCGGCCCTTTCAGGGTAAGCCCACCCGGGGAGGGGTGGGGTCCAACTCTAACACTCAATCAGAGTCAGGTTTCTGTTGGGAATTCAATAGGGGTTCCTGTATTAGGGAATACTGTAAATTCAGACATGAGTGTTCAGGTTGCGGGAGGAAACACCCGTTATCAAAATGTTGGGACAACGAGCCTTCGGGCAGCCATCAGGGGAAGCAGTCAGGTTCAGGTACTTCCAACTCAAGGGGTCGGGGATCCAGAGGTGCTAAGGGTTCTGGGGCCAAAGGCTCGTACTCCGGTTAAATTGGACAGGCTACGGATTGCCTTGCAGGGTTATGACGATGAGTCTGCAAAAACGAAGTTATTAGACGGTTTTCAGTTTGGTTTCCGACTGGGTTACCTAGGATCCCGGGAACGGAGATGGTCTGCCAATTTGAAATCGGCTTTGGAACATGCCGCAGTTGTCCAAAACAAACTTACTAAGGAGGTTCAAGAGGGTAGGATGGCTGGCCCGTTCACAGATTGGCCGTTACTAAATTTGATTGTTTCTCCAGTCGGTGTCGTTCCTAAGAAAGAGGCAGGTCAGTTCAGACTCATTCAACATCTCTCATGGCCGGAAGGATCCTCAGTTAACGATTTTATTGACCCGGAGGATGTGTCGGTATCCTACTCTTCTGTTGATGTGGCCATGTCACTAGTTGTGACAGCGGGTGCAGCCGCTGAAATGGCCAAGTGTGACATAAAATCTGCCTTCCGCCTGTTGCCTGTACACCCTGAGGATTGGTGCCTTCTCGGTATACAATTCGGTGGTACCCGGTATGTGGACAAAGCTCTACCTATGGGCTGCTCAATATCATGTGCGCTGTTTGAATGTTTTAGCACTTTCTTACAGTGGTATTTTTCAAATCAGACTGGTCATTCCCTGGTGACACATTACCTTGACGACTTTTTCTTTGTTGGATCCCCGGGCTCCGCGGAGTGCCAGACAGCTCTGGACACATTCCATGGGCTCATGGAGGATCTAGGAGTTCCTTTAGCTCCGGAAAAGACAGTGGGCCCCAGTACGGTCCTTTCCTTCTTGGGTATCGAAATTGATTCTGTACTCATGTCTGCTCGCTTGCCGGAGGATAAAAGGAGCAACATGGTTCAACTGCTAGAGACCATGTTGGCCAAAAAGAAAGTGTTGGTAAAGGAGATTCAAGTGCTATTGGGTCATTTGAATTTTGCTTGTAGGGTGGTGAGAGCAGGTAGGACTTTTTGTAGGAGACTAGGTAGGGCTTTAGCAGGACACCACTTGCCCCATCATCGTGTGCGCCTGTCTGCTGGTGTAAAGGAGGATTTGAGAATGTGGAAGTTCTTTTTGACCTCTTTCAATGGTGTTCCCTTGGTCAGAGACGTTGATTTCCAGTGGGACGTACAGATGTTCTCTGACGCGGCTGGCAGTGATGGTTTTGGCCTTTTCTGGAATGGCAGATGGTGCGCGGAACGTTGGCCGGATGAATGGTTGAATGGTGGTCGCAGCATCACTTTCTTGGAATTGTTCCCTCTTTTGGTGGCCTTGACACTGTGGGGGGAGGAATTGTCACACAAGAAGGTTTTGTTTCGTGTGGATAACATGGCTGTTGTGGAGATAGTGAACCGTCAGTCTGCCAGAGACAAACAGGTGTTGAAACTGATGAGAGTTTTCGTTCTGGGTTGTTTGAAACACGACATTCATTTTCGTGCTTTACACATTCCTGGCGTGGACAATGACATTGCGGATGCTTTGTCTCGTTCACAGTGGGGGAGATTCCGTGGACTGGCGAGGGAGGCAGACAGATCCCCGACTCGGATGCCGACTCATCTGTGGCGTGTAGGAGAAGTAGGGTCGTACAATTGGTGGTAGGTTCTTTATCTGTGTCCACACGTACTGCTTATTCCTTGGCTTGGAGGGAATTCTTGGATTCTGGAGCTGTCAGACGGGAGGATCTGTCGCAGCGGTCAGAGGATGTCGTTAAATTTATACTAGACCTCATGGATAAGGGCCTCACTAAAGTGACTATAGCGGGGAAACTAGCGGGTATTGCTTTTATGGGACAGTTATTATGGGGTTACACCCCGTCAGCGGGGGAAATAGGCAGGAGGATGCTTGAGGGATGGGCCAGGGAACAGGGGCATGTTGTTCGATCTAGGGCTCCATTATCCTGGCAAATACTGGCTAGGTTAATTACAGTCTTACCTCTGGTATGTTCAGATGATTTTGAGGCGTGTGTCTTTTCCATGCTCATGGCGTTTATGTTTTTTGGAGCTTTTAGGGCCTCGGAGTTGTTGGGGACCAAGCATAAGTGTGGTTTACACTGGAGGGATGTGTTTTGTTATGATGAAGGTGTTCATGTCTGGTTATCCAGTTCCAAAACTGATCAAACGGGTAAAGGTAAAGGGGTTTGGTTACAAGCGCGCGACCCAAAGCTCACTTGCCCTTTGTTGCTGGCGCGGCGCTGGCGTTCATTGGGTGGGGGCAGGGATGAAGCCCTCGTCTTCCAACACATTAATGGTTTACCTGTCACATCTTATCAGTTACGGATGGTTCTCCGTAAAGCCCTGCAACACATTGGGCTTGATAGTAGTTTATATGGTACTCATTCTTTTCGTATAGGTGCAGCCACGGAGGCCTTTCACAGAGGTTGGACGGAGATGGATATTATGAGGTTGGGGCGCTGGTCTTCTAATTGTTTCCAGCGCTATGTGCGGAGCCCGGCAGAAGACGCGCAGGCGTTCTCAGCCTAGAAATGTGTTCTAATTGTGTTTTCTCTTTCAGGATCCGTTGCTGGACCTCGATCGCCAGTGGTCACGGTCTGGATAGTGGGGCATTCCTTCGTTAAATGGGCCAGAGTCCAGGCGGCACGGAGCTACTTTGGAGAACAACTCGGCTTTAATGATCGTATGTTTAATATTGTATGGAAGGGTAAAGGTGGGATGCTCTGGAGAGAGTTAATCCCTTGTTTAAACAGTAACATGGTGGGCGGTTTATGCCCGGATATTTTGGTCATTCATTTGGGTGAAAATGATCTTTGTGCCACGAAAGGGGTTGTCTTACTGCGGGCTATGAAACAGGATTTAGGCCTCATTAAGGAACTCTGGTCTGGGTGCCATGTGTTTTGGACAGAGTTGATACCGCGTAGGACATGGAGAGGGGCTGTGAACCCCAGGGCTGTGGATCGGGCGAGGAAGAAGGTGAATTCGGAGGTGTCTCGTTGCTGCAGGGGTCACGGTTTCAGCAGGATATCGCACAGGGACATAAAATTTGAATCGGTAGAGTTTTTCCGGGATGACGGAGTACATTTGTCACGTGTGGGTATGGACCTTTACCTTTTAGAGCTTCGTGAGGTGTTAGCACGGGCTTTGGCCATGCAGCGTTGATTCCCATTATCTTTCCGTTCGCTACGCGGTTGGGGGGCAGAAAGGAAGGCTCCGTGTGTTCACCCCCCCCCCACTTGCCTGCCTTTCTGGGTGGCGGGGTCGTGGTGTATCAGTTCGGTTTCAGGTTGATTGTTGGTTGTAATTTCGTTAGAATTTTCTTGGACTGGGGCCGGGGCAGGTTGGTCATGGTTTGACCGTTCAGTTTTGAAAAGGGGTATTCTGCAGGAGTGCAGGGTCAGGCAGGATCGATGATTACGGAGGACATGACAAATGTTAATTCAGTTGTGGTTTGATGAATAAAGTTTATTGATGACGTATGTTTTATATATATGACGTAATGTTGATTGATGATGTAATGTTTTCTCATGACGTAATGTATAATGATGTTATAATGTGTATTGATGTATTGTGGGGAGGGCCCAAATATGTAGGGGTGGGGGTTGGGGGCCCGTTTGGTTAGTTATTTATTTATTTAGTGAGGTTTAGTTTGGTAAGGCGTTTGCCGAGGTTGTATTTTGTAATGTGCACCTGTTTCCTAATAAAGCGGCCTTTTACACACACACAAACAATTTTTGGTCTACTTTTCCCTCACCCCTCGCCCTCCCTCCCAAGGGGGGCTTGGGGGAGGGAGTTGACCGAAGGGAGGTCTCCTCCCCCGGGCGGTTTGGGAGGGCTGCGAGGGGTTATTTCCAGAAGTTGCCAGAATGTTCTAGTCTTGGGCTGGCCTAGTAGGACCAGCCAGCCCAAGTATAAATTCCTCCGTTCCCGCTAACCGCCACCATTCTAGGTTTGGTGACCTGGTGGCTAGGTGCTTTAACTTTTTGTCCCACCCTCCCTCCCTGTTCTCTGTAGTATTTTTCTTACTCCTCGCTCCCTCGTTTTTTCTCACCTTTTTTGATAATTTTTCTTTTCCAAAAGGCTGTTTTATGGGTTACCGGTGTGCAGGGGTTGTGTCTTGTATTTGTATTTGTCGCTAGGAGCAGGTGCTGTGCGGGGTCGTGGTGTATCAGTTCGGTTTCAGGTTGATTGTTGGTTGTAATTTCGTTAGAATTTTCTTGGACTGGGGCCGGGGCAGGTTGGTCATGGTTTGACCGTTCAGTTTTGAAAAGGGGTATTCTGCAGGAGTGCAGGGTCAGGCAGGATCGATGATTACGGAGGACATGACAAATGTTAATTCAGTTGTGGTTTGATGAATAAAGTTTATTGATGACGTATGTTTTATATATATGACGTAATGTTGATTGATGATGTAATGTTTTCTCATGACGTAATGTATAATGATGTTATAATGTGTATTGATGTATTGTGGGGAGGGCCCAAATATGTAGGGGTGAGGGTTGGGGGCCCGTTTGGTTAGTTATTTATTTATTTAGTGAGGTTTAGTTTGGTAAGGCGTTTGCCGAGGTTGTATTTTGTAATGTGCACCTGTTTCCTAATAAAGCGGCCTTTTACACACACACAAACAATTTTTGGTCTACTTTTCCCTCACCCCTCGCCCTCCCTCCCAAATAGAGCATTGTGGGGGGAAGCGCTCTGATTGAGTCACGAGGGAGACCGCAATCGGGCACAGAGTAATTAAAGCACCGTAAAGTATAATAATGATCTCAAAACCAGAACCATGGAAAAATATCAGGATTGAACACATAACCTTTGGAGTAAAAGTCAGAGACAGTAACCACTAGACCCCAGCAGTTCATACCTCATCCAGTAATCACAGGCAGCTCTTTCCCTCGGGTGTGAATGCACAAGGGAAACAGCTGAACACAAGCCTTAATATCAAATCAGAAATCTTTAACGTAATAAATATAAAGAGCACTTATATCCGCTGTGAGCAGCAAAGAAAGAGGCTCCTGGAAAGGAGATGGTGGCTCTTATAGGGTCTGCTGGGACTTGATTGGCTGTGAAGCGTCATGAGAAATGTAGTTTGTATACAACGTTAAAACGTTTCCATTGGCTGCTGCGAGTTTTACAGTAAAGAGAGAGAAGCAATAATCGGAGCCCCCCCCTGTCCTGTAATAGAATTTGTTTCTGTTGATGTGAAGGTTCGGAGTCAGTTACTGGCCTGGCGATGGCTGATATATACCGTAGTAAACCTCTTGTAATCTACCTACAGATTTGGGAAGTTATTAAATGATATCTAGACATTGCACTGACGACGCTTGATGGTGGTATACCTCAAAATGGAGAAAATAAGGTTAAATGAAGACAGTTCAGCAAATAAAGTTTGTGGAACCTTACAGTGAGGAATCGAAGCACATTGAACCCGGCAGTTGTGGTGTTTCCCAACTATTGTGAGAAGTCGGAGAGTGGACAAACCGGAAAGGTTGATGTGCGGTTTCGCTGGTGTTTGTGTCATCGGAATCTGGTGATGAAACATCTGGCAAGTGACGTCATTGAAGCCTGTGGAGGTCTAGCGCAAAAGCGGGCTGAGCTGGACAGCATATGTGCACCATGGCTTACTGAAAGGATTGACGCGCTGCTGAGATGAACAAGAGCTGTGACCCAATGAAAGAACGTTAGGCGATGCACGGCAGCCATATTTTGGAAAGAAGCCAAGTCGGGTTTAGCCCGATTTGATTCGCTTCACCGACTAGAGGAGGAGTACGGTAAAGTTTACAAATGTGCAGAGTAACGGCACAGCAAGTGTTCTTTGGGTGTGTCCTGTCTTGCTGTGTGAGGCAGAAGGAAGTAGTGGGGTGCAAGAAAAACAGCAGTTATTGGCACACAATGTATGGCTGCTGGTCCACAAGGAGCAAGAGGCGACAGGCACATCTCGGTGTGACAGGTACTGTCAGTTTGTTAGACAGCCTGTGGTAGGTTCAATACAGTGACAGGCGCATCTTAAGCTTGTCATTGGAAGTTGCTGTATGGTGACAGGCACACTTTAAGCTTGTCATCACTGGTTGTTTGGGTGTTGCTTGTGTGGAAGCATAATTTTGTGGTGTATGTACTGGTGTTTTGTTTTTAGTTTAAATTTTACTATTGTTCAAGTGAAGTACTCTATTTTATGCAAAGTAGTTTTTTTTTGTTACACAAATAACAGGTGAATTATTATTGTAACATTATAGTGCTAAAAAATTGTGGTACAGAAGATTGAAGTACACAAAACGTAATACCACCCCAATTTTATTTAAGTAGCCGGGGGAGTAAAGTGAGCCATGGAGCAAATATAAATAGATGTGGAATCACTATGCAAGGTGTGTGGGTCAACTTTAGGTTCGGAAAGGAGGCAAGCAATTTTAATGCATTGATTAGGGGGTGAGAAACAAAGGAATTTAAGTGAGTTTGAGGCGTTTATGTTAGGAATGGGAAGATATTTTCTTCACAGAGTAAGCACGATAATGGAGAGGTATTATTTTGGAAGGTGGGAAAAAGGGAAGGATGAAACAGTTGAGGAATATATAACGTGTTTGAGGAGGTTGGCAGCAACGTGCGAGTTTGGTGTGGCAATAGAGGAAAGAATTTGTGACCAGTTTGTTTTAAGATGTGGGAGTGACAAGATCAGTGAAGGATTGTGGATAAGAGATAAGCCACCCTAGGAGGAAGTGGTTATGGTGGCCAAAAGTGGAGCACATTGAAGAGTTGGCTTGTAAGGTTAAAAAAAGAAGTAGTCAAGAGAGTTGTATGCCAAAAATTCATGGGAGAATGTTTCGGTGTGGCAATACTGACCACAGAGCGAATGCAGGTTCTTGTCCGGCGCTGAGTGTATATTCCAATAGCTGAGCGAAGAAGGGGTACTTCTGCAAGTGTTGTCATAATAGGGGCAAGAAAGATATCACAAGAAATTGTGTATCAAGTAAACAAAACTATGGGAAAAGATGAGCATCCCAGTGAGAGAGTGGTAATAGATAAAGTGTCAGTATTAATGCGGTTTGATTCCTGCTCGCATCTATCATTTCTAAACTGTGTTATGCAAGGGATTTTTAAATAAGAATTAAATTGCATTTGATAAATGTGGTCTTGTGTCAGCTGCAGCAGGTTTACAACGCATAATGTGTAGTATCTTGAAGGATGTGGTTGGGGTGAAGCGCTGCCAAGATGATTTCTTAATATTTGGAAGCACTATGGAGGAGCACAATGGCTGTGTGTATAGAGTTCTGGCAAGATTAAAAGAGGCAGGTCTTACTTTAAAAAAAACAAATGTCAATTTGGCATGGTTTAGGTGAGCTACCTTGGAGATCTAATCTTGGGAGAAGGTGTCAAGCCAAAACCAGTGTTGCTTGACACAATAAATAAGTTCATTTTTCGGAATGGTGGAAAACTATGGGAGATACATGAAGACCTTAGCAGGGAAATCAGTGAATCTGAGAGGACTGTTAAAGAAAGGCAAGAAGTTTTTATGTAATGATTAGTGTGGTATGGATTTCAGGACAATTGAGGAGGAATTGAAAGAGGCACCATGCTTGCAGGCATATACCCCATGCAAGGAAACATATATCCTATATAAGCTCAAATACACATATCCTTACAGATGTCCGTTCCAATGGTTTGCAAGCGTTGTTGACCTAACGGAGCAGAGGACAGGAAAGAATGAGAGTGTGTGCCTCCAAGACATTGAATGATACTGAAAAAAACTATTCTGTAATTAAAAGAGAAATGCTGGCAATTTATTGGGCACTTAGGAAATGTAAGAATTTCATTTGGAGTACGAACTTTGTAGTATTGTCGAATAATCAACCTTTGCTGGAGGGATTCAAGAAAAAGGGATTGGATTGTATTTCAGTAAGGATTCGCATTATAGCTTTGCAGGAATATCATTTTTGTATGGAATATCTGCGGGAATTCAGAATGTAAGCGCAGACTGCCTCTTAAGACTGGTGTGCGAGTTGTAAACTTTTGATGGGCATGAGGCTGTGTATTGGAAGAAGATGATGTATGATGATGGGACATTGAAGGAAGTGATTGCTGCTGTAAATCATGGTAAGTTCAGAAGTCTGGAGAGAGTGTGGAATTTGGTCAAGGATGAGTTGTCTATAGATCGGGGCTGTCAATAAGGGGAACAAGATTGATTCCAAACATGCCCTTGTGGGACATCTAGGAATTGTGAAAATGAAAAGAAGTTTGAGAGGTAATATTTTGTGTCCTGGGATGGATATTATTATTATTATTAAATTAAATGTATAAGGTGCACAGCTACCCTGAGGTTTCCCGGCACCACGGACAGAAAGCAGACAGAGCAAAAACAACTTTTTTACTGGTTGAATAGCCAGGCATTGAGGCCTTTGCGGAAGCTTTTATGGCAAACCTCGTGGTGGAGAAGGGAAGGGAGTGAATTCCACAGCACTGGGGCCAGATACAAGAATGAGCGTCTGCCCATGCGTGAAAGTTTGATTCTGGGGACTATGAAGTTGGCTTGGGATGGGGAGCAAAGTAGACGGGTCGGGAGATATGTCTGAGCTAGGGAGCATAGATAATGGGGTGCTGTACCTAGCTTAATCTTATGCATGTAGCATAAGGCTTTACATTTCGTTGGTGGTCAATCCTGAGCCAGTGGAGATCCTGTAAGGTGCCTGTGATTGAGGATGTTTTCGGTACATGGCAAAGTAATCTGGCTGCAGAATTTTGCACCACCTGCAACTTGCGCACTAGCTCCCTATTGGCTCCTAGATAAAGAACGTTGCCATAATCAAGCCACGAGTGGACTCAGGCAGCATCCATACCTTGCGGAGCTATTTAAGAATCGTAAAGCAAGTTGACGTGGTCTTTGCTATTTGCTGTTTCATTGTCAGCTGATCATCTATCACTATGCCTAAATTACGGGCAGTTTGTGCAGGTTTAGGGAGTGCACCCATTTCTGACGGCTAGTGATGTGGGCCCCAGTTATCCTTATCCTTCCCCATGATCAAAACCTCATTTTTTTCTCCATTTAACTTTAACCAGTTAGAGTGCATCCAGCTGGCAATTTTGTAAAGCCCTGTCTGTAAAGATGAGACACTGGATTTATCCTTGGCGGATAGTGAAAAGAGAAGCTGGGTGTAATCTGCATGAGAGAAGATTGACAACCCAGCCTCTTCTGCGATGCTAGCTAAAGGACTGACATAAAGATTGAATAGCATGGGACTGAGTATCGATCCTTGTGGCACTCCATAAGGAGATGCATAAGTCTTGGAGCAGGCCAAAGGAGAAAAGACCTGAAAAGTCCTGTCGGTGAGGACATTTTTAATCCACTCCAAGGCTGAGCTGGCGATTCCCGACTGGAGTGCTTTTAGTAGGGTAGAATGAGATACTGTGTCAAAGGCGGCACTCCGATCTAATAGGATGAGTGCTACTGTTTCCCCTTCGTCCAAAAGCAGGCGTATTTATTCAGTAACTCCTAGGAGAGTAGACTCTGTGGAATAACCGGCTCTAAAGCCTGATTCAGACCCAGGTAAGAAGTTATTGGATTCAACAAACCGTGTGAGCTGCTGGTTCACATGTTTTTCCAGGATCTTAGAGAACACAGGGAGTAGGGAAATTGGACGAAAGTTGGAAGGCTCACCTGGATCCGCATTTGGTTTCTTCAAAAGAGGAAGAACCATTGCATGTTTCCATTCTGCTGGTAAGGCGGCTTACTTCAGTGAGGCATTAAGTAAATCCATGACTATCCTTAATGAGGGGATTCGAGTTTTTGGAAGATATTGACTGGAAGTGGGTAATTAGGGGAGCCTGATTTTAGATTATTTAGAATGGCCTTGAAAGAAGAAGGATCTAAGGGTTGCCACTTTGTTATTATCTTTGTGGAAGCTGAGTCAGAAGGCCCGACTTGGATGTTATGATCAGAAATGGGGGTGTCCATGATATGGACTTTGAGCTGGCAGGAAGAGAAAGTGTGGAATGCTCCTGTAGTGATAAAGTGCTAGAGATGCATCAGGTTCCCATGGTTTGCAGGGGTTTGACGAGTCAACCATGTGAGGAGGTGTTCATGGACAATGTGTGTCCATTACATGGTGAGTAAGTAATAGTGATAATGGATCTCTCCTCAAGGAGGGTGGAGGTAGTTAATGTCAGGGATATCTCATCTTCAAGTATCATCAGGTCTATTGAGAGTGTATTTAGTTAGGAGACTTTTACAAAGAGTATCCTGCCTGACAATGGTCCACAATTTAGCTCAAAGGAATTTGAGAATTACCTATGGCTATGTGGCATTGAACACAAGAAATGTGCCATTTATCATCCGGAAACGAATGGTGCTATTGAGCGGTATAACAAATTAATTAAGGATGTAATACAGTTGGTTAAACTGAACTGTCAGGATTGGAAACAGGAGTTACAGAGGAGGATAATTTCTTACTGGATGTCTCCGAACATGACCACTGGGAAGTCTCCTTTTGAACTGTTTCAAGGGAGAGCGCCCAAAACCTGTTTATGTCCAGGATAGATGAATTGGGACAAAGGCATAAAGTTCAGTGGACCAACGTGTTGGAAAAGTCAAGAAGAGAAACTTTTGAGAGAAGGAGAAATGTATGTGATGTCGAGGTCAGTGTTGGAGATGTGGTAAATATTAAAGCACCAGTAAGTTGTGCGGCATGGTCCAAGTTCACCGAAGCACAAAATGTTATTATGCTATTTTACAAATCAGTACAACTGCTGATGGAAGAATTTGGAACATGATTAGAGTTGCGCTTGTTAAAAAAGAGATGAGAAATTAGGTGAGCATGGGTGGTGAGAAGAATGGTTGAAGAGGAGAAAGAGGTTCTAGTGATGAGAAAGGCGACAAAAGAGAGAGGGTGACTAGAAGATCAGGTGGAAGTACTTGTATGAATCACATTAGGAATAAATGGAATATAAGAGTGAGTTACAGGAGAAAAATGCCACCACGTTATATCCAAGATTTTGGCACGACATAAAGAAATAGTGGTGGACTGTATGTTGTAATCTGTACATCTATAAACAAAAATAATTTATTGTTATTTAAAATGTTATTATTTGTGTAAGATTATGGGGGGGTGAATCCTGCATGTTCTTGTAACCTTAGAACCATATGTAGAATAGTAGAATACGGAATGGTCCTTGTAGAGTTAGTTTCTGTTGATGTGAAGGTTCTGAGTCAGTTGCTGGGTTGGTGATAGCTGAGGAGTACCGTAATAACCCTCTTGTAAACTACCTACAGATTTGTGAAGTTATTAACTATATCTAGACATTGCACCTTCCATGCTCCTAGGCAGAGGTAAACAGAGGGCTAGATAGAGAGAAAACGAGAGAGAGAGAGAGAGAGAGAGAGAGAGAGAGAGAGAGAGAGAGAGAGAGAGAGAGTGTGCGCGAGAGAGCAAGGGTCAGCATCCTGCAACAGTATGTTGGCCTTCCTCTGCTTTATGTAATAGTGGGTTCTGTGTAGGGCTCAGCATTTTGTGAGAGTGTGTACCAGTATTAAATGTACCTTCTTTAGCAGACTCTGTGGGTGCAAGTCTTCTATAGCCGAGTAAAAAGAGATGTAGTTTGATCTTTAATTTGATCACATTGCCAGCTCACAAATAGAGTACGATTTTCTGTTCATTACTCATAAACCCACTAGTTGTTCCCCCATCACCTTACACACCCCTGATGCATCGCTCCAGTACGAGACTCAGAGATATTGGTGGTGTCGGAGCCTAAAAGATCATAGCTATGTTTGTTGTAAACAAGACCAACCTTACACATCAGGTTCTCAAAAGGTCTTTGTTACATCCTCAGCCAGTTCCTAGATTTCAACTCCAGACATAGCACATTGGCCTTCCAAGAGCATCACTAAACATTAAAATGCTCCCCTATTAGTCTTTAAACATAAATTAAGATGGTTTAATACACCCTCAGAGATCCACACCTAAATGACCAATACTTTTCTGTTTTTCACAGACTGGGGAAGCAGACTATTCCTTGCCCAGCCCAAGCTACTCCACTGAGCAGAAATATAATGGGTTGGTATAAGTTTATTTAAATAAATATAGTTTTGAGGCCTCAATTATTCACAAACTTAATGTAGAAACATACAGAGAGGAAATTCATAGCCAATGACTCTGGTGCTGCAAATTATGACTCATCACAGGGGATTCAGCTACATTCATTTGTTGGATTTATTTTAATGTTTATTTTAGTTAAGGAGGGTTGACTGTTAGTCCCATTTATGGTTGAAAATTAAAATTAAGATGTAGACGAGTGGCTGATAAATGCTGAAAGTTTTGAATAACATCAGATAGGTCTGAAGGAGACTGGTTAAAATAATTGCAGAGATGACGTCTCTCTAGTTCTCCTTGCATTGTTTTAGACCATCTTGACAAACAGTCAGGAGCAGTTGCTTCAGATAGTCCAGAGGGGCTTGGAAGTTTACAGGAAGTGCTGGAAAATCACTTGACTGTCATGCCAGGCAGCCAGCCTTATCCAGTGGGCATTGGTGGAGAGTACAGTTAAGGATATAACCCTATTGCTCTGCCATTATATCAACCAAAATGTATAAACTACCACAATATCCTGAAGGTAAGAGCATATCAATCAATTCAAGTTACTCTTCTGAATCAATGAGTCATTAACAAGAATTAAACACATTTTCAGCGTATACAAGTTACAAATAACCCAATTGCAATAGAATAAAAAGAAAATCACTCTTACAAAAGATACTGCATAACGTTCACATTGATTTACAAACCTAAAACATACCAAAGTTTATGTGCAAATGATTTTCACTAATTTGTTCAGTACACCTGCCGTATTGTTACAGACATCAGTTATACAAGGATAGCAGTCTTAGTCAGAGTCAGCCAGAGTGTCTTAATCAGCCTTTACGTATTTACATAAATAATATTGTTCTAATGTTGCCTTGTCAAGAAGCACAACAACATGGCCTCTTCCACCTTCCCTATATCAAATTGGTTGAACCAAAGAATCAGCCACATCGGACATGGACCTTCATTCATTGGACAAAAGGTAAACAAGTACCATACATCATCTTTAAAGTGGCTATTACAAAGGCAGTCTGAATTACTCTAGCCACTAGCTTTTTTCCAATATACTTGGATAGGCATTTAGAGTCAAGACACCCAGTCTAAGCTTCACATAAGAAAAGTACCTCTGGAATTCAGGTGCATCTGGAATGGCTCATCAGCCACAAACAGCTCACTCAGAGGTGGGTATGAACATGTCAGTGAGTGGGATCATAACACAAAGAAGTGCTCAAACAAAGGACAGTCAAAAAGGAGGTTTTTGATTTCTAAATTTTTGCTAACAGAGAAATGACCCAATGTTGATTCATTCGGAGAAAAAACTATGATCCTAGAAACAATCATGTTTTAAACAGTCTCTCACATTGAACATGTTTTCATCAAAGGAAGCCCCTGTCATATGTTCGAGCAAGCCACTGAAATACTTAAAGCAACAACATTAACAAAGTTTGATGAGGACGTTTTGAAGAAAATTGATGAAGAAGGATATATTGGCACCATACAAAGTGCATCCTGGATCTGCCCACTATCCATCTGAGATCACTGTTGCATAGCAACACATCCTCTACTGAATCATCCAGTACCAAATCACCAGCACCCAGAAATCAAGACAGAAGGGTGGATTCCCAAGTTTTAATGAAAAGAAATACAATCAGTATAACTGCAAGGTACATCTGGATTGTGGCCACAACGTTCTTAATACAAGAAATAGCAACAGATATAGGTTAACAAAACCGGTTCAATAACAGAAACAAAGAACTGAAGGGAAACAAGGAGACATTACAATATCAGTTTCTTGCAAAATTTTAGCCTATGTCTTTGTAGCTAGGCAGGCTCTGCTACTCAGCACATCAGGCTATTCTGTTTTGAAGATCTTCATATGTCATTGGAATAAGCAAGTGCTGGGCTAAATAGCAAGAATAAACGAATTTTGATAAAAGAAGAACTAAAAGTGCATAATCCTCATGTTGCTCTTCTATCTGAAACACATATCGCAGGGAAGGATAGAAAACTTCTCAATCAATTAGGATACGACGTTATCATCAGCTCAACCTATGGCCAATCTGTCAGAGGAGTTGCCATACTTAAAGATAAACGATTTAAGACTGAGATAATACAAACATCTTGCGACAAAAACGGTAGATGGGCTATTGCTCAGATACGTTTTGAGAACGCTAAATATGTTTTATGCGTGGTTTATGGATGCAATATAGATGATCCCACTATCTTCGATGAACTGAACATCAAGCTATTAGATTGGACTGGAGAACTTATTATTATGGGTGATTTTAATTGCATTATGGATTATAGAATAGATACAACTAGATCTGGGGGATATCAAAGAATGCATAAGACAAGAGCTTCTATACTTGACATATGTCATATACATAATTTAAAAGATGTTTGGCAAAATCTATATGCTAGCAAGCCAGGATATACCTACTACTCTGCACCCCATAAACTATGCTCAAGGCTTGATATGGCATTTATAAGCGACAACTTATTGAAAACAAGCTCTATGATCCTATGCCCACGCATTTCTTCTGACCACAATGCTATAATCTTATCATTTAAAACAACAAATATTAGAACCACGCCTAGGCCTTTTTCTTTCCCAAGACACTTAATATCAGATACAGATTATATAACACAGTTAAAACTACATCTCACAGAATTCATAACTATAAACTCAAATTCAGCATCACCAGCGATAGTATGGGATGCCTGTAAAGCTAGTATTAGAGGTTATACTCAAACTTATGTGATTAGACAAAACAGAATAAAAAAAAATGCCACTTTAATGTCAAAAATAATCACCCAAGAGGAACTACTGTCATCAGCTCTTCAGTCTAACTCGCCAACGAGCATAGAAATAGGACTCAAACTTACATCACTTAAAAATGAAGTAAAGTCTAAATTTATCAAAAAAAAGTGTACATAGCCTACATAAATTTAAAATAACTCAATATGAAGGTGGGGATAAAATTGGGAAAATCCTGGCCTATAAAACTGCTGAAGACAGAGCAAATGCCACAATCACAAATATACGGGGGAGAGGGAACAAAATTTATAATAAACCCCAAGACATTTTAGAACAATTCGCTGACTATTACAGAAACTTATACTCCCCAGAAACGATCCCTAGTATAGATGACATACAGAAATATATTGAAAGCTATACCATAGATACTCAAAATATTACAGAGATAGAATCATTATCTGATGAGATAACAATGTTAGAACTACACCAAGCTATTGCCTCATTGCCCTCAGGAAAAGCAGCAGGGGAAGACACCATACCGTTAGAAATATATAAAATATGCTTAAAAGAACTTGAACAACCCTTGCTGAAAGTAATCCAATCTGTAGGCCTTGAAGGAAAAACACCACAATCTTGGAACAGGGCTAAAATAGTATTTTTTCTGAAAAAGGACAAACCGAAAGAAGAAAGAGGGTCTTATCGCCCCATTTCGTTGATAAATACGGATGCGAAAATCTTTGCCAAAATTCTAGCTTTAAGACTGGCTCCTATTATGCCCATGATTACCCACCCACAACAACATGGTTTCATCACTGGGAGAGACACCACCATACATGTCAATACGGCCATAACAGCATTTGACGTCGCAGAGACGGATGCCACCCCACTCGACATGATCTTGTTAGATGCCGAAAAAGCTTTCGACCGAGTGGGGTGGGATTTTCTCTGGTGCGTACTGTCCAAATTAGGGTTTGGGGGGGAATTTCTGAGATGTGTTCAAGCATTATATGACAAACCAACGGCTTTTACTAGCTATGGGGGGCTGGTATCTTCAGATTTCAGGATTTTACGAGGAACTCGACAGGGCTGCCCTCTTTCACCTCTTTTATTTGCACTTTCTTTGGAACTTTTTTTATTAGCCCTTCAATCTCAAACCCAGATCATACCCTTTAAATCAGGACTCCAAGAATTAAAAATAACAGCATACGCTGATGACATAGCGATTCATACGGAAGATGTTGTAGAGGCCCAAAAAGGAATAATTTTAGAAGCAGAGAAATATGGCAAGGTAGCGGGCTATAATTAAATTTACAAAAAACGCAAATAATAGTCAACTATGTCCCACCTGTGATAGTGCCTGAGATATGCAAAATAGCTACTTATCTTGGAATAAGAATAACAGCTAAAGTACAAGACATTAACAAAATAAATTATAATGAATTATTCAAATCTACTAGCATACTATTAAAAAAATGGCATAGACTACCTTTAAACATAATTGGCAGAATCAATCTGATAAAAATGAAGGTACTACCCAAATACGTATACCTATTTCGATCTATACCATTAGCGTTAAACAACCAGTTCTTTAAGAAACTGGATGGAATATTTAGCAGTTTTATATGGGGGTATAAAAAAGCAAGAAGATCATTAAATCTTATGAAAAATGACACACATGAAGGTGGGCTTAATTTTCCTGATTTCAAACTATACTTTTGGTCTGCTTTCATCAACCGCTTACGCTCCTTACTCAATGAAGGAAGGGCTTTATTTTTCCATCACTTTATGTTGAAATTTGATTCAAATCTATTTTTATTTAGAACTAATGATCCTAACTATTACAAAAGAGTCAAATTTAAGACCGCCAGAGATATAACAAAGATATGGGGCAATATCCTTTCTTTTTGTGATACTAACTTTTTCCACTCAAATCTACCACTATGGGGAAATCCTGGCCTTCCAAATATTTTCAACGATAACACTGTCCGTGGATGGTCCAGATTAGGTATTACTACCTTAGGGGACTTATATAATAAACAGTGCCTCATGGATTTCAACACTCTTAAGCAATTATACAATATACCTGAAAATATGAGATACAAATTCTTACAGATACATGATTATCTGATTAACAAAAAACACGTTTTGGAAGTCTCTGAATGTGACATCTGGATTTGCCTACACTCATCAAAAAATAAATCTGTTATAAGTGAGACATATAGAACTCTTACTGCTATTAAATCTAATGATTGCTGCAAGCTTGCTGACAAATGGAGCAGAATATTGGGATCAAATATAACTTCTAAACAGATAACAAGTTCCTTTACGAATATCAATAAACGAGTACGATCATCCAGCTTAAGACTTCAACAATTCAGAACAACATGTATGTTATACTACACCCCCGAAAGAATTTCTAAATGGTCCCCCAACAATACCTATAGCGATCGTACTAAATGCCCTAAATGTTCTACTGAAGCAGCAGATCTGGTGCATATGTTATTCTCCTGCCCGAATTTGAAAGCTTTCTGGTGCGATATTGAAAAAGTGTTGAATATGAAGCAGATTCAGATGCCTACGCTAACAGCCGCGTCTGTCTTATTAGATATCTATCCAGCTCCACTCCCACATGCTGCTTTGATTACAATATTAATATCTTGTGCTAAACTAACTCTGGCTAGAGCTTGGATTAGTCCATAAACACCAAAAATGTGGGATTGGTGGGCATTGGTAACTGAAATACACTCAATGGAGCATGCTTTAGCAAACATTAGGGGCATAAAGGCAATGAAAAAATATGAAAAAAATTGGGGTACTTTTATCGAACGTTGATGTTATACTTATGAAAGACTATGTTATCTGATAATTACTATTGTGTTTCGAGACTGCTAACGAGAAATTGCTCTTTTTTCTATCGTCTTTGCCCTTATCTCCTTCTTGTCTTTTTCTCTATCTTTCTTTCTTTTTTTCTTTTTTCTTCTTTTTTTTTCTCTTCTTCTTTTCTTTTTTCCCCTTCTTTCGCTCTCAATTGCCCAACTGACCTGATTTTGTATACGTTCTGTATGATAATCATTATATATATGTATTGTGTTGTATGTATTATCATTACTTTTCTTTTTTTCTGGATTTGTTTTTTTTGGTTCTCTTCGTCAGCCTGCTAACAATAAAAAAAAAATAAAAAAAAAGGAATAAGGAAGTGCCTGTAACACCAGGGAAAGAGGAGAATCTGGAGGTCACAGCTCACTGTCTGCCATATAAAATAAGAAATGTAGAAGGTCTGCCCTAGGATGCCTATAAAGTACACCCAATCCTTCAATTAAATCCCACAGTAAAGTGAGATTATCTTAGTTTCAAAATATACTGCCATGTGCACCCTGATTCAAAACATAGATTTATTGGTTCAGACATAGACAGCATAGCCTGTTTATTGCCAAACAGAGATCCACAATGTTCATGTTATTGCTTTAGAGGTGTCCACGAGGACCTTAAGAATGGAGAAAGTGCTCAGGTGAATTCCATACAAATTAAGGGTGTTTTGAAACAATATTGGGTTTTAAATATCGTGGGACATAAATAAGGACAGCATCTTTCTAAATAATTATATTTTTGTTTTATATCATTTCCCAAATAGTGTTGCTTATAATATCATTTACTTTAATATAGTTGTAAATTATGTTGATTTTTAAATTCATCTAATGTTTTGATTAATGTATTAATGTAAGGTGTTATTACTGTTAGCATAATTATTAGTTGTTTAAACATATAGTTTGTGCTTTTAAGTGCTTTAGTAATATATTTTCAAATCTAATTAGTAATTTATATTGTGATAGCAATGTGTTGGGTTTGTAGGGAAATGAGGTGGAAAGTTAATACAATTCTGAGTAATTAAAATGATAGGTAATTCGTTTTGATCGTAAATTAATTATTTAATTAAATATTAAGTACGTGAATTGTTTATTTGGTATAATATATTTTTTACTTCAATTTGGTCATTGTAATGTATATTTTTATTTAGTATTAGTAATAGAAAGTCATATTTTAGCATATTTGTGTTGGGTTTGTAGGGGAATAATGTTGGAATGTAATTTAAAAAAATTTATTTATATTTGATATTAGGTTATTTTTTATTAATTGAACATTATTTGAATATTTACTATGCAAATTAGTTAATTGTTGCTTCATTTGTGTAGCATTTCCTTTTCTTTATTGATAATTTTATTTTTTTATATGTTTATTACGCACTTATTTTTATTACTGTACTAATTTTATTTATTTATTTCATTGAAGGCGAAAATATTTATTTATTCGTATATTTATATATTTTGTTGAAGGAGTTTAGGGTGAGAAAAATGTAAGTTCTTATTTTTTTATATTATTGCATTGTTAAACGTATGTAATTGATCAATTGATAGTTATGTATAATGTTACTGTTGTACTGATCATGCTAAAAAAAAAAATATTTGGATTCTTCAATAATTTAAGGGTAACTGTTTTTGAAATTTTGTTTGTAAAATGACATTTGTATTTAAGTAGTATTCGTTTTTTAATTACTAATTACATAGTAATAATTTGGCAATTATTTTAGAATTCTGTCTTTTGTCTTGTTCGGAATGTCGATTCACTCACTTAAACCTCCAGGTTACTCTCCTGAGGCGATGCAAGCCCTCCCACTACCCGCAAGGGCAACCCCTGGTGCAAGACGAAAATGCACTTGCCCGAAGTTGGCACATGAAGGGAGGTGGAGTTGGCATAAGAAAAGAGAAAACCTGCAGTTCCGGAAACCTCCAGCTGCATCTAGGTAGTGTCTTGCTTCAAACTAGATGGAGTCCATGGGTGTCTCAGTCCCATTAGGGACCACCTAGAGTCCATCACATGCACCCACAGTCCGCTCCATGCTCGTCAGTATTCCATGACTGACATCACTGGAATCCTACTCAGAGACAAGAACAACTGTCCAGTCAAAGTGGCTCCAGCGATGTCACCAAGGAGTTGTGTGAAATGAGAAAGATCAAGGAGAACATGGAGCGGATGCAGGCCTCACACTTGGCAGCCATGGCTGCCCACCACTGAAACGTTGCTGGAGTCTTGCATGCTCTGCAGGTGATCATCACAATTTGGAACAGATTAATGCTGCTGCTACTTCCACATCCACCTCTCTCCCCCCTGATGTGTCACAGTCTCAAGGTGCTCCAGCCAATACACCATCACGCTTGGGAGGCATATGACACATCAGATGTGGAAGATGTGGATAAATCCACATTTCTGCAAAAAAGTCAGCGGTAGCATTCATCTGGGCCAAATGGACAGTTTCTGCTTGGATCTGTGCTTACCATCATGCCTCGGAACACCACCTTCCACTGTCCTATGAATGACTCTGCTACACTCACCTTGGTCTTTAATAAGGCCTGCCAGTTTTGGCATTGTTCTCAATGACAATTCAATCAGCCTTCTGACTGAACTCTGCCTCTTCCTCAACATGTCTCTGGAAATGTTACCACCAAAGGGCTCTTTCAGGTCCTCCAATGGGCATCTATACAATGTGGGGGTTGTTCAACTAAGTTCTGGGTCAGTTTTCAACCAATGTGAATGCACATGTAAATAAAAAAAGTAAAGTCACATAGATGTGTGTTGCCTTTGAACTGTCAAGTATAGCAGTGTTACAAAATGTATGGTCAGTGATTCTATCGAAACTTACACAGAGGGAGATTTGATAAATGGTCATGTTGAGACTTTGTCCATGATAGTGAGATGAGCGGGTATGTGTGAACAAGCTGTGACAAAGCTTTTTGTGATGGGTGTCATGGCATGTCATATCTCAAGAAAAAGCAGACACCATATTCACATAGATGTGGAGAAGTGTGGCTCAATGGTTAGAGTGGCGGACCCTGATGCAGAGGTCTAGCCCGGGACCAGGGTTCAATTCCCCGCCTCAGCGGGTCTTGGGCTCAAAATTCCACAGACCTGATAATTCTCGCCTCGGTGCCTATTCCAATCATGGAGTCCCACTCTGCAACTCTGGGCAATAGCTTGCTTAATCTCCTCAACGGCCCCCACAACGCCAAGGATGCCTTGCCTCCACCTTGGGGGTGCCCAGGAGTGGACGCCTCACAGGGAAAGCCAGGATGGGTTCCACAGCGGTATTCGTACAAGCGCCTTGAGACCCTTGCGGGTGAGTAGTGCGCTATACAAGTATCAATTTACATTTACATTTACATGATGAAGCGTAATGGCACATATTTACAAGCCTCTATTGGAATCACAATGTCCATTTCAGTGATGTTGTGTTGGCAATAGGGACTTCTCCTAAAGTGCAAGTCCTCATTCAGCCACTTACCGTGGCTTAACAATGCCTTAAACATATGAAACCCTCTCATGCCTTTCTCACTGCGAAAGGGGAGGGCAATGTGTCTAGTGGTGTGTAGTGCACTGCAATAAGCATAGAGTAAGATGCTGTACACCCATTTGAAGGGTGTCATCACTAGGAGGCAATGCCAAAAGTAACTGCTGGGAAAAGTGGGTATAACACTGTCACTACAGTGAGAAATGCTTCATTTCGCCTCGTGTTTGCTGTTTAACTGTGTTCTGCCTTGCGTAGCACACATTTGATCAGCAAATTGACAGATATGCAGGAAGGTGATCCTCCCTGCACATAAACATCAAATTTCACAAATGCTGACACACTTGCACTACGTAGCAAGGGTGCATGTGTCTTCTCATGGCAGAGGAACACTGAGCCAGGCTCATGTGAAATGCAGGGTGGTGCCATAATCTTTGGAACACGGTGCATACATCCATTTTCATGATGGATAAGCATTGCAATGGCAATGCTTCCTTAAGCCCATGTTTCTCTAATGTGTTGTAAATGTGCAACAATGTGGTGTACAACTCTGTGAGTCACACATAAGATGATAAACTTTTCAAAAGAGTGTCCCTATCCTAGGGATAACTCTTAATTGCCATCCTGAAATTCATGCTTGTTTCCTGAGCACAAACAACTGTATCCACGTCCACGAAAATAACATGTCATGACCACACGTACACATTCAAATGATTATTGTGTGATTGAATAAGTTGTATACAAGATCAAAAGCACCACTCCATCAATTCATTTCTGACATAAGTGCAACAACAATTCAAAACCAGTAACCATTTATTACAAGTTTACAAAATTACCTACCCTAAATAACACTAATCACTACAACTAACCTAATCTGAACTAACTCGACTGAATCGGCCCTCCTTTTTTCCACCGAGCTATTAAGGAGTAGAGTTGACGAGGGTAAAACAGCAGCGCTCCTCTTAGTAGATCTGAGCTCGGCATTTGACACCGTCTCCCATCCCCTGCTGCTTTCTCGTCTTAGCGAGGTTGGCATTGAGGGTCTGGCTCACGAGTGGATGCGTGCATTCTTGGCGAATAGGCAATTCCAAGTATACTGTCCACCTTTTAAATCTGAGGTCCGTGTGCTCAGACATGGGGTGCCTCAGGGCTCAATTCTGAGCCCGACTTTGTTTAATCTTTATATGGCGCCCCTGGCCAAGCTGGTTGCGGTGTACGGGGTTTAGATAGTGTCATATGCTGATGACACCCAGCTGGTAGTGACACTGTCTCAGCCTCCGGAAGAGGCCTCAGCCAACTTTACAGCCTGTCTGAGCAGACTAGCGGGATGGATGAACACAAACTGTTTACGCCTCAACGCTAATAAAACTGAACTTTTGGTGTTGGGGAAATCTCCATCCATATGGTCATCGGCATGGTGGCCTAAAGAACTTGGCACCGTCCCTAAACCATTGGAGCAGGTTAAGAATTTAGGGGTTAAACTGGACGAGACTCTATCCTTTGAACATCACACCAGAGGGATAGCAGGTAAATGCTATGGGATCCTTAAGACCTTACGCAAGACCCTGGACTCGCTCCCTGATAATAGCAGGAAAACGTTAATTCATACTCTGGTGAAGCCCCGTCTTGACTACAGTAACCTTCTATACTTAGGCCTGAGTAGGAAAGGCCTTCATAGGCTTCAATGTGTTCAAAACGCAGCAGCTAGATTGGCTCTTAACCTATCTAGAAGATCTTCAGGGAAACAAGCCTTAGTGCGACTCCACTGGCTCCCCATACGGGAGCGCATCATATTTAAAAGCATGTGCATGACCCATCGCATTGCTTATGAGAGAGGCCCCGTCTATCTTCAAAAATTACTTACTAAGTACTACCCTAATCGTTACTTACGATCTCAGGGCCGTATGCTCTTTCAGGTGCCCAGAATCCAGCGGGCACGGATGGGTGGCTGGTCATTCAAATATTTGGCCAGCAAACAGTGGAATGACCTCCCCATTGAGCTCCGGATGGAGCCATCTGAAGGAAACTTTAGGAGTATATTGAAAACCTACCTTTTTCCTAAACTCTGAGATCTTTTCGCCCTTTCCTTCAGCGGCCTTTTCTTTTGGGTTCTGTTCTAGTAATTAGTTTTAAAGCGCGGGGACACACTGTTGTCTAGTGTAACCAGGCGCTCTACAAAAGGTGTTATTATTATTATTATTATTATTATTAACTAAATGTTACTCTGAACTATCTACCTTAACTAATACTAAACATGCAACAAAATATTTGATACATAAACCCTCCCTCCCCATTTAAAGCACATCAGCAAACAGGACAAATACATCTTAGCTAAACATTAACTAATTTCTGCACAAATATACATTTTCTTTTTTTTTGTATTTCATACAACAATAAATATATCAACCCCCCCACCCAAAGGAAAAGGAAACTTAGCCCAGAATACTACATTAAGAGAATGCAAAATCTAAAAAATATTACACTAACTACACTACAACTACACTACCGAACACTTAGAAACCTACACTAATACAAAATCTTTAGAAAAATAACCATCGGGGGACTGTTGAAAAGGGGGAAGGGTCACAATATGTACTGCTCAATATGGCAGCCTCAGGATAGCCTTGATGCCCTGGAGGTGGGTGCTATGGTCCTACACATCCCTTTATAATTGTGCCAATCATACATTATGTCCATCATGCACCGAGGGTCCATGTTGGTGAACCCTTGCTGCAGATGGCAGTGTGGCAGTCCCTTGTACTCATGGACGTGAGGGAGCACCTGCCTGTGTGCCCTATCCTGTTGCAGCATGTTGGCTGTGTGGTGTCTGAACTTGAGTGGCAGATCTTTGGGCATGTCTGGACCCATGCCTGATGTTAGAAAGTCCAGGTATGGCCTGTCTGCCCCTCAAAAATGTTTTTGGTACAACTTCAGGCAGAGTCTTCCATCTCCCTTCTGCCCAGTCATCTCTGTGCCTCTTAGCCATAGTACCATATCTCTTGGCCACCCAGCATATTTGCTGATATCGCTCTTTACAGATATGAAATGCATGTGCCTCCTATGGCCACATGTTGTCTGTAAAATAAGACTAATGACAATATGTGAGTCCAGATGACACAGTTGAAGGTAGCAGAATAACTGTGTTTGTGATAGGCTATATTGTTCCCGTAGCTCCTGAAAAGACATCAGGAGCCCTTACCTACAAATGTTATCCACTTAGGAACTGCCTATGCGGTCCCAATTTAGGAACCCTGCAAGGCCACCCACCTGTTTTACCCAGGAGGCCCCCCATAGGGGCGTCATATCTATGAGGCAGCGCATCCAACGGGTAAGGCACACGCCTGTCCTCCAGCATAGCACCATCACCCGAGTGGAAGACAGGATCGGCGGGGTTACAGTGTACCATAAAAGAAGTCTAATTATCCGTTGAAGCTTACGAGATATAATAACTACATATTTAACCGGGACCAGATGAGAGGCAAGGTCGTTGACATAAAGGTCTGGGTCACCAAGGCCCCTGTTAAACGGCGACTTCTTGGCCAACACAAAGGCCATGTGATAACTCCTACTTGCCTAAATAAGGTAACTTTGATGTACGGGAGCAGAAACATGTCTGGGCACTAGGTTACAGGTAATTCACCAATACGTGGAAGTATTGAGTCAAGCACATCATTTAAAACCCAATGGGTTAAAGGGGAGACAGCTCCATCTCTGTAAATCGAGGTCCAGTGTTAATTGACAGAAATGGAATTTAAGAGACCAGGCCACGTCAGGTAGGCAAAAGATATGGACTCCAAGATACTAGTAGGAATGTTGTGGCACCAAATGTGCCCCATTGCATTGCCAACAACTGAAACCAGGACTGATTTGCTGCTGTTCAACCGCAGGCTTGATGCCTTGGCCTATAGTCGAATGATCTTAAGGCACCGGGGCCAGTCATCTGAGGATCACTAAGGAAAGGCAGAACAATCCGCATATAGGGCAATGCAACTTCTATATCTCCCCCTCCAATGCTATCCCGGAGACCCCGTGTCGCATCATATTAGACAGGTTGGTTGTAAGATGTTACAAAGCATTCCGTTGTAACGCATGCCTTTACTGAGCATGCGTTACAACGCAAATGCCTTTTCCCACGCATAACCTTTACCACGAATATTCCTTTACCACTCATACTTTTCCAACGATTTCTGTTGCAAATTCATTCATGGTAAGGGCATATTCTTGGTAAAGGTTATTCCCCCAACCCTAAACCCTTCTTACAAATATCCTTGCCCTTTTTTTTCTAAAATCTAATATTCCCCTTACCTCTCCAGGTCGTCTCTTCTCAATGTTCTTCCGTGTTGACGTCGCACGTCATTAAGAGGAAACGGAAGTGTCTTTCCGTTTCCTCTAACGACGCTGATTGCCTTCCGATTACCTCCACATAGAAACTTCAACAGGTGCGTTTTTTGGGGGGGGGAAACCCCCCAGCCCCTGTTCTTTTCACACTTTTTTGTGGGGGAGATGCCGCCAAGCCCCCTTTTTTATTTTTAGCCTCTAACACACATACCTTTACTACGTATCTCATAGTAAAGGTATGCGTGGTAAAGGCTATTTGTTGTAACCATGCATGCGTTGTAATGCATGCGTGGTTAAGTTATGCGTGGAAATGGCAGTGTTGTAGTGGCCATTTCCCGACAGGTTAATGGCTCTACTGCAAGAGCGAACAGCAGCGGTGACAGGGATTAGCCCTGACCTGTGTCCCTACGAATAAGGAACAGCAGGGAAAAAATCTGTTGACACAGACCTGTGCAGACGGGGTCGTAAACAGCAATTTTATCAACTTGTTGAACACTAGACCACAGATCGCAGCCTGAAGTACTTCCTCAAGAAAAGACCAAGAAACCATGTTGAAGGCCTTCTGAAAATCAATCAAGAGGAGGGCAAGTTCTTCTCCCAATTGAAGTGCTCTGGAGAGGGCCTGAGGCACCCTTCAGGTGCAATGGCGAGTACTCCTTTCCGGCTTAAAGCTGCACTGGTCCAGGTGCACCAGATATTAGAGGGTACGGCTTATCATGGCGGGCAACACCTTTGCAAAAATCTTAAAATCAGCATTAATGAAAGCTATTGGGTGGTACGATGAACAGCGTTCCATTAGTTGGCCAGCCTTGGGCAAAACACGATAGTGTCAACATCAAGATTTGGGGAAAAGTAACTGCTATTGAGAAAGTTGGATTAAAAGCTATTAAGTGTGGAGATAAGAGGTTGAGGTATCACTTGAAAAACTTGGTTAGGGAATCCATCCGTTTAAGGTCTTACCCGACTAGAGATCAGTTATTGCCTGTTCTACCTCTTCCGCTGAGATTGGCGATTCCAACACATGCGCTAAGGAGGGAGGAATAGTCAGTAGGAGAATTTTCCCAATAAGGGGGCGGTGGGATTCATCCCGAGGAGGTGGGTGCGCTGCATACAACTCCAGGGATTAAGTTACAAACCCCTGAGCAACGGCAGACACATCCTCACGTAAGGTGCTGGAGATGTTCCAAATTGCCAGAACCACACTACTGGAAACCTACTGGGTTACCAACCAATATAATAACTTGCCTGATTTGTCACCCAGGGCATATATCTTTTAAGTGGATGCCCGCCAACATTGTCGCACCTCCTCCAGAGAGACCTGAGAGAGCTTAGCCTGCATCATTTCCAATATGCAGGTACCGGCCTCTGGTGTACGGCCCTCCCCTACATCTTCAAGTGCAGTATATTGGGCTTCAAGCTTAGTAATGTGAATCTGCTTCAACCACTCCTCACGCTGCACATATCTTTTCAGATAATCCCAGAGGGAGGACTTACCCTCTGCCCACAAGGTACTACGGGAAGTTACAGAATTTTGATTTTCTTGGAAGAAGATCTGTATTTTCTGTTCGACATAATCCACACATTTCTGGTCTGTGAGATACCAGGCATTAAAGTGCCACATTGGATGGGGAAGGTTCACAGAAACACCCCACTCGAGAATTAAAGCGCCACATTGGATGGGGAAGGTTCACAGAAACACCCCGCTCGAGAAGAAGAGGAGCTTGATCTGAGATATCTCTTGGCATTATTTGAATTGCCTAAATCTGTAGAATGTCACAGGAGGAGAGCTGGAATAAATCAATCCTAGATTCAACTCCATACGCACCCGATAGGTGCATGTAGGAGCGACGCATGGGATTCCAACAATGCCAGCCGTCGCAAAGCCCCATGGAGTCTGCCAAGAAGACCAGGCAAACTGAAGACGCCCACCGGTCAGGTCGCGGAACATCAGATGTATCGCGATCAGTACCTGCATTATAGTTCTCACAGAAAAAAGTCACTCCAGGAGGAAGGGATATAATAAGAGTTTGTACTGTACAACAGTTGCGGGGGATATAGCATGATACAAAATTAAAATGTTTAGCCTCCAGTCGCCCCTCTATACCCACATACCACCGCTGAGAATCCTGGTGGAATTTCAAAATTGTAATTAGAAATTTCTTATGAAGGAGTATAGCTGTTCCTCTTGAACCCCTGTCATATCCAAAGCCCCACAGAAAAGAACAATGAGAGCCCATATTGTGTGTTTCTTGAAGCACCACTGCATCTGGTCTGTGCTGTTTGATATAAGATAGGCTAGCTGATCTCTTAATATGCTCCAACAGACCATTTACATTCGATGTTAGGACTTAAACCATGATGAGACTGTTAGTTTATGTATCAGGAGTAACAGAGGCCCAAGGAGGCGAGGGCGGAAGGCAGATCCCAGTCCAAACCAGGAATGTAGCATATGATAGTGGAGCAATTGTGTAGGAAGAACATTAGAACAACAACACATTCAAACACTGTGTAACCCACCAATGGGCCCCACCCTACACTTCTAACCTGGGCGCATCTGTAGCCCTTATATATAACATTTGCAACTAACTGTGGGGGAAAACAGAAAAACTGATGATCCGAATCTTCATTCACCTGTATCAGGATAATCTGGCCTGACAGCAATTCGAAATATGAAATAGTGAATTAGTCTTACGGTGTAGATGCGGGGAAGCCTCTCCACCCCACCAACCAAACAAAGGACACAACAAGCAATGGAACACACCAAACCTGGTGCACATTCAAAGAGCCTGACGGCTCCACCATGGGGGCCAGGCACACCTGCATTACGACAGTGGGCACGCAAGTCAAGTCAGGGAGCGAGACAAGCTCTCATTTGATTTACAGATTGCTGGGGTATCAGATGATGAGGCCTCTCGATCCAGGGCACGATGAGTGTATAGTGCTGGAGCAGGGTTTCAGAAGGTTCATCTTTCATCCAGGGGCTGCCCCCATTTCTGAGATTTAGTGCGCCGCCTGCTGGTCCGCTACCCCAAAGGTGGGTCCCTTGGGCCACTCACCTCAATTCCATTATGACCCTCCATGTTCCTCTGATGAAAGTGGTCACTGCTCCGTTGCCCACTCCCAGGCCTGCTCAAGGGTATCAAAGAACAGGGTAGAGGATGAAAAAAGAACCTTAAGTCTGGCTGGGAAGAGGAGCATATAATGGATTTTGAATGCACAAAGTTTTTGCTTGACCTCTTCAAGTGTACAGTATTTCTGTTGAACTGCTCTAGTCAGACCCTCCCGCTTATCGCGATTTCGCGATTCACAATAAAATCGCGAAATCAGCGGAAATGCGCGATGGCCGCGATATTTACCATTTCGGCCGCGAAAAGAGTGTCCTTGCTGCTATTTTAAAAAAAACAGTGTCCTCTTATTGGATGTACGCAAACACGCACGTCACAGCGTGTTTCCATTCAGCATTAGAGATAAGGTAGAGGAGAGAAGCAGGCGAAAAGGCACATGGGGTCAGAGGCGCGACTAGAGCATTTCTTAGCAATCGGCAGAGTGGAGCTGCAGGGGCTAGTACGAGGGGTGAAAAAACAACAAAGACTCATTAACATGCAGATGGTCTTCTAAAGACCAGTGAAGTACTCGGGTGCGGCTGAGGGTTGAAAGTAATCAAAATAGCTTCATTTGACCTTTTGGGAGGAGCGGGCTGTAAATGGCAGTGGGGGTGAAAGGAATTCGATCCTGGCTTGGAGGAGCTGTAAGAAGTCAAGGATGGACAGAGCTGAACAGGGTCACACCTTGCCTCCAGCCCCAGCAGCGC
Organism: Lissotriton vulgaris; assembly: GCF_964263255.1. NCBI lineage: Eukaryota > Metazoa > Chordata > Amphibia > Caudata > Salamandridae > Lissotriton > Lissotriton vulgaris. Next base: position 101,747,011 of record NC_141695.1, read on the forward strand.
ACCAGGGCAAACAGCTAATAGGATTGCATATTGCAGCAATGCAAGGACAAGCCAGTCACAGAGAAGAAAGTTGGTTCACCCTGTATAAATATTCGGGAGAGAGGATGTGGCCTAATGGTCAGAAATGCTGGATTTAGACGTCTCGGTGTCTGCTCAACAGCCCGTGATTCTAGGCAATGCAGTTCATCTCCCCGTGCCTATACACATTTTAAAATACAAATCTGATCTTGTGTAATATAACTAAATGCTCATTTAAAGCACTCTAATCCCTTTTGTCAAAATTCGCCCTAAATAGAACTGGATAAAACATTCTTGGTATGTTCACATCACAGCGCCTCATCCAGTGGGCTCGAACCCTTGCAAGGAGTGCATTTCCAACCTCGTGATTAGCCTCTTTTTTCACAAGGATGTGTGCCTGTGATTAAAAAAAGATTTCTGCAGCAGAGTTTCATAAAAAACGGAAGAGCTGGGAAATGCCCTTCCACTCGGCACATGCCTGCATGAAGTTCGCTGTCACAAGGCCTTTAGAGCAAAAAATAAAGAAAGAAAGATAAGAAAGCGAGTATTACCAAGTGTGTTTACTTCCAGAAATGTACGTCACTAAAAGTTGCCTCACATCTAGATGCTTCCTGAGGGAAGTTTAACAACAGTATGTATACGTTATCCTCACTACTCTCAGATTTACGTAGAAAAAATTCTTCCAAATAACCGATGTGCTTGTTTTCAGCAGTAAAATGGGGTTTCGTGAGGTTGTTGTCAGTAAAATAGACGATAGACGAGTTGATGTTCCCCAATGGCATTGTGGTCAGTCACATCTTATAAGAAAAACCTTCAAACAGTAAGCTGTCAAGCCAGGCAGAACTTTAAACATGCCTATTTTAAAGTTAATACTCTGCTAGAACATTTTCTATTGATTTAAGGCTGAAAATGAATGATAATGAGTACAATAAAGTGCCGCAAAAATGCCGCTAAATTTCCACTTTTGTGCCGCTAAATTTCCATATTTGTGCCGCTAAATTTGCTTATCCATGCCGCAATATCCTGGGGGGTCTGTCTAGTATAGTCCGGGAAGATCAAGATTTTGGCAGTAGAGTGTCTTAGATGGGCACGGGCCTTCTGAAGAATAGTGTCCCAGTCCCGGGGGTTAAGGATGCGTGCCACTACCGGATGGGGAGGGCCCCTTGGCGGAGGCCTCTTGATCAGAGAACGATATGTGAGCTCACTGCATTGTGCTAGACAGATTTTCAGGCAAGCACCCAAGAACGGAACCAATCCTCCAAAAGAACATTTATCCTGGATCCCTCCACCCCTTCCAGCAGCCCAATTAGGTGTACGTTGCTCTCCACATCTTCGAATACTGCAATTGAAAGACTTGGTGTTTGAGGGTACTCACATCGTCTTCAGTTGTCAAGATCTATTTTTCTGCCTCCGTGACACTCTCAGCCACCTTACAGAGGTCATGATGTATTAGGGCGAGATCAACGCGAACACCCTCCACCTTAGCCTCAACTACCTCCCTGGAGCCCTGCATTGCTGTGAGGATAGTCGATAAGTCATCAGTTGGTTGCGCTGCTAACATGGTGGAAGAGTCCCCAGATGCGCTCTTAGTCTCAGGCACCAAGGTAGTGTATTGGTCCATTTTGGTTTGAGCACCCTTCTGGGGGAGGGGTTTGTCATGGCTCATAGCCAAGCACACACAGAAAGGGGGCATTAAAAGAAGGAGATGGCAGAACAGATCGGAGTAGTCTCCCCAGCCCAGAACAATGATGGAGCAGATATATGAAGTGGGGCTATGGCTTACGTCTTACACACGCCCGCAATAGCCTCCTATGCAGAGTAGTCAAGGGGATGGTCGGGTCCCATTGAGGGCCAACTCGCCCCGCCACCAGACAGCACCAGAATTTGGCAGGGGCAATCCAATGGCTTCACACTGAGAGGGATACTCTCCACCAACGGTCTCCTGGGGACACAAAAGTAATGACCTGAGAGGAGGGTGTATATGTACAATCAGGAACCCCCTCCAGCAGCTGCAACTGCTAACAAGTAGCCCCAGTCCAAACCCCACCAGCAGCTCCACCTGGGTGAGAGGTTCCACACGCGTACCTTGGCCAATATGGCAGAGGAGCAGCCACTCCTCATGTATGGCTCGCTCAGAAGTGCTTGGTCCCATCTCAACTCCCACCCGATCCCCCCTTCCTGAGGCCCAGCACCACAGGCCAGCCTCAGTCACAGCACTGCTGCAGGAGAGGGACGGATGCATTCACATCAAGGCCCAAGTGGTGTAAGTCCCGGGCTCCAATCAGGCCAGCCTGACAACCCGGACCAGGTTCAGTGGGAGAAAGTACCAAATCACGCTTGCAGCCTCTACTCCTCCAGGTACTGCCAGTGGGATTATAAGGGGTAGAAGCACCTGCACTGGCCACAACAGCTGCCCCCTACCTCGGTTCACATGCCAAGGCTGACTGCAAGACGCAGCCCAGAGCCAGAACTCCACCAGAGCAGCAGCTCGGATCAATGTGGCACCAACGACAGGGCCACTGTGGCACCAGGTCAGTACAGCTGAGGGGGGGGGCAAAAAGGTGCTCTCCCCCTGTCACCTGAGGCCACCAGCAGATCAACCCCAGTCAGCAGAGAGGGTTACCAGCCACTGCTTCACACCACTTCCGCTGCCATCATGACACACCTGGTCTCAATGCAGCAATTGCCAGAAGATGGCCTCAGCACCCCACCAGGAGTCGCGGGGGAGGGGCTTGTGTATGAAGTCCCCACCACTTTAGCACCGCTGGGGCCTTCCGTTAGGTGAGGCAGAATTATGCTGTCTGCCAGGATGATGACAGATGTTACTTGGGTGTCGGGAGCTCTCCTAAGATCTGACCGCCATCTTGGCCTCCTTCGGTATTGAAATATTTTTAATAAATGATTAGGACGTATTCTTATATGTAAGTCCTCCAAAGTCCAATACGTTCCCTATTGTTGCTTGTAGTGACGAGGTACTAGTAAATCTTAAGCCACTGAAGTCCAACACTTTCCCTCCTGTTGTTTAAACTGGAGTGGCAATAGTAGATCTAGCCCTTCCAAAGTCCAACACTTTCTCTAATGTTGCTTAGACTGGAGTGGGAATATTAAATCTAACCACTATGAAGTCCAGCACTTTCCGTACTGTTGCTTATAGTAGAGTGAAAAGAATAAATCTAACCCTTCTGCAGTACAATGCTTTCCTTGGTAATCGCAAGAGCGGAGGCTAGCTTATTTTTTGTATTTAAAACAAAAAAACTGTTTAGAAAATACTCAAAGTTGCGAGTCAGCCAAATATACACCCCTTTACTTTGAATCCTTCCTAAGTGATAGGATTTAAAGTTGGATTATGGAAAGTAGATTGAGTGTGCTTCAATATCCACCTTAAAAATCCCCACATTCCTACATATAGACTCACAAGGCGTGCACCCTTAATATCTAAACCAGAATATTGATGGCATAGTATAATGAGGACAGAAATTTGAATCCAAAATATTGGCAGGTAAGTATATATTTTATAAATCTTACTCCACATGTGTGTGCTTATGCAGTGTATGTATCTTCAAGGTATGTAGATGTAAAGTTAAGATCACTAAATCCATAATTTCCTGTATGCACTTACCTCTTGATAGTCTGTCCTTGATATTTTTGTAGCATGATGTGAAGTTGTGATGCCCTCCTTGTTATTGCATTGCAAAACAATGTCTTAAGAGGTATCGTTTGGTACGGAAATAATAAAAATGCACAATACCTTGCAGAGAGAGGGTGAAGGAGCAGAGGAAGACAATGACAATAAAGCAAAAAGATTTAAGGAAATGCTTTCCACTTATATTTAAATATAGTATTTGATCAATACATAAGTAATTAAATCAACAACCAAAATTGCACTGTGTTACATGAAATGTCATGTAACCTGTGATGTTGTGCACAAGTGCTAGTGAGAGGTGAACGCGCTAGTGACACTTGAAGGATTATATACAGCGGGAAAAGAGGCACAAACAAGGTTATATATACCATGAGGTCATCTATGAGGTCTGTACAGTTTATAAATTTAAGGACAAATTAATTCTTCTGGGCAATCACAGAGAAGGCGCCTTAAATTTTGCTGTAGGGGTCGACGCGTTTCGACATATATACAATGTCTGGCCATCATCAGGATCAGGTTACATATTTTGGATACAGTGTAAGTGAGTATTAATTGACAGTCATGGAGGATGTCCGGACGGGTGGCATGTTAGCTGAATAGGTGGTGAATTTTTGCTTCAATGGTCAGTTGTATGCACTGAAGTCAACCGATACATGCTTGTAATCTAAATAAATTGCGGAGGCGAAATCAAGTAGAGTTCAATTAGGGATCTCAATTGCCAGATACACAGTACGGAGGGGCTTCCAAATGAATCATGTTGATCGAAGGGACAGCAGGAATCAATCACTGGTGGCCTGGAGCAGCCGGGGTCAGTCTGCTTGAAACCAAAAGGAGCAATGGAGTTCCGGCGCGAGTCCGGAAGAAACTGAAATTGCTGTTATTGCTTCATCTATATTCAGTTTAGACAACCAGTATGGATGAACCTGCGCTAGGTGACTTAGTAAGTAAGTAACTAACTGCTACTGTTGTTTACCTAGGTTGTTGTAGACAATATATAGGTCATCATGGCAGCATTCCCCCAATGGTCAAGATAGTTAAAGAAGTATAACTTTATAACTGAGCTTTACACTCCCTCTTACAAGCACATAAATAGGATGTGTAAAACTAGGTGAAGGCAGCAGTAAAAGTGAAACAAACTACTTCAGGCATACATTTAGATAAACTATGAATTCCCATTTATTTTTTACAGAGAAGCACACCCTCTCCACCCACATAACATGCCCACCCCTCGCCCCAAAGTCCCAAAAATCAAAATGTTCAAGGAAAGTCACTCCAAACTCCCAGTCCCTTCCAGCCCTCTCGACCTAGCCCCAAAAAACAAGTCCCTCCCACTGAAACAAAAACATCAAAAACTGGACTAAAAGATGGCATTGTGGATGTCAGTTTGGAGCTGGTCCAGCCTCTGCTCCATTGTGGTGAGCCAGCCCTCAATGGTGTCCAGCTGTTGCGGTATGTGGCACAGCAATGGCCCGTTGTCAGTAAGGGAGGGGGTGGCAGCATTTGGCTATGGTGGCGACAGTAATGGGATGTCCCGGAGACAGGAGACTGAGGGAGACGGGCTGCACTGGGGTGCAGCTGAGGTGAATTTTCCTACCTCCTCCTCCTCTTCCAGGACCACCAGTTACTGGTACTCTTGCTGTATATGCTCCAGCCTCTTCCACTGCAAACAAGCTGCCCCTGCCTGTTGGGTGGTCCTGCTGTACCAGCAGGAGCAGCTATAGTGAGAAAGATAAAAAAGACAAATTGTAACTAATGCTCTGTGCAAACAATTGTTTAAAATTACTGGGTGGCACAGTGGCAGTGCTGGTCCCCTAGGGCCCTTTTGATTATGATTAGGAGAGTCTCAAGGCCAATTTTATGTTTTACCCACACATGGCTTGCATAAAAACACAGACTGTGTGGAAGAAATGTATTAAGAGGCAGAATAACACCAAATTAAAAAGTGATTTTATTATTTGTTTCTACTAAAGTATTTTCAAGTAACTTTAAATAGACACTTTGAGTTGAACGATAAATTACTTCTCATTAATGAGTATGGTATGATGCCCTATATGGAGTACAAGTTGTGTTGTGCTAAAATAATGAAGCCATGCTCATTGCTAGAGTCAAAAAGAACAATTGATGGACAGAATTCAGAACAATGTCATACATTTACCCCAGTACAGCGATCTGGGCCTAAATCCATCGTTTTTTTGCTCACCATGCCATTCCAGTTTGGACCTAGCCATATGGAAATCAGTCTTGACCCTGCACCAAATGGGTACAGTCCAGCCCCAACTGCCGGGCCAGGTCCTTCCTGGACTCGAAACAAGCATCCTGGGACCGGTTTCGGGCTTTCAACCCTCATCAGCCAGGATAGCTTGACTCCAGTGGCATGGAGAGCACGGGACTCGCGTTGAGCATAACCGTCCCACTCGGTGTGACAAATGCAAAAAAAAAACAATAGATGGACAGAATGCAAACAATGTCATACATTCACCCCAGTACAGAGATCTGGGACAAAATCCATCGTTTATTTGCTCACCATGTCATTCCAGTTTGGACTCCGCCATATGCAAATCAGTCTTGACCATGCGCCCAATGGAAACAGTCCAGCCCGAACTGTCATCCCCTTTGGTATCGCTTTGTTCACCCTAAGTTGGCAGGGTATGCCCAGACATGGGTCCCTTGCTCACTTTGCCACTGGATTCAAGCTAGCCTGGTGATGATGGCTGATTAGTCAGAAACCTATCCCAGGATGCTTGTTTCCGGTCCAAGGAAGACATGGCTTGGCAGTTCGGGCTGGACTGTTCCCATGACGCACAGGGACAGACTGATTTGCATATGGCCATGTCTGAACTGGGGTGGTGGAGTGAGCTAAAGAATGATGATGGATTAAACCCAGATCAGTTGATTTGGGGTGAATCTTTGATTTGCTGAAGCGCTCCGTCCATCATTTCCCTCTGGTATCGCTATGCTCATTGCTAGCCAGGTGGTTAGATGCTTTCTGCAGCTGGGGCAGCTGTAGTTAAAAATTATCTATTTTTAAATCCAATTGCCCTGCACTTCTCCAAATGCAGTTCTCTTTCTACCCTAACTCCAAAGAGGCAGATGAATAATAAATACAATACTACATCAAACACCTCACATATGAAAAGCAGATATTAACCTTTTCGGTGCTCAGGACGGCCCCCGGCAGTCCTACATCACAATGGGTGTGTGCTAAGGATGGCCGGGCGCCGTCCGAATCCCGCCCACTTATTAATTCTCCCACACAGCGGGAGAATTCGCGCAGCACCGAAGGGGTTATTATTATCCTGTCTGCCATAAGTAGACGTGGGGAAAGTTAATCTGATGGACTTCACTACAGCTAAAGGAACAGACTATATAGATTGTATTTTGCACATTTGCCACTGTGTATCCCATGTGCCAAACTTGACATAAAATCATGCACTTACTTCTACTTTACTCATTAGCCTCAGGCAACACCACATATTATTTCCAACACATTCATTCTCTGGTCAGTAAGCAAGGAAAGGAAACTTGACTTACTCTTCTGCACGGTAGGGTAGAGGGCTTAGACAGGTAGGGTAGAGCTTTTTTGATCTAGAATAGAGGGTCAACTAAACTGATCATCGATTTGTCATCTTTGGATTATTCAGTCACTGTGCAATTTAAAATTGTAAAATAATTCTGTTATGGGAAACCATGAAACATATTCTGGAATCACTTCACTTCACACGGTTATAAAATGAAATGTGGCACATGCAAAGAATGGATTTTCCAATTTGGTAGGCTGGGACAGAAGTACTTAGGAAAAAGATAAAGGGCTGAAGTACTAAGAGATGACTGAGTGAGCGAAGGGAAACAACACACCCTGTGTGTTCGGTTTGCAATGCATTGAAAACATGGTAAATGTCTGATTAACTGTAGCTGACATACATTGCACAGCCAACACTGTAGTCATTAATTGACCCCTACTGAACTTCAGTCATAGGTGGCAAATAAGCCATCGGCTGGGAGGAGGAATGATGAATGATGGGTGGGATACATCTGGTCACTTAACAAATACAGCGAGTCAAGGGAGTAGAACAAAGAATAAAAAATATTCCCCACTTAGAACCATACCTTTGAATGATAACCACACATAAAGCAAATAAGCAAAGTAGGTGAGCAGCATGTTCCTCATGAGAGGTTCTGCCTTGCTACTTCATCCAAACAGTCCAAATATTCATTTGTCCTTTCATTCTAATTCACCCATAGCCACCAAGATTTCGTTTTTCTTTCTCTCATCCAGTCTTTCACCAAAATTCCCAAAACATTATCCATCAATTCAATTGCCACTCTTTCTTCAAACCATCCTTCCGCCCATCTATCCCTTGATTTACCCACCCACCCTTTCTCTCATATACCATTTCCTTTCTTTTAACCTTCCATTCTTTCATGTTTCCCTCAAGCCATCAACGCTCATTATATGAGCTTTAGCTGAGTTGCAGATAAAAGAGGCCATTATAACTCAAACGTGCTGCAGCGTGTAAACTGTTCACTTCACGGTCATATGTGGATGAAGATGCCCTGGTACTAGCTAATGAGTATAGTAATTGCAGGAAATTATGTGACTTACCAGTGCTCATCCCTACTGCTGATTCTCCCCTTCCAACTGACCCGTACTGGAGCTGGCATCACTGGTGTTCTGTGTGGCAAGAATAAAACCTTATACATATTTTAGATGCCAGATAAGCCGCCCCAAATACAAATGCAATGCAGCACTACAGCTCAGTTAGCACTGCAGTATCTTCAAAATATCACTCTGGGCATTTGATTGATTCACAGAGTTAGACAAACCAGGGGTGGAATAATGGTCAATGAAAGACATGGTGCTGGTTGGCAAAGGCAATGGGAGTGGGACCTCATACTTTTTTTCCAGCCTTGCTGCACTGTCATGGTAAACAGCTGGTATACTGTAACTATAAACGAACAAGACAGCAGCAAACTACATTAGGGGGTGGTCCATGATGACCATGGCCACTCTCTTGTGAACTCAACTGTATTAGAGCATGAGCAGGAAAAATAAATCCTTCTCCGCAAACATACAAGGTGAATTGTATTTATAACACTAGCTTACCTAGACCTGCAATCTCAATCTCAATAGATAGCACCAGCATTACAATACCCCATGATTCTACATTAAGAAGTCCACAACAATCATAAAACCCAACATCAGGAAAATAGTAATATTAAATAATAAGACTTACTGGGATCAGCAGAGCCCTCTGCAATGGGGTCGGTGGTCGGCGTAGGCTGACCAGCTTCTCCTGAACCCTCAACAACGTCCCTCTTCTTGTCCTTGGGTGCTAATGTAATAAATTAAGAAGATAAAAATAAATAGATTAGTGATTCAGTTAATAATCTCCACAATTTTTTTTAATGAAAAACAATCCAGTCGCATTGTACTTCTCTAAAACAGATCGCTTATAGTACTACTAATTTCGAGTCTATCGACTATCGTAGAGTTGCCCATACTAATCCTGAAATCCCTATTCCAGATTTCCTTAGCAAAAAGATTTGGAACTAATGCATTGCAGTGAATGAGCTTTGATTCTATTCCCATTTCTCAACCCCCCTGGATGGGTAAACTCAGTCTCCCTTTTTCGCAATGCATAGATGCATACTACACATAGCGGTGAAATAAATGACTTGAAATTGTACCAGCTACATAAACAAAGCCACAGAGAGAATGCGCTACTCAGGATTAGGTAGAACTGAGCACCTGCCTAGCAGAAAGTAGATACTGGATCACACATTAATATACCAGCGTAAACTAAATGTAACTTTGGGCCTAACAAAATGTAATGTGTACTCATGTAATGCAACTGGTGCGTTTGTAAAGCGCTCTGATACCCAAGACGTTCGGGTCAAGTTTGCCCTATATAAAACTCTGTTAAAAATGTTTTTACCTCTGAGTGTGAGCAGCATGCTATTCAGATTTTATTTTTAGTATTGTTGAACACAAACATAATAAATAATTAATACTCACTGAGCGCCAGAATTTTGACGCCTAGTAGGTCAGCCAGATCCTGATCCCAGTCCATGATGTGCACCTAGTGGTGCATCAGCTGCTAGGAGGTGCGCCGAACCAGGCTGGTGCAATGCATGCACCTGCGTACCATCCTGCAGCGCCGCCAATGCTCCTGCAGGGTGTATCCAGTACCTGGCCAGCCGCCTGCTGCCAGCATGGAGGGGAGGTGGCGCTGCACACAAAAAAACAGTGCTGCCACCTCCTCCTCACCAAAGATCGCCTGGGGCTGCACACTGGGGAGGCAATAGTGCCTGCAATGTAGCCTCCCTGCTTCTGCCATGGCACTGGGTGAGTACAGAAAAAAAAAAGAGAAAGGAAAGAGGAAAGAAATAAGGAAGTAAGGGGAAATATAAACAAAAAGTCATGAAATAACAAGAAAAAAGTCCCAAAAACATAAAATACACAGACAAACTGATATAAAGAATAAAAATGCGGGGTATATACATTTTAAGAGGATTACAGAGAATAAAGAGAGATTAAGATTTAGATGTGCCCATGCGGACAGTGTGGTCCCGTTCGCGTGAGATTTAGAACGCACTTGAGAAATGCGCTGGCTGTTCTTGCACGAGCTGGAGCGCCAGGACACACTCCATGTTCCCATCGCAACGCAAATTGACATGCCGGCAAACTCCACTTGCTAGCAGAACTCCGCGTAGCATGACAGATATTTGTTGTTACTCTGCAGAGTTCCGCTGACCACAACTCCATGAATTCTGCCCAGATCTAGTAAAGACAGTGTTTGATATAAATGCCTTTTACACTGTTATATAAAAACAGGATTCTGATGGTTCTACAGGTGGCAATGTGTGGTAACAAAAGGTGTGCATATTTGCAGTGGTGGTGATGTCTTTGGAATTGTTTTTCCTACTACAGTTTCCTTACTGAGCCTACAGATGGGCTGTGATGCAAGTAGCGGTCTGTTGATGCTCAGCAGAAGAAAGCACAGTAAATGCTGTCCAGCACTGAGTGTTGTAAATGCTTATGCAGTCATCTTAGTTTGTAGGAGCTGCACTTCTGTCTCCAGTCTAACTCCTTGCATCACACATATAAAATAGCTTTCTGTATGGATAATGTATGGTGCTAGGTGATGATGGGTAAAGATGAACTTTCATGCCGCTTAATACTTCCCACTTCCTGATGTGGACTCATGTATAAGGAGGCAACATGCCCTAAGTCATGGTGACTGACATACCAAAAAAGAAAGAGCTGTCGTGGGCGCCTTATCCTAAACCTAAAAAGAGGTCTTTAGCTTTGCTAATTTCTGTAATTGTGCACTACCATGATCAGCAGTGTTTCTATGTCTTGGTGATGCAGGCATCAATGCCATATTCCCATCTATTAGTGAATACGGTACCCATTAAGTACTAAACAAAGATGTTAAATCAATTAGTCTATCAAGCAAATAGATCAAAATAAGTTAAAACTTGTTACCCAAGATCCCTGGTAAGTTGTTCGTTTTGCAGTCACTTGCAACGCTATTCCGGTGTAACCCATTGACTGCTGCAAGAGAAGCATGGAGTTAGAGGAGACAGAAAAAATTGGACATTCAGTCATTTTAATTGTGGGAAGGTCGTACAAATATAGGGAAGCATTCTTCATCCTAACAGTAAACTTGATGCCTTTAGCTACAAAATGTGTTACTTTGTTCTCCTCCACAGTCCATTGTGATTTAGAGATTACCGAGATGACTTTAAAACAGTATGAGCCAGCTGTATTAAAGTTTCTTTTCAAATAATTATTTTGGTTTAGTCATAATATACATTGGGCATTGGCCAAAGTAAATACCTGCAGAGGATGGATAAAAGGCATTTCTACACAGACACAGAGCCTCACCTATGACAAAGTTCTGAGCCTAGTCCCTGTACCCCCAGATTCAACTGCCATGATTTTGGCATGCTCTGCGCTGCCCTGCACTCTCATACATTATTGAGAATGACTTTGGCCATAAATGCAGGGCAATTGGGTGGGGAGCATGGACCAGTGCCAAGCCTTGATCCCACTGCTTGCTGAACTCAGAAATAACAATGCTTTGTGAAATCTAAGGAGCGAAGGGCTTTGTTCAACATGCTTTATATTTGGCAAAATATTGATAAAAATGAAAACTGTGGTAAAGAGAAGTTATATTTATTTACTCAGTTGAAAAAATAAAGTCTGTCCTGAGAAAACAGAGAAATTCCTCCAAAAAATCAGATGCAGGGACATTCTGATTATGGTTTAATTTTTTCTTAAAACTGAGTCCCGAAAATACTTTTACATATCTTTGTGGATTGGCTCCAAAACGTCTAAAATGGCTATACACTGAATATTCATATACATATACATTTAGGGCCATATTTATCAAAAAATGCTTGCAACTTAATGCAGCAAAGCCACTGTGCTGCACTGTACTGCGGGCAAGGGCAGAAATACATTCTATTTACCATTATTTGGCACATTCCTGTCCTTTCCTAGCACTGGCACACTTTTGCCCACCTAGCGCTAACACAGGCACCCTTGCAACATGTTGCAGGTAGGAGTGGGTGATAAACTACACTCCTCCAGCAAAGTTTGCAGAGTTTTGTCCACTCCACATTCCACTTGTAGCAGAAACACTCTACCAACCACCAAGTGGGTAGTTTTTTCTCATGCACAGCTCATCGTTTAGTTGGCGAGCAATAAAATCAAGAGCTAGACTGCCTCCCTTGAGAGATTGCTCAACACAGGTGGTAGCGGCCGGTCACTACCGCTCATGCTTAGAAAGCTGCTGCTCACGTAGAGAAAGCTGTCGCTTGCGTAGAAAATCTACTCAAGCAGCAGAAAGAAGCAGCCCTCTCTGGCGCTCCAAGTGATGCTGTTCGTGCTGATTTTACAGCTCAGGACAAGCTCCTGGTGCTAAAAATCAGCACCACATACAGAATTTCCACTGCTCTTTTACGTTTTTAGGTAACTCAGTGGAATTCTGCAGAATTAAACTCTGAGAGTTCTGTTGACCCTAGTAGCAGTCAGGATTGTTTTGGTGCAGGGATACCTTTCAGCACAAAAACAATCCTCTTTCTTAGTGTGCTTCAGAATGCAACACACTTAGAAAGAGGAAACAAAAAGAAGAAATAAAGATATTTCTCCTCTGATGGGGAGACACACAATTCTGAAGCATTCCATTGTTGGTAAATCTGGGAATATGTCAGAATCCTTGGTTGGATGTATGGGATCACCCATGGCTCCAACCATGGCGAACCTCCCTGCTGAAAAGTAACGCAAGGCAGTGATTTTCACTGCCTTGCATTATTCTAGATTTATTAACCCACTAATCTATGCAAGGTGGCCTTGCATGGTTTGATAAATCTCATTTAGGTTTTGTGCCACCCTTGCATCCCCTTGAGTGATGATGCTAACATTTTTAAAACACTTTACACAGCACATTTACCAATTTAGACACAAAAACATGAACATGCACATTGCGCACATCAAACAAAATGACACAGCAGTTGAAAAAAGTGAAGAAACAGCACTGTAAAAGTGTGCTTGAAAAGTGTTAGAAAAAGAAAAAGTCATAGCTAAATGATTGTAATGCTTATTAATAGGTTTTCATAACAAGGCTTCTTATGAATATAAAGTTTTATTATTCACTTTCTGATTAAGTTATATGATGCTAATGATTTGGCTTAGCATTTCTATTGCCTTTCATTGTAAAGCATCATAAACAGAATATTTCGCAATTTTGCATAAAATTTGTTAGGAAGCTGAAACTTACAAATGTGATAGTAGAGACCATAATGATTATAGAAACCAAGAAACAATTTTAGTTGAATTATTTTTAAGAATAATTTACATGTACGGATGTTGAAAATTTGTGTCAGTAGGTCATAGCTAACTATAAATTGGTTTAGCATTACTATTTTTCTCTTTTTATGAAGTGTATGATTTAATGTATTATATTTGATTCTAATTGAGTTTAACTCATTGATAGCTGAAATATGCTTTTTTGAGGCATGTGTTGCTTTATTTGTTCTGTACATGTATTGTCTTACATTTTAAGGACATTCATTTAGAGGTCACTGTGAAATAGTTTGGAGGGAAAGTGAACTATAACCCGATGCCATGGACAGATACAATGTATACTACTTACTGCTGACAAACCTGTGAGGCCTGGACAGCTAGTTCTTTCACATGATCAGCAAGGGAAAGCATGCAGAAATAATTGAACATATTTCTTATGATTCTTTAATCTCCCATTTTTGGACTGCCTTTTGCCAATACTATTGTGATTATGCATTTGGTCTGGATTCTTTCTTTGCCAAACTATTTGATTTTGCCTAATTTCCTCTTTTTGTCCATGTTCATGTGTTGCCCTTAGTGAACTTTAATTGATTCCTTTTCCCCCTTTTGATGTAGAACCTTTGGATGCTGTTAGAGAAATTAACCATCCTTCTGCTCTTAATAGTTGTAGGAATCTGTAACTTGTAATCAATGTAAGTTCCTAAAAAACATCTTTTGCCTTTAATGATGGCCAGCACCTTATATCCAATGACTATTTTATAACCATCCTCTTTGAGATTGAGCTTTGACTAAATGTGTAGTTACATACTACATGTGGTATCCTTCTTGAACAAAATGCTTAAAGGATTTCTTATTTGTATTGATTTTGGATCATTAATGCAGTAACCAAACTATCTAAATTGTCAGAGTCTATTATTGAGTCCTGATGTTCTTTCATTGAACTGTGCTATTTGCTATTTAGCTATAAATTAGATGTAAGGATAACCAGAGAGTCTTTCCAGAGTATCAAGTTCTGCTGCTTTTATTATGTGTTGCTGCAGCTGAGTTCATTGTGTGTAGATTTCTGATTAAACTTAACTTCTTTAGGAGGTTGGTTTTCCCATTGCAACACTTTATTTCTATAGCACGGTCCTGAGAATGGGGTATATGAACCTGATCTCACAATTATGAGTTAGGTGTCAATTAATGGTCCTCATTGGGTGTCTAACATTGGATAGTTATGACACCCTAATTTCCACCCCTTCTAACAGTGGAGAAAGATCCATCAGAGGACCATTTGTCCCAGTGGTAAAAGTAACACTGCAATTTGGCTAACTGTAAAGGGCCCAGTACGGTTCGAGGGATAAGTGAGTAGTGGTAGTGGAAAGAAACATAAAAATTTATATTGCTCCCACTGGATCAAGAGTGACTCAAAAACTTGATTAATATGCACCCTAGTGCAAATAAAAATGGTACTTGCACTCTTACTAACATACTCCCTATTAGTGCCAGTGCAAAGACAACACATTCCTTTATATTAGTACTAATGTCTATGAATGTTTCCTGTATATTCATATTGTATATTCATTTTGGATGTTTTGAAGTCCTTTCACACTTGCATGTAAAATTACATAAAGAGTACCACTTTACAAACTTCAAAATGCTTTTGCGATTAGTTTTCACCGATATTTTCTAGTTTTGCAAGACTGCACAACCATTTCTCCATAAATGCACAGCTCCTGACCTCCCATGGTATGTCGCACACAACATCAAAATGGCAGCGTCAGAATAATCACATATTACATTCCTATCAACATCATCAATTACATTGAGAGGAAGGTTTAAATCCACCCACCAAAGATTCCAATGTGTTTGATCTCTGACATTTTCATGTAAGTTCTTGGCACAGGTCTAACCCCACTTTGAGCACTGTGAAGACTTACTCCAGAGTTCATGGCTACCAAGCAAACTTGGATATTTTTCTACGATGTAGCCACCAGACTGTAGGCACTGAGCCTGGGGTTTTGTCAGACCTTTTGTGCTACATCCCTTCCACCAGAGCCCATTGTGCTCAATCTGGGTACAGTCAGGACATGTTAAAAAAGGGACTGGCATTAGGAAAGCCCTGCTCTCAGAATTATTTCACCCACAATCTGAGCTGACCCAAAAACAAGATAAATGAATCAGCACTTATACTGTTAGCAGTCTAAATATTCATTTTGCTATTGACTACGCACATTAACAAAACCTGCACGCTATCAACAATTTTGGGAGGCGTGACTTGCGCACAAACTTTGTGATGCCCGCTGCAACTCCGGTAGTACTGAGTCCCTCCTGGATACTTTTGGTGATGGCTACACCTCATACAGGTCGGCAGTGATCTAGTCCACCGGAGACTTCGTGGATGTAAGCTCTGTGCTGAGACGTCAGAACTTTTGGGGAGTCTCGAGAATTCAAGATGGTGACCTGCAACTACTGTGACAGTAGGGGTGTGGATTGGAAGCCCTTGTGCCTGCTCGATCATTAGCTTTCCCAGCAGAGTGCAACTGCATGAACTTGGTGCTCTTCTTTAAATATCATGACCAATCTACCCTGCCTTATGCAGCTGCTCAGCTGGGGCATCATAACATGCTCCTCTCTGTGGCATCTGTTTCAAATTGGTCCTGCATGGTGGTGCATTGTCTTACTACTCGCTCAATTATATTTACAGCAGTATTTCCTGGCTCCAACTAAAGTCACTGGTAACTTCTGGGAAGGGCTCTCCCCATTTCCGTTCATTACCCTATCCCATGATGTACTTTAATGCAGGTTATAGCTGTGGTGGAGAACTTGTGCACCCTGAATTTCAAAACACTACTGTCTTCCAGGTTGAACTGCTCTATACAAGATGCTCACCTTACCCATTTGTTCCTCGGTTTTGCTTCTCTCACTGAATCTTCTTAGTAATCCTTTGTCTCTCAAAGTGTTGGACTCTAAAACCTCCAAAGACAAAGAACCAAAAGGACCCCTCAAACATACAAAACAAGAGTCTTCAATTATTGATTCTTTAGCAATGGACAAAATGGATGAGACCCTTGAGACCATTTAAAAAATGGTAAGTGCTGTACATGATATTGCGCAAAGTACCAAAACCAATGCAGACTTACATTAGGTGAAAGTTGCCATTATTCGAATCGATCTCAAGGATCTGAACATCAGGGTGTTGAGTGCAGAGGGAAGAATTAGCTCAGTAGAAGATTATGCCTTTGCACATGAGAAAATGCTCAAGAAATTATATTCGCCTCCATCAAATGGGATAGTACCAATTTGGAGGACTGTAATAGAAGGAGTGACCTCAGAATCTTCGGCCTTCCAAAGAGTGGGGAGGATGATGCTCCCTCACTGATTGCTTGCCTAAATCCTGGATCCCAAATAAGTTTAACAAGAACATAATTTTCCCTAAATACTCTGAACTAGAGCACGGTCATATTAGAGGGAAGATCTCTATATCTCAAGACTACGTCAAAGACTCTGTATCCCATAGGAAAGGGTTCCTGAGTCCCAGAAGAAGACCTATTGTCAAACATATGCAACATGCATTCATCAACTTATCAAAATTTTAAATAGTCTTTGAAGGGAGACAAGTGTCTTCAAGTACCCGGTTGACTTGCAGTCAATTTTTTAGAATAATGGATGCAGAGAACAGTATTACCACTGTTAGCTAATTCATTGAACTCCACTTGAGATGGTTTCCCTTGCGAACTGAAGTATGGGATTCTTTCCCATTGTTGTGTCTTTTGTGTCATTAATTTCTAATTCATGTCTCAATATCTTTGCTCTGTCTTCTGATGTTATAATCTTGTTGCTTTATGATGATGTCAATATTTATGCTACTATTAAGTTGATGCACTCTACATTCGGCTATTCATGAAGGTTTATACTTGTTAATGTTTGCGCCATGCTATATTTTGCAGGGATATGTAACATGACGCTACCATACAGTTTTAATCCTCACATGTACTCTCTTCATCTGGACTATAACTCATTTTCATACCCCCATATGTTACTTTGCTTGCTTACAGCGTTAGCTGCTGAGGTTTGCGTTTATTACCTAGTTATGAAAGCTGTCCATCGGACTAATTCATTTGTCGCTCATTCTATACATAGTTTGGGTGATCATAGAAACTCCTAGGTACTCTTGTTTTGTGATACCATTGTGTTGTGGTGACTCTTCTTCTACCCAATCCCATCAGATATCCTTGACTCTTTGGGACAGCTCTTCTGTGTGGTGGGCCATTGCTCTTATATGTTTGGCTCCTCTCTACCTCATATTTTGCCTTTACTGTTTTCTTGTTTGTTCTCTGAGTTTTTTCATTTTGGTACATCTGGGACTTTGAGTCTTTCCACTCTTCTGTGGGGTAGGCCATTGCTCTTATATGTTTGATTCTTCTCAGTGTTATATTTGACCTTCTATGTTTTCTTGTTTATTATCTGCATTGTCCTATTCTGGTGATTCTGTCCTCTTTTTCCTATAAGCCTGTTTGGCAGTCATAGACCCTGGCTCTCTCAGTGTTTTGCTTGTTGGTCTCATCATACTTTTCTCTTCTTACATTGGACATATCAACATGACCAATGGTGTTTCTTCACTGCTATGGCTAAGTAATATACCATCATTTTAAAAGTTTGAACCATCCTTTAAAACACAGAAAGTTTTTTGAGTACTGTAACAAACTCAATGTGACATTGTTTCCTTACAAGAAACCAAAATTGGTTATAGAAAGGCTCTTTCTATGCAAACTGTCTGGGTCCAGAATTTGACATGTGACCCTGCCTACTCTAAGAAAAGTTGTTTCATCACCCTCATCCTCAAATCCTCAGGCTATCCATTAAATTATTAGTGCATGGTTATGAGGGGGGATGTCTAGTAACTTAGCTACAGTGTGGCAAATTGAAATTATACGCTGTGAACATTTACACTCCCAATAGTGATACTCATCAATTTTGGTCTGCTTTGAACTCCGAATTGGATTCCCCTGCTTCGGCAGCTCACATACTGCTTTGAAGTGACGTTCATTTCTCTATGGATTCCATTCTTGACAGATTGTCAGCATGCAAATTCAGGCCTCCACATGTTCACAAGAGTATGCGTTCCCTCTGCACCAATCACAGCCTGTTAGAAATGTGGAGACTGCTTAACACTACCGGTAGTGATTTAACTTTTTCTTACCAAGGCATCCTACTTGAATCTTCTTTATCTCAAGAAACAATAACCTTCTCCATTTTCGCTGTGTTATTTCCCCATTCTTTCTATTTCTCATTGCAATGTCTTTTTCTCCATACTTTTTTGTTTCCTCATTGCATTTTTTCTTCCTCAATATATGTTTTCTTCCTCACTGCATTCTGTTCTACAGTTACACATGGCTTATCTCTTTTCTATTCTTCTATATTTTTCCTCTTCTTATTATGTTTATCTGCAATTTTGAAGTTTAAATGCCTTTATGAATAGTATCCTGGAATGTTAGGGGTTTGGATTTGCCTATTATGCGACAAAGTGTTCTGTCTCATTTAGCTAACTTAAAAAGTGACATTGTCTTATTACAAGAAATACATATTAAGGGTGTTGAAGTTGCTAAACTCCGTCGTAATTGGGTTGGTCATGTTTTTGCTTCTCCTGGTTCAGGGAAACTTAATGGGGTTGCTATTCTTTGTCATAAACGTTTGGATGTTCAACTCCTGAGTCACGATAATGACTCTGAGGGCAGATGGGTTGTAGTATCTTGTTGGTTAATAGAATTCCTGTAACTATTTTCAATCTTTATGCCCCCACTGTGCAGGAAAAATTGTTTTGGCCTCAGATTCTTTCCTCATTAATGCAGTATACTGATGATTACTTTATATTAGGTGGCGATTGCAATATGATTATGGACCCATTTCTAGATAGAAAGTCCAAGTCACGTTTCTCTCCCTCATCCATCCATACTCAGTTTACCTCTACCATCTCCCAAAGGTCTCTTGTTGACTCTTGGAGACTTTGCCATTCCTCTTTGCAAGAATACACATTTTTCTCTCCTGTCCACTCTTCTCAATCCCGAATAGATTATATTTTTATTTCCAAGGCCTTGACTCAACACATTGTACATTCCGACATTGGTTCGATCCTAATCTCTGACCATGCCCCCGTTTCGTTAACTTTGGATTTACTCCCTCCCGCAAAGGGTACTAGGAGATGGAGGTTTAATAATGCTCTTCTTCTAGACACTAAATTTATATCAGAGTTCCTTGCCTTTGCTTCCATGTTCTTTGCTAATAATGAGTCACCCCAGGTATCTCCCAAATTACTCTGGAACACTTTTAAAGCTGCCGCTAGAGATTTCATTATTTCATTTGTTGCCAATAAAAGACGTCTAGCTACTCAATCTATTCAGTCCCTCTCTACTCAAATTAAGAGATTAGAACATGCTTATTACTCATCTAACAATCAAACTGATTTAAACAAACTTGTTCAAGCTAAGCTCTCTTTTAATAACATTTCCACTGATTCTGCTAATTTATATCTTCTTAAATCTAGCGCTAAGTACTATAGCGCACAAAATAAAGCTGGAAATCTTTTGGCCAAATACCTCAAAGTTAAAGAGGAAAGAACGACAATAGAATCTATTGTGAACTCATCCAATATTACCTTACATAAAGATGAAGACATTTTAACTGAATTTACTAACTTTTATCAGCAACTTTATACCCTGGAATCCCCCCCTCTACCCATGGATATCGATCATTATCTATCTACGCTTCCCTCTCCTTCGAGGCCAGATGTGGACTTTGCTTTCTTGGAAACCGATATTCTACCTAAGGACATTTTAGAGTCCATTAATGTACTCAAGAAGGGAAAATCCCCAGGACCAGATGGTTTTACCATAGAATTTTATTTACATTTTTCTAATGTACTAGTGCCTAGGCTCCATCAATTGTTTTCCTTTTTTATTGATTCCAAGAAATCTGAAGGTTCCTTCCAAGAGGCTTTGATTTGTCTCATCCCCAAAGAGAATAAGGATCACACTTTATGTAAAAACTATAAACCTATCTCATTAATTAATTTAGATTATAAAATATTTGCGAAAATTCTTACTCTTCGCCTGGATAAAATGTTGCCACAACTCATTGGTAAAGAACAGTGCGGTTTTATTAAAGGTCGCCATCTTTCTGATAATACGAGCTTCTTTTTCAATGTTCTCAGCAAATCTTATTCCTATAAACATTCATTAGCAGCTGTTGCCCTCGATGCTGAGAAGGCATTTGATAGAGTTAACTGGCAATTTAGGTTCTCAACTCTTACTTGGTTTGGTTTTGGCCCGAAATTTCTTTCTTATATTTCATTACTATATTCTTTTCCTAGGTCTTTCATATTAGCTAATGGTCTTGTTTCCTCTTCATTTCCTCTTCTTAGAGGTGTCCCCCAGGGATGCCCTCTTTCTCTCCTTCTTTTTATTTTGGCATTGGAACCTTTTCTGACGAAAATTAGATTGAATAATGAAATTTCGGGTTTCCCCTATGGAGATACTCAATCAAAACGTTCTGCTTATGCGGATGATATTCTCCTTTTTATTTCTAACCCCCAAGCATCTGTTCCAGCTTTTTTATCGGAAGTCTCTCAATTTGCGTGGGTCTCTGGCTATAAACCTAATGTCGATAAATGTGAGATTTTACCTCTCAACGCATTCTGTTTCACTCTGATTTCATGTCTTCCTCTTTTCATTGGAGCCCCACTAAAATTAAATATGTAGGTTTATAGTTTTCCCCAGTGAATAAATATACTGTAGCGTTAAACATCAAAACTCTTCATACAACTTTGAAAGATTCCACATTGTGATGGCATCCCCTGTTTTTATCCTGGTGGGGTAGACTGGACTCTATAAAAATGATGTTGGTCCCAATCATTTTATTTTTTCTTTCCAATCTTCCGGTCAATATTCCCAAATCCACTTATAAAACCATCTATTCCACTCTCTCCCGATTTTGTGGCAAAACAAGAAAGCTAGGATGTCCTTTTCTAAACTCAAATGCCCTAATCATATGGGTGGTGTCAATTTTCCGGACTTCTCCTCATATCATACTTCATTTTTTCTTATTCATTCTGCTTCTCTTCTCTCAGAACGTTCGCTTGACAAGACTTCTCAGCCATTATGGGTCGAGACTGAATCTTCCTTTTTCCATCCTTTTTCTCTTGAATAATTTATTTCCTTACCACATGTCCCAAA
Source organism: Lissotriton vulgaris (assembly GCF_964263255.1). Lineage (NCBI taxonomy): Eukaryota > Metazoa > Chordata > Amphibia > Caudata > Salamandridae > Lissotriton > Lissotriton vulgaris. The sequence goes on from NC_141695.1 coordinate 101,768,699, forward strand.
CAGAATGTCTCTCCCTATTCTTAAAAACTCTAGGAAAACATTCTCCCCTATTTTTCTAGATGGATTGGATGTCCATTCCCGCTTCTTATAATCCCCTATCCGGTATAATCCTCTTAATAAAATAAAAAATAAGACCCTTTTTTGGAAAGAGTGGCATGATCGTGGATTTTCTTGGACCCATCAACTTTTTCGGGACGGTATTTGTATTCCCTTCTCTTTACTTCAGTCTCAGTTTTCCCTTCCATCCTCTTTCCTCCATAAGTATAACTTATTATGTTCGGCTGCACAAAATAGTTATGATACTCTCTCGTCTTCTACTCCTCGTACTGAACCCTCTCCTATTACTCTCTCTTTTCTATACTCCTCATCTTCCGCATCTCAAATCTACAAAGCTTTACGTGAGGTCTCTATCACTCGGGATAAATCTAACATAGAAATTGCCTGGGAATCAGATTTCAGTGACTCTTTTTCCACCCTAACTTGGCACAAAATGTGGTCTAAAATAAGGAAATCCTCTGGGGCAGCTAATACAACTCAGACTTTATTTTTTATATATAATAGGCTTTTGATTACACCTGTTAAATTACGTACAATTGACTCCTCCATTCCCTCTACTTGTTGGTCATGCTCTGCTGCTGTTGCAGATCTCAAGCATATGTTATTCACATGTCCTTTAGTCCAGTCCTTTTGGTCCAAAGTTTGGCATAAAATTAATAAGATCTTTTCCACACATTTCCCCTTCACCTTGTCACAAATTTTTCTAGGTAGCCTTGCTGAAATATGGTCTCAATCTACTACTAATACCAATATTGTTGACTTACTTATAGCAGTTGCATTTCAACAAATTACTAAATCCTGGAAGAATACTTCGAACATCTCCATTCAAGCTTGGTGGTATGGAATTTGTTACAATCACAGATTAGATAGAGCCTACGTTTACCCTATCACTCTTGCCATTAAAAGAGATTTATAATGGTTGCCTGTAACACATTTTTTAGATGTATCCGCTCAATCCCTCCCTTTGCATTCCCCATGCAATGAAGAAGTTCCCAAACCGCCTTGATATGCATTTTTCTTTGTTTGATTTGCTATTTATTTTAACTCTCTGTACATTTTTACAAATGTTTAATAAAGGATTACATATGTAACTGTTTATTACACTTGATTGCCTGTTTCATTACCCTTTTTTGCTCTTGCTTCTCTCTTCTTCTCCTTTCTTCCCTTTCTCTTTTTTCTTTCTCCTTTTTTCATATTAATAGCATATATTGACCAACATGTTTTTACACTGTTATTGTATTTGATTACTTCTGTTTTGCTTCTTTACTAATTAATAACATCTCCTCCATTAAACCAATCATGATCTCTGACCATGCAGATTGCACCACCACGTCTGATGGGTTGCTCTTGGTGTTTGATTTCATAAATATAAGAACATGGCACTAATGTTCAGGAACTTGACAAACAGCTAATATGGTTTATAAAAGAGAATAGTAACTTAGTTTCCTCCCCTGTTAGTTTCTGGGCAGTCCTGAAATTTTCAATGAGGGGTCAGATTTGTTTCTGTATCTTCTACCCATGCTACCAGCAAATGCCTCCAATGCTACTACAATATGATCATCAGCAAAAGTACTCATTGTTGGATTCATGTGGAGAAAAGGAAAAACACCCCCACCTGAATAAGGCTGGAAATTCACTGGTAGCTTATTAAATATTTTGTTTTAAGTAACCTAATCTCCATCAAAGAACTGGCATGCTCAATTAAATTTAAACCTGCTGACATTCTGGAGGACTTTAGGAACTCCTATGCATCTGTTTATAACTCCTCCACACACACCTGAAGAGATTCTTGACTCGTATTGTTAAACTCCTTAAGTTCAAAATCTCTTTCTGAGTCTGTTATACTCCAAATTAATAACCTGATCCAAAATTGTGAAATTTTAGTGATGTTCAAAGTCATCCTGGGTGGTAAGGCCTCGATATGAATGATTTACCCATCACATTCTACAACATTTTCACTTCTGGCAAAATATCTTGCACTGCATTCAAAGCTGTTGTTGTCATTATTTATTTCCCTGATCAAAATGGAGGCCAATATGTATACCAAACTCCTGGCTAGATGTATAGACCCTTTCATTACTACACTGATTCACCCTTGACAGCCTGGCTTTGTGACAGACAGAGAAGCAGGGATAGCATACATAGGTTTTAGCATTTTATTGGGAAAGCGTCTTTGTCTGTCACCCACAGCAGCCACCACTATCTTGGATGCTGAGAAGGCATTTGATAAAGTCACTTGGCCTTACTTGAAAGCTATCTCAAATCACTATAATCTTGGTAGCTGTTCTATGAGGGTGGTCATGGCTTTGTATGCAAATTCATCTGAAAAAATCAAAATGAACAGTGCCACATCTACCCCTTTTACGCTTTCAGAATAGATACCCCTTATCTCTTTTGTGTTTTCTCCTCTATATTGTTTGTTACCTATCCTGATAATATTTTAATATTCACAGAACACCCTCGCTTGGCGATCCCAGCTATTCTTAACATTATTCAAATGTTTTCAACTTTCAGTATTCACTGAACAAGGACAAAACTGAAGTTTTACCCCTCAATGTTTACAGCCTTCCTTCCTGTATAGGGGGCACAGGCTCATTATGGCAATGTAAATGTACTAAATATCTGGGTTCCAGTTTTAAACGGGATCTGTCTGCCTCTGTCACGTACAATGAATGAAAAAAGCCTGGACAAAGTCAGTGACCCCTCTTTGCTTGTTCGCCTAAATACATCCCATGGCGGTGTAGGCTTCAAACACTGAAAATTATGGTTACCCCCTTAGTCAATTTTTTTGTATGGAATGCTTCAAGTTAGGCTCTCTTCCACTTTTGCTTTTCCTCATTGTGTAGAATGACTTCAGCCTTTTGTGAAGCAATAAGAAACTTAGAATTTGGTTTAGTAAACTCAGTTGCACCTTTAGTGCTGGCGGTTGCAATCTTCCTAATTACCAAACAGCATTCCTGGCTTCTTGGGGGAGGAAGGCTGCTTTTATCAAGACTCCTGCAACCTTCTGTCTTGGTTACAGATTGAAAGCTTCCTATTCATTCTCTATTTCATTGAAACTATCTTAATTATGTCCTCGGTGGATGTTGGTCACTCTTCCTGAATCATGTTAGACACCATGAAAGACTTGCGAATGTTGGACAAATGCCTGTCTGGCAACTTCTCTAACTTTAACCACAAGTCCCCCTAGAAGAACAAAAAACCCAATACCTTTGGGCCAATTTGGGCAGCTAAGGGTATTAATTTGATTTCTGATCTCTATTTGAATTTAGAACTGCTATATTGCTTATTTGAAAAATACATTTTACCTGACCAACATGGATTTTCATAATCTCATGACAAATAAAGGTAAGATCTCTAAGTTTGGCCCTTTCTCCTCACCTACCTTGATACCTTTCCTGAGTCAATGTCTATACACAGGGCATTCTGTGTCTAAAAAGTAAGCTGCTCTGCGTGCTCCAACCCACAATGTCCCCTGTTTTATTAAGTCCAATTGGTCTAAACACTTCCATAACATAGACAGATCACCTCCTTCACTGGATACATAGCGGGAGATCTGCATTTACTCTCTACGGAATAAATTAATTCCTTCTATAGCTCAAACTACATTATTTGTGTTACATCTACTATATTGGACCCCAGATATAACTATATAAATAAAAACTTAGCAAATTGGACACGAATGTCTGACATAATATCGACAGACAAAATATCTACATACAAAAATATCGGCACAAAAATATCGAAATCAAAAATATCGGAGTCATATCTTCATAAAGGTAAGTACAAAAATATCGAAAAATTAATATCGTAGTACAAAAATATCGAAATTAAAAATATCGTTTTTTTAAATGTATTAATAATAATGTAAAAATAATTGTAAAATACATATAATTTTACAAATATTAAATAAAAATATTAAAACATAATAAAAAAATTAAAACTAATACATATACATTTAAAATAAATTAAACACTTAATAATTTAATGTAATTTTATTTTTTTTAATTTCATTTAATTGATTTAATTTAAATTTATTTTATTTTTACCCTGTACGCCTGTACCCCAAAAACCCCAAACTGACCCTGAACCCTAAAAATATCCCTGTACCCCAAAAACCCAAAACTGACCCTGTACCCTAAAAATACCCCTTTACCCAAAAACCCAAAACTGACCCTGAACCCTAAAAATACCCCTTTACCCAAAAACTGAAAACTGACCCTGAACCCAAAAAAAACCCCTTTACCCAAGAACTGAAAACTGACCCTGAACCCAAAAAATACCCCTTTACCCAAGAACTGAAAACTGACCCTGAACCCTAAAAATACCCCTTTACCCAAAAACTGAAAACTGACACTGAACCCTAAAAATACCCCTTTACCCAAAAACTGAAAACTGACCCTGAACCCAAAAAATACCCCTTTACCCAAGAACTGAAAACTGACCCAGAACCCTAAAAATACCCCTTTACCCAAAAACTGAAAACTGACCCTGAACCCAAAAAATACCCCTTTACCCAAGAACTGAAAACTGACCCAGAACCCTAAAAATACCCCTTTACCCAAAAACCCAAAACTGACCCTGAACCCTAAAAATACTCCTTTACCCAAAATTAATTAATATTATTTAATTACCAATTAATTATTAATTAACAATAACAATAAAGTAAATATATTAGCACATTAGCTGTAATTAATTTAATTTATTAATTAATAATATTTTTCCCAATTAATTAATTAAGAATAACAAAAAATTATATATATAAAAAAATTACTCTAATTAATGTAATTAACTCATTAATAATAATTAATTACCAACTAACTAATAATTAATAATATGTACAAAATTATATGAATTAATTAACTAATTAATATTAATTAATTACCAATTAATTATTAATTAAAAATATTTACAAACATATATTAATTAATTAATTATTATTAAATTACTTCCCACCCTATTCCCCTATAAACTCATAACCCGCTACAGAACATATTTATCAATTAATCAATTAATTAAAATTAATTAAAAATTAATTCTCAATTAATTAAATATTCCTACTAATTAATAATTAATTTAACATAATTAAATTACTTCCCACCCTATTCCCCTATAAACCCACAACCCGCTACAGTACTAAAAGACAATATTTAATTAAATTACATTAAAAATAAATAATAAAACATAATAAATACAATATAATATACACTAAATTTATTTAAAAATTGATATTAGTAACATCAAAATTATTTATTTCGATATTATTGACATCGATATTTAAAACTTCGATATTACTAATATCATACTAATATCGATATTAAGACTGTCGATATTACTTACCTTCTATATTATGTCCCATCGATATTTAAACTTCGATATAATTGTATATCGAAATTTAAAACTCGATATTTTGTCTGTGTACCATTGGACACATGTCAAACAAAGAGTGGAAACCCTGAACATGTGTTTTTTGGTTGCAGAATAGTATCCCATTGGTGGGCCCAAATTATGAATCCTTACATTAGACTTTCCCACAATTAAGCTTAGTCCGCTTACAGCAGTGGAACCACCTCCCCTTCCTGATAATGACTTGGGGCTCCTGGATCTCTGACTGATGATTTCAGTCAAGGTCTTCTTGACTGGAAAAAGGCTAATCATGTATATTTTCATACATGGTGGGCCTAGTAACACACCTAACAGAGGCACCAATACCTCTCAGATGCAACTTAACAGTTATCCCAAGAATTCACTGAAAATATGGAATACATTGTACATCTTTACCCGGTCCCACACCTCCCATGTTTAATCAAGAAGTGATGGTAATTCGCATATTGGTTTTTCTGTGTTTTCTCCCCTTCCCCCATGAATACCACCCTTCTTTAGTATCCTTGTTTCCTTCTCCTCAGTTCCCATTATACTTCCCGTATTTTTTGTTGCCGGTTGGTACTCACCATTGGACGTTTTAGCTTTTATATCTTCTTGACATCTGGCACTGTTGATAATACTTACCCCTCTTATCAGCTGAGAAATTTCTTGGCCACCCATTGTTGGTCTCTCACTGTTATCACCACATTGTAGGCTCTCAGTGCTCAGTGCTCATTCAAATAGCACCACTCTGTACTTCATTGACCATACAGTTATGGTCTCTTCTGGTTGTCACATAGTTACCATTCCTGAGGTTAGCTTTTTTCACTATCTCTCTCTCTGTACTAAATATATCTCTTGCCATTGTTTAGACAATGCTAATAAAATGTATTTCTTTAAAAAACTATTTTGTAAGAAATACATATTAATAGTCACTGAAAAACGTTTGATAAAAATAAAGCATAGTTCTAGCAGATTTTTAAAAAACTCAGAAGCTCGAAGGTTTAAAAAAAACTGTTAAAGTGAAGGTATTGTTACAAAATAAAACTAACCATCCCTGAAAAGAGGCAGTGTTGGCTGCCAACAGAAATGATGACTCTTGCCCTCACCTTGAATACCATACTGTGCCCCCTTAGGACCTCACCATAGTTATACTAATAAATAGGAAAAAGCAAGAAGTCAGGCAAACAAGAAAATGATACTGAATTCATAGTGATGTCATTGATAATTGGTAATGGTAAGGTGATCTTGGTCTAAATCCATTTTTGTTTTGCTCACCACGCCATTCCAGTTTGGACTCAGCCATATGCAAATCAGTCTTGAACGCAAACTGCCAGTCCAATTCCCTAATATGTGTTAGGACACAAATCCATTTGAGAGACGATTTATGTTTTTCATGGCAAGGATGCATTTTATGATTTCTGTAGTCAACCATTACTGCCCAATTTCAGTGTTTTCCAGGTTTATTCTGTTATCTTTTTTTATTTAGAAGGTGCCAGAACAATTTGAAAAGAATGCTTTACATAGCTACATAGTGAGTATCAATAAAGCAATCAATGGTTATGGCTAATAAGGAAGTGAGACAGCTTGAGCTTAGAAAACTGTGCACTGTTGAAGAGGCCAGGGAGTCGCAGATAAACAACACAACTAGGAAAGACTGACATAGAATTACTATTCTATATATACTGGGACTCAGAATTGCTAATAACCCAGCAGATGGTTCCTCAGTACACTGTTAAATTACAGCAAGAATTGGGATGATCAGATATTGGGTGGAAGGTTGATTCAGATGAGGGGGACCTAGTGAGTAAATAGGACAAACCATTGAGGTGGCAAATGGTGGTTTGGTGGGGGGGGGACATCTTGGTTGACAAAGTCTGCAAGTTGGTGTGAAGGGAAAAAGTGTTGTGGGTATCTGGGGGTTAAATTGATAGAATTTTTAAATATTAATATTAACAATTTGTTTATGGCTCTTTTTTTTATCCAAACCACCCCACTTAGAAATATATGACCTCACATCCACATTTCTCAGGCTACACCTTGATAATCTTATGAACCAAATCTCCTTTGTTGATTGTCAGCCTTTTGGCACGTTTGAAAGACTCAAATCTGACTTTCTTTCTCAATCGTTGTTCCCAAATTTTACTATGGAATAAATCATCATTGACATGTTTAGGAAATGCTTCAGCACTCCCAGTGCCAGCTCTACACAACCATGCTGGAGTCAGGAAATCAAAAGGCCTTTTCCTCCGGAATGCACAAAAAAGAATCACACCTGTGATATTCATGGGAGTTTTACAATGATCCCAAAGCATCACTTTCACATTGGTACCATCAATCTCAGCCTCTCTTACATACTCAATCACCATCCAATTCATCCTCTCTACCATCCCATTACTATGTAAATGTAAATGTATTGGCATTTATATAGCGCACTACTTACCCGTAGGGTCCCAAGGCGCTTCGACCGCTGCGAAACCCTTCCTGGCTTCCCTGAGAGATGGTCCCTTAATGGGTATCTCCAGGGTGAGACCAGGCATCCCCGGCGGTCTGGTGGGGCCGTTAGTGAAGATGAGGCAAGCTAATGCCCAGAGTGCCGAGTGTGATCGCTGATCAGAGTGGGCACCGAGGCGAGAGAATTATCGAGTCCGCTGACCCTGGTCCAGAAACCTGCCGCGCCGGGAATTGAACCCTGGTCCCGGGCCGTCCTCTGCTCTCGGGTCTGCCGCCTCTAACCAGTGAGCCACACTGATACAAACTACAATTTGTATGCTTGATACCTTACAATTGGGAAACTCCCTCATTTTCTTAGAGCTAAGCTGCAGCACATTGTCATCGGTTAATTCTGAAGGAAACCCTTATCCAGCACAAAATGTCAGTCAAAAAGGTAATCACACTTCTTGTGTGGGGTTTATCTACATATCTTACATCTAACAACTTGGAGACATAATCAGCCAATAAAATGGTATATCTCTGCTGGGCAGGAAGACATTGAAAGTGTCCAATAAAATGAGAGGCATCGTCCTACCATATCTGACCAGAATTATCGACTGATGCTAACGATGGCACCATTGTTTTGTGATCTTTGTCATTATGCAAAATTCTCTAAATCTTTGTCTATCCATGGCCACCAATACTGTTGCCTCACCCTTTTCTTATGGGACATCATTCCTAAATGACCAAGAGGACAAAGAGACAACAAAATATTTCTGACATTCAAATGAGGTATGTACTTATCTCCTCGGAAGACGATCCTCCTTCAACTGACAATTCAGTGTGATGTGAAAATTACTAAACATTTGCAAGTCTAAAGGCATTTCATTTTTCTTGGCCAACCTTAAGTGACTAATTTTATCCTTGTCTTTAACCTTAAGTCCTCATGCAAGATTTCCCTCCATTCTAGTTCACTCATGCATAGCATACTAGACCAACAAATATTAGCAACAAACCTCTGAACATCATTATCATCATCATCGTGATTGCTCTGTGCACTTACAGAATGAAAATGTTAGACAAGGCAAACAGTCAGCTTTCCTGTTCATCTCCCCTTAAATGTGAACAGCATCAAAATGTACTGAGCTTTACAAATCTGGCAGTAGCTTTGCTGGTATCCACATTAGAACCATTGAATAAAGAAACTAATGGTTTATGGTCCATCAGTTTGTGGTGCATTTAGTCCCTCAAACATACAGTTTATATATCTCTACTGCCCATATACAGGCAAACATTTCATAATCAAATATGACTTCTCTTGAGGCTTTAAAATGCATGAAGCAAATGCAGTGGTATTTTCATGATTACCTTGATTATATGTCAACATTGCTCCAACTAGCATCAACTGTAATGCACAACTTTGTCCCAGGTGAAAATAGACTGAGTATCCGTGCAGTAGCCAACTCTTTCTTAAACGCAAATAATGTAGTTCCTTCCCCCACAGAAATTCTTTACTTTTATCAAAATAGCAAAGTAAAGGATCTGTAATGGTGGCAACATTTTGCATGAATTTAGCACAAAATTCACACATCCCCTTGTATGTAGACAGGGTGTCTTGGTCATCTAGGTCTGCTTCTTCTACGATAATCATTAAGAGGCCATGTCGGGTGAAATTCCCTTTTTAGAAACAACATGGAGCTAATACTCCACTTCTTCCTACCCAAACGCATATTTGTCTCTTCTCAGTCTCAAGACTTTATCTAACATGGCTTGTAAAATAGAGTCCAATCTATGGTAGTGCTCTGTCTCAAGCCTATTATGAACTAAAACATAATCCAGAAGCATGGGAGCTCCTGGAAGACCTTGCAAATCCTCTTCTATTACTCTTTAAAAGATGGCTGCTGCAGATGCACCCCAAATGGCGTTCTATAATACTGGAAAACACCATACCATACAGGGTACCAAAAGCAGGGAGATGCATATCAAGTTTGAAAAACATAGCTGCTTCTTGTTATCAACTCATCAGTCTTTGGAACAAAATGGCAATCCACCTAGATTGGTTTATTGAGACTCTTAAGGTCTATGCACATTCATAATTAATTCTTTTTCTTTCATGCTACTACATAGGTCAGACCCGCAAAGTGGAACCAGTGGGCTCAATTACCCCATCCCTACATCAATCCCTGAGAAGGACACTCATTTCCATCCTGATTCTCAAGGGAACTCAACGTAATTTATGTTTAACTGATAAGATTCCATCCTTCACTTTGATGGCATGTTCAAAATTGTTAACCATACCAAGCTCTTCCTTGAAAACATCTTTGTGACTCTAAAAAGTGTTACTAAATCTGTATGTTGACTGTGTCCACAACACTACAAATTTGAAGTTACAAGCTATGCCTCAGATCAATCCCTAGACAATCCTGAGGATGCCACTGTAAAATATCAGAACATCTGAAAGAGACAAAGACTTTGCCCTCAACAGTCCATTCTTTAAACAGTATTGTGGTTTCAAAATACCTTTCCAAGTCTAAGTTAACTCCATTGAACCCTCCCCAAGATTTATATCAGAAGGTAAATGGTAATGTGAGAACCCACATTCAGAAAAGGTACTCATTGGAATAATTGTGATTTTTGACCCTGAATCTGTTAAAAGGAGAATAACTACCCCACCGACTACAATGTTTTCAATGGGATCCCTGCACACTGAACTCATGAACTTTAACATACAGCACAATATTCTCAAAATCTTTTGAAAAGCAGTCCCGATCTTTTTCTATTAAAGAATTAACCTTAGTTATTCTGGTATATTTGCAAACGCTTGCTAAACCTTCAAGAATACCAAGTTTAATGCATTCTTCCCCTAAGGCCTGACATCGTTTTACAGAAACAAAATGAAAGGTCAATGCAATCCTTAAGTCAGATTTACCAAGCCATGCAAAGCCACCAGCATGGCTTGGTAAATCTGGAGTAACTCAAGGTATTTGTTGCAGCGCAGCAAGTTGACGTGTGGTGTCAAATAATAATAAATCTGGTCCTTGGTTTGTTAGTCTGAACAAGAGAATGCTGATTAAGCGCTTTCATATTTCCTTTAGAATTTAGATGCTGTTAGCTATGTCAATAGGTTCACCCAGTGGAGGAATCTAACAAGTGAGGAGACTTTCTTGGATATTTTTCTTATTACATCTAGTCACTAACTGTTCCTAATCAATTAATCTGTGGAACTGCAAATTCACCTTTAGCTGCCAACACATATAAGGACGCAACATATGTGTCAATGATTTCAAAGACTATTGTTCTCTTGAAAAAAACGTATGTCTCCTAACAATCAAATTTGGTGGGATATCAAGGTTGTTTTCTACTCTTTTCACTGCCTCCTCATATTCATTCAGTTTTTCTTCTTCCTCTTGCACAAGCTTTGGCAAATGTCTAAGGATGTTTTGCCCTTCCATGCCCATAGAGTGCGCTAACATTCCTTTATCCTTTTCAATGGCAAGTTATGCATCCAATGGCAAGTTATGTATTAAATGTCCTGAACCATTCTTTCCATCTAATATGTAGTTCCTCTGGAAGTTGCACTAGGGAGGAAGTGGCACGATAGCTTGCAGATTTAAGGAGATGTAGGCTCTAAGCAAAACTGAATGGTTGCATATAGACTGAAAACATAGATCAAAAGCATCACAAAGAATGAGAAACAGAAGAGTCTGTACATTGATATGGCCTGTAGAATGTTTGAGGTGACAAGTAACACAAATGATGAACATTGACAATTAATCTAACATGGCCACACTTTACAGTAGCAGGGTGATGACTAACACCTGCAATGAAGAAATGCTCAATGCAGTATGGCCGCACATTGCCATGATGACTTGGCACAATCACTCAATGAGAAACAGCTTGACCCTTCCCTTTTAAAAATGGTGACTGGTTTCCATAATATGTTGGCCCTGTTTGCACATGCACAACAAGGTAGGGAATATAAATGATTCTGGAAAATAAACTGTGACAACAGAAAAAATAAATACACAGTTTTGGTGCATTTCTCCACAGGTCTCCCCTGTACCTTTACCTGTGGAAAGTACAAGAAGCGAATTCACAACTTGTGGTTCTCCACAGTTTTGCTGGTCTCAATGAAAAAGTTCTTCAATAATCAACAACGATTGCTTCCAGTGAAATGAAGCTGCAATACTCATCATGAAGAAAGTACAGCTGGTTTAGTTTTGGTAAGTAATATCAATGGACAGGGGATAGCTGCGGAGAACATCAGTTGCACATAATAAACTCCAGCTACTCGCATTATGACACGCTCAGATCAATGTGAACTCATGAGCCAGATGGGCTCCAAACTAGAATCCATGTCAAAAGCAGAACGAGGACACAACACCTATTTCATGCTCTTTTAGTCTGTATGGATAATCTTAACAGAGGGTTTTATGGTGCTATCCAGTACAATGATCAGGGTTTTAGTGTGGGTAGGTGGAAATCTGAGTTTCACTCTGCACAATTCCGGAGTTATCTAAAAACTCTGAGAGACTCTGCAGAGTTCCGTGAGTGGTGGGATTCGATATGTCATGCTGTTTGCACTGATTTTTAGCACCGGGAGCTTGTCCTGCACTGTATCATCAATGCAAACCACACCATGTGGCGGGTCAGAGGGTACTGCTTTTTTATGCTGTGCGCGTATCTTTTCTACTCAAGTGTCAGCCTTCTCAACGTGAGTGGCAGCTTTCTCAACGCCAGAAGTAGTAACCTTCCACAACAGCCCACATTAAAAAATCTCAGTGGGAGGTGATCTAGTGCTCGATTTTATTGCTCATACTCACCAGCTTAACGTTGGTAAGCCATGAGCAAGAAAATCCCTGCCACGTGGCGATTACCAGAGTTTTTCTGGAACTACACCCTCCAATTAGAGCGCAGAGTAGGTACAACTCTGTGAACTCCACTGAAGGAGCAGAGTTTACCACCCAACACTGGGAGAGAGGAGTTGGCCTAACGGCTAGGGTAGTCGACCTCGAATCTGGGGAACCGGGTTCGAGTCTAGGCGATGATGCTGAACATCCTGTGATTCTGGGCAAATCACTTAATCTTCTTGTGCCTAACAAAAATGAAAGTGTGTCCTTATGTAACGTAACTGGTGCTATGTAAAGCACTCTGATACCTGATTTGGGGCAAGTTTGCGCTATATAAAACTCCGTAAAAATAAAAATAAACTAGTATTTAGTAAAGTCTTGGTAAGGCCTAGGCTACTTAAGATGATTTTAGCAATTACCACACCATTAACAAGGAAGATTTACAAGCAGACTGAGTTTTAATCAGACTTACTTTATGGCTATGGCTCTCTCCAACTGAGGTTTGGAAGTTGATGGGAGTGGTCTTGGTTAAGTCTGTGTGACCTTTAGCTATGGTGGAGTACTCTTAATACTATCCCCTGGTGAGAGTGGGATCTACCAGATGGATCTTCTTGAGAGCTTGTATGAAGGGGATAACTAATTCTAATTTGGGAGGTGGCTCTCAAAGTCTTTCCATCTATTATCAAATCAGGTATTTTCTGGGTATTGTGGAATTATTTTGTAGCTGTTTTTTGTCTCAGATTGACAGAATGTTTTCTTATTTGTGTTGTGGGGGGTAACCGGGTCTGGGATGGCATAATTTGCAGTATCGCTATGGACCTGTCTGGTGTGGCTGTGTAAAAGACTTTCATTAGAAATATTAATCAGTGGTCGTGGATATTGACTACAGTAGTTCTACTATCAAAGAATTTAAGAGAGCTCTAAAAGCCCACTTCCTAAAATAAGAAAGTCTAAACCTGAGGTTGCAAGCTAATAAAATAATAAATCCAACCACACTAGCTGATTCATTATGATATATTCGTTCAAAAACATTCCAGGAAATGTGATTGCTAATGTTATTGTTTGACATTTTTGCTTTGTCATAACACAATTTCTTGCCAGTGAATGGTCTGCATATCCACACAAACTACATAATACTTCTTATATAACGCATTGAATTAATGTAAGGCGCTTCTGGTAGAAGGATCAATGACATATATTTTTAATTAACATCCACTCAAGAGTGACTCAAGTGCTAGACATGATTTTTGTGCTGATCTAATATGAATGGACGACATAGACTGTTCTTTCAGTCCTATTTGCTTCTCGTATCTCTGATATACTATCGATCCTACAAATATTGATCTACACATATATTGGAATAGCATCTCCCTCTACTTTACAATTAAAATTACTAATACCCTACAAATACTGTTTACAATAAAATCGATGTTTACATATCTTGATAACAAAAAATATCAAAATACTATTATTGTTCCTATAAATAAACATATAACATATCAGAAATAGCTATTACGCCAATATCGATCACAATATTATCCCCAAGATTACTAATAAATCCTCACAAATACACCCAAAAAAGACAAATTTAACCTAAAACAATAACTTCAAACAAAACCCAAACCTTATAATTAACAACTATAATAATATATTATATTAACCACAAATTATACAAACACCCCAATACAAGTGTAACTCTAGAACAAATATATTTAAAAATGCCAAACCAATAATTATTACTATTAACTTATAATTAACTTATAAACCATTTACACACACACACACACACATACACATATGTATATATATATATATTCACTGAAAAAAACATAGGTTATAGACCATATATAGTTAGGAATTCGCATTTACAAAACCTTATTTTACTCACACAAAACCATTGAAATTCCATATATAGTTAGTTGCACTAACTATATATCGCGCACCCGCAATCCACTGCTGATGATGTCACATATTACATCATTCATGACATGGTCAGTGACATCACTGATGACATCACTGATGACATCTCAAATGACATCACTGATGACATCTCAAATGACATCACTGATGACATCACTGATGACATCTCATTTGACATTACTGATCACATCACTGATGATATCATTCATGTGATAATACGATGAACCTCTTCAGACTCTAATATAACCTTATACAATCAGTGTAAACAGACACTCACAGACTGTCACTCATCCATGGAGTTACTCACACACCTAGTCAGTCATGCAAAGAATCAATCACACCTCCATTTCCTCAACTATACAGTTATACAAACTTTACTTATTCAAACATATACTAACACATATTTACTCTCTTATACAATCCCTGATACAAGTTCACAATGATCCATACAGCCACTCACACATTCACTGGCTCTTATGCACAGTTATTTATATATGTCAACTCTTACATGTACTGTGTTTTACATATGTACTTACTTTGACATGTAGCACTGAGATATCCATTCACTCACCAATACACTCATGCACACAGTCAACCGCCCATACAGCTGTTTCCACATGCACTTTTGAAACCATACATCTAGTGAATCAACTGCTCACACATCTATGCAGAGAGTCATACACCTCCCAGCCACCCACACACACACTCAGTCTCCCATACAAATACTTGGGCAACCAATCAATAACCCATATAGGTACTCATATAGCTACTTATCAACACATGCAACAGTTTACAGAACAACAGACATAATGATGCACAAATTAAGACAGTTTAGTCACTAACCCATGCACTCAGTGAGACACATTTAATCACTCACTCATACAGTCAGTCATGCACCTACTAAATCCTTCATCCAGACACTTATACATCCACTCATTCTTCAATATGTAAGACATATTTTAACTTTACAGAAACATACAGTCACTGGATGTTGTCATCAGTGATGTCATCAGTGATGTCATTTGAGATGTCATCAGTGATGTCATCAGTGATGTCACTGACCATGTCATGAATGATGTAACATGTGACATCATCAGCAGTGGATTGCTGGTGCGCGATATATAGTTAGTGCAACTAACTATATATGGAATTTCAATGGTTTTGTGTGAGTAAAATAAGGTTTTGTAAATGCGAATTCCTAACTATATATGGTCTATAACCTATGGTTTTTTCAGTGAATTTTCAAGGTTTTGTAAATGCTAATTCCTAACTATATATGGTCTATAGCCTATGGTTTTTTCAGTGAATATATATATATACATACATATATAAACATATATCATCTGTATATCTATATAAATACAAACATAAATGCATGCATACATATACTTATATGCATACAGATGCATGTTATTTACATGAAAGTTGAAAAAACACTAATAAAAGCAAAGCTAAAAAGCCACCTCATTACAAACAGAATGGCTTTAACTTAAACGAGGGCGAGATCTATTGCATTTTCAATGCTTGTTTACTTTGGTTCCATCAAGAAGGCATTCAGATGTGTCACACATTTGCCATAAATTCTGAATGTTAGCACTCTAGTTGCACATTAGATCACTGTAGTAAAGCTACTGCTCACCAGGGACGTCTGCTGCTGGTATTCAAAGTGCATGTTTCAGTCTGCATGTCAGAATTTTTTTAATGAAATAGAAGAGGATTTGAGAAGTCACTCAAAATGATCCCTAATTTTTCTTTCTGAAGCACGAATCATACTTTCTATGGCAAAATTAACCCCCTCATGTTGTTCCTTTTTAAATTGAGTGTTTTCAGACTTACCACTTCATTCCAATCAAGATGGCTTCTGGTGTGCCATACTTTTGTCATAAGTAAGACTGTTAGCACTCTAGTTGATCTTTAGAACACTCTGGGACATTCTGTCATTGGGCTATACTTGGGGTACATCTGGGTGATATTTGGGCTACATTTAGGCTCTTTTGTCTCTGGTGGCCATCGTGGGAGACTGTATGTCAGAATTTTTTAATGAAATTGAAGAGGGTTTGAGAAGTCACTCAAAATGTGCCCTAATTTTTCTTTCTGCAGCACTAATCATAATTCATATGGCAAAATATACCCCATCATTTTGTTCCTTTTTAAATTAAATGTTTTAAGAGTTACCACTTTATTCCAATCAAGATGGCTTCAGGTGTGCCATACCTTTGTAATAAGTAGGACTGTTAGCGCTCTAGTTGTTCTTTAGAACACTCTGGGACATTCTGTCGTTGGGCTATACTTGGGCTACATCTGGGTGATATTTGGGCTACATTTGGGCTCTTTTGTCTCTGGTGGCCATTTTGGGAGACTGCATGTCAGAATTTTTTAATGAAATAGAAGAGGATTTGAAAAGTCACTCAAAATGTGCCCTAATTTTTCTTTCTGCAGCACTAATAATACCTTCTATTGCATAATATACCCCCTCATTTTGTTCCTTTTTAAATTAAATGTTTTAAGAGTTACCACTTTATTCCCATCACGATGGCTCCAGGTGTGCTATACCTTTGTAATAAGTAGGACTGTTAGCGCTCTAGTTGTTCTTTAGAACACTCTGGGACATTCTGTCATTGGGCTATACTTGGGCTACATCTGGGTGATATTTGGGCTACATTTGGGCTCTTTTGTCTCTGGTGGCCATTTTGGGAGACTGCATGTCAGAATGTTTTAATGAAATATAAAAGGATTTGAGAAGTCACTCAAAATGTGCCCTAATTTTTCATTCTGCAGCACTAATCATACTTTCTATGGCAAAATATACCCCCTCATGTTGTTTCTTTTTAAATTAAATGTTTTAAGAGTTACCACTTTATTTCAATCAAGATGGCTTCAGGTGTGCCATACCTTTGTAATAAGTAGGACTGTTAGCGCTCTAGTTGTTCTTTAGAACACTCTGGGACATTCTGTCATTGGGCTATACTTGGGCTATATCTGGGTGATATTTGGGCTACATTTGGGCTCTTTTGTCTCTGGTGGCCATTTTGGGAGACTGCATGTCAGAATGTTTTAATGAAATAGAAAAGGATTTGAGAAGTCACTCAAAATGTGCTCTAATTTTTCATTCTGCAGCACTAATCATACTTTCTATGGCAAAATATACCCCCTCATGTTGTTTCTTTTTAAATTAAATGTTTTAAGAGTTACCACTTTATTCCAATCAAGATGGCTTCAGGTGTGCCATACCTTTGTAATAAGTAGGACTGTTAGCGCTCTAGTTGTTCTTTAGAACACTCTAGGAGGCTGCAGTAGAACAGAAAGGAATCAACTGACAGTCTCTGTCCTTGTTGGATGTACATGTTTTACTGAGAATGTCAGACTTCATTTTCACATGACTGAGAAAGATAATGTGAATTTACAGAAAATATGCTTTCAGTTTAGCTTATAGATCCCCTTCCAAACCATTGTGGGAAAATCATGAGATATTAGTTTTCTTTCAAACAATATTCATGATATCACAGCAGAAGGTTTTTTCACATGGTAAAATCACCTTAGAACCCACCACAATTCCTAAAACGAGTATGGTACCATCAACAAATGATTTATAATGTAACTAAAGTCCTAAAACCCTCTATTAACTACAATGCTTTTTAATGAGGTGCTATCATGTATATTGGTCCCAAGATGGCTGCCAACACTTCTTGGATGAAGTGCTGACAGCCAATCAGATCAGATGTGTGGTTAGACTCCGCCCAGATATATATCTTTATTTGAACCTAAATTACTCAAAATCCACTGGAGCACATATATTGAGACCTAGCAAAGGCACATCGGGCTAACAGTCCCTACACTTTTGCCAAGTTTCGTGCAAATCCATTCAGCCGTTCGAGCTAAAAGTGAGGCCAACCGCCCTATGGAAATTAACATGGGAAAAACGCGTTTTGGGACCCCCCTTTTTTCTCTGCCCCCCCTTGATGAAACCGCCCCAAATTGTCAGGGGCTGTTCAGAAACAAAATGTTCCATTTTCCTGAAAATTTCAGCCAATTCCGTCCACAAACGCCAAAGTTATTAGACATAGAATTTTCAAAAATCCCATAGAGAAAAAATCCTAACTATATATACCTACTGGCGACCGCCAGTAGGTAATATATATATATATATATATATATATATATATACATATATATATATATATATATATATATTCACTGAAAAAACCATAGGTTTCAGGCCTTATATAGTTAGGAATTAGCATTTAAAAAACCTTTAAAATTCACTCAAAAAACTATAAGTTTTAGGGGTGTTATAGTTAGCTGGACATTTCACTCATACAAAACCATTGAAATTGCTCCTATATAGTTAGTTGTACTAACTACTACAGTTTGCGCACCCGCAATCCACTGCTGATGATGTCACATATTACATCATTCATGACATGGTCAGTGACATCACTGATGACATCTCAAATGACATCACTGATGACATCACTGATGACATCATCCACGTGACAATCACATACACCTTTTCATACACTAGTAAGATCTTTCATCACTCTTTGTAAAATACAGAGTATCATATTTGAATCAATTGTCACAGCAATACAAGTATCTAAAAACCCACTCAGTGATTCATTGATTTCAATGGTTTTGTATGAGTGAAATGTCCAGCTAACTATAACACCCGTAAAACGTATAGTTTTTTGAGGGAATTTTAAAGGTTTTTTAAATGCTAATTCCTGAACTATATAAGGCCTGAAACCTATGGTTTTTTCTGTGAATTGCAAAGGTTTTTTTAAATGTTAATTCCTAACTATATAAGGCCTGAAACCTATGTTTTTTTCACTGAATTTGCAAGGTTTTTTAAATGCTAATTCCTAACTATATAAGGCCTGAAACCTATGTTTTTTCAGTGAATTTCAAAGGTTTTTTAATGCTAATTCCTAACTATATAAGACCTGAAAGCACACCAGGAATCTCCAGTATGTACCAGGGGACTGCATTGCAGAGAGGTGTAATGAAGCCATGCCCCTTTTCACACCAGTCTGCAACGCAGCCCCCGGGCGTGTTTGCAGAGGGGGAACTAATTCCCCTTGCATACTGGGGGCCATGGGGGCCAACTAGCCCACCTTGAACCTGCAGTATGCGCCAGGGGCTGCATTGCAGAGAGGTGTAATGAGGCCACACCCTTTTTTACACCTCTCTGCAACGCAGCCCGCGTGTATGTTTGAAGAGGGGGAACTAATTCCCCTTGCATACTGGGGGCCCCTGGGGGCCAACTAGCCCACCTGGAACCTCCAGTATGAGCCAGGGGGCTGCATTGCACAGAGGTGTAATGAGGCTATGCCCCTTGTTACACCTCACTGCAATGCAGCCCCTTGGCGCATTTGCAGAGGGGGAACTAATTCCCCTTGCAAACTGGCATACTGGGGGTCCCTGGGGGCCAACTAGCCCACCAGGAGCCTCCAGTATGCGCCAGGGGGCTGAATTGCAGAGAGGTGTAATGAGGCCACACCCTTTTTTACACCTCTCTGCAACGCAGCCCCGTGCATGTTTGAAGAGGGGTAACTAATTCCCCTTGCATACTGGGGGTCCCTGGGGGCCAACTAGCCCACCTGGAACCTCCAGTATGTGCCAGGGGGCTGCATTGCACAGAGGTGTAATGAGGTTATGGCCCTTTTTTCACCTCTCTGCAACGCAGCCCACTGGCGCGTTTGCAGAGGGGTAACTAATTCCCCTTGCATACTGGGGGTCCCTGGGGGCCAACTAGCCCACCAGAAGCCTCCAGTATGCGCCAGGGGGCTGTGTTGCTTTACCCCGGAGGGCGGCAGTCCCCGGGGCAGTGTGGGGTGGATTAGGCAACCCCCACACTTCTTTACCACTATGCCACTGCTATTTGGTCCCGCTGGGGGGTAATTTTTTAAAAAACATACTGGGTTTAAAAAATAAAAAAATGGCCTCAGGGGTCCTTGCGGGACCACCTTAGCAGGCCTAGGTGGTCAGGGTGTTTCTACCCTGCCCCCTTTTTGTGTTGTACACATTTGTTTTTCTGCTTTCTTGTGCCTCAGTCTAATGAGCACAAGATGGCTGCCAACACTTTCTGGTTTGGAGTGTTGACAGCCAATAAGCATGCAGCTTTCTCAGAAAGGTAGGCGCACCGTCTGCGTACCGTACGAGTACGTACTCGGACCCGTGCGCGCATGTATGCGCACCCGTGATTTTTCGAAAAAAATAAAATAATTCCTTGGGGGGTCCGTGTGGGACCCCCTGAGCAGGCCTAGGGGGTCAGGGTGCTTCTACCCTGCCCCCTTTTTGAGTACTACACCTTTGTTTTTCTGTTTTCTTGTGCCTCAGTCTACCGAGGCACAAGATGGCTGCCAACAATTTCTGTTTTGGAGCGTTGACAGACATTGGCAGCCAATCAGCATGCAGCTCGCGCACGCAAAGGTCCGCGCACGTATATATGAATATATATATATTATAGTTAGCTGGACATTTTACTCATACAAAACCATTGAACTTCCCCTCACACGCCCGCAATCCACTGCTGATGATGTAACATATGACATCATTCATGACATGGTCAGTGACATCAAATATATTTGATAGTGGTCTGTTGATTATTCACTGCATATAACACTGAATCTATAGGTAAGTGATTAGATGTGTGTATTGTTCTATGAATAACTGAGTGGGTGTTTAGAAATTTCTATTAGTGTGTCAATGGTTTCAAATATGGCACTTTCTATTTTACAGTGAGTGATGAAAGATTATACTAGTGTGTGATGAGGTGTATTTGATTGTCACATGGATGATGTCATCAGTGATGTCATCAGTGATGTCATTTGAGATGTCATCAGTGATGTCATCAGTGATGTCACTGACCATGTCATGAATGATGCACTTTTTGTGACGTTCCGGCGGCGCAGAAGACTGAGTGATATTTATCAGGCAGGACTAAGCCACTTTTTGTGGCGTATCCTGCCTGATAAATATCAGTCCCTTTAACGCAGTGTCCTGCGTTAAAGGGGCGTGCAATGGGTGTTGCTGGGGGCGTTCCCAGCAGCATCCATGGACTTGAGTAATTTATAGCATCCTCAAAGTCAGTCTTTCAAAAATTCCAAAGTATAGGACATGATAATCCAAATCCAAATGTTTCTCATGAAATGTCATAAACCGTGTCCGTGGGTCATATCTGCCCAAACGCCGATATTCCAAACGATCGAAAATGACTTTTCTTGAGAAACATTTGGATTTGGATTATCATGTCCTATACTTTGGAATTTTTGAAAGACTGACTTTGAGGATGCTATAAATTACTCAAGTCTGTCCGAATTATGTGGGTAAAATTGATACCTAGTCACTTTGAATAAGAATGTACTTACGTCTTGTCTAACATTTGGAAGAAATATCTAGTTATATGACAACAGGATACAGACATAACTTGAAGGAAATAAGAACGCCCTGAAGAATTTCTGTTGTACAGAACGAAATGCATCGGCTGGCTGTGTTACATAAACTTAAGGAAAATATACACCAAGATTCAGCGCTTCAATAAGGACTCTAAGTGATATGATTTGATTGGACTTGTTGTGCAAGTGGTGCTGTGAAAAACTTTGAAATATTCTCCACTACTCTCTACTACTCACTCTCTACTACTCCACTACTCTCTAATACTCACTCTCTACTACTCATTCTCTACTACTCTACTACTCTCTGCTACTCTCTCTCTACTACTCACTCCCTACTACTCACTATCTACTACTCTCTACTACTCACTCTCTACTACTCTCAACTCTTTACTACTCACTCTCTACTACTCTCTCTCTACTACTCACTCTTTACTACTCACTCTATACTATTCTCTACTACTCACTCTCTACTTCTCACTCTTGACTACTCTCTACTACTCACTCTCTACTACTCTCTCTCTACTACTCTCTACTACTCACTCTCTACTACTCACTCTACTACTCATGCTCCACTACTCTCTACTACTCACTCTCTACTACTCTCTCTCTCTGCTACTCACTCTCTACTACTCACTCTCTACTACTCTCTACTATTCATTCTCTACTACTCACTCTCTACTACTCTCTACTACTCACTCTTTACTACTCTCTATTACTCACTCTCTACTGCTCTCTACTACTCACTCTACTACTTACTCTCTACTACTCTCTACTACTCACTCTACTATTTACTCTACTACTCTCTACTACTCACTGTCTGCTACTCTCTCTACTGCTCTCTACTACTCTCTACTACTCACTCTCTACTCTCTATTACTCACTCTCTACTCACTACCTATCTACCTCTCTCTACTTCTCTCTCTACTAGTCTCTACCTCTCTCTCTACCTCTACCTCTCTCCCTCTACACCTTTACCTCTCTACCTCTCTCTACATGCACACATATACATATATATATGCATATATATGCATATGCACTTATATATATGTATGTGTATTACCTACTGGCGGCCGCCAGTAGGTAGTTATAGTTAGGATTGACTACCATAGGAAATTCCGAACATTCTGTTGGGAATAACTTTGGCGCCGATTGAGGGATCTGCCTGTAATTTTCCTTAAAATGGTCTCGCTGCGCTCCGCTCCTCCCTGAAAGTTTCGGGGGGATTCTTGAAGTGGGGGCTGAGGAAAAAGGGGGTCCCAAAATATGTTTTCTCCATGTTAATTTCTACAGCCCGAACTGCTGAATGGAATTATGCCAATCTTGGCAAAATTGTAGGGACTGGTACGCAGATGTGCCTTTGCTATGTTGGTGAAAATTGCTCCAGTGGTTTTTATGAAAATTAAGTTCAAATACACATATATATCTATAGGCGCGCTGCCGGCGCTCCCCGGTGCGCGTACCGGGGAGCGCACCCAGCGTGCTACGGGAGTGCGCGAGCGAAAGCTGATTGGCTTTCGGGTGTCTGTCAACATTCTAAACAGTCTGGAGAGTCCGCCATCTTGTGTCTCTGTAGAATCGAGACACAAGAGGTGAAAAAAGAAAGGGGGATATAATTAAAAGGGGGCAGAGTAGACACCCCCTGACACCCTAGGTTTTCTGAGGGGGCCTAGAAGGACCACGAAGGGCTAAAAAACGTTTTTTTTTTAAAAAAAATTCGTGGGGTGAGCGTTGGCGGCGCTCCCCGGTACGCTCTCCGGTATGCGGACCCTGAGTCCACCACGGGGAAAAAAGAGTGTAAAAAAAATAGAGAAAAAAAAAAAATGTTGAGTGGTTAGAGGAAAGGGATGCATTGTTGGAGTGTGACAAAAAAATGATGCAACTCCAGCAATGCATCCTTTCAAATGGGGCCGGGCCCATGTGAAAGGGCCTGCATCAGTCTTACGCCTGCTGTGAAACAGGCGCAAGATTTGGACGCAACAGCGTCATAAAAGTGACGCAGTGATATCTCTTAGATTTCACTGCGTCACCTCTAAGACCCTTTCTTGCGTCAATACACCCCTTTTGTATACATCACACCTGACGTGAGTATAATGTGGTGCAGGGGTTTACAAAGTGACGCATCTACCTAGATGCGTCACTTTGTAAATATGACTCAATAAGGTGCATTTTTAACAGCACTGGTGCGTCACAAAAAGTGACGTACTGGTGGCGTAAAAGTGACGCATGGCCTCATAAATGAGGCCTTCAGTCTTCTACTCATGCGTCATATTAAATATATGACGCATTATGTCGCAAGTACTTACAGATACGTCAGTATTTCAGACGTATCTGTAAGCGCAAAAGTGATGCATTGCTGGAGTGTGTCACAAAAATGATGCAACTCCAGCAATGCATCCTTTCACATGGGGCCAGGCCCATGTGAAAGGGCCTGCATCAGTCTTACGCCTGCTGTGAAACAGGTGCAAGATTTGGACGCAACAGCGTCATAAAAGTGACGCAGTGATATCTCATAGATTTCACTGTTCACCTCTATGACCCTTTCTTGCAACAATACGTCCCTTTTGCATACATTACACCTGACGTAGGTATAATGTGGCGCAGGGGTTTACAAAGTGACGCATCTACCTAGATCCGTCACTTTGTAAATATGACTCAATAAGGTGCATTTTTTACAGCACTGGTGCGTCACAAAAAGTGACGCACCAATGGCGTAAAAGTGACGCATGGCCTCATAAATGAGGCCTTCAGTCTTCTACTCATGCGTCATATTAAATATATGACATATTATGTCGCAAGTACTTACAGATACGTCAGTATTTCAGACGTACCTGTAAGCGCAAAAGTGATGCATTGCTAGAGTGTGTCACAAAAATGATGCAACTCCAGCAATGCATCTTTTCTTACCCTTTAACACCCCGTTCCTTTTCTACATTTTCTTTGAATATCCACATTCCCCATGTTCACTCTCCTATGGCCGGGATGCCCGCCACCCCCTCCCAACACCAATTCCCCATGGGAGGAGACAGACACAAGTTTGAGCTTTTGGAAGGCGGGGGGGAGTTACCCCCCCGGCCGTATTTATTAAAATATGAAACAAAATTTAAAACTTTAAATAAAAACGTTTCATGAATTATGTACAATTTTATTTCTATTACATTTTGATGAAGACAAGTTCTTTGGCTAACCTTAACAGATCTCTAATACAAAGGTTTCCTAGCCGAGTCTAACATCCTGAAAATGCATAGCAATCTAAAATAAAATTGTACATCCTAGCATTAAGGGCCAACGGCAAGGTCTTAACCGGTGTCAGATCCCTACTACCAAATTCCCGCCCTCACAGTGTGAGTGGCTCATGCGCAGAGGACTTTACCCTCGTTGCCAACTGTAACTTCCCTTGTCGTGGGGGCCCCCTTTCACTCGACGCCATCTTAAAGGTCATCGGAGTTCTTGTGCGAGGTATCCGTAAGAAGGACAGCGTGGACTCCCCCCCTTCCCCACACTCTCTTCCGCCGTAGCGGATATCCGGCCCCCGGGAAATTCGTAGGAGGGGCATATAGCCGTCTCCCCCCGGCAGGGGCCTATGGCCGTCTCCCCCTAGGCGACCCATTCGTAGTGGGTGCCGCCTCCCCGTGGGAGGGGCCAATGGCCGTCTCCCCCTAGGCGACCTATTCGTAGTGGGTGCCGCCTCACCGTGGGAGGGGCCAATGGCCGCCTCCCCCTGGGCGCTCCCATCCGTACTGGGTGGCGCCCCCCCTAGGGACCTTGAAATCACTGCTCACCGATCATGACCTTACCGCCCGACCGAAATAAATACGACAGTTGTTTTACCTACTAAGGGAAGAAAAAAGACGCCTAATCTGTAACAGCTTGCTTATTTACCAACTTAGACATTACTACAAAGGGAAAAAAGTCCTAAAACAAGACAATTTATGCTATTTAATACACTCCTTTACTTTTCTACAAAGGAAAAAAGCCCAACAAACATTTATTCAATAAAAGTCATACGTTCCCGATGCAAAAAGTGACTGTATCTTTTTAATACATCAAATATCACCAACAATTACTTTATTCAACAAAAATTGCAAAAAGGGGGTGGTGGGTGGGTCAAAATTGCCGCTTGTTCCTTCGAGGGCTCACGAGCGACGAGTGGTGCAGCCTTCAGAGCACTGGAACAAGAGGAAGCCTTGTTGGATTCCCGCTCTATTTATCCATCTGCGGGAGGGCGGGGGCCTGCCCCAGGTACGCCCATACGTGCGTGGACTTCCGGGCAGGTGTCTAGGACAACCCCTTCTGGGCGGGAAGGGCGTGCTCCGGCTACGCCGCTTTGGGCATACCAGCCGAAACACGCCCCCCGCCCACAACGGCTTCCCGGGGGGATCGTGGCACCCATCCATACGTTCGGGGGGACCGAGTGGTCTTCCCTTTCCATATGGCCGGGATGCCCGCCACCCCTTCCCAACACCAATTCCCCATGGGAGGAGACAGACACAAGTTTGAGCTTTTGGAAGGCGGGGGGGGAGTTACCCCCCCGGCCGTATTTATTAAAATATGAAACAAAATTTAAAACTTTAAATAAAAACGTTTCATGAATTATGTACAATTTTATTTCCATTACATTTTGATGAAGACAAGTTCTTTGGCTAACCTTAACAGATCTCTAATACAAAGGTTTCCTAGCCGAGTCTAACATCCTGAAAATGCATAACAATCTAAAATAAAATTATACATCCTAGCATTAAGGGCCAACAGCAAGGTCTTAACCGGTGTCAGATCCCTACTACCAAATTCCCGCCCTCACAGTGTGAGTGGCGCATGCGCAGAGGACTTTACCCTCGTTGCCAACTGTAACTTCCCTTGTCGTGGGGGCTCCCTTTCACTCGACGCCATCTTAAAGGTCGTCCGAGTTCTCGTGCGAGGTATCCGTAAGAAGGACAGCGTGGACTCCCCCCTTCCCCACACTCTCTTCCGCCGTAGCGGATATCCGGCCCCCGTGAAATTCGTAGGAGGGGCATATAGCCGTCTCCCCCCCGGGAGGGGCCTATGGCCGTCTCCCCCTAGGCGACCCATTCATAGTGGGTGCCGCCTCCCCGTGGGAGGGGCCAATGGCCGCCTCCCCCTGGGCGCTCCCATCCGTACTGGGTGGCGCCCCCCCTAGGGACCTTGAAATCACTGCTCACCGATCATGACCTTACCGCCACAGGCCGGATAGTTGACCGACTATCCGGCCCCCCCACACCTCCTAAAGGTCATGCCTCCTCAATACCACTAGCCATGCTATGAAGTCTCCTATGAGTAAATCATTCCCAGCCCTGGACAGGTGCACCCCATCATTCAAGTAACAGTGATCGCCCTGAATACACCCATGGGGAATGCTTTGCAAATGCGTGGAGCGGAACAATTTCCCAATTTTGTTGTTGACCCTCTTTACTGAGTGGTTCAACGCCGTTACTGGGAAACCCCCCCGCCAGACTCTCCTGAGGATCATGTGGGACCAGGCAATCGTGCACCCCGGGAGCCTCCTAGCCAACCAGCTGACTGCCGACAATATGTGTTCAACTAACACCCGTCTTCCCAGTCTTACCAAGTCATTGCCCCCCAGGTGCACTATGATTACAGATGGCGGTGACCTTTGCCGCCCTAAGAGTCCCTCCACAAACATTTTAAATTGGTCAAAACAGAGGCCTCCCTTCCCATGGAAGGTTACTCTGAACCCGTATTCCCCATATGCGTGAGTCGCGTCACCTGCCATGAATACGTCCCCGGCGCACCTCACGTATGAGTGGCCCACGACCCATACCACTCGATCTCCAGTCGGTGATCCTTGACTGTTGGTCCTCTGGTGTTGGGTCGATCCCCAATTCCGCCCCGCGTCACAGGCTTGCGAAACTGTAATCCAAACAAAAGACAACAAGCGTGAGTGCATTTCATCAGTCTTTTACAACATGTGCAGTCGCACATACCTCTTGAAACAGTTCGAGGACCAACGGCCTAGCTGTTTCACTCCTTCCGCACCCAGACCCCGAGCCGTAGCCTCAGTAGCGGCCCCTATTCTGAATGAGTGGGTCCCAAAATCGCACGGGTTCAACCCGCCGCAGCAATCATCAGTGCCAGCACCCTCTGAAACTGAAATTTCGTCAACGGGGTGCCGTCCTTGTGTCTAAGCAGGCGCCCCCCACCCATGTCGCCGGCCTCTGTGCCAGGTAGTCCTCTAAATACCTTATGGGACAACTGGGGCTCCCTCGGGCGCGCTGCAAAACAACACTATTCCCCAAAGCTTCCTGGTCTGTCTTGGACCTGGCTATCGAGATTAACATAGAATCACCCCGTATTTGGACATGATCCCTGCATAGGCCTCCCTCCACATCCTTCTTGTTTCTTGCTACGAGTTCACTTACCCGCATGGCCCCATGGAATGCCAATGCGAAAGCCGCTCCGAACAGAACTACCTCGGAAGGGGAGGAGCATGTCTCATCAAGTTTTGCTAGTAGCAAAGACAATCTTTCTAAACCAATCGGGTGCCTCGTATCTTGTCTGCGACCCTCCAGGTGCTGCCAACCGCGGAGTGCCTTTCTGACTAGGAAGGAACCCGTCCGGTCCCGTATGCCGTGGAGCTGTGCCATGAATGATATGGCCGCCCTATGTCTGTTGGCAGTCGTGGCTGATCGGCCTTCCTTATGAAGCACCATTAAGAACCCTAGCAAGGATTCCTCCTGCCCCCAGCTATATCTCCCTACCGGCCCTAAAAAGGCGCAGTATGAACGAAACGCTCCCTCATAGGCTTTCCTCGTCCTGGGCGCTAAGCTGGCTGCCACGAGGTCCTGTAATCCGGGGCACCGATCTGCCATAGTGCTTCATGGAACGGTGCCGCCACTAGATCCGCTGTGGGTAGATAACCCCTGAAAGCTTGCATGTGTGAACGAGAGAGTGCATCAGCTGCATTATTCAGTACACCCGGCACATGTTTTGCCCTGAATTGTACATTCAATCTCATGCATCGCAATACAATTTCTTTCAACAGTCTCAAGATCCACTTGCAGCGTGCTGCCTAGTGATTAATGCACTTGACCACCGTCATGTTGTCAGACCAAAACACTACTGAGCGGTCCCTAAAGTCTTCCGGCCATGCCAACAGAGCCACCCAAATGGGAAATAGCTCCAAGAAACCAATGTTACCTGTTAGGCCACTGGAGTGCTACCACGTTGGCCATACTTTCGCCGACCATCGGTTACCAAAGATTGCGCCAAATCCCACGCACCCAGCTGAGTCGGTCCACAAACCCAGTTCGTCAGACGATGCTGGGGTTTTGTTCCACGCCACCCGACCGTTGAAGTCCACCAGGAATGCCAACCAAATGTGCATGTCCTGGCGAACCTCTGCCGACAGTCTCGTGCGGTGGTGTCCCACCTTGATGCCGACCATAGCTTGTGCAATGGAACGTGAGAAGGGGCGAGCCATCGGTATTACTTTTAAGGCAAAGTTAAGCTGGCCCACTGTTTGTTGTAACTGGTGCAGGGTCACCTTCTCCTTACCAAGGCATTGTATTAAGGAAGCCCTGAACTTGGCCACCTTCTCCATTGGCAGACGGAAGCATCCCTCCACGGAATCGAGCTCAATTCCCAGAAACTCCAGTGAAGTAGATGGCCCCACTGTCTTACCCGGTGCCAATGGGACCCCAAACTCCTGCATGAGAGTGCAGAAGTCCTGCAGTGTCTGTGCACATTCTGTAGTGTCTGCCGGACCCAAGAACAGGAAGTCGTCGAATTAGTGCATCACCTGTCTATGCCCAGTGGCCTCGGTGAATGCCTATTCCAAAAAGCAGCTGAACATTTCAAAATAGGCACATGAAATTGAGCAGGCCATGGGCATGCATTTATCCATGTAATACTTCCCTTGGAACGTGAATCCCAGCAAGCGCTGGTCCCCCGGGTCCTTCTTCGGAACCACTCCTAGAGGTGAACACACAAAATCCGCCACTGGCGGGCAGGCAAAAGGCCCTGCTACCCGTCCCAAGCTGACCTCTTTGGTAATTTTCTTGGCGGCCAACGCCGGGTTATGTTGAACAGATAGTTGATTCTTACAAAAGGGACTCCCCCGAAAATTCCCCGCCATGATGTTGAAGCCATACAGGAAGCCATTCCTCAAAATCCCGGCGGATACATGATCAGGGTATTTGTTCAGCCAGGGAGTCAAAGCCAAGATGTCGATGGGTGAAGATGGCATCACATCAATCCTGCTTGGATCCCCCCCTTTCCTCCCGAACTACCGGTCTTGGATCTACAGCTAATTCCTGGGTGTGAGGAGTTCCCACAGCCGGAGCAAGCATGCCGGAACCTAAATGTTCCCTGAGGCCTGTTACAGTTACCTCTGTTGAAACCCCAACAAACCCCACGCTTGCCCCCATTCCCGCCGGTCTTGGGCTGTGCTTCCCCACCGGCGCTTGCACGAAAGGGCTGTGCCGGTCTTTGTTGGACTGTCCCAGACCCGCTCCAGCCTGGCGACGACGTACCCGCCGATCCCGGCCAGAGCTGTTTGTGCCA
The DNA here is from genome assembly GCF_964263255.1 of Lissotriton vulgaris. Classification (NCBI taxonomy): domain Eukaryota; kingdom Metazoa; phylum Chordata; class Amphibia; order Caudata; family Salamandridae; genus Lissotriton; species Lissotriton vulgaris. Next base: position 101,799,255 of record NC_141695.1, read on the forward strand.
TGACACCGTGTCGAGACAATCCCACGTTAAAGCCTCGTCAAACTCTTTAGATTTTCAAAAGTTAACATCATAACCCTTCCATTCATTCCCCCCGCACATTGTATAAAAATCCATGATCCTGTTCTGGTAACATGATAATTCGGGCAACACTTCGGGTTTACGTTCCCCCATTACTGCTGTGAATATAGAAAAGGCCTTGACCCAGTTCGCCATAGTCTCATCGACCCTAAATTCCGCCATCTTGGCCCGCCATACGCTGGGGTGCCATAAATCTTTCTGGGTCTTTGCGTACTCTATCTCACGATGGTCGGTTAACAGTGAAAACATGTTAATATATTTGTCCCCCATATCATTTCCTTCGTGGTCGCCGGGATGTGCTGAGACAAACTTTCCCGCCTTGAAAGCACTGAACTCTCCCCAACCAATGGCAATGGGTTCTTACCGGGTTCAACCGCTGTGTCTGCTGTCTTCGCTCGGCCATCCGTTGTGACCCCCGTTGCTACCTGTGGGGGAATATAAGGAACATTCGCCGTCCCGGCTTCCCTTGACTGCCGTAACTGCTCAATTATTATTCTGGCTTCCTCGGCCGGATCCCCCTCAGCCACTGCCCCCCCTGCTTTCTTCTTTAGCCAGGGTAACACTGCCGCTAACTGAAGGGCCAGTTCTGGGGGCATCTGGTCATCCTCGACTGGCGTTATCACCACAGGGATTGGTAAACCCACGTTCGGACCTGGTACCGGGCTATCCACCGGAGCGACTGGGTTGATTGCGCCCGGGCTTGCTGGGGGCACCTCTGGGGCTGGGCCCTCCCTGGAACCCGCCCTCCTCTTATTACGCTTCCCCTTACCCTCTGGGGCGACGTCCGGCAAGGCCGGTCCTATCACTTTCCTAGGCCACCCCGAGAGGTTGTTCTGCGCTGCTATCTGCTTCTTAACATCTGCTAAGCCCAGACCGATCGCATCCACTTTACCCATCTTTTGGTCCATCACCGCTACTCAGTTCACAAGGGTGCGTAGCATCTTCTCCATCTAGGATCTCTTTCCCGCTTTCTTGCCAGACATATCTTGGTTACTTCGCCCAACTCGATCCGTAAGACTGGCACTGAAAGAGAAACAACAAAGATTACAAGTTCCCAAAATTGCCACTTGTTCCTTCGAGGGCTCACGAGCGACGAGTGGTGCAGCCTTCAGAGCACTGGAACAAGAGGAAGCCTTGTTGGATTCCCGCTCTATTTATCCATCTGCGGGAGGGCGGGGGCCCGCCTCAGGTACGCCCATACGTGCGCGGACTTCCGGGCAGGTGTCTAGGACAACCCCTTCTGGGCGGGATGGACGTGCTCCGGCTACGCCGCTTTGGGCATCCCAGCCGAAACACGCCCCCGCCCACAACGGCTTCCCGGGGGGATCAGGGCACCCATCCATACGTTCGGGGGGACCGAGTGGTCTTCCCTTTCCATTCTCCTTACTTTCCTTCGCCACACTCACCTTCTTTCAGTCCCCCTACTTCACTTCCTTTCTCCTCTCATACCTTTCTGTTCTTTCTTACTCATTTTCCTCTCCTTTATCAATGCACTCCACTTCACTTACTCTGTCATTTTTTTAAGAATATAGCTCTTTGATGAGAATTGGAGGTAGTTCTGAAAATAACTTTTTTTTCTTCTTTTTTCTTCTTTTAGAACAAAAACAAAAACAGGGAATGGAAACTGCTCAACAGGAGCAAAAAAAAAATGAAAAATTTAGGGCTGGGAACGGCAGCGATGGTTCTCCAATGCTCGAACCATGAGCAGAACACTTTGCTCCCCATAGCAAAGTAGATGATCACAGTCTCTGCATTTAAGGACGCCTTTGTTAAATGCAGGCTGAATGTTCGGAACCAGCTCTTGCAATCTCCCCCTCACCGATGTTGTTGGTCCTCCGGTTAATGTAGAGGCCCCATCACTGGGAACCTCTTGTGCCAGGGCCCTGACACTTTCCCGAACAAAATTCTGGGGGTGCCTGCTCTCCACATGGCGAATCATTGTGGAGTTCCCAAAATAATATTTTTTAGTGGGGTCACCCCGTGACAGGACTGTGTGACAGATCCTGCACTCCACTTTTGGAGCATTTACCTTCTTCTGGTCATCAGGAATTGAAAAAAACTTCCAGATGAAATGTTTTTTCACGTTCGGCTGAGGAGGCTCTTCATCGATGAAATCATTGTTGTCATCTTCACTGCTGGATGGTCTGGCAGCCATGATAAACCAAGATATCCAACAAAGAACCGAGAGCAAAAAGGCAGGTCTTGCAGTCACAAAAGTGAAAGAAGAAGTGAAGGAAATGGGTGGGGATTTTATTCTTTGTAAAAAAAACTGTTAGCAACCAATGAAAAGTGTTATTTTATGGTCACATGACTTGACGCGCTTACGTTGCGCGCACCGAAGCGCTTCTGGGAGCGCTTACACGGCGCGTACGTAGGCGCTTCCGGGGGCGCTTACGCTGCGCGCCTAAGTGACGTTTCGATAGTTTCACGGAAATGCAAAACCATTTTCATTTCGTAAATCAAAAATACTGCTTTTATATGTATGGTACTTAATGTCTTGCGTTACTATTTACTATTCATTCATATTTTTTTACACGAACGCAGAAGTAGCGCTCTGGGTGCGCTCTCCGGAGAGCTTACCGGTGCGCGACCCAGAACACCCCAGGAAAAAATTATTTTAAAAAAAAGCATTTAAAAAATATTATTATAAAAAAAAAATAATAATTAATACTTACACAAAATAGCAAATAAAAAAATAAAGAATCGTAGGTTACAAACTCGATATAGAAAGGAATTAGCTTTTAAAAAACCTTTGAAATTCAGTGAAAAAACCAGAGGTTTCACAATCGTTATAGTTAGGAATTAGCATTTAAAAAACCATTGAAATTCACTGAAAAAAACATAGGTTTCACACCAGTTATAGTTAGCTGAACAGTTTACTCATACAAAATCATTGAAATTTCCACGTTATAGTTAGTTGGACTCACTATAACTCGTGCGCCCGCAATCCACTGCTGATGATGTCACATATTACATCATTCCTGACATGGTCAGTGACATCACTGATGACATCACTGATGACATCTCAAATGACATCACTGATGACATCACTGATGACATCATCCAGTGTCTGTGTGTTTCTGTATATATATATATATTCACTGAAAAAACCATAGGTTTGACACCAGTTATAGTTAGCTGGAAATTTTACTGACATAAAAGCATTGAAATTCCCATGTTACAGTTAGTTGGACTCACTATAACTCGCGCCCCTGCAATGCACTGCTGATGACGTCACATATTACATCACTCATGACATGGTCAGTGACATCACTCATGACATCACTGATGACACCATCCAGTGAATGTGTCTTTCTGAAAAATAAATATGTTTTATATATGTATATGTAAAGGTCGATGGAAGAATGAATGTTTAAATAAGTCTCTTAATGGTTGTTTTTAAAAAAAAAACATTGATTGGTTAACTGGCTTATTAAGTGTATCTTAGTGAATACATATATTAGCGAGTATTGTTGAAATATTTAAATGTTTGTATCAGTGTTTCACTTTGTGTATAAGTGGCTGCATGGGTTGGTGAGTAGCTACATGTGTGTGTATATGGTTATTAGATGTTTTTTTAGTATCAGTATGAGTGTCTGTATGGTTTGGTGGGGGTGTTACTTAGCACATAGATGCATCAATGACTGACTCACTGTTTGTATGTGTTTTGAAGACAGCATATGTGCAGGACTGCATGGGTGGATGAGTGTGTATATGTGTGTGTTAGTGAGTGAATGACTGTCTCACTAGTGTCTTTATCAGTAACTACACATGTTTTAATCTAGTATATGTGAGTATTGATGTATATAAGTGAGTATATGTGAGAGTGAGAGATTGAAAGAGTTCTTGTTTAAATAAGTATGTGTTTCTATAAGTGAGTGTTTAAGAGAGTAAGTATGTGTACGTTTCCTTAGAAGTAAGGTGGTAGTGTGTGTATAGCTGTATATGCAAATAAATGGATGTTCTATAGTTTATTTGCATGTGTGATTATGTGTGTGAGTAACTTTTGGATGACTGTCGGTGTGTAACAGTATGTATAGGTGTTTCACTACATATGATGAGTGAATATATGTATGAGTGACTATATAGAACTGTTGGTGAATGAGTGGATGTGTATATAGATGGTGGTATTACTGAATTGGTTGTTGTAACTGGTATGGGTATCTCTTTTTTTTTTTAAATTTTAGTTTTTATTTTTGAATATGTGTTTCAAGGGTTACATTACACTGAAAGGAGGTCTGTCACTCTGTCACAAGGATGGTGTCATCAGTGATGTCATGAGTGATGTCACTGACCATGTCATGAGTGATGTAATATGTGACGTCATCAGCAGTGCATTGCAGGCGCGCAAGTTATAGTGAGTCCAACTAACTATAACGTGAGAATTTCAATGGTTTTATGTCAGTAAAATTTCCAGCTAACTATAACTGGTGTCAAACCTATGGTTTTTTCAGTGAATTTAAATTGTTTTTTAAATGCTAAATCCTAACTATAACTGGTGTGAAACCTATGGTTTTTTCAGTGAATTTCATAGGTTTTTTAAATGCTAATTCCTAACTATATAAGGCCTGAAACCTATGTTTTTTTCAGTGAATTTCAAAGGTTTTTTTAATGCTAATTCCTAACTATATAAGACCTGAAAGCCCACCAGGAATCTCCAGTATGCGCCAGGGGACTGCATTGCAGAGAGGTGTAATGAAGCCACGCCCTTTTTACACCTCTCTGCAACGCAGCCCCCGTGCATGTTTGAAGAGGGGAAACTAATTCCCCTTGCATACTTGGGGCCCCTGGGGGCCAACTAGCCCATCTGGAACCTCCAGTATGCGCCAGGGGGCTGCATTGCAGAGGTGTAATGAGGCTATGCCCCTTGTTACACCTCTCTGCAACGCAGCCCCCTGCCTCGTTTGCAGAGGGGAAACTAATTCCCCTTGCATACTGGGGGTCCCTGGGGGGCAACTAGCCCACCAGGAGCCTCCAGTATGCACCAGGGGGATGCATTGCTGAGAGGTGTAATGAGGCCACACCCTTTTTTACACCTCTCTGCAACGCAGCCCCGTGCATGTTTGAAGAGGGGGAACTAATTCCACTTGCATACTAGGGATCCCTGGGGGCCAACTAGCCCACCTGGAACCTCCAGTATGCGCCAGGGGGCTGCATTGCACAGAGGTGTCATATCTGCCCAAACACCGATATTCCGAACGATTGAAAAGGACTTTTCTTGAAAAACATTTGGATTTGGATTATCATGTCCTATACTTTGGAATTTTTGAAAGACTGACTTTGAGGATGCTATAAATTACTCAAGTCTTACCGAATTGTGTGGGTAAAATTGATACCTAGTCACTTTGAATACGAATGTACTTACGTCTCGTCTAACATTTGGAAGAAATATCTAGTTATATGACAACAGGATACCGACATAACTTGAAGGAAATAAGAACGCCCTGAAGAAGTTCTGTTGTACAGAACGAAACGTTTCTCACATAACCTGAACATGTGATAATATATAAAGCAATAGCTTATTATCATTGATGTATTTAATTTCATAAATGTATGAATTAATATAGTATTGGTGGCAATCTAAACCGGTACTAACCCGTTAAACATCGTTAGTAATTCCAACAGACTCGAAGTATTTTAAAAATTGTTGATAAATGAAACAATAACTGCAACTGCCTACAACACCCATAATGCATCGTAACAGGCTAAATGGGTGTATGTGTATAAAATTGCAAAACAAACAAGGGACTATTGTTTGTATACCGTGACCAAGGACTGGGAAAGTCTGAAACGCGTAGGGTGGGAGAAAACCTACAGAAATAAAGCACTAAAACTATCTTGAAAGTGGTGCGCGGCGTCTTCTTCATTGAGGATCTTTTTGCTTCAAAAATAAAGCGAGGCTGTCCCATTCCTCGCCGCCAGCGCCAGCTATTGTTTGCTCCCCCGCCTGGGACATTTGCTGTGTGATTTGAAATAACACGAGGGAGAGCCCAGCATTTGTCCTCGCAACTTAACGTGGATGCGACCTCTAAAGACTGAAATAAAGATCGCGGCAGCCTTTGACAAACCGGCGGTTTGCAGTGAGTTGGAAAACGACACCGGTGTTTGTTCATACTTACAAGGCTCCAGACGTACGAGGAATCAAAAGGCGAACTACGCGGCCACACGGACTCAAGTGCAACCGGTAGAGCGCCGACTGGGAGTGTCAGAGGACACAAACAGTTACGGGAGTCTCCTGGTAAGTGACAACGACTTTGCATTTGTTTGTCCTATGTGCCGCGTTTCTGCTGAATGCTGTAGCGAGTGTGAACAGAGCTCAACGTCTTTGACATTCAATTCGAAGAGTCACTTTTGCCATAATCAAAGCTTAAGTAAACACTCACTTCACTAGTGCTGTAAGGAATAAAGTGCCAATTTGAACCTTTATTCATCAGAACAGATACATTTTCTCCCACAAGAGTTCACGAACTAGTCAAGTTAATTGAACCCATTCAACCATACGAACGTTATTATCTAACCTGAATAATCCTACTGTTGAACTATGGAAAAACGAGCAGCAGATCGTCTGCAGAAAGCTGAAAATATGTTCTCAAAACAGAAAACCCAACCGGATGGCATAAATAAAACAACCACAAGCAAAAGCAAAGATGCCACAACTAAACAATTATTCCAACAATTGGAAATTACTTTGTAAAGAAATTTCACACGGATGGGAAATAATAACGTTGGAAAAATATTCTGAACTTGGATTAGTACCCAGAGGATTAAGAATCTTTACCCTACCCAACCATCCTGACACAAGCCCGGAAATGCTTGAAGAGTGGGGATTAAACAATATGGAATGCTCTAAAAGGATGATCCACATCATAATAAAATATGCAAAGAAAAGTGTGGATGACCTGCTTATCAAAATAGCCGATGTGGAACTACAGATACAAAACTCTGGTGAAAATGAAGATATAATTAAAAATCTGAGGTCACAAATGGATAAAAATCTTGATAAACACGACTCTGAAATACAGGAAAGAAAACAATGCAAATTCAGGCGTGATGAATCCGACTTTGAAAATGGAACTATTTTCACATTTGCAAAATGTTTTGAGGTATTAAAAAAACAGAAATTGACAGTACCTCAAAGCTCAGACAACACTACATCAATAAGCAAACCGGAATCATACATTAGTTATGGTGAGCAAATAGCTGCTGGTTTCAGGAAATGTTCTTTTTTAGAGGAGATGGAGATCCTCTACAAGTATCAACAAACACCGAAAGCAGCAGGAAGAGGCAGAGGAAACCAACCAACACGAGGAGGAGGAAGAGGACAAACAGTGAATACAAACCAAGGAGGAAAACCAGGAGAAGTAGGAAGCCTAAGGTATCCGTTGCTCAACAGGACAGCCTCAAAAAAATATTAAATACAAGAAACAAATCTGCAAGAATGGATCCCAAAGTAATTGGGAATTTATCAGATCATGTCCTGTTCCAACATGAGACATCAGTCCTTAGTAAAGGATTATCCTTCTGTCCCGACAATCATCACGATGAGGTGGAAACCCGTATCGATGTATATAAATATATACGGAAATTAAAGTTAAAAAGTTCTTCTCCAAAAAGAATAGAGATACAACAGAACTGAGTACACCACAACTTGAAACATTTATGATAGCTGATGCTACAAGTTTAGAGACAGCTTACCAGTTGGTGAATCAAACTGAAGAAAATGACATGACTAACACTCAAATAATAACTGAGATGGGAATTCATATAGCCACTCAATCAAAAACGAGCTTTAAGAAGAAATCCAAATTCTGTCCCATCATACATCCTGGCAATCGTATTGATGTATTTCATGATCTGGTGGCAGCAGAATTGGAATCAATGACAAATGTAACAACTAAAAGAGAGAATATAAGCAAACAAGAACGTTTAGCTCTGAAGGCATTACAACTAAACCCCCTTACTGAAATCAAATCAGCTGATAAGGGGGAAAAATTGTGATTCAAAATAAAACAGATTATGTAAAGGAAGCTGAGAGGCAGCTAACGGATCCCAATAGCTACAAATTACTGCCAAAGAATCCAGGTTTTGAAATGATGTTGACACAACATGAGAAAATTAATGATTGGTATGAAAAAGGTCTACTAAATAAAGAAGAAAAAGAATTTCTGACAGTGCTACATCCTACAACACCCACAATGTATTTCTTACCCAAGATCCACAAAACATTGATAAATCCGCCGGCTAGACCGATTATTTCAAGTTGTGGATCTCTATGCGAGAATACAACCTCCTATGTTGACTATTTCTTGGCACCAATTGTCCCCTCCCTAAGTTCATTTATAAAAGACACTGGGGATTTTCTCTGCAACACCATGAACACCCATTGGCACGAGGGTTATTGGTTGGCAACTATAGATGTCGTATCATTGTATACGTCAATCCAGCACGACATTGAACGACAGGCAATAACATACTTTTTACAGCAACGTCCAATTTCAGAGATAAGACACACTAATATGTTAATCGAAATGATAACATTTTGCCTTACCCACAACATTTTCCTCTTCAACAAAAATCTTTACGCCCAAGTGTGTGGATGTGCAATGGGAGTGTCGTTTTCCCCAAGCTATGCTAATCTCACCATGGGATGGTGGGAGAAAACCATAGCTTGGGGAAAAAGTATGAAGAGTATACCACGGACGTGTTACTTTGGTTGAGATTTATCGACGATCTCTTCGTCCTCTGGAAAGGGCCAAGGCAAAAACTAGTTGAATACATTGAAGCTCTCAACCAAAACTCAGTAGGCCTTAAATTTACTTACAACATTCAGAAGGATGAAATTGACTTCTTGGATACTAAGGTCTATGTGAAAGACAATAAATTGGAAACGACAGTCTTTAGAAAAAAGACCTCCAGCAACAGTGTACTTTTTGGTACAAGTTTTCACCCTGTGTCGCTAAAACGAAGCATTCCCTATGGAGAATTCCTCTGAATGAGGCGAAATTGCTCTGAGGAGATCGATATGGAGTCAAAATTTGATGAAACTAGAAAACGCTTCAGTGACCGTGGATATAAACACACTGATATCAGACAAGGTGAAACAAGAGCAAGAAATAAAACAACAACAGAGACTTTGATACCACAACCTAGAGAAAATAAAACAAATGAGGAAAAACCACGAATGATTTTGACATATTCGAAAGGAAGTTATAAAATAAGACAGATCCTGACAAAATATTGGAATGTGCTTATAAAGGACTCTGATATTGGATCGTTAATAGGAGAAAGACCTCAAATAACTTTCAGAAAAGCTCCATCTATAAAAGACACAGTAGTGAATAGTCATTTTCGGATAATTCAATCAATCAATCAATCATCGTATTTATATAGCGCACTACTTACCCGGAGGGTCTCAAGGTGCTGGGGGGTGGGATCCGCTACTGCTAGAACAGCCAGGTCTTAAATTGCTTCCTGAAGGAGAGGTGGTCCTGGGTCCGGCGGAGGTGGGTGGGGAGGGAGTTCTATGTCTTGGCGGCGAGGTAGGAGAAGGACCGTCCCCCTGTGGTGGCTCTGCGGATGCGGGGGATGGCGGCGAGGGCGTGGCTGGTCGAACGAAGCTGGCGTTTGGGAGCGTAGAAGTTGAGGCGGCTGTTAAGCCTTTGTCATGGTTAGAAAAAAAACAATTGGGATTTTCAAAATGCCTAACATGTAAGGCGTGTAAAATCGGAAAAAACCTCAAGAATCTAACAGACCCAAAAGGCCGAAAGTTTAAAATAAGAAACAAAATCACATGTGACTCGCAATTCGTAGTGTACCAACTACAGTGCTTTTGTGGTAAAAAATATATTGGGTCAACAACCTGTGCATTGAAAAAGCGAATTTTGGAACACATTCACGCGATAACGAACAATGACTATAGCTATGCAATAGCCAAACATCTGAAAACACATCCTGGCACAACATGGAAGAATGTGACGTACTCTGGTATAGCCTTGATTAATGAGGATGAGCGGGGTGGAGATCGAATTACAAGGCTGCGACGTCTGGAATCAAAACTGATAATAAGATTTAAAACAAAGACCCCAATGGGATTAAATGGGGATGATGAGATGTATGTGCACCTTTAAATCTTATTACTGACGGACACAAGACACTTATGAGAATATTCTGAACATTATTTATTGAACTATGAGCTTCACAAAAATGTATACTTCATGTATGGTTTAAATTGAATGTGGTAGATAAGCAGAATCTTGAGATATTTTATTCGTTTTCTGGATACTAAGGGCTTGTAGGATAATTTGATGTCTGGGCGCTAGTTATATCATTAATGTATTTAATTTCATAAATGTATGAATTAATATAGTATTGGTGGCAATCTAAACCGGTACTAACCCGTTAAACATCGTTAGTAATTCCAACAGACTCTAAGTATTTTGAAAATTGTTGATAAATGAAACAATAACTGCAACTGCCTACAACACCCATAATGCATCGTAACAGGCTAATTGGGTGTATGTGTATAAAATTGCAAAACAAACAAGGGACTATTGTTTGTATACCGTGACCAAGGACTGGGAAAGTCTGAAACGCGTAGGGTGGGAGAAAACCTACAAAAATAAAGCACTAAAACTATCTTGAAAGTGGTGCGCGGCGTCTTCTTCATTGAGGATCTTTTTGCTTCAAAAAAAAAAAATATATATATATATATATATATATATATATATATATATATATATATATATATATATATATATATATATATATATAGCAACAGCACTGAAATAAACCGGCATCTACTACCTTGTGGTCCGTGTCTGTTCTTGCCCCACGTCTGGGAAAACTGCAGCGTGTGGGGAACGGAGTTCGTGAATATATATATATATATATATATATATATATATATATTACCTACTGGCGGTCGCCAGTAGGTAGTTATAGTTAGGATAATTTTCAATGTTAAATCTCAACATTCTATTTTGAATAACTTTGGCGCCGGTTGACGAATCTGCCTGAAATTTTCAGGAAAATGGTCTCATGGCGGTCCGGTCCTTCCCTGAAAGTTTGGGGGGGATTCGTCAAGTGGGGGCCGAGATAAAAGGGGGGTCCCAAAACGCGTTTTCCCCATGTTAATTTCCATAGGGCGGTCGATTTCACTTTTAGCCCGAACGGCTGAATGGATTTCCACCAAACTTGGCAAAATTGTAGGGACTGGTAGCCCGATGTGCCTTTGCTATGTCTCAAGATATGTGCTCCAGTGGATTTTGAGTAATTTAGGTTCAAAAAAATATATATATCTATAGGCGCTCTCCCGTGCGCGCACGGGAGTGCGCTCCAGGCGCGACACGCGACTTGCGCGCAGGAAGCTGATTGGATCTCAGTTGTCTGTAAACATTCTAAACAGTGCGGAGCGGCCGCCATCTTGTGTCTCGGTAAAATCGAGACACAAGGGGTTTGAAAAAAAAAGGGGCAAATGACCATAAGGGGGAAGAGTAGACCCCCTCTGACCCCCTAGGTTTGATGTAGGGACTAAAATAGGGTCCTGCAGGGCATTAAAATTTTTTTTTCGTTTTGCGCGGGGATAGGCGCTCTCCCGTGCGCGCACGGGAGTGCGCTCCAGGCGCGACACGCGACTTGCGCGCAGGAAGCTGATTGGATCATAAGGGGGAAGAGTAGACCCCCTCTGACCCCCTAAATCCAGGACTATATTTATGAAGGCCTTGCGCTGTTAGTTTTGCGCTTCCTGTGCGTCAATTTTTGTGACGCACCAGCGGTGTAAAAAAATGCGCATTGTTATGCAATATTTAAAAAGTGACGCATCTATCTAGATGCGTCACTTTTTAAATATAGTGCAACGAGGTACATTTTATTACACTGCTGGTGTTATGCGTCACTTTTCTGTGCGCACTCCTTATGACGTTCCAGATGTGTCATATTTAATGTATGACGAATCATGTTGCAGATACAATATGGCGCAGAGTTTTAAAAAGTGACCCATGTACCTAGATGCGTCACTTTTTAAAAATAGCGTCAGGTATAATGTATGCAGAGGGGGTGTTCTCCCGCAAAAAGCTTTGTAATAGCGACGCAGTGAAATCTTTGAGATTTCACTGCGTCAGTTTTAGGATGCTGTTGCGTCAAAATCTTGTGCCTGCTTTACAGCAGGTGTTAGACTGAGGCAAGACCTTTCATATGCTGCTTTCCCCATTTGAAAGGACACATTACTGGAGTTGCGTCACTTTTGTGACGCACTCCAGCAATGCGTTACTTGGAATGTCATAAGGAGTGCGCACAGAAAAGTGACGCATTGCACCAGTAGTGTAAAAAAATGTGTTGCGTTGCGTTATATTTAAAAAGTGAGGTATCTAGGTAGATGGGTCACTTTTTAAAATCAAGCGCCACATTATATCTGCGTGAGGTATAATGCATGCAGAGGGGGTGTTCCCCCACAAAAAGCTTTGTAATAGCGACGCAGTGAAATGTTTGAGATTTCACTGCGTCACTTTTAGGATGCTGTTGCATCCTTTAAATATAGTGCAACGAGGCACATTTTATTACACTGCTGGTGTGATGCGTCACTTTTCTGTACACAGTCCTTATGACATTCCAGATGTGTCATATTTAATGTATGACGAATCATGTTGCAAGGAGTTACAGATACGTCAGTATTTCTGACATATGTGTAAACATAAAAGTGATGCGAGGCCGGCGCAAAATTTTGACGCAATAGCATCCTAAAAGTGACGCAGGGAAATCTCATAGATTTCAGTACGTTGTTATTACCAAGCTTTTTGCGAGGGATTGCCCCCTCTGCATACATTATACCTGATGCAGATACAATATGGCGCAGAGTTTTAAAAAGTGACCCATGTACCTAGATGCGTCACTTTTTAAAAAATAGTGTCAGGTATAATGCATGCAGAGGGGGTGTTCCTTGCAAAAAGCTTGGTAATAATGACGCAGTGCGTCACTTTTAGGATGCAGTTGCGCCAAAATCTTGCGCCTGCTTCACAGCAAACCTTTCACATGGTGCTTTTTCCATGTGAAAGGACACATTACTGGAGTTGCGTCACTTTTGTGACGCACTCCTGCAATGCGTTACTTTTGTGTTTACAGATATGTCAGAAATACTGACATATCTGTAACTCCTTGCGAATTGATTAGTCATATATTAAATATGACATATCTGGAATGTCATAAGGAGTGCGTCCAGATAAGTGACGCATCGCTATTTTCACGTAGCGATGCGTCACTTTTCAGAAATGAGGCCTCCAGTTTATTCACTGTGTCATAACTTTCTTTTCTAACACTCACCTTCTTTCAGTCCTCCTACTTCACTTCCTTTCACCTCTCATACCTTTCTGTTCTTTCTTACTCATTCTCCTTTCAATTATCAATGCACTATATTTCACTTACTCTTCATTTTTTAAGATTATAGCTCTTTGATGAGAATTGGAGGTAGTTCTGAAAAGAACTTTTGGTTTTCTTCTTTTAACTGAAGAGGAACAAAAACAGGGAATAGAAACTGCTCAACAGGAGCAAAAAGAAAAGAAAAAAATTAGGGGTGGGAAGGGCAGTGATGGTTCTCTAATGCCCGAACCATGAGCAGGACACTTTGCTCCCCATAGGTGAGGAGTTGATTGCAGTATCTGCATCTGACGACCCCATGGTTGAATGCAGGTTGGATGTTTGCTACCTGCCCCTGAGATTGTTCTCTTCCAGAAGAAGTTGCTCCTCCTGTTGATGTAGAGGCCCCACCTCTGGGAACCTCCTGTGCCAGAGCCCTGACACTTTCTCGGGCAAAATTCTGGGGGTGCCTGGTCTCCACATGGCGAATCATGGTGAAGTTGCCAAAAGAGTATTTTTTTTGGGGGTTACCCCGTGACAGGACCTTTTTGCAGATCCTGCACTCTACTTTTGGTGCATTCACCTTCTTCTGGTCTGCTGGAAATTTAAAGAATTTCCAGATGAAATGTCCCTTCACCTTTGGGGTAGGTGGCTCTTCATCAATGAAGTCATCTTCACTGCTGGATGATCTGGCAGCCATGATGAATCCAGGAATATGGAGCAGCAAAAAAGGCAGGTCTTTCAGTCACAAAAGTGAAAGAAGAAGTGAAGGAAATGGGTGGGGATTTCATTCATTGTAAAAAAAAAACTGTTAGCAACCAATGAAAAGTGTTATTTTAGGGTCACATGACCCGACGCGTTTACGCTGCGCGCTCCGGTGCACTTCCGGGTGCGTTTACGCTGCGCGATCGTAGGCGCTTCCGGGGCGCACACGTGGCGCGATCGTAGGCGCTTTTGCGTGCGTTTAGGCGCCGCGCACGTAGGCGCTTCCGAGGGCACGTACGTTGCGCGCCGAAGTGACGTCATCAATCTTTAATAGAAATGCATAATCATTTTCCATATTAAAAAAAACAAATTTTATTTGTATGGTACGAAATGTTTTGCATTATTATTAACTTTTCATTCATATTTTTTTTTCACGAACGACAGTTGCGCTCTGGGTGCGCTTTCAGATGAGCTCTCGGAGAAGCTTACAGGAGAGCTTAGCTGAAAGCTTCCAGGAGCGCGCACCCAGAGCGCAAAAGAAAAAAATTATAAAAAAAATGAATACTTAAAAAAAACAGCAAATTGTAAAAAAAAAAAAGGTTAGAAACTCGATATACAAAGGAATTAGCATTTAAAAAACCTATGAAATACACTGAAAAAACCATAGGTTTCACACCAGTTATAGTTAGGAATTAGCATTTTAAAAACCTATGAAATTCACTGAAAAAACCATAGGTTTCACACCAGTTATAGTTAGGAATTAGCATTTAAAAAACCTATTAAATTCACTGAAAAAACCATAGGTTTCACACCAGTTATAGTTAGCTGGAAATTTTACTGATATAAAACCATTGAAATTCCCACGTTATAGTTAGTCGGACTCACTATAACTTGCGCGTGCAATGCACTGCTGATGACATCACATATTACATCACTCATGACATGGTCAGTGACATCACTCATGACATCACTGATGACATCATCCTTGCGACAGAGTGACAGACCTCCTTTTAGTGTAATGTAACCCTTGAAACACATATTCAAAAATAGAAACTAATATTTTCAAAAAAGTGGATATACCCATACCAGTTACAACAACCAATTCAGTAATACCACCATCTAATACACATCCACTCATGTGTATGTATATGGGTTATTAGATATTTTTATTAGTATCAGTATGAGTGTCTATATGGTTTGGTGGGGGTATTACTTAGCACATAGATGCATGAGTGACTGACTCTTTGTTTGTATGTGTTTTGAAGACAGCATATGTACAGGACTGTATGGGTGGATGAGTGTCTATATGTGTTTGTTAGTGAGTGAATGACTGTCTCACTAGTGTCTTTATCAGTAACTACATATGTTTTAATCTGTGAGAGTAAGAGATTGTAAGAGTTCCTGTTTAAATAAGTATGTGTTTATATAAGTGATTGTTTAAGAGAATAAATATGTGTAATTTTAAATAGAAGTAAGGTGGAAGTGTGTGTATAACTCTATATTCAAATAAATGGATGTTCAATAGTTTATTTGCACGTGTGAATATGTGTGTGAGTAACTTTTGGATGAATGTCGGTGTGTAACAGGATGTATAGGTGTATCACTTCATATGATGAGTGAGTATATGTATGAGTGACTATATAGAACTGTTGGTGAATGAGTGGATGTGTATATAGATAGTGGAATTACTGAATTGCTTGTTGTAACTGATATAGGTATCTCCATTTTATTAAAAATTTCAGTTTCTATTTTTGAATATGTGTCTCAAGGGTTACATTATAGTGAAAGGAGGTCTGTCACTATGTCACAAGGATGGTGTCATGAGTGATGTCACTGACCATGTCATGAGTGATGTAATATGTGATGTCATCAGCAGTGCATTGCACGCGCAAGTTATAGTGAGTCCGACTAACTATAACGTGGGAATTTCAATGGTTTTATATCAGTAAAATTTCCAGCTAACTATAACTGGTGTGAAACCTATGGTTTTTTCAGTGAATTTAATAGGTTTTTTAAATGCTAATTCCTAACTATAACTGGTGTGAAACCTATGGTTTTTTCAGTGAATATATATATATATATATATATATATATATATATATATATATATATATATATATATATATACATATATATATTACCTACTGGTGGTCGCCAGTAGGTATATATAGTTAGGATGTTTTCTCTATGGGACTTTTGAAAATTCTATGTCTAATAACTTTAGCGTTTGTGGACGGAATCGGCTGAAATTTTCAGGAAAATGGCACATTTTGTTTCTGAGTAGCCCCTGAAAATTTGGGGGGGGTTTCGTCAAGGGGGGGCCGAGAAAAAAGGGGGGTCCCAAAACGCGTTTTTCCCATTCATTTTTCCATAGGGCGTTTGGCCTCACTTTTAGCTCGAACGGCTGAATGGATTTGCACGAAACTTGGCAAAATTGTAGGGACTGTTAGCCCGATGTGCCTTTGCTAGGTCTCAATATATGTGCTCCAGTGGATTTTGAGAAATTAACGTTTTAAAAAATAGATATATCTGTGACAGCGTCCCGGGTAGCGCTCCGGTTCGCGAGCTTTACGCGTAACGGAACTTTGCGAAGCGAAGCTGATTGGCTCTCCGGTGTCTGTCAACATTCTAAACAGTCTGGAACGGCTGCCATCTTGTCTCTCGGTAGGATCGAGAGACAAGAGGAGGAGAAAAACGAAGAGGGAATTTAATGTAAGGGGGCAAGGTAGACCCTTGTTGACCCCCTAGGAATGATGTTGGGGTTATTAAAGGGTCCCGTGGGGCAAATGAAAAAAATTTTATTTTTTGCGGTAGAAGCGCTTTCCGGTTCGCGAACCGGGTAGCGAACCGGGTCGCGAAACGGGAATTCGCCATTTTGTGTTTCGTTTTAATTAAATTACAAGATGGAGGAAAAACAATGTGAGAAATGGGTATAAGGGGGTACGGGAGACGTATCCTGACCCCCTATGTTTTCTGAGGGTGGCTGAGGATGCTCATATATGTTGATACATGTCTTCCAGCGGCTGCGCTTGAGCGTTTCTTTTTTTTTTTTTGCTGCATGACGTCTGTTAACGTTCGATTCGAAGGAAATCAGGAAGTGTTGACCGCCATTTTGACAATGCGAGTAAATATATTGTTAAAAATAATTGTTATAAATTAATCCGTATTGATAAACATTGTCTGCGCCATCTTGCCTTTTTTCCAATGCCACACTTTTGTCGTGCACGGCAGCCCTTTCAGATGCCTTGACCAGACCCACTCTCTGCACGCCGCCGATCCTCAGCATGGCTCCCCACCCTCGCAAGCATCTCCCCCACGCACCCTCACCCCTGCTCTCTCTCTCATGCATGGGCCATAAACCTCCCCCCATCTGCGCTGCTCTTCCCTGAGAATCACACCCTGTGCCCGCCCGACACCTCCCTTTCACCCTATTCACTACCACATCCTCTGACACTCCTCTTCCTCTATGTCTGATTGTCCAGGCCGGTCCCAGGCTATCACCTAGCCCTGTGGATGTAGTTTATGGCCCCAACTGTAAAGAATCACCCCTCTTCAAAGGAGTTACAGTAGATCAAGGCCCCCACCCCATGAGATCCGTCACACCACACACGTTCCTACTATCTGATAACGATCCTGTATTGTGATTGGGGAGGGGATTCTCACTGTGATGGTGTGTGGGACTGAGCCTGAAGCGGAAGATTCCAGGGATGCCTTTTTGTACATCAAAGTCTTCACAATTATTTGTCACATTAAAAATATATAGCACTCCAACAAAGTAGTAGGATTATAACACTTTAATAACTTATAAATATATACAACGCTCCAACAAAGTAAACACGTTAAAAAATGTTTTTTAAACAAAGCAACAATGGGCTGCTGTGAGGTGGCGTCAGTAGCGGTCCGTTGTGCGAATAGGCCGAAGGCAGCACAACGCGCTGAGATCCGGACGGCACCCAGGTGATGTCCAGTAAGTTGCCACACTGGTCTTGGCATCCTACAATGCTGCGCCGAAAAACGGCGACGGGGGCGCCCCGGGGGGGGGGGGGAGGCGGCGCGAACGGGCCTCCCCAGGTGGAGGCTCCTTTGCTGCAGTGGGGCGCCCCTTTACCATGTCAGTTGCCATTCAGCGGTTTACCGCCCACTTTTGCTGCACTGTGCCTCATCCGCCATTCAGCTGTTTACTGCCCGCTCTTGCGGCTACAGCGTCTCGCCCACCATCCAGTTGAGTTGCGCCCGCTCTTGCGGCTACAGCGTCTCGCCCACCATTCAGTTGAATTGCGCCCACTCTTGCGGTGCAGTGATAGGCGGCTGCCACAGGACTCTTAAAATGGCGGCCGGCTCTTCGGATTTGGGCCTGGTCCACTAAAATGGCCCTTGGACACATTTGAACTCGGACATTTGCCTGCTAGGGCTTGGGCCCCATTCTCGAAAGCGTCCCCTCAGCCTTGAAGATTCTACAAAAGTCATCGGGGCCCCCGGCTCCCGCAGGCTTCCGGTGGGGAGCGGCTGACATGATTGCTTGCGGAATGGCCACGACGGAGCTACGAGATGGTGGTGCTCTCATGCTGACGCCAGCTTCAGTCTGAAACATCCAGAAACACTGTAGACTATCAATTCGATGACTTCCGGTGGAGCCCCAACGTGACCCGGTAGGGAAGAACTTGCCTTCTCCTCTTTTGACTGATGGTTCTTGTTGCCTGTCCCCTCTGTTGTCATCTAACGGAACCTTTTTGGATTGCCGAGTGAGAAAAAAAAAGGTGGGGCTTTCATCGTTTGGGAAAAAAAAATGTTTCAATCCAATGAAAAGTGTTGTTTTTAGGTCATATGATCAAGCATTTCATCATTAGGAAACCAAAAGTAAAATGAACCAATGAAAAGTTTTATAAACAAGTCACATGACCTGTTATGCGGCTTTGTGCTATAAAAAGCCTACAAAATCCGTTGGCCTGTGAGGCGGTGTCAGTAGCGGACCGATGTGCGAATAGGCCGAAGGCAGCACAACGCGCCGAGATCCAGATGGCACCGAGGTGGTGTCCAGCAAGTTGCCGCACTGGTGTGGCCATCCTACAATGCTGCGCCGAAAGACGGCGTGGGGTGCTCGGGGGGGGGGGGAGGCGGCGCGAACTGGCCTCTCCTGCCTCTCCAGGTGGAGGCACCTCATCTGCAGTGCAGCGCCCCTTACCGTTTCACTCGCCGTCCAGCAGAGTTCCGCCCGCTCTTGCGGCACAGTGCCTCACCCCCCCATCCAGCTGAGTTCCGTCCGCTCTTGCGGTACAGCGTCTCGCCCGCCATCCAGCTGAGTTCCGCCCGCTCTTGCGGTACAGTGACTCACCCGCCATCCAGCTGAATTTCGCCCACTCTTGCGGTACAGTGACTCGAACGCGCCGAGATCCAGATGGCACCGAGGTGGTGTCCAGCAAGTTTCACTGGTGTGGCCATCCTACAATGCTGCGCCAAAAGACGGCGTGGGGTGCCCGGGAGGGGGGGGAGGCGGCGCAAACGGGCCTCTCCCGCCTCCCCAGGTGGAGGCACCTCATCTGCAGTGGGGCGCCTCTTAGCGTTTCACTCGCCTTCCAGCTGAGTTCCGCCCGCTCTTGCGGCACAGTGCCTCACCCTCCATCCAGCTGAGTTCTGCCCGCTCTTGCTGTACAGCGTCTCGCCCGCCATCCAGCTGAGTTCCGCCCGCTCTTGCGGTACAGTGACTCACCCGCCATCCAGCTGAATTGCGCCCACTCTTGCGGTGCAGCGATAGCCGGCTGCAACAGGACTCTCTAAATGGTGGCCGGCTCTTTGGATTTGGGCCTGGTCCACTAAAATGGCCCTGGGACACCTTGGAACTCGGACGCTTGCGTGCTAGGGCATGGGCCCCATTCACGAAAGCGTCCCCTCTTTTGACTGATTGTTCTTGTTGCCTATCTCTTCTGTTTTCATTTAACGGAACCTTTTTTGACTGCCAAAAGGGGTTCTGGTCCGACCGCTGGTTGGTGGAGACATTTTGACTATATCCTGGACATGCCCGGCCTCGCCCAAAATGGCGCCGGTATAAATGGGACTCGTAACTCCTTGTTGTGTACTGGTTGCCCAACCTTGATATCACGAGATACGTATGCAGTTTTGAAGCACATGGCGGGCGGGGACGAGTACTGATTGAACATTTGGACATCCCTATTGATATTAAGTTCTGATGTGTTATTGATTACTGTACTATTGAAAGTTCGAATTAACGTCACCCATGGTACTTGCCCGCAAATGTATATCTAGATAATTTTATTGTAACTGGCCCTGTCGTACTTTAATTATAAAATGTACGTCCACCGATTCCGCAACTGTTAGACACCTTAGTTCTTGCAACCTAATGGGTCGCCCGTTACGTTCTTCTACAGTGTAAATGTCCCCTCATCATATACGATTACAGTTTGCTCCGTGGCCGGCCCACGTGGTTATAGGCCCGTATTTGTATACTGACATTTTCACAATAAAGGTTTTTAAAACAAAACATGGTAGTAGTACCTAGATTGGTAAAGTTTTGAATAATAGCCACTGTTTTTGAATCAGTAAAAGGCAAGTGAAATAAAGCAGCCCGATTACATGACGGTTAAAAGGTATAATACGCAGGAACGCAGTAAAGATAAATGGTCAAGGGCTGTTGTGTTTTCCACTCCTGCAACATAAAGTGATCGATAAGAATCCGATATTCATGCCTATCAGCGACTAAGACAGCAGGCCGAGCCTCTTTTGTTCAACGGCTCCCTCATGGGACGAAGAAACGCCCTTTTTCTCGAAATAGGAATATTTTACTTGCAGGACAGTTGTAAATTTCCTGGGAAAATACATTAGCCTGGAACATTGTTAGTGATTAACTGTAAATGCATCTGGGTCCTTTGCTTTACAAGTCAGAGTGAGAAAAAAAAAGGTGGGGCTTTCATCATTTGGGAAAAAAAAATGTTCGAAAGCAATGAAAAGTGTTATTTTTAGGTCATATGACCAAGCCTTTCATCATTAGAATAACAAAAGTAAAATGAACCAATGAAAAGTTTTATTAACAAGTCACATGACCTGTTATGCTTACGTTACGCGCTACGCGCCGCGCTCTGGATCGTTTCCGGGAAGCTGCGCCTCGCGCACCGGAGCACTTCTGGGTGCGCTAACGCGGCGCGTCATATGACGCATTACGCGACAACGGAGGTCCAGAATATAGTCAAAATGTCTCCACCAACCAGCGGTCGGAACACAACCCCTTTCAGCAGTCCAAAAAGTTCTGTTAAATGACAAGAGAAGGGACAGGCAACAAGAACCATCAGTCAAAGAGGGGAGGGCAAGTTCTTCTCTACCGGGTCACGTTGGGGCTCCACCGGAACTGATCGAATTGGTAGTCTACAGTGTTTCTGGATGTTTCAGACTGAAGCTGGCGTCAGCATGAGAGCACCACCATCTCGTGGCTACGTCGTGGCCATTCCGCGAGCAATCATGGCAGTCGCTCCCCACCAGAAGTCTACGGGAGTCGGGGGTCCCGGTGACTGTTGTAGAATCTTCAAGGCTGAGGGGACTCTTTTGGGAATGGGGCCCATGCCCTAGCAGTCCAGCGTCCGAGTTCCATGGTTGCCCAGAGCCATCTTTGCAGGCCAGGCCCAAGTCTGTGGAGCCGACCGCCATTTCGTGAGCTCCGTAGCAGCCGGCTGTCACTGTACCGCAAGATTGGGTGCAATTCCGTTGGATGGCGGGTGAGACGTTGTAATAGCAAGAGCAGGCACAATTCAGCTGGCCGAGCGAGGCACTGTGTCGCAAGAGCGGGCGCAAGTCAGCTGGTCGAGTGAAGCGCTGGGGTGTAGCTGAGAAACCTCCTCCTGGGGAGGTGGGGGAGGCTCGTTTGAACGCCTCTCCCTTCTACTGCCCCCTATGCCGTCGCCTGGCGCAGGTATATGTGAAGGTCGGACCAGGGCACCGCTGGACGCGTCTTCAGGTCAAACGGATTGTGGGACAAGGTGTGGAGCAGGCGCCATTATCTCGGGGGCCTCCGTCAAGTGGTTCAGGGAGGCACCGCATCACGTTGTTTTCCAATGCAGTCAGGTCCACAAACAGCCCCCATTTACTTTGAGAATAGTGAAGCTGCAGCAGGTGCAAATAAGCTTCAGACAGTGTTACAAGCGCTGCTCGGAACCCTCAACTATGGCACCCAACATCCAGGACTTATGCCATTTGTGCAAGGCAGTGACATTGAAGCATCTCAGGGACCAAGCAACATACCATATCCAGAGTCCTTCCCACAACCTCTGCCTTCCTTCTTACCTAGTTATTGTTCTTTCACTCCCACTCCAGGCTTTTAGTCTGTGGATGGAAAACCATGAACCTACACTCACCTATGAAAATCTTACTATTGATGGTTGATTTTGAGCCCAAAATACAAAGGCTTGTTTGGATCGATGTTGCAGCAGGCTGCCATGTAAATAGATATTTAATAAAACGTTTTACCCTGTTACTTGTTGATTTTGAGCCCCAAAGACAAAGGCTTGTTTGGATCGATGTTGCAGCAGGCTGCCATGTAAATAGTTATTTAATAAAACGTTTTAACCTGTTACTTTGCTGGTGTGTTGCATATATTTATAATATTTGCATAGTGTTTGTCGTTATTTTGGGTGGGGTGGGCGGCGGAGCCGAGCTGTCTTGCAGCCATCATGGTGTCGAGCTCAGTTCCTCTCACTAGTTTCATATTTCTCATGAGGAGTTGTTCATAATGTTTCTATTTTAGCGAGGTCAAAAAGAGATCCCATTAGTGGCCTACTGATTTTGCTTGATTCCTTTTGTTTTTTTAACGATTTTTCACTATCTGCAAAGACTAAACAGAGTATTGCGACTTTGTGCTTGTTTGTAAATAGAGAATGAACCAAAGAGAACCAATTCCAAAACAATAAATGCTAGGATAACAATCAATCAAATGGAGAGGGAAGCAGGCACGACGGATTACAACGGGGGCAAAGGCCTGTGTTACCTACCCTTCACTATCTGCAAAGAGAGAATACTCCTAAAAGAAAAGAGGAGGAGGGGGGGCAGTGTTCAAAGCACATCAGCGTGCATTAACACGAAAATGTTTTTACCTACCACGTACTTGACATTTTACAGCTTTTGATATTTGCTATTAAAAAACCATTGAAATTCACTGAAAAAACCATAGGTTATAGACCATACATAGTTAGGAATTAGCATTTACAAAACCTTGAAAATTCACTGAAAAAACCATGGGTTATAGACCATATATAGTTAGGAATTAGCATTCACAAAACCTTATTTTACTCACACAAAACCATTGAAATTTCATATGTAGTTAGTTGCACTAACTATATATCGCGCACCCGCAATCTACTGCTGATCATGTCACATATTACATCATTCATGACATGATCAGTGACATCACTGATGACATCACTGATGACATCTCAAATGACATCACTGATGACATCACTGATGACAACATCCAGTGACTGTGTGTTTCTGTAAAGTCAAAATATGTCTTACATATTGAAGAATGAGTGGATGTATAAGTGTCTGGATGAAGGATTTAGTAGGTGCATGACTGACTGTATGAGTGAGTGATTAAATGTGTCTCACTGAGTGCATGGGTTAGTGACTAAACTGTCTTAATTTGTGCATCATTATGTCTGTTGTTCTGTAAACTGCTGCATGTGTTGATCAGTAGCTTTATGATTAAGTATATGGGTTATTGATTGGTTGCCCAAGTATTTGTATGGGAGACTGAGTGTGTGTGTGGGTGGCTGGGAGGTGTATGACTCTGTGCATAGATGTGTGATCAGTTGATTCACTAGATGTATGGGTTCAAAAGTGCATGTGGAAACAGCTGTATGGGCGGTTGACTGTGTGCATGAGTGTATTGGTGAGTGAATGGATATCTCAGTGCTACATGTCAAAGTAAGTACATATGTAAAACACAGTACATGTGAGAGTTGACATATATAAATAACTGTGCATAAGAGCCAGTGAATTTGTGAGTGGCTGTATGGATCATTGTGAACTTGTATCAGGGATTGTATAAGAGAGTAAATATGTGTTAGTATATGTTTGAATAAGTAAGGTGTGTATAACTGTATAGTTGAGGAAATGGAAGTGTGATTGATTCTTTGCATGACTGACTAGGTGTGTGAGTAACTCCATGGATGAGTGACAGTCTGTGAGTGTCTATTTACTCTGAGTGTATCTAAGATTATATTAGAGTCTGAAGAGGTTCACCGTATTATCACATTAGTGATGTGATCAGTAATGTCAAATGAGATGTCATCAGTGATGTCATTTGAGATGTCATCAGTGATGTCATCAGTGATGTCACTGATCATGTCATGAATGATGTAATATGTGACATGATCAGCAGTGGATTGCGGGTGCGCGATATATAGTTAGTGCAACTAACTATATATGAAATTTCAATGGTTTTGTGTGAGTAAAATAAGGTTTTGTAAATGCTAATTACTAACTATATATGGTCTATAACCCATGGTTTTTTCAGTGAATTTTCAAGGTTTTGCAAATGCTAATTCCTAACTATATATGGTCTATAACCTATGTTTTTTTCAGTGAATATATAAATATATATATATTACCTACTGGTGGCCCCCAGTAGGTAGTTATAGTTAGTCCATATTTTCCATAGGAAATCCGCAACATTCTATTTGCGATAACTTTGGCACCAGTTGATGAATCTTTGCGAAATGTTCAAAACTCTTGGGGCGATCCGGTCGGCTCCTATCCTGAAAAAGTTTAGGGGTGATTCGTCAAGCAGGGGTCGAGAAAAAAGTGGGGTCCCAAAACGTGTTTTCCCCATGCAATTTTCCATAGGAAAATTTAGCGCGGCTACAGCCCGAACTGCTGAACGGAATTACTCCAAATTTGGCAAAGAGGTAGCCCTTGGTTCAGAGTTGTGCCTTTTTGTTAAATGGTGTAAATCCGTTCAGTAGTTGCTGAGAAAATGAAAACTAAATACACATATATATCTATGGCCGTGCAGGATCCGCGCACCCTCCCGATCATGAGCTGTATGCTAATTGGCTGTCAACACTCCAAATCAGGAAGTGTTGGCAGCCATCTTGTGCCTCGGTAGAACTGAGGCACAAGAAAGCAGAGAAGAAAACATGCAAAATGCAAAAAGGGGGAAGGGTACAAACACCCTGACCCCCTAGGCCTGCTTAGGGGGTCCCAAAAGGACCCATAGGGCCAAAACATTTTTTTTTTAAATCGGCAAAATCCATGCAGGGTGGGCGGATCCTGCCGGAAAAAAAAAACTAAGCGCCCAGGTGGGCCAAGTCCGGGGGGTAATGTTAGAAATGGGTGGGGTGCACAAAGGGGCCCCCTGGCCCCGGGGACTGCCACCCCCCTGGACTTTATAAAAAAAATGTGCGGGACTATCCCAGTCCTGGGGACAGCCACCCCAGCGTTTGAAAATAACAGGGTGGGGGGCTCAAAGGCCCCCCCAAGCTCTGGGGACCGCCACCCTCCACGTAGCCCCAGAGACCACCACCCAGGGGCTTGTTCTTTGTGATTTATTGTTTTAACCCGGTGTTGGGGGACTGAGCCCCCCAGATGCCCCGGGGACCGCCACCTCCCCGGGCTTTACATATTCAAAATAGGGGGTCCATGACAGGATTTGGAAATGATGGGAGGGAGGCCCCCCTTCTGGAGCCTTTGATGGCCCTGGGGACTGCCACCCCGAAGGGCCAGCTCCTGCAGTGTCCCGGGGTGCCCACCCCCTGGACACTGTAGTTGCTATCGCGGGTCCCGCCCTGCCATAGCACACTTGGTTTGGATTTTGAAAGAGAGAGCAGGGAAACCAGCTCTCTCTTTCAAAATGCAAACCAAATTGCTTTTCCACATGGGAGCTCCCCATGTGGAAAAGCAATGCAGGCTCCCGCAGGTCGTAGGGAACCGGCGGGACCATGGGGGATTGGGGCCCTCCGACGGTCCCCAACAGAGAGGGCCAGCCCGGGGGATGTGGTCCCCGGGGCTATTAGTGGCCCGAGAGGGGGGCCACATGGCCTCCTCCCCAAATATAAAAAAAATTAACAAAGGCATGCCCCGGGTATGGGGTCCCCGGGGCCATAAATGGCCTAAGGAGGGGGCAAGGCAGCCCCCCCCTAAAAACAGTAATAATAAAACAAATAGCCATGCCCCAGGGGACGGGGTCCCCGGGCAGATTATGGCCTCGGGAGGGGGGCCACGTGTCCCCCTTCCTGAATTTTTGGTATTTTTATAAAAATTAGGGGGCAGGCCCTGGGGGATGGGTCCCCAGGGCCATTCAATTAGAAAAAGAAGGTGGGCCACACAGCCCCCTTCTTGAAAGTAATAATACAACACCGGCATCGCGCCGTAGCCTCCTTGAAGCACTCTGCAAACGCGCACCGTGGCACATTTGCAGATGGGGAACGAATTCCCCTTGAATACTGGGGGACCCTGGGGGTAAAATAGCCCACCAGGAACCTCTAGTATGCGCCAGGGGGCTGCGTTGCAGAGAGGTATTCTGAGGCTACGTCCCTTTTTACACCTCTCTGCAACGCAGCTCTGTTGTGCTTAATGGAGGTAGCTGGTGGGCTAGTTGCACCCCAGGGACCCTCAAGATTCAAGGGGAGTTAATCCCCCAACTTAAAACGCGCCACAGGCGAGTTGACGGGGCCTGAGGTGACATGTGTGCAAACACGCCCTGTGGCACGTTTCAAGTTGAGGAATTAATACCTCTTCAATTCTGAGCGTCCGTGGGGGCCAACAAGTCCACCAGGTACCTCCAGTAAGCGCCATGGAGCTGCATTGCAGAGTGTTGTAAAACGGGGCATGGCCTCTGAACACCTCTCTGCAATGCAGCTCTCTGGCGCATACTGGAGGTACCTGGTGGGCTTGTTGGCCCCCAGGGACCCTCAGGATTGAGGAAAAATTATTTCTCCAACTTAAAACGTGCCACAGGGCGTGTTTGCAGACATGTCATCTCAGGTCACGCCCCTTTCCTTCACCGGTGTGCAAACGCGCCCCGTGGCGCAATTCTGAGGGTCCCTGAGGGCCAACTAGCTCTCCAGTATGCGCCAGGGAGCTGTGTTGTAGACAGGTGTTCAGAGGCCACGCCCCTTTTTACACCTCTCTGCAATGCAGCTATGTGGCACTTACTGGAGGTACCTAGTGGGCTAGTTTGAGCCTAGGGACCCCTAGGATTCAAGGGGACTTAATCTCTCAAATTAGAATGGCCACAGGGCATGTTTACGCAGTGGTGAAGGGAGGGGCCTGAGGTGACGTATGCAAACACGCCCTGTGGTCCGTTTTAAGTTGGAGAAATGATTCCCCTTCAATCCTGAGGGACCCTGGGGGCCACCTAGCCCACCAGGTGCTTCCAGTAAGTGCCACTGCACTGCGTTGCAGAGAGGTGGTGCAGACTGTGCCCCTTTTTACACCTCTCTGCAATGGCGCTCACTGGAGGTGCCTAGTGGGCTAATTTGCCCCCAGGGACCCTAAGGGTTCAAGGGAACTTAATCTCCCAAATAAAAACGGCCACAGGGCGTGTTTACACAGTGGGGAAGGGAGGGGACGGAGCCTGAGGTTACGTGTGAAAACACGCCCTATGGCACGTTTTAAGTTGCGGAAGTAATTCCCCTTCAATCCTGAGGGCCCCTGGGGGATAACTAGCCCACCAGGTGCTTCCAGTAAGCCCCACTGCGCTGTGTTGCAGAGAGGTGGTCTAGGCCATGCCCCTTTTTACACCTCTCTGCAACGCAGCTATGTGGTACCTACTGGAGGTACCTAGTAGGCTAGTTGGATCCTAGGGTCCCTCAGGATTTAAGGGGACTTAATCTCCCAACTCAAAATGGCCACAGGGCGCATTTACACACGTAACCTCAGGCTCTGTCCCCTCCCTTCCCCAGTAAGCGCCACTGTACTGCGTTGCAGAGAGGTGGTGCAGGCCATGCCCCTTTTTACACCTCTCTGCAATGGCGCTTACTGGAGGTACATATTGAGCTAATTTGACCCTAGGGACCCTCAGGATTCAAGGGGACTCAATCTCCCAACTTAAAATGACCACAGGGCATGTTTACACAATGGGGAAGGGAGGGGACGGGGCCTGAGGTGATGTGTGCAAACACGCCCTGTGCGTGTTTTAAGTGGGGGAAAAAATTCTCCTTCAATTCTGAGGGCACCTGGGGGCCAACTAGCCCACCAGGTGCTTCCAGTAACCGCCACTGCGCTGTGTTTCAGTGAGGTGGTCCAGGCGGTGTCCCTTTTTACACCTCTGTGCAACGCAGCTCTGTGGTGCTTACTGGAGGTACCTAGTTTGCTAGTTGGACCCCAGGGACACTCAGTATTCAAGGGGACTTAATACCCCAAATTAAAACGTGCCACAGAGGTGTTTGCACACATGTCATTACAGGCCCCTCTCCCTTCACCAGTGTGAAAACGTGCCCTGTGGTGCGCTTTAATAGGTAGTTTTAATCCCCCTGCCCTATTATATACTAGGGGCTTACAGAAGAGATCATGCTAATCACAGGGGTACCCCAACGCAGAGTGTTCCCTAGTGTATGTAGGTGTTTTAACTTTATTCTAAGTGTCTTTTAGCATAGCACTGGCCCTAGGACTGGTTAGTCAGAGTCAGTTACCACCAGCACCCATCTGAAAAAGTTGAGGGTACATGATGATTTTGCCACAAGGCTTCTTTCTGCTCCTCTGTTTGTTCTTTCTGCACATCTTCCTTCTTCCTGCACTTTTCTTCGTCTTTGAGGACTTCTGTTTCTTCTTTCTGCATTTATTTTTCTTCTTTCTGTGCGTTTTTTCTTCTTTCTTCTCATGTCCTACCTCTATAGGTATAGTTAGAAACTAGCATTTAAAAAACCTTTGAAATTCACTTAAAAAACCATAGGTTTCAGTCACGTTAAAGTTAGAAATTAGCATTTAAAAAACCTTCGAAATTCACTGAAAAAAACATTGGTTTTAGGCACGTTATAGTTAGGAATTAGTATTTAAAAAACCTTAGATATTCACTGAAAAAAACATAGATTTCAGGGGCGTTATAGTTAGCTGGACATTTCACTTGTACAAAACCATAGAAATTCCCCTGTTATAGTTAGTTCACCTAACTATAACTTGCGCGCCCGCAATGCACTGCTGATGACGTCACATATTACATCACTCATGACATGGTCAGGGACATCACTCATGACATCACTGATGACTTCTCAAAGGTAGAATGAGGCACTACTACAGTTACAACCCCACCCCTGAAGCTTGCAAGTGGTGAATCGGACACCGCACACAATGAGCATGCAGTCGGCGTGTCACTCGAGAGAGAAACGGCACGATCGACTAAGCGGATCACTCGGGAACCTGCAACCGGTGAATCTACTCATCACCACCAAGACGCTTATGCATGCCAAGAGCCCCATGATGTGGGCACTTGAGATGGCATTGATCTCCAGGTGTCACAGTAGAAGGTGTGGCTTCCTTGCAGGGGAGCTTGATGTCTCTGAGTCCTCTGAACAACAGGAGGAAAGCTTGAGAAAGCCTTAGAGAGGACACTTGCGGGCATCATACAGTAGCAGGTAGTTGGCCCAGGCCAGCCTCTATTCAGAAAGGGCACCGGTCCCTTTCAATGGCAGTAATCCTCCTTGCACAAAACAGATTCCTCTGGCAGTGTGCACCATATAGTTGCAGGTTCTCCCGTTCCAGGTCCCCACAAGCATATCTCACCACTTGCTGAAGTGTGGCACTTGTAGTTACACTGCAGTGTGTCTTTGAAGTTGGAGTTGGTTCAAATGTTTAGCCTTTGAACCACAGATGTCGCCCCTAAATTTCAGTCCTGTCTGCCATGAGGCCTTAGAATGCAGATCCTAAAATGTAGTAGAGCCATGATCTGGCTCCAGAGACCAAGCGTTAAAACCTCTCCCTCCAGTCTCTCCTGCTAGGCCTGCAGATGGGAGATGTCTTTTTGTTCCTGTTGCATGCCCAGTGTTTTATAGCTGTCCCTGGGGAATGCCCAGATATGCTCCCTAACCTCCAGTGTGGACTGGAACCAAGCTCAAAGGCACACAAGAGAGTTTTAGAGTACAGAGATGCCCAGGTGTTAGTAGTGGCAATTCCACACAAATCCAAAGAAAGTCACCTTTACCATTGGAAAGGGGTTGTCACTACAATTCCTATGAAAGGAAACATGATGAGGCTGCACCACTGCAATCCATGGTTGCAGCCCACAGTTCCAGTCTGTAGTGTCAGGCTGGACATGTATTCCAAGGCTCCATCAGTGCTGGTGTGCCCAACAGCCGGCAATGGCGAGCTGGACACAGGCTTAGGCACACCACTGGTGCAACATGCACCCCAATCTGCAATGACAGGCTGGACACGTATTTGGGAAATACCAGCGGTGCACAAGCACATCAGCCCGCAATACAGGCTGGCCACAGATTTGGAAATACCAGTGTAGCACACGCACATCAGTCTGCAGTAGCAGGCTAGTCATATAATTGGAAATATTAGTGGTGCAACATTCACACCAGTCTACAAATGGCAGGCTGGTTGTGGATTTGGAAATACCAGCGGTGCACACACGCACCAGTCTGTAATGGTAGGCTGGTCAAGTATTGGAAAATACCAGCTGTGTACACGCAAACCAAATAAACAAAATTCCCTACTGGGTGTAGGGAGTGTGCATGCGCTCTTTCCCACTGCAGCGACAGTGGCAAAGTGCCCTAATGCGTATGGCAACCATAAGGGAATCAGCAAAACCTGGGAGAAGAAAGCAAAATGTCTGGCGAAACACTACCTGAAGGGTTCAGATATAACAACACATCAGAACAAAATAAATCCTATTTGTGTGCCCACTTGCATTTTCACTGGAAATGCCCTGAAATTCTTCTGAAATGTTTGCACACAAACTTCCTCCACCATATCCTCAAAGACCTGACTCAATGGAAGCGTTATGCGACTCAAAATAATCATCAACCACATTCTTTGCACCTGGAACATATTGTACATCATAATTATAATCAAAAATCCTAACTGACATACGGGCTTAGCCTTAGAGAAGTCCATTAGTGGTTGAAACTTTGGTAAGTGGTTAATGGTCAATACGCAGAATAACCTTTCTTCCCCCAGATATACTGCTTAAAATATTCCCACCTGCTCAGTGGCAGAACATTTTTCTTCAGTGGGGGTCAAAGAACGGGAAGCAAATGCAATTGTATCATCTTAGTACAATTCTAGATAAAATGGAAGAAACTGCTCATCTGTGTCTGACATCTAAGGCAGTACAGGTAGGGATGCCTTCCCATCGTCCAGAGAAGATTTCTCCCTCCCTTTTTGGAAAGTAGCTTCATTTTGGGTAGTTGTGACAATGTGGGTGTGTCTAGGAAGTGGAGTCTCCTCAAGAATAAGATCTGTGATTACGAAGGGGAGATATAATATTGATTAGTAAACTAATCTAAGTATTGGTTCCCTCTCTTGCTCCTAGACCTCAAACTTCTCTTGTTTCACAAACATCATGCCTCACCTTCAGCATCTCATAATACTGGCAGATGAGATTCACTGAAGCGTCCTTTTCATTTGTGGCTTGTAAAGTGGAACCTTTATATGCTCAATGTATTTATCTACAGCTGCTATTAGATAATGTGATTAAAAATAAGGCCTGAGAGGGGCGTGGCTTGGACGCCGAGGAAGATGGCGGTTTGAAGCGTCTCTCCTCCCGCCACGAGCGTCTTTATCTAAAATTGGAACACTTTTCCATGCCAGCAGCGGGGATGTGACTGAGGATTTGTGCATCGAATCACTCCCCGACCATGATGAGCTGATTTTCGTGCCCGGAGCTGCAGCGGTTCAAGAGCGGCACCGACTGAGGCTTCGGACTTTAATGGCGGCAGCGCGGCTGAGGGACGGACAGCGGAGCGCGAAGTAAGCTCTCACAGAGACACAGCGGAAAACCCGGCAGCGCAGGGAAAGCTGCAATAGGTGAGCGCGTTCACGGACATTAGCGCACGGGGGCAGACAGCCGACTTTTGCCGATAGAATGAGTGCAGTGGGATCGGCCATTCATAGACTTCACTGACCTTTACCAAGATGGCGGCCGCCACTCGGTAATGCCTGAGCACCGAAGCAAGGTCTCTTCCCACATTAACTTCACCCAAATAGACTGTTTTTGACGCCAGGCAAGCATTGCTAGTAGCCAATTAGACATGTGGGAAAGGATTTAGTTGCATATTCAGGACTTTCAGAGAGAGGTGATAATTGCTGCGCTGTGTGCCTGGAATGTATATCATTAACCTATAAAACCATTAACCCATAAAGCACTCTCTAATGATTCCGATGCACGTATTGATCAGGCTGTCTGATGTCCTGCGCATGGAAACCCAAGTCTGCTGAAGTGAACACCTGAATTGCTTGACATCAACCCACAGGGGGCTCCCTAATGTTCCAGTCTCATCTAACACCATGTGCACATGATAAATGAACAAATGGGTCGCTCTGCTCCTCGGATGCCTTCTGCGTAATGCTATTAATGTCAGTGATCTGGGTGCTGGCTGTCTAATCTCCTATTTAGGCTGGTGCTGTCTGCTTTGCGCTGCGTGAGTGCCGGAAGAGAGCCCTCAAGTTGCTGCCTAAACACCTAAGCATCCCAGAGAAGGTTACAATGGATACCAAAGATCAGGGAACCCTTAAGAGACTTAAATCGGACCACTCGAACCCGGGGTCACCAAACAAGCCAAAGAAAGTTACTCCGGATGCACTGGATATGATATTAAACAGGCTAGACGAGGTGAAGGACTTAGCCAAGGTCACTAAGGAGGAAGTGGTGGCAATCCGTCAAGATATCCGAGACACTAATGCGCGCCTAACAGAAACAGAATCCCGGATCAGTCGCCTGGAAGACATAGAGGTTAAAACCTCAACGGCCTTGAAACACCTCCACATCTCCTCTGAACAGACAACCAGACGACTAGCCGAGTTGGAGGACAGGAACAGGAGGGGGAACCTACGCATCTTTGGAATTCCGGAAGGATCAGAAGAATCAGAAGGTTCATGCATCAAGTTCTTGGAATCCTGGTTCACTAAAGCCACAAACATGACTTTTGCAAGTCCTCTGGAATTTGACAGAGCGCATAGAGTGCCAGGGAGAATCACTAAAACACAGAGAGGACCAAGACCCATCGTATGTAAACCCTTACGCTACCAACATGTGGAGCAAATCTTACCCTTCGTGAGAAAACACAATCATATTCTGTGGAAGGACACCAAGGTCTACATCTCTCAAGACTACAGTAAGGAGACCGTCGAAACAAGGAAGGCCTTCCTCGCCCTTCGTCCACATCTGTCAGTGAAGGGGTACCAATTTGGCTTTGTGGGCCCAGCAAAATACCGGGTGACGATACGAGGATCGTCTCACTACTTTACGGACCCAATGAAGCTCAAGCGCATGCTTGAGGACGTGGAAGAACGAGACATGGAGCGCGACATGGAAACTAATAACCCGGATGGTCTATCGGCCTCGGCTTCTGCTTCAGGATACAAGTGACCACGTTAGGTCTTATCATAAAGTTTTCTGTGCTCTGTTGTTATTAAAAGCCTGATGCGCTTATCTATTGCTGGGTTCCTACAGGATAGGTCTCAAGTTTACGGAAACCTCCCAACACTAGAAGCTCTATGATGTCCTGGAAGTCTCTTTACTTTGCCTTTCTGGTTCAAGCTGGCGTGGTCCAGCTGCTATTGATCTGACCCTCCTGACTAAAGCTGGCTAGCCTTGTTGGCTCCAATGAGACGATGGCCGGTGATATATAAATTGTAACGTGTTGTCTAACACCAGACTTTGGTACACTGTCAGGTTACTCGGAGTAGACCGGATTCGTTCTGGCAATACTGTGACTCTTTGATTACTGATTATTGATGTTCTACTGTTCTTTGCTTAGGTTATTCGCCACTGATGCGACGACTTAGATTTTACTAGCCATTTCGTGCCTTTGATGTGGGATATGACGCTATAATACCTTCCAATGGGCCATGATGTTGTATTCTCAAATTTCTGTTAGATAATCATAGTTTAGTGAGCACTCAGAAATTCTTCTGATTTACCAGGAATGTATAGTGAATGGGCGCTGTTGATCACATGTTGGTTTTGCTGCATCATTCCACCGTTCCACGGCTTGCATAGCCTTTTATATGCATTTTTCGTTATGTATTGTTGTTCCAATGTCTATACATGACTAAGTTTAGGCGGGGGGGTTACTGCGGTTTTCCTCACGTCGCCATGCTTCTGTATCACAATTGGGGTGGGTGGGGTGGGGCGTTGCGTGGGATTGGGCGGGATGGGTGCTGTGTTTTATGGTTTGTATTATTTTTCCTTCTTTCTCCTTCATTCTTCTTCTTTCTTTTTCCTCTCCTCTCCGTACCACTTCTTTCCTTTCTGATCTATCTCTTTGCTCTTGATTGGACAAGTGGCATCATGCATATGATGTGTTTGTATGTCTATACTCAGACCAGGCGCGCTATATCCTTGGGCACCCAAGTATCTGATTGTGGTTCTCGAATGTATTTCATCTTAAGTAGCAGAACAATATGTCCTTTACATGATGCGCCGAGTACTATGTTTTCCCTTGGCTCTCTTGGTACAACCATGACACATACACCGTTGTAAATGTCACATAGAACATTGTCCACTCCACTTGGTACAACCTCTCTTGATCAATTGAAAGTTTTATCCATGAATGTTAAGGGTCTGAATCAGCCCGTTAAAAAACAAAAGATATTAGACTATTTGCGGAGACAAAAGGGGGACATTGTTCTGCTGCAAGAAACCAAGTTGGATGCTAAACAATTCTACACCCTGCGCAACAAGTTTTATACAGAGGTTGTAGGATCTAGTGCACTCGGTAAAAAGAATGGGGTTCTGGTATTAATGTCAAAGAAGTCCAAGGTAGAGCTACTGTCATCCTCATCGGATGAAAAAGGTCGCTGGGTTACGGTGAAACTTACTAAGGATAACACGGAATTTTTTGTCACTAATGTTTACGCACCTAACACTAATGATTTAGAATTCTGGCAGGATTTAGTCAAGCAGATTGCAACGGTACCTGATACGGCGATACACATAATTGGGGGTGACTTTAATCTTCCGTTTGACCCGGCCTTAGATAGGGACTCTAAGTGTACATTCAAGCCAAACAAGTCACATAATGCCTTCATCAAACTATGCCAACAATTCCATTTAATTGATGCGTGGAGAATACAAAACCCCACTGATAGAGACTACACATTCTACTCTCCCCCTCACGACTCGTTCTCCCGTATTGACTACATTTTCATTACACAAAATGGCGTAGCAAGGATAGAGGATACTTCAATTGAGCCAAGGGTAATGTCGGACCATTCATGTATATATTTATCCATCAGTAACATTAAACCGTCCCCTAAACAAACGTCCTGGAGACTCAATGAAGAAATCCTGCACAAAGAACAGAATAGGACTAAAATTTTGGAGGCTATTAGATCTTATTTGGAGACTAATGTGAGAGGGGACACTTCAGAACTAGTGCGATGGGAGGCCTTGAAAAGTACAATAAGGGGGGTGTGCATCAAAATCCGTTCAGCAATGAATAGGGATTGTAATGCGAAGCTAGAAGGGTTGGAAGCTGAGATAGCTAATTTAGAGAACAAACACCAAATGACAAGGGACCAGGAAACGTTCAATATCATGACCCGCAGAAAATACGAATATAACAAGCTAGTGAGCGAAAGGGCGGGAGTGTGGCTGGATAGGAAGAGAAGGTTTAAGCTATGTGAGTCTAATAAAGCCGGTAAGAGTCTGGCAGCATATTTAAAATTTAAAGTACAAAAGAATGCTATTAATGTTATCAGGGACTCAGCGGGAGTCGCTCATTCGGACCCCCAAAAGATAACCGAGGTCTTTAAAGACTTCTATGAGGACCTATACGCTAAAAACGAGTTGGTTGTGGAGGACAAAATTCAGGAATATCTACAAGAATGTGTACTACCAAAGTTAAAGCCTGAGGAGCAACTCAGTCTGAATGGGCCGATCTTGGCTAATGAGGTGGAAAAAGCGATCAGGGGGTTAAAATGTGGGAAAGCACCAGGTCCGGACGGCTTCACGGCCAAATTTTATAAAAGTTTTGCAACGGACTTGGTTGATCCTCTTCTGAACCTCTTTCACGAATTTACGGAGTCAGGAGAAGTCAAAGGCACGTTGGCAGAGGCGACTATTGCAGTCCTGCCTAAGGACGGCAAAGACCCGTCACTTCCAAAGAACTACAGGCCGATTTCCCTGATTAACCTTGATTGTAAATTACTAGCCATGATCTTGTCAGCCCGTCTGCAAAAAGTCCTCCCTACCCTAGTACATCCGTCTCAAGCGGGTTTCTTAAAACATAGACTATCTAGTGATAACACTAGAGTACTGGCCCATGCTCTAGAAAAAGCGAAGCTTTTGACAACCCCCACGGTGGCAGTCACACTAGATGCGGAAAAAGCCTTCGACAAGGTGGATTGGTCCTACCTTGAGGCAGTGTTACGCAACTTCAACCTAGGAGAGACATTTACTAAACTCGTAATGGCTTTGTATGCCGGCCCTACTGCTAAGGTCAGAGCGGGCGGCTCCTTCTCTTCCTCTTTCTGCCTAAAACAAGGGACGAGACAAGGCTGCCAACTATCGCCTTCTCTGTTCTTATTGGCAATAGAACCCTTTTTGTGGCATATCAGACACAATGAAGCCATTGCTGGGGTTCCATTTGGCGATTGCACTGTAAAACTGACTGCATACGCCGACGATGTCCTGATCTTGACGGAAAAAGCTGACGAGGCTATCCCGGCCTTGATGGACACAATTGAGGGGTTCTCTAGAGTCTCAGGATATAAATTAAACAAGGATAAAACAGAGGTGAAGTTACTAAACAACATCGGGGATAAAGGAATTCTGGGAGCATCTGGCCTTACCTGGCAACCGAAAGCTTTCAAATATTTGGGCCTAGACTTTGAGAAGGACTTGATTACGACTCTGAAGGTAAATGAAGACTCAACATTAAAAAAGATATCCACTTTGCTAGACAGCTGGTCACCAAAATTTTTGTCCTGGTGGGGTAGGGTTGAGACTCTAAAAATGATGTGCACGCCTCTAGTTAACTACCTGGCTAGCATGCTCCCCATGACTTTCTCAGACGAATTTATTAAGAAGGTAGACAAGCTGTTCGGAGAGTTCCTATGGCGAGGGAAAAAAGCCAGGATATCACTCAGAAAGCTGCAACTAGCAAAAGATAAAGGCGGCCTGGGCCTGCCCTCGTTTAGGAACTACCAAACGGCTTTCCTCTGTAAGCAAGGGGCCCTTTGGCTGGTTGAAGATACATCCTACACTCCAGTATGGCTAACTATTGAGCGGTCGCTAATGGCAGATGCACCCCTCTCGTCTCTCCTCACCATGGATCTGGCCCATATACCTCACTCTAAATACATCCTTCTAAATACCAGAAGAGCACTTCTCCGACTTGACCAGTACCATAAGACTGCTCTGGTGTTTAAGAGATCCACCCTACTCTCACTATGGCATAACCCTAAGATCCGGATAGAAGGGAAAACCCTTTACTGGGAAATGTGGGCTGGGAAAGGTATACACATAGTAAATGACCTCTATGATAATGGCAGACCCCTGCCCTTTTCGACATTGCAAGAAAAGTTTAGCTTACCACCCATAGAATTTTACCAGTTCCTAAAACTGAAGGCCGCTATCTCCAAATGCCCCCTCAGTACAGACTTACCCTGGCTTGTGACCCGGCTACGAATACTATACCATGCTGACCATTTTGTATCAAGAATATATAAATTGCTCCTCCCCCTACCCAAGAAACCACATAGGCTGACCGAAAGTAAGTGGGAATCCGAACCTAATTAAACAGGCATTGCATTAGACTGGGAGGTGATACACAACACTGCACTGACAAACAAGATATCCCCGATCCTATGTCAAACGAAATATATGCTGTTAAATAGAGTGTTCTGGACCCCCCAGAGATTGTTTAAATGTAAACTGAGGGATACGCCTACCTGTTGGAACTGCCAAGAAGCTCCTGGTGACTTGGCACACATGTTTTTTCATTGTTCCCTATTGCGATCATTTTGGAGTAAAATATTTACATACATTCAACAGGTGCTTGGAATCACGCCTGTCCAGGAATTCATATATGTCATTTTAGGTCCTCTGGAAACACAACTGCCGGACATTCATGACAGACAATTGCTTGATATTATGCTGACATTGGCATGCAAGGTCATTCTTTACAAATGGAAAAATTTTGATGAAGTCAACTTCAAAATGTGGCTGGAATGGCTTTCATTTCTAAGAGGGGCTGATAATCCTGCACTACAGTCAGCCACTTGGAAGCCTTCGAACAAAAAACTCTGGACATCCCTGGATGCGTCATCCTCCCACTTTGAACCACCATGATATGCATCTCAACACTCGGCTTTACTAGACAGTATCTAGGTGGAATTTGAGGTGTTTGCTTTTGTTTTTGTATACTTACTGTATATTCTCTGCTACACACACAGTGTGCCAAGTCTGGATAAACCAACTACTATTGCCCTATGGATACGCCTGTCCTCTCTCTTCTCACCTCTTTTTTCTCTTCTCCTCTATCTTTTCTCTCCTCTCCCTCTCTTTCCCTCTCTCCCTTTTTTTATCTTCTCCCCTTGATTTGCTTTTTGATTATTGTAAGTGTCATGATACCAAGAATTTGCTCATTTGTACCTTTAAAGATTTATTGTATTGTCTTTATTTTTATCCTTATTCTTCAATAAAAAAGATTTGAAATAAAAAAAATAAAAAAATAAAAAATAAGGCCTGAGAAACCTGAGATTTTTTGAGCAGATCAATGAGAACATGATTTTAGGCCTGTAGCGCGAGAGGTAAGAAACAGGATTTTATATACACATTTTTTTAAAGAAACTCTCACAAAGCATTCATCCAGATGATAGTACGTCGTTTTTTAGGTCGAGCCTATAGTGGTAAGGCACATGCGCTGCTCGCTTTGCGAGGCATGCAGTAAATAGTATGGATTGGAAGCTCCGCCCACTCTCCGCCCATCATTTTCATTGGCTTTTGTCTTTGTCCTTTCTAAATGCTGCCTTCTGGTTGATTTATAGGCTGTTAGTCCCTCCTTAAGACGGCCATGTTGGCATGTTTATCATTCCATGGCTACTGGCCCCTTTACCTCGAGTGTTGCATGGTACTTGTTATTTACAATTGTGAGCACTAATTTTCCGTCGCGTCCAGAGCTGAGGGATACAAAAGGGCTCCTCAAGTTACCCCAAGTGACTGGTCAGCTCGTTGACGGTATCTTGCACTCTCTGTCCACGCCCCTATGCAAGGCTTGGCGCATGCAAAGTGTGTGCCGTGATGGGCAATTAGGAAACAGAGTGTGTCTGGAAAAGAGGCTTAGAAGAGACTGTCTCCGAGGCTGATGACAACACCTTTGAGTGACTTGTCAGGCCGTTGGTGGCCACAACGGCTCGCTGCACTCGTCTCGCTCTCTCTCAGTTACACCCGCACTATGCACAACACATAGTATGTGTCCAGAATGGAGCGAAAGGAAGCAGCTGCCACCGAGTCTGGTCACTTTCACTCAGTATAACCCACTGCTCACCATGGCACACATACTGCGCAGTAATATCAGGGTGTGCATAGGGAATGGGGGGCTAGGAAAGGGCTGTCACTGAGGCTGTCGAAGACATGTCTTGAGTATCTTGTCAGATCGATGTGGTCACTTGCACTCTCTGTACATGTGTGTCGCCGGAACGGGGGGTTAGAAAGGGCTGTCACCAAGGTTAGTGAAGCCATATCTCCAGTTGCTTGCAGTTTGTTATGTGAGTCCCTTTCTCTCTCAATCCGCGTGTGCCAGTCACCAGGCCTAGCACGAGCACTGCGCAATAATGAATAAGCGAAACAGCCAGTGTTCGGGAGGTGGGGCAAAGGTGGTGCTGTCTGCGAGGCTGATGAAGACACCTCTTCGGCCCCACATTAGTTAGCCTGTTGGAGGTCTCCTGCTCTCTAAGGACACACCTCTCTCGAGGTGTGGCACACACTGCGCAGTAATGGAGAAGCAGGGAACTGGGTGCGTTGGGTGGAGGGGTGAGTGGCGCGTCCCTAAGGCTGGCGAGATATCTCTTCGAGTTACTTTGAGGAGATGGGGCACAGCATCCTTTGTGTTGGACTGGGACATCGGCACAGAGTGAAGGAACTCAGTGTCACGGAATCCTCCATTTCCGCTACGATCTCACTGCATCAGTACCAGCGAGCTGAGGGGTCTAGACCGCACCCTTTCCAAAGATGTGCAGAACACAAACTGCGAACGGCGTTTCACATTACTGCACACTTGTCTCACTTTTTCATTGCATTTTAGGATGGGCAACTACAAGTTCTTAAAAGCTCTTGTGCATGTGTAAGGAAGATCAGATCATGTTACTAAGATATAACAAGTATTTGCAATGCAATAGGTCTCGTATTTACAAGAGTTTGAGCTATTGACATTGCAAATAACAATGCCTTTTATTTTTCTTTCATTTTTAAAACATAAAAAAAGCTTGTCATTTACAATGCCAATAGCTTAAACTCACATAAATGTGAGACCTATTGCACTGCAAATGCTTGTTTTTTATTGTTTTCAGCATAAACCATAACAGTTATAATCATAAAACAAAAAATATCATTAATAAAAAATGAAAATATACTTTAAAAAGGTACGGTTATAAGCCATGCACATCACCTATTTTATAAATTTAGATTACAAATTAAAGTGCAAATCCAGTGACAGAAAATGTAGCATAACAAGACTATCCCTAGTCTATGGCCTGAACTGATCTCCTCATCATGATCCAGGCTGCTCATTGGTATCTTGGAGCCGCCATATAAATCAGGGGGATATTGCCCTGTAGCAAAGTGCAAGTGCATTATTACATGTTGTAGAGAGCAATTTAAAAGCCGCCAAAAGCCATTCATGGCGCAGATTGTGAGTTTTAGTGCAAAATAGTAAAAAATTTAGTAGGGTGTCGCGCCCACCACTCTCACAATCATAACGTTCAGTAATAGCTCGGTTAGTAAACTATGTTGAGACAGGGCTCTGACCCCCCCTCCCCCACCATATGAGCTTTATAGAAGGATCGCCAGCTGTGAAGCATGAAGATTATGTGCATGAAGTACCTGTTTCCACTTTAAACTGGAAATAAATCCTTGAATTTCAAGCTAGCATCAGTAGTTGTTGAGTCTGGGTTGGGACAAAAGCAACTATACCCCAGATCGACCAAAGTTCTTTTCACATAATGTGCCCATGCTTTATTGAACAGCTTGTGAAGTAGAATCATTTCAAATTACGCTTTTAGGTAAATTCATCCAGGATTATTTCTATTCAGTCGAATCAGCGTTAGGAATGACTTCTGATGCTGGAGAAATTCAAAGCTTCAAAACAGTGAGATCAGCAGAATCCTGGGCCCAAGCTTTAACAATACTCTTAAAAAAACTCTCCGTTACTCGCTCTGTTTATGGTCGCTGAGGTATATTCTTATAGTTCAGCGCCGTATGTCTGAGATGCTACTGTTTCTGCCTCTACACTTGTAGGATTATAACACTTGCAGCCGTTCCGGGCTTGTTTTTAAATCCGAGGATGGCTTTTGATATGTGTTTCAGGATAGTTGCAGCCTTGTGAATTTGGTTATTCCAATTCAATTGATGATTAAAGAAGATGCTCAAATAGTCGTATGATATGACAGTATCAACAAATTGCCCACTAACTCCTGGAGACCTCTTGAGAGGGTGTGAAGGATACATTGCCATGATCTTTGTTTTTGCAGGATTGAATTGGAGATCATTCTCCTCACAAAACCTCTGAATGTTGGCTAACAATTTATGTTTTTTTGTAATGTTTGTAACAAAATAACTGCATCCTCACTGTTGGACTTGGCCCGTCTGACAGGTTCACCCCTAAACTTGTTGCTTTTAATGATGACCTGGTGATGGCGATTTTTGAGTTCTGCGCACTTTCACTGTGTCCCAGTGGAAAGTGCGTGCGCACTCTTGAGTGCATGTGGTGAGGTTGGCCTGCCCTCCCATAGGAATGCATGGGGAATGTCGGTGTCCCTGGTAGTTCCTGATGCATGAGGCGTGCATGCTCGAGTTTGGTATGTGCGAACCTGTGAGAGTGAATGCTGCGCAATGGTATGTGCGGCGTGTATGTGTCTAGTGGGGAAGTGCCATTTCTAGACATGGCAGTACGTGTGTTGTGAAGGTGCTGGCGTGAGATTGGCTGGAGCTGGCTGGGATGCCAGGCTCCATGAGTCACGATGGGTCTGCCCGGTGGTGAGTGTGGAGATTAGCATGCTGATGGCTGGGGAGGAGTGCACCTTTGTCCTGAATGAGGCTGGGTTTTCCCCACACAATGCTGGCTCCGCCCCCTGTGGTGCGAC
This sequence comes from Lissotriton vulgaris, assembly GCF_964263255.1. Classification (NCBI taxonomy): domain Eukaryota; kingdom Metazoa; phylum Chordata; class Amphibia; order Caudata; family Salamandridae; genus Lissotriton; species Lissotriton vulgaris. The sequence goes on from NC_141695.1 coordinate 101,841,852, forward strand.
TGATGACCCTAGTCCTGCTAGTGAATGAAAAGGGTGATTGAGCACATCAGGGGTGCTCCAAAATCAGCTGTGACTGGTTTCTCCCCCACCCTGCAAAAAGACAAAGAAATGTGGTGTATAAAAATGGGGCTGTGTCCCCACAGAGGTTGTTCTGTTCCAGGATACTGAGGGGGCTGCTGCTGTTGCTGGGGCCAGGAGGACTGCCACTTGGAGTGTCTCCCTGCCTGGAGACCCAGTGAGCTGGCTCTGGGCCCAGCCTTGTCCCCCTGCCTGCCTCCAGACCTGGCTGGAGCTTTGTTTTTACCCCTAGCGCATGGGAGCGCTTTATTGCCCTTATAGCGCTTGGGAGCGCTTTGTTGCAGGAGGCCGGTGCCCACCCGGCAGTGGCCGCAGGATTCGCCTCCCTAGCGCTTGAGAGCGCTGTATTTGCCGTGGAAGCGCTTGGGAGCGCTTGGTGCTCCAAGCCGGTGCCCACCCGGCATTTGCCACAAATTGCCGCGGATTTCCCTTTGTAGCGAGTGTCATCTTGCTTTACATTTAAATTCTGGAGGGAGCCTACCCCTCGTGTGTCCCCCCGCAGCACCGCCGCAGCCCAGGACAAACCAAACATCGCCGCCGGCCCGCGACCAGGAAGTCAGGCAGGCCGGGCGGGACAACCGGAAAACGGATGTAGGAGGGTGGGAGCCTACCCCGCCTCCCACAGAAGAAGTCGCGGCTGCACGAGCACCGGGGCAGGCAGGAGTCTACTCTGCGCCCCGGTGCACTCGCCCAGGAGAGAGAGAAGCCTTCTGTCCAGCAGCGGGGCCTCCGTGGTGTGGGGAGAGCCTCGAAGCTGCCGAGGATTGGGAATGAGCCTGGAGACCCAGGGAGCGCCTGCCAGAGACCGGTGAGTGGGGCTCTGAGTGAGGCGGTTGGGGGGTGTGTCGGGCACGCTTTTGGTGCCGCCCCCGTGACTTGGGCCCCCTTCTCCCTTCCCGCTGAGCAGTGACCAGCATCAGCACCTAGGGCCTGGTAGTTGTAGAGCCACGAGGGCTCTAGAGGGGCATTTCTTTCTTTATCAAGCCACGGAGGCTCCAGGCGGCATTGTGGTGCCACGAGTCCCCCAGGAGGGGGGACTCCAGCTTTCAGCGGCATTTCTTGTTTGACGAACCAGAGAGGCTCATGGGGGCACATTTATTTCTGAGAGCCCAGAGAGGCTCAAAAAGGTGCCACAGTTTTTGGCAGAGCCACGAAGGCTCTACGGGGCAATCAGTGTTCAGAGCCCCAAGAGGCTCACGCCGCACCTTTGGTTCTTTAAGAGCCCAGAGAGGCTCAAGGGGCATTTATTGATTTCGAGTCCCCGTAGGGGACACTCCAACATTGGTGGCCCATTTGCTCGAGCCCAGAGAGGCTCAAGGGGATAGTGTAATTGTTCAGAGCCTGGGAGGCTTCCACGTGGCCCCCTCCATGTCTACACAGCTGCCCAGAACTTTGTGGGCAGCTGCCACGTTTAGGCCCCTGACATTGGGACACAGGGCGTCTTAGCCCCCACAAGGCCAGTTGGCCTATGGACAGTCACAGGTGGTGACTTATGTGAGTTTGGCGCAATTGTTCTTTTGCAGCACCTCTGAATGTGTTTTTATACGTCATGTGCCTTGTTCTTACACCTCTGAATGTGTTGTTGATGCATCATGTGTTATGTTACTATGCTTATATTCCTACAGGTACTGTGATACTTAGGTGGTTGTTCTTGCTAGTACAGGTGGTGCTAGTGAGGTCCTGGTTCCCTGTGTGACCTGTTCCTAAGGTGGTTAGGATTGCGTAGGTGGTACTTAACCTTTACCAGTAGTTACTGGATATGTGCTTTATGTTCTATTTTGTGCTACAGTGATTTATATTCCATGTTCTAAGTGCTAATTCTACCTAGTGCTAAGTTCTAAAAGTGCTGATTCCTGACAGTGGTCCATGTGGCCCTGTCTTGTACATATCCCTTGTAAATTCTGCCTGTGCCTGTTGTCACATTGTAAAGTGTGTATTTTATCTAATGTGTTTTGGTATAATACAAAGGCTATTTTTATATATAATCTTGTGTGGAGTTTCCTTTGTGGTGGTCCTTGGGTGTTGTTGCTGGGGTGCGTGCGCAAATACTTAACTCACATCGCCTCCAAGTTTAGCCTTGCTGCTCGCGCCACGTTACCTAGAGGGTGAGCAGGGGTTATCTTGGCGTATAACTCCCTTGCCCTGACTTAGGAGTGGTGGTTTCTGACTGACTTTGGCGCAAGCCCTGGCCAGCCAGGGATTCCATTTCTAACATTGGCAGCAGCGGTAAGGATACGGATTTGTGTTTGCGTTGTACCACAGTGGCAACTGGCCGCACTACAAAACTCTGCATTTTAAATGACCACATTTTGGGGATTATTGTTTTTCTGAAGTTCCATATTTCTTCTCCTGAAGGTATCATTGTGCAATTGTGTCCAGTACATTTGTCCCCCGCCCTGCGCCCAGAGTTTGGTACCTGTGTCATGTGTGGTCAGGTTGAGGAATCAGGGGTGGTAGAAACTGCCTTACTGGTCCGAGGGGAGGGTTGTGTGTGGAGGAATGGTGTGTGGCACTAGACAAGTGAGTGTGAGTTCTCTGGGATAGAGAGCTTGCTGATACCTTTGTGAATTGTGTACTCCTGTGTTTAGATCAGACCCCTAGGTTCCCTGTGTAATCTTTTCTCAGAACGTCCTGCCAAGATGGAGCCTGTTTTTGATCTCAGTGATCTAGTTTGGTACAATATGCAGGAGTTTGAAAGGTTCTGTAGAGAGAGAGACATAGGGGTGGATGGGTCACATACTAAGTACGAACTTAGGAACCACCTGGTCCAATGGTGTAAGGAACAAAGGGATCTTGAGCGCGGTGAGGAAAGGGCCCGGACCTCACACCAGGAGGGTGGTGGGTCTATGGGGAGCCCTGAAGATTCAGAAGAGGAGGGAGAAGATGTCAGTACCTGGATGCCAGTAGAGGACAAAGACCCCATAGGTAGGGAGTCCATTGCTGGGTCCAGCGTAGGAGGCAGCGCTTCTTCCCTTTCCCTGTCCCCAGAGGAGCTGGAAGATAGGAGGAGAGAAAGGGAGCACCAGCTGGCTTTAGAAAAGCTCAGGCTAGAGCATGCCCAGGCTATGGCGCAGCTAGAGGTTAAGAAGCAACAGCTATAGACTGAGAGGGTCTTAGCGCAGGTGAGGATAGAGGCTGAGATTGCCTTGGCCAGGGAGAAGATAGCCCTAGAAGGTAGACTATCCCCTGCGCGTAATTGTGATTTTCTGGATTCCCCAGGGAGGGTTGAGTCCAGTGGTGGCAGCTATATAGAGCCCAGTGCAGGATGTCCCACCCCCAGTTCCCACAGTCTGGTACCTGTTTCCCTAGAAGAGGAGTATTAGGTTGAAGTTCAGAGACAGTAGGAAAGTGTCTCACCAGTCTTGGGGGGACTTTTCAGGGGACTGTCAGTGTGCACTGATTGAGTGGTGAGAGGTTCCCACGGGACCTGATTTTGACAAACTGTTTGATCTTATTCTCAAGGAACAGTTGCTCAGTCGTTGTGGGCCAGAGTTGCGGCAACACCTGTTGAGGTTGGAGACCTTTGATCCTTGGGAGCTTGCTAAGGAAGCAGACAGATTGGAAAGTGCCAGAGGTTCTCTAGAGTCATTGGTGAGTGACTCCAAAAGTAGTGGTTCAGGTATCCTCCAGCCCAGCATGGTGGAGGAGGCTCAGTGTAGCCCAGCTAGGTCCCAGGATAGCGAGGAGGGTGTAGGGACTCACTGCCTGGCTCAGTGGAACAGGAGTGAGAGGGAGACCGAGGGTCCCCAGACGCCCGAAGCCCTGCCTCAGGACTTGGATGGTTTCTTGAGGGAACACCAGGTTGGGGACCTAGGCTGTCCTGGTAGTCCATTTGAGGAAGATCTCCTATTGTCTAGGGAACCTGGAGCATCTGTAACTAGAGCTCCAGGGGTTCCAGTGTCCGGCAGTGCTACTCCAGGAGGGAGTGCACAGAAGTCCGAAGTGAGGAGTGATTGGGGGATGAGTTTCCCAGTGGATGCACCAGTGGACCAGGGACTAACCAGTTGGGCTAGATCTTCTTGGGGGGACCCAGGTGGTGCCACTTCTGGTCTGGGGGATCTTCCCGCACTGTCAGGTAGACAGGGGATGAGAGATCTGCACCAGACAGACAGTCACACAACATATGTGTCATTTGTTAGCCTCAGGGGCATGGTGTGTGAGTCCCCAGAAGTCCTGGAGTGCCAGGCAATCGTTCCACCAAAGGTTTTAGACCAGAGGTTGGGAGGCCAGGTTCAGGATCAGCCTGACCTGAAGGGTAGGACGACTGCAACCAGTGTCCTGATCGGGTCTTCTGCCAGAGGAACCTCTCTAGTTGGGAGAGGGCAGACCTCTGGAAGGGGGTGAAGAGGGTGGGAGAGCCCACCTCTGACCCCAGTGCAACCTGAGGAGTTAAACCCTGGGTTGGAGTGGTGTTGTAAGGGTACCCCTCGCAGGAGGAGGAGGAACTCTAGAAGAAGAGGTAGGGGGATGAGAGCCTTCCCTGATACTCCTGGTCCGCCTGAGGGTGTAGACCCTAGGCTGGAGAACCAGTGGCAGTCTAGTCCTGTCTTGCAGACAGGAAGAGTGGAGAATGGCTACTATGTGCCATGGGTTACTACCCCCTTCTCTGCGAATAGGCAAGGACCGGTGGCACCTGGGTGGCCCAGGGCCTGGTCCTGGCCGTGGACAGCTCGGGAGTACCAGTGGGGTAGCCCAGTTGGTCCAGACAGTGTTTTGAGAAGGAATCCCATGGGTTCACCATTGCGTAGAACAGGAGGGTGTCCCTGCAGTTGCGGGTCCGCGTCCATGCTCTATCGCCCCAAGCAGGGAAGTCCATCACGGTGGTGATTGGTCTCCCCTGCGTTTTGGCTGAAAGGGGGTTGTGTCAGACTTGGCCCTTCTGGCAGGTTCACCCCTAAACTTTTTGCTTTTAATGTTGACCTGGTGATGGTGATTTTTGAGTTCTGCACACTTTCACTGTGTCCCAGTGGAAAGTGCGTGCGCACTCTGAGTGCATGTGGTGAGGTTGGCCTGCCCTCCCATAGGAATGCATGGGGAATGTCAGTGTCCCTGGTAGTTCCTGATGCATGAGGCGTGCATGCTCAAGTTTGGTATGTGCGAACTCGTGAGAGTGAATGCTGCGCAATGGTATGTGCGGCCTGTATGTGTCTAGTGGGGAAGTGCCATTTCTAGACATGGCTGTACGTGTGCTGTGAAGGTGCTGGCGTGTTATTGGCTGGAGCTGGCTAGGATTCCAGGCTCCAGGAGTCATGATGGGTCAGCCCGGTGGTGAGTGTGGAGATTAGCATGCTGATGGCTGGGGAGGAGTGCACCTGTGTCCTGAATGAGGCTGGGTTTTCCCCACACAATGCTGGCTCCGCCCCCTGTGGTGCGACTGATGACCCTAGTCCTGCCAGTGAATGAAAAGGGTGATTGAGCACATCAAGGGTGCTCCAAAACCAGCTGCTACTGGTTTCTCCCCCACCCTGCACAAAGACAAAGGAATGTGGTGTATAAAAATGGGGCTGTGTCCCCACAGAGGTTGTTCTGTTCCAGGATCCTGAGGGGGCTGCTGCTGTTGCTGGGGCAAGGAGGACCACCACTTGGAGTGTCTCCCTGCCTGGAGACCCAGTGAGCTGGCTCTGGGCCCAGCCTTGCCCCCCTGCCTGCCTCCAGACCTGGCTGGAGCTTTGTCTTTACCCCTAGCGCATAGGAGCACTTTATTGCCCTTATAGCGCTTGGGAGCGCTTTGTTGCAGGAGGCCGGTGCCCACCCGGCATTGGCCACAGGATTCGCCTCCCTAGTGCTTGAGAGCGCTGTATTTGCCGTGGAAGCGCTTGGGAGCGCTTGGTGCTCCAAGCTGGTGCCCACCCGGCATTTGCCCCAAATTGCCGAGGATTTCCCTTTGTAGCGAGTGTCACCTCGCTTTACATTTAAATTCTGGAGGGAGCCTACCCCTTGTGTGTCCCCCTGTAGCATGGCCGCAGCCCGGGACAAACCGAACATCACCGCCGGCCCGCGACCAGGAAGTCAGGCAGGCCGGGCGGGACAACTGGAAACCGGATGTAGGAGGGCGGGAGCCTATCCCGCCTCCCACAGAAGAAGTTGCGGCTGCACGAGCACCGGGGCAGGCAGGAGCCTACTCTGCGCCCCAGTGCACTCGCCCAGGAGAGAGGGAAGCCTTCTATCCAGCAGCAGGCCCCCGTGGTGTGGGGAGAGCCCCGCAGCTGCCGAGGATTGGGAAGGAGCCTGGAGACCCGGGGAGCGCCCGCCAGAGACCGGTGAGTGGGGCTCTGAGTGAAGCGGTTGGGGGGTGTGTCAGGCACGCTTTCGGTGCCGCCCCGTGACCTGGGCCCCCTTCTCCCTTCCCGCTGAACATTGACCAGCATCAGCCCCTGGGGCCTGGTAGTTGTAAAGCCACGAGGGCTCTAGAGGGGCATCCTTTCTTTATCAAGCCACGGAGGCTCCAGGCGGCATTGTGGTGCCACGAGTCCCCCAGGAGGGGGGACTCCAGCTTTCAGCGGCATTTCTTGTTTGACGAGCCAGAGAGGCTCGTGGGGTCACATTTATTTCTGAGAGCCCAGAGAGGCTCAAGAAGGCGCCACAGTTGTTTGTAGAGCCACGGAGGCTCTACGGGGCAATCAGTGTTCAGAGCCCCGAGAGGCTCATGCCGCACCTTTGGTTGTTTAAGAGCCCAGAGAGGCTCAAGGGGCATTTATTGATTTTGAGTACCCAGAGGGGGGACTCCAACGTTGGTGGCCCATTTGCTTGAGCCCAGAGAGGCTCAGGGGGACAGTGTAATTGTTCAGAGCCTGGGAGGCTCCCACGTGGTCACCTCATTGTCTACACAGCTGCCCAGCACTTCGTGGGCAGCTGCCACGTTTAGGCCCCTGACATTGGGACACAGGGCGTCCTAGCCCCCACAAGGCCAGTTGGCCTATGGACAGTCACAGGTGGTGACCTATGTGAGTTTGGCGCAATTGTTCTTTTGCGGCACCTCTGAATGTGTTTTTATACGTCATGTGCCTTGTTCTTACACCTCTGAATGTGTTGTTGATGCATCTTGTGTTATGTTACTATGCTTATACCCCTACAGGTACTGTGATACGTAGGTGGTTGTTCTTGCTAGTACAGGTGGTGCTAGTGAGGTCCTGGTTCCCTGCGTGACCTGTTCCTAAGGTGGTTAGGATTGCGTAGGTGGTACTTAACCTTTACCAGTAGTTACTGGTGGTGTGCTTTATGTTCTATTTTGTGCTACAGTGATTTATATTCCATGTTCTAAGTGCTAATTCTACCTAGTACTAAGTTCTAAAAGTGCTGATTCCTGACAGTGGTCAATGTGGCCCTGTCTTGTACATATCCCCTGTAGATTCTGCCTGTGCCTGTTGGCACATTGTAAAGTGTGTGTTTTATCTAATGTGTTTTGGTATAATACAAAGGCTATTTTTATATATAACCTTGTGTGGAGTTTCCTTTGTGGTGGGCCTTGGGTGTTGTTGCTGGGGTGCGTGCGCAAATACTTAACTCACATCGCCTCCAAGTTTAGCCTTGCTGCTCGCGCCACGTTACCTAGAGGGTGAGCAGGGGTTATCTTGGCGTGTAACTCCCTTGCCCTGACTTAGGAGTGGTGGTCTCTGACTGACTTTGGCGCAAGCCCTGGCCAGCCAGGGATTCCATTTCTAACACTCACCAAAGAGTTAATCAACTACATTTTAATTGCTCCCTTTCAGGACATCATTTTTCTCTTTTTCTAAATACCTCATAACTTCATTAAGGAAGAGGGAAAATAATATAGGTGTAAGCACATATCCGTGTTGAAGACCAGAGGGATAGAAAGGAAGTTGCTACATTCCCCTGCAGCTGCTTATCAAACACAAGCACTGTTATACACATGCTGATCTTTTAAGGCGTGAAGCAATGGTTACTCAATCTCGAAACGTTTGAGGGCTTTCCATACTTTTAGGCGTATCCACCAAATCAAAAGCAGGTTTAAGATCTATGAAAGACAGATAAAGCAGGGCCTTGTGTTATTTTGTATTTTTGACACAAATCATATGCCTTCTAATGGCTTGGTCAATGGTACTGATTCCTTTTACAGAAGCCCGTCTGGGTATCAATAAGGATAGAATTTTGATCCACCCAGGCATGCAACCTATAAATGCAGGGCACAATCTAGGATCTTTCCCATATCATTAAGGAGTGAAATAGGCCTGTAAAAACTTTTGATAGTAATTGTACTGTCAGATGTATAGGGTCTACTTTAGTGAGTTACATATGCTCTTCATAATTGTGACACAATATGAACATGTCAGGATTTCTTTTTTGCACCATAGGCATAATTGATCAATGCAGAAAATTATATTAAGTCTTGGGTTTTTAAAAACTTCTAAGAAATTCAACTGATTTTTCAATATTTCGAATTAGGGCTCTAGTGTCTCTTTCATTGACCCTCTGTAAAAGGTGCTGACTGCATGTTGACTGTTTCGATGGTTTTACTTCCCTTCTGCCCATGAATCTTTTCCGTAAAGTTTCTACTAGTTGAAATTTAAGATTGAACGTTGTATCTATTTATTTTCCACTTTTGTAACGAACATGGAATCACTCTAAATGTATAATTTAGTTGTCATATATGGACCCCACATGAAGCACTTGGAAGTTAGAATAAAATGCTGGTTTAACTCTAAACACACCTTACCGATGCAGACAAGGTCCTAGGGTAAATCAATCCAGATTAATTAATTGCCCCTCCATAGTAGATGTCCCTTATTGATGACAACTAATGACCTCTGCATAGGGTAATTAAGTAAAGTGTATAAATCGAAAGCATATTTACGATGAGTGTAATCATTTGCGGATAGCGATTGCTTTCTGTCCTGATTACTGTTTAAAAACCAGTTTCAGAGTTAGAGATCAAACATGTGAATCCAAATGTAATCTAATTTTGTGCTATGGATAGTGAACAAAATAGTGCTCTGTACGGGGCTATTGTGTGGGAATCTTCCACTCAGGGTCTTCAGTCCTCCTTCATTGAAGAGGTTGTGAATGGTTTGTAACCACAGCCATGATCTTTGTGGATACTTAAATTGAGATAGAATGTAGAAAAACTCATCTCTGTCCCCTAAAGGAGATCCCCTTTCCCTTCAATGAAGCAATGAAGAGGTAGGCGTTAGAGCCACCAGTTATCAACAATTTACCTTTGGATAGATCTGGGTAAAAGTGTCTGAACTTGCTTTTCTTATTTTAGGGAGAAGATGTTAATTAAACAATATTATTTTTCTAGTGTTAGATTAACATGCATTTACTGGTGTTTAATTAACAATAGTGTTTTTGAAGTAGAGTTGATGTATGTTGCTGTGTGTGCCAACTAGTAGTTGTAAATTACTCCATCACAGTTCTGATATAACTCCAGCATCACACATGGCTAACCACTGGTACTGAAACATCATCCCACAGAAATAATGGAGGTAGGGACTTGAAATAAAACTCCATTGGCAATAATAATGTTCAATTAAATTATTTATTTATTTATTATTGATTTAATATATTTAAATACATAAAAAATGTAATGCAACATAAGTTACCAGTGCTGTTGCATTGTTAACTTTTTTCTACATTTAAAACAAATGCATAAATGTTTTTTTCTGAAATATAAATTATATAATAATTTTCTACTACAATTATTTTCAATTTGCATTGATTATTATAGGTGATTTATTCAGTTAATTAAAAGCGATTATAAAAGGTTTTTTTATAATGAAACAATACATGTGTTATATTTTTAGATTTTTAAACATTATCTTTTATTTATGTACATTGTTACCTATTGTAAATAATGTCATTTAATTTACTATTATTTCCTATGTGGTTCTCTTTTAAGACCCTGGACTATTATTTTCTATGAGACGGTAGATCAGTGTGGTGCTGGACTTACTACTAGTTCTTTTCTGGCAATAGTGACTTAAACTTTTTTGGGATGTAGAGACATGTGAGTCTTCCCTTTTAAGTAAATTTGCACTTGGATTTTTTGCGTAGCCAAAAGTAGCAAAGGTTATTAGAAAATAACAAATGTAACATATTCCCAAGTGTAAGTAACTTTTTTGAATACACCCATTATTGGTTTCTTTTCTGGCTCTTGGCTAAGATTATTGCTATTTGTTAGCCCGTGCTTAAACTGAATGCAACAAAATTGTTCCTGATTTGAAACCTGCAGTACCGGGTTTAACTTCACAAACAAGAAAAACAACAGTTTGTTGAACTTCCTATCAAGGCCTCTCATAAGTAACGATTTTAAATGGCATACATGTCAGCACTTACCCCAAGCACCACATCCTATGAGAACCAGGACCGCAATTATAAGCAGAGCTCCACTGACCAATAGTATATGCCTGTGCCACTGGGGACATTCGGAATCAGCTGTAAAGTTGAAAGTTTAAGAAAATAAAAGTATATAATTAATTAACAAGTCTGCATAAAAAAGTAATCTTAGGTTATTACTTTAGGTACAGGTTCAACTAAGATACAGTCTGTGTAGAAAGTGAAGACGACAGAGAAGTAGCCTTTGATTGACCATATCCCATCTGTAACTATTATACTGCTGTAATTGGGATAGGTATTGACAGATGTGGTCCATGGACCACTGGGCTGAAGATCATTAAAGAAGGGTGTGTCCTCCACCACATATGTTCAACAAAGATGGAGGCCAACTATAGGAAATATGAATGGGATTTAGAGAGGTGATGCCTTGCACCCCTTTACCATATTATAGCTAGGGGAGGGCCAAACCTGGGGGGTTTTCACTGCGCAGAATTTCGCAGAGTTACATAAAAACATTGCAAAATTCCACAAAGTCCTGCCAAAGAGTGGCCATATGTATGTCATGGTGCTTGTGCTGAAATTGATTGTCAATAGCTAACCTTTCACTTGCTGGGGTAGGGCTCTCTCTCACAGTGCTTAGAGAGCTGACTGTGATTATGCGCTCTACAAATGACAATTACAATTACAATAGAGCAAGCAGCAATGAAAAATCAGCAAGAACATTACTACGCGGGACACAAGAGCACACAGCCATTTGAGTTGACTTTGCTGCTGCTCAAGTAGAAAATCCACTTGAGCAGCAACACATCAACTTGAGAAGCAGCCCTCTGAACACAACCGCTCAAGAACACCCGTGTTTTAAATGGCGTTAGAGGATGCCAAATCTCTATCACAGCTGCTCACATTTCTGGAGTCTCGCAGGAAATAATTCCACCATGTTGTGATGATTGGATTTTGGCTGGAACTGCGCATTACAAGAGTAACACAAAGTCGCCAAATTCTACACGCAGCTCTGGGTGAGTGAGTAAATGCATGAGGCTCATTCAATTTCTTGAAAATTTGGGAATTTTAAGACTTGTTGTTCACTTTCTGCTTAGTTAACACTGAAGCAGGCCTAGATGGCGTCCATTGCCAATGTGAAAGCTGGAGGTTGAAATCCCCATAAACAACAACATAAGTGGGGGTATACCCATCTATTATGTGTATTCACATCAAAAGAAGGGTTTGCTCTACTTTAATGCAGCCAACCACATCAAGAATGGTTTCCTAAAATGTTCTCAAGAATCTCTTTCTTATTCCTGTTGCCCGTATAATAGAATTGAAGAGTGACATATGGTTTGCGGCATATAAAGAAATGTTTATAAAGTAATTGTCTGTTATTGAATTCCTAAATAATACCTGACTGTGAAAAGCACCTTGGAAATAACGCTGAAAACACTGATTGTATCAGAATTTAAGAACCGTCCTTGGCTGAGGAAGAGAAACATTTTCTCTTTCAGTGTCATCAGTGCAGCATGAGACATCCATGTCTGTCCAAGACAGAAGTACTGCAATCAGCTGTAGGGCTGGTAATTACAAAGAAATACACACACATGAATCTACTGCCTTGACATAAATTTGCAGAACACTTTTAGAGTACAACGCTGAAAGATACTCATTTACAGCATTAGCCGGACCTTGCAAGAGGAAAGCAGCTGTGGTACTGCTGTGGTCGAATCCTTTCGAACAGGTTAACTGACAAACTCCTTTTACCCTTTTCCGAAGCAGAGGTTCTGCAATAATCAGGTGTGGGACCAATTTTGTATCCTTTGGACTAATGGGAAAGTAGTCAGTGGCAGACATTCCATACCTCAAAGAAAAGCTGTACCCTTAATGAAGGAAATGTATTGAACCTGTTATTCCGATCATCTAATCGTCTCTTCAACTTGTAAAGAACCATTTACACCCTTTGAAAATAATTGCCTGCTCCCATCATTTTTACAAGGAACTTGTGGCTTCATTTAGTGCTTGGTGATACAATTTAGACATCCTGGTCAAGTCAGCGGGGACTTTTCACTAAAGTTGCTCCCATCAATGCAGCGGGACAACTTTCAGCAAAACTGTTCATACCAGCTGAAATGCCATATCATGACACCAAGTGAACATTTTATTAATTTGCAGAAGCAATCTGCAAAAGCATTTGTATGTTTCTGAAAAACAAAAATGAAATGTTCATCATGTGCAGGTAGTTTTCTTCCAGCATATGGCTGAAGTTTCTCCTTATTTTTCTATTTGTGAAGACCATAGTTTGCACGTTGTTTGCGAAAAGGAGCAATGGTGTTGAAAAAAAGGCCATCACCTAAACAGGGGAGCCTTCTGACACAGTTGACTTGGTGGGCTTTTAGTGGAAGGTCCACAGGTAAAGAGTTTGCTATGGCAGAGCTAACTGAAGAAATGAAGATGTTCATCTGCTATTGAAATGAGATAGAGTAACCATGAGTGGCAGACAGGGTGTCCACGAATTTTTGGTGGCAGGTCTGCAATCACAGCACTTTAAATTAGGCCATTAATCGGCAAGAAATTGGTGAACCTTCAGCCTGCACCTGTAATATTGTTTAGAGTGCAAAACTCACTGATCTCAAAGGCTAGGCATGGACAGCTTACTCTGAGCACTAGTGGAAACATGACATACATCTCCATTCTTGAGACTTAGTTATGTCACCTTTAAAACAAAATGCTCAGTTGCCTTAGATGATATATAGTGCCAGAAGGCCATTTAAAAGAATGTAGGGCCTGATTGCGAGTTTGGCTGTGTTGCACCAGGTCTGCCTTACAGTCCCACTGCCAAACCTGTGAGTTTCTCGTGTCTGGCGGGCTTTTTTATGATGTTAACACGGCGGAGCCCATGAAAATGGGCACTGCAATGAGAACGCTAAAAACAGTACCTGCACGGCATGGACTATAAAGTACATGGCGTGCAGGAACTGGGGTGCAGGCCCATATGTTGTGCCTCTCTGAATGCACCTCATGGTGCTGAGGCACAGACAGAGCCCTGTACGGCCCCCTTTATGGCCTCACCACCTCAGTTTGCATGGAGGAGGAACCGCAGTGAAAACTGTGGCAGGGAGGAAACTCACAATATGATTGGTGTGACTGCGGTGGTCGAGCAAGCATATTGCAGCATCATGACTGCTGCAACACAACCATAGACTGGTGGTTCCCTAGCGGCTGTGGTAGGGCAATGACGGTCTGACAGCCCTAATTGTAATAGGGCGGTTGGAAGATCGCCACTGCCGCGCCTACCATAAGTCTGGCGTTCAATGGACCACCAGATTCGTAATTAGGCCCTTAGTGCTCTGTGTAGTTTGCTAGATGGAATATTGAGTATGGTTACTATAAAACTCTTCTCACTATAAAACCTCTAATGAATGAACTTAATACAAAAATAAGAAGAGAAGGTAGCAGAGCAGTGTGAGGCCTGCAGCAGTGTGAGGCCTGCAGCAGTGTGGGGCGTGCAGCAGTGTGTGGCACATCAGCATAGGAGAAAAGAAGAGAACAGGGAGCTAGAGAAGAAGGCGGGTGGAAGAGAGCACCAGATCATCTCGGAAGAAGTGAAGAGAACAGGGAGTTGGAGAAGGAGGTGGGTGGAAGAGAGCAGCATAACAGCACAGCAGAAGAGAACATGGAGTTAAAGAAGGAGGCGGGTGGACGAGAGCAGCAGATCAGCACAGGAGAAGAGAACAGGGAGTTAAAGTTGGAGGTTTGGTGGAAGAGAGCAGCAGATCAGCACAGGAGAAGAGAACAGAGAGTTTAGAGAAGGAGGTGAGGTGGAAGAGAGCAGTAGATCAGCAGTAGAGAACAGGGAGTTAAAGAAGGAGGCAGGGTGGAAGAGAGCTGCAGATAAGCAGAGGGAGAAAAGAAGAGAACAGGGAGTTAGAGAAGGAGGTGGGTGGAAGAGAGCAGCAGATCAGCACAGCAGAAGAGAACAGGGAGTTAAAGAAGGAGGTTTGGTGGAAGAGAGCAGCATAACAGCACAGCAGAAGAGACATGGAGTTAAAGAAGGCGGCGGGTGGAAGAGAGCAGCAGATCAGCACAGGAGAAGAGAACAGGGAGTTAAAGAAGGAGGTTTGGTGGCAGAGAGCAGCAGATCAGCACAGGAGAAGAGAATACGGAGTTAGAGAAGGAGGCGAGGTGGACGAGAGCAGCAGATCAGCAGAAGAGAACAGGGAGTTAAAGAAGGAGGCAGGGTGGAAGAGAGCAGCAGATAAGCAGATGGAGAAAAGAAGAGAACAAGGAGTTAGAGAAGGAGGTGTGTGGAATAGAGCAGCAGACCAGCACAGCAGAAGAGAACAGGGAGTTAAAGAAGGAGGCATGTGGTGTGCAACAGTGTGTGGTGTGCAGCAGTGTGTGGCATGCAGCAGTGAGAGGTGTGCAGCAATGTGTGGCATGCAGCAGTGTGAGGCATGCAGCAGTGTGTGGCCTGCAGTGTGCAGCAGTGTGTGGCATGCAGCAGTGTGAGGCGTGCAGCAGTGTGTGGCGAGCAGTAGTGTGTGGCGTGCAGCAGTGTGAGGCATGCAGCAGTGTGAGGCGTGCAGCAATGTGTGGCATGCAGCAGTGTGTGGTGTGCAGCAGTGTGAGGTGTGCAGCAGTGTGAGGCGTGCAGCAGTGTGTGGCATGCAGCAGTGTGTGGCATGCAGCAGTGTGTGACGTGCAGCAGTGTGAGGCGTGCAACTGTGTGAGGCGTGCAGCAATGTGGCGTGCAGCAGTGTATGGCGTGAATCAGTGTGCAGGCGTGCAGCAGTGTGCGGCGTGCAGCAGTGTGAGGCATGCAGCAGTGTGAGGCATGCAGCAGTGTGAGGCATGCAGCAGTGTGAGGTATGTAGCAGTGTGTGGCATGCAGCAGTGTGAGGCGTGCAGCAGTGTGAGGCGTGCAGCAGTGTGTGGCGTGCAGCAGTGTGAGGCGTGCAGCAGTGTGAGGCATGCAGCAGTGTGAGGCCTGCAGCAGTGTGAGGTGTGCAGCAGTGTGAGGCGTGCAGCAGTGTGAGGCATGCAGCAGTATGTGGCGTGCAGCAGTGTGAGGCATGCAGCAATGTGGCGTGCAGCAGTGTGAGGCATGCAGCAGTGTGAGGTGTGCAGCAGTGTGAGGCATGCAGCAATGTGTGGCATGCAGCAGTGTGAGGTGTGCAGCAGTGTGAGGCGTGCAGCAGTGTGAGGTATGCAGCAGTATGTGGCGTGCAGCAGTGTGGGGCATGCAGCAGTGTGTGGTGTGCAGCAGTGTGAGGCGTTCAGCAGTGTGAGGCGTGCAGCAGTGTGAGGCGTGTAGCAGTGTGTGGTGTGCAGCAGTGTGAGGCGTGCAGCACTGTGAGGCATGCAGCAATGTGAGGCATGCAGCAGTGTGAGGCATGCAGCAGTATGTGACGTGCAGCAGTGTGAGGCATGCAACAGTGTGTGGTGTGCAGCAGTGTGAGGCATGCAGCAGTGTGAGGCGTGCAGAAGTGTGTGGCATGCAGCAGTGTGAGGTGTGCAGCAGTGTGCAGCAGTGTGAGGCATGCAGCAGTATGTGGCGTGCAGCTGTGTGAGGCATGCAGCAGTAAGTAGTGTGCAGCAGTGTGAGGCGTGCAGCAGTGTGAGGCATGCAGCAGTGTGAGGCGTGCAGTAGTGTGTGTTGTGCAGCAGTGTGAGGCGTACAGCAGTGTGAAGCATGCAGCAGTGTGAGGCGTGCAGCAGTGTGAGGCGTGCAGCAGTATGAGGCATGCAGCAGTGTGAGTTATGCAGCAGTGTTTGTTGTGCAGCCTGCAGCAGTGTGAGGCATGCAGCACTGGTGTGGCGTGCAGCAGTGTGAGGCATGCAGCAGTGTGAGGTGTGCAGCAGTGTGAGGCATGCAGCAGTGTGTGGTGTGCAGCAGTATGTGGCGTGCAGCAATGTGTGGTGTGCAGCAGTGTGTGACGTGCAGAAGTGTGAGGCATGCAGCAGTATGAGGCTTGCAGCAGTGTGTGGCATGCAGCAGTATGAGGCATGCAGCAGTGTGAGGCGTTCAGCAGTGTGAGGCATGCAGCAGTGTGAGGCGTGCAGCAGTGTGAGGCGTGCAGCAGTGTGAGGCAGGCAGCAGTGTGGCGTGCAGCAGTGTGAGGCGTTCAGCAGTGTGTGGCATGCAGCAGGGTGAGGTGTGCAGCAGTGTGAGGTGTGCAGCAGTGTGTGGCATGCAGCAGTATGCGGTGTGCAACAGTGTGAGGTATGCAGCAGTGTGAGGCGTGCAGCAGTATGAGGCATGCAGCAGTGTGAGTTATGCAGCAGTGTTTGTTGTGCAGCCTGCAGCAGTGTGAGGCATGCAGCACTGGTGTGGCGTGCATCAGTGTGAGGCATGCAACAGTGTGAGGCGTGCAGCAGTATGAGGCATGCAGCAGTGTGAGTTATGCAGCAGTGTTTGTTGTGCAGCCTGCAGCAGTGTGAGGCATGCAGCACTGGTGTGGCGTGCAGCAGTGTGAGGCATGCAGCAGTGTGAGGTGTGCAGCAGTGTGAGGCATGCAGCAGTGTGTGGTGTGCAGCAGTATGTGGCGTGCAGCAATGTGTGGTGTGCAGCAGTGTGTGACGTGCAGAAGTGTGAGGCATGCAGCAGTATGAGGCTTGCAGCAGTGTGTGGCATGCAGCAGTATGAGGCATGCAGCAGTGTGAGGCGTTCAGCAGTGTGAGGCATGCAGCAGTGTGAGGCGTGCAGCAGTGTGAGGCGTGCAGCAGTGTGAGGCATGCAGCAGTGTGGCGTGCAGCAGTGTGAGGCGTTCAGCAGTGTGTGGCATGCAGCAGTGTGAGGTGTGCAGCAGTGTGAGGTGTGCAGCAGTGTGTGGCATGCAGCAGTATGCGGTGTGCAACAGTGTGAGGTATGCAGCAGTGTGAGTCGTGCAGCAGTGTGAGGCATGCAGCAATGTGAGGCATGCAGCAGTGTGAGGCGTGCAGCAGTGTGAGGCATGCAGCAGTATGTGGCGTGCAGCAGTGTGAGGCATGCAGCAGTGTGTGGTGTGCAGCAGTGTGAGGCGTGCAGCAGTGTGAGGCGTGCAGCAGTGTGTGGCGTGCAGCAGTGTGAGGTGTGCAGCAGTGTGAGGCATGCAGCAGTGTGAGGCATGCAGCAGTATGTGGCGTGCAGCAGTGTGAGGCATGCAGCAGTGTGTGATGTGCAGAAGTGTGAGGCGTGCAGCAGTGTGAGGCGTGCAGCAGTGTGTGTTGAGCAGCAGTGTGAGGCGTGCAGCAGTGTGAGGCGTGCAGCAGTGTGAGGAATGCAGCAGTGTGTGGCATGCAGCATGCAGCAGTGTGAGGCGTGCAGCAGTGTGTGGTGTGAAGAATAATGCGGGCTAACAAATGCGGTAAAGCTGCTTGCATGTTGATTAAAGCCCAGGCCATGGTTGATGAAGTAGCACAGACGTGCTACGTTTATAGGAGGAGTGGTTCTGCCTTTTGTTGCCAACACCGTGCAGTGGCCACAGTTAATGTGTGGTGCAGAGTGGCAGCACGTTGCGGAGCATCGTAGCAGAGTCAGCTCTCGCAAATAGAAATTCCTCTGTGGTCTCTGTTTATTTTGATTGTATTGCAAGGAAAACTAAGTTTAAGATGGAAGGACGAGCGCATTGTCGCATGTACCTATGTGGGCACTGTTAGAAATGGGATCCCTGGCTAGCCAGGGCTTGCGCCAAAGTCAGTCAGAGACCACCACTCCCAAGTCAGGGCAAGGTAGTTACACGCCAAGATAACCCCTGCTCACCCTCTAGGTAACAAGGCGCGAGCAGCAAGGCTAAACTTGGAGGCGATGTGAGTTAAGTATTTGCGCACGCACCCCGGCAACAACACCCAAGACCCACCACAAAGGAAACTCCACACTAGGTTATATATAAAAATAGCCTTTGTATTATACCAAAACACATTAGATAAAGCACACACTTTACAATGTGCCAACAGGCACGGGCAGAATTTACAGGGGATATGTACAAGACAGGGCCACATGGACCACTGTCAGGAATATGCACTTTCAGACTTAGTACTTGGTATAATTAGCACTTAGAACATAGAATATAAATCACTGTAGCACAAAATAGAACATAAAGCACACAACCAGTAATCACTGGTAACTGGTAAGTACCACCTACACCACCCTAACCACCTTAGGAACAGGTCACGCAGGGAACCGGGACCTCACTAGCACCACCTGTACTAGGAGAAAACAACCACCTAAGTATCACAATACCTGTAGGGGTATAGGCATATCACACATGATGTATCACAACACATTCAGAGGTGTAGGGAAGGAAAACACATGATGCAGAAACCTACATTCAGCGGTGTAAGGAACACATGACGCATCAACACATGTTCAGCGGTGTAAGGAACAAGGCACCTGATGCATCAACAACACATTCAGAGGTGCAGGACACAGGGTGCGCAAAACATACAACACACAGTACATTTCCTAGCACCCAAAAGCAATAGGACATAGATCATAATAGCATCTAAACCACAGTTAGCGCAGGAATCATAATAGCGCATGATTTACATCAAAGTCCAGGGTCCAGGTTGCGCCACTGCGCCAAGACCTAAACGTGGCAGCTGCCCACAAAGTGCTGGGCAGCTGTTGTAGAGAATGGGGCCAGCCCGGGAGCCTCTCTGGGCTCAAGAACAGGAATACACTCAAGAGCCCCTCTGGGCTCGTAGGACCAATGTGGGCTGGGAGGAGCCTTGGGACTCTGCAATCACGAATGCCCCTCGAGCCTCTCTGGGCTTGCAAACCAATATGGACGGGAGTCTCGGGGCTCTGTAAACAAGGCACTGGCCCTCGAGCCTCTCTGGGCTCGCAAACCAATATGGGCGGGAGCCTCGGGGCTCTGTAAACAAGGCACTGGCCCTCGAGCCTCTCTGGGCTTGTGAGAATAAAATGGCACCCTAAGCCTCTCCGGGCTTGAGAACAACTGTGGGCTTGGAGCCTCGCTGGGCTCGGAAACAACGATATGCCGCCTGAGCCTCTCGGGCTCTAACTAAAGAAATGCCCCTCTCGTTGGAATCCCCTCGCGAGGGACTCAGGAACAGAGACCGATGCTCCAAGAGCCTCAACCGGCTCTACACACTGGAGGCGAGGGGCGGGCACCGGCAATGTGCCCCGATGCCCTCCTCCCCGATTCAGCACTTCGGTCCACACACACCGGCTTCTCAGATGCTGGGGCGGCTCTCCTCTGGGCTGCGCGGGGCTCTCTACGATACCGGAGCCCCGCCTGTGCCTGTAGCAGCTTCTCTCTCACACCGCGGTCCCCAGGGCGTGACTTCCGGTCCTTCACCGGGGGCCGCGCTAGGATTGGCCGGCCGGCCCAGCACTTCTGGGTCGCCGCGGGCAGCGCGGCGGCCCGTTTCAGGCACTCAGAGGCCGGGGGAGAATTAACCAAGGGGTAGGCTCCCTCGTTAAATATAAGAATAAAAATAAATATGCGGCGTGGGCAGCCGTGGGAGGAGAAATAAAGCGCTCCGAGCGCTAGGGGAAAAATAGAGCGCTCCCAAGCGCTAGGGAAAAGAACCAGCACTTTTAGGCACTTTGAGAAGGAATCCAGGGCCCCCAGGCACTAGAGGTAAAAATAAAGCGCGTCCAAGCGCTATGGCATCAGGAAAGAGAACAGGGCATCCATCAGGCATCCAGGGGCTGGGCAGGGCCCAGGGAGGCAAGCCTTCCCCTGGGCCCCAGCAGCAGCACGCCCCTGTGTTTTTCGATTTTTTGGGGTGTTCATGGGGACTGGCCATGTGGGTGGGGGCCATTTTGAGTGCTGGTACAGGCAGGCCCGGGCCATGTGCTGGGAGGCAAGGGGCCATTTTGAATGCAGGCAGTGTTCTCAGGACAGCACCCATTTTGCCTAGCTTTCATCCATTATGCCCAGGGGTAGTGAGTGGTGCATGGGCCTAGTCTTTCTGTGGGGTGTCTTGAATTTAAACATCATTGAGGGCATGGATGGTATGGGATTGTGGTGATTTTTGTGTGTTTTTTTTATTTTTGGGCTGTTGTTGGGGCCTTTTGACCAGGGCTAGTGAGTGGTGCATGGGCCTAGTCTTTATGTGGGGTGTCTTGAATTTAAACATCATGGAGGGCATGGATGGCATGGGATTGTGGTGATTTCTGTGTGTTTTTCGATTTTTGGGCTGTTGTTGGGGCCTTTTGACCAGGGCTAGTGAGTGGTGCATGGGCCTAGTCTTTCTGTGGGGTGTCTTGAATTTAAACATCATGGAGGGCATGGATGGCATGGGATTGTGCTGATTTTTCTGTGTTTTTCGATTTTTTGGGGTGTTCATGGGGACTGGCCATGTGGGTGGGGGCCATTTTGAGTGCTGGTACAGGCAGTCCGGGCCATGTGCTGGGAGGCAAGGGGCCATTTTGAATGCAGGCAGTGTTCTCAGGACAGCACCCATTTTGCCTAGCTTTCATCCATTATGCCCAGGGGTAGTGAGTGGTGCATGGGCCTAGTCTTTCTGTGGGGTGTCTTGAATTTAAACATCATGGAGGGCATGGACGGCATGGGATTGTGCTGATTTTTCTGTGTTTTTCGATTTTTGGGCTGTTGTTGGGGTCTTTTGACCAGGGCTAGTGAGTGGTGCATGGGCCTAGTCTTTCTGTGGGGTGTCTTGAATTTAAACATCATTGAGGGCATGGATGGCATGGATTGTGGTGATTTTTGTGTGTTTTTTCGATTTTTTGGGGTGTTCATGGGCCTGTCCATGTGGGTGGGGGCCATTTTGAGGACTGGTGCAGGCCGGGCCTGTCCATGTGGTGGGGGTCTAGGGGCCATTTTGAAGCCAGGCAGTGTGCTTTGTTGTGCCATAGGCCTGCACCCAGTCTGCCATGGTTTCATCCATTATGCCCAGGGGTACTCAGGCGTGCATGGGCCTAGTTTTTCTGTGGGGTGTCTTGAATTTAAACATCATGGAGGGCATGGATGGCATGGGATTGTGCTGATTTTTCTGTGTGTTTCGATTTTTTGGGGTGTTCATGGGGACAGGCCATGTGAGTGGGGGCCATTTTGAGTGCTGGTACAGGCAGGCCCTGGCCATGTGCTGGGAGGCAAAGGGAAATTTTGAATGCAGGCAGTGTTCTCAGGCCTGCACCCATTTTGCCTAGCTTTCATCCATTATGCCCAGGGGTAGTGAGTTGTGCATGGGCCTAGTCTTTTTGTGGGGTGTCTTGAATTTAAAAATCATGGAGGGCATGGATGGCATGGGATTGTGCTGATTTTTCTGTGTTTTTCGATTTTTTGGGGTGTTCATGGGGACTGGCCATGTGGGTGGGGGCCATTTTGAGTGCTGGTACAGGCAGGCCTTGGCCATGTGCTGGGAGGCAAGGGACCATTTTCAATGCAGGCAGTGTTCCCAGGCCTGCACCCATTTTGCCTAGCTTTCATCCATTATGCCCAGGGGTAGTGAGTGGTGCATGGGCCTAGTCTTTTTGTGGGGTGTCTTGAATTTAAACATCATGGAGGGCATGGATGGCATGGGATTGTGCTGATTTTTCTGTGTTTTTCGATTTTTGGGCTGTTGTTGGGGCCTTTTGACCAGGGCTAGTGAGTGGTGCATGGGCCTAGTCTTTCTGTGGGGTGTCTTGAATTTAAACATCATGGAGGGCATGGATGGCATGGGATTGTGCTGATTTTTCTGTGTTTTTCGATTTTTGGGCTGTTGTTGGGGCCTTTTGACCAGGGCTAGTAAGTGGTGCAAGGGCCTAGTCTTTCTGTGGGGTGTCTTGAATGTAAACATCATGGAGGGCATGGATGGCATGGGATTGTGCTTTTTTTCTGTGTTTTTTGATTTTTTGGGGTGTTCATGGGGACAGGCCATGTGGGTGGGGGCCATTTTGAGTGCTGGTACAGGCAGACCCCGGCCATGTGCTGGGAGGCAAGGGGCCATTTTGAATGCAGGCAGTGTTCTCAGGCCTGCACCCATTTTGCCTAGCTTTCATCCATTATGCCCAGGGGTAGTGAGTGGTGCATGGGCCTAGTCTTTTTGTGGGGTGTCTTGAATTTAAACATCATGGAGGGCATGGATGGCATGGGATTGTGCTGATTTTTCTGTGTTTTTCGATTTTTTGGGGTGTTCATGGGGACTGGCCATGTGGGTGGGGGCCATTTTGAGTGCTGGTACAGGCAGGCCTTGGCCATGTGCTGGGAGGCAAGGAACCATTTTCAATGCAGGCAGTGTTCCCAGGCCTGCACCCATTTTGCCTAGCTTTCATCCATTATGCCCAGGGGTAGTGAGTGGTGCATGGGCCTAGTTTTTCTGTGGGGTGTCTTGAATTTAAACATCATGGAGGGCATGGATGGCATGGGATTGTGCTGATTTTTCTGTGTTTTTCGATTTTTGAGCTGTTGTTGGGGCCTTTTGATCAGGGCTAGTGAGTGGTGCATGGGCCTAGTCTTTCTGTGGGGTGTCTTGAATTTAAACATCATTTAGGGCATGGATGGCATGGGATTGTGGTGATTTTTGTGTGTTTTGTCGATTTTTTGGGGTGTTCATGGGCCTGTCCATGTGGGTGGGGGCCATTTTGAGGACTGGTGCAGGCCGGACCTGTTCATGTGGTGGGGATCTAGGGGCCATTTCGAAGCCAGGCAGTGTGCTTTGTTGTGCCATAGGCCTGCACCCAGTCTGCCATGCTTTCATCCATTATGCCCAGGGGTACTCCGGGGTACATGGGCCTAGTCTTTCTGTGGGGTGTCTTGAATTTAAACATCATAGATGGCATGGATGGCATGGGATTGTGCTGATTTTTCTGTGTTTTTCGATTTTTTGGGGTGTTCATGGGGACAGGCCATGTGGGTGGGTGCCATTTTGAGTGCTGGTACAGGCAGGCCCTGGCCATGTGCTGGGAGGCAAGGGGCCATTTTGAATGCAGGCAGTGTTCTCAGGCCTGCACCCATTTTGCCTAGCTTTCATCCATTATGCCCAGGGGTAGTGAGTGGTGCATGGGCCTAGTCTTTCTGTGGGGTGTCTTGAATTTAAACATCATTGAGGGCTTGGATGGCATGGGATTGTGCTGATTTTTATGTGGTTTTCGAGTTTTTGGGGTGTATAACTGAACTGATGTTCCTCTGTCTTCCATTGCTTTTAGGTGCACAAGACTCAAGAGAACCACCAGTGCCAGGAAGAAGTCCTGCAGCGGTGTGTGAGTGCAGCATAACGTCACGCGACGTCACGTCTGGCCACAGACAACTCTGCAACTTGTGCAACTGCGGCCTGCTGTTCTGACCTCCGAAGAAGATGGCCCCAAAAAAAGTTCCCAGTAGCTCCTCTAGCAAGAAAGTTGCCAGTAAGGAGCAGAAGAAGCAAGTTACCAAGGAGACTGGTGTGCCGCCCACCACATTTTTGGGGAATTAAAAAAAAAGTACGCCTGCAGCAGCAGCAGGATCTGCTGGGAACCAAGCTGGGAGCAGCACCCCCACTCCATTGGGCTCAGTGCCACCACCACGAAGCCAACTTAAGTCCAAGCCCTTGAGTGCTGCAGACGCACTTAGTCTAGTTGTTCAATCACCATTGACCAGTGATGTTGGCTCATCGCAAGAAAGTAGCAGCAATATCCCTCAATCAACACAGGTTGTTGTAACTCATCTGACGAGTGTTGAACAACCACAGCCGCAACAACAACCACATGTGCAAGTACAAGCCCAAGTACATGTGGAAGGAGAGGCAGCGCAAGGAGATGCGCAAGCAGAGGTGCATGGAGGGGCACAAGTGCCCACAATAGTTGTTCCTCCCGAAGTAGGGGCACATCAGGAAATCGACAATCAAGCCGAGGTATCATTTGAGGAAGCCACTCCTCCTGATGATCATTCATTGTCTTCCACATCCCTAGCAAGGAAAAGATCAAGGGTGGTGTCTACATCTTCTTCAAGCCCACCTCCTTCTGATGATATGGATCTAACTTGGGAACCACCACTGCCGTCTGAGAGTGAGGCACACCATGATCTGACAAAGGTAGCTGAGCGTAAAAGGAAGGTCGTCGAAACTCTCATAGTTATGGAGTGTGATGAGGCTCAACAAGAAGTGGCGTATACTCCTGCTGATGAAGACTCTCACGACGACGACGCAGTCATCATAGGCTTGACTCCAGCCTCACCGGGCATGCAGCAAACAGACATTTTGACCCTAGCCCGAAAAGATGCTGAGCGTGATGATGTTGTCGACGAGGAGGCAATGGGAACACCACAATCATTGGAGTTAACTAGTACACCACCACCTACCGCTTCCATATTTCTTCCTCGCCAGAAGGGACCTCCATCCACCTCGACCTCAATTAGTGGTGGTGAAAGTGCACAACATAGTAAAGTTCGGCAATGCACATCCTCCACTTCATCTGGCATTAGCAGCATGACCACCACCAGTATCGCCTCCTCCGGCCCCCACAGACATTTCAAGTCTACAGTTTGGGACTTCTTTAGTGTTTGCCCATAAAAGGAAAACATAGCCATTTGTAGCATTTGTAAGCTTGCAGTTAGTCGTGGTAAGCTTGGTACCAACTATGGTACCGGAGGCCAGAGAGGTCATCTTGAGAGACAGCACACGTCCAATGGCATGCGCACCTAAAGGAGATCAAGGAAGCCCGAATTGGAAGTCAACAAACTGTATCCGTTGATGTTTCATCTGATGATGATGAGGAGGAAGAAGTGTCAAACATTTCTTCACCTACACCCAGTACCCCTGTCAGCAGCACACCCCCTGTGAGCCACACTAAGAGTGTGGGAGAGAGTGAGACACCAATGCGAAAAAGTTCATCAGCGAGCGTAACTGGGTCGAAGAAGTCATCATCATCATCCCGTAAAATGCTCCAGGCCAACATTAGAACCATGTTGTTTTCAGAAGCGCCATATGAACGCAACCACCCACTGGCGCGTCTGTATAACACTAAGCTGGCTAAAATGCTAGCTCTGGACCTTCTCCCTTTTTCTTTTGTAGAAGGGGTTGGTTTTCTAGAATTAGTGGCAGCGCTATGCCCTAAATGGAAGGTTCCTAGCCGGTTCTATTTTGCCAGAGTTGCGGTTCCAGCACTACATGAAGATGTGCTGGAGGTGATTGGGGCAGCTTTGCAGAAGAGTGCTGTTCACACTATACATCTGACAACAGAAATGTGGACCAGTGGCGCAGGCACTGATTACATGTGCATCACTGCACACTGGGTCTCTTTTTCAGGGGTTAAAGCAAAGCTAAACGCAGGTGTTGACCCGGACCAAGTTTTTAAAGCTGCTCGGAAACATGCAACACTAGCCATGTTTGGCTTGGAGAAACGTCATACAGCAGAAAACATTTTGAATGAGTTTAACACAAAGGTCTTTCCATGGCTGTCCCCAAAAAAACGCAAGATTGGTTATGTTTCCACGGATAATGGCGCCAATGTAGTTAAGGCCATGGATCTGGGTAACTATTTCAGAGTGCCGTGTTTGGCGCACTGTATAAACCTGGTTGTTAAAAAATTCTTGAGTGAAGACAGTCCAGCGTGCGAGTTAGTGGCCACCTGCCAAAGAATGTGCAACCATTTCAGCAATTCTTTTAAGGCCCGGAAGCATCTGAGGGGCCTGCTACATGAACGTCGAATGCCAGTGAAAGCACTCATCCAGGAGGTGCCAACACGTTGGAACTCAACCTTCTACATGCTTGAGCGTCTGTATGAGCAGTTTACGGTACTCGATCAGTATTTCTTAACAGTGGGTACAGCTCAGAAGGACCTGAGGCTAGATGTGGCGCAATGGAAGCTAGTTAAAAGCCTGACAGACATGCTTCGTCCTTTTGAGGTCTTCACGGGTGCAGTCAGCAGGGAGGACTGTAATTTTGGAAAAGCTATCCCATTCTTGCGCATGCTGGAGCACCAACTGAAGGCGGTGTCTTCTATGTTTCAAAAAGATGAAGAAAAGCAAGACGCTTTTGTTTTGGCGGAGAAATATTAAAGCGCCTACTTGGCGATGAACGTCTTTAAATGATCCACTCAGAACAGCATTACATTTGTGCTACTATTCTGGATCCACGCTACAAAAAGGCGCTGGCAGGCAGAGCCTTCTTTTCTTTTGGTGATGAAGATGTTACAAAGTACAAACGTTGGCTAGCCTTGTCAGCCATGAGGTTTGAAAGAGAACGGCAGAAAATTGAAGGAAAAGGCAGTACATCAGCATCAGCAGGCCATCCCCAGTCAAAAGAATCCACTTCTGCACCTGTGGCTGTGGCAGAAGTGACCTCTCAGCCGTTGAAGACACTGGCAACCGGATCATGTGCACCAGACACAACAGTAACATTGGGTGAAGAAGAGGATTGGCTAACTAAGCTTGGGTTTGGTTCTCAAAAGGTCCCAGCAAAAAGTAAGCAAAGTGGAGGAACCATGGAGAACCTTCAGTCGATGGTGCAGGACTATCTGAATGACTCAACAGAGGTCTATGTTAATGCTGACCCATTGGCGTATTGGCATAGGAAAAAAGAATTGTGGGCACAGATCTCCAACCTGGCTATAAACTACTTGTCTTGCCCACTCGCAAGCGTGTCTTCTGAACATGTTTTCAGTGCTGCTGGTGGCATTGTAACTTGCAAACGGACCCACCTCTCGCCCAAAAATGTGGAGAGGTTAACAATGATCAAGATGAATCAGCACCTCATACCACCAGATTACAAAGTACGAGAATACACGCCGGAAGAAGACGAGGAGGACAGCAACTTAGATGAGGGAATATCTTCTCTGTTAGGTGACACTCACCTACTCCTGCCTGAATTCGCAGAGTATGAGGACAAACTCTTATTCCCTAAAACCGAGCCCTGGAAATGAGCCAAATAATCAATAACTTTCTTTTTCGTCCTTATTCACTTTTATTCCTGTGTGTCTGTCTTTCTTTGTTTTGCACAGTTAATATAATTAAAACTTTAATCACCTAATCACAAAAACAAGCCCATCAGCAGAACTGTCTTCACTTATTTGCTTATTGATTTGAAGGTGCCGCGGTCTGCATTCCTCAGGTTCACAAGAACATGCTCCTCTATCCTCCTCCTCCAGACTCCTATTTCCCTCAAAGCAGATGGCTGGATTACGCCCAATGAAGAAAGACTCTGCACTTGTGGGGGTGTTCTACTTCTTTGCGGGTGAGTTGACGGGTCTGGGGCATTGCTGTGAAGGTCAAATACCGGATAAAAGTGGTTTGGAGAAAATCGGAGCAGAAAAAGATTTTGCGCTTTTGATCACTAGCCTGTCTTTGGGGTGCTGTTTGGTGGGCTTTTAGGTTGTTGTGGGTGGGTTTTGGGGTCTGGTAGCAATGCTGTCACAGTCTAATGTTGATTGCATTTGTTTTTCAGGAAATCCATGGTGGAAAAGGGGAGTTAGGGCCTAGCTGCACAGCGTATTTGGACTGAATTCCAGGTAGTAGGCCTATTTTTGCTTTTTGCCAGTTTGGGGGTGTTCTGCTTTTTTGCGGGTGGCTGCAGGGGACTGGGGCCATTGCTGGGAATGTCAAATACCGGATCAAAGTGGTTTGGACAAAATCGGAGGTGAAAATTTGTTTGCGTTTCTGCTGACCTACTTGTCTTTGAGGTGCTGTTTGGGGAGCTTCCTGGTGTTTATGGGTGGGTTTCGGGGACTGGGAGCACTGCTGGGTATGGATACTTTTGATTGCAAGAGGTTTGAAGCAATCCATGGTGGCAGAGGGGAGTTAGGGCCTAGCTGCAGAGCGCGCGCGGAGTGATTTTGGGAATTGCCATGAAAATGACTGTCCCCATTTTTGTACTTTTGCTTTTTGGCTGTTTGGGGGTCTTCTACTTGTTTTCGCCTGGGTTGACCGCTCTGGGGCCATTGCTGGGAAGCTCTAATACCGGATAAAAGTGGTTTGGACCAAATCGGAGGCGAAATTCTTTTTGCGTTTTTGCTGACTTGCTTGTCTTTGAGGTAATCTTTGGGGGGGTTCCGGGTGTTTGTGGCTGGGTTTTGGGGTCTGGGAGCACTGCTGGCACAGTCTAATTTTGATTGCATTTGCTTTTCAGGAAATCCATGGTGGAAAACGGGAGTTATGACCTAGCTGCACAGCGCGACAGAAGGCCGAAAAATATTGAAGTATGAGATTTTCCTTTTTGGCTGTTTGGGGGTGTTGTGCTTTTTTGCGGATGGGTTGGCGGGTCTTGGGGCATTGCTGGGAAGGTCTAATACCGGATAAAACTGGTTTGGAGAAAATCCATGCGGAAAAGCCTTTTGGCACTTTTTGTAACTTAGGATTTGTTTGGGTTAGCCCTAGCAACTGGATTGCATGTGTTTCGGGGTGTTCTAGATTTTTGCAACTGAGTTCTGGGGTCTTAGAGCACTCGTGGGAATGTGTAATTTTGGTTGTGAAGAAACTCCATGGTGGGAAAGGGGGGATTTGGCATAGTTAAAGAAAGCGTTTGCCACTATTCTTAACTTAGGGCTCGTTAGGGTTAGCAGTATTTGTATTGCATGTGTTTGAGTGGAGGGCTGTTTGTGGGGGGGTTTGCGAGTCTTGGAGCGATGCTGGGTATGGATACTTTTGCTTGCTTGCAAGTGGTTTGAATACAATCCACGGTGGGTAAGGGGGGATTTGGGCCTACTTTTACTTTCAAAGTACGTTTTGTCACCAGTTTTCTACTAGGCCTCGTTTTTTGAGATCTGATTGGGGGTCTTCTACATCTTTGCGACTGGCTTTAGTAAGGGTCTGGGTGGGAGCACTGCTGGGAAGGTCTAATTTTGTTCTAAAACACAGTTTACAGTACACCTAGCTTGAGGGAAAAGATCCGCTAAATTAATTTGCCCATACTTATTTATCCTTCAAAAGGAGACTCAGACAGAGTACGCACTTTCAAAAATATTGTACTGCCTATTAGGAAACTGAAAGTGTGACTTTTTGCACTACACAGCGCACATACCTTATATTTATTTGTCAGTGGTGTTCTAATATCACTTCCTGTTTTTCCATCAATAATTACAGGCCGGGTTTCAGTCTGTGCAATGGGAAAAAAAGGATGAAGTCAGGCTTCACATTAGTGAGCCGCAATTCAGCATCCGCCAGGCAGGCAGTGGACAGGGTGTCTTCTGGTCACCAACACTGATGGACGAAGCGTCAGCTGGAATGGAGGAGTGCCGCTAATAAGAGGAATGGTTTGATGCGTGCAACTTACTCACCAAATTCAACAGGACAGCTACAACAACATACAGATACAGTATCCGTTTTCTAATTATTTTTTAAGTAATGTTATTGCTGTGAACTTCTATGAGTGTGACTCTGCATTTCTTGGGTCTCTCTCTGCTTCTAAATTGATCCCTACAGCCATTCTATAGGTTTTACTTCGGCTATTTTTTAAACCTAATTTAATGTAAGAAGTGTTTCTCTGAGTGCAGAGATAGGCAGGTGAAAACGCTGCAGCCCTGTACTGTTGCATTCTGTCATTCACGGTTGTCGAAAGTACTACTTATTTTTCAGTAACCATGCATGCAGTAGTGCATGCACTTCCTTTATGTCACTAAAAAGATTTATGGTTAGCTTTGTACCCAAAGATTTCTTTATCTTCAATTATTGTTTGTACATGCTCTGCTTTTTTTTCTTCTCTCAAAAAAACTTTCCCAAAATCCCCCATTCCCATCCATTTTACAAACCCTAACCCTCTTCCCCCGGGCTGTGTGGTTTTGATTTATGTGTGACTAAATGACAGCAATAATTCCACACACTTGCTGGAGAGGATAAGGTCATAGCAACAGGCTGGTGAAGGAATCCGAGGATATATTCTATACTTACTCAGCTTCACACTCAGTCACTATTGGCAAATGAAAGCAGATTTTCATGTGCGCCATGCCGCCATCAACTTGATAGGTCATCAAGAACATCCTCCTCCTAGAAGTGGCAAATTATTACGCTGCTGTGTCCTTCACCTTCAGTACTATTTCTTGTAGTAGTAGCCAATGTCAAAGAAATTCAACACAAGTACTAGTTATACTTTCAATACTTTACCATTTGTTAGGCTACATTGTGGCACTGTTCTAGTGTACTGTCACCTGCTATATTCTCTATCGTACCGTTCTAATGCTATGGTAAGGACAAACAAGGTTTCATTTTCTTTTTTTTCAGATGCTGCAACTGCCACTGTGTAACACCACTAGTACCAACGCAACGATGACATTTCATCCGCCCAGGATTGCCAACCTTAATCGCCATTTGCCGTGCAGCCAGCCCTGTGCTTAGCCCTATTTCCAAACACAAATTACAGGTAAGATAAGCGTTTGGGGGGAGGAAGTATAATGGAGTATTAGGAGAGACGAGAGACTGACGCTAGTACTAGTAAAGTCCTAGGACTATTGAATTCACTTACTCTGTGAGAGGCACTTAGTTTTGACAATATTTGGGCAATTAATTACACAACTTGAATCAAGATGCCACTTAAGTGTCACCAAAACAAAGTTACTGTTAAACCTAGGGGTGGGCGGCCAGCTACGCTCCGTCTGCGGAGTGTGCGTAGTGCCGCCTACTCCGCATTTTGCGGAGCTGGCGGAGCCAGGCGGCACTCTGCAGACGGAGCGTAGCTGGCCGCCACCCGCCTCCCTCCCGCCCTCCCTAAATACTTTGAAAGAAAGAAATGAAATAATTTAAAAAGCACTTACCTTGCCGCCGCTGCCCGCCGCGTCCCCAGGGCTCACTTACTTCCGTCTTCCGTCTTCCGTACTAATGCGCATGCGCGGGCGGCCGCGCATGCGCATTTTCACGAGAAAATGCGCATGCGCGGCCGCCCGCGCATGCGCATTAGTACGGAAGACGGAAGATCGCGAGCCCCGGGGACGCGGCGGGCAGCGGCGGCAAGGTAAGTGCTTTTAAATTATTTGATTATTGTATTTCAAAGTATTTAGGGAGGGCGGGAGGGAGACGGGTGGCGGGGCTGGCGGCCAGTGGTGTTTGCGGAGTGGGGCTACGTGGAGTGCGGAGGTGGGCGTAGTTTCTCGCCCACTTCGCGTAGCTCCGCGAAGCCCCACTCCGCGAACTCCGCCCAGGGTTAGAACTTAAACCCCCACCCACCAGCCTTAAAAGCAGTAAAAAAAACAAGTATGCTAAGATAAAGTTTAAAGTATATTTATATCCCTGACAAAAATAATCTCCCACAAGACCCAACCCAACCCACCCCCACTTCCTAACCCCAACGAATGTCAGTGAAAAGTCCAAAAAAGTGAAAAAACCCAACTCCCAATTCCCAGCCCCTAGAAGTCTTTGAAAAAGGGGCAAGGGACAGTCTCCTCCTACTGCTGGCTGCTGCTATTGAATTCCCGGGCCAAGTCAGAATGCTCCTTGCGGAGGGTCTCAAGCAGGGTTTTCGTGTTGAGCAGCTCCTGCTCGAGGTAGGAAACCCTCAGGGAAAGGCGGTGCATGCGTTTCTTGCAACTGCTGTGGGGGGCAGCTGATTTCTTTGCTCGGCGGTGGCGGGTGGCTGCGGTACCCCAGCTCCGTACCGCTGGAGACCTGCGCCTTCTGGGTGACCCAGGGAGCGCGGAGGAGGATGCAGCTGTCCCGGTAGATGTTGTGGTAGACTGCGTGTCCCCCTCCTCCTGGGCCACCAGCCGGCGATATTCAGCGACAGTGGCCTCCAGCCTCCGTTGCCGGGCCCGTCTAGCCAGCTCCTTACGGGTTGGTTTGGAAGGAGCATCTATTTGAAGAAAGAAAGACATAGTCTGTAACCAATGCTCTTTAAGATTAACAAAAAATAAATACAGCAGAAAGTTGTGTCACAGTAGAACTATCAACTTGAAAGTGCAGTACATAACTATTGTGGCCAGTATCTATCTAACCTCCCACTTCTTCACCCTTGCTCTAACATTAGTGGGAGTTTAAGGAATCAATTCTACGAGCACTATGGACTCACTCCATTAGAGTCGACTATAACAGTACACCAGTCTTATTCTTCTTCTTCTCTCTTGTTTAGCAAAATTGGTACGTTAACTTCTGCAAGCCGGCATAATGCCAGCGCAGTCAACTTGCACCCGAGGAAAACAGACGCCCGCCATGATGAGTGAGACAGACTTGCATTACTGTACCAGTCCAGTACATGCAGGTGGTGATGCTCTTACTTTTCTATTACGGGTGGCACTGAGAATACACTGTTACAATGGCTACTGCTTAATTAATTTAACTTTCACCCTACAGTGCCAATGAATACTAGAAAAGGAAAATGAAGAAGATAAATAATCTGATTATCTATCACTGCACATGGTATGTATTTACTTACATATGGGATGACTTTAGGTGCTTTGCTTTTTATTGAGTGAACAGTGATACATCCATACATGAATGACCAAGTTCTACTAAACTTATTAACAGAGGTAGTGAGTGGCCATCGTAATAGCCGGATATATGCTGTGCTTGCAATACAAACTACTGCTACTATTCATGGTAGTTTTCAGACAAAATTACAAATTCTTTTCCTTGCCTTTCCTACACTGGGACGGACGTGCGGGTGCGGTGTTATATGCTCTTCAAAGTAACACTTAGTTCATCCAGTGACCGTCTACTCTCTCTAGATACACATATGATGTCTAAGAGTCAGATAGTACCATGATCCAGGCATCCATCCATTCAAACTAAGGGGCAGATTAGGATTGCGGATTTCCCGCATCCTCCGGGCCGGCGGAATCCACAGCCGGCCCAGAGGATGCAGGAAATCCGCAGCGGTCTGAAAAAGACCCCCCGCCAGATTAGGATGGCTGGGGGATCATTTTTCAGTCCGCAGCTTTTCCGCAGCGGTCCCCTCCCATCCGCGGCGGAAAAGCACTAACATGGCTGGCGGTGTCTATCAGACACCGCCAGCCATATTAGGATGTCTGGCATGTCTGACGTGCATAGGCATACGGATTTTTGTTTGGGGGCCCGTTGCGGGCCCCCAGAGGTGAAGGTGGGGTTGGGGGTGCACATGGGGGGTACCTATGGTACCCCCCTGCATTTGCCTGCACAAAGCGGCAGGCACCGCACAACTTACAATTTTATCATTGCTGCAGGTGCTGCTTCAAGCAGCACCCGCCGCAATGATAAAAATACAGGATGTGACCGCCAGGGTGGCGGTCACATCCTAATTTCCACGGAGGGACCGCCGCTGCCCCTGCGGACGGTCCCTCCTACTCTATGGTGGCGGACGGACTCAGGTCCGTCCACCATCATAATAGGCCCTTAAATGTCAATCATTCTTCTTCATGTCTCTCATCTGGACAAACCTTACGTTTTCTCACGGGGAGCAGCACACTATGCAGTCTGCAATCTCAATAAGTAAGGAATATAAGAGCTTACCACTGCCCGCCACTACCGTGGCAACCCGCACAGCAGTTTGGTCCGGCACTTGCTCCGCCTCCTCCCCAGAGCTTCCCTCCACCTCCGCGCTGGGCCCAGCACCAGATGTTCCACCTACAAAGTACATTTAAGAATGTTAGATGTCATAGACATACACCACTCACTAGTATTTTGTCTAGGAATGAAGAAATGTGAATACAGAAACCAATCTAATAATTTGTGACTGTCTACTCTAAAGTAAAAATGTCCCTTTTTCCAGGGAAGGGTGTTGTCTTGCAGCATTATTTGGCACAACTGCTGAATGCTTGTTTTTTAACACGCACCATTTTCCTCATAACAGACAGAAGCTAAGAACAAATCATTAGGACGAAGGGACCAATGATTCAGCACCAAAAAGAAAAATGAAAGTTCAAACCAGGTGAGGGCTCGGCTCGCCCACAATAAATGTGTGAAATAAAAAATGAGTATAAGCACTTTTCCATTTTTAATCAACCGTTTATGTTTTATGACAAGCTTGATTTTAATAAATATTTTTACTTTTAATAAAGCTTTAAAACTTAAATAGACTCTGTGGTTTTTGGTCATGAGTGAATGAGCAAAAGGTTTTGCAATTTGCAAGCATGAGTCCGTGCCTCTGACACTTCTGGACTCTGACTCCGTACTCTTGTCCTGCGTTGGATAATCATCATTGGGGATAAATCATCGATGAATTCGGGAGCTAAATGACTCTGTCACACTATCTAGTCAGTAAAGAGTTTGGGGGTTCTTCAAAGTCTGATATCACTGAGGTATGTGGAAAGTCTACCTGCGCCTATTATAATTGATAAACAATGCACTATTTAGTGTTCATAGTTCTGTTTGTGCAGATTTGTCCCTGCAACAGTGGTAGAATGGATTGTCCTCCTATCCAAACCAAGAGTAAAGTAGTGTCTTATTCTTTCTTGGTGGTCATTCACCTTTTTATTGTTGGCAATTGTCAAAGCATAAACATTTAGAAGACTTGAAAAGACATTATGGACAATCCCAGAGGACTGCACTCAGTGCATAGAGCTATTGCTGACTAGAATGGGAGTCCAATGGAATTGCCAAATGTGCAATCTTAGTAGGGATGAGCGGATTTTGCGGATTGGCAATCCGCGAATTTTGCGGATTTGCGGATTCGCAATCCGCAAAATCCGCGAATTCCCGCGAATTTGCGGATTTTTTTTTTTTTTGTGTTCGCCCGTGTTTCTGCCAGTTCGCGAGGGTTTTTACAATTTCGCAATTTGCGAACTTACCTGTCGGGTCGCAAGTTTTGCGAACTTGTTGTTTCTACGTGTCCAGCCTGTTTGGGACACTCTTCTTCATCACTGCCACTCTCTGTCACCACTGCCACTCTCTGACTACTCATGCCACCCTCTGGCCCACCCATGCCACCCTCTGTTTCATCACTACACCCTCTGGTTGTCCAGTGTACATTATTTTCGGCAAAGCAAAGCACACCTTCCCTGCCTCAAGTGACCTGAATTAATTTGGGGCTGATTAATGTGTCACAGAATATTTTTTTAGCTGGCACCTGCTTCCTTAGTGCGCCCTGATTAGTGATCTTTTGCACTTGCTAAGTGCTTTCATTGTTGCAAAATTAGTTACAACACCTGCCCTGCCCCAACTGACAATAATGAATTAGGGGCTGATTAATGGATTTTAACTTCCAGCCTGGCTCCTGCTTGTCTCCCTTAGCTGTAATTCAGGACCTTTGTGGCATATGTGTAACTATTCTGAGGTTCAGAGCAGGGTCACATAATAGTTTCAACTGGCAACTGAACTCTGGAGGGGCCCCTCAGGAAGCCCTACAGGAAATGGCTACTAATGATGTGCCTGAACTTTTGAACCTGGTAAGTAGTTACTTTCAGTTTTGCCAAGATCGTATTTCTGCAATTTCGCACTTATTCGCGGGGCGCGAACTCACGCTAACAGTGCGAGCAGCGCGAGCAAAATCCGCTGCTCGCGGATTTGCGGATTTTGCGGGAAATTCGCAAATCTCGCGGATTGCGGATTTCCTGAAAATCCGCAAAATCCGCGAGCGGAACGGATTTTCCGCCCACACCTAAATCTTAGTTAGCTACACAGACAGACTAATAAGAATAATCTAGTAATACCACAGGGAGTCATAGTCGAGGCAGGATAAGAATTTAGATACAGACTACAAGAAGATTAAAGACGATTTAGAAAAAATCGAATGAGGAACGCTAGGAAAAAATAGGTTTTCTATATTAAAATTAAAACTTACCAGGGCCAGCAAAGAAGTCCTCGCCTGACCGATCCTGTTCAGCAGCAGCAGCATCCTCCTCCAATACCCTCTTGCCCCTGGGGGGAGCTGATGTACAACATGAAAGAAAGAAAGACCAGAAAACATGGATGATATTTGTAAACCGAATCAAACATTTCAAAAGAACAATAACAAAATATTTTGGCGAAATAGCAAATAGACAACTATTCCACGGGATATATTGACCTATCTCATGTGGTCTACTACGTTATTAGTATTGCTTGATTTGCAGACCGTCGACTTGGAAAGTTCTTATGTAACTCACTAAACAAACTACTAAAAAGGTTCGCCTTGGACTGGCAGGCAGCAGTCCGCAGCACGCGAAGTGACAGACAAAGTCCATCGTGATTGCAGATCAGCAACAACACTAAAAAGTTTCCTACTACATTAACCATTCATTAAAATACTCAAACTATCAATCCACCACCACTATTTCTTCTTATTGCCAGGTGTACAAAGGAAGGACTGGACTTGAGTCTGTAGGGGCTGATTTAGAAGCCCCTTGCGGCTCTTTTGCTCCATTGTTGCGTGACTTTTGTGACGCAGCGGCAGAACAAAAGAGGCGCCATGGTGCGGCGTATGTTAACAACGTGACGCATATGGGAGATGCATCACGTTGTAAAGCCCTGCGCCATCAGGGGGCGTTCCGGCGCAAGGGAGGGCGTTCCTGCACAGGAACACATCCTAAAAGTGGCTGAGGGAAATCTACAAGATTTCAATCAGTCACTTTGAGGACACTGATGCGTGACTCAAACCCTGCGCCTGCTTGAAGCAGACGTACGGCTTCACGCAGCATTGGGGAGATAGGGCACCCCAGGCATTGCTGGAGCTGCGCTGTTCGTTGCGACACAACTCCAGCAATGCACCGCCTTTACGGCTCAGAAGCGTAACGCTTCAGTGACGTTTTGGGGCCATGGTGCTCCGCATTGTAAGTATGTCGCACCATGGGTGGTGGTGGCGTGGCGCACAATTAATGGCGCATCCCTGCTACTTTGCAGGGATGCGCCGGTAATTAAAAATCTGACCCTTAGTGTCTAGCAGTACGCAGTTCTTTAAACTGCACTCATGCATATTTTCACAGGCCAATGAAATGAACTCAAAATCAAAAACAAATAAGCATAGTAGCAGCGCTACTGAGAAGGAGAGCAGTGCACCTGAAATGCACAGAAGATTTTGAAATATAATTTACCTACATGTAATCAGCAGCATTATTGCTCTTGGTAAAAAACAAAAATTTGCAAGATAATAACACACAGAGCAGGAGAAAACAGAGTAGTAAAGAAATAGCTACTCCTACTCACCAAGCCCGGGAAACTCAAGGCCGAGCAGGTCGAGCAGATTGCGTTCCCGGTCCAGGAGATCCGTCCAATGGTGGGTGGCCTGGTTGTAGGTGCGCCGGACCCGAGAGTGTTGGTACATGGCCCGGCACACCTTCTGCCACCGCTTCCGGCACTCCTGGATCCCGTACCCGCTAGCGATCCTGCCGCCTGCCATGATGGTCCTGGGGAGGCGGCGCTGAACATAAAAAACTAGTGCGGCCACCTCCTCCGCGCTGAAGATCTCCCGGGCTGTGACCTGCTCCCCCCTCAAACGCCCGCACGGGTGCCGGGCACGGGGTGCGGGACCCTTCCCCTTCTCAGGATGATTCCCAGCTCCATTTACCATGGTCTGGGCAGAAAGGAAGCTAAATAATAAAGAGGAAATAGAATAGGGAAGAAGAAAAGAAAAGAGTTTAAAAAAGTAGTTTAAAATTAACCAAAAGTAGCAGTAAACACAAAATATAGAGCTAGAAAAATAGAGGGATAGATAATAAGTAAAATAGATCAAAAAAACTTCAAACAAGCAAAGGATGGCAGAGATTCAGAGAGGATACAGAAAGCATGCCCAGAACCATAGCAATGAATGAGAAACAAGATGGCCGCGCCCGTTCACGACTTCGTGGGTAAGTTCGCGCGAGATTTTCCTCGCGATCATACTCGAAATTGTACTAGCGAGCCGCACACTTTGCGAGATTACACATCGCGCCCGGATACGGAAATACGTCATGCAAACAAGATGGCCGTGCCCGTGAACGACTGTCAGGGTAACTTTGCGTCATTGCACTACAAGCGGCTCGCTAAAACGCACAAAACCTTGCGAACTAACACGCCTCAAAAAAACAAATCGCATATTTGCACGAATTTGCGGCTTCCAAATTCGATCTCGCGCAAGTTCGCACCCCGCGAATCTCGCGAAATTGCAGAAAAACGAGTTTTGCAAAACTGAAAGCACTCAGCAGGTGCAAAAGTTCAAACTCATCATTAGTAACCATTCCCTGTAGTGCTTCCTGAGGGGCCCCTCCAGAGTTCAGTTGCCTACTTGCAACTATTCTATGACCCTGCTCTGACCCTCACAGCAGGCTCATAGAATAGCTACAAGGCCACAAAGGTCCTGGGAAAAAAATTGCACTGCAACAGAAGGCAAATTACAGATAAGGAAGCAGGTGCCAGACTGGAATTTTAAAACAGTGACACATTAATAAATCAACCCCAAATTAATTCATGTCAGTTGAAGCAGGGCAGGTGTGCTTGCTTTTCCCCCCCATAATCTACAGTGATGAACCAGAGGGTGGCATTGATGTACCAGAGGGTGGCATGGGTGAAACAGTGGGTGGCAGTGGTGAAACAGAGGGTGCTGTGAACCTGTGATGATGAACCAGACGTAGAAACAACATAGTCGCGACCGTTGCGAGCCGACAAGTAAGTTCGCAATTGCGAACTGGTACAAAACCCTGGCAAACTGGCAGAAACCCTTGCGAACACAAAAAAATAAAAAATCCGCTAATTCGCGAGAGTTCGCGAATTTTGCGGATTGCGAATTCGCAAATACGCAAATTCGCGAACGCCAGATTCGCAAAATTCGCCCATGCTTAGCATTCACTCTGCACGCCTCACGCATCAGGAACTACCAGGGACACAGACATTCCCCATGCATTCCTATGGGAGGGCAGGCCTATCTCACACACGTACTCAGGGAGCGCACCGAATTTACACTGCACAACAGTGTCAAAGTGTGCAAAGACCAGAAATCTCTATAATTCAAGGCAAAAATTTCAGGGGTGAACCTGCCAGAAGGGCCAAGTCCAACATAACCCCCTTCCAGCCAAAACGCAGGGGAGACCAATCACCACCGTGATGGACTTCCCTGCTTGGGGCGATAGAACACGGGCGCGGGCCCGCACTGCAGGGACACCCTCCGGTTCTACGCCACGTTGATCCATAAGACAAGCACATACTTAAAAAAAAACAGGCCCAGCAGGCTACCCCACTGGTACTCCTTAGTTGTCCATGGCTAGGACCAGGCCCTAGGCCACCCAGATACCACTGGTCCCTACCAATCCACAGAGTGAGGGGTAGTAACCCCTGGCCTACAATAGCCATTCTCCACTCCCTTTCTCAGTGTAGTTCCAAACTACCACTGATCCTTCAACCTAGGGTCCGCACCCTCAGGCTGACCAGAGGTCACGGGCAAGAATGCCCCACCCTACCTCTACTTCGGGGGTTGCGCACTCTCCCAGGAGAAGCACCCTCCAGAACACAACTCTCCCACCAGTTCGGGACCTTTACTCCCTCAGCAGCAGTGACCACGGTCAGACCAGCACAAGAACGGTGTAGTGAGGCGTTGCACTTTGCGGGGTGCCAGATGCGGCGCAGGTGGCGGCTCGTGGACCGCCTCGAGACGGGGACGGCAAGCGGCATAGGCTGCGCGGCCGAAGGCAGACGCGGCTCAGTGAGGTGCCTACAGGACACCAGGCTGGTCATAACAGATAGGTCACCGCTCCCTTAACTGGTCTACCACCTGGGATTCAAATTCACCGGATGCACAGGGGTCAGACTTCCTCTGACCCCCTTCCAGAGTTCTGCACCCTTCCACTGTAGAACAGGGTCCCTCCACTTAAGGTAGGCACCACCTGCTCTCAGGGTAGTACCACAACAATCAGCCAAGAACCCTAAAGATCCCTGCTAGGCCTGTACCACCCCTTCGGGGAAACACAGGGTCTCTTCACTTAAGATGAGCCCCACCTGTGTTCACAGGGGTACCCCTAGAAGACAAACCGGCCAGGACACTGGCTACAGTCGCCCTGCTGTCCAGGACAGGCAACCACCTGAACCTGGCTCCCTAACCTAGGGATGATACCCTTTGGTTAGATGCCTGGCGCACCAGGACTTCTACGAGTTGAAAACAAAAATCTAAGACTTTTCCTCCTCCTTCACTAGCAAGACAACCACTGCAGGTCAATCCCCCATACAGCTTACCCGGTTCCTCCTCTTCAGGCAGGAGTTCCTTCTTGTAACTTTAGGACACTATGTACAGTTGCCATTACGTCCAGATCCGGACTCACCGGCTACTGGCTTGCCAACCGAGGGACGTACCCCTTTGGTCAGATGCCTGGCGCACTAGGACTTCCTTGAGGGTGACACATAACTAATGTGTCATATACGCATCCTAAAAGTGGCTGAGGGAAATCTACAAGATTTCAATCAGTCACTTTGAGGACAATGATGCGTGACTCAAACCCTGCACCTGCTTGAAGCAGACGTACGGCTTGACGCAGCATTGGGGAGATAGGGCACCCCAGAGAAACGCTGGAGCTGCGCCATCGTTGCGACGCAACTCCAGCAATGCGCCGCCTTTACGGCACAGAAGCGCAACGCTTCGGTGACGTTTTGGGGCCATGGTGCTCCGCATTGTAAATATGTCGCACCATGGGTGGTGGTGGCGTGGCGCACAATTACTGGCGCATCTCTGCTACTTTGCAGGGATGCGCCGGTAATTAAAAATCTGACCCTTAGTGTCTAGCATCACGCAGTTCTTTAAACTACACTAATGCATAATTTCACAGGCCAATGAAATGAACTCAAAATCGAAAACAAATAAGCATAGTAGCAGCGCTACTGAGAAGGAGAGCAGTGCACCTGAAATGCACAGAAGATTTTGAAATATAATTTACCTACATGTAATCAGCAGCATTATTGCTCTTGGTAAAAAACAAAAATTTGCAAGATAATAACACACAGAGCAGGAGAAAACAGAGTAGTAAAGAAATAGCTACTCCTACTCACCAAGCCCGGGAAACTCAAGGCCGAGCAGGTCGAGCAGATTGCGTTCCCGGTCCAGGAGATCCGTCCAATGGTGGGTGGCCTGGTTGTAGGTGCGCCGGACCCGAGAGTGTTGGTACATGGCCCGGCACACCTTCTGCCACCGCTTCCGGCGCTCCTGGATCCCGTACCTGCTAGCGATCCTGCCGCCTGCCATGATGGTCCTGGGGAGGCGGCGCTGAACATAAAAAACTAGTGCGGCCACCTCCTCCGCGCTGAAGATCTCCCGGGCTGTGACCTGCTCCCCCCTCAAACGCCCGCACGGGTGCCGGGCACGGGGTGCGGGACCCTTCCCCTTCTCAGGATGATTCCCAGCTCCATTTACCATGGTCTGGGCAGAAAGGAAGCTAAATAATAAAGAGGAAATAGAATAGGGAAGAAGAAAAGAAAAGAGTTTAAAAAAGTAGTTTAAAATTAACCAAAAGTAGCAGTAAACACAAAAATATAGAGCTAGAAAAATAGAGGGATAGATAATAAGTAAAATAGATCAAAAAAACTTCAAACAAGCAAAGGATGGCAGAGATTCAGAGAGGATACAGAAAGCATGCCCAGAACCATAGCAATGAATGAGAAACAAGATGGCCGCGCCCGTTCATGACTTCGTGGGTAAATTCGCGCGAGATTTTCCTCGCGATCATACTCGAAATTGTACTAGCGAGCCGCACACTTTGCGAGATTACACATCGCGCCCGGATACGGAAATACGTCATGCAAACAAGATGGCCGTGCCCGTGAACGACTGTCAGGGTAACTTTGCGTCATTGCACTACAAGCGGCTCGCTAAAACGCACAAAACCTTGCGAACTAACACGCCTCAAAAAAACAAATCGCATATTTGCACGAATTTGCGGCTTCCAAATTCGATCTCGCGCAAGTTCGCGCCCCGCGAATCTCGCGAAATTGCAGAAAAACGAGTTTTGCAAAACTGAAAGCACTCAGCAGGTGCAAAAGTTCAAACTCATCATTAGTAACCATTCCCTGTAGTGCTTCCTGAGGGGCCCCTCCAGAGTTCAGTTGCCTGCTTGCAACTATTCTATGACCCTGCTCTGACCCTCACAGCAGGCTCATAGAATAGCTACAAGGCCACAAAGGTCCTGGGAAAAAAAATTGCACTGCAACAGAAGGCAAATTACAGATAATGAAGCAGGTGCCAGACTGGAATTTTAAAACAGTGACACATTAATAAATCAACTCCAAATTAATTCATGTCAGTTGAAGCAGGGCAGGTGTGCTTGCTTTTCCCCCCCATAATCTACAGTGATGAACCAGAGGGTGGCATTGATGTACCAGAGGGTGGCATGGGTGAAACAGTGGGTGGCAGTGGTGAAACAGAGGGTGCTGTGAACCTGTGATGATGAACCAGACGTAGAAACAACATAGTCGCGACCGTTGCGAGCCGACAAGTAAGTTCGCAATTGCGAACTGGTACAAAACCCTGGCAAACTGGCAGAAACCCTTGCGAACACAAAAAAATAAAAAATCCGCTAATTCGCGAGAGTTCGCGAATTTTGCGGATTGCGAATTCGCAAATACGCAAATTCGCGAACGCCAGATTCGCAAAATTCGCCCATGCTTAGCATTCACTCTGCACGCCTCACGCATCAGGAACTACCAGGGACACAGACATTCCCCATGCATTCCTATGGGAGGACAGGCCTATCTCACACACGTACTCAGGGAGCGCACCGAATTTACACTGCACAACAGTGTCAAAGTGTGCAAAGACCAGAAATCTCTATAATTCAAGGCAAAAATTTCAGGGGTGAACCTGCCAGAAGGGCCAAGTCCAACATAACCCCCTTCCAGCCAAAACGCAGGGGAGACCAATCACCACCGTGATGGACTTCCCTGCTTGGGGCGATAGAACACGGGCGCGGGCCCGCACTGCAGGGACACCCTCCGGTTCTACGCCACGTTGATCCATAAGACAAGCACATACTTAAAAAAAAACAGGCCCAGCAGGCTACCCCACTGGTACTCCTTAGTTGTCCATGGCTAGGACCAGGCCCTAGGCCACCCAGATACCACTGGTCCCTACCAATCCACAGAGTGAGGGGTAGTAACCCCTGGCCTACAATAGCCATTCTCCACTCCTTTTCTCAGTGTAGTTCCAAACTACCACTGATCCTTCAACCTAGGGTCCGCACCCTCAGGCTGACCAGAGGTCACGGGCAAGAAT
Organism: Lissotriton vulgaris; assembly: GCF_964263255.1. NCBI lineage: Eukaryota > Metazoa > Chordata > Amphibia > Caudata > Salamandridae > Lissotriton > Lissotriton vulgaris. Next base: position 101,885,109 of record NC_141695.1, read on the forward strand.
GCCCCACCCTACCTCTACTTCGGGGGTTGCGCACTCTCCCAGGAGAAGCACCCTCCAGAACACAACTCTCCCACCAGTTCGGGACCTTTACTCCCTCAGCAGCAGTGACCACGGTCAGACCAGCACAAGAACGGTGTAGTGAGGCGTTGCACTTTGCGGGGTGCCAGATGCGGCGCAGGTGGCGGCTCGTGGACCGCCTCGAGGCGGGGAAGGCAAGCGGCATAGGCTGCGCGGCCGAAGGCAGACGCGGCTCAGTGAGGTGCCTACAGGACACCAGGCTGGTCATAACAGATAGGTCACCGCTCCCTTAACTGGTCTACCACCTGGGATTCAAATTCACCGGATGCACAGGGGTCAGACTTCCTCTGACCCCCTTCCAGAGTTCTGCACCCTTCCACTGTAGAACAGGGTCCCTCCACTTAAGGTAGGCACCACCTGCTCTCAGGGTAGTACCACAACAATCAGCCAAGAACCCTAAAGATCCCTGCTAGGCCTGTACCACCCCTTCGGGGAAACACAGGGTCTCTTCACTTAAGATGAGCCCCACCTGTGTTCACAGGGGTAACCCTAGAAGACAAACCGGCCAGGACACTGGCTACAGTCGCCCTGCTGTCCAGGACAGGCAACCACCTGAACCTGGCTCCCTAACCTAGGGATGATACCCTTTGGTTAGATGCCTGGCGCACCAGGACTTCTACAAGTTGAAAACAAAAATCTAAGACTTTTCCTCCTCCTTCACTAGCAAGGCAACCACTGCAGGTCAATCCCCCATACAGCTTACCCGGTTCCTCCTCTTCAGGCAGGAGTTCCTTCTTGTAACTTTAGGACACTATGTACAGTTGCCATTACGTCCAGATCCGGACTCACCGGCTACTGGCTTGCCAACCGAGGGACGTACCCCTTTGGTCAGATGCCTGGCGCACTAGGACTTCCTTGAGGGTGACACATAACTAATGTGTCATGTACGTATCCTAAAAGTGGCTGAGGGAAATCTACAAGATTTCAATCAGTCACTTTGAGGACAATGATGCGTGACTCAAACCCTGCACCTGCTTGAAGCAGACGTACGGCTTGACGCAGCATTGGGGAGATAGGGCACCCCAGAGAATTGCTGGAGCTGCGCCATCGTTGCGACGCAACTCCAGCAATGCGCCGCCTTTACGGCACAGAAGCGCAACGCTTCGGTGACGTTTTGGGGCCATGGTGCTCCGCATTGTAAATATGTCGCACCATGGGTGGTGGTGGCGTGGCGCACAATTACTGGCGCATCTCTGCTACTTTGCAGGGATGCGCCGGTAATTAAAAATCTGACCCTTAGTGTCTAGCATTACGCAGTTCTTTAAACTACACTAATGCATAATTTCACAGGCCAATGAAATGAACTCAAAATCGAAAATAAATAAGCATAGTAGCAGCGCTACTGAGAAGGAGAGCAGTGCACCTGAAATGCACAGAAGATTTTGAAATATAATTTACCTACATGTAATCAGCAGCATTATTGCTCTTGGTAAAAAACAAAAATTTGCAAGATAATAACACACAGAGCAGGAGAAAACAGAGTAGTAAAGAAATAGCTACTCCTACTCACCAAGCCCGGGAAACTCAAGGCCGAGCAGGTCGAGCAGATTGCGTTCCCGGTCCAGGAGATCCGTCCAATGGTGGGTGGCCTGGTTGTAGGTGCGCCGGACCCGAGAGTGTTGGTACATGGCCCGGCACACCTTCTGCCACCGCTTCCGGCGCTCCTGGATCCCGTACCCGCTAGCGATCCTGCCGCCTGCCATGATGGTCCTGGGGAGGCGGCGCTGAACATAAAAAACTAGTGCGGCCACCTCCTCCGCGCTGAAGATCTCCCGGGCTGTGACCTGCTCCCCCCTCAAACGCCCGCACGGGTGCCGGGCACGGGGTGCGGGACCCTTCCCCTTCTCAGGATGATTCCCAGCTCCATTTACCATGGTCTGGGCAGAAAGGAAGCTAAATAATAAAGAGGAAATAGAATAGGGAAGAAGAAAAGAAAAGAGTTTAAAAAAGTAGTTTAAAATTAACCAAAAGTAGCAGTAAACACAAAAATATAGAGCTAGAAAAATAGAGGGATAGATAATAAGTAAAATAGATCAAAAAAACTTCAAACAAGCAAAGGATGGCAGAGATTCAGAGAGGATACAGAAAGCATGCCCAGAACCATAGCAATGAATGAGAAACAAGATGGCCGCGCCCGTTCACGACTTCGTGGGTAAATTCGCGCGAGATTTTCCTCGCGATCATACTCGAAATTGTACTAGCGAGCCGCACACTTTGCGAGATTACACATCGCGCCCGGATACGGAAATACGTCATGCAAACAAGATGGCCGTGCCCGTGAACGACTGTCAGGGTAACTTTGCGTCATTGCACTACAAGCGGCTCGCTAAAACGCACAAAACCTTGCGAACTAACACGCCGCAAAAAAACAAATCGCATATTCGCACAAATTCGCGGCTTCCAAATTCGATCTCGCGCAAGTTCGCGCCCCGCGAATCTCGCGAAATTGCAGAAAAACGAGTTTTGCAAAACTGAAAGCACTCAGCAGGTGCAAAAGTTCAAACTCATCATTAGTAACCATTCCCTGTAGTGCTTCCTGAGGGGCCCCTCCAGAGTTCAGTTGCCTACTTGCAACTATTCTATGACCCTGCTCTGACCCTCACAGCAGGCTCATAGAATAGCTACAAGTAGGCCACAAAGTTCCTGGGAAAAAAAAATTGCACTGCAACAGAAGGCAAATTACAGATAAGGAAGCAGGTGCCAGACTGGAATTTTAAAACAGTGACACATTAATAAATCAACCCCAAATTAATTCATGTCAGTTGAAGCAGGGCAGGTGTGCTTGCTTTTCCCCCCCATAATCTACAGTGATGAACCAGAGGGTGGCATTGATGTACCAGAGGGTGGCATGGGTGAAACAGAGGGTGGCAGTGGTGAAACAGAGGGTGCTGTGAACCTGTGATGATGAACCAGACGTAGAAACAACATAGTCGCGACCATTGCGAGCCGACAAGTAAGTTCGCAATTGCGAACTGGTACAAAACCCTCGCAAACTGGCAGAAACCCTTGCGAACACAAGAAAAATAAAAAATCTGCAAATTCGCGAGAGTTCGTGAATTTTGCGAATTGCGAATTCGCAAATACGCAAATTCGTGAACGCCAGATTCGCAAAATTCGCCCATGCTTAGCATTCACTCTGCACGCCTCACGCATCAGGAACTGCAAGGGACACAGACATTCCCCATGCATTCCTATGGGAGGGCAGGCCTATCTCACACACGCACTCAGGGAGCGCACGGAAATTACACTGCACAACAGTGTCAAAGTGCGCCAAGACCAGAAATCACTATAATTCAAGGCAAAAAGTTCAGGGGTGAACCTGCCAGAAGGACCAAGTTTAACACAACCCCCTTCCAGTCAAAACGCAGGGGAGACCAATCACCACCGTGATGGACTTCCCTGCTTGGGGCGATAGAACACGGACGCAGGCCCGCACTGCAGGGACACCCTCCGGTTCTATGCCACGTTGATCCATAAGACAAGCACATACTTAAAAAAAAAACAGGCCCAGCCAGGCTACCCCACTGGTACTCCTTAGTTGTCCACGGCTAGGACCAGGCCCTAGGCCACCCAGATACCACTGGTCCCTACCAATCCACAGAGTGAGGGGTAGTAACCCCTGGCCTACAATAGCCATTCTCCACTCCCTTTCTCAGTGTAGTTCCAAACTACCACTGATCCTTCAACCTAGGGTCCGCACCCTCAGGCTAACCAGAGGTCACGGGCAAGAATGCCCCACCCTACCTCTATTTCTGGGGTTGCGCACTCTCCCAGGAGAAGCACCCTCCAGAACACAACTCTCCCACCAGTTCGGGACCTTTACTCACTCAGCAGCAGTGACCACGGTCAGACCAGCACAAGAACGGTGTAGTGAGGCGTTGCACTTTGCGGGGTGCCAGATGCGGCGCAGGCGGCGGCTCGCGGACCGCCTCGAGACGGGGACGGCGAGCGGCATAGGCTGCGTGGCCGAAGGCAGACGCGGCTCAGTGAGGTGCCTACAGGACACCAGGCTGGTCATAACAGATAGGTCACCGCTCCCTTAACTGGTCTACCACCTGGGATTCAAATTCACCGGATGCACAGGGGTCAGACTTCCTCTGACCCCCTTCCAGAGTTCTGCACCCTCCCACTGTAGAACAGGGTCCCTCCACTTAAGGTAGGCACCACCTGCTCTCAGGGTAGTACCACAACACTCAGCCAAGAACCCTAAAGATCCCTGCTAGGCCTGTACCACCCCTTCGGGGAAACACAGAGTCTCTTCACTTAAGATGAGCCCCACCTGTGTTCACAGGGGTGCCCCTAGAAGACAAACCGGCCAGGACACTGGCTACAGTCGCCCTGCTGTCCAGGACAGGCAACCACCTGAACCTGGCTCCCTAACCTAGGGACGATACCCTTTGGTTAGATGCCTGGCGCACCAGGACTTCTACAAGTTGAAAACAAAAATCTAAGACTTTCTCTCCTCCTTCAGCAGCAAGGCAACCTCTGCAGGTCAATCCCCCATACAGCTTACCGGGTTCCTTCTCTTCAGGCAGGAGTTCCTTCTTGTAACTTTAGGACACTATGTACAGTTGCCCTTACGTCCAGATCCGGACACACCGGCTACTGGCTTCCCAACAGAGGGACGTACCCCTTTGGTCAGATGCCTGGCGCACCAGGACTTCCTTGAGGGTGACACATAACTAATGTGTCGTGTACAAGTCTGCCTGACACTCAGGACAGAAGTGGCATCACCCTGGTCACTCCTTGGTGACACAACCCTTCTGGCTGGCCCCTGACCCACTGGTTACTCCAGTGGGGAACCTATCCCCCTCGCACCCCTCCATCTGGACTTCTGCACCCTCCCAACTGGAGCGGTACTGCCACACACCAGAACTACTGAAACTCTGTTCACTGATGTTCTACATTCTTCAAACACTCTGAGAGATCCCCCTCAAATGACCTATTGGTACATCCTAGGCCCCAGACCTGACGTTCCCTACAGAAACATTCCAGGCCCTGACACTGGGTTTCGGGCACCTAGAGACATGCAGTCCCACCCACTCCTTCTCCTCTTCAGACAGGACGTGAGCCCCTACACCGAGACCTAGCTGGGCTACACTGAACCTCTTCCACCACACTGGGCTGGAAGACACCTCAGCCACTCCTTTTGGAATCACTCCATCCCCTATGTCTGCCTCCTCCCAGAACATTACCAACTCCAAAATTCTGTCTCTAAACAGACCACAGAAATTAAAAGCAGGCACCACTGTCTGCAGACGTTCTTGGGAAAAGTTTAACACACGGACCTTAGGTATCTGAGCAAAACAAGAGTACACAAGCATTCAGCAAGCTCCCTATCCCAGAGAACTCACACCACTTGTCCAGTGCAACACATGATTCATCCACACACACCCCTCCCCAGACTGGTAAGACAGTTTCTACCGCCCCTGATTTCTCAACCTGACCACACGTGACACAGGTACCATTACTCCAGGACAGGAACGGGGGACACGTGCACTGAACACATTTATGCTGCCACCACTGGATCCCACCCTCCTGGTGAATCCAGAAAACACACTGCTCTTAGGGGGATGATCTACCCTCCCGAACTAGGGTCACCTAACTCACAGTGCACAAGAAACAAATTTCCACAGAAATGACATTTTTAGCAAACTTCATACAATAATCCCCAAAATGTGATTTATCTAAAATGCAAAGTTTTGTAGTACCGCCAGTTGCCACTGTGGTACAATGCAAACACAAATCCTTATCCTCACCGCTGCGTCCAATGTTAGAAATGGGATCCCTGGCTGGCCAGGGCTTGCACCAAAGTCAGTCAGAGACCACCACTCCCAAGTCAGGGCAAGGGAGTTACACGCCAAGATAACCTCTGCTCACCCTCTAGGTAACCCGGTGCGAGCAGCAAGGCTAAACTTGGAGGCGATGTGAGTTAAGTATTTGCGCACGCACCCCAGCAACAACACCCAAGGACCACCACAAAGGAAATTCCACACAAGGTTATATATATAAATAGCCTTTGTATTATACCAAAACACATTAGATAAAACACACTTTACAATGTGCCAACAGGCACGGGCAGAATTTACAGGGGATATGTACAAGACAGGACCACATGGACCACTGTCAGGAATATGCACTTTCAGACTTAGTACTTGGTAGAATTAGCACTTAGAACATAGAATATAAATCACTGTAGCACAAAATAGAACATAAAGCACACAACCAGTAATCACTGGTAACCGGTAAGTACCACCTACGCCATCCTAACCACCTTAGGAACAGGTCACGCAGGAAACCGGGACCTCACTAGCACCACCTGTACTAGGAGAAAACAACCACCTAAGTATCACAATACCTGTAGGGGTATAGGCATATCACACATGAGGAACACATGACGCATCAACACACGTTCAGCGGTGTATGAACAAGGCACATGATGCATCAACAACACATTCAGAGGTGCAGGACACAGGGTGCGCAAAACATACAACACGCAGTACATTTCCTAGCACCCAAAAGCAATAGGACATAGATCATAACAAGATCTAAACCACAGTTAGCGCAGGAATCATAATAGCACATGATTTACATCAAAGTCCAGGGTCCAGGTTGCGCCACTGCACCAAGACCTAAACGTGGCAGTTGCCCACAAAGTGCTGGGCAGCTGTTGTAAAGAATGGGGCCAATGTGGGAGCCTCTCTGGGCTCAAGAACAGGAATACACTCAAGAGCCCCTCTGGGCTCATAGGACCAATGTGGGCTGTGAGGAGCCTCGGGGATCTGCAATCATGAATGCCCCTCGAGCCTCTCTGGGCTCGCAAACCAATATGGGCGGGAGCCTTGGGGCTCTGTAAACAAGGCACTGGCCCTCGAGCTTCTCTGGGCTCGCAAACCAATGTGGGTGGGAGCATCGGGGCTCTGTAAACAAGGCACTGGCCCTCGAGCCTCTCTGGGCTCGTGAGAATAAAATGGCACCCTAAGCCTCTCCGGGCTTGAGAACAACTGTGGGCTTGGAGCTTCGCTTGGCTCAGAAACAACGATATGCCGTCTGAGCCTCTCGGGGTCTAGCTAAAGAAATGCCCCTCTCGTTAGAGTCCCTTGCGGGGTACTCAGGAACAGAGACCAATGCTCTATGAGCCTTACCGGCTCTACACACTGGAGGGGAGGGGCGGCCACCGGCACTGTGCCCCGACGCCCTCAACCCCGATTCAGCACTTTGGGCCCCACTCACCGGCTTCTCAGATGCTGGGGCAGCTCTCCTCTGGGCAGAACGGGGCTCTCTACGATACCGGAGCCCCGCCTGTGCCTGTAGCAGCTTCTCTCTCACGCCGCAGTCCCCAGGGCGGGACTTCTGGTCCTTCTCCGGGGGCCGTGCTAGGATTGGCCGGCCGGCCCAGCACTTCCGGGTCACTACGGGCAGCGCGGCGGCCCATTTCAGGCACTCAGAGGCTGGGGGGGAATTAACAGAGGGGTAGGCTCCCTCTTTAAATATAAGAATAAAAGTAAATATGCGGCGTGGGCAGCCGCGGGAGGAGAAATAAAGCTCTCCATGCGCTAGGGGAAAAATAGAGCGCTCCCAAGCGCTAGGGAAAAGAACCAGCGCTTTTAGGCGCTTTGAGAAGGAATCCAGGGCCCCCAGGCGCTAGAGGTAAAAATAAAGCGCTTCCAAGCGCTATGGCATCAGGAAAGAGAACAGAGCATCCCTCAGGCATCCAGGGGCTGGGCAGGGCCCAGAGAGGCAAGCCTTCCCCTGGGCCCAAGCAGCAGCACGGCCCTGGCAGATAAAGCAGCAAACAAGAACATTTTCATGGGGTCACAGCCCCTCTTTTATACACCTTTTCCCTTTGTCTTCAGGTGCAGGGTGGGGGGAGAACCAATCGCAGCTGGTCTTGAAGCACTGTGTTTACCTCAGCCACCCTTTCCATTCACCAGGCAGGCTAGGGTCATCAGTCGCACCACAGGGGGTGGAGCCAGCATTGTGTGGGGAAAACCCAGCCTCATTCAGTACACAGGTGCACTCCTCCCCAGCCATCAGCATGCTAATCTCCACACTCACCACCGGGCAGACCCATCATGACTCATGGAGCCTGGCATCCCAGCCAGCTCCAGCCAATCACACGCCAGCACCTTCACAGCACACACACAGCCATGTCTAGAAGTGGCACTTCCCCACTAGACACATACACGCCGCACATACCATTGCGCAGAATTCACTCTCACGAGTTCGCACTTACCAAACTCGAGCATGCACTCCTCACGCATCAGGAACTACCAGGGACACAGACATGTTATGTTGTGTTACGTGCATTTGTACTGCGCACAGCTGCCCCAGCCAAGAGGCGTCCCGGCGCATGTCAAGGTAACACTCAACAACCACAGGAAACACAACAGCTAAAGAGGGGGGAATCAAGTTTAAAATAGAAAAGTTTTAATCGTCTTACTGAATGAAAGAAGATCTTCCAGCAGCCGAATCTCCACCGGGAGGGAATTCCACAGTTCGGCTGCTTTGACCCGGAAGGAACGACCATCGATACGGCACAACTTGTATCGAGGGGTGACGGTGAGAGCTTGGCCCAAGGATCTCAGATGTCGAGTGGGGACATTCCCCATGCATTCCTATGGGAGGGCAGGCCTATCTCACACACGCACTCAGGGAGCGCACGCACTTTACACTGCGCCACAGTGTCAAAGTGCGCAAAGACCAGAAATCACTATAATTCAAGGCAAAAAGTTCAGGGGTGAACCTGCCAGAAGGGCCAAGTCCAACAGGCACTAATCAAGAAATACGATAAAAAATGTAAGTGGTCAGGTGTGAAAGATGAAGCGGGCGGCCGTGAAGAGGCGCTGAGCTGATTAAGGGAAAGAAAACACGAACACTTGCATGCAGAGCTTATAAGGGGAGAAGTTTGTATGCCACAAGTAATCATGGTGATCCATGGGGGTGAACAAATAACAACAAGCTCTTGGCATTGCTGTGGCGGGGAGCAGGCGAGCGGAGCGGGAGCGCATTCCTTTGAAGTTTGATGCAGGGGAGCAGATCCTTTGAAGTCTGATGGAGGCACAGACAAATGGTGGTGTGACGTGGTGGTGTGACGTGGCTGGTTTGTGCACGCGCATAGCTCACATGAACTGTGCGTGATCCGCCGTTGGTAGACTGTTCTTTTGCCCTTACTATAATCTCTGCCAGCAATGCGCAAGCGCATTGGCAGGCCTACCCCAAAAAAAGAGTTTGTTTTCTCCAAACCAAAACAAAAATTCAGATGGAATCAATTTCTTACATTCAGAAGTAAAAGTCCCCTGGATGTATTCTGTGTTATAGAAGCCAAGAAAGTGTTTGACCTGGAGAGATTGTGGATAATAAAAATCCTCACCACTTTATCAGGTCAATTTTGCATCTATATGCTGGAGTTCAGATCCGATTAAAGATGAGGAGCATAAAAGGACAAGTGACAGAGGTTACCCGCACAATGAGGAAAGTCTCCTGCCTCTTCTCTTATTTGCTTTATATCTGGATCTTAGGCAGCAAAATGAGGAACAGGCATTGGGCATTATCCATTATTTTTCCAAAGTATATGGGTATAGAATAAATTATACTAAAAGTGATCTACTCTAGCTTGACCCTAGGAACTACACATTACCAGCACCATTAAACACAACTCAGGTGAATAAAGATATTAAGTATTTAGGAATCCACGCAGCTGACGATGTAAGTAATTGTATGAATTCAGCTATGTACTCATAATGAAGATTATGAGACAGGTACAAAGATCGGACAAAAAAAGTGTTTCATTAATTGACAGGATTACCTTATTTAAGATGACTATTCTTCCTCAATGTATATTTTTTTTTCCAAACATTGACTTATGAGTTAACAAATAGTTTTAATGAGCTAAATGGAAACATAATCAGCAGTGGTGGCACCTTCATTAGGGCGTTGGAGCGCCGCCTCACTGCTTACTCGTAGTGCGAGAAGCAGAAAATAAAATTGTATTTTAAATACATTTATATTTTCTGAGAGAAAGCAGGGGTATGCTTGGTTGTTGGAGTGCGGGAGGGTAGCCTGGTTGGGGGCGGGTGGGTGGGTGAGTCGTGGAGGAGTGGCTTGCACCACTTTGAGTGCCCTGACTGTTTGGTCTGCCCTGGGGCCGACCAAAGCAGTCATGTACACTCTACATTTTCTCTATGTAGGCTGCATGTAGCCTGCATGGAGAAAATGGCGTCCCTACAAGCGCCCGGCTGGGCGCCGTCCGGGACTCTGCACCAATCACAAAGCTGCCATTGCGGCATTGTGATTGGCTTACAGGAGGGGAGTTAGTATGCCCGTTCCTTTCCTGGAGCAGAGGCGGCGCGGGACCCTGTCGCCGCAGGTCAGGTAGGTTTTATTATTTTTTGTTTGGGTTTGTGGCTTTAAAGGAAGAATTATACGGACCCAGGTCAATGGTACTAGAAAATTAGTTGTGATGGGAATAGATAACATAACTATTAAAACAATGAAGCCCTGTGTCCCCCCATTCGGTGCCGCAGTTATAGCCCCGAGATTTATAGATTCATGCTGGCTAGATAGGGCCCACCTACCTCTCGGCACTGGAAAGCATGTTAGGCATGGAAAAATGGCTTTATCAATGCACGGAAAAGGGAGAAAGTATCCGGGGATCAGTTCTGCATACACTGCAGAGATCTAACTTTGTTCCCCAAGGTCAGTAGGTTGAACCCTGAGCGGTTCACTAAACCTTTTAACTTCGATAAAATTAATAGATTCACGTACCTGTTAGTCAGTGGCAAAAAACACAGAGGAGGATGAAGGTGTGTTCTGTACATACCACTGTGAATGACATTCTCTCTCGCAGGTGGTTGCTTTTGCACTAAACTGCGAACGGAGGTGGTGGCTCTGGATCGACAGTCACGTGACCCGCGTGAACCCCTCCAGGAATGCCTGTCTTTTGAATTTTTACCACAAGGATGTTAAGCGCTGGAACTTCTATGTGCACGTTTTTCATTTAGGTAAATAGTTTACGTGCTAGGTGATGCATACATCTTGGTGGTCATTTACATTTCGTGCACGTCTCGTGCTGTTTGCTTTTGTAAATGCATGTAATGTTTTAATAACCGTTGCGCTTGCTGTTGCTACAGCGGGAGTGGATTCTTGGTTAGTTGTAAGTCCTGCAGGAATCCAAGTTCGGCTGGTCTCTGCGTTTACTGGGTGTTTCATGTGGACTCTTACTTAAATCATTGCTCCGGCTGCCAGTCCACTTCAGTTTACCCTCTGTTTATCAAAACTGTACATACAGCATAGCAGCAAAACCAATAAGACAAGCTCCAAGAAGCAGTGCCTGTCAGCACAAAGGTTAGAGAGGACTCGAGCAAGTAGACAGACACATCACAAGGCCACTCCACCAAGCACAGCGGCAGCAGGGTACGTGAGTCTGCTGACAAACCCAAAGAATAGATTGGGTCAATTTTGAACTTGCATTATTATCGTGTGTGGACAGTGTAACTGTAAAATCCTTGTCGGCTGGAAACCATAGGCACTCTACAAGTATGTTAGTTCACACTTGGAAACACATTTTCAGAATGCACCAGTGTGTTAAACGAAGGCCGTGGAATGGGAACATCTGTTCTGCACAAAAGAGTACGGGCGGGACGCACTCTGACTGACACACAAATCATAATATATATTCCGGTGCAGCCATGTGCCCCAGAGCCTGCGCTGCCTGAGGCCCGGTTATGTTAGACATCCCCACGCCTCTTTGCTCCCTCCATGCCTCCCAGCCCTTGTCGTATTATGCCCTCTCCCTGTCAAACTAGCTCTTACCACATACACTCCTGTGGGAATCTTCGTTCGTATTTCTTGCTCCATCTGAAGCTACTATACCAGTGCTCCAGCACCTGTACCCTTGATTTCCCCCAACCTCCTACATATTCCCCATATACTGGGATCTGCTGCTTGTACATATGAAGAAAATAAAACATGTAAAATGTATAATGGACTGCGTTGTCATGCTTGCTCGTCAAAGGCAAGAGCCTGGTGTTTTCTTCACCAACACTTTTACAGCAGGTCCTGCGAGCCCTGTATTTATGGCCTGACAAATAGCTTGTAGCTTGAATAATAAAACTGGTTTGCCAAAAGCAGGTTCTTCCACCCCTTACAAATGCAAGAAATAAATTCAAGCCATTTTTTCAGGACATAACTAAAAACACGGACTGCCTGGCAACATTTCAGATACATTGATCTGTAGTTTGTTTGTTTTATTATAAAGCGCTCTAAACCTTTTAGGTAATGGCTGCGCTTTATAAACCTTCTGCCATTCTCATATGTGCTTTAAAATGCCAATTTGTGCACTCTTTTTTCAAAATTTTCCAGGGGGAATATCCCTGCCCCAAATCCTCTTCACATTAGTCCCCAACTTTTATGCCCTACCACTTTCAGATGTTACCAGCCGCCACTGATTATCAGATTTATTTGGTCTAATAAAAACAGCATACACAGTTATGATATTCAGTACTCTGTGGAGGCTGGGCCGGTTATAGATAAGTACTCTATAGCAGCTATGTTAGGGTATCTTAAATGATTAATACTACCATTTGGAACATGAAATGGATAACAGTCTTCAATAAGCTATGGTGAGACACAACTGAACAATAGGATATCCTTTTAAACTTAGGCACCTGAAATATTTTCAGAAAGCACAGTAAATAAAAGTTAATGTAAAATATTTGGCCAATATGCTAAGTTTTTAAAAATTCACTATCTCCACGAGCTAACTCACATTTTGCATAAGCCTGACATCAGCTCTGTATTGTGAAAAGGTTGTGCAGTATGACCACACAGTGGCATTAAGAAGCTGGGAGATCTGGACAGGTGGACTAATTTCAGTAAATATTAGAAAGATTTCACATAATATACTGTGTATGTGTATTTGTAAAGCACACGCTCACCTGCAAGGGCATGTTGGTGCTGATAAGGTGTGTTTGCCTGGCCTTGCATGTGGCAAGTTGGTTAATTCAAAAGCCATGTCTTCAGCTTCATGTGGAATTCAAGAAGAGATGAAGAGGCTCTGATGTGGAGTGGGAGGTAAATTCATGCTTTTAGGAAGGATGTAAGAGAAGGTTGGTCCTTCAGATTTGGTTCTGTGCATGCGTAGGATATGGGAGTAGGAGTCCTGCTGAATGGAGGTGTCTGGGTGGTCAGTGGAAGGAGATGCAACTGTTCAGGAAGGTGGGGGCTAGGTTATGTACTACCTTGAATGTGAGTGAGGAGATTAAAATGAGCATGTCTGTGTATCCGGAGCCAGTGGTACTCCCTGAGGTGTGATGGTAGTTCTGTCTGAGAGCTTGACGATGATATTGCTGCAAAGTTTTGGATGGTTTGTAGTCTTGTAGTAAGTTGATGGTGATCCCAGCATAGAGGGTATTCTCTTAGTCCACCTTGCTGGTGACTCAGGCATGAGTGGCGGTTGTTCTAGTGTTGCTTGGAAGCTATTTGAGGAGCATGTTCAGCATCTTCAGGCTGTTGAAACAGGATGCAGTGACAGCGTTGACTTCAGCGACATGTCCAGTTTGCTGATGATGATGATTCCTGCTGTGGGTTCTGGGTGTAGGTACAAGTTCGAACGGCCATCAGTTGAAATCCCATGGTCTGGTGCTCTTGCTGAATATCACTTCTTCTGTTCAGTCAGTGTTGAGCTTGAGACAGCTGGCTTTTAGCCAGTTAGCGACTTCGGTCATGCATACAGTGAACTTGTTTCTTGTGTTGGGGGTCTTGTCTGAGAGAGAAAGTATGAGTTGCGTGTCTTCAGCATAAAAGTGGATGTTGTGGGGTGCACAGATAATACTGGCCAGAGTGATCATGTATGCGTTGAAGAGGACAAGGCTGAGCGATGAACCTTGAGACACCCATCAGATGAGTTTGCAGGCTTCCAAAAAGTAAGGTGCAAGCATGACAGCTTGTGTTCTATCCATTCAGAAAGAGCCGATCTGGCAGAGAGCAGGTCCTTGGATGCCAATCACATACAGACACCTGAAGATGATGGGGTGTGAGACCATGTTTAATGCTGCAGAGAGGTACAGGAGAATGAAAACTGCCTTGCCTCATATGTCACTTTCGTTTTGAAAACCCTTTCTACTGATTATTTAGTTGGGAACAACCACACAAAAATATGTAGTATCTGTATAATCAGAGGATTGATAGATGCATATAAAAAGATGCAAATCTCATTGGTGTACAAAAGGAGTGTATTTGTATTTTTTTTGTATTTGTTTATTGTTTCGATTTAATTAAAATTGTTACAAAAAGAAACTGGTTGGGTTCGATCATAAATACGCATGGTCATTTCATTTAACAAGACTGTTAAACATATCTAAAACCGCATGGTCATTTCATTTAACAAGACTGTTAAACATATCTAAAACATAATATTTCTGAGCCATTCTCCTAATTACAGCAGTAACGTAGGGTAGGTTTAAACTAGTCATTGTGTAGTAGTTCTTTCACCTTGTGTGCAAATTTTGCTAGTCTTGCTAATTCCATTGGGATCTCCATCTTAAAGAGAAATTTCATAGTGTCTGTACAGGTGCGTATCCCATATTTTGAAAAGAGGGGTTTAAGTAAAGTCCGATGTGCATAATTTAAAGGATGGCATAAGCAGATCATGTGGGTCATGGATTCCTCGTGCTGATGGCACAATCTATAAATAGTAACCAACTCTAGTATTTTCCATCGCAGACAGACGCAACAGAGGAGCAGAAAGAGGCAAGAGGGGTACAGAAAGAAGCAACAGAAGTGCTAAAACAGGTACGAAGTGTGCAGAAAGAGGGATGAGAAGTGAGGAAAGAACCAAGAGAAGTGTAGAAAGAACCAACAGAGGTGCAAAAGAGGCAAGAGTAGTGCAGAAAAAGGTTGGAGGGGTGCACAAAGAGGCAAGAGAGGTACAGAAAGTGGTTGGAGAGGTGCAGAAAGAAGGAAGAAAAGTACAGAAATAGGCAAGAGAACTACTGAAAGAAGCATGAGAAGTGTAGAAAGAAGCAAGAGAAGTGCAGAATGCAGCAAGTGAAGTGAAGAAAGAAGCAAGAGCAGTGGAGAAAGAACCAACAGAAGAGCTAAAAGAAGCATGAAAGGTACAGAAAGAGGCAGAGAAGTGCAGAAACTAGAAAAGAGGGGTGCAGAAAGAAGGAATAGAAGTGCAGAAAGAAGTAACAGAAGTGCTGAAAGAGGTACAATGTGCACAGAAAAAGGCAAGAGAAGTGCAGAAAGAACCGAGAGTAGTACAGAAAGAAGCAACAGAGTTGCACAAGGAGGCATGAGGGGTGCAGATAGAAGGAATAGAAGTAAAGAAAGAAGCAAAAGAGGTACGAAGGGTGCATAAAGAGGCAAGAGAAGTGCAAGAAGAAGCAAAAGAGGTACAGAGAAAGGCAAGAGTGGTGCAAAAAGAGGGAAGAGAGGTGAAGAAAGAGACAAGACAGTTGCACAAATAGGGAAGAGGGGTGCAGAACGAGTCAGGAGGGGTGCAGAAAGAAGGATCAGAGGTGCCGAAAGAGGCAAGAGAGTTACAGAAAGAAGCAAGTGAATTGCAGAAAGAACAATCTCGAAATGTGGTATTAATCCTAAGTTGTTGGCGCCTACAGGTAGAATTTACACATATAAATTATGTAAAGATACTTATATGGGAGAGTGCTGAAAGGTATAGAGAACAACCAAATTCTATAAACTTTGAGCCTAAACTCAAAAAACAAATTATTACACTCCCCAGCACTCGTAAATTTTCATAAAAGATTCCCTATTATTAGTAAAAACAGTTCAAATATTCATGCTCAAACAGGTAAATCATTTTTTTGACAGTTCCAATCGGTTGTTCGTTTTTTTCATTCCATCATTCTTGTGTTTAAAGTAGTCAAAACAGCCAACACACGTTTCATCGCAATTGAGGGGTCTGTCCGGCGACTTCCTCAAGGCTAATGCTTCAGATCTGTAATTTTTGAAATGTGGTGATAATTCCAACCCACATTGGGGTTCCAATCCTTGCGACACGCCAACATTATTACGATTAAGTATCTCCCTCTTATGTCTTTAGTGCAGGTATCTCTGATAAATGTCTCCTAGTGCCCAGCGTGCTGCTCCACGTTGTTCCCGAGTTCGGATTACAACTGCATTAGCCTTGAGGAAGTCGCAGACAGACCCCCCTAATTGCGACGGAAAGCGTGTTGGCTGTTTTGAAACAGGGAACAGGGCAAGAGAGGTACAGAAAGAGGCAGGAGGCATGCACAGAAAAGGAAGAGAAATGCAGAAAGAGGCAAGAAAATTTACTGTAAGAAGAAACAGAGGTGTTGAAAGAAGCAAGAGAAGTGCAGGAAGAGGCAGGTGAGATGCAGAAAGAAGCAAGAGCAGTGCAGAAAGAATCAACAGAGGTGTAAAAAGAGGCAAGAGAGGTACAGAAAGAGGCAGAAGGGGTGCAAAAAAAAGGAAGAGAAGTACAGAAAGAGGTCAGAGAATTGCTGTAAGAAGCAACATAGGTATAGAAAGAAGCAAGAAAAGTGCAGAACGAGTCAAGTGAGGTATAGAAAGAAGCAAGAGCAGTGCAGAAAGAACCAACAGAGGTGCAAAAAGAGGCAAGAGTGGAACACAAAGAGGCAAGAGGGGTGCAGAGAGTAGGAGGAATTGTGTAGAAAGACGCAAGAGAATTGCTGAAAGAAGCAACAGAGGTATAGAAAGAAGCAAGAAAAGTACAGAAAGAGGCAAGTGAGGTGTAAAAAGAAGCAAGAGCAGTGTGTAAAGAACCAACACAGGCATGAAAGGTACAGAAAGAATAAGAGAAGTGCAGAAAGGGGCCACAGGGGTGCAGAAAGAGACAAGACAGGTACAGAAACAGGCAGGAAAGTTGCTGAAAGAGGGAACAGGTGTGCAGAAAGAGAAAAGAGGGGTGTAGAATTACAAAAGATGGGTGCAGAAAGAGGCAAGAGCTCTGCAGAAAAAAACAACAGAGGTGCCGAAAGAGGCAAGTTAGGCACAGAAAGAGGCAAGAGATCTGCAGAAAAAAAGCAACAGATGTGCTGAAAAAGGCAAGTGGGGTGCAGGAAGAAGCAAGAGAGGTACAAAAGAGGCAATATAAGTGCAGAAAGAAGCAACAGAAGACCAGAAAGAGGAAAGAGGGGTGCAGAAAAATGGAACAGAAGTGAAGAAAGAAGCAACAGAAGTGCTGAAAAAGGCAAGGAGTGTGCAGAAGGATGCATGAGAAGTGTAGAAAGAACCAAGAGGAGTGCAGAAAGAAGCAACAGAGGTGCGGAAGGATGCACGAGTGGTGCAGAAAGAAGGAAGAGACGTGCAGAAAGAAGCAACATAGGTGCTAAAACAGGAACGAAGTGTGCAGAAAGAGGCAAGAGAAGTTCAGAAAGAAGTAAAAGAGGAACAGAAAGAGTGAAGAGTGGTGCAGAAAGGGGTAGGAGAATTGCACAATTAGGGAAGAGGGGTGCAGAAAAAGGCAGGAGGGGTGCAGAAAGAAGCAACAGAACTGCCAAAATAGGCAAGAGTGGTGCAGAAAGAAGCATGTAAAGTGCAGAAAGAGACAACTGAGGTACAAAAAGACACAAGAGGTGTGAAAAAAGAAGGAAGCGAAGTGCAGAAAGAGGCAGGAGAATTGCTGAAAGAGCAGCAGAGGTCTAGAAAGAAGCAAGAGAAGTGCAGGAAGAGGCAAGTGAGATGCAGAAAGAAGCAAGAGCATTGCAGAAAGAACCAACAGAGGTGCAAAAAGAAGCAAGAGAGGTACAGAAAGAGGCAGAAGGGGTGCAAAAATAAGGAAGAAAAGTACAGAAAGAGGCAAGAGAATGTGTGTAAGAAGCAACAGAGGTATAGAAAGAAGCAAGAGAAATGCAGAAAGGGTCAAGTGAGGTGTAGAAAGAAGCATGAGCAGTGCAGAAAGAACAAACAGAGGTGCAAAAAGAGGCAAGAGTGGTGCAGACAAATGTAGGAGGGGTGCACAAAGAGGCAAGAAAGGTACAGAAAAGGGCATGAGGGTTGCAGAAAGGAGGGAAAGTACAGAAAGAGGCAAGAGAATTGCTGAAAGAAGCAACAGAATTGTAAAGAGAAGCAAGGGAAGTGCAGAATGCAGCAAGAGAAGTGCAGAAAGAGGCAAGGGCAGTGGAGAAAGAACCAACAGAAGAGCTGAAAGAGGCATGAAAGGTACAGAAAGAGCAAGAGAAGTACAGAAAGGGGTCACAGAGGTACAGAAAGAGACAAGAGAGCTACAGAAACAGGCAGGAAAGTTGCAGAAACAGGGAACAGGGTGCAGAAAGAGGCAAGAGAGGTGCAGAAAGAGAAAAGAAGGGTGCAGAAAGAGACAAGTGAGGTGCAGAAAGAAGCAAGAGAGGTGCAGAATAAGGCAATAGAAGTGCAGAAAGAAGCAACAGAGGAGCAGAAAGAGGCAAGTGGGGTGCTGAAAGAAGGAATAGAAGTGCAGAAAGAAGTAACAGAAGTGCTGAAAGAGGCACAATGTGTGCAGAAAGAGGCAAGAGAAGTGCAGAAAGTACTGAGAGAAGTGCAGAAAGAAGCAACAGAGTTGCACAAGGAGGCACGAGGGGTGCAGATAGAAGGAAGAGAAGTGCAGAAAGAAGCAACAGAGGTGCTGAAAGAGGCACGAAGGGTGCAGAAAGCGGCAATAGAAGTGCAAAAAGAAGCAACAGAGGTATCAGAGAGAGGCAAGAGTGGTGCAAAAAGAGGGAAGAGAGATGAATAAAGAGACAAGACAGTTGCACAAATAGGGAATAGTGATGCAGAACGAGTCAGGAGGGGTGCAGAAAGAAGCATCAGAGGTGCGGAAAGAGGCGAGAGATGCAGAAACAAGCAAGAGAAGTGCAGAAAGGGGCATGTGAGGTACAGAAGAAAGGAAGAGCAGTACAGAAAGGACCAACAGAGAGGTGCAAAAAGAGGCAAGAGGGGTGCACAAAGAGGTAGGAGAGGTGCACAAAGAGGCAAGAGGGATACAGAAAGAGGCAAGAGGTGTGCAAAAAGAAGGACGAGAAGTACAGAAAGAGGCAGGAGATTTTCTGAAAGAAGCAGCAGAGGTGTAGAAAGAAGCAAGAGAAGTGCAGGAAGAGGCAAGTGAGATGCAGAAAGAAGCAAGAGCAATGCATAAAGAACCAACAGAGGTGCAAAAAGAGGCAAGAGAGGTACAGAAAGAGGCAGAAGGGGTGCAAAAAGAAGGAAGAAAAGTACAGAAAGAGGCAAGATAATGTGTGTAAGAAGCAACAGAGGTATAGAAAGAAGCAAGAGAAATGCAGAAAGGGGCAAGTGAGATGCAGAAAGAAGCAAGAGCATTGCAGAAAGAACCAACAGAGGTGCAAAAAGAGGCAAGAGAGGTACAGAAAGAGGCAGAAGGGGTGCAAAAAGAAGGAAGAAAAGTACAGAAAGAGGCAAGAGAATGTGTGTAAGAAGCAACAGAGGTATAGAAAGAAGCAAGAGAAATGCAGAAAGGGTCAAGTGAGGTGTAGAAAGAAGCATGAGCAGTGCAGAAAGAACAAACAGAGGTGCAAAAAGAGGCAAGAGTGGTGCAGACAAATGTAGGAGGGGTGCACAAAGAGGCAAGAAAGGTACAGAAAAGGGCATGAGGGTTGCAGAAAGGAGGGAAAGTACAGAAAGAGGCAATAGAATTGCTGAAAGAAGCAACAGAATTGTAAAGAGAAGCAAGGGAAGTGCAGAATGCAGCAAGAGAAGTGCAGAAAGAGGCAAGGGCAGTGGAGAAAGAACCAACAGAAGAGCTGAAAGAGGCATGAAAGGTACAGAAAGAGCAAGAGAAGTACAGAAAGGGGTCACAGAGGTACAGAAAGAGACAAGAGAGCTACAGAAACAGGCAGGAAAGTTGCAGAAACAGGGAACAGGGTGCAGAAAGAGGCAAGAGAGGTGCAGAAAGAGAAAAGAAGGGTGCAGAAATAGGCAAGTGAGGTGCAGAAAGAAGCAAGAGAGGTGCAGAATAAGGCAATAGAAGTGCAGAAAGAAGCAACAGAGGAGCAGAAAGAGGCAAGTGGGGTGCTGAAAGAAGGAATAGAAGTGCAGAAAGAAGTAACAGAAGTGCTGAAAGAGGCACAATGTGTGCAGAAAGAGGCAAGAGAAGTGCAGAAAGTACTGAGAGAAGTGCAGAAAGAAGCAACAGAGTTGCACAAGGAGGCACGAGGGGTGCAGATAGAAGGAAGAGAAGTGCAGAAAGAAGCAACAGAGGTGCTGAAAGAGGCACGAAGGGTGCAGAAAGCGGCAAGAGAAGTGCAAAAAGAAGCAACAGAGGTACAGAGAGAGGCAAGAGTGGTGCAAAAAGAGGGAAGAGAGATGAATAAAGAGACAAGACAGTTGCACAAATAGGGAATAGTGATGCAGAACGAGTCAGGAGGGGTGCAGAAAGAAGCATCAGAGGTGCGGAAAGAGGCGAGAGATGCAGAAACAAGCAAGAGAAGTGCAGAAAGGGGCATGTGAGGTGCAGAAGAAAGGAAGAGCAGTACAGAAAGGACCAACAGAGAGGTGCAAAAAGAGGCAAGAGGGGTGCACAAAGAGGTAGGAGAGGTGCACAAAGAGGCAAGAGGGATACAGAAAGAGGCAAGAGGTGTGCAAAAAGAAGGACGAGAAGTGCAGAAAGAGGCAGGAGATTTTCTGAAAGAAGCAGCAGAGGTGTAGAAAGAAGCAAGAGAAGTGCAGGAAGAGGCAAGTGAGATGCAGAAAGAAGCAAGAGCAATGCATAAAGAACCAACAGAGGTGCAAAAAGAGGCAAGAGAGGTACAGAAAGAGGCAGAAGGGGTGCAAAAAGAAGGAAGAAAAGTACAGAAAGAGGCAAGATAATGTGTGTAAGAAGCAATAGAGGTGTATAAAGAAGCAAGCAAAGTGCAGAAAGGGTCTAGTGAGGTGTAGAAAGAAGCAAGAGCAGTACAGAAAGAACCAACAGATGTGCAAAAAGAAGCAAGAGTGGTGCGGAAAAAGGTAGGAGGGGTGCACAAAGAGGCAAGATAATTTGTGTAAGAAGAAAGATGTGTAGAAAGAAGCAAGGGAAGTGCAGAATGCAGCAAGTGAAATGCAGAAAGAAGCAAGAGCAGTGGAGAAAGAACCCACCGAGGTGCTGAAAGAGGCATGAAAGGTACAGAAAGAGCAAGAGAAGTACAGAAAGGGGCCACAGAGGTACAGAAAGAGATAGGAGAGGTACAGAAACAGGCAGGAAAGTTGTAGAAACAGAGAACAGGGGTGCAGAAAGAGGCAAGAGCTCTGCAGAAAATAGCAACAGAGGTGCTGAAAGAGGCAAGTGAGGTGCAGAAGGAAGCAAGAGAGGTACAGAAAGAGGCAATAGAAGTGCAGACAGACGCAACAGAGGAGTAGAAAGAGGCAAGAGGGGTGCAGAAAGAAGGAATAGTAGTGCAGAAAGAAGCAACAGAAGTGCTGTAAGAGGCATGAAGTATGCAGAAAGAGACAAGAGAAGTGAGGAAAGAACCAAGAGAAGTGCAAAAAGAAGCAAGAGAGGTGCAGGAGGAGGTAGGAGGGGTGAAGAAAGAAGCAACAGAGATGTTGAAACAGGCATGAAGGGTGCAGGACGAGGCAAGAGAAATCCAGAAAGAAGCAACAGAGATACAGAAAGAGGGAAGAGTGGTGCAGAAAGAGGGAAGAGAAGTGTAGGATGAGGCAAAAAATGGGAAGAATGGTGCAGAATGAGGCAGGAGGGGTGCAGAACGAAGCAACAGAAGGGCCGAAAAAGGCAAGAGTGGTGTAGAAAGAAGCAAGTAAAGTGCAGAAAGAGGCAACAAAGGTACAAAAAGATGCAAGTGAGGTGCATAAACAAGCAAGAGAGGTTCATAAAGAGGCAAGTGAGGTGTAGAACGAAGCCAGAGCAGTGCAGAAAGAAAATAGAAGTGCAGAAAGTAGCAAGAGATGCAGAAGAAGGCATGAGCGGTGCAGATAGACCTTGATGTCGAAGTCTAGCCCGGGACCAGGGTTCAATTCCCCGCCTCGGCGGGTCTTGGGCTCAAAATTCCACGGATAATTCTCGCCTCGGTGCCTATTACAATCATGGAGTCCCACTCTGCAACTCTGGGCAATAGCTTGCTTAATCTCCACAACGGACCCCATAACGCTAAGGATGCCTGGGGGTGCCCAGGAGTGGACGTCTCACAGAGAAAGCCAGGATGGGTTCCACAGCGGTATTCGTACAAGCGCCTTGAGACCCTTGCGGGTGAATAGTGCGCTATACAAGTATCAATTTACAATTTACAAGAGAAGTGCAGAAAGAAGCAACAGAGGTGCTGAAAGAGGCAAGAGAGGTGCAGAAAGAGGGAATAGAGATGTAGAAAGAGACAAGACAGATGCACAAATATGGAAGATGGGGGCAGAAGGAGGCAGAAGGGGTGCAGAAAGAAGCATCAGAGGTGCCGAAAGAGGCAAGAGAGGTGCAGAAAGAAGCAAGTGAAGTGCAGAAAGAAGCACGAAGTGCTTAAAGAGCCATAGTAGTGCAGAAAGAACCAACAGAGGTGCAAAAAGAGGCAAAAGTGGTGCAGAAAAAGGTAGGAAGGGTGCACAAAGAAGCAAGAGAAGTACAGAAAGAGGCAGGAGGGGTGCAAACAGAAGGAGGAAAAGTGCACAAAGAGGCAAGTGAGGTGCTTAAAGAAGCAAGAGCAGTGTAGAAAGAACCAACAGAGGTGCAAAAAGATGCAAGAGGGGTGCAGAAAGAGGTAGGAGAGGTGCACATGTACATGTATTTATATAGCGCAAATCACCGACCCAGTATCTAAGCGCTTGCTTAGGGAACCCATCCTGGTATTCCCCTGTGAGATAACCCCAGCAGAGAATCCACAAGGTGAAAGCCAGGCATCCCACCGCGAGGGGCCGTTGTGGAGATTAAGCAAGCTGTAGCCCAGAGTCGCAGAGTGTGAACCCGTCAGTCGAGTAGGCACCGGAGCGAGAATTGTCGAGTCCGTGGAAATTTGAGCCCAAGACCCGCCGAGGCGGGGAATTGAACCCTGGTCCAGGGCCGATCTCAGCTTCCGGGTCTGCCGCCTCTAACCCCTGAGCCTCACTTCTGCACAAAAAGGCAAGAGGTGTACAGAAAGAGCTAGGGGGAACCGAAAAAAGGAAGAAAATTGCAGAAAGAGACAAGAGAATTGCTGAAAGAAGCAACAGAAGTGTAGAAAAAAGCAAGAGAAGAGCAGAAAGATGCAAGTGAGGAGCAGAAAGAAACAAGAGCAGTGAATAAAGAAACAACTAAGGTGCTGATAGTGGCACGAGGGGTGCAGAAAGAAGGAAAAGAAGTTCCGAAGAAACCAACAGAGGTACAATAAGAGGCAAGAGGTGTGCAGAAAAGGGTCAGAGGGGTGCACAAAGAGGCAAGAGAGGTACAGAAAGAGGAAGGATGCATGCATAGAAAAGGAAGAGAATTAAAGAAAGAGGCAAGAGAATTGCTGAAATAAGCAACAGAGGTATAGAGAGAAGGAAGAGAAATGCAGAAAGAGGGAAGTGAAGTGCAGAAGAAAGCAAGAGCTGCACAGAAAGAACCAACAGAGGTGCTGAAAGAAGCAAGAAGCAAGAGAGGTACAGAAACAGCTAGGAGGTGCAGGAAGAAGGAAGAAAAGGGCAGAAAGAGGCAGGAAAGTATGTGAAAGAAGCAACAGAGGTATAGAAAGAAGCAAGAGAAGAACAGGAAGAGGCAAGTGAGGTACAGAAAGAAGCAAGAGTAGTGCTGAAAAAACCAACAAAGGTGCTGAAAGAGTCAAGAGAGGTACAGAAAGAAGCAGAAGGGATGCAAAAAGAAGGAAGAGAAGACCAGAAAGAGGCAAAAAATGTACTGTGAGAAGAAACAGAGGTGTTGAAACAAGCAAGACAAGTGCATGAAGAGGCAGGTGAGGTGCAGAAAGAAGCAAGAGCAGTAGAGAAAGAACCAACAGAGGTGTAAAAAGAGGCAAGAGAGGTACAGAAGGGGTGCCAAAAGAAGGAAGAGACGTACAGAAAGAGGTCAGAGAATTGCTGTAAGAAGCAACAGAGGTATAGAAAGAAGCAAGAGAAGTGCAGACCGAGTAAAGTGAGGTGTAGAAAGAAGCAAGAGCAGTGCAGAAAGAACCAACAGAGATGCAAAAAGAGGCAAGAGTGTTGCAGAAAAAGGTATGCGGGGTGTACAAAGAGGCAAGAGAGGTACAGAAAGAGGCAAGAGGGGTGCATACAGTAGGAGGAAAAGTGCAGAAAGGTACAAAAGAATTGCTGAAAGAAGCAACAGAGGTGTAGAAAGAAGCAAGAGAAGTGCAGAAAGAGTCAAGTGAGGTGTAGAAAGAAGCAAGATCAGTGCGTAATGAACCAACAGAGGTGCAAAAAGAGAACAGCAGGGTGCTGACAAAAGGTAGGGGGTGCACAAAGATGCAAGATAGTTACAGAAAGAGGCAAGATTGGTGCAGAAAGGAGGAAAAGTGTAGAAAGAGGCAAGAGAATTGTTGAAAGAAGCAACAGAGGTGTAGAAGAAACCAACAGAGGTGCTCAAAAAGAAGGAGGAAAAGTGCAGAGTGATGTGCTTAAATAAGAACCAACAGAGGTGCAAAAAGATGTAAGGGGGTGCAGAAAGAGGTAGGAGAGGTGCACAAAAAAGGCAAGAGGGGTACAGAAAGAGCTAGGGGGCATAAAAAGGAAGAAAAGTACAGAAAGAGGCAAGAGAATTGCTGAAAGTAGCAACAGAGGTGTAGAAGAAGGCAAGAGAAGAGCAGAAAGATGCAAGTAAAGACCAGAAAGAAGCAAGAGCAGTGAATACAGAAGCAGCTGAGGTGTTCATAGCGGCACGAGTGGTGCAGAAAGAAGGAAGAGAAGTGCCGAAGAAATCAACAGAGGTGCAAAAAGAGACAAGAGGGATGCAGAAAAGGGTCGGGGGTGCACAAAGAGGCAAGAGAGGTACAGAAAGAGGCAGGAGGCATGCAAAGAAAAGGAAGAGAAGTACAGAAAGAGGCAAGAGAATTGCTGAAAGAAGGAACAGAGGTGAAGAAAGAGGCAAGTGAAGTGCAGAAAAAAGCAAGAACTGCACAGAAAGAACCAACAGAGGTGCTGAAAGAGGCAAGATAGGTACAGAAACAGCTAGGAGGTGCAGAAAGAAGGAAGAAAAGTGCAGAAAGAAGCAAGAGAGTAGGTGAAAGAAGCAACAGAGGTGTTGAATGAAGCAAGAGAAGTGCAGGAAGAGGCAGGTGAGATGCAGAAAGAAGCAAGAGCAGTGCAGAAAGAAGAAACAGAGGTGTAAAAACAGGCAAGAGAGGTACAGAAAGAGGCAGAAGGGGTGCAAAAAGAAGGAAGTACAGAAAGAGGTTAGAGAATTGCCGTAAGAAGCAACAGAGGTGTAGAAAGAAACAAGAGAAGTACAGAACGAGTCAAGTGAGATGGTGAAAGAAACAAGAGCAGTGCGGAAAGAACCAACAGATGTGCAAAAAGAGGAAAGAGTGGTGCAGGAAAAGGTATGTGGGGTGCAAAAAGAGGCAAGATAGTTACAGAAAGAGGCAAGATTGGTGCAGAGAGAAGGAGGAAAAGTGCAGAAAGAGGCAAGAGAATTGTTTAAAGAAGCAACAGAGGTGTAGAAAGAAGCAAGAGAAGTGCAGAAAGAAGAAAGTGAGGTGCAGAAAGAAGCTAGATCAGTGCAGAAAGAACCAAGAGAGGTGCTGAAAGAGGTGTGAAGGGTACACAAAGAGCAAGAGAAGTGCAGATAGGGGCAACAGATGTACAGAAAGAGGCAGGAGAGTTACATAAACAGGCAGGAAAGGTGCAGAAAGAGCAAAGAGGGGAGCAGAAAGAGGCAAGAGGTCTGCTGAAAAAAGCAACAGAGGTGCTGAAGGACACAAGTGAGGTGTAGAAGGAAGTAGGAGAGGTACAGAAAGAGGCAATAGAAGTGCAGGAAGAATGAAGAGAAGTGCAGAAAGAAGCAACAGAGTTGCAGAAACACACAAGAGAGGTGTGGAAACAATTAAGAGGAGTGCAGTAAAAGGCAAGAGAATTACTGAAAGAAGCAACAGTAGTGCAGAAAGAGGCAAGTGAGGTGCAGAAATAAGCAAGAGCAGTGCAGAAAGAACAAACAGATGTGCAGAAAGAAGCTACAGAGGTATAGAAGAAGTCACAAGGGGTGCAGAAAGAAGGCATGGAAGGGCACAAAGAAGTGATAGAGGTGCTGTAAGATGCACACAGAGTACAAAAAGAGGCAGGAGAAGTAGAGGTAGAAGCAACCGAGGTACAGAAAGAGGCAAGAGTGGTGCAGAAAGAGAGAAGAGAGATATAGAAAGAGACAAGAGAGTTGCACAATTAGGGAAGAGGGATGCAGAACAAGGCTGGAGGGGTGCAGAAAAAAGCACCAGAGGTGCTGAAAGAGAAAGAGTGGTGCAGAAATAAGTGAAGTGCAGAAACAGGCATCAGAGGTGCAGAAAGACGCAAGAGAGGTACAGAAACAAGCAACAAAAGTGCAAAAAGAGGCAAGAGAATTGCTGAAAGAAGCAACAGAGGTTTCGAAAGAAACAAGAGAAGTTCAGAAAGAGGCCAGTTAGGTGCAGGAAGAAGCAAGAACCGTGCAGAAAGAACCAGCAGAGGTGCAAAAAGAGGCAAGAGGGGTGAAGAAAAAGGTATGAGGGGTGCACAAAGAGGTAGGAGAGGTACAGAAAGAGGCAGGAGGGATGCAGAAAGAAGGAATAGAATTGCAGAAAGAGGCAAGATAATTGCAGAAGAAGCAACAGATGTGTAGAAAGAAGCAAGAGAAGAGCAGAAAGAGGCAAGTGAGGTGCAGAAAGAAGCAAGAGCAGCACAGAACCAACATAGCTGCAGAAAGATGCAAGAGAGGTACAGAAAAAGGTAGGAGGGGTGCGCAAAAAGCAAAAGAGGTACAGAAAGAGGCAGGAGAGGTACAGAAAGAAGGAAGAAATGTGCCAAAAGAAAGCAAGAGAATTGCTTTAAGAAGCAACAGAAGTGTAGAAAGAAGCAAGAGAAAAGCAGAAAGAGGCAAGTAAGGTGCAGAAATAAGCAAGAAGATGTGCAGAAAAAGCAACAAGGGTGCTGAAAGAGGCAAGTGAGGTGCATAAAAAAGGAAGAGAGGTGCTGAAAGACGGAAGAAGGGTGCAGAAACAGGCAAGAGCGATACAGAACAAATCAAATGAGGTGCAGAAAGAGGCAACAGATATGCAAAAAGAGGGAAGAGAAGTGCAGAAAAAGAAATGTGCAGAAAGAAGCAACATAAATGCAGAAAGAGGCAAGAGAGGCACAGAAGGAAGCAAGAGTGGCTTGCACACCATTAGTACCAATTTAAAACCCACATATAACAATAAGTAACAGGTGACCATTCTAGGTTTGCAAAGGACCTTCCATCATGCTGTAACACTTGTTGCTGTATTTACTTTTGGTAAAGTTTGATCCATTTGAGCTAGAAACAAGGCCTTTTTCTGCAGATTTGGGAGCAATTATGTGGCTAATGCAGAAAATGTTTAATTGTGCGAAAGTCGGTGCAGCCAAGCAGTCGCATAATTCCAGTGGCCCTGCTTAAACCTCTGACTAGGTTCACAAGTGCTCCTCAGTGATGCCTTCTTTTTTTGTCTCACTGATTTTATAGTTGAGCTTCTATGAAAACGAGGAAGACTAAACCTGTGGTTACCACTCCACAACACAGACTACCTTACCACATAAATACTCTCCATAACACATAATCTGACTCTACATAATTCCTATACACTAAATTCCACATACTTTCTATCCACATAATTTCACTGCACAACATACCACATAATTCCACCATAAAGAATGTACAACCACTCCACTCCAAAAACCATTAGTAAAAAACTTTTACATTTACAATGCCAATAGGTCTATTTCTCATAAATGCTAAACCAATTACATTGCAAACACTTCTTTAACTAGTAGTCACGTTTACAGAGTGGTGGACAAGGGTGCTCGTGATCCGACCAGCACTCAGGAATTCCGCTTCATAGGATTTACAGGAGGTAACAGAAGGGCTTCTTGGCCGCCAAAGTTTCTCAGGAGTAAAGTGGACTTCATCCTCCATCCCGTAGTATGCCAGGAGGTGCTTTTGCAGAGTGGTGGAGAAAGGGAGCATGGCTCCAAAGATGTCTTAGCAATCCTGATGTGTGGGACTTACTGGAAGCAACAAGTGGGGTACTTCGCCCCCAAGGACAACCTTCGGGCCAACTACCCCTCCTATTACCTCCAGTAAGTCCCACACAGCAGGATTGCTAAGTTCTCATAACAGCCCCCCCCTTTGCCCACCACTCTCCAAACATGCTCCCTGGCACACTCTTCGATGGGAATTGAAGTCCCCTTCACTGCTGGGATTCCTTAGGGGCCAACTAGCCTACCTCTTACCTCCAGTAAGCCCCACGCAGCAGGTTTCCTGCTCTGGCTTCCAAAAACCAAAGCAGGTTTTGCTATGACAGGCCGAGGCCCCCTGACCCTATTTAAATGAAGCCCCTGGGAGTTGGTGGTCCCAGGGCTGTGGGGGCACAGGGGCTTTTTTTGGGCCTGGGGGTCCTGGTGGGACCCCCTGAGCAGGCCTAGGGGGTCAGGGTGTTTCTACCCTGTCTCCTTTTCCTGTTTTTTTTACCTGAAAAGCAGAGATAAAACCATCGCCCTATCAGCAAGAGGGTGCTAACGTGCATATTTGCATGTTAGCACCCTTTTGCACTACACCTACCTTTGCATCTCTAATGAGATGCAAAGTGGGCGTTCCTGACATATACTACATGTCAGGACATCAATAGCGCGGTTTCGCGCTATCACCAAGGATGCCCTAGTATTTTAGCAGACGTTAGTTTTTGGAGAAAACTGCTGTTTTCTCCAAAAACGAATGTCTGCTAAATTCATGACTTAGCCACCCCTAACATAGGGGGTGGATTGTGCTGATACGACCCTGTGGGTCGTATCAGCAAGGTTATCTCCCTTTTGCAGTGACCATCGCTGGAAAACCAGCGCTGTTCCATGCAAAAGGGAGATAACCTCGCTATCTCTGGAATTGTTATCGCCCTGGAGTAACGCGTTGTTAATTACGCACTACCAGGGTGTTAAAAAGCAGAGATATCCCCCTTAATCACTCAATTTAGAACGTGCCAGGGGACGCATTTGCAGAGTGGTACAGAAAGGGGGCATGGCCTTTGTCAACCTCTAAGAAATTCCACTGTGTGGGGCTTACTGGAGGTAAGAGGTAGGCTAGTTGGTCCCTAAAGGACCCCCAGCAGCGAAGGGTACTTCAATCCCATCCAAGAGAGCGCCAGGAAGCATGTTTGCAGAGTGGTGGGCAAAGGGGGTGTGGCCTGTTATGAGAATTTAGCAATCCTGCTTTGTAGTACTTACTGGAGGTAATAGGATGCGTAGTTTGCCCCCAAGGATGTCCTTGGGGGCCAAGTATCCCTCTTGTTAGCTCCAGTAAGTCCCTCACGGTAGGATTGCTAAAATGCTTTCGGAGGACATGCCCCCTTTCTCCACCACTCTCCTCCTAGCAGACTACGGGATGGGAGATGAAGTCCACATTACTCCTGAGTGACTTTGGGGGCCCAGAAGCCATTCTTGTGCCTCCTGTAAATACTACACAGCGTAATTCCTGAGTGCTGGTCAGAGGCCCAGCACTCTTTCTCCACCACTCTTCAAGCGCAACTACTAGTTAAAGAAGTGTTTGCAAAGTAATGGGTTTCGCATTTGCGAGAGTTAGAGCTATTGGCGTTTTAAATGTAAAAGATTTCTACTAATGTTTTTTGGTGTAAAGTGGATGTACGTTGTGTGTAGTGGAATTATGTGGTATGTTGTGCAGTGAAATTATGTGAATAGAAAGTATGTGGTATTTAGTGTATAGGAATTATGTGGAGTGGGATTATGTGTTTTGGAGAGTAATTATGTGGGTATGTAGTGTGTTGTGGAGTGGTAACCTCAGGTTTAGTCTTCCTCGTTTCCATAGAAGCTAAACTATAAAATCAATGAGACACACAAGAAAAAGGAACCACTGAGGAGCACTTCTGGGCCTAGTCAGAGGTATGAGCAGGGCCACAGTAAATATGTGACTGTTCGGCTGCACCAATTTTCACATTTGCCAAATATTTCATAATCTGCTGCCTAATCTGCAGATTTGAACAAAAAAGCCTTGTTACTAGCTCAAACATTCCCAAAAATGCAGCATCACATATTACAGAGCGGTGGAAGGCCCTTTGCACAGCTGGAATAGTCATGTGTTACTTATTGGTAAATTTGGGTGTTAAATTGGTACAAATGGTGCACTAACCTCTTTTCTTTCTGTGCCTCCCTTGCCTCTTTCTGTATTTCTCTTGCTTCGTTCTGTACCTTTCTTCCTCTTTCTGCATCTCACTGTCTTCTTTTTGCACTTCACTTGCATTTCTGTACTTCTCTTGCCCTTTTCTGCACCTTACTTGCCTCTTTCAGTACCTCTGATGCTTTTTTTGCAGATCTCTTGCCTCTTTCTGCACCTCTCTTGCCTCTTTCTGCACCTCTCTTGCCTCTTTCTGAACCTCAATTGCATCTTTCTGCACTTCTCTTGCTTCTTTCTACACCTCTCTTGCCTCATTCTGATCCTCTCCTGCCACTTTGTGCATTTCTCTTGTCTGTTTCTGCACTTGCCTTGCCTCTTTCTGTCCCTCTCTTGCCTCTTTCTGCACCTCACTTGCCTCTTTCTGCACCTCACTCTCTTCCTTCTGCACCTCTCTTGCCTCTTTCTTCACTTCTCTTTCCTCTTTATGCCCTTCCAGAGCCTTTTCTGTACGTCTCTTGCCTCTTTCTGCTCCTCAAGTGCCTCTTTCTGCACTTCTCTTCCCTCTTTCTATACCTCTCTTGCCTCTTTGTGCGCCTCCCTACCTATTTTTGCAGCCCTCTTGCCTCTTTTTGCACCTCTGTTGGTTCTTTCTGCACTACTATTGCTTCTTTCTGCACCTCTTTTACACATTTCTGCATTTCTCATGCCTCTTTCTGCACCCCTCTTCCCTATTTATCCACCTCTTTTGCTTCTTTCTGCACTTCTCTTGCTTCTTTCTGCACTGCCCTTGCTACTTTCTGCATTTTCCTTGCAAAGTTCTGTATCCCTTTTACCTGTTTCTGCACCCCTGTTCCCTCTTTCTGTACCTTTCTTGCCTGTTTCTGCACTTCCATTGCCTCTTTCGGCACCTCTGTTGCTTCTTTCTGTACCCCTCTTGCCTCTTTCTGTACCCCTTTTGACACTGTGCACCTCTCCTACCTATTTCTGCACCACTCTTGCCTTTTTCTGCAGTTCTCTTGCCTCTTTCTGTACCTCTTTTGCTTCTATCTGTACTTTTCTTGCCTCTTTCTGGACCCCTCTTGCCTCTTTCTGAACCTCTTTTGATTCTTTCTGCACTGTTCTTGCTTCTTTTTCCACCTCTGTTGCAAATGTCTGCATCCCTCTTGCCTCTTTCTGTATCCCTCTTCTCTCTTTCTGCACCTCTCTTGCCTCTTCCTGCACCTCTGTTAGTTCTTTCTGCACTGCTCTTGCTTCTTTTTGCACCTCTGTTGCACATTTCTGCATCACTCTTGCCTCTTTCTGTACCCTATTCTTTTTGCAACTCTCTTGTCTCTCTCAGCATACCTGTTGTCTCTTTCTGCACCCATTTTTCCTGTCTCTGCAACTCTCTTGCCTCTTTCTCCAGTTCTCTTGCCCCCTTCTGCACCTCACTTGCCTCTTTCTGCACTGTGCTTGCTTCTTTCTGCACCCATCTTACTTTTTCTGCACATCTCTTGCCTTTTTTCTGCACCTCTCTTGCCTCATTCAGAACATCTCTTGGTTTTTTCTGCACTGCTCTTGCCTCTTCCTGTATCCCTCTTGCCTCTTTCACACCTCTTTTGCTTCTTTCTGCAATTCTCTTTCCTCTTTCTGCACTTATATTGCCTCTTTCTGTACCTCTCTTGCTTATTTCTGCACCCCTGTTGTCTCTTTCTGCACTCATCTTCCCTCTTTCTGCACCGCTCATGCTTCTTTCTGCACCGTTATTCCCTTTTTGCAACTCTCTTGCCTTTTAGTGCACCTCTCATGCTTCTTTCTCCACCTCACTTGCCTCTTTCTGCACTGCTCTTGCTTCTTTCCACACCTCTGTTGCTTCTTTCAGCAATTCTCCTGTCTCTTTATGCACTTTTCTTGCTTGTTTCTTTCCATCTCTTGTGTCTTTCTGCACCTCTGTTCCTCTTTCTGCACTTAACTTGCCTCTTTCTGTACCCCTGTTCCCTCTTTCTGCACCTTTCCTACATGTTTCTGCACCTCTCTTGCCTCTTTCTGTACCTCTGTTGCTTCTTTCTACAATTCTCTTGCTCTTTCTGCACCATTTGTGCCTCTTTCAGTTCCTCTGTTGCTTATTTCTGCACTTCTCTTCCTTCTTTGTGGACCCTCCTGCCTCTTTCTGTACCTCTCTTGCCTCTTTGTGCACCACTCCTACCTCTTTCTGCACCTCTGTTGGTCCTTTCTGCACTGCCTTTGCTTCTTTCTGCATCTCTCCTACAAATGTCTGCATCCCTCTTACCTCTTTCTGCACCCCTGTTCCCTCTTCTATATCTTCCTTACCTGTTTCTGTACCTCTGTTGCCTCTTTTGTCACCTCTGTTGCTTCTTTCCACACTTCTCTTGCTTCTTTCTGCACCACTTTTGCCCCTTTAAGCACCTCAGTTGCCTCTTTCAGCACCTCTGTTGCTTCTTTCTGTACCCCTCTGGCCTCTTTCTGTACCCCTTTTGACACTGTGCACCTCTCCTACCTATTTGTGCACCACTCTTGCCTTTTTCTGCAGTTCTCTTGCCTCTTTCTGTACCTCTTTTGCTTCTATCTGTACTTTTCTTGCCTCTTTCTGGACCCCTCTTGCCTCTTTCTGAACCTCTTTTGATTCTTTCTGCACTGTTCTTGCTTCTTTTTCCACCTCTGTTGCAAATGTCTGCATCCCTCTTGCCTCTTTCTGTATCCCTCTTCTCTCTTTCTGCACCTCTCTTGCCTCTTCCTGCACCTCTGTTAGTTCTTTCTGCACTGCTCTTGCTTCTTTTTGCACCTCTGTTGCACATTTCTGCATCACTCTTGCCTCTTTCTGTACCCTATTCTTTTTGCAACTCTCTTGTCTCTCTCAGCATACCTGTTGTCTCTTTCTGCACCCATTTTTCCTGTCTCTGCAACTCTCTTGCCTCTTTCTCCAGTTCTCTTGCCCCCTTCTGCACCTCACTTGCCTCTTTCTGCACTGTGCTTGCTTCTTTCTGCACCCATCTTACTTTTTCTGCACATCTCTTGCCTTTTTCTGCACCTCTCTTGCCTCATTCAGAACATCTCTTGGTTTTTTCTGCACTGCTCTTGCCTCTTCCTGTATCCCTCTTGCCTCTTTCACACCTCTTTTGCTTCTTTCTGCAATTCTCTTTCCTCTTTCTGCACTTATATTGCCTCTTTCTGTACCTCTCTTGCTTATTTCTGCACCCCTGTTGTCTCTTTCTGCACTCATCTTCCCTCTTTCTGCACCGCTCATGCTTCTTTCTGCACCGTTATTCCCTTTTTGCAACTCTCTTGCCTTTTAGTGCACCTCTCATGCTTCTTTCTCCACCTCACTTGCCTCTTTCTGCACTGCTCTTGCTTCTTTCCACACCTCTGTTGCTTCTTTCAGCAATTCTCCTGTCTCTTTCTGCACTTTTCTTGCTTGTTTCTTTCCATCTCTTGTGTCTTTCTGCACCTCTGTTCCTCTTTCTGCACTTAACTTGCCTCTTTCTGTACCCCTGTTCCCTCTTTCTGCACCTTTCCTACATGTTTCTGCACCTCTCTTGCCTCTTTCTGTACCTCTGTTGCTTCTTTCTACAATTCTCTTGCTCTTTCTGCACCATTTGTGCCTCTTTCAGTTCCTCTGTTGCTTATTTCTGCACTTCTCTTCCTTCTTTGTGGACCCTCCTGCCTCTTTCTGTACCTCTCTTGCCTCTTTGTGCACCACTCCTACCTCTTTCTGCACCTCTGTTGGTCCTTTCTGCACTGCCTTTGCTTCTTTCTGCATCTCTCCTACAAATGTCTGCATCCCTCTTACCTCTTTCTGCACCCCTGTTCCCTCTTCTATATCTTCCTTACCTGTTTCTGTACCTCTGTTGCCTCTTTTGTCACCTCTGTTGCTTCTTTCCACACTTCTCTTGCTTCTTTCTGCACCACTTTTGCCCCTTTAAGCACCTCAGTTGCCTCTTTCAGCACCTCTGTTGCTTCTTTCTGTACCCCTCTGGCCTCTTTCTGTACCCCTTTTGACACTGTGCACCTCTCCTACCTATTTGTGCACCACTCTTGCCTTTTTCTGCAGTTCTCTTGCCTCTTTCTGTACCTCTTTTGCTTCTATCTGTACTTTTCTTGCCTCTTTCTGGACCCCTCTTGCCTCTTTCTGAACCTCTTTTGATTCTTTCTGCACTGTTCTTGCTTCTTTTTCCACCTCTGTTGCAAATTTCTGCATCCCTCGTGCCTCTTTCTGTATCCCTCTTCTCTCTTTCTGCATCACTCTTGCCTCTTTCTGTACCCTATTCTTTTTGCAACTCCCTTGTCTCTCTCAGCATACCTGTTGTCTCTTTCTGCACCCATTTTGCCTGTCTCTGCAACTCTCTTGCCTCTTTCTCCAGTTCTCTTGCCACCTTCTGCACCTTACTTGCCTCTTTCTGCACTGTGCTTGCTTCTTTCTGCACCCTTCTTGCTTTTTCTGCACATCTCTTGCCTTTTTCTGCACCTCTCTTGCCTCATTCTGCACATCTCTTTGTTTTTTCTGCACTGTTCTTGCCTCTTTCTGTATCCCTCTTGCCTCTTTCACACCTCTTTTGCTTCTTTCTGCAATTCTCTTTCCTCTTTCTGCACTTCTATTGCCTCTTTCTGTACCTCTCTTGCTTCTTTTCTGCACCCCTGTTGTCTCTTTCTGCACTCATCTTCCTTCTTTCTGCACCGCTCGTGCTTCTTTCTTCACCGTTATTCCCTTTTTGCAACCCTCTTGCCTTTTGGTGCACCTCTCATGATTCTTTCTCCACCTCACTTGCCTCTTTCTGCACTGCTCTTGCCTCTTTCCACACCTCTGTTGCTTCTTTCAGCAACTCTCCTGTCTCTTTCTGCACTTTTCTTGCTTGTTTCTGCCCATCTCTTGTGTCTTTCTGCACCTCTGTTCCTCTTTCTGCACTTAACTTGCCTCTTTCTGTACCACTGTTCACTCTTTCTGCACCTTTTCTACATGTTTCTGCACCTCTCTTGCCTCTTTCTGTACCTCTGTTGCTTCTTTCTGCCATTCTCTTGCTCTTTCTGCACCATTTGTGCCTCTTTCAGTTCCTCTGTTGCTTATTTCTGCACTTCTCTTCCTTCTTTCTGGACCCTCCTGCCTCTTTCTGTACCTCTCTTGTCTCTTTATGCACCACTCCTACCTCTTTCTGCAGCTCTGTTGGTCCTTTCTGCACTGCCTTTGCTTCTTTATGCATCTCTCTTGCAAATTTCTGCATCCCTCTTACCTCTTTCTGCACCCCTGTTCCCTCTTCTATACCTTCCTTACCTGTTTCTGTACCTCTCTTGCCTCTTTCGGCACCTCTGTTGCTTCTTTCCACACTTCTCTTGCTCCTTTCTGCACCCCTGTTGCCCCTTTAAGCACCTCTGTTGCTTCTTTCTGCACTTTTCTTGCTTCTTTCTTCACCCCTCTTGCCTCTTTCTGTAACCCTTTTCCCTCTTTGTGCACCTCTCCTGCCTCTTTTTGTACCTCTCTTGCCTTTTTTCTGCAGTTCTCTTGCCTCTTTCTGCACCTCTTTTGCTTCTTTCTGCACTGTTCTTGCTTCTTTTGCACCTCTGTTGCACATTTCTGCATCCCTCTTGCCTCTTTCTGTATCCCTCTTCTTTCTTTCTGCACCTCTCGTGCCTCTCTCTGCACACCTGTTCCCTCTTTCTGCACCCATTTTGCCTATTTCTGCAATTTTCTTGCCTCTTTCTCCAGTTCTCTTGCCTCCTTCTGCACCTCACTTGCTTCTTTCTGCACTTCTCTTGCTTCTTGTTGCTCCCTTTCTGCACATCTCTTGCCGCTTTCTGCACCTCTCTTGCCTCATTCTGCACATGTCTTGGTTCTTTCTGCACTGCTCTTGCCTTTTTCTGCACCTCTCTTGCTTCTTTCTGCACCCCTTTTGTCTCTTTCTACAACCCTGTTGTCTCTTTATGCACTCATCTTCCCACTTTCTGCACATCTCTTCGTGCTTCTTTCTGCACTTCTCTTGCTTCTTTCTGCACCTCTCTTGCTTCTTTCTGCACCCTTCTGCTGTTGGCATGCCATTTTTCGTGCCTCTCTTGCCTCTTTCTGTACTTCTCTTGCTTCTTTCCACACCTCTTGCTTCTTCCAGCAATTCTCTTGCTCTTTCTGCACTTGTCTTGCTTGTTTCTGCACCTCTCTTGGGTCTTTCTGCACCTCACTTGCTTCTTTTTACACCCCTCGTTTCTCTTTCTGCACCTCTCCTGTCTCTTTCTGCACCACTGTTCCCTCTTTCTGCACCTTTCCTGCCTGTTTCTGCACCTCTCTTGCTTCTTTCTGTACCTCTGTTGCTGCGCTTTCTGCACCCTTCTCTTCCTTCTTTCTGCACCCCTCTTGCCTCCTCTTTTGCCCCTTTGTGTACCTCTTCTACCTTTTTCTGTACCCTTCTTGCCTCTTTCTGTACCTTTATTGGGCCTTTCTGCACTGCTCTTGCTTCTTTCTGTGCCTCTGACTCAGATGTAGTTTTAATCCTCCGCCCTATTATGTACTCGGACCTTACAGGGGAGGTCATGCCAATCACATGGGCACCCCAACCTATAGTGTACCCTTGTGTATGTAGGTGTTTTCACTGTATTCTAAGTGTCTTTCAGCATAGCACTGGCTTTGGACCTTGTTAGTCAGATTCAGTTATCACCAGTACCAGTCAGCAAAAAGTTGGGGCACAGGATGACTTTGCAACAAGTCCTCTTTCTGCACCTCGTTTGGTTCTTTCTGCGTATCTCTCCCTTCTTCCTGCACTTTTCTTCATCTTTTTGGACTTGTTTCCTCTTTCTGCATTTCTCTTGCTTCTTTCTGTGCCTTTCTTTCTCTTTCTGCACATGTCCTACCTCTGTAGGCATAGATAGAAAGTAGCATTTCGAAAACCTTTGAAATTCACCGGAAAAAGCATAGGTTTTAGGGATGTTATAGTTAGAAATTAGTATTTAAAAAACCTTTGAAATTCACTGAAAAAACTATAGGTTTCAGGGATATTAAAGTTAGAAATTAGCATGTAACAAACCTTTGAAATTCACAGAAAAAAGCAGATGTTTAAGGAATGTTATAGTTAGAAATTAGCATTTAAAAAAACCTATGAAATGCACTGAAAAAATGACAGGTTTCAGGGACGTTATAGTTAAGGATTAGCATTTAAAAAACCTTAGAAATTCACTGAAAAAAACACAGGTTTCAGGGACATTATAGTTAGTTGGATATTTCACTCATTCAAAGCAGTGAAATTCAGCCGTTATAGTTAGTTAAGCTAACTGTAACTTTTGCCCCCGCAATTCACTGCTGATGAGATCACATATTACATCACTCATGGCATGGTCAGTGACATCACTGATGACATCTCAAATTACATCACTGATGAAATCCTCCATGTGATAATCAGATGTACCTCCTCACATGCTAATATAACCTTTGATACACCCACTCTAAATTACAGTCTGCCATTCTCAAAACCATAGACACACCAACACCAGTAACTACATACCCACTCACTGATTCTTAGGTCTACACACACATCCACTCACCCATATAGTCACTCATACATGCAGTCACTCATGAATACAGCCACTATCAAATGTACTCATACACCTACACAGTCAGACACCACCACTCACCTATAGAGTTACAAACACAGTTATTCGGTCATGCAAAGAATCAATCATACTCCCATTTACTCACCTATATAGTTATACACAACACCATCTCACTTATTCATACATGTACTAATACATACTTTCTCTCTTATACAATCACTGACACAAGCATAAACTCACCCATACAACCACTCTCACAATCACTCACTCTCATATATAGTCATTTATATAGTCCAACACACACATATACTGCCTTTCACATATGTTGTTACTCACACATGTACCACTGAGACATCCATTCACTCACCAACACACCCATATACACACTCACCTACCCATACAGACCTTCTCAGATGCACTCTTGAACCCATACATCCAGTGAATCACCAACTCAGACATCTATGCACAGTCACACTCACCCCAACGACCCACACAGACACTCAGGCACACATACAGATACTCAGACAACCAATCAATAACCCATATAGACACTCATGTAGCTACTCACTAACCCATGGAGCTGCTTACACACCAACTGACTGTATTAGGTGCCACGGATGGGCCCCGAGCTTTGAAAATGTACTCGGCGGCCCAGCCGTGAAGGAGCGCACCACCCCATGTCATAGGGGGCCATGAGTCTCGGAGACTCCCGAGACCAATGTGGATAAACAGCAGGGGATTGATGGCTCAACCACCCCTCGGGGCCCATCCAGGGCACCTAATACAGTTAAAATATCCTGGTGGACACGCACTTCATGGCCCATAAGCCTTTGCGGTTATTCACCTGAAAGCAGCCCATTTGAGGGTGGTTATTAACATAAGGTGGGTGTGTCTACTCCACGAATCTCCTGTCGAGCCCCTGATGAGGGCATTAGCCCAGAAACGCGTCAGGCTTCATTATGCGACACGAGGACAGTAATTACAGAGAGACGGAGTGTAGCTTTTACCCTTACAATTGCTGCGAGGAATATGCTTGTGACAAGCTTCTGGAGTGTGCTGTCTTGCCTGCGGGCAACTTTGGAGCTTTGAATATATATATATATATATATATATATATATATATATATATATATATATATATATATATATATATATATATATATATATATATATATAACAAGATGTGAAAAGCAGTGACTCATTTGAAATAAACAAAACCTGTGGTATCAAAGAAAATCTTTGACCAGATATCTAGTTCAAAGAAATCACTAGACTGACTCTATATTATTAAATGTGCAGTGGTTGGTGCTTTTTGCATCTCTAAACATCAAGAAAATGCAAGAGTGCAAGTGTTAAAAAAGCATAAAAAACATAACCAACTAAAGATGAAGTGTTTCAACCTGGAAGACACATTTGGGAAAGCCATGAAGGACTGTAATACTAACAATAACCATTACACTCTCTTTTAGGTATTCTACCCTCTGAAGGCAACACATACGTTGCGAGAATAGGAGCAGTGGGACCCAAAAAGTGAATGATTTGCTTTACAACTCAAACTAATCTGAGGTTTTTCTTTGAAATACATTATGTTTCAAAGATGTTTTTAAAATGTATTATTTGATGTTGTGTCATGAAAAGAATAAATAGTAGGTGTTTTGTTCTCTAGGTCAGTCAACCTAGCACATAGTCGCCATTATATCTTTCTTTGTGGGGTAGACTGGATTCTATTAAAATTACGATTTTACCAATAATTCTCTACCTTCTTTCAATATTACCTTTTAATGTATCAAAATCCCTTTTTATGAAAATAGATATTTTATTATAATCATTTATGGCAAAATAAAAATCAACCAGTATACTTCTTAATAAATCAAATTATCCAAGGAAAGACTAAGGTTTAAATTCCTTAATTTTGTTTTGTAATCATGAAGCTTTTATTCTTCAAACAGCTCTGGTTTTGGTTACAGGATTCACCTTTTATGATTCACAAATTTAGGTGGAGTTCAGGAGGTCCTTCATTGCCTCACTTTCTTTCTCTTATTTTCTTTCTTTCTCTTAATTTCTTTATATTTAACAACAACCTATTTCTTTAGCAATAACTATTTTGGAAAAATATGTGTCTGTTGGACTTGGACCTTCTGGCAGGTTCACCCCTGAACTTTTTGCCTGGTGTTAATAAATAATTATAGTGATTTCTGGTCTTTGCGCACTTTGACACTGTGGCGCAGTGTAAAGGGCGTGCGCTCCCTGAGTGCGTGTGTGAGATTGGCCTGCCCTCCCATAGGAATGCATGGGGAATGTCTGTGTCCCTGGTAGTTCCTGATGCCTGAGGTGTGCATGCTCGAGTTTGGTATGTGCGAACTCGTGTGATTAAATGCTTCGCAATGATGTATGTGGCATGAATGTGTCTAGTGTGGAAGTGCCACTTCTAGACATTGCTGTACATGTGCTGTGAGGGTGCTGGAGTGTGATTGGCTGGAGCTGGCTGGCAAGCCTGGCTCCAGGAAGTCTGTGTGGGTCTGCCCCGGTGGTGAATGGAGAGATTAGCATGCTGATGTGAGGGAGGGGCTGCACCTGTGTCCTGAATGAGGCTGGGTTTCCCCCACACAATGCTGGCTCCACCCCCTGTGGTGCGACTGATGACCCTAGCCTCCCTAGTGAATGAGAGGAGTGGTTGAGCCATCAAGGGTGCTCCAAAACCAGCTGTGACTGGTTCTCCCCCCACCCGGCACCTGAAGACAAAGGGAAAAGGTGTATAAAAGAGGGGCTGTGACCCCATGAAAATGTTCTTGTTCCCAACTTGAATCTTAGCAGGGGCATGCTGCTGCTGGGGCCCGGGGGAAGGCTTGCCTCCCTGGGCCCTGCCCAGCCCCTGGACTACTACATCCCCTGGACCCCTGAAGGACTTTGTGGAAGACTTTTCGGGCACTAGAGCCTGAGGAGCGTTCTACCTGTACTCTTGCTGGACTGGTGACCTTTGGTTCCCTAAAGCGCCTGGGAGCGCTTGTTCTTTGCTCTAGCGCTGTGGAGCGCTGTGTCTTGCCTTCTATTGCTTGGGTTCAGAAAAGGGGGTGGTGATGAACAGAGTGTCTGAATTAAGCAGACCACTCTTACCCAGTCCAAAGATCAGGGCTTGATCCATCACTGTTATTTAGCTCACTGCACCATCCCAGCTCAGAACCTGGCTATATGCAAATTAGTCTGTCCCTGGCCCAGTGCATCATGGGAACAGGGCAGACCAAACTACCAAGCCAATTCTTCACCGGAAAGCAGACAAGCTTCCGGGGACCGGTTTCTGGCATTTCAGCCGTCGTCGGCCCGGCTTGCTTGAATCCTGATGGTGCAGTGAGCAAGGGACTCATGTCTGAGTATACCCTGGCACACCTATAGTGGCCAAAAACGATTCAAAAAAGGGGGTGGTGATGAACAGAGTGTCTGAATTAAGCAGACCACTCTTACCCAGTCCAAAGATCAGGGCTTGATCCATCACCGTTATTTAGCTCACTGCACCATCCCAGCTCAGAACCTGGCTATATGCAAATTAGTCTGTCCCTGGCCCAGTGCATCATGGGAACAGGGCAGACCAAACTACCAAGCCAATTCTTCACCGGAAAGGAGACAAGCTTCCGGGGACCGGTTTCTGGCATTTCAGCCGTCGTCGGCCCGGCTTGCTTGAATCCTGATGGTGCAGTGAGCATGGGACTCATGTCTGAGTATACCCTGCCACACCTATAGTGGCCAAAAACGATTCAGAAAAGGGGGTGGTGATGAACAGAGTGTCTGAATTAAGCAGACCACTCTTACCCAGTCCAAAGATCAGGGCTTGATCCATCACCGTTATTTAGCTCACTGCACCATCCCAGCTCAGAACCTGGCTATATGCAAATTAGACTGTCCCTGGCCCAGTGCATCATGGGAACAGGGCAGACCAAACTACCAAGCCAATTCTTCACCGGAAAGGAGACGAGCTTCCGGGGACCGGTTTCTGGCATTTCAGCCGTCGTCGGCCCGGCTTGCTTGAATCCTGATGGTGCAGTGAGCAAGGGACTCATGTCTGAGTATACCCTGCCACACCTATAGTGGCCAAAAACGATTCAGAAAAGGGGGTGGTGATGAACAGAGTGTCTGAATTAAGCAGACCACTATTACCCAGTCCAAAGATCAGGGCTTGATCCATCACCGTTATTTAGCTCACTGCACCATCCCAGCTCAGAACCTGGCTATATGCAAATTAGTCTGTCCCTGGCCCAGTGCATCATGGGAACAGGGCAGACCAAACTACCAAGCCAATTCTTCACCGGAAAGGAGACAAGCTTCCGGGTACCGTTTTCTGGCATTTCAGCCGTCGTCGGCCCGGCTTGCTTGAATCCTGATGGTGCAGTGAGCAAGGGACTCATGTCTGAAAATACCCTGCCACACCTATAGTGGCCAAAAACGATTCAGAAAAGGGGGTGGTGATGAACAGAGTGTCTGAACTAAGCAGACCACTCTTACCCAGTCCAAAGATCACGGCTTGATCCATCACCGTTATTTAGCTCACTGCACCATCCCAGCTCAGAACCTGGCTATATGCAAATTAGTATGTCCCTGGCCCAGTGCATCATGGAACAGGGCAGACCAAACTACCAAGCCAATTCTTCACCGGAAAGGAGACAAGCTTCCGGGGACCGGTTTCTGGCATTTCAGCCATCGTCGGCCCGGCTTGCTTGAATCCTGATGGTGCAGTGAGCAAGGGACTCATGTCTGAGTATACCCTGCCACACCTATAGTGGCCAAAAACGATTCAGAAAAGGGGGTGGTGATGAACAGAGTGTCTGAATTAAGCAGACCACTATTACCCAGTCCAAAGATCAGGGCTTGATCCATCACCATTATTCAGCTCACTGCACCATCCCAGCTCAGAACCTGGCTATATGCAAATTAGTCTGTCCCTAGCCCAGTGCATCATGGGAACAGGGCAGACCAAACTACCAAGCCAATTCTTCACCGGAAAGGAGACAAGCTTCCGGGTACCGGTTTCTGGCATTTCAGCCGTCGTTGGCCCGGCTTGCTTGAATCCTGATGGTGCAGTGAGCAAGGGACTCATGTCTGAGTATACCCTGCCACACCTATAGTGGCCAAAAACGATTCAGAAAAGGGGGTGGTGATGAACAGAGTGTCTGAATTAAGCAGAC
Organism: Lissotriton vulgaris; assembly: GCF_964263255.1. NCBI lineage: Eukaryota > Metazoa > Chordata > Amphibia > Caudata > Salamandridae > Lissotriton > Lissotriton vulgaris. The sequence continues at coordinate 101,928,093 of NC_141695.1, forward strand.
CACTCTTACCCAGTCCAAAGATCACGGCTTGATCCATCACCGTTATTTAGCTCACTGCACCATCCCAGCTCAGAACCTGGCTATATGCAAATTAGTATGTCCCTGGCCCAGTGCATCATGGGAACAGGGCAGACCAAACTACCAAGCCAATTCTTCACCGGAAAGGAGACAAGCTTCCGGGGACCGGTTTCTGGCATTTCAGCCATCGTCGGCCCGGCTTGCTTGAATCCTGATGGTGCAGTGAGCAAGGGACTCATGTCTGAGTATACCCTGCCACACCTATAGTGGCCAAAAACGATTCAGAAAAGGGGGTGGTGATGAACAGAGTATCTGAATTAAGCAGACCACTCTTACCCAGTCCAAAGATCAGGGCCTGATCCATCACCGTTATTTAGCTCACTGCACCATCCCAGCTCAGAACCTGGCTATATGCAAATTAGTCTGTCCCTGGCCCAGTGCATCATGGGAACAGGGCAGACCAAACTACCAAGCCAATTCTTCACCGGAAAGGAGACAAGCTTCCGGGGACCGGTTTCTGGCATTTCAGCCGTCGTCGGCCCGGCTTGCTTGAATCCTGATGGTGCAGTGAGCAAGGGACTCATGTCTGAGTATACCCTGCCACACCTATAGTGGCCAAAAACGATTCAGAAAAGGGGGTGGTGATGAACAGAGTGTCTGAATTAAGCAGACCAGTCTTACCCAGTCCAAAGATCAGGGATTGATCCATCACCATTATTTAGCTCACTGCACCATCCCAGCTCAGAACCTGGCTATATGCAAATTAGTCTGTCCCTGGCCCAGTGCATCATGGGAACAGGGCAGACCAAAATACCAAGCCAATTCTTCACCAGAAAGGAGACAAGCTTCCGGGGACCGGTTGCTGGCATTTCAGCCGTCGTCAGCCCGGCTTGCTTGAATCCTGATGGTGCAGTGAGCAAGGGACTCATGTCTGAGTATACTCTGCCACACCTATAGTGGCCAAAAACGATTCAGAAAAGGGGGTGGTGATGAACAGAGTGTCTGAATTAAGCAGACCACTCTTACAAAGTCCAAAGATCAGGGCTTGATCCATTACCGTTATTTAGCTCACTGCACCATCCCAGCTCAGAACCTGGCTATATGCAAATTAGTCTGTCCCTGGCCCAGTGCATCATGGGAACAGGGCAGACCAAACTACCAAGCCAATTCTTCACCGGAAAGGAGACAAGCTTCCGGGGACCGGGTTCCGGCATTTCAGCCGTCGTCGGCCCGGCTTGCTTGAATCCTGATGGTGCAGTGAGCAAGGGACTCATGTCTGAGTATACCCTGCCACACCTATAGTGGCCAAAAACGATTCAGAAAAGGGGGTGGTGATGAACAGAGTATCTGAATTAAGCAGACCACTCTTACCCAGTCCAAAGATCAGGGCCTGATCCATCACCGTTATTTAGCTCACTGCACCATCCCAGCTCAGAACCTGGCTATATGCAAATTAGTCTGTCCCTGGCCCAGTGCATCATGGGAACAGGGCAGACCAAACTACCAAGCCAATTCTTCACCGGAAAGGAGACAAGCTTCCGGGGACCGGTTTCCGGCATTTCAGCCGTCGTCGGCCCGGCTTGCTTGAATCCTGATGGTGCAGTGAGCAAGGGACTCATGTCTGAGTATACCCTGCCACACCTATAGTGGCCAAAAACGATTCAGAAAAGGGGGTGGTGATGAACAGAGTGTCTGAATTAAGCAGACCAGTCTTACCCAGTCCAAAGATCAGGGCTTGATCCATCACCATTATTTAGCTCACTGCACCATCCCAGCTCAGAACCTGGCTATATGCAAATTAGTCTGTCCCTGGCCCAGTGCATCATGGGAACAGGGCAGACCAAAATACCAAGCCAATTCTTCACCGGAAAGGAGACAAGCTTCCGGGGACCGGTTGCTGGCATTTCAGCCGTCGTCGGCCCGGCTTGCTTGAATCCTGATGGTGCAGTGAGCAAGGGACTCATGTCTGAGTATACTCTGCCACACCTATAGTGGCCAAAAACGATTCAGAAAAGGGGGTGGTGATGAACAGAGTGTCTGAATTAAGCAGACCACTCTTACAAAGTCCAAAGATCAGGGCTTGATCCATTACCGTTATTTAGCTCACTGCACCATCCCAGCTCAGAACCTGGCTATATGCAAATTAGTCTGTCCCTGGCCCAGTGCATCATGGGAACAGGGCAGACCAAACTACCAAGCCAATTCTTCACCGGAAAGGAGACAAGCTTCCGGGGACCGGTTTCCGGCATTTCAGCCGTCGTCGGCCCGGCTTGCTTGAATCCTGATGGTGCAGTGAGCAAGGGACTCATGTCTGAGTATACCCTGCCACACCTATAGTGGCCAAAAACGATTCAGAAAAGGGGGTGGTGATGAAGAGAGTGTCTGAATTAAGCAGACCACTCTTACCCAGTCTAAAGATCAGGGCTTGATCCATCACCGTAATTTAGCTCACTGCACCATCCAAGCTCAGAACCTGGCTATATGCAAATTAGTCTGTCCCTGGCCCAGTGCATCATGGGAACAGGGCAGACCAAACTACCAAGCACTCTACACAGTCTATACCAACCCCCAGGCAACAATCTTCCTTTCATCGAACAGCTAATGGAGACCATTGTATCTAAATCAGGCGAAAACACCAACCAGATCTTCCTCCGAGACATTCACTGGAATGACACTAATGGCCATTTACTGAACACCTTGAAAGACTTCCTCTTGAACCTCAATCTCACCCAAATATGTAATGGCCCTACACATAATAGAGGCGCAATCCTCAACCTTATTATCTCCTAAGACAATGTCATACTATATGGAATCCATATTCCTGTGTGACTGATCTGATCACTATCTAGTTTCCTTCCTTATCTTGGGAAACACTGTAGTGCGACAAAGGCAACAACGTAAAACCAAACAATGGACCGGAGACCTGAGAAATATTAAACTTACTGAGCTATCTTCTTGCAGCAATAACATCTTACAACCTACTACAGACATGGTGAATGTGAACAATCTCACAGATCACTATTTCCAATCCATTTCAGATAATCTCGACACAGTTGAGCCGAAACAGCGAAAAGACTCCCTTGCAAATGATCCAAACCCTGGCTCAACTGCAACCTTAATGAAGAAAGACACAAGTTAAGACTTGCTGAAAGAACTTGGAGAATCTCTCCCTCCCACTTTCACCTCAAGCATCTGAGGTTGACAAGAAGTGCCTATAACAAACACATTCGAAGATCAAAAACATAACACTTCAAGACGCAACTAGATGAAGCCAAAAATAGACCCAAACAACTATTTGAACTTCTAAAGCAACAAGAAGCACACAACCCTAACTTCCACTCTGGAGATAAAGTATCATCATTCTGTGGAAATTACTTCACCCATTTCAGAGAAAAGACAAACAAAATTGAATCAGAACTACGTCTCACCTCACAACATCCTCCAAACCATTCTCTCCCCAATCTCCATCCCATTCAAGAACCGGTGAATAGCCCGCAAACAAGCTCTTCCTCAAAGAACAATGCTAGATGGTATGCTTTCAGAGTTCCAGATGAAGTCGACATACTCAACATTATATCATCGCTAAAACCCTCAAACCATTTCTCTGATCCTGTGACTGCTAAACTTACCAAAGAACTAAAATCCTCCAATCTCCCTCTCTGGACCTGGATTATTGATGCATCCCTGTCTCAGGGCCTGATGCTGGACTGTCTAAAAATAGGACAGGTCTCTCCTGTACTCAAAAAGCCAAATTCAGATCAGTCTGACATCAACAACTTCTGTCCCATTACCAACCTCCCTACACTAGGCAAAGGTACTAGAAAAATGTGTGCACTTACAACTCTGTGACCATATTGATAAGTTCCATCTTCTGGACGATTACCAATCTGGCTTTAGAAAGGGTCATAGCACTGAAACAGTGCTATCACATATTGTTTATGATGCCCTGAGACTGCATGATCAAAATTAATCATGCCTCCTTATACTACTGGATCTATCAACAGAGTCAAACAGGACAGCTTGATCAGCCTTCTGGAGGCAAGGATGGGGCTATCCGGACCCGTTGCAAGCTGGTTTGAGTTATTGCTATATAACAGATGTCAAAGAATACAAATCAAGCATACCCTCTCCAACTTCACTTCGGTAATCACTCACTCTCGTATATAGTCATTTATATAGTCCAACACACACATATACTGCCTTTCACATATGTTGTTACTCACACAGGTACCACTGAGACATCCATTCACTCACCAACACACCCATATATACACTCACCTACCCATACAGACCTTCTCAGATGCACTCTTGAACCCATACATCCAGTGAATCACCAACTCAGACATCTATGCACAGTCACACTCACCCCAACGACCCACACAGACACTCAGGCACACATACAGATACTCAGACAACCTATCAATAACCCATATAGACACTCATGTAGCTACTCACTCATCCATGGAGCTGCTTACACACCAACTGACTGTATTAGGTGCCACGGATGGGCCCCGAGCTTTGAAAATGTACTCGGCGGTCCAGCCGTGAAGGAGCGCACCACCCCATGTCATAGGGGGCCACAAGTCTCGAAGACTCCTGAGACCCATGTGGATAAACAGCAGGGGATTGATGGCTCAACCACCCCTCGGGGCCCATCCAGGACACCTAATACAGTTAAATTATCCTGGTGGACACGCACTGCATGGCCCATAAGCCTTTGCGGTTATTCACCTGAAAGCAGCCCATTTGAGGGTTGTTATTAACATCAGGTGGGTGTGTCTACTCCACGAATCTCCTATCGAGCCCCTGATGAGGGCATTAGCCCAGAAACGCGTCAGGCTTCATTATGCGACATGAGGACAGTAATTACAGAGAGACGGAGTGTAGCTTTTACCCTTACAATTGCTGCGAGGAATATGCTTGTGACAAGCTGCTGGAGTGTGCTGCCTTGCCTGCGGGCAACTTTGGAGCTTTGAATATATATAGATATATATATATAACAAGATGTGAAAAGCAGTGACTCATTTGAAATAAACAAAACCAGTGGTATCTAAGATAGCTTTGACCAGATATCTAGTTCAAAGAAATCACTAGACTGACTCTATATTAATAAATGTGCAGTGGTTGATGCTTTTTGCATCTCTAAACATCAAGAAAATGCAAGAGTGCAAGTGTTAAAAAAGCATAAAATACATAACCAACTAAAGATGAAGTGTTTTAACCTGGAAGACACATTTGGGAAAGCCATGAAGGACTGTAATACTAACAATAACCATTACACTCTCTTTTAGGAATTCTACCCTCTGAAGGCAACACATACGTTGCGAGATTAGGAGCAGTGGGACCCAAAAAGTGAATGGTTTGCTTTACAACTCAAACTAATCTGAGGTTTTTCTTTGAAATAAATGATGTTTCAAAGATGTTTTTAAAATGTATTATTTGATGTGTCATGAAAAGAATAAATAGTAGGTGTTTTGTTCTCTAGGTCAGTCAACCTAGCACATAGTCGCCATTATATCTTTCTTTGTGGGGTAGACTAGATTCTATTAAAATAACGATTTTACCAATAATTCTCTACTTTCTTTCGATATTAACTTTTAATGTATCAAAATCCCTTTTTATGAAAATAGATATTTTATTATAAACATTTATGGCAAAATAAATATCAACCAGTATACTTCTTAATAAATCAAATTATCCAAGGAAAGACTAAGGTTTAAATTCCTTAATTTTGTTTTGTAATCATGAAGCTTTTATTCTTCCAACAGCTCTGGTTTTGGTTACAGGATTCACCTTTTATGATTAACAAATTTAGGTGGAGTTCAGGAGGTCCTTCATTGCCTCACTTTCTTTCTCTTATTTTCTTTCTTTCTCTTAATTTCTTTATATTTAACAACAACCTATTTCTTTAGCAATAACTATTTTGAAAAAATATGTGTCTGTTGGACTTGGCCCTTCTGGCAGGTTCACCCCTGAACTTTTTTCCTGGTGTTAATAAATAATTATAGTGATTTCTGGTCTTTGCGCACTTTGACACTGTGGCGCAGTGTAAAGTGCGTGCGCTCCCTGAGTGCGTGTGTGAGATTGGCCTGCCCTACCAAAGGAATGCATGGGGAATGTCTGTGTCCCTGGTAGTTCCTGATGCGTGAGGTGTGCATGCTCGAGTTTGGTATGTGCGAACTCGTGTGATTAAATGCTTCGCAATGATGTATGTGGCATGTATGTGTCTAGTGTGGAAGTGCCACTTCTAGACATGGCTGTACATGTGCTGTGAGGGTGCTGGTTAGTGAGTGGCTGGAACAGGCTGGCAAGCCTGGCTCCAGGAAGTCTGAGTGGGTCTGCCCCGGTGGTGAATGGAGAGATTAGCTTGCTGATGTGTGGGAGGGGCTGCACCTGTGTCCTGAATGAGGCTGGGTTTCCCCCACACAATGCTGGCTCCGCCCCTGTCGTGCGACTGATGACCCTAGCCTCCCTAGTGAATGAGAGTAGTGGTTGAGCCATCAAGGGTGCTCCAAAACCAGCTGTGACTGGTTCTCCCCCCACCCGGGACCTGAAGACAAAGGGAAAAGGTGTATAAAAGAGGGGCTGTGACCCTATGAAAATGTTCTTGTTCCCAACTTGAATCTTACCAGGGGCATGCTGCTGCTGGAGCCCGGGGGAAGGCTTGCCTCCCTGGGCCCTGCCCATCCCCTGGACTACTACATCCCCTGGACACCTGATGGACTTTGTGGAAGACTTTTGGGGCACTAGAGCCTGAGGAGCGCTCTACCTGTACTCTTGCTGGACTGGTGACCTTTGGTTCCCTAAAGTGCCTGGGAGCGCTTGTTCTTTGCTCTAGCGCTGTTGAGCGCTGTGTCTTGCCTTCTAGTGCTTGGGAGTGCTTCATTTCTGCTGCAGCGCTGAGGGAGCGCTGTTTATCTCAGCCGGTGCCCACCCGGCATTGGCCCCAGTTTTGCGAGGGTTAAATGGACTCCAGCAAGTGCCTACCTCGCTCTATTTCTTATTTAATTACTTCGCCGAGGGAGCCTACCCCTCGTTGTATCCCTGAGCTCACCGCCGCTGGCACGGGTCTCCTCGTGACGTCTCCCCCGGCCACGCTGGGATTGGCTGCTGGCCCGGGATTCCCTGAAGACGTTATTCCCTGTGTCCTGTGTCCTGTACCTCTGAATGTGTTGTTGATGCATCATGTGCCTTGTTCCTTACACCGCTGAACGTGTGTTGATGCGTCATGTGTTCCTTACACCGCTGAATGTAGGTTTCTGCATCATGTGTTTTCCTTCCCTACACCTCTGAATGTGTTGTGATACATCATGTGTGATATTGCAAAAACAACAGGTGATGGACCGAATGAGGATCAATGTCACACATTCAACCCAGTCAAAAGATCTGGGTCCTAATCCATCGTTTTTTTGCACTCCACACCACCCTGGGTTAGACAATGGCGATATGCAAATCAGCTCTGACCCTGTGCCCCATGGGAACAGTTCAGTCCGAACTACAAAAGCCATGTCCTTCCCAGAACGGAATCAAGCATCCGAGGACCGGACCGGTTTGCGCACACACCCCAGCAACAACACCCAAGGCCCACCACAAAGGAAACTCCAAACAAGGTTATATATAAAAATAGCCTTTGTATTATACCAAAACACATTAGATAAAACACACACTTTACAATGTGCCAACAGGCACGGGCAGAATTTACAGGGGATATGTACAAGACAGGGCCACATGGACCACAGTCAGGAATATGCACTTTCAGACTAAGTACTTGGTAAAATTAGCACTTAGAACATAGAATATAAATCACTGTAGCATAAACTAGATCATAAGCACACAACCAGTAATCACTGGTAACCGGTAAGTACCACCTACGCAATCCTAACCACCTTAGGAACAGGTCACGCAGGGAACCGGGACCTCACTAGCACCACCTGTACTAGGAGAAAACAACCACCTACGTATCACAATACCTGTAGGGGTATAGGCATATCACACATGATGTTTGCAAAAACAACAGGTGATGGACCGAATGTGGATCAATGTCACACACTCAACCCAGTCCAAAGATCTGGGCCCAAATCCTTCGTTTTTTTGCACTCCACACCACCCCGGGTTAGACAATGGCGATATGCAAATCAGCTCTGACCCTGTGCCCCATGGGAACAGTCCAGTCCGAACTACAAAAGCCATGTCCTTCCCAGAACGGAATCAAGCATCCGAGGACCGGACCGGTTTCGAGGTAACACCTCTCATCAGCCCGGCTAGCTTGACTCCAGTGGTGTGGAGTGCCTGGGACCCACGTCTGGGCATCCCCAGCGCACTTAGGGCGGAATTTGCAAAAACAACAGGTGATGGACCGAATGTGGATCAATGTCACACACTCAACCCAGTCCAAAGATCTGGGCCCAAATCCTTCGTTTTTTTGCACTCCACACCACCCCGGGTTAGACAATGGCGATATGCAAATCAGCTCTGACCCTGTGCCCCATGGGAACAGTCCAGTCCGAACTACAAAAGCCATGTCCTTCCCAGAACGGAATCAAGCATCCGAGGACCGGACCGGTTTCGAGGTAACACCTCTCATCAGCCCGGCTAGCTTGACTCCAGTGGTGTGGAGTGCCTGGGACCCACGTCTGGGCATCCCCAGCGCACTTAGGGCGGAATTTGCAAAAACAACAGGTGATGGACCGAATGTGGATCAATGTCACACACTCAACCCAGTCCAAAGATCTGGGCCCAAATCCTTCGTTTTTTTGCACTCCACACCACCCCGGGTTAGACAATGGCGATATGCAAATCAGCTCTGACCCTGTGCCCCATGGGAACAGTCCAGTCCGAACTACAAAAGCCATGTCCTTCCCAGAACGGAATCAAGCATCCGAGGACCGGACCGGTTTCGAGGTAACACCTCTCATCAGCCCGGCTAGATTGACTCCAGTGGTGTGGAGTGCCTGGGACCCACGTCTGGGCATCCCCAGCGCACTTAGGGCGGAATTTGCAAAAACAACAGGTGATGGACCGAATGTGGATCAATGTCACACACTCAACCCAGTCCAAAGATCTGGGCCCAAATCCTTCGTTTTTTTGCACTCCACACCACCCCGGGTTAGACAATGGCGATATGCAAATCAGCTCTGACCCTGTGCCCCATGGGAACAGTCCAGTCCGAACTACAAAAGCCATGTCCTTCCCAGAACGGAATCAAGCATCCGAGGACCGGACCGGTTTCGAGGTAACACCTCTCATCAGCCCGGCTAGCTTGACTCCAGTGGTGTGAAAGTGCATATTCCTGACTGTGGTCCATGTGGCCCTGTCTTGTACATATCCCCTGTAAATTCTGCCCGTGCCTGTTGGCACATTGTAAAGTGTGTGTTTTATCTAATGTGTTTTGGTATAATACAAAGGCTATTTTTATATATAACCTTGTTTGGAGTTTCCTTTGTGGTGGGCCTTGGGTGTTGTTGCTGGGGTGTGTGCGCAAACCGGTCCGGTCCTCGGATGCTTGATTCCGTTCTGGGAAGGACATGGCTTTTGTAGTTCGGACTGAACTGTTCCCATGGGGCACAGGGTCAGAGCTGATTTGCATATCGCCATTGTCTAACCCAGGGTGGTGTGGAGTGCAAAAAAACGATGGATTAGGACCCAGATCTTTTGACTGGGTTGAATGTGTGACATTGATCCTCATTCGGTCCATCACCTGTTGTTTTTGCAATATCACACATGATGTATCACAACACATTCAGAGGTGTAGGGAAGGAAAACACATGATGCAGAAACCTACATTCAGCGGTGTAAGGAACACATGACGCATCAACACACGTTCAGCGGTGTAAGGAACAAGGCACATGATGCATCAACAACACATTCAGAGGTACAGGACACAGGACACAGGGAATAACGTCTTCAGGGAATCCCGGGCCAGCAGCCAATCCCAGCGTGGCCGGGGGAGACGTCACGAGGAGACCCGTGCCAGCGGCGGTGAGCTCAGGGATACAACGAGGGGTAGGCTCCCTCGGCGAAGTAATTAAATAAGAAATAGAGCGAGGTAGGCACTTGCTGGAGTCCATTTAACCCTCGCAAAACTGGGGCCAATGCCGGGTGGGCACCGGCTGAGATAAACAGCGCTCCCTCAGCGCTGCAGCAGAAATGAAGCACTCCCAAGCACTAGAAGGCAAGACACAGCGCTCAACAGCGCTAGAGCAAAGAACAAGCGCTCCCAGGCACTTTAGGGAACCAAAGGTCACCAGTCCAGCAAGAGTACAGGTAGAGCGCTCCTCAGGCTCTAGTGCCCCAAAAGTCTTCCACAAAGTCCATCAGGTGTCCAGGGGATGTAGTAGTCCAGGGGATGGGCAGGGCCCAGGGAGGCAAGCCTTCCCCCGGGCTCCAGCAGCAGCATGCCCCTGGTAAGATTCAAGTTGGGAACAAGAACATTTTCATAGGGTCACAGCCCCTCTTTTATACACCTTTTCCCTTTGTCTTCAGGTGCCGGGTGGGGGGAGAACCAGTCACAGCTGGTTTTGGAGCACCCTTGATGGCTCAACCACTACTCTCATTCACTAGGGAGGCTAGGGTCATCAGTCGCACGACAGGGGCGGAGCCAGCATTGTGTGGGGGAAACCCAGCCTCATTCAGGACACAGGTGCAGCCCCTCCCACACATCAGCAAGCTAATCTCTCCATTCACCACCGGGGCAGACCCACTCAGACTTCCTGGAGCCAGGCTTGCCAGCCTGTTCCAGCCACTCACTAACCAGCACCCTCACAGCACATGTACAGCCATGTCTAGAAATGGCACTTCCACACTAGACACATACATGCCACATACATCATTGCGAAGCATTTAATCACACGAGTTCGCACATACCAAACTCGAGCATGCACACCTCACGCATCAGGAACTACCAGGGACACAGACATTCCCCATGCATTCCTTTGGTAGGGCAGGCCAATCTCACACACGCACTCAGGGAGCGCACGCACTTTACACTGCGCCACAGTGTCAAAGTGCGCAAAGACCAGAAATCACTATAATTATTTATTAACACCAGGAAAAAAGTTCAGGGGTGAACCTGCCAGAAGGGCCAAGTCCAACAGACACATATTTTTTCAAAATAGTTATTGCTAAAGAAATAGGTTGTTGTTAAATATAAAGAAATTAAGAGAAAGAAAGAAAATAAGAGAAAGAAAGTGAGGTAATGAAGGACCTTCTGAACTCCACCTAAATTTGTTAATCATAAAAGGTGAATCCTGTAACCAAAACCAGAGCTGTTGGAAGAATAAAAGCTTCATGATTACAAAACAAAATTAAGGAATTTAAACCTTAGTCTTTCCTTGGATAATTTGATTTATTAAGAAGTATACTGGTTGATATTTATTTTGCCATAAATGTTTATAATAAAATATCTATTTTCATAAAAAGGGATTTTGATACATTAAAAGTTAATATCTAAAGAAAGTAGAGAATTATTGGTAAAATCGTTATTTTAATAGAATCTAGTCTACCCCACAAAGAAAGATATAATGGCGACTATGTGCTAGGTTGACTGACCTAGAGAACAAAACACCTACTATTTATTCTTTTCATGACACAACATCAAATAATACATTTTAAAAACATCTTTGAAACATCATTTATTTCAAAGAAAAACCTCAGATTAGTTTGAGTTGTAATGCAAACCATTCACTTTTTGGGTCCCACTGCTCCTAAACTCGCAACGTATGTGTTGCCTTCAGAGGGTAGAATACCTAAAAGAGAGTGTAATGGTTATTGTTAGTATTACAGTCCTTCATGGCTTTCCCAAATGTGTCTTCCAGGTTAAAACACTTCATCTTTAGTTGGTTATGTATTTTATGCTTTTTTAACACTTGCACTCTTGCATTTTCTTGATGTTTAGAGATGCAAAAAGCATCAACCACTGCACATTTATTAATATAGAGTCAGTCTAGTGATTTCTTTGAACTAGATATCTGGTCAAAGCTATCTTAGATACCACTGGTTTTGTTTATTTCAAATGAGTCACTGCTTTTCACATCTTGTTATATATATATATATCTATATATATTCAAAGCTCCAAAGTTGCCCGCAGGCAAGGCAGCACACTCCAGCAGCTTGTCACAAGCATATTCCTCGCAGCAATTGTAAGGGTAAAAGCTACACTCCGTCTCTCTGTAATTACTGTCCTCATGTCGCATAATGAAGCCTGACGCGTTTCTGGGCTAATGCCCTCATCAGGGGCTCGATAGGAGATTCGTGGAGTAGACACACCCACCTGATGTTAATAACAACCCTCAAATGGGCTGCTTTCAGGTGAATAACCGCAAAGGCTTATGGGCCATGCAGTGCGTGTCCACCAGGATAATTTAACTGTATTAGGTGTCCTGGATGGGCCCCGAGGGGTGGTTGAGCCATCAATCCCCTGCTGTTTATCCACATGGGTCTCAGGAGTCTTCGAGACTTGTGGCCCCCTATGACATGGGGTGGTGCGCTCCTTCACGGCTGGACCGCCGAGTACATTTTCAAAGCTCGGGGCCCATCCGTGGCACCTAATACAGTCAGTTGGTGTGTAAGCAGCTCCATGGATGAGTGAGTAGCTACATGAGTGTCTATATGGGTTATTGATAGGTTGTCTGAGTATCTGTATGTGTGCCTGAGTGTCTGTGTGGGTCGTTGGGGTGAGTGTGACTGTGCATAGATGTCTGAGTTGGTGATTCACTGGATGTATGGGTTCAAGAGTGCATCTGAGAAGGTCTGTATGGGTAGGTGAGTGTATATATGGGTGTGTTGGTGAGTGAATGGATGTCTCAGTGGTACCTGTGTGAGTAACAACATATGTGAAAGGCAGTATATGTGTGTGTTGGACTATATAAATAACTATATACGAGAGTGAGTGATTACCGAAGTGAAGTTGGAGAGGGTATGCTTGATTTGTATTCTTTGACATCTGTTATATAGCAATAACTCAAACCAGCTTGCAACGGGTCCGGATAGCCCCATCCTTTAATTTGTAGCAACATATTGACAACATTTATGTCTACCTCATGAGTTGTCAAAATGACTCATAATTTATATTATCTGTATAATCAAATCTTTCTACTGCAATTTCCATTAAAGATGTAATATTTTAATGTCGACTTCAAGTTGGTCATGCTAATTTCCTCCTAGTCCTTTTACACTAAGCATGGGCGAATTTTGCGGATTTGCGAACTCGCAATTTGCAAAATCCGCGAATTCTCGCAAATTTGCGGATTTTTTTTTTGTTGTGTTCGCGCGGGTTTCTGCCAGTTCGCGAGGATTTTGTACAATTTTGCAAACGCGAACTTACCTGTCGGGTCGCAAGTTTTGCGAACTTGTTGTTTCTACGTGTCCAGCCTGTTTGGGACACTCTGCTTCATCACTGCCACTCTCTGTCACCACTGCCACTCTCTGACTACTCATGCCACCCTCTGGCCCACCCATGCCACCCTCGGTTTCATCACAGCACCCTCTGGTTGTCTAGTCAGTGTACATTATTGTGGCAAAGCAAAGCACACCTTCCCTGCCTCAAGTGACCTGAAGTAATTTGGGGCTGATTAATGTGTCACAGAATATTTTTTTAGCTGGCACCTGCTTCCTTAGTGCTTCCTGATTAGTGATCTTTTGCACTTGCTAAGTGCTTTCATTGTTGCAAAATTAGTTACAACACCTGCCCTGCCCCAACTGACAATAATGAATTAGGGGCTGATTAATGGATTTGAACTTCCAGCCTGGCTCCTGCTTGTCTCCCTTAGCTGTAATTCAGGACCTTTGTGGCATATGTGTAACTATTCTGAGGTTCAGAGCAGGGTCACATAATAGTTGCAAGTAGGCAACTGAACTCTGGAGGGGCCCCTCAGGAAGCACTACAGAAAATGGCTACTAATGATGAGCCTGAACTTTTGAACCTGGTAAGTAGTTTCAGTTTTGCTAAGATCGTATTTCTGCAATTTAGCGCTTATTCGGGGGGCGCGAAGTTGTACTGGGAAGCCGCGAACTCACGCGAACAGTGCGAGCAAGCCATAAAATCCGCTGCTCGCGGATTTGCGGATTTTGCGGGAGATTCGCGAATCTCGCGGATTGCGAATTTACCGAAAATCCGCAAAATCCGCGAGCGAAACGGATTTTCCGCCCATACTTATTTTACACATATGATCTTTATGAGTAATTTAATTCGTCTTTTTAAAAACAGGTTTGAAAATACATTATTATTATATTGCTGACCAATGCTCCCCTACTTTTGCAAAATATTTTTGATGGAGGCATAGCTGATTCTTTTATACAACAATAAGCGTTATGAAAATTTTAAAAGGCATGCCTAACATTTTAAATTAAAAGGACCCAAGACTTGATTAAATGGTTCTTCAACAAAGTGGAGAATAGTTTTAAGCAGTCAAGAGTTTAAACATAGGGGGAATCTGTCTATCATGTCAATGAGGAATAACAGGAACACCCATAGTCTATAACTTTACCTAACTTATTGAGGGCTTATAAAAAAATGCAGTTGTAGATAAAGATAACTAATATTCCCTTGTGAGTAAAAAAATGTTTTACTGTAGAAGGCATTTCAAAGGTAACAAAGCACAAGAAACCTCTGCACTACTGAAAGACGAATTAACAGAACGTAGGTGGTCATCTGACTTTTCATTTTATGTCCCAATCACCAGACCTCTTAGTTGTGAATCATTATGCTAAGGGTATCAGTGCTTTGGGGATCTTGGTCAAGGGGGGCAAACTGTGTTCAATGAATTCCTCAGATATTTCTATTGTGATGTCCCAGTAGCTGGAGGTTTTTACCAAGCATGACTTCACTGTAAACACTGAGCGGAGAAAACACAAGGATTGACTTCAATGATCTTTCTGCCAGAGACAAGATATTTAGGATTCAAAATAGTGTAATCGCCTTACATGTTTTACCAAAGAGTCCTTACAGTATTAAACTAGAGCATTTTATGAGTGCATTTGCCAGGTGAGAGTTATTTTTTAAGAAGGAGTTTAATGTTGGGCAGTTACAAAAGCATCTTCAATGTTTTATGAGCTGTTTGTAAGTGGAAAGTCAACAGTCATGTATGGAGCAAGATCAAAAATCACAAGCTCATGCTTAGGAGTGCACAGTTTCTTCTCAGCCATTTTAAATTGTTTTCCTTTGCATTTGTATCAGCGAGTTAAGTGCTCACCTCTAACAACTACTGTGACCTGCTGGTTGTGACCTTGAATCCCTGCGAGGTTAACTGTGCTTTGCACACTTCTGAGGTGGGTCATTTGAGTGTTATTAAATTGGGCATCAGTACAAAAAGAATTAAATTAGTAGCTTGAATGAAAAATAAACTTTTTGGGGTGTGTATATAAAGTATTGTGTTGTTCATTAAATAACACAATGAGCTACCCATTAGGATATGTAAAGGGCAGATGTATGACCGTTTTTTGCTGTTGCAAATGGGAAATCGGCCCATTTGCGACTGCAAAAATTGGTATGTGTAATGTACACACCCTATATCACGAGTCGGTAACCTATTACCGTTCACAAAATAGGGTTTGAGACTCCCTATTAGGAAGGGGTGTGCCAAGGGCGGTCCTTCCTAATACAAAGTTGCACATGTATGATTGGTTTGCAACCACAATGGCGGTCACAAAACACTTGCGGTTTATAACATATTTCAAAAACTTGGTAAGCTACCTGCAAATGGGAAGGGGCCCTCAGGGGACTGGCAGCGGAAATATTTTTTACGAGCAGGCAGTGATCCCACGGACATCATCATCATATCAAGTCCATGGTTCTCAACCGCAGATCAGCTGTTAAACATGCTGCAGACATTGCTGATCTCATCCTTGCCTAAGATAATGACCTCCCAATCTTAACGGAAACCTGTCTCAATTATACTTCCTCCCCCATAATTGACATTCTAGTTCCATCTAACTTTGACATCATCAGACTAGATAGACCAAAAAAAAACAAACAGGAAGTGGTGTAGCATGTATCTTCCACTCCTCGCTCACCCTGAAACAAGCTGACACTGCTCCAATGCCCTTGTGGCAATATTTAGGTATTGATATATGGAAAAACAGCAAGATAGCATGCACTCTACACAGTCTATACCAACCCCCAGGCAACAATCTTCCTTTCATTGAACAGCTAATGGAGACCATTGTGTCTAAATCAGCCGAAAACACCAACCAGATCTTCCTCTGAGACATTCACTGGAATGACACTAATGGCCATTTACTGAACACCTTGAAAGACTTCCTCTTGAACCTCAATCTCTCCCAAATATGTAATGGCCCTACACATAATAGAGGCGCAACCCTCAACCTTATTATCTCCTAAGACAATGTCATACTATATGGAATCCATATTCCCGTGTGACTGATCTGATCACTATCTAGTTTCCTTCCTTATCTTGGGAAACACTGTAGTGCGACAAAGGCAACAACGTAAAACCAAACAATGGACCAGAGACCTGAGAAATAATAAACTTACTGAGCTATCTTTTGCAGCAATAAAATCCTACAACCTACTACAGACATGGTGAATGTGAACAATCTCACAGATCACTATTTCCAATCTATTTCAGATAATCTCGACACAGTTGAGCCGAAACAGCTAAAAGACTCCCCTGCAAATGATCCAAACCCTGGCTCAACTGCAACCTTAATGAAGAAAGACACAAGTTAAGACTTACTGAAAGAACTTGGAGAATCTCTCCCTCCCACTTTCACCTCAAGCATCAGAGGTTGACAAGAAGTGCTTATAACAAACACATTCGAAGATCAAAAACAGAACACTTCAAGACACAACTAGATGAAGCCAAAAATAGACCCAAACAACTATTTGAACTTCTAAAGCAACAAGCAGCACACAACCCTAACTTCCACTCTGGAGATAAAGTATCATCATTCTGTGGAAATTACTTCACCCATTTCAGAGAAAAGACAAACAAAATTGAATCAGAACTATGTCTCACCTCCTAACATCCTCCAAACCATTCTCTCCCCAATCTCCATCCCATTCAACAACCGGTGTATAGCCCGCAAACAAGCTCTTCCTCAAAGAACAATGCTAGATGGAATGCTTTCAGAGTTCCAGATGAAGTCGACATACTCAACATTATAACATCGCTAAAACTCTCAAACCATTTCTCTGATCCTGTGCCTGCTAAACTTACCAAAGAACTAAAATCCTCCAATCTCTCGCTCTGGACCTGGATTATTAATGCATCGTTGTCTCAGGGCCTGATGCCGGACTGTCTAAAAATAGGACAGGTCTCTCCTGTACTCAAAAAGCCAAATTCAGATCAGTCTGACCTCAGCAACTTCTGTCCCATTGCCAACCTCCCTACACTAGGCAAAGGTACTAGAAAAATGTGTGCACTTACAACTCTGTGACCATATTGATAAGTTCCATCTTCTGGACAATTGCCAATCTGGCTTTAGAAAGGGTCATAGCACTGAAACAGTGCTATCACATATTGTTTATGATGCCCTGAGACTGCATGATCAAAAAGAATCATGCCTCCTTATACTTCTGGATCTATCAACAGAGTCAAACAGGACAGCTTGATCAGCCTTCTGGAGGCAAGGATGGGGCTATCCGGACCCGTTGCTAGCTGGTTTGAGTTATTCCTACATAACAGATGTCAAAGAATTCAAATCAAGCATACCCTCTCCAACTTCACTTCGGTAATCACTCACTCTTGTATATAGTCATTTATATAGTCCAACACACACATATACTGCCTTTCACATATGTTGTTACTCACACATGTACCACTGAGACATCCATTCACTCACCAACACACCCATATACACACTCACCTACCCATACAGACCTTCTCAGATGCACTCTTGAACCCATACATCCAGTGAATCACCAACTCAGACATCTATGCACAGTCACACTCACCCCAACGACCCACACAGACACTCAGGCACACATACAGATACTCAGACAACCAATCAATAACCCATATAGACACTCATGTAGCTACTCACTAACCCATGGAGCTGCTTACACACCAACTGACTGTATTAGGTGCCACGGATGGGCCCCGAGCTTTGAAAAGGTACTCAGCGGCCCAGCCGTGAAGGAGCGCACCACCCCATATCATAGGGGGTCACGAGTCTCGGACACTCCCGAGACCCATGTGGATAAACAGCAGTGGATTGATGGCTCAACCACCCCTCGGGGCCATCCAGGGCACCTAATACAGTTAAATTATCCTGGTGGACACGCACTGCATGGCCCATAAACCTTTGCGGTTATTCACCTGAAAGCAGCCCATTTGAGGGTGGTTATTAACATAAGGTGGGTGTGTCTACTCCACAAATCTCCTGTCGAGCCCCTGATGAGGGCATTAGCCCAGAAACGCGTCAGGCTTCATTATGCGACATGAGGACAGTAATTACAGAGAGACGGAGTGTAGCTTTTACCCTTACAATTGCTGCGAGGAATATGCTTGTGACAAGCTGCTGGAGTGTGCTGCCTTGCCTGCGGGCAACTTTGGAGCTTTGAATATATATAGATATATATATATATATATATAACAAGATGTGAAAAGCAGTGACTCGTTTGAAATAAACAAAACCTGTGGTATCAAAGATAATCTTTGACCAGATATCTAGTTCAAAGAAATCACTAGACTGACTCTATATTAATAAATGTGCAGTGGTTGATGCTTTTTGCATCTCTAAACATCAAGAAAATGCAAGAGTGCAAGTGTTAAAAAAGCATAAAATACATAACCAACTAAAGATGAAGTGTTTCAACCTGGAAGACACATTTGGGAAAGCCATGAAGGACTGTAATACTAACAATAACCATTACACTCTCTTTTAGGTATTCTACCCTCTGAAGGCAACACATACATTGCGAGAATATGAGCAGTGGGACCCAAAAAGTGAATGGTTTGCTTTACAACTCAAACTAATCTGAGGTTTTTCTTTGAAATAAATTATGTTTCAAAGATGTTTTTAAAATGTATTATTTGATGTTGTGTCATGAAAAGAATAAATAGTAGGTGTTTTGTTCGCTAGGTCAGTCAACCTAGCACATAGTCGCCATTATATCTTTCTTTGTGGGGTAGACTGGATTCTATTAAAATAACGATTTTACCAATAATTCTCTACTTTCTTTCGATATTACCTTTTAATGTATCAAAATCCCTTTTTATGAAAATAGATATTTTATTATAAACATTTATGGCAAAATAAATATCAATCAGTATACATCTTAATAAATCAAATTATCCAAGGAAAGACTAAGGTTTAAATTCCTTAATTTTGTTTTGTAATCATGAAGCTTTTATTCTTCAAACAGCTCTGGTTTTGGTTACAGGATTCACCTTTTATGATTCACAAATTTAGGTGGAGTTCAGGAGGTCCTTCATCGCCTCACTTTCTTTCTCTCATTTACTTTCTTTCTCTTAATTTCTTTATATTTAACAACAACCTATTTCTTTAGCAATAACTATTTTGAAAAAATATGTGTCTGTTGGACTTGGCCCTTCTGGCAGGTTCACCCCTGAACTTTTTGCCTGGTGTTAATAAATAATTATAGTGATTTCTGGTCTTTAAGCACTTTGACACTGTGGCGCAGTGTAAAGTGCGTGCGCTCCCTGAGTGCGTGTGTGAGATTGGCCTGCCCTACCAAAGGAATGCATGGGGAATGTCTGTGTCCCTGGTAGTTCCTGATGCATGAGGTGTGCATGCTCGAGTTTGGTATGTGCGAACTCGTGTGATTAAATGCTTCGCAATGATGTATGTGGCATGTATGTGTCTAGTGTGGAAGTGCCACTTCTAGACATGGCTGTACATGTGCTGTGAGGGTGCTGGAGTGTGATTGGCTGGAGCTGGCTGGAAAGCCTGGCTCCAGGAAGTCTGTGTGAGTCTGCCCCGGTGGTGAATGGAGAGATTAGCATGCTGATGTGAGGGAGGGGCTGCACCTGTGTCCTGAATGAGGCTGGGTTTCCCCCACACAATGTTGGCTCTGCCCCCTTTGGAGCGACTGATGACTCTAGCCTCCCTAGTGAATGAGAGGAGTGGTTGAGCCATCAAGGGTGCTCCAAAACCAGCTGTGACTGGTTCTCCCCCACCCGGCACCTGAAGACAAAGGGAAAAGGTGTATAAAAGAGGGGCTGTGATCCCATGAAAATGTTCTTGTTCCCAACTTGAATCTTACCAGGGGCATGCTGCTGCTGGGGCCCGGGGGAAGGCTTGCCCTGCCCAGCCCCTGGACTACTACATCCCCTGGACCCCTGAAGGACTTTGTGGAAGACTTTTGGGGCACTAGAGCCTGAGGAGCGCTCTACCTGTACTCTTGCTGGACTGGTGACCTTTGGTTCCCTAAAGCGCCTGGGAGTGCTTGTTCTTTGCTCTAGCGCTGTGGAGCGCTGTGTCTTGCCTTCTAGTGCTTGGGAGCGCTTCATTTCTGCTGTAACGCTGAGGGAGCGCTGTTTATCTCAGCCGGTGCCCACCCGGCATTGGCCCCAGTTTTGCGAGGGTTAAATGGACTCCAGCGAGTGCCTACCTCGCTTTATTTCTTATTTCATTACTTCCCCGAGGGAGCCTACCCCTCGTTGTATCCCCTAGCTCACCGGCGCTGGCCCTGGTCCCCTCGTGACGTCTCCCCCGGGCCGTGCTGGGATTGGCTGCCGGCCCGGGATTCCCTGATGACGTCATTCCCCGTGTCCTGTGTCCTGTACCTCTGAATGTGTTGTTGATGCATCATGTGCCTTGTTCCTTACACCGCTGAACGTGTGTTGATGCGTCATGTGTTCCTTACACCGCTGAATGTAGGTTTCTGCATCATGTGTTTTCCTTCCATACACCTCTGAATGTGTTGTGATACATCATGTGTGATATGCCTATACCCCTACAGGTATTGTGATACTTAGGTGGTTGTTTTCTCCTAGTACAGGTGGTGCTAGTGAGGTCCCGGTTTCCTGCATGACCTGTTCCTAAGGTGGTTAGGATTGCGTAGGTGGTACTTACCGGTTACCAGTGATTACTGGTTGTGTGCTTTATGTTCTAGTTTGTGCTACAGTGATTTATATTCTATGTTCTAAGTGGTAATTCTACCAAGTACTAAGTCTGAAAGTGCATATTCCTGACAGTGGTCCATGTGGCCCTGTCTTGTACATATCCCCTGTAAATTCCGCCCGTGCATGTTGGTACATTGTAAAGTGTGTTTTATCTAATGTGTTTTGGTATAATACAAAGGCTATTTTTATATATAACCTTGTGTGGAGTTTTCTTTGTGGTGGGCCTTGGGTGTTGTTGCTGGGGTGTGTGCGCAAATACTTAACTCACATCGCCTCCAACTTTAGCCTTGCTGCTCGCGCCACGTTACCTAGAGGGTGAGCAGGGGTTATCTTGGCATGTACCTCCCTTGCCCTGACTTAGGAGTGGTGGTCTCTGACTGACTTTAGCGCAAGCCCTGGCCAGCCAGGGATCCCATTTCCAACAGTGTCTATATTTTCAACCTGTAATTTTCTATTGACAAAACCAGTGATACAAATATAGTTAATGAGTCAACTATTTAGGACAGAAAATGTCTAACAATTTAACAAAAAGCTGTTGTTTGGAAATGTTGGGTACCAAGAGGTATTTTTTGGTTGTGCCAATTCTCTGATAATTATGAGTGGCTTCTTTTTTCTTCAACTACAGTACAAATATAAATTACCAAAATCTTGTTTTAAACAGATTAAAGGAAACAGTTTTTTATTATTTATGTATTCACATTGTCATTAACTTATGTCATTTTCATTTACCACATAAAGCTTCAGCAATAAATTAGTTTATGAATGTTAAGTGATAAATTAAAGATTGAACA
This sequence comes from Lissotriton vulgaris, assembly GCF_964263255.1. Classification (NCBI taxonomy): domain Eukaryota; kingdom Metazoa; phylum Chordata; class Amphibia; order Caudata; family Salamandridae; genus Lissotriton; species Lissotriton vulgaris. The sequence continues at coordinate 101,949,949 of NC_141695.1, forward strand.
TGGATAGACCTTAAAAAATCGTCTTCATTTTAATTTGTAGCAAAATATTGACAACATTTATGTCTACCTCATGAGTTGTCAAAATGACTCATAATTTATATTATCTGTATAATCAAATCTTTCTACTGCAATTTCCATTAAAGATGTAATATTCTAATGTCGACTTCAAGTTGGTCATGCTAATTTCCTCCTAGTCCTTTTACACATATGATCTTTATGAGTAATTTAATTAGCCTTTTTAAAAACAGGTTTGAAAATACATTATTATTATATTGCAGACCAATGCGCCCCTACTTTTGCAAAATATTTTTGAGGGAGGCATAGCTGATATTTTTATACAACAATAAGCGTTATGAAAATTTTAAAAGGCATGCCTAACATTTTAAATTAAAACGACCCAAGACTTGATTAAACGGTTCTTCAACAAAGTGGAGAATAGTTTTAAGCAGTCAAGAGTTTAAACATAGGGGGAATCTGTCTATCATGTCAATGAGGAATAACAGGAACACTCATAGTCTATAACTTTACCTAACATATTGAGGGCTTATAAAAAAATGCAGTTGTAGATAAAGATAACTAATATTCCCTTGTGAGTAAAAAAATGTTTTACTGTAGAAGGCATTTCAAAGCTAACATAAAGCACAAGAAACCTCTGCACTACTGAAAGACGAATTTACAGAACGTAGGTGGTCATCTGACTATTCATTTTATGTCCCAATCACCAGACCTCTTAGTTGTGAATCATTATGCTAAGGGTATCAGTGCTTTAGGGATCTTGGTCAAGGGGGGCAAACTGTGTTCAATGAATTCCTCACAGTGTCACTATGTCAAGATATTTCTATTGTGATGTCCCAGTAGCTGGAGGTTTTTACCAAGCATGACTTCACTGTAAACACTGAGCAGGGAAAACACAAGGATTGACTTCAATGATCTTTTTGCCAGAGAGAGACAAGATATTTTGGATTCAAAATAGTGTAATCGCCTTACATGTTTTACCAAAGAGTCCTTACAGTATTAAACTAGAGCATTTTATGAGTGCATTTGCCAGGTGAGAGTTATTTTTTAAGAAGGAGTTTAATGTTGGGCAGTTACAAAAGCATATTAAATGTTTTATGAGCTGTTTGTAAGTGGAAAGTCAACAGTCATGTATGGAGCAAGATCAAAAATCACAAGCACATGCTTAGGAGTGCACAGTTTCTTCTCAGCCATTTTAAATTGTTTTCCTTCGCATTTGTGCTCACCTCTAACAACTACTGTGACCTGCTGGTTGTGACCTTGAATCCCTGCGAGGTTAACTGTGCTTTGCATACTTCTGAGGTGGGTCATTTGAGTGTTATTAAATTGGGCATCAGTACAAAAAGAATTAAATTAGTAGCTTGAATGAAAAATAAACTTTTTGGGGTGTGTATATAAAGTATTGTGTTGTTCATTAAATAACACAATGAGCTACCCATTAGGATATGTAAAGGGCAGATGTATGACCGTTTTTTGCTGTTGCAAATGGGAAATCGGCCCATTTGCGACTGCAAAAATTGGTATGTGTAATGTACACACCCTATATCACGAGTCGGTAACCTATTACCGTTCACAAAATAGGGTTTGAGACTCCCTATTAGGAAGGGGTGTGCCAAGGGCGTTCCTTCCTAATACAAAGTTGCACATGTATGATTGGTTTGCAACCACAATGGCGGTCACAAAACACTTGCGGTTTATAACATATTTCAAAAAGGTGGTAAGCTACCTGCAAATGGGAAGGGGCCCTCAGGGGACTGGCAGCGGAAATATTTTTTACGAGCAGGCAGTGATCCCACGGACGTCATCATCATATCAAGTCCATGGTTCTCAACCGCAGATCAGCTGTTAAACATGCTGCAGACATTGCTGATCTCATCCTTGCCTAAGATAATGACCTCCTAATCTTAACGGAAACCTGTCTCAATTATACTTCCTCCCCCATTATTGACATTGTAGTTCCATCTAACTTTGACATCATCAGACTGGATAGACCAAAAAAAAAACAGGAAGTGGTGTAGCATGTATCTTCCACTCCTCGCTCACCCTGAAACAAGCTGACACTGCTCCAATGCCCTTGTGGCAATATTTAGGTATTGATATATGGAAAAACAGCAAGATAGCATGCATTCTACACAATCTATACCAACCCCCAGGCAACAATCTTCCTTTCATTGAACAGCTAATGGAGACCATTGTGTCTAAATCAGCCGAAAACACCAACCAGATCTTCCTCCGAGACATTCACTGGAATGACACTAATGGCCATTTACTGAACACCTTGAAAGACTTCCTCTTGAACCTCAATCTCACCCAAATATGTAATGGCCCTACACATAGTAGAGGTGCAACCCTCAACCTTATTATCTCCTAAGACAATGTCATACTATATGGAATCCATATTCCCGTGTGACTGATCTGATCACTATCTAGTTTCCTTCCTTATCTTGGGAAACACTGTAGTGCGACAAAGGCAACAACGTAAAACCAAACAATGAACCGGAGACCTGAGAAATATTAACCTTACTGAGCTATCTTCTTGCAGCAATAAAATCTTACAACCTAATACATACAAGGTGAATGTGAACAATCTCACAGATAACTATTTCCAATGTATTTCAGATAATCTCGACACAGTTGAGCCGAGACAGCTAAAAGACTCCCCTGCAAATGATCCAAACCCTGGCTCAACTGCAACCTTAATGAAGAAAGACACAAGTTAAGACTTGCTGAAAGAACTTGGAGAATCTCTCCCTCCCACTTTCACCTCAAGCATCTGAGGTTGACAAGAAGTGCCTATAACAAACACATTCGAAGATCAAAAACAGAACACTTCAAGACACAACTAGATGAAGCCAAAAATAGACCCAAACAACTATTTGAACTTCTAAAGCAACAAGCAGCACACAAACCTAACTTCCACTCTGGAGATAAAGTATCATCATTCTGTGGAAATTACTTCACCCATTTCAGAGAAAAGACAAACAAAATTGAATCAGAACTACGTCTCACCTCCCAACATCCTCCAAACCATTCTCTCCTCAATCTCCATCCCATTCAACAACCGGTGAATAGCCCGCAACAAGCTCTTCCTCAAAGAACAATGCTAGATGGTATGCTTTCAGAGTTCCAGATGAAGTCGACATACTCAACATTATAACATCGCTAAAACCCTCAAACCATTTCTCTGATCCTGTGCCTGCTAAACTTACCAAAGAACTAAAATCCTCCAATCTCCCTCTCTGGACCTGGATTATTGATGCATCCCTGTCTCAGGGCCTGATGCCGGACTGTCTAAAAATAGGACAGGTCTCTCCTGTACTCAAAAAGCCAAATTCAGATCAGTCTGACCTCAACAACTTCTGTCCCATTACCAACCTCCCTACACTAGGCAAAGGTACTAGAAAAATGTGTGCACTTACAACTCTGTGACCATATTGATAAGTTCCATCTTCTGGACGATTGCCAATCTGGCTTTAGAAAGGGTCGTAGCACTGAAACAGTGCTATCACATATTGTTTATGATGCCCTGAGACTGCATGATCAAAATGAATCATGCCTCCTTATACTACTGGATCTATCAACAGAGTCAAACAGGACAGCTTGATCAGCCTTCTGGAGGCAAGGATGGGGCTATCCGGACCCGTTGCAAGCTGGTTTGAGTTATTCCATACAAATCAAGCATACCCTCTCCAACTTCACTTCGGTCTATATCGGAGTTCCCTTAAGGATCCACACTCTCCTCTAAGCTATTCAATCTGTTTATGGAACCCCTCATGAAAATTCTAAAGCACTCAAATATTCGTCATCATATGTTCGCTAAAGACACTCAATTATACTTGAAATCTCAACCCCCCAAGACGTGAAGGCTCTCATTTACACCCTGCTGCAAACCCAGCATTAGCCAACTCACAACTACCTTATGCTCAATGCCCTCAAAACAGAATTCCTCCTGATCACCGCCCACAACTGGTCTATCCCAATAGAGGTATGGCTCAAAAAATGTACAGCTCTCAACTGTTTCCTAACCATCATCGACTTCACGAGATCGCTTGGTATAACTCTTGACAAACATTTGAATTTGCAAGATCATATCAGCGCAACAACCAGGGGAGCCAACTGTCAGCTAAGCATCCTAAAGAAAATTAAACGTTTCTTGCCCTCGATTACTGCCTTACAAATCGAAATGAAAAGATTTCTGATGAACAAATATCTCTATTAACAGCTTTAAGGGATACAGGATGAATCTTTTGTTGACAATATTTGATTGTGCTTACATACTAAATGTATGCTCTGCAGTTCTTGCTGCTCCCACTCATAACTATCTTTGCCATTTACTCTACATGTGTAACCTGTCTACGATGTGTTCAGCGCTCTGATACCCGGATGGGTCACGTCTGCTCTTTATAAAACTCGTAAAAAATAAAAAGAAATACACTTTAAAAATTAAACAGAAACATCTCATTTTTCTTTTTTAAATGCATCCCGTTTTCCTTCAGGGAAAATGGGCTGCATTAAAAAAAACCTGCTTTATTTAAAAAGCATTCACAGACATGGTGATCTGCTGGCGTCAGCAGGTCACCATCCGTGTGAGTGCTGGCCATTCCTAATGAGGTTGCAAATTGCGACCTGCCTCGTGAATATTAATGAGGCAGAACGTTTGCGACCCCTTCGGAATTTGTACATTCCATTTTGCAAGTAGCAAAATGGAATGGTTGTACATCTGGGCCTAACTGGTTGGAGCTAGTAGGGAGATGAAATTCAGACTCTCTTTCACTAGAATAGTCTGAAGTCACCAGGTTCTCTCATGTTCACATCAGTCCAGTGCTTTTAAGGACAGACTTCCCTGTAAAAGGACAAATGTAAACATACCTGTTTGTTTTCAAAACAGGAGAGGAGGTAGAATCCTGGAGGGTGTCTGGACTGGTGAAAAGCTGAAGCAGCCAGCACAGGAAGAAAGAAGGATACGGTGATCAGCATCATTTGTAAATTGTGGTCCTTGGCCTCGGAGGAGCATGCACTATCATTGGCAGTGTGAAATGCAGCTTCATGAATATTTATTTTACCAAAATACTTTTGTTTTGCCTAGAATTTGTTGTAATATTTTGCACCACATGCCCCTTCTAACGAGAACATCGGTAGCAGCAAATCAGCCCTATATCTGCTGCCCTTACCCTCTCGCCACAGCATCCATCACACGAATCCACCTACATCGCTAGGTAATGTAGTTTACATCTCTCATCATTTTGCCCGGTGGCCAGCCACCAAAAAATGTGCCTTGCCAGAGGAACCCTCTAACTTAACAGTAATTTCCTAAGTAACACAGGACGTTCTACTTTGCAGTTAGAAGGTAGACCCTTAGCAGGTGTAAAAACCATGATGCCCCTTTGCAGGCTCCTGCAGCCCCTAAAGAAATTTACAAATAAATCACTATTTACCGCGCCCAGTTGCTGCTCTCCGCTCTTTGGTGCGCGCAGCTCTCCCAGGAACCTTGATGTCTGCGTAAACAACTTCCCCCGCCATGTCAGTGTCGACGGGCGAGCTCTCAGACTGGGGACTGCGATGCTTCAAGTCTAAACTCCTGAAGTCACAGAAATGAGCGGCTTTAGCACCTCCAAGAAGAGGAAGTGTTCGCAGACTATGTGAGAGGGGACGATCGACACCACTGACGTAGATTCATCAAAACGCCTTCACGACTTCTTTTTTTTTTTCACTATACGACGCTTTAGAGTTTATTGCTATGTAGCTGTATTGATTGATAGAGGATGAAATATTATTCTGAATAAACTTGCTGATTTCTCTGCATATGTGTTAAGGTACCTAAGGTTCAATCATTTTTTTAGTCTGTGTTAATATTGGCAGTAGATGAAGTTTTTCATCTGTCGATTGCTGGCTTAAATACATGTATTGTTTTTCTGCTACTGATTTTAGGATTTATTGTCTTCAGGCCTATTGGTGTTATTAAATGATTTTGTATTATTTGACACCTTTATAATAATTATATGGACGTAATACGTTTCTTTTTATATAGATTTCATTAAAAAAAGATAATTCACTTCTTCAGTGAATCCATTCACTACTGTAGAGACGGAAGTGATAGCTGAGTGCAGTAAAAATCATAGCGCCAGGGTAAATATTCATGTTCTACTTTATTTTAACGTTGTACACAGGATCCGAGCTTTTTATATCTTACAACACCGCCTACACAATCGCATAAATTAAAAGATGCAGTAATAAAATTCATACAAAATGCAACTTGATGCAGGCCAAATTTGTCTGCACATATATGAATCGATGAGACATTTGTAAAGAAGCACAACTCTTAAAAAAGTGGAAACGTTTAATGTCGTTTTCAAAACCATAACATTTAATCAAATAAACTCAAACTCACTGGGGCCTGGCTCCTATTTACCCCCGGCTATACCAGAGGACATTCCTATTGGTCACCAATCTGGTTCTATGACAGGCAGTTTCTTGATGAGTTATTTGTTAGGTAGCTTGTGTCTTAAAAATTGAAAGACTTCAGCGGTTGTTAGTGCACTCATCTCCTTATCACATGCTCTAAGTACCAGCCATTGAATAAAAGCTGAACTGCTGAGTTTCCTGCCATTTGTGTAATAGAATGATACTTTTCACAACACAATTCATCTGTATCTTTGTGTCTCTGATAACACCTTCATCACTGTAAAAACATGTTGTGCTCGGATACAGAGATATTTTATGTTCTCAGAGTTCATTCTCATGGGTCCCACTAATGCAATAATATTTCCATAGTTCAGAATTAGAAGGCAATTCATGTTTGACGTGTGGTTCTCAAAACTACTCAAATCGGTGTCATCTATATATTAATCTGGGTTCAGCCAATGCAGCAAATACTGATCTCTTATGTGTCTCAATTGTTAAGCAAAATTGATTACTGATAGAAAACAGTTTCCTAAAAATTCGAAACAGGTAATTCGTATCTCCTAATTAAAAAACAGTTTCTGAGTAATTTAATCACTTTCCAGGACAGCGAAAAAGGAAAATAAAGAAAAATTAATGCAGTATATTGTAAAGTTATAATCGAGTGAAAGAGACAATGTGAGATTAAACTACAATGTACATAGGTGAAAAATTCAGCTTAAACGCTTAAAAGCCTTTGCTCTCTTAAATGCCAATACAGCATAACTTAACAGAGTGCATGCTCCTCGCAACTCTTCCAAGAACTATCGTTATCATAAGCTGCATGCACGATCCACCTTACAATCGAATCAGCAAACAGAGGAGTGTCTTGATTAATTGATTTTGTCATAAGCAGCCTTCTCACCTGGAATATTACACGCTGCAATTCTAAATAATACAAAATGTCCTTGCTTTCGTAAAGGAAAGTTTCATTTCTTTTCTAAGGACACGGAGGCAAGGATTGCACTTAAAGTTCTTAATTTATTTTTGCTAAGTAGCCACATTTTTTAATGCAATATAAAATAGGACTGCAGATTCCATGAGACCCAGTAAAAAAAGCAATAGTCCACCAATGATGTTGACTTCCTATTTCTTCATGCAAAAACTAGAATTGAAAGGCTCCTACTACTGATAATCATGTTTCTGTTTGGCACCTATAATGAAGAAGCTACGCTTAAGTTCCAATTCCAAATACACTCAAAAAACCTTTGTCTGTTTTTATTCAATCATTAGATGTACTGTAACAACGAAGGAAAAGCCATTGATTTCATAATTTTTCATTCGTAAAATAATTATCAATATTCATCACAATCTGATGTAAATTACATACGTATACCCCGGAATGAATCACATTACAGTTCTTGGGAGGGCTTTGATCATATTCTTAGCCAGGTGGGATAATCCATGCCTCCCTGTCCCTAATACAATTGGAAGTTTTCAATATGATAGCTAAAAAAATGTATATTCTATGTAAGGACTGGAGGATCAGGTTATGCTTGTTTAAAACGTACTTATTACCAATGGTGCCACACCATCACTGCTTTAAAGTAGAACTTCTTAATAGATATGCAGCCCTCAAAATGTCTTCCAGACAACATGCCACCAAAAGCACTTTACTGAGTGAACTCCAAAAGATAACATATCGATGCCTGCTTCACTCGTTACAGAAATCACCTATCTAGCAATCGTAAGGGAAGAGACAGGCTAAAAGACTTTCTTTATTGCAACCAACAGCTGTTGAGTACCAGCAGGTTAATGTTCCTCTTCATTGCCTCAAAGGCCCTAATGCATCTCTCTACAAAGTTTTTGAATGACTAGGCAAGCTGACTATTGAACAGTTCTTAAGTTGGACTTGGTGCTCCTAGATACCATAAAAATAACCCCTTCCAGGTTAAACACCATGAAGGATAGCGCTTAGATACCCCTGGGTGATAACGCGCTCTACCAGTGCATAATAACATAACATAACATCTACCGCTCTAATATCAGACCCTCTTACATGAGACCAAACATAAAAGCATGGCTAGCGTAGCTGATTACTCCTTCCTGGATCAAAAAGAATTATCCTGCCAGACTCCAACAGACGACCACATTGATGTCCCACAATCAGGAGTTCTGGGGTTCTGGGAGAATAAATAATCAGATGCTGCCGAAAAGTCTGCAAACCAGTGGATGCTCGCAGATTGGCTGACAGTTAAATGACTCATGACCTACTGAAATTGCAAAGCTGCAAACGTTGATTGAACGATAAGTTAACCCATGTTGAAACTGTTCTGACAGAAAATTCATGACATAAACTATAACTGACCCAAAGAGATCCAAATTCCATCCCACACATCAACTGGACCATCTATGCCAAAAGGAGCTGTATTACGTTACAGTGGAATTCGACCAAGCATTCTTGATGAGGTCTGAAGCTTAATCCAAAAGGCCTGAGATGCTCCATCACCTCCGATAATTTTCCACACCACCAATCGGAGTGTTCCATTCAGAACCAGCTGCTGAAAGTTGCCCCAAGCATCCATCAACATGTTCGGACCCTGGGGAAGTAGGATTGGTGAATCCATAGAAAGTTTCAGAAGAACTAAAAACCATACTTGCGATCTCTAAATGAGTGTCACTTAGATCAGGGATGCCTATTGCATCCTCAACTATGCTGTCAGTATTGTGACCATCAATAAAGGGGGAAATGCATTTCCTAGGAACTTGCTCTAGTCCCACATAAAAGTATTGTTAGTTTGTGCTGGGAGATCTGGTCACCTGCTGAAAATTAGGGTATTTGATAACTGAGACTTGATGACAAGACGTCCACCTGCCAGGGACTCCATTTATCCATGATCATCTGTAGAAGGAACAGGTCCAGGTTCCACACCCTAAAATTCTTCAGGTGTCTGGAGTTCCAGTCTGCTATAAGGTTCACTTTTCCTTCATGTCTGATATCTCTAAATAGCTCTGCCAGGACTTTTGACCTTGTTCCTCCCCGTCAATTTATGTAGTAGATGGCAGATGTATTGTCCATTTAAATGTAAATTGATACTTGTATAGCGCACTACTCACCCGCAAGGGTCTCAAGGCGCTTGTAGGAATACCCCTGTGGAACCCATCCTGGCTTTCCCTGTGAGGCGTCCACTCCTGGGCACCCCCAAGGTAGAGGCCAGGCATCCTTAGCGTTGTGGGGGCCATTGTGGAGATTAAGCAAGCTATTGCCCAGAGTTGCAGAGTGGGACTCCATGATTGGAATAGGCGAGAATTATCAGGTCCGTGGAATTTTTGAGCCCAAGACCTGCCGAGGCAGGGAATTGAACCCTGGTCCCGGGCTAGACCTCTGCATCAGGGTCGGCCGCTCTAAACATTGAGCCACACTTCTCCACTTTATCCTTCTCCATTTAGAGAAGGATAGAACACAACACTGTCTCTGGAGAGATATTTCACTTCAAATGATCCTGGCAGTAGTTTCAAGCGACTTATGTGCAGTTACCTTTTCTTTTCCAACTAGGGTCCTCTAGTTGTTACGTCTCCACATCAGAACCCACAACCCAAATGACTTGCATCCCATTCTGTGACCGTATCTGAACCAACCACCATTGGATCTCATTTCTGGTCTCCTCCATTAGACATATCTGAGCTGCATAAAACAAGCCTTTTGTGGAGATGAACAGCTTTCACCCTCTGTAAGCCTGATAATGAAGCTGTTCAGGGAAAATAGCCTGGATTGAAGATGCCAGGAAACTGAACACTCTGGCCAGGAATCTAAAAAATACACCCTCTTTCGTTAAGGTTCAGCATAGCTCTTTCTTGATGAGAATCCTCTTCATCTGAGGGAGAGTCAGCATTTGTCAAACAGAATTTTTCACCAATGCCAGAAACCTCATTCATTGAGAAGGTGAGAATTCTGATGATTTATTTTCATTCATAATGAAATCCAGAATTTGAAGAAAGAACATTGCAATACTCAGATACATCAACAGAATGGCAATCATGGTATATTATTACTCTTAGCCCTCTAAATCTGAGTAGCTCCACTACAGATCTCATAAACTTGGGAAAACACCATAGACTGGGTGGGAGCCTGAATGGCAGTGCAATAAACCTGCACACCACCTTGCCCCATCTGAATTGGAGGAATCTTCGATGGGTCAGAAAAACTGGGACTAAAGTAAGCATCCTTCAGATTTATGCGCACCAACCAGTTGTTGGATAATAAGATGTCTCTCAGCAGCTATTGACTTTCCATTTTGAAATTGAGATAAGCCACTCTTTCAATGAATTCTTTGATATTGATGATGAGCATAGGTTCTTATCTTTATTTTCTACTCGGAAAAAATTGCTCAAAAAGCTGTGTGGATGCAGAGAGGATGAGAGATTGCCCCTTTGCAGTCCTTTCAAATGCCAAGCAAAATGTGTTAGACTAACATATTTTGGTACTGGCATCAGCATCACTTAAATAAAATGCATTAGCCATGCATATTATATGCCCTCAGAGGACCAAAATGAGGAGGTGCATAAACAAAGCAGCCACTGCAAGTGAATGTGGTGCTCCTGGATGTCAGCGCCATAAGTAAGAGCTCATTACTGACACAGCTCGGCTGGGAGGGGTGAGGATTGTGGGTTAAAATGTAAAAACAATAATGTAACACACGTATGTAACTTTCACAGACACAACAAATTGTGGTTAGGCCTCCATGTGGTAATCCGGCATCACTCCAGATCATAAACAACAGGCATTATTTGGGCCCACATAAATCCGGCGCCTTCTGCTATGGACCTTCATCCACACCAAAATCCTCACCAACTCCACCAACTCCAAGGAACTCTTCACTGTCATCCAGGAATTCACCAACCCTCGCAGGGAAGCCACAGACATCCCCCGTCCCAAGACCTCTGCGACAAACATCTACATGTCCCCCCTCGACGCCATCGTCCGACAACACGGCCTCAACATCGTCTCCTACGCTGACAATACCCAGCTCATCCTCTCCCTCACCAAAGAACCTACCTCAGCCAGACTCAACTCTCAGAAAGGTATGCAGGAGGTTGCCATCTGGATGACCAACAGCTGCCTCAAGCTCAAGTCCAAGAAGACAGAAGTCCTCGTACCTTGCTAAAGGGGTGGTTCCGAGTACAACACTTGGTGGCCGACAGCCCTCAGAAGCCCACGGACCCCCTCAAATCACGCAAAAAACCTTTGCATAGTACTCCACTCAACCCTCACCATGAACCGACAGATCAACGCTGTCTACTCCAGCTGCTTCAAAAACCCTCTGCATCCTCCGCAAGACCATCATATGGATCCCCCCAGAGTCAAGGAAGACAGTCACCCATGCACTCATCACCAGCAGACTGGACTATGGAAACGCACTATACACTGCCATGAACAAGTCCCTACTCTGAAAACTCCAGATGATACAGAATACTGCTGCCCTACTCGTCCTTGGCATCCCCCGGATATGAACACATCAGTCAACACCTTCAAATACTCCACTGGCCCCCCATGGAGAAGAAAGTCATCTTCAAGATCCTCACGCATGCCTACAAATGCCTGCACAACACTGGACCCAAATTACCTCAACAACAGAATCAACTTCCACATACCCAAAAGGAACCTCTGATCTTCCAACCTCACACTTGCCAAAACCCCACGCATCCGCAGAGCCAGAGCAGGTGGAAGATCCTTCTCTCACATCGCGGCCACAACCTGGGATGAGCTCCCGGCAGACATCAGACTCACCCCTCCCTGAACACCTTCAGGAAGGACCTCAAGACCTAGCTCTTCGGCTAGCGGAACAGCAAACCCTCCTCCACACCCATCAGCCCCTTGAGACCCTCACGGGTGAGTAGCACGTTTAATAAACCCCTGATTGATTGATTGGCCCGTGTTCCAACACTTAGCGTTTTTTTTTCTGTTGCAAGTGCCGCCAAAACAAGTGGCACAGGAGAACCCTCAGTGTTCTCAGTGTGGTCATAGTAGTGGTGGGCAGCAAGAGTGGCATAGCATATTTTTGGTGCTGAGTGCAGATCAGACTGTCTGTCCAGTAGGTCTCCCAGCCCACCTGACATTTAATCCCGGGCTGGAATAATGAACAACTTTGCTCCCATCTGAGACCTGGCCTTTGTGTGTGGGGGGATGAAGGGTTCCCTGTGGAGTGTCCGATAGGTAGCAGCAAGTTCAGCCTAAAAAATATACTGCCAGTGCCGGCCAGCACCTGAGCCTGACATCAGCGCACAGATTACCACATCCATGACCCACTCAGGACTCCACTGAGGAACTCGAAGAAAGTAGAAATCCCAGTGTAAAGATGCCTCTGCATTGGCAAGCACAGGGGCAAGCTCCAACGGACATTAGCGGGTCTAGGAGTCAGAGCACATGCTGTGAAAGCAAGAGGCAATTACGATCACTATCCGGATCATGGTGGCAAAAAGAGCAGGCTTGCCTGCAATCTCAAAAGAGTCTACAGCCCTGTCCAACCCTGTCCAGCACACCAGATTCAAAGACCGGATTACCATAGTTGAGTCCAGTAGAGCTGAGTATTTGACAAACTTAAGTGCTGTGATGGGGGCAGTTTCAATGTACAGGGTAGGATCAAAAACATGGCTACGAATGACAAAATATTTTTATTGTGCCACCATTTCTGTATATTCACCTCTAGACAGGTGAGTTGTGTAATTATAATGCTACTAGGTCTTAGTATGTGACTGAAAGCAAAGTGAATATGCAATTCATGATTTTAAAATTGTTTTATACCTAGGATAATATGTATCACTCGAAGTGTCACACATTTGGCTGTAGAATGTCACTATTAAGTACATTAAAACTATGGAAATGTCACACATGATCAATCTAAAATCTTGGCTCAGGATACCTCTCGAGTGATGAGATGTTTGTTTATGAGAAAACAATGAGGTTCAATTTTTTTGTTCAAGTTGGAGCACTATAAAAGTCTATCTGAAAACCTGAGTTCGTTTGTAGAACCCAAATATCCTGAGTGATTGCCCTCTATTTGAGAAAAAAACAGCCCCAGCCTTCCCCCAGCTCTGGTTAGAAAGAAGGGGTAGTTCATGCCTAAGGGTCCTCCCGGAGTGTTGGCTGTGCCTCGAAAGCTTCCACTTCGTCTGCATCATGGATCCATTACTCTGGTTGTGAAAACCCTCTAAATCATTTCAGATCCTGATACTGAAACTTCTTTGTTCTTTTGGTACAGCAGGTGACAGATCCCTACCTCTATCGGCTGCTCCAAAAATCCTTTTGCCAAAAAACATTTTTAATGGACTGCTGAGGCTTGTACAGCGAGAAAAAGGTCATTATACACTTGACCAGCTCTACAATGAAAGGATCCCTGCAGAGACCCCCATCTGCCACAGGGCCCACCTCATAGTTGGCCTATATTACTAATTTAGGGCTGATTTGTATTAGCAAGGACTATTGCCGCTGGGTTGATAGATCACAGTTGACATTCCCTAGAAAGTATACAGCTCTCTGTGCCCAACCAGATGAGATCTCTGGGAATATGATATTACCTGCCTCTTTGTCCTTATCCAAAGTTTTTGTTAGGGTGCTCAAGATGTCCAGGAAAGTGTAAATTTTTCTGTTGCTCTCAGGTGTCAGTGTAACATGCTCTCTGGCAGCCACTGACCTCTTTATCTATAGGTTTTCATATTATGTTGCCCATATACTAGGCTACTTTCTAGGCTGAAGTTCAATCTGATGATTGTAGGTGGTAAATGTCCTCTAGGTCCATCATGCCCAAGGGCTGTTTTGCCCCCTCACACTATCCTTAGGAGAGACTTTTACCCTGGGCCATATGGGCCTTCACAGTCAACTGGTATTTTGTTCCGCCTTGGAGCCCTCATCCATGTCAGGTTCACCATTGTAGAAGTGGCTTCAGACTTTTCCAAGGAATGTTTTTAAGAACTCTTCCCTCAGTCATTCAAAGGCTTCAGTATAGGAGAGTACATCTACTTGGCCTTGGACTACACTCCTGGATTACCTCGAGGTTCCAAAGGCCACAAGAGCAAAGTCTCTCCCCATGGGTGGTGAGGTTCTGTGATTCTCGGACCGGACTCCATTTTGCTTGAGTTGTTCGTGACGCCATTTTGTGTTGCCCTCACGTAGGCCCGTGGAGGTAACCGAACGAACAAAGTTGCATGGGCTTCGTTGTTCATTCACGTATTAACTAGGCCTTTTCTGACTTGTGAGTGAACTGTAAGACGCTGACCCCGTCACCTGAAACTGACCCTTTTGCGAAGCCAATTTCTCTGGCTGATCGTTGTCTGAGATTGCCAATCAATGTTCAGGATATCGTTAACCTTAGTTCTCTTGCACATATCTTATCCTATTCAGCATCTGAAATTGTTTCTTTTCTTATGACTTTTCATTACATGGGTAGTGCTTTCACTTATGGGTTTTGTCCGGCTTGTGGAAATCGAATTTGGGACATTCCTAATAATTAACTTATGGGTTGGTACAATGTAAATCGAGCTTTTATGATGTGATAATGTGTGGGAAAATGTATTTCATTTGTCCGTGTTTGTCGCAGTGGGTGTGCATTTATAATGAGCAAAATGTGGATAAAAAGTGATGTCTTGCTCTACAAAAGTTGAACAGTTTCCTGAGTTGTACACCGTGTTGTATTGCTGTAATTACTGTTACTAGCTGCAGCTAATAAAATTTGATCTCTGACGCCATCCAGAAGTATTCCGTGTCTCTGTATACCAAGACAGGTGAACCCGAAGACTTTGGGCTTGCCCCTGGTGCCGCTGGGTTCTAAAAACCCGGTTCTTCATTTGGCGTCCAGACGTGGGGCGACTTCAGCGGTACCGATCCAAGCCCGAGGATCGTGAGGAACCACGTGAGGAAATTCTGGAGGAAGGCCATCCACTTCATCGACCCCTGTATGTCGTTTGTGGTCCGAAGGTTTTTGCTGCGAGGCTTCCCGCTTTCCGACGGCTACGAAGGACTGCTGTCCTGACTGTCACCCTGTCTTGGACCCTCGATTGATGATTTGTGGAGCGAGACGATAGACGGTCTTCTGCTGGTGGAGTGACAGATATTTTGGTTAAGTTTAAGTTGGTCACTCCCACGACTTTGTTTTGTTTCTTGGTTTTTGATTCGGTTATTGCAATAGTCGAAGCCGAGGGGCTCGTATATTTGCGAGTGTATCGATAGTTGATAACCCCTTGAAGTTTGAAGCTAGATTAGTGAGTGAGCTATAACATGCCTGGTCTTAGCAAAATTAGGAAATGGTTTAGTTGTGTTTGCAACAGGGATTCCCGATTGGAGGATTCGTGTCCGATACCTCCGGTTGGAACTCCGACTTACGAGCTCTATTCAAAACATGGAGTGGTCCCTATCACCTATAGTGAAGAATGGGTTAGCTATACGAAGAAAGATGGTGTTTTACGATGGCCCCTACATGGTAGTTTCGAATTAAATATTTTAGATAATCTGGAAGTTGCGCTATTTAGGAAGAAAGCCCGGCCGACGATGTTTGATTCTTTCCGCCTTTGGCGTAAGGAAGCCAAACAATGAGAAATCAAACAAGCGAAGATTTATTTATTTATTTATTTATTTATTGTAAAGTTTTATATAGCGCAAACAAGACCCGTGGGTATCAGAGCGCTTCACGTAAAAGTATGATATAAATATTAACAAGATGATAACCATTGAATACATATAGATATGAGGTAGATTATTATATAGCTTTGGAGAGTGCTTAGGTAACTAGCTTCCATTCGAGGCATTCTTTTACACTACGCAGTAACTACAGAGCCTGCAATACTAACATTTAAGAAACTAGCTTCCATTTGAATTATTCTTTTCCAGTACGCAGCAGGCAATACTAACATTTAAGAAACTAATTTCCATTCGAATTATTCCTTTCCAGTAAGCAGCAGCTATAAAGCATGCAACATTAACAGCTGACGATTTCGACAAATAAATGAGGTAGGAGGTTATATGGTTTCGGGATGTGAGATAACTATATACATTCACTTTGCCATGAGGTAGCAGTTGGTATACAGTTTAATAACCAGGAAATTCTGTCCGTTTCGATCCATAGTTTATCTTTCATCTAGTTCACGTCGATCCTTCTCTTTCTGATGATGTGAGTGATTTGTTTGAGGACAGAATCAGATCCCAAAGTGATCCATTAACTCCTCTATGCGAGGTATTTACTCATTAGGAAGCTCTTCGCTTCTCGCTTGAAAGTTAAGGTATTAGGGTTCTTCCTGATGCTTGGAGGGAGTGAGTTCCAGATTCTCGGGGCAGCTCCTGAGAATGCTCTGTCATAAGTTTTTTTTTTCTAAAGATGGCTGGACGCAGCAACAACTCCTTGGCACTCCTAGCTGGTCTGTTGCCTCCTGACAGCTCAATTTCCTTGGATAGGTATCCAGGAGTATTGTGGTGAAGCGCCCTATGGGTGATACATGCTATCTTTAGTTGAATTCTCGCCTCATAGGGTAGCCAGTTCAATGCTTTCAAGTGCGGGGATATGCGGTCAAATTTTCTTGATCCAGAGATGAGTCTGCAGCGTTGAGGCACGCTTTTAGTGGTGCTGTGGAAGTTTTTGGTAGACCCGCTAAGGTAGTGCAACCGTATTCAATCCTAGAGATGACTAAGGATTGGATTGCCAGTTTCAAATCTGCTTCAGAGATAAATGGCTTCAGTTTTCTTAGGTAGTTCAGGTGGAAGCGGGCGCTTTTAGTCATTGAATTAATGTGAGCTTTCATGTCAAGATTCTCATCTAGAGTAATTCCTAGCGACTTAGGTGAGCTTACTAGCGTCGGAGTGCAGTTAAGCGCAGTCATCAACTTGGTCCATTCCTTTATTTCTGTGACGCACCTTGGTGGAGAAATTAGTAGGAACTCTGTTTTTTGAGCATTTAGCTTCAGATGGTTGGTAGTTAACCATTGCAATGCCATTTTTAAAGTTTCATTCATTAGGTCAATGTCTTCAAGAGAGGCAATCTTTATGTAAATTTGCGTATCATCCGCATACATATGGTAGGATATCTGTGAGTTTCTGAGAATTGTTGTGAAAGGTTCGACATACAAGTTAAACAAATCAGGAGATAATGTCGATCCTTGTGGGACTCCAATTGAGTTGGGGCAAGGTGGAGAAATCGATTGGTTGACCAGGAATCATTGGGTTCTGTTCCGTAGGAAAGAGTCGAACCATTTCAGCACATTTGAATTGAATTGAATTGAAATGAATTGAAGAGGTTGTTGTATAGCGCATGGCTACTCGGAAGCATCCCAGCGCTTGATGTTGAACAGATGGGATAGACAAGGATCTGAGATATGGGAGCTAACTCATCTCTATATTTCCAGATACTCCCATCCTCTCCTGTAGCCTGGCCAGTAATGCTTCATGGTTTGCTGTGTCAAATGCCGATGACAGGTCCAGGAGAATTAGTAAGCATTCTTGATTTCGATCGAGAGCCTGAAGTGCGTCATCAACAATGTGGAGGATCGCTGTTTCCGTGCTATGTCCTGGTCTGAATCCTGATAGGCATTCATCTAGTAAGGAGAACTTAATGATGTGCTGGCTCAGTTGGCCCTGCACGCATTTCTCAATAAGCTTGGCCAATACAGGGATGTTAGTTACTAGTCGAAAGTTATTCGGGTCTGTAGCATCCGCCGTTGGTTTTTTGATCAAGGGAACCACTTGACCTGTTTTTAGGCAGTCCGGGAGGATCCCTTGTGACAATGATGCGTTTATTATTTTGGTCCAGATTGGCACCACAATATGGCTGATTCCTCTCAAGCATTTCGCAGGTAGAGGATCTTGGTAGTGGTTGTTGGGTTTGATTTTCGATAGCGTTTTGGCGATCGTGTCCTGATCATATAGTTCGAATGTGTCCCACTTTGCCTTGTTTTTTAACTTGCTACATGCTGATGTCGGGTTATGATCGCCCGTAGTCCGTGGTTGGATGGGGAGGATACTCGCAGCGCTTAAGAGCTCTGTTTCCAGCGTATTGGCCTTCTTCGTAAAAAATGTAGAAAATTCCTTGCTGCTTAGAGATATTTTTGAGTTTTCATGTGCTGTTTTGGCTAGTTTGTTTGATTGTTGCTTCAGGATTTCAAAGAGTTTCCGAGGTCTGTTTTTGGAATTATCCAATTCTGATCTTATAAATTCCTTTTTGGAGTTGATGATCTTTTTGTTATATTGGTTTCTAATTTTTCCGAGGGCTTTCAGCTCAGGGGATGATGGGTGTTGTCTCCATTTTCTTTCGGCCATTCTCAGTTTGCGTCTGTCTTTGTTCAGTGATCCATCAAACCATGGATTTTTCATCTTCTCCGTGGTTCTTTTTAGTTTTAAAGGCAAGGTGTTGTTGACGATATTCCCGACCGAGGTTAGGTAGTGATCTGTCAGCTCATTTGCATTCTGCAGGTAGCTAGGAGGCTTTAAGTCTCTCTAGTACCAGGGAATCGCGTGGTGCCGACTGACCCGGCTATCCTGGTTCCAGGACCCCAAAGCGCCCCTGCGCCCTCCGGCATTCTCCGGAAAACAAGGTACTGCGGTAACGGAAACTATTTTCCCCCTCGCCCTTGGATTCAAAAATTTCTGACTAACCGACCAAACCAATTTGGAAACGTGGTCCAACCCGGTCCTGTCTCATTTACTTACTTGCGCGATCTGATATAAGCACGCAATCTATATGACCATAGGCTAAAAGAGGCTTATAATCTTTAAAGGCAATTATTTGTTTGTCCTGATGATGGACCCCATCATTTAATAAGGGGGTCCGAAACGTCGTCGACCTACTGTGTACCATATACCTGTGGAAATGATTGTTTATACAATACTGTGTGATGGTACCTATAAGAAATTCTCTGTGTAAAATTGAAATTTTCAGAGATTGTTTTTGCCTTGCAAGCCCTTTATGTATGTCCTTGTCTGTATATTTGTGTGGCTGGGTACAGGCTTGTGCCCCCGTGTGTGAATTGCTGAAGGTTTTACTGTTTTGTATATACCTTGATCTAAATATAAATTTAGAGGACCACTGTCCGGCTGGGCATGTCTTCTACAATATAGAGCTGACTGAGTCTATATTTATTCTGCTTTCATGTGCTTCCCTGCCAGGGACCACTGTTGTTTATTTATAATTAAGTCTCTCTCACAGCTTTCTACTAGTAGCTC
This sequence comes from Lissotriton vulgaris, assembly GCF_964263255.1. Lineage (NCBI taxonomy): Eukaryota > Metazoa > Chordata > Amphibia > Caudata > Salamandridae > Lissotriton > Lissotriton vulgaris. The sequence continues at coordinate 101,969,540 of NC_141695.1, forward strand.
AATATTAGCCTCCCTTGTGTCTCGGATCCATTCTTTGCTGTTGGCAGGTTGAACGGTCTTGCCCTTTCTCAATATGGGTATCAAGAAAGTTATTGCATAGTGGTCCGACCAGTCACATGGGGCTATTGAGAGGATTGATGAATTTTTGTTGCCCGAGATAATCCAGTCCAGTGTTGCTCCTTTAGAATGTGTGGGTTGTGTGCATGCTTGGTTGAGGTTTAGCTTGGCAAGGAAATCCTTGAGTGTGTTAACTAGTTTGTCATTGCAGTCATCCCAGTGTAAGTTGAAGTCTCCTAGGAAAATGTTGTTGGCATCCGTGTTAGAGTTGGTCGTAATGATCTCCATTAACTGCTCTATGAACTTAGCGTTCTCTCCTGGTGGGTGGTAAAACGCATGTAAATTGCATCTTTGGTTGGTTGCCGATCTTATATTGAGACCTAAGTATTCGCAGGATTCTAGAGGATCGGCTTGAATTTGGTTGACCTCGATATCTGATCGGTGAATGCAGGCAATTCCTCCTCCAGACTTTTTAGGTCTATCTAGTCTCACAATGTTATATTGAGGTGGTACTAAGAGATCCATGGTTGGAGATGATGCTTCCGAAAGCCACGTTTCTGTCAGGATTGCCAGATCGATTTCTTTGTTAATGATGAGGTCTGCTATGTCTGACGCATGTTTGGTAGCCGATCGACAGTTGAGTAGGAGGCAAGTCAATTGTTTTCTAGTGTTATTACAATTCAGATTCTCATATTCAGAATTAAGCTGGACTTGTTTTAAATTGTTGAGGTTGGGTTTCCTATCCTTCTTTCTTGCTGTTCTATTAGAGTCGATCAGAACTGTTTTGATGTTCTCCTCTTTTTCACGGTCTGGTGATTCATAGGTTCGGAGTAAGGCAAGGGCTTCCTCCTTCGGCAGGGCCTTCGTCCTATTCGGTCGGTTGATCCTATTCGCTAATGACATGTCCATCTCGTTACTCTTTCTATGCAAGGAATGTACGAGATTTGGAATATCCGTGATCTTGGAGTTGGTGCTTGCCGTCATTTCCAGTATTTCTTCAGTCGCTTGTAGGGTATTCATTGTGACTTGTGTTATGTTGCAGACTAGTTTCTGAAGATCTTTAATAACCTTCAGATTCCTGGGTGAATTCTTAGGGATGGTTAACCTGTGTGTCCGAGGATTGTATATTGCTCTTCTCTGTTTTTGATCTTTTTTTAGTGTCCCAGTCATATTCTTTATATCCTTAGTTTGGTAGTCGGTTCCGTTCCTTCTTGAGATGTTATGAGAATTACCTGAGTTTTTTTAAGCTAGGAGTGTTTTTGTGTGTGAGGTTGTACAAGGTTTTAGTAACGTATTCGGAGTGAGCAGAGGATGGTTAATAACTCCTAACTTTTCCGATTCTTGATTCACCTTGAGTGATTCACTCGGCGCCCCTGTATGTTCTACGTGGGAAGGCTCTTCGTTTGTAAGCGGTGTCAACTCTTCCTTTTGGAGCTGGTCTTGTTCTTTATTCACATGGATGATGTCTCCTATCTTAGCCGTTTCTTGATTCACCTTGAGTGATTTACTCGGCGCCCCTGTACGTTCTGCTTGGGAAGGCCCGGCGTTTGGGATCGGTGTCGACGCTTCCTTTTGGAGCTGGTCTTGTTCTTTATTCTCTTGGTTCGTAGACCTCTCTGTCCATTCTGTCTCATTTTCCGATATAGTCGCTTCTGTTTCAGTTTTCTCTCCAGTTCGATTGGCGTCTCTGCCAGTAATATTCTCAGGAGTGAATTCTGGTGAGGTCAGGTGTAGTTGGTTTCTTAAGCCCTCTAGTGATTCTTTTATGGTAGGGAATACCTTGTCGAACTTCATAAGTTCACTGTTCGCTGCCTGTATCAACACTATTCCAGTTTTATATATGGTGATGCATAATTCTGCTCTACATCTTCTTGATGGTGAGGTCAATATCTTTGTTCCATGTAGGATGTTTTTCATATCTTTTATGTAAAGCATTCTTGTGAAGGCATTGCGCCATTTAGCCGTTTTATTAGTGTAGAATATCAGGTCATTAGTTATAGTGCCTTTATCTGAATTAAAGTATGGGTCGGAGAACAGTGTGTCCGCGTTTTTCTTCAGGGTATTGTGTTTGAAACTTAGATGGATATTTTATGACCTGGACGTTTGAGCCATCCGCCTCTGGGTATCTTTCGTCCATGTTCGCTTCGCGTTATAGGTCTTTTGGTGACTCTTCTCTGTTTGTCTCTTAATTGTTCCAGTGATTATAGATGAATAGGCTCTTTTGGTGGCTCTTCTCTGTTTGTCTCTTAATTGTTCCAGTGGTTATAGAAGAATAGTGATAGGCATAGATGTCTTTTAAGTGAGTTTCTTCTATGGTAGTGATAAATCAAGTTTCTCTGTAAGTAAACTCCTTCTATGATAGTGATAGTGATAGATGTAAGGTTCTCTTCTGATAGATTTCTAATAGATTTTGTGGCAACTTATTAGTTGTGGTTTCATATGGCCGTATTAATACAGGATTTATGCAGGCCCTTGTTGTGCTCTTGTGTTTAAAACTGAATATTACAGTATGTCCGCTATTTTGGTACTACTATTATGGGCAAAAGGACTTTCTTTCTTTCCCCTTAATTCGATTAGTCCATTTTCCCTTTCTTGACTCCAGTTAGATTCTGTTGGTAGACTTCTGTTTACTCTGTTTGGTAGTTGTTTGTCCCTTTTTTATTACCTGCTTCCACGTAGTTTACTGTTCGCAGGCAATAGAGGGTGGACTAAATGTCTCAAGCAGTACAGGGTGGACGAGTGTCTCAAGCGGCCGCCATGTCAGGGTCAGGCGCGACGCTTTTAGGGCTGCCTCAGTTGCTTATTTGCAATATTGTTCATTTCCCGGGCAAGAATCTCACCCGCGGGTCCTCGCGGTATCCTCCTCTCGTCTTCGAGCTTCCTCCGCTCCTGCTCCTTGCCGCTTCTCGCCTCAGCCCCCAGCCGCTCCTCGTCTCAGCCCCCAGCCGCGTTGTCGGTGCTATCTCCGCTCCTCGGCCGGCCTCAATCTCCTGATCTCGTTTTCGCCTGCGGGCTGCAGTCCGGTCTCCAGTCTGCAATCTGTATCGGTGCCAGGGGACATCCGATGAATTATCGCGGCATCACTTCATAGGGCCACAGCGCCGCCATGGACATCTGGCAGTCAGGTCTACGTGGATTGAGCCTCACTCCCTTCGTGCCGAGAAGCAGTGCGCTGGGATCCGCCGGATGATAAGGCTGACGACACCTTCCTTCTCGAGTCCCTCGCTGGGATCCGCCGGGTGATAAGGCTGACGACACCTTCCCTCTCGAGCCCCTCGAGCTAACGGAGTCGGTCTTCTGGGCAGTCCTGGATGTCCAGTCTTTGGGTGGCAATCACGCTGGACTCTCGTTTCTCCCTTTCCAGGTATTTATCTTCGTAAATTCACCCTTATCGATAGTCTCCTTGTGTAAGGGGGTGGGGGGGGGGGCGAAGATGCCTTTAGTCAGGGTTTAACTGGGATTTAAACTAGTTATAAGTTATCCCAAACCCAAGAGCTCTCACAATGAGCTCCTATGGTGCGGCCATCTTGCTCTCCAGATTGGAAAGATAAGAATATATCAGTATTACAAGCTGCTAGGCAGTTTGAGGAAGATGTGGAGCTCGTGCGAGTGAAGTGTCAGACAGACAACGTTGTATGGCCATTGATAAATGTTATCTGGCCTTGCCATCTTCCCTTTCAAAAGTGACTGAAGACCCTGAAAAAGATCCTTTAATGTCTCATTAACTGAGATTACCACCCCCTTATGTGCAGGGTGCTACTGCACCTCCATTATCCCCGGCGGTGGCACCCTTCGTTGTTCAGCCCCCTGCTGTTGTTCAGCCACTGTTGCTTCACAGATGGTTCTCCCTCCTACAGTGCAGCCCCCTTCAGGGCCGCCAGCTTTGCTACCAGTTTTGCCTGAAGCTCTTGTACCTTACATTCCTGTATCTCTGACTCCTGCTACTTCTGTCCCTACGCCTCTGTCACCTTAAACCACTCTTTCTCCTGTCCTTATGTCAACTTCTTCTCCTTCTGCTGGAAAACGAATGACTGAGACTGTTGCTAGTCTTTTGTCTCCACTCTTTGGGTCACTGAATATGACCCCGGTTTTGGAACGTAAGCAGAGTCGTAGTCAGCTTCCTGGTCCGTAAGAGCGGGCAGTGTTGGATCTTTTGGCTCGTAGATGGGTTTTAAATGTTTCTAGGTATAATTTACAAGCGGTTCTGGATGTTTTCTTACAGTGGGACCCGCCTAAGCAAAGGTATGTTTTTGATGTAATGTGTACTTTTCATCATGAAGAATGGGAAGGAAATGGGTTGGGTTCAATTCCATTGGAGTTACTTAAAGTTCAGTCTGAATTTGCTAAAGGGACGATAGTGGGTCCCGATGTTGAGGAAGCAGCAGAGACGCTTCTTGCATTCAGGTGTAGACTTCCTTCTCAGTTGTTGTTTGAACCTGACCCTTCTGTTAGGAGAAAAGTGAAGCAGTACCCGATGAGAGAGGTTCCCCCTGTATGGAGAGAGGAAGTTGTTGCTAATGTTAATCAGGGTATTCAGGGTGTACCGGCTCATTTTCAGCGAGTGTGGGTACATGTCCCTTGGAAAAGAGCAGAGGTCCTGGCTCTTAAGCAGACCTTACCTGACCCCCGTAAAAATCCTGCTGGTTATTACAAAGAGTTGTCTCAGAGAGTTGATGCGTGTGTTATGATTGTAGCTGACATAGATATGTTGATGGGTAATGTAGTTCCTCAACCTTTGTGGGCGAAGATCCGTCATGAGGATCATGCGCCAGAATTAGGAGATACTTGGGTTAATATTACTGCTGCAGATGGTCGGCAGGTAGGAGGTGCCAAACCTGAGCCCTTAGTTGCAGAATTACCTGGTAGGATTGTTGACTTAATGAAAACTATGATGCCTCCTTTACGAGTGAATTGGGATAAACTAGCAGCATGAAAACAAAAGAAAGACGAGAGTGTGTCTGATTTCTTCACTAGGTTGGAGGAAACATTTATTGATCATAGTGGTCAGGACATGAGTACAGAAGGTGGTCAAAGGTTGTTTGTGGACAAATTTGTTTTTAATTTACTTCCTGAACTTTGTAATAAATTGGAGGATTCTGAGAGTTCATGGGCTGTTTCTTCATCGACCCAGATATTGGCTACTGCACAATACCCTTAAGTCAAATGCTAGGCTACCTCGTATTCCTCAATTTAAAATATCTATTGATGGCGAGAGAGCTCTTTTAGCGATTATCTATGATTTGGTTGAGAAAGGTGTAATTGAATAAACGAGAGGTAATGTGTGTAACAGTCCTGTTCTGCCTGTCCTTAAGCGTACTGATGCTTCTCAGCCACCTGTGTATCGGTTTGTGATCGATCTTCGAGAGGTCAATAAGATTGTTGTGCCACAGTTTCCTGTTGTACCGGACATCACTGCTCTGTTGACTCCGGTTCCTGCTTCAGCTGCTTAGTTTTCAGTTATCGATCTGAAGAACGCTTTCTTCCGTATTCCGATTGCTGAGGAAAGTAGAGATATTTTTGGCTTCTCTTTAGGAGGTCGTAGCTTCCGGTTTAAAGGCGCTCCTCAAGGTTATTGTGAAAGTCCCTCCATCTATAGTCAGGCGTTGAAAACTCAGCTTGACAATTTTGTGTTACCTTCTGGTGCTACTCTTATAAAGTATGTTGATGATTTGTTGGTCGCTGCTGATGACGAAGAGATTTGTAAAGAAGCTACTCTTTTTTTGTTACGACATTTGTCTGACCTTCATCATAAAGTGTCACCCTCAAAGTTACAGTATTGCTGCCACGAAGTGACCTACTTAGGTCATTTCTTGTCGAAGGAGGGAAGGCGATTGACCCAGAACGAATTCAAGTGATTGCCCAAATGACTGTGCCATGCACAGAGAGAGGTGCGTGCCTTCTTAGGTATCACCTCGTATTGTAGACAGTGGATTCCGAATTTTTCTTTATTAGCAAAACCTCTGTTGGCGCTGACTCTTAAAGATACTCCGTATCCTCTCCCTTGGTCTGACGAATGTCAGCAAAGTTTTTCTGAATTACGTGTACACTTTACGTACACGAGAGAGAAGGTTGTGCATTGTCAGTGTTGGCGCAACAATTTGGAGACAAGCAGCGCCCATGTGCGTATTTTTCAGCTACGTTAGATCCAGTAGCTAGGGCGTTGCCGAGTTGTTTGAGAGCTACAGCGGCAGCGGCTGTTTCTATCCGACAGTCTGCTGGTTTGGTATTGGATAATACGTTGATTGTGATGGTCCCACATGCAGTGGATACCTTATTGAATAGGACAAAGACTCAGCATCTTACTAGTGCACGTTTGTCAGGTTATGAGTTGACGCTTTTGGCTAGCCATGTACACATCAAAAGGTGCAATGTGTTGAATCCAGCTACATTGTTGCCAATCTCTGTAGAGACAGATGTTCAGGAACAGCATGATTGTTTTCTCCGGACAGAGGAGGAAATGAAGGCTTCAGTCAATTTAAAGGATACTCCTCTTCCGAATGTTGATGGTAGATGGTTCATATTTTAAGCTTTCGAATGGAGAGTCGACTGTAGCATATGCTGTCACAATTTTACATACAGTTGTTGAAACAGCACGCATAGCACAGAATTCAGCGCAAGCAGCAGAATTGACAGCATTGACTAGAGCCTGTGTGTTGTCAGAAGGAAAGCGAGTGAATGTTTATACTGACAGTCAGTATGCGTTTGGTGTGGCTCATAGTTTCGGCCGCTTGTGGAGAGAGAGAGGATTTCTTACTTCCCATTGTACGAAAATTCAGCATGGGAAATTAGTGAATGAACTTCTTGAATCACTTACTTTGCCAAAACAGATTGCGATTGTGAAGTGTAGTGCGCATAGAAAGGCTGTGGATGATGTGGGTCGAGGGAATGCATTTATGGATGAAGTTGAGAAAAAAACGGCGAAAGATATGACAAGTCGAATATATGTTGCGGGCCCTGCTAATTGGATTATGGCTGGTGGAATGTGTGAAGACACAATAGAAAGTGTGAAGTTGATTCAGTCTGAGGCTACGGAAAAAGAAGTGAGTATGTGGAAAGAAACTACGGGTATGTTGGATTCGACAGGTTGTTGGGTTGAGTTGTCGGAGCACAGGTGATGGTTGTTGCCCGATGCATATGTGCTCCCAGTGGTTACTATGGCTCATGTAATGGCTCACATTAGTTCGAAAGGGATATGCAAGTTGTTGGCTCCAGTATGGCAGAATGCTGCAATACCTAAATGTGCTGAGAATGTGGTGAAGCATTGTATGATTTGTCTGATGTATAATCCTGGAAAGGGAACACCAACTCCAGCTGGTCATTTTGCTCCTCCAATGTATCCGTTTGAAGTGATACAGATAGATTACATTCATATGGAGAGATGCAACAATTTGAAGTATGTCCTTGTGGTTGTTTGTGCCTTTTCCAGATGGATAGAGGCCTATCCCCTAAAGGATAATACTGCCTTGTCTACAGCCAAGGTTTTGCTCAAAGAGTATTTCCCTAGGAATGGTTTGCCGAGAATGGTATGGAGTGACAATGGGAGTGAATTTGTGGGCCAGATTATGAAGAAAGTGTTTGCGGGTTTGGGTATCAATCAGAAATTTCATGCTGCGAATCACCCCCAGTCAGCTGGACTTGTCGACCGCTATAATGGCACTCTAAAATTGAAGTTAGCTAAAATACAAGCAAGCTCTGGTCTTACCTGGCCAGATGCCTTGCCATTGGCCCTTTTGTCAACGAGGACGACAGTACATTCTCGTGTGGGCCTTAGCCCATATGAAATTGTTTTTGGTCGTCCGGCCAATGTTTGGGGTGTACCAAGGCCTAAGAAATACAGTGATATCGAGTACCCTATGTTGGTGGATTACTTACATGACTTGACTGCTAAATTACGTGTTCTCCACCAACAGGTCTATGACAGTTTACCGACAGCGACTGCGGATCCAGGCCACACAATTCAACCTGGTGACTATGTGCTTACCAAGAATTTTCAACGAACTAAGAACTTGGAGCCAAGGTGGACTGGACCGCGTTTAATATTACTAGCAACTCGGACGGCAGTTAGAGTAGCCTGTAAAAAGAATTGGGTACATCGTACCCATTGTAAAAAGGTTCCGTTGCCCTTACCGTATGACAAGTGGGTGCGGGGAGGTATAGCTGATTCTGAATGTGAAAGAATTCCTAGGTTCGTACCTTTTAGTGACGCACATTTGGAATGAACTCAGTCAGAACGTGAGGACGATAAAATTTTGCATGCTGCTGTGCCACCACATTTAAGATTGGACACAACGGATCCAGAAACACTCTTTCAGGAGCAATCTGTGCCTAGCAAAGAGCGCTACAACCTAAGACCCAAAAAGGACAAATGAAGTTTGAGAAAGGACAAATAAATGGACAAATAAAAATTAGAATTTTTTGTGAGTTACACCCTTTCAGACAAAAGACTATTTTTTCTTTTTTTTTCCCTTTTTCGAGTCACCATCCGGACTCAGCTGCAGGGTCGTGGTACAGCCTTAAGGGGTGAGCCGCGAATTGACGAAAGGTCTGTGGTTCTTGGTCGTTAGTACGATCTTGACGCACACTTAAGTGAAGAAGGTAATAGTGTGAGCAGCACGTTAGAGGATGGAGTCTTTTGGGACTGAAAAAGGTGTTGAGAGAATTGATCCTAAAATGAAACTGTGTATACTGGTCCGTAGCAAATGTTTTTTATTTTTGTGTTTCCTGATGCTTTTGAATAAAATATTGGTTTCTGTGGGTTGGATTGTCTATATTACACAACAGACGCTTGCATCTACGTCCCAACCTGCTTTCTCTTTTTCTACTGTTTCTCCGCATGAGTTTCATACGTTGCCTGAACATGAGCAGACACAAAGGTCAGAATTTGTTAACAATTCATTTATACAATTGCTGCATCATCATCAGCTAGTAGTAAATACTACGAATTGCTGGCTGTGTGTTGGCTTATGCCACATATAACAGATAAGGGAATGCCATATTTGGCTTTGCCTTTTTCGCCTAATGGGTCAGTATGGGCACTCCAAGCAATGTTTATTTATGCGAATGAAGCATCTCCTGTATGTTCTGTTAAAGATAATGCGAGTAACAATGCCTTGATACAGGGAATAGTAGATATGATCAGAGATATCGATGCGTACAATGCTATCCCTAAGGATGAGGTACGAGCATATGTTGGTTGGAACAAGACTGGATATAGCATAAGTTTGACAGAGAAGGAGAGACGAAAAAGGTCTCCCCTATTTGGATTGTACCCCACCGAGGTCATCTTTGTATGCAAGGTAATGGTCAGAATCCGAGAGCTCAGCTTGGTAAGAGTGTGTGTGTTCACACCTATGTCTATACATACCAGAATTCTCTACCGTTCGTGCCAGCTAAAGGCACATATTTTATTTGACACAACAGAGCATATACATGGTTGCCACCTGATTTTTCAGGTACATGTTATGTAGCATTTTTTCTTCCCCCTACATACACTGCTGTTTTCAATTACCATAAGACAAGATATGGTAGAGGTGTCATCGATGCAAAAGATACTGTCGCACAAGATGCTGGAGACTTCTTTAAGGATTTCGTGCCCTTTTGGGGTCCTATGGCTAATAGTAGGAATATTCGTCAGCTTACTAGAGTGGTTGAGGCCACTATGAATGAAACTGCTGGTGCCCTTAGCAATATTAGAGCTGAGCTTCAGGCGGATCGTCTTATGACGTTACAAAATCGTATGGTTTTAGATATTATACTTGCAGATAGAGGTTAAGTATATAAATTGATCGGGTCTAGTTGCTGTGTTTTCATACCGGATAATGCCCCGACAGTGTACCAAGCCATCTTGAAGTTACATAAGTTTGCTGAGTATATACATGTAGACGAAGGAAACTGGCCATTGACTGGATGGATCTGTGGACTGTTATCCAGATGGGGATGGAAGATTCTGATATTCCTTGGTATGGCTCTAGCTATCATTTTTTCGTGTTGTTTGTTCATCCAGTGTGGTCCCGCCATTTGTAGATGATGTTACAGCAACAACTTGGTGACCTGATGAGAATAGATATAGACCTGGATTCAGATTGACATGAGTTTAAGCTATTGCCTACGTAATGACAAAAGGAGGGTCTGAGGTTCTGTGATTCTCAGACCGGACTCCATTTTGCTCGAGTTGTTCGTGACAATATTTTGTGTTGCCCTCACATAGGCCCGTCGAGGTAACCGAACGAACAAAGTTGCATATGCTTTGTTGTTCATGCACGAATTAACTAGGCCTTTTCTGACTTGTGAGTGAACTGTAAGACGCTGATCCCGTCAAGTGAAACTGACCCTTTTGTGAAGCCAATTTCTCTGGCTGATCGTTGTTTGAGATTGCCAATCAATGTTCAGGATATTGTTAACCTTAGTTCTCTTGCACATATCTTATCCTATTCAGCATTGAAATTGTTTCTTTTCTTATGACTTTTCATTACATGGGTAGTGCTTTCAATTATGGGTTTTGTCCGGCTTGTGAAAATCGAATTTGGGACATTCCTAATAATTAACTTATGGGTAGGTACAATGTAAATCGAGCTTTTATGATTTGATCAGACGTGAGTCCCTTGCTCGCTACGCCACCAGATTCAAGCTCGCCTGGCTGATGATGTGTGAAACACCGAAACCGAACCCAGGATGCTTGTTTCTGGTCCAGGGAGGACCATGCCTAGCAGTTCAGGGTGGACTATTCGTATGGGGAGCAGGGTCAAGACTGATTTGCATGTGGCTGGAATGATGTGGGTTGCAAATAAATGGAATTAAACCAGATCTGTGACAGGGGGTGAATGTGTGAAGGGTTCAGCATTCCGTCCATAAATTTTTCATCGAAAGAAAGTGGAAGCTGCCTCTCCTAAGACTGCTCACCCATGCTCTCCCTACTCACCCTTGCCACAGGAGTAATAGATATATTATATCTGACACAGGTGGGGCTTAATGAACCTTAATGAGTAGACTGGGAGCTGGTGGACAACAAGCATTTGCAAAGCATCGGTCTCGCCTTTGGGACCTTATATGTATTTAGCAATGCAGCATCTTAGCCTGGGTGCTGAAACATCTACTGTTCTTTAATATGGAGGGAAAGTGAACACCAAACTGTGTGACATGCCAGGTATGGGATCACGTAGAGAGAAATATTGCCTTTTAGAGGGAAATGTTATAGTCCAAAACTGTGTTTTTAATATGGAATCAGGGCCTTTGTGGTCATATCACTGAAAATACAAGAATTCATTAAAAAAAATTATTATCTAGGGGTGCTTATGTAAGACACAATCTCTGTGTGGGCAGAAGGGCATGGAGGAGGTAGGTAGTCTGGGTGACAGCCAAATAATTAATGTGGGCTAGCTGTGGATTATGTGAAATTATTTGCTTTGTCTCAGCTGCGTAATGGAAGCTAAATGATCCACCAGAATTAAAACATGTCAAGCACCAGCAAGGGACAAACCAAGCACAGGGGTAATGTGCTTGCAAATATGAAGTACACATTTTCAATAAAAATAATGTTAGAAGAACGGTACTACAATGTTAAATCAAGAGAATTTGGCTATTAAACCTCTGACAACTAGCATGCTTTAGAAATACAGAGCGCAAGTCTCCCGCATCGGCTTGGGATTGTTCTTGATACTGAAGAGACCCACACTTCCAAGCGAGTCTTAAAATACGTGGAAGAAAGACTTCAAGTCTGTAAATCAGACGAGGTGAAGCCGGGCTCTGGGTTATGCTTTCTGCCCTCTTTGAGGCCCTCACATGGCTCATTCTATGCCACCTACCTGTTATAAAGTGCAGTTGCATGAACCTGCAAGGAGCACAAGATAGTTGGTGTTGTTCGCGTATTCAGCCATTTCATAGGTTCAGGGAAGTGGGGCTAGGGTTCTGCCTTTGCCCCCTTGCTCTGACACTCTCCCTGAGACTTTCAAGCGGTCAAAACATATATATCTTTTTAGCACAGTATTACCAAACAGGTACAATCTCTTACGCCAATATCCAATAAAGGTGAGGTATTTCACGATCTTTCAAAATAAATGAATTAAAGAAAAGGATGTTTTTAGAGCTGTGTATTACCTTAACCATTTGTCTGCGTGCATCGGCCGGCCGGCCGACGTCATGGTGGGCATGTGCGTAGGAATGCCAGGGGCCGTCCCAACCACGCCCAGTCATAAATCACCCTCACCATGGCGAAATTCGCGCTACAGTGAACAGGTTAATACCAAACCTACTCGAGTAAGAGTGTAAAATGTTAAAGAAGCTGTTGTTCAGCCATTTTAATAAGCATTTTCCTTGATTAGTCAAATCAGCTCCAGTGAACATTTGACGTAGATCAGTTGCTTCTAACACACATTGTATGTCAATCAATGAGTACGAAGAACAGAAGGCAAAAAGTAGACGAACAATAGGGACATTCACCTCAAAACTTCATCTCCGCTCCAACTTTACCTTTTGTAGCATTAACCAACCTCTGATGGAAAGGCCCCAGATGCAGTCTAGATTTCAAGGGGAGAGGATGTGGCCTAACGGCTAGAGCTGTCGACCTCAAAGCTGGGGTACCGGGTTCAAGTCTTGGCAGGGACAGTTATCATCCTGTGATTCTGGACAAATCACTCATCTCCCTGTGTTTAACAAAACGTGTCTGCCTGTAACTCCGGTACTCATGTAAAGACTCGGATACCTAGGAGTCGAGTTTGCACTGTATAAACCCCTCAACCCCCAAAAAAGGCAAAACAGGCTGCAAAACTCGAGGCTAAGGTTGCACCAAATGGTGATGGCTTTTGGCTCAGAACCTCAAATCTTGACAGCTCCTCACCAGGGCTGTAAAATGTATAGCGCTCACAACAAATATTTGGTTATAAAGTCATTGCAAAAAGTAGATAACGTGATCTCAGTCAAGAAGAGTAAAATCTATCTTGGGCACTACCTTTATAATGAATGCCACTTTATCTCAATATAACTATTGGAAGCATTATCACACTTATACGTAATTGGTGGAGATGCTTCGAAACTGTAAGATAACGATGTTACCTACTCTGTCTTGTACCCTGTGCTCATTCATCCACTCAAGCTTCATCTTCCTGCAAGGCCACACCTACGTCCAGGCAGTCCGCCTGACTTCCGACTCGGGTTACGACGGCGGCAGAGTCTTCCACGAAGAAAAATGCTGGGTAGGCTCCCGCTTCCAGTGGCATCAATGCAGGGTGGGCTGACGTCCTGCCTTCTTGCAACGGTGTGCCCTAACTATAACCTGGCTTGCATGGGTACAATGTAAGGCATCGCTGCACACTACTTTAAAAACAAGCATTTGTAATGCAATAGAAATCGCATTTATGCAAGACTCTATTGAATTTTAAAAGGGAGTACGATTCGGCAAAAAGGCACAAACGAAAGGGGCATGGTGGTGTCTTGAGAAGTCATGGACGCGGGAGGGGATGGGGCAGGCGCGTGAGCATAATAGTGTTTACAGCAAAGGGGCCAATAGCCATGGAAGGCCACAAATGACAACATGGCCGTCAGGAGGAGGGACTAACACGCCTAAAACCAATGGGAAGGCTGCATTTAGGACCTGAGCCAATACAAAAGATGGGTGGAGAGTGGGCGGAGCTTAAACGAAGCTTCCAAGCTAAAGTATATACTGCATGTCTCAATGAGACAGCGCAAGCGCTGCCTAGGCGAGACCCATCAAACTGCCCTTGGATTTACTGGCTTATAATGGAATGAAGCCAAGTGGGTCAGAGGTCAACTCCCTGGTCACGGAGATGGATCGCCTCTACAGCATGGTCCAACAGATGTTTTTAACTCTGTGTACAGAGCAGAACTGAGCTGTTTTGCACATGTATGCCCTCATTAAATGGATTATCTACCACTTGCTCACATAGGGTGCAAGGTTCCTTTCCTCTCCCCCAAATGAATGAAGAGACCTATGAGACACTTGTGAGGAGTGACCCGCAAAGCTCCTAGTGGCACCATGTGGTAACCATGTTCATACTGATTTTCCTTAAAGGGTAATTGTCAAATGTGGTGAATAGGCTTGAAATCAGCCCATATTAAGCAAGACACAACAAGGAAACAAATGCCTGAGCAGTTGGTAATCTAAACGCGCTTTCTGAAACAAACCAATTAATTAAGCATGGGCGGAAAATCCGTTTCGCTCGCGGATTTTGCGGATTTTCGGTAAATTCGCAATCCGCGAGATCCGCGAATCTCCCGCAAAATCCGCAAATCCGCGAGCAGCGGATTTTATGGCTTGCTCGCACTGTTCGCGTGAGTTCGCGGCTTGCCAGTACAACTTCGCACCCCGCGAGTAAGTGCTAAATTGCAGAAATACGATCTTAGCAAAACTGAAACTACTTACCAGGTTCAAAAGTTCAGGCTCATCATTAGTAGCCATTTCCTGTAGTGCTTCCTGAGGGGCCCCTCCAGAGTTCAGTAGCCAGTTGCAACTATTATGTGACCCTGCTCTGAACCTCAGAATAGTTACACATATGCCACAAAGGTCCTGAATTACAGCTAAGGGAGACAAGCAGGAGCCAGGCTGGAAGTTAAAATCCATTAATCAGCCCCTAATTCATTATTGTCAGTTGGGGCAGGGCAGGTGTTGTAACTAATTTTGCAACAATGAAAGCACTTAGCAAGTGCAAAAGATCACTAATCAGGAAGCACTAAGGAAGCAGGTGCCAGCTAAAAAAATATTCTGTGACACATTAATCAGCCCCAAATTAATTCAGGTCACTTGAGGCAGGGAAGGTGTGCTTTGCTTTGCCGAAAATAACGTACACTGGACAACCAGAGGGTGTGGTGATGGAACAGAGGGTGGCATGGGTGGGCCAGAGGGTGGCATGAGTAGTCAGAGAGTGGCAGTGGTGACAGAGAGTGGCAGTGATGAAGAAGAGTGTCCCAAACAGGCTGGAGACGTAGAAACAACAAGTTCGCAAAACTTGCGACCCGACAGGTAAGTTCGCAAATTGTGAAATTGTAAAAACCCTCGCGAACTGGCAGAAACACGCGCGAACACAAAAAAAAAAAATCCGCAAATTCGCGGGAATTCGCGGATTTTGCGGATTGCGAGTTCGCAAATCCGCAAAATTCACGAACGCGAGATTCGCAAAATTCGCCCATGCTTACAATTAATCTCAAATTGACATATTAAAACTATTCATTACAATCACATAAGAACAACTACAAGGAGAAGTGTTCTTATGGGAAGCTCAACATCACTGATTGGTGGAGTCTTAAACTGCTTCTTTTACTAGGGCTCATGGGAAATGTAGTCCTTTGTTTTACTGTGTTCAAATTGAATTTGAGCTGCTGAGCAAAATCAATGAAGAAAGTGAATCATAATCTCAGCAACTGATTCTGACACAGAACCAGTTATCATGTTACTTGTTAATGAACGTCATCCCATTTCTCAAGCACAACAGCTAAACAGCTTTCCTTAAAGTTAGCGGTTATCACTTCAGAAATGATTATACTCATTCTCCGCCAAAACAGGATAAGAGGATGCAATACATCAATGTAGGTGGACTCCTCTACTCAAAGACTGAAACAAATTGAGATGGGGAAGACAAAAGTTTTTTATACCATTACAATTAAAGACATTTAATTTTATCCATGCAAAAAATTGCAGTGCTGCATAATGCTATCCGTTTTTATATTTAGCAATTTCCAGTATACTTTACACCCTTCTGGAGGATATTAGCAAAGCAGAAGATCTAGTACTACAGCTAATTTCTTGCAAGACAAGGCATAGTAGACTGGCCAATAGTACGTGCATTAGTATTGTCAATCTATATATATATCACTTAAAGTTCTAAACTAATGGCAAAGCGAGGTAGGGAAAATGATTTCTGCTTCAGAATGGAAAGACCTTTGTTTCTTGAATTGGAGAAGGTATTTGTTTGTGCAACCTTTCATCAAAGGGAAATATATACTTTGGGTTTGTAATACTACTTTCATTTCATTTTAGGTTCTTGTAAAGCATTACTAACCACCTTGCATTGGTCTCAGTGTGTCTTGTGGAATAAATATACTTATGAGAAGGCAAGTGAGCTGAAATGTAATATTATGGATGAAAACTCAGGGAGGGTAACCAGTCTATCATTCAGCATGGACAAAAGTGCCAGCAGATAAACACTCAGGCATAAATCCTGGACATGATGACAAAGTCTTGAAGAAGAGTTAGAGCCCTGAAAGCCTGGGTGAAGAAGATGAGAACAGTCTTCGGTGTATGACCAAGCAAGTCTTATTAATGTAATTGGAGCGGGCCATAGTGACAAGGATATGATTATCCCAAAGCATGAGAGGTTTAGTTGAGCATTTAGGTATATTCAAAACTTGTGGGGGTCATTTTTTATAGAGAGAAGCCGAGGACATGGACCGATCAACCACCATTTCTCCAGTATCAACCTGGCCAGATTGACAACAAGAAGCGATTGGAAAACCTTTGACTTCTTGTGGATTGGCAAAAAACAATCAATTTAGCCAGACGATTAAGTGAATGGCCATGGAGTACAGTGTGTGGGAGGCAACATGTTTAATGGTTGTTTCTTTTACTGTGAGCCACTGGCGAGTGTGGCATCCTGCTGTTGCTAGGTGCCCAAGAATGTACTTGTTCAGAATGTTATCTAATGAACTGGTGGTTAGGCAGTTGAAGCCTGCATTTGCTGCTGTTCACACCTATTTTGTAGATGGGATACTTTTACTAAGAATAAACCTACTTTTACATCTTATCATTGAGTCAACCCTACTACTTACATTTGGCGACAAGAGATGGGATAAAGGATCTCAACATTACCCTTTTCAAGAAGATACCATTTTTTTCTTCACCTCTTCAAAGAAAGAGAGTAGCAGAAGAAGTATTTACCAGGAAAAGGTATTGTGGAATTTAGAAATTATTCTCTTAAAAAGAGGACTCTATCAATACTATTTGGAACTATTTGGGGCGGTTTATATTGAAGGCTTTGCATTGCTTATCTTTTGGCTGTGCACTTGAATTGATAGTGACACCTACCCTTGTGCCTTTTAACCTTATGATTAATCATGCCGGAAATTGAGTTTTATTCATTCTCCATAGGCGAGGTTATCACTCATTGGGCCTAGGATTGACATTTTAATGCCTTTGTGTTGTTTGCAATCGCTTCATTCAGAGGTTTTGTTCTCTAATTGGACTTGAGCTTCGCCGCACACTCACCCAATTTGACTATTGCAGAGAGGGGTTGGGAGTTGTTGTCAATGCGGGCTCATCGTGACAGCTGTCTCGCATGATGCAATCTGCTTTAAGGATTGAGTTTTGCCGCATACTTGCTCCAATTGACTGTTACTGAGAGGGGTTGTGCGTTATTGTCGATGCGGGCTCATCCTGACAGCTGTCTCATTTACTTTTTGATATACGTTTCTGTTGAAATTAGCTCTGCATTTGCAAAGGCTCTGTAATTTTTATTTTTAAACTCCCACCATTCCAAACTCATACGGAGAATCCTACCTTTCAAGAGTTCTTGATTGGAGCCCTTCATCTCTTCATTCTGAGGATCGTCATTGCTCTACCTCTGTGTGGCCGTCATCGCGCTGCTTCAGCGCAGCAGTCATAAACAACGCAATGTCAGTATACGTAGCCACGTTACTGTACCCAGCAGCCATTTTGCAAAAGTGATTTCCGGTATCCTATCAACATGTTCGGGTGCCTACTTTGTACTGATGAATTGTCTAATGTCTAAACAACAGACTTCCCGGATCTTCACTTGTGTCTTGTAACAACAGGTATTTTATAGCCACAACCTGATTTCAGCGTGATATACACATATTACAGTATTATTTGAGTTGCGTGTTACAACAGTGACACACACACTATTAATGACTTTAATTCTACAACAGTGAGTCGCTCACTATTAATGACTTTTCATCTACAGTGACTTAGTTTTGACATAGCGGAGTTGGTTGATTACATTTATAATTTATTTAAACCTCTGTGTTTAATTTTATTTATTTTATACAACTTTAAAGTTCTTTTTCTCTATATTCCTCCATTGTTCTGCATTAGTGTTTGTTAGAAATTCTAAATTAAAAGGAGGTTTCACTGCCTTTTGCCATTGCTCAACCTCACATTGCAATTTGTGAAGGGCATTTCCTATACCATAGTGATAACTTTTCGGTTTCATGTTGTAACAACTGTTTTCTCCATTACATTTAGGTTTGTTTGTAAGTATTTAATATAATATGCAAAACGTGACTGCTCCACCATTCTTTTTATCATCACCCGAAGATCCACCCATAAAATGGCAAAAATGGAGAAAAGTATTTGAAAGGTACGCTAGGGTATGTGGGTCTTCATTGAGTGCAGAGAGGAAAACTGCCTTATTGTTACACAGTTTAGGATCGGAGGGTCAGGAAGATTTTGACCATCTTCCTGACCTCAAAGATCGTGATTTAAATGAATATGAAATCTGCATAGCTAAGTTAGACAAGCATTATCTGCCTAAAGTTTCTAACATTTTAGAAAGGTACCATTTGGGTTGTAGTACACAATTAGTGGTAAAAACTATTGAGAAGGATGTGACTTCTCCCAGAAAGTTAGCTTTCTCTTACAAATTTGGTGCTTGTCTAGATGAAAGAAAAACCAAAGCTTGTTTCCGGTCCAAGGAAGGCATGGCTTGGTGGTTCGGGCTGGACTGTTCCCATGAGGCACAGGGTCAGACTGATTTGCATATGGCCATGTCTGAACTGGGGTGGCAGAGTGGGCTAAAGAACAGTGATGGATTAAATCCAGATCAGTTGACTGGGGGTGAGTGCTTGTATTGTCAATGCTCCGTCCATCATTTCCTTTGGTTTTTCGTTGTTCGCCATAAGTTGGCAGGGTATGCTCAAAAAGTAGCTTGTTTCCGGTCCAAGGAAGGCATGGCTTGGCAGTTCGGGCTGGACTATTCCCATGAGGCACAGGGTCAGACTGATTTGCATATGGCCATGTCTGAACTGGGGTGGCAGAGTGGGCTAAAGAACGGTGATGGATTAAACCCAGATCAGTTGACTGGGGGTGAGTGCTTGTATTGTCAACGCTCCGTCCATCATTTCCTTTGGTTTTTCTTTATCTAGATGAAAGGATACGTGATCAATTCATGTTAGGTTGCAGTATAGAATGTGTTAGAGAGGAGTTATGGCAGAAGGACGAACCAACCTTAGAGGATGTCATTACTATTGCTAAGAGAATTGAGCATTCATTGAAATGTGTGGAAGTCATTAACAAAATGGTGAATGCAAAGACAAAAATACTGTACATGTGGTCAAGACGCCTCTTAAGGAAAATGTAAGTCATAAGGAAGTTAAAAAAACTGTGACGAATAGTGATACTGCTAGCAAATTCAATACTTTTAGCAAATTCAAATTTTCAAATGTGAAATGCTTTTGTTGTTGCAAGATGGATCACTTTGCAAATGACAGGCAATACCCAGGTTGGAAGACTACTTGCAGCAAGTGCAAAAGGAAGGGGCATTTCTCTGCTGTTTGCAAAGGGAAGTTTTATAAAGGTAAAGTTAGTGAAATCTTTTATGATATTGAGGAAACTTTTGAAAACTCAGAGGAGGTTGATTGTTGTCAAATCCTGTTTCAAGCAATTGATAATAAGGAACGTAAGTCTTGCCCCATGGATGAAATTCTTGTAGAAGGTAAAGCTACAAGAGTTCTTTTTGACTCTGGGGCCAAAATCACGATCGTCTCTTAGGAATTCTATTTAGAAAATTTGAAAGATAAAATTAAAGTATACAAACCTGACATTAGGCCATTTGCATATGGTGGTTAGCCCATCAAACTTTTTGCTTATTTCCAAGGTTTAATAGAGTATAAAAACAGGTTAACTAGCGCAAAGATTTATATATCACAAAAAGGTGATAGTATTTTAAGTTGTTTTAACCAAAGAGATCTTGGTGTCATGCTTGATCCAAATTCATCACCACCTATAATTTTGAAAGCTAATTTTAGCTCTATGTCTCTTTCTACCATTCATCATGCTTCAGACAATGACTTTTCTGACATGCTTAAAAGTAATTTCCTAATGTTTTTTCTGAGAAATTGGGTTGTCTTAAAGATTACATTCATCATATACGTTCGGCTGAAAAAGAAAAATCCACATGTTGTAAAGTCCGCAACATACCAGTGGCTGTCAGAGAACAAGTTAAAAATGAATTACAATGTCTGAAGAGAGACGGCATTATTGAGGAAGTGAAAGCGACACACTGGCTTACTCCGGTTGTGGCCGCAAAGAAAGATGATTGCTCACTTCATCTGTGTGTGGACCTCAGGGAACTAAATAAGAATGTTGTGGTAGACCGTTAACCCCTTTATAAGATTTCAGACATGTTAATGTTATTAAAAGGGGCTAAGGTTTTTAGTACAATTGACTTGAGGTCTGCATATCACCAGATTAGGTTGGATGGGGAATCAAAGGATTTAACAGCTTTCATAACTTCTTTTGGAACGTATCGTTTTGTTAGGCTTGGTCTGGTTTCGGCTGCTTCAGTTTTTCAAAGGGCATTAGAAAATGTATTGAAGGGTCTTGTAGGTGTTAGAGTCTACTAAGACGATATTCTCATTTTTGAGAAAGACAACGAAGAACACAATGAAAGGGTTTTGGATGTTTTACTCAGACTCAATGAATTTAGACACACTGTAAAAATTGAAAAGTGTAAATTGAAGAAAAGTTCTATTGATTATTTGGGCCATACTATTTCTGCAAGAGGTATTATGCCGAAGGAGAGTTTGATTGTTGCCATACAGAGGATGAGCTCACCCACTAATAAAGAAGAATTGATGATTTTTCTGGGAATGGCAGAGTACTACAGTAAATTTGTTAATGGTTTTGCCTCTTTGTGTGTCCATATGAGAACTCTACTAAGGAAAGGTTGTGAATTTGTTTGGGAGGAGTGCGAAAGAGAATTTATTGTAATCAAAGAGAAATTGAAGTCTGCTTGTAAATTGAGCAGTTTTGATCCTGAGAAGAAGTCTGTTTTGGTAACTGATGCGAGTCTGAAAGGCTTAAGAGCTGTTCTTTTGCAAAGAGAAGGGGATCAGGAAGATATTATTTTATTTTTGTCTAGAAGTTTGAGAGGAGCTGAGTTACGCTACTATGTGGTTGAGAGAGAAGCAGTTGCAGTTTATTGGTCTGTAAAAAAACTAAAGAACTTGTTATGGGGAGGCCAATTTGAGATCAGGACCGATCACAAACCTTTGTGCGAAATTTTGAAAAGTTTTGCGGTGTCGAGCAGAATAACGAAATTGGTTTTGACACTACAAGATTATGACTTTAATGTTGAATACCTACCTGGTGTAGAAAATGAGGTGGCTGATGCTTTGTCCCGCCTGGTCCCGAAAGATGATGGGGTTCATGAAGATGAACATGATGAGGATGAAGAGATGGTTTGTGCTACTGATGAGTGTATTGTGGAAAAAGATAGGTGGAAAAAAGCCTTGCTTGAAGATGTGGACTTAAAGAAGGTTTTAGAAAATATCAGTAATGGTTGCCGATCTAAACCTAAGGATGGTGGAAATGTAGATACATTTTGGCATGTTAAGGATCAACTCTATGTACAGGATAGTTTCCTTCTTACAGGAATGAGACTTGTTCCCCCCACTTCTATTAGGGAAGAGCTTATTTCTCTAGCGCATGTGGGACACTTTGGAGTCTCCTAAAGCAAAGAAAGGTTGAGGTTATCCTATTGGTGGCCAGGAATGGATTTTACAAATCAAGCGTAAGATCAGAAATTTTGTTGAGTGTGCTTTAAGCGAAAAGGTTGCAAACCCTAAGGTTCAGCCCATGGTCATAAGGGAGCACCCAAATTCACCTTGGAAAGAAGTAGGATTAGACATTCTTGGTCCCGTTTTCTCTTCAGGCACAGAGTGGTATGTGTTTGTACTTATTGATTTTGTTTTCAAGGTGGCCAGGGATAGCCATTACTCGAAGAATTGAAACCAAATATGTTATTCTATTTTTAGAAAAAAATCTTTGCGAGAGAAGTTTGCGAGAGAAGGGATACCCAATACCATGCTTACAGACAATGGTATCCAACTGGTATCTAAGGAAATGGAAACATTTCTTTCCAGACATGGTATTATACACAAACAACTGCTTTATACCACCCAGAAACCAATGGGATGGTTGAGAGGTTCAACCGTGTCCTTAAAGAAACCATTGGTATGGCAAAATCTGTGGGTCTAGATTGGCGTACAGAAATTTTTTAAAAGGTGCAGTTTACAGATTGTCACCCCATGCTGTAACTAAACGAACACCTTTTAGAACTCTTTAGAGGTAGATGTCCCAATACCCTGGTAACACTTCTTGGGTCAATGACGTGCAACCTAATTTATTTACAGAGAATGATAACAGTGATTGGTCTTTTGCTGAGTCAAAGAAAATTGAGTCCAGGAAAGAACATCATGATATTAAAAAAGTGTGTAAGAACAACTGTGGTTAAAGTTGGTGATTGAGTTATTATAAAGAATCCTTCTAATAAAAAGTCTTCTTCTGGGTTTTTGAAGCCCATTCAGGTTATAAAGATTTTCAAAAATGCCATTAAAACCACCGACCATCGTATTTGGAACTTGAATAGGGTGGTGGTGGTTAGGAAAGACTTAGTTCATCGTTTTAATAACTTTTCTTCAACTCCTCGACAGAATGATTCAAGCTTGAAAAATTTACCTCATCAGAATGTTCATCATCTACTTTTTTTAAAAATTGTTTTTATTGACATTTTCAGAACAAGACAACAAGAGAAAAACAGACTTTGCAATGCTCTGCCATTGTAAGTAGATACAACAAATTCGAGAAACATGTTCACATCGGCGTTCGGGGTCCACAGCATACAATCAATAGTAGACAACACCTTGGTACATAGGTTAAGCAAGGGGCATGCTAGTACCGCCCTTCCCATTACCACCACACAGGAACAGTGCAAGAGGTACCATAATTGGAACACAAGTCATAATAGCAATACATTACCCTACAATATCTCTGGTACGTAACCAGGTCACAAATGGTGCCCAGATATGTATGGATCGGGATTTGGTTGGTTGGAGTTCCCAGTAACTTGTAAGTTGTGTGTTACAGTAAGTGACCTGTGCAACCCAGTCTTTAACCAGCGGTGGTCTCGCTGTCCCCCATTGTAGTGCTATCTGTCGTTTGGCCATAAGCAGTAGTATTGCAGGCAATTTGCGTGATTTCGGGGGAACCGTTTCCAATACTCCAAGCAAGGATGTCAGGGGAGTGACAGGGATGTCCTGGCCAGTTATACATTTAATGTGTTGGTGTATTTCTAGCCAGAAGTTTGCAATTGGCCTGCAGCTCCAGGCCAAACGTATAAATGAGGCAAGTGGAGCGCCACACTTCCAGCAACAGTCATCTGCCTTCAGCTTCATTCTATGCAGCTGTGTGGGAGTTTGGTAGAGACGGTGCAAATACTTAAAGTGTATGAGCCGGAGGCGGTAATTGGGCGATAACCGCTCTAGTTGTTGGCAGATCCACTTCCATTGTGCGTCGGTGAGGGGCTCGTCCAGGTCCTGATCCCAGGCTCTACGGGAGGGGGGGAATAATGATAGGCAATGGTCTTTGTGTGTGCTTGTATATGTGAGATATGAGTTTCCGTCCCATCTCTACTGGTTCTCTAGTGCTGGGAGGCTTGGCGGGGGAGCAGGGAATGCGGGGAATTTGCTTCTGCAGGACGCCCTAAGTTGGTAGTATAGCAGCCTGTCAAGGGCAGTGGGATCTATATTCGAGCACATTTGGTCAAGAGTTGAGAACATGTCATCCGGGAAAAGGTCCCCACCTACTGCTAATTTATGGATGGTTGCACGTGTCTGAGCCTTTTTATCAGTCAGGGAGCGAAACAGTGGGTTATTGAAGAGCAGTATGGATGGAGCATAAAGCATATCCAGATGTGCCCTATTGCGAATTCCGTCCCATGCCCACCTTAGAGTTTGTACTGTGTCTAGTTCGCCACGCAGGCGCTTGTAAGGCTGCTAGAGTGCTGACGATAATGGCAGAGGGGCAACACGGTCTATTTCTATAGTAACATGTGGCTGATATGGTATGGGGTGAGCCCAGAAATGTAAGAATTGTGCTTGCGCGCTGTAAGCGTACAATGTGAAGTCTGGGGCAGCCAGGCCTCTCTGTTCCTGCGGCTAGGTCAGGATTTCCCATGTTATCCTGGGTTGGCCTCCCGCCCATATTAGGTCAATCATGAGTGATTTAATGCGTTGGATGAAGTGCAGTGGAAGGGGGAGTGGTAGGTTTACAAACAAATAGAGTAGCTTGGGCAATATTATAATTTTTGCTATTGCTATCCTGCCCACCAGTGATAAGGGAAGGGTTTTCCATCGTTTTATCCTGTCCTCCATCCACTCTACTACTCTTCCATAGTTAGCTGTCCCTAGTTCTTGTAAGTCGTTAGCAACCCATATACCGAAATAACGAACAGGCTCTGAAGCCCACTGCAACAGGTATTCAGTATCAAAGCGCTGTGTGCCTGTCGTAAGGTGCAAGGCAACCGACTTGGACCAGTTGACCGGTACACCAGAAAGTCCACCAAATCGGACCACTTCTCTCATCATAGTGGCCAAGTTGTCCCTGGGATGTACCATGTATAGTGTGATATCATCTGCATACATGGAGGCTGTAAGTGCCCTCGTGGTGAAGCCAATTCCGCTGTGTGCATGGTGTTGGTGCAGGCGGGCGGCGAGGGGTTCCATCGCGATTGCAAATAGTAATGATGACATAGGGCACCCCTGTCTTGTGCCACGAGTTATAGCAAATGCTTCCGATAGCTGACCATTTATTTTGAGGCGCGCTGTCGGTTGTGCGTAGAGGAGTTGTACATGTTTTATAAAGAGTGGGCTTAGACCAATTCTGTTAAGCAGGGGGAAGAGAAATCACCACTCCAACGAATCAAATGCCTTGGAGGCATCCAACAGCGCTGCAGCTTCAGGTAGTGTTGGTGCTAGGTAATGTAGTAGTCCAACTATGGTCTGTATGTTCTGCGTGGTTGCCCTACCAGGCACAAAACCCGATTGGTCCGACAGGACTATCATCGGGAGTAATGGTTGTAGTCTGGTCGCCACTAACTTGGCAAAGATCTTGGCGTCTATGTTAATCAATGAGAGCGGACGATAGGAATCACTGCACTGGGGATCCTTATCTGGTTTAAGGAGTGTAATGATGATCGCCTCTCTCATCGATTTAGGGAGAAACCCATTCTGTTGTGCCTCCTGATAAACTACAAGAAGGCGAGGGGCGATCTCCTCTGAAAATTCTTTATAGAACTGAGCTGTAAGGCCGTCCGCCCCCAGCGCTTTGTCCGCCTTCATGCCTCCAATAACCTGTCGCACATCTTCAACTGTAAACGGTAAATCCATATACTGTCGGTGTGCATTGCTAAACCATACAAGCCTTATAGAACCAAGATAGTCCTCCAATGCGGAGGCTGCGGGTCTTACCTGGGTCGTATACAGCCGTCAATAAAAATCTCGCATGGTGTATAAGATTTCTGAGGGCGAATGAACAAGTTAATCCGTAGAGGTTAGTAGTGCAGTAATATATGCCGTCCCTCTAGGCGGCTTTAGTAGATTTGCAAGCATCTTCCCGGGCCTGTCCCCTTCACCATACTTCCTTGCAATCACAAATTTATGGAGGAATTAAACCTGCATGTCAGCGTCTTCCTGGTAAGCAGTCAATTTTCTACGGATGTGCGCTAGCATTTCTTGTGATGGCGCAGTGTAGTAGGTACGTTCTAGTGTATGCATCTCCGACTCCAGCCTATCAAGGCAATTTCTAATGTCCCTGAGTACTCTATTCTGTCCAGCTATGCATTGGCCGCGGATTACCACCCTAGAGGCCTCCCACAGTGTCCCTACCAAACCCGTGTTCTTGTCAAAATATTCCTCAATATGGGTGCGTATTTCTTCCTTAAATACTGGGTCTCGCAGAGCGTCAGGAGGTAGGCGTCACGTAAAGGGTTGTCTGTAGGGTTGGGGTACCAATAGGGTTAGTGTAAGGGGTGAGTGATCGGAAAGTGTGCGGGCATGATGGGAGACATCCGTCACCCAGGAATGAAGGTCGGGGGAGGTGAGCCAGAAGTCTAGACGCGACCATGCGTTATGTTGTTGTGTGATGCAGGTGCCCTCCCGAACTTGAGGGGGTGTGTTCCGCCAGCTATCAACAAGCCCTTATTCCTCCACCAACTTCTTTAGGACTGCGGCTGCTTGCGCGTGATGTGTACGTGCGGTCCCCACCCTATCAATTTCCAGGGACATAACGGTGTTAAACTCACCTCCCCATATCAATGCAGCATCCCCCAGTGGCCCCCGAACTGGGGGCCGCTCCAGTCCCTTCAAACTCTGTGAAAAGTTTAGGCATACAGCTTGACGAGAACCTGTCCATGAAGAAAAATATGAGTAACATGTTATTACAGCTTACTACTGCTGCGGAAAATCGTTCCATACTTGCCCCTGAGCCATCGCAGAACAGTGGTGCAAGCCCTGGTAATCAGTAGGATTGACTATGGGAATGCACTGCTGGCTAAAGTAGGATCCACACAGCTAGCAAAGCTCCAAGTGATTCAAAATACGGCAGCAAGGATGGTCCTGAATTGTCCACGGGGTACCCCTTCACTTCCTTTACTGAAGGAATTGCACTGGTGGCTGGTGAAGAAAAGAACCTTTTTCAAGACCTGCTGCCTGGTCTTTAAAGCTATGAGGGAAATTGTCCCAAAATATCTGCAGATGGACATCAGCTTGTAATCTGAGATCAAATAGTAAAGCCCTACTAGCGATCCCTCGTATCTACCGTAATCGCTTGGGAGGTAAAGCCTTCTCGTATGTAGGCCCTAAATATTGGAACTCCCTGTCCGAAGAGCTGCGAAAGTCTCCCTCATACTTAACTTTCAGGAAACATCTTAAAGCCTTCCTCTATTGCTGATTCACTTTGGTATCCTAACTCTCACTCTCAGAAGAAAGGAGTAGCAGCGCGGAGATGCCCCCGGGTGATTCAGGCGCTTTACAAAAACCCAATAACAATAACAATAACAATTTGTATCGAATGCCAAAGGTGTTGGAAGAAGGTGGGGTCATCCACATTAGGTCCATATACGTTGGCAATGAGGACCTTCTTATGAAACAGTATTCACAGGCCCCCCTGTGTCGCTTATCACCTGAAGGTTCTCCACGGAATGCCTCTCCTAATTAACGTGGCTACCCCACGTGAATACGTGGAGTAACAGGAGGTGAACACCTCGCTCCATTTGTGTGTTCGGAGCCTAGCACAAGTCCTGTCCAGTAGATGTGTCTCTTGGGGGAGACAGATCGCAGATGAGTGCCTCGTCAGGTGGGAATGGACCAGGTGCATCTTTCTGTGGTCATTTAGGCCACGTACATACCAAGTGAGACACGTTAAACTAGACATGGAAAGGAAAAATTACTCATGTCTCCCAATGCAGCCTGTGTCAAGTGATGGTAAGTTCTCGGTAGTACATTATGTGCTACCTCCCCATGTAAAGCAAAGTCTGTTGAAAAAGGTGTGGTGTATCTACTGCCAGTGAGGTATGATACAAGATCAGAAAAATAAAAACAAGCCCCTACCTCCCCCCACGACTCCTACCCCCCAAACAGGTTGAGTTTCAGAACTATCCCCCCCATAATACAAAGAATCAGAAGTTGAAAAAATAAGGGAATCATCCCATAGGGGCGTGAGGTCACCGGCGTGCTGCCCTGTCACGAGCGTAACAGGATGGCCAAGCATTTAAATCACCCACCACATTCAAATGTCTCTACAACTTGGAAAGCGTAATATGTGCCAATGACCCATGTCGCCTAACTGCACCATGCATTATTACATTGCTTAGCTTAGTTACATAACAGGGTCAATACATTAGTCATTGTCACTTAGCTGACTCAGCGTTTGATCATCTCTGTTCCGCTCTTTTTCTCGATGCTGTCGTGCTTGTTGTTTGGCAAATTTCATAGCGGTATTGGCTTCTGTGAAAAAGGAGGGTTTTCCATTGACCAGGATGTGAAGTTAGGCGGGGTAGAGCATGGCATATTTAATTCCTGCTTTCTTTAGGAGTTTCTTTGCCCGGTTTGAACTCTTATTGTGTTGCCTGGACCGCCTGCGTAAAATCAAGATAGACTGAAATGGCGTTATTTTGGTAGACTAGCTCACCCCGTTCTCTGGCCATGCGGAGAACTGTGTCACGGTCCCTGTAGTTAAGTAACCGAGCCAGTATTGGTCTCGGGGAGCACCCGGTGGCGGCCGGGGCCCCAGAGTGCGGTGAGCCCTCTCCACCAAGAGCATGGCCGAAAGATCAGTTCCAAACAGTTCTCGAAAAAAACCTTCCACATATTTTTCCATGTTGGGTATGTTGGTGGATTCCGGCACTCCCGTCAGGTGAACGTTGTTCCGGCTCGGGCGGGCTTCGAGATCCTCATTACGCACTTTGATGACTTCCAATACCTTGTCCATGTGTAGGAACTGTCCGTGTGTCCCCACTTGGCGATCGACTGCATCAGACACTCGCGTTTCAAGCTCAGTTAGCCTCGTTTCATGCTTGTCCACTCTCTGTGAGACTTGGTCCATAAGGACCGCCAGTGAGTCTATTTTGGCACCTATATCTTTAAGGCAGCGCTTCACCTCGCGTAACAGCGTTTTTATGTCCTCATCCTGCTCCGGCTCCAGTTGCGTTTCGGGCACCACAGTGTGCGAGACTGCTCCTCCATCTTTCCGTCCCATGGCGCGCTTGTCAAATAAGATCTTGGTTTGTTTATTGTTGCCCTTCCCCATATCGACTCTTTGCCGTGGTAACACCATTTGAGGTGAGACAGACAATGCACGTCAGACAGACAGGCACTTCAATGAGCGCGGACACCTCGTGTATGCTACCAACACCGTTGGAAGTCTGAGCGGGGGCTCTGAAGGAGGGTGTCAGCCCGCCTCCGCCTTCGCAGTGTCTAGCCCAATGATGGTCTGCTCCTCAGATGTACCCCAGCAGGCCGCTTCACCCCAGCCACGTGCACACAACACAGTAAGCCTGTTCAGGGGCTCACATACACTGTATGGCAGGAACAGTTCATGGGGATTAGCTCAGGAAGGCGCTATATGCACTGCTCCTTATGCCACCGTGTAGCTGCAGGCAACAGTAATTTGTTGTGTGCCTTTAGGGGGCTCCCAGACCCAGCACTGTGCTATGCAAATGGCGGGCGCCAGCTCCCAGCGCAGAACTCACAACTGCAGCACTAGCTATTTAAAGGAGGAGAAACATCTCCAACCGCAAGGTTTACTGATGCAGCGGGATAGCATGGGCCCGGCTCTTCATGCAGCAGTCTACCACGATCCGGCGCCCGCAGGATGCAGTTTGGATGGCGACCGGAACGTCACAGCAGCTTTTTCCCGCTCTCGCGAGCTTGTGGGCTGGGCAACACTCCTCCTCTCGCTCCCGCGCCGTGCAGCGTTGTTTCAAAGACGAGCCCGATCCCACCTGCAGGTTCTCGCACCCCGGGCTCTCCCAGCGCCCGTCGGGTTTACAGCACGGCGGCGTCCATCACCAGGGCGAGGATCAGGTTCCTGTCAAGGTTGGCGGCCAATGTTGGGCCCTCCATGCCCATCCCAACTAGGGTGCAGCAGACCTGCAGCAGATGTGCCACGGCGGCACCAGGCCCTCTCACAGCCCGGCCACAGTGTGATTGCGGGTACGTCCTCTCGTCACTTCTCCCTAGGCCGCCCGCATCCACAGGCCGCACCGGTACCTCTGCTTCGACTCTCGCACCTCAAACCACACCGCTGTGTGCCTGCTGCATTGCGGACTGAGAGGTAAGTCTTGTGGGTCAGATTGAATGGCTATGGTGCCGGATAACTGTCGGATGATGTGCTCGGCCGGAGGAACCCCTCTAACAAGCGGCCATTTCGGAGCTCGGCTTGGCCTTGCCCCCCTTCATCTACTTTGAGATCTTCTCATCAGAATCATTCACCTGCGACACGTAAGTCTTTAAGAGTTTCTCATTCTCCTCAATATACATACGTGACTATGTTAAATAGATTTTATATTGTTTTATTCTCCTTTCATTATTTGTTTTAAGGAAAGGAGATGTGTGGCTTCTTGCTGTTGCTAGGTGCCCAAGAATGTACTTGCTCAGAATGTTATCTTATGAGTTGGTGGTTAGGCAGTTGAAACTTGCATTTGATGCTGTTCACACCTTTTTTGTGGATGGGATCCTTATACTAGGAGGAAGAGGTGTGGCGCCGCGGCTAGGGTGACTGACTCCGGAATCTGGTGGATCATGGTTCGGTCCCTGGCACCGGCGGCAGATTAGCCCAGCACCATGTGACTCTGGGCAATAGCTTGCTTAATCTTCCCGACGGCCCCCAGCGCCTAGAGACCCTTACGGGTGATTGTGGGTGATTGTGCGCTTTACAAATGTGGATTATTATTATTATTATTATTACTAAGAATAAACCTACTTTTACATCTTATCACTTAGTCAACCCTAATTATTACAGAGAGGTGTCAGGGCAAGAGTGATTTGATAAAGGTGTTTCAAACCAAACTACAGGTGAGCTACATCATTTAGAACTCTCATGAGTTTTGAGAGAGATAAACTGGAGAGATCATTTATAGCTGTTTTGATAATCCAAGAGTGACATCACCATAGCAAGGATAATGGTGATTTTCTGAGATGAGTGGAGCCATGACAGAGACTCATCAGGCAGACAGAGTTGATGGAATTTTACTTCAGGAAGATAATTCATTTGGAGTTAAATTAAATGTCTATATCAAAGAGCAGTCACACATTGTATGCTTTCTCCACTAGGATTGGGTGACTGCTTAATGCAATCTGCCAGACTAAAAGGAAAATGTTTGGAGTCACTGCTGCCTATTTGAAATGTAGACAGTCGCTCATTCTCCTTTCACAGATCCACCTGGGGAAGGCAAAGAGACAGGTTGAGAGGATTGTCTGCCTCGTCATCAGTTGTGAGGTGGAACTGTGCATCATCTGCATACATGTGAAGTACAGGCTTGAAGGAGTCTATACTGTCAACTAGGAGCACTGTATAAGCAATACATGGCACCAGTGACAGGGCAGAATCCTGAGGTACAAGTACACCAATTTAATCTCAGCTATCCTGGAAAGATCCTAATTTGAATATTGGTGTACACTTTGGCAGGAAGGCAATGACCCATCGCAGTACTATTCCACTAATGTCTGCTGATGTAGACAATCTTTCAATTAGTATCTGGTGGTTGATGGTGCCAGAGTCACCCAAGAGATCTTGGGCCAGATGTATGACCGTTTTTGTGGTCGCAAACGTGAAATCGTCCCGTTTGCGACTGCAAAATAGGTCTGTGCAATGTACACACCCTATTTTTCGAGTCTGTAACCTATTACCAAGTCGCAAAATAGGGTTTGCGTCTCGCTATTAGGAAGGAGCATGCCAAGGGCGTCCCTTTTTAATAGTTAGTGTTACTTCTATGCACAACTGTTTTGCAACCACACATGCGGTCGCAAAACACTCACAGTTTACCACCCATTTCAAAAAGGTGGTAAGCCATTTGCAAATGGGAAGTGGTCCCCAGGGGACCGCTTCCCCTTTGTGACTGGCAGCAACAACAACAAATTTAAGAGCAGTCAGTTTTCCCATGGACCACTGCCTGCCATTAAAAAACTGGAACAGAAACGTTTCAATTGTCTTTTTTAAATGCATACAGTTTTCCTTTAAGGAAAATGGGCTGCATTTAAAAAGCACTGCTTTATTTAAAAAGCAGTTACCGACATGGTGGCCTGCTGACCCCAGCAGGCCACCATACCTGTGAGTGCTGGCCATTCCCAATGGGGTCGCAAATTGCGACCTGACTCATGAATTTTAATGAGGCAGGTCGTTTGCGACCCATTGGGAATCGCAAACAGTGTCTGAGACACTGTGGTACATTTCATTTTGCGAGTCGCAAATTGCGAGTACGCAAAACAACACAATTTGTGACTCGCAAATTGGAAGGGTCGTACATCTGGCCCCTAGTAGGGTAAGTGACATCGATTGCCATTTTCCCTGGATCTGTGTAGCTCTTTTCTGATGTTTACTAGAGTAGCCTCTGTGCCACAATAGGATGTAAAGCCGACCTGAGAGTCATTGATGAGGCTCGTTTACTCACGGGAGAATAGGTGGTGCTTGATGGCAAAATAAAACCATAAAACTAATTTCACTCTTTCTGCTGAGTAACCGAGATGTTTGATCTGGAGTGCTGAAGAACTGCATCATAAGTTTTAGTTCTGTCCTGGTAGAGAGATGTTTTGTTGGTCCGTTTTTGCTTTTGAAGGATCTGATCTGTTAACAGCGTTGGAAACTGTACAGATATATTCAACTCAGACTACCACACTTTGCACAAAACAACACTAAACTCCAAATGCATTGAAGCACATTACGAAATTGAAAAACTGGCAAATGAGTACATGCATTTACAAAGCATG
This sequence comes from Lissotriton vulgaris, assembly GCF_964263255.1. Lineage (NCBI taxonomy): Eukaryota > Metazoa > Chordata > Amphibia > Caudata > Salamandridae > Lissotriton > Lissotriton vulgaris. The sequence continues at coordinate 102,002,099 of NC_141695.1, forward strand.
CATGAAGATGATGAGTGAGAAATTCATTGGAAGAGTGTTAAGTGAAGACTCTTATTGATGGTGTTATAACAGTTCCGCTGGTTCTCTATGATTCTTGTTAGCTGATATGGTGATTATTTCATTATTAATATGAAGGCACCCGGAATCTGTATTTATAACTTGTTACTGCACTCTTGTTGGATATACTGCTTGAAGTCTGTGGTATACCTCGGCTGTTTGAAACTGTTAGGACTCGGAAACCTGAGCGATAGATCTGTTGTCTGAGGCTGAAAGATAGTGAAGTCTGTGTAATTTTTTATTTGCCATACCCTGACAGTTCCAAATAAATTCTTAGTCATTGAATCATAAAAAAAATATACTCTGCAGTGCGAGCTTGGGGAAATGAAAGAAAAATGCACATTATCTTACCCCCACTCTTTCAATAATTTCATGGGGAGAGAGCTGGACCCTTTAAATTCCCCTGAGATTGCCAGTCTTACTTGGCACACAATTAAAGTATTGGCTCCTTGCATTAATCCATTCAGAAGGTGCCTGCAAAACCCATGACTTTTATGTTCAATTCCATAGCAAAACCTCAAACAATTCAAGAGAACCAGGCTTGCTCGTTTCTCTCATCAACACAGTCACATTTGTGGTGGGAATGTACTCCACACTACTTCAAAAGGTCACCAGAAATTACTGCAACCTAGACACTGGCTTAGCCGTGAACCCTCGATCAGGACAGTGGTGAGAACCTTTTTCCTTCATATGGGACTGCCCATAAAAATCATCCTTTTTCTGTGTTTTCCTTATTCGCTTCAATTAAGATTTGCCCTTGTGGTTTCATGCCTAGTCTGCCAAACTATTTTCTCTCCTGGTGTCTTTGACTGCCTGCTTCACAAATCCTAAAATACATGGAGCATTGTTGCAAAATCCCACGCACATGCCCAATCATGGCACCATATGAAATAAAATGTCCATCCTATACAGTGGCCTTTTATGGCAAAGAGCATTTCGTTCAAGGAACCACCACACTCTACATGGAATAGACAAACCTATGAACCAATCAGTCCAGACATATTGGCTGATTTAGGATTCGGCGGATGGGCTATTCTATCATAAACATGATGGATATTCTGTCTGCCTTATTAATAAGTGCATTATATCCAATGGCACTTGTAACACGAAGGATGGGATATTCTGTATGTGTTATTAAATCAGACCCATAGTCTTCAAACAGAAAACGACCATCTAATTCATCCGGCATTGGCACACCTCAGAAAATTGACTGTTCCCATATAACTGAACACTGTGACACGCTACCCAGGTGAAAGATACAAAACAGGTATACCGCCTCACTTCTAATGATGAATTACTGTTAATAACTGGGAATCTAGTACAAGACATGCTGGTTCTTACATACATGGTATATTCACCGTTACAGGTGCTTGAACCTGACCACAACTGAAATATCCCTCCCACCCTCATGCACATCCCAAATTCATTGCCCCAATTCTACATAGAACTCTCTGCTCTGCACTTAATCTACATATTTGCCTTCAAATGGCTCTTCTGCATCGTACTGTGTTATACTACACACAACCTCTGAGATATGTCTTAGGTGGAGCACATCTCCAACATTAGCCCATAGCATACAAAGCACTATTCTCAACACATGGGCCACGCCAACAAAGCCCTTCTCATCCATACATTCAAGCACTCACATACTTCACGGTGTGAGGTAATTGTGCTTAAAGGTCATACCGGTGGCAGCAGTGTGTTTTATGAATGAGAGTGGGAGTAGCTTTGGAATGTGTGACAATCCCTTGAGACAGCACAGCGGGGCCTACAGTGACCAAAACTCACTGATAATTCTATTGAAGCTCAGAGAGGATTCTATCTTAGAACAGGTGCTTTCTTCCATATTTTGTGTAAGAGAGACAATTGAAATTTCTAGTACCTCAGTGCTCTACAAGTCATGTTCCATCATTGCTTGCTGGTAGCTTTACAACAACAGCTGGAGGGTAGACAGTACAAGCACATGAGGTTCCCATTTGTAAGTGCCTTTCCATCGACAGTAGCATAAAAGGTAGAATTTTGAGTTTATGAGAAGATATGGATATCAAGAACACATAGAAAATATAGACCAATCTACAACAACTTTAACAAAGCAAACAGAGAAAAAAAGATTCTAAAGTGCAGAAGACCTGTGAAGGTGTAATTGAAAATCTTCACAATCTTCAAATAACAGGATGCGCAAATGTAAAAGGTGATGCTGGATGCTCCCCAGTGAGCAGAGTTCATAACAAATGAAGATGGGGAAAAGTGGGGAAGATACAAACCTGCACAAAGAAGTCATATTTGCAGCTCATTCAGAATAAAAGCACAGAAGATAATTGAAGGGTCAATTATCCCTGGAGCAGCAGTTATGAGACATCCTACACTAATTGCAGTATTTCAATGGGAATCGTATGCTTATTTCCTGATCATTTTTTTCATTTCAGTCTGTCTGAGTACTAAGGTATCTGTTAGAAATGGGGGTCTGTAGTTGTCAGGGGTAAGTACCTTTGTCCAAGTAAGGACCCTTCTTCCGAGTCAGTGTAAGTGAGTTACACTCCTAAAATAACCCTTCCTCACCCCCCTGGTAGCTTGGCACGAGCAGTCAGGGCGTATCTCAGAGGCAGTGTGTAAAGTATTTGCACATTACCAACAGTAATTCAGTGAAAACACTACAAATTGACACCACACCAGTTTAGAAAAATATCCAATAATTTATATATTTTAAAACAAGACCAAAAAGATCAAAATCCACCATACAGTTACTTTAAAAATATAGCCTTTTCAAGATATCTTTAACACAGTTCTTCTGAGTCAGTAGCTCCGTCCGGAGCCACCGCTATACTGAAAACAGCAGATTCCAACACTTCCGTCTGGCAGCGTCAGTCAGGGGCGTCGCCAGACTTGTTAAACAGTGTCTTTCCCACTGTGGCTGACACGTTGGTGCAAGTTGGTCGTGGCAACCGTCACGGTTGTGATGTTAATAGCAGTGGTAAAGTGGCCAGAGTCCTAAAACCAAAAATAAAGAGTCAAAAACAGTCAATCAATCAATCAATCAGTGTACTTGTAAAGCGCGCTACTTACCCATGAGGGTCTCAAGGCACTGAGGGGAGGCGGGGGTGTCGCTACTGCTTGAAGAGCCAGGTCTTGAGGAGTCTTCTGAAGGCGGCTAGGTCTTGGGTCTGCCATAGGTGGGTAGGGACGGTGTTCCAGGTCTTGGCGGTGGGGTAGGAAAAGGATCTGCCGCCGGAGGTCGTTCGTTGGATGCGGGGGACGGCGGCAAGGCTAGCGGAGCAGAGCTGGTGGGTGGGGGTGTGGAAGCTGAGACTGCTGTTCAGGTAGGTTGGTGCGGCGTTGTGGAGTGCTTTGTGTGTGTGGGTGAGGAGCTTGAAGGTGATCCTCTTGTCGACGGGGAGCCAGTGTAGGTCTCTCAGGAGGGGGGTGATGTGGCTGCAGCGGGGGCATTGATGATCAGTCAGGCGGAGGCGTTTTGGATGTGTTGTAGTCGTCGTAGGTGTTTGCCTGGGATTCCTGCATAGAGTGCGTTGCCGTAGTCCAGTCTGCTGCTGACGAGGGCCTGTGTCACCGTTCTTCTGGTTTCGGTCGGGATCCACTTGTATATCCTGCCGAGCATACGGAGAGTGTTGTAGCAGGAGGAGGAGACGGCGTTTACCTGTTTTGACATGGAGAGGGAGGAGTCGAGAATGAATCCTAGGTTGCGTGCATGATCGGTGGTTGTCGGTGCTGTTCCCAGTGTGGTAGGCCACCAGGAGTCGTCCCAGGCTGAGGAGGTGGGTCCGAGGATGAGGACCTCTGTTTTTGTCCGAGTTCAGCTTCAGACGGCTGTTCCTCATCGAGTCGGTGACGGCCTTCATTCCCTCATGGAGGTTGGTTTTGGTGGTTTGTTGGTCCTTGGTGAAGGAGAGGATGAGCTGTGTGTCGTCGGCGTAGGAGATGATGTTGAGGTTGTGATGGCGGGCCACTTGTGCGAGGGGGGCCATGTAAACGTTGAACAGCATCGGGCTGAGGGATGAGCCCTGGGAAACGCCGCAGATGATGTCTGTGGCTTCGGATTGGAAGGGTGGGAGGTGGACGCTCTTGGTTGTGCCGGAGAGGAAGGACATGGTCCAGTGAAGGGCCTTCTCTTGGATTCCGGTTTCTATGAGGCGTGTTTTTAGGGTGCGATGGCAGACTGTGTCGAAGGCGGCCAAAAGGTCCAGGAGGATGAGGGCTGATGTTTCGCCGTTGTCTAGTTGATGCCTGATGTCATCTGTGGCGGCGATGAGGGCTGTCTCGGTGCTGAGGTTTCGTCTAAATCCGGACTGGGACGGGTCGAGAATTTTGTTGTCTTCCAGGTGGCGGGCCAATTGAAAGTTGAAGATTTTCTCAATTAATTTCACCGGGAACAGTAGCAGGGAGATTGGCCGGAAATTCTTGAGGTCCTTGGGGTCCGCCTTGGGCTTCTTGAGGAGGGTGTTGATTTCGGCGTGCTTCCAGCTTTCCGGGAATGATGCTGTATTAAAGGAGATGTTGATGATCTTCCGTAGATGGGGTGTTATGACTGCGTCTGCTTTGTTGAATACGTGGTGTGGGCACGAGTCTGACAAGAGATCCTGAGTGGATGGAGTACATGACCTTGTGTGTCTCGTCGTCGTTGACGTTGGACCAGGAGGTCAGACGGTTGACACTGGTGGTGTTCCCAGGGGAGGTGGAGTCTGGCGTAGTCGGGGCGGCCGTGGTGTTGAAGCTGTCGTGGATGTCAGCGATCTTGCGGTGGAAGAAGATGGCTAGTGAGTTGCACAGTTCTTGTGAGGGAGGGATGTCATTGGCGTTGGGGCTGGGGTTGGAGAGTTCCCTTACGATGCTAAAGAGCTCTTTGCTGTCATGTGCATTGTTATCCAGGCGGTCTTTGAAGGAGGGTCTTTTGGCTAATCTGATGATGTAGTGATGTCTGCGGGTGGCGCCCTTGTGGGCTGCTTGGTTGTTCGGCGTGCATTCGTGGAGCCATTTCTTCTCCAGTTTCCAGCTTGCACGTTTGGAGGTGTGGAGCTCGTCGGTGAACAAGGTGGCTCTCTTGCTGGCGTGGCTGTTAGCAGGTTTCTTGAGCGGGGCGAGGGTGTTGGCGCAGTCGTCGATCCACTGTTTGAGGTTGCGGGCTGCGGCGTCTGGGTTGGTGGGGTTGGTGGGTGTATTCAGGGTGAGGGTGGTGATCAGCTGGTCTTCAGTGACTTTGCTCCAGCAGCGGCAGGGTCGCTGTTGGGTGTGGTGGTGCGTGGTTGGTTTCTTGAAGGTGAAATTGATGCAGCGGTGGTCGGCCCAGTGGAGTTTGGTGGTGTGGTTGAAGGCGATGTGGGTACCTGTGGAGAAGACGGGGTCCAGCGTGTGGCCAGTTGCGTGGGTGGGTGTGGTGACGAGTTGTCTGAGGCCGAGGTTGGCAAGGTTGTTCATCAGGGTGGCGGAGTTGGCGTTGTTGTTGTTCTCAAGGTGGAAGTTCAGGTCCCCGAGGAGGATGTAGTCCGTGGAGGCGAGTGCGTGGGTGCTGGCAAGGTCGGCGATGGAGTCGCTGAACTAGGCCAGGGGTCCGGGGGGTCTGTAGATGAGTGTTCCTCAGAGGGTGGTGTTGGGGTCGGTGTGGTTCCGGAAGTGCAGGTGTTCAGCGGTGTTGAGGGTGTCGTCTGTGTGGGTGGCGACCTTGAGGATGGATTTGTGAACGATGGCTATTCCTCCTCCGGTTCCGTTGGCGCGATCCCTGCGGGTGACCTTGTAGCCGTCCGGGATGGCTATGGCGACGTCGGGTGCCGAGGAGTCATTCCACCAGGTCTTGGTCAGGAAGGCCACATCTGGGACAGAGGTGTCGAGCAGGTCCCAGAGCTCAACAGCGTGTTTCGTGCGGAGCGGGTGTTGAGGAGTATGCAGCGGAGGTGGTTGGGTCCAGTCCTTAGGAGTTTGGTGGTTTTGACGCAGGTAAAGCTGCAGGTGCGGCAGGAGAAGGGTCCGTGGGTCCATTTTGGGGTGGCCTGGAAGCAGGTGGGGTTTCAGACGGCGTTGAGTGCATGGAGGCTGCTGGCGTCGTAGTGGAGTCTGGTGTCATGGTGTTTGCGGGGTCCAGGGGTTCTGGCGCTGGGCGCGGCCCAGGCACGGACGGGCACAGACAGGCTTGCCTCTGGCATGCCTCTGGCACACCAGCGGCCGCCATTTAAGGCGGTGAGGGAGGGAGGAACATCTGGGAGGTGGGAGCAGGGCGGCGAGGGGGTGGGCCGCAGCGGAGCAGCCACGGCAATGGGCAGGGGAACAGAAGACAAAAAAGGGGGGGTGGGAACGAAGCCGAACAACGAGGACAGCACAAAGCGCAAAACAGTGCAATAATTATAGAATCACAGCTTTAGAAAAACAGAGACACTCTACCACTGGGCAATAGCAGACAGCACAAAGCGAAAAACAGTACAATAATTATAGAATCACAGCTTTAGAAAAACAGAGACACTCTACCACTGGGCAATGGCAAGACACAAACTCGCGGGCAGGAGAGGCAGCGGCAGCGTGGGAAGCACTGGCGCACAGGTGGAGCTGTGTGGCAGCAGGGGAGCAACCTGGCCTGCAAGCGGGGTCAGAGGTCGCTCCTACTGCCGCGCAGCAGGTGCCATTTAAATCGGTAAGGGAGGGAGGAACAGCTGGGAGGAAGGAGCGGGGTGGCGAGGGGGTGGGGCCGCAGGGGAGCAGCGGAAGGAACAGGCAGGTGAACAGAAGGCAAAAAAGGGGGGGAGGGTGGGAACGAAGCCAGACAATGAGGACAGCACAAAGTGAAAAACAGTACAATAATTATAGAATCACAGCTTTAAAAAAAACAGAGACATTCTACCACTGGGCAATAGCAGACAGCACGAAGTGAAAAACAGTACAATAATTATAGAATCACAGCTTTAGAAAAACAGAGACACTCTACCACTGGACAATAGCAGGACATGAACCCGCGGGCAGGGGAGGCAGCAGCAGCGTGGGAGGCACTGGCGCACAGATGGAGCTGTGTGGCAGCAGGGCAGCGACCTGGCCTGCAAGCAGGGTCAGAGGTCACTCCTACTACCGTGTAGCGGCCGCCATTTAAGGCGGTGAGAAAGGGAGGAACAGCTGGTCACTGGAGGGCAAAAAGCAAAAAGTCTGGGGGTAAACCCACTGAAAAAGCCAAGTCTAACAGTATCTTAATAAGAGCTAGGAAAAGGCTAGTAATAACAACAAAAGTGTACTTCTGGAAACAAATGCCAAACCCAAATACAACAATTAACTGTGTGTGTCCAAATCAACTGAATAAACACATAAACATTTTGATAATCTAAACTGTGGCCATCTTGAATATGCTAACCTACTTTTGCAGGTAAAAGGAGTAAAACTAAAAGATGAATTGGCAAACCTAAACAGGTCTAAGCCCATTCAAACACATTGAATGTTAATGCTGTAAAATTATGACTGCATAAATATCCATTATACTGGATAGTTTTGCAGTGGGTAAGTCAGACTCCAGCATTTATTTCTATTGTGCAGCTCATTCACCCCATGCATAGGCAAAAGAGGGGTGTTTTTGATACAGGAACAGGGTAATGGGACCCCTAATCAAGAAAATTATGCTCGATGTAAGGTAGGTACGTTATGTAAATGTAGGGAATCCTTTAAATTTAAAAGGCTTTCCTGTTGGTACATACAGGGTTCATTAGGTACTAGTCGTATGCCTGAAATAGTAGAAAATATCATTTAAAGGAAAATGTTTCACTGTAAAATCCTTCTGTGCGCATGTGACAAATAGTTGGACTGACAGGAAATACATAGTTAGGTTCCATGATGCTGATTTCCTATACCTACGGACTCTTTTTTTTTTATATTTGAGAAGCTTTATTTAGAAAATTGTTAACAAGTATAGACATCAGCAAGAAAGAACAGTAAATAGGTGCAAATAAAATATGACGTACAAGCGACGCTGATATCAATACTAAAAAACAAATAGCATTTTGTGGAATTTTAAAGATGAAGGAAAAAGGGGAAGAGGTGGAGATAAAAGGGGAAACAGAGGTGGAAGAGTTTAGAAAATAATACAGCAATATGCAAATATTAAATAGTAAAATTGTGACTAGTGGTATATATATAAATACAATTAACATTAGTATCTAAGTTCACCGTAAAACTAGTGTAGCAAAAGAAGCCTGTAAAAGATGACAAAAAGGTAGAGAGTCAAATTTTTCAAGGAGTTTTAAAGTTTTCTGAATTGATATGCAGAGGTTTTTATAAGGCCAAACGATCTAAATAGGAGGTAAAAGGTAACCAAAAGAGATCCGTGTTACGGATTGGTTTATAAGAGGAGGCTAAGGCAACATACAGTCTGTGGAAATGACATAGAGTGTTCCACCAAACGTGTATAGAGATGTTTGTGAGGGATTTCCAGTTAGATGAAATATGTTGAAATGCAAGAGCAAGCATGAGGTCGAAAAGGCCATGTGAATGTGGAGGAAGGTCCAAAGAGTCAGAGAGACTGCCTAAGAAGAGAAGAGCCATAGAATAAGGAACAGTAAGCGTAAAGATTTGCGTCAGATATTACCAATTTTTGTCCCAGAATCTAGAAACAACAGGACAGCGAAAGAAGAGATGAAGAAGATCAGCATAAGGGGAATCACATGTCCAAAAGTTAGAGTCAGATGTGGTTGAAAAACGTGACAGAGAAAGAGGAGAAAAGTAAAGTCAATGATATAGGTAAAATAAAGATTGAGTGAGGGAGTCAGAAAGAGAAATTTTTAAGGATCTGGACCATATCTTATCCCGGAGAGCAACAGACCAAGTACAATCAAAGTCCACTTCCCAGGAAAGTTCCAACTTAGTTTTATTACGCTCAGGATTAGGAGAAGTGAAACATTTATAAACAAGAGACTCTTTAATAAGGATAGTGAGAATTTTAAGAAGAGGAGAACTAGACATAGGTGATGAGGAGGTTGGAAGAGAATAATAAAGGCCAAGAATGGTTGCCATGAGAGTGGAGAACTTCCATAAAAAAGATCGTGGACAATGAAATAAGAGTTAGAATTGGGGAAAGGAACAAGGCGAAGCTCCATCAAAAAGTTGATTGACCCACATGATGCCCTTTATTCTCCAAGTGTTCCAAAAAATGGGTCTATTATTTAAAAGAATCAGTGAGTTATACCAAATGGGGGAATTTTAAAAGGATTCACGTGTAACAGTGATAGGAGAAACCAGGGGTTTTAAAAGAGAAGAAGTGTGTTTAAATAAGGGAAATGATGCATGAGGAGATTTGGCAGAGAAGCATATAATTTCATCAAAGGAAAAGGGTAGCAATAGTGTTCGCTCAATAAAAAGCCAAGGAGGGTGAAGGGAGAAGGTTCTGATGAAAGCCATCTCGAAGCTTGGAGTAGTGAAAAAGAGTTATGATAAAGACGAAAATTTGGAAAATTAACTCCACCATTAGATTTGGATTTATGAAGAGCTGCAAGAGAAATTCTAGATTTTTTGTTCTTCCAAAAAAACTTGGAAAGAGAAGAGTCAGTATGTTTAAAATGGATTGCAGGAATATGAACAGGTAACATAGAAAAGATGTATATTAGAATAGGAGCTATCATCATCTTAATTGAATCTAATCGACCCCACCAGGACAGAAAAGGAGGATTCCAGGCAGAAAATAATTCATCAATGCGGGTCAAAACTGCTGACATATTTAAGTTAATTGAGGAGGAATAGAGTTAGAAAACCAAATACCAAGGTATTTGATCTTTGATTTATTCCAGGCTTGACTTTTTAAAATTGTATTGTGAAAATACCGTGTTTTTTAACTCACCGATCCCCTGGGCTCCTAACTCTGCAGCCACAGGCATCCCCGCACAGCGGATTTATCGCTGCCGCGGGTGAGTGTTTGTGCTTCGTGCCGCCATTTCCTGGTCCCACTGGACACGCCCACTTGTGCTGGCCACGCCCCCATCACCAGGCTATTTAAACGCGCGCTGAGTTCGAGCGCTGCACTTTACAGGAACCTCCTGAGGCGAAAAGCCGGGAGCAACGATAGCTTGACTTTTTTAAATTGCATTGTGAAAATACTGTGCTTTTTAACTCACCGATCCCCTGGGCACCTAACTCTGCAGCCACAGGCATCCCCGCACAGCGGATTTATCGCTGCCGCGGGTGAGTGTTTGTGCTTCTTGCCGCCATTTCCTGGTCCCACTGGGCACGCCCACTTGTGCTGGCCACGCCCCCTTCCAACACCCTCCCCACTTCCATAAAACATGTACACCCACCAGAAGCGCAGCGGACGAGCGCAGCGGGCGCGACGATTGTGCGTGGAAGGCACGCTTAAGGCAAGCTTGTCTGCGCTCGTCTGCGCCGAGGCCGGGCCCAGGGCCACTCCCCCTGACCCTGCTGTGCCTTGCACCGCTCAAATTCCGACTTTGCTCAAATACACCTCCGCTCAACTCCGAAATCTTAAACCTCCGGCAAACCTTTCACATTCTTTACCATACCTGCTACATACAGACCCTATGGTAGGTCCTCATAAATGTCCTACATGCACTACTCTTACCCCTTCGGCTAACTCCCCCCCTCAGGTCTTAGCAGCACTTATTAACGTACGCTCCGTTCCTAAACACAAAACCGAAATCTTAGAATTTATTGAGTCACATAACCTTGATCTCTTATTCATTACCGAGACTTGGGGTGATGACTCCTCAGGCCCGGATTTTAAAGCAGCCACCCCTGAAAATTACTGCATGCACAGACTAGACAGAATCAAAAGAAAGGGTGGAGGGATAGCTATCATTTATAGGAATCGCCTCAAAGTTAAAATCACCGATCTTAAATATAATGATTGCGAAGCCTTTTCGTTTTCCATCAGCCTCTCTGGCAACCAATCATTCGTAGGCATGTTACTCTACCGCCCGCCTGGGTCCAGATCTAAATTCCTCAACAACCGTAACAACTTAATTGAGGTCACAGCTGGTGCTCCACATTTCGCCATACTGGGAGACTTCAATTTCCATCTTGAATCCACTTGTGACCCTGATACCATCGCCCTAACTAATGATCTATTAGCAGCCGGCTTCCAGCAAACTGTCAATCAGCCTACACACAAAGCCGGCCATACCCTAGATGGGATATTCACCAGTAATCTGCATATCTTCATCTTAGATGTGATCCCTCTTATCTGGACTGATCACTCGGCGGTCTGCTTCTCCATAAAGCTCAAATCCCCTCCATCTTCTAGCGTATCATCTTCTCCCATCTCCTCTAGAGACTGGAAAAACATCAATACATCTCATCTTGCTTCTATGCTGTCCGACAGCATCATCACTACTGAACCAGATCCTTCACTAGCCTCCAGTAACTACATCAACAGCCTAGACATGGCTTGTCACAAACTAGCACCTTTAAAAACTTCCCAACGTAGCAGAAAGTTCCCTTCTGCCCCTTGGTTCACGGAATCCCTACGTCTTCAGAGACAACACTGCAGAAATTTGCAAAAGACATTGGCGCCGCTATTACAACCCCACTGATAAAATCTCATACAAAAGCGCCCTCTCCAAATATAAAGATCTCATCATCTCTGAAAAAACCACTTATTACACCTCCCAAATCAATCAGGCAAAAAATTCTGCAAGAGAACTGTTTCAAGTGGTTACTCAACTTTCTAATTCCCCTGCCCCTCGCCCTGACGTATCTCAAGCCCTCTGCAACTCCCTTGCTAATTTCTTTAAAGATAAAGTCACCTCTATTTTGTCAGCCTTCACCCTTAAATATCCCCCCACTACCACTACTAATCAACCTCCGCCCTCTAATGCTCCTATTTTCTCGGTTTTCGAATCAGCCACTGAGGAACAAGTCCGACGCCTAATTTCCGGCACAAAATCAGGATCACCCTTAGATCCTTGCCCTCCTGCCATTCTCAATCTCATCCCAGAAGCCATTTCCCCCGCTTTGACGAACATTTGCAATGCTATGTTCACCACCGGCTTATACCCCTCAGTTTGGAAAAAGGACATCATTAAGCGACTCCTAAAAAAAACCACTCTTGATCCCCTTCTCCCAGCTAGTTATCGACCCATCGCATGCCTCCCCTTCCCAGCAAAAGTATTTGAAAAAACTATGAATATACAACTTTCCAAATTCATAGATAATAACAACTTACTGGACGAAACCCAATTTGGGTTTAGACAGGGACATGGAACCGAAACTGCTTTAATAAAAGCGGCAGACGAAATAAGGATGACATTGGACAAAGGAGGAGCGGCAGTATTAATACTGCTAGATCTCTCTTCAGCCTTTGACACGGTCGATCATGCCACCCTGATCGACCGTGTCTCAGCAATAGGCATTCAGAACAAGGACAAAGAACTCCTTGCCTCCTTCTTAGCTAACCGCTCACAGACAGTAAAAATGGGCCCTTTCACCTCCCATACCTTCACCCTTCCTTGCGGAGTACCACAGGGCTCCTCGCTAAGTCCGACACTGTTTAACATTTATGTTTCGGACTTAGCGAGGGTGATAAAGTCCTATGGCATCGCCCTCACGACCTACGCCGACGACACCCAATTGTTGCTATCCGTACACAACGACGGAGCGACAGTTGCTGCAAACTTTCAAAAAGGAATGCTGGCAATCAGTTCCTGGATGTCATCAAACTGTCTCAAATTAAACTCTGACAAGACAGAGGTGATGACATTCGGGAAACTGGAACCTACTTGGTCCCCTCAATGGTGGCCAACTGAGATGGGATCTCCACCAGAACCTGTCACCAAGGATCGTAACCTTGGAGTTACGTTTGACAATAAAATGACCTTCCATAATCATGTCAACTCCGTGGTCTCCTCATCCTTCTTCACCCTGAAAAAAATCAAAAAACTTTTGCCCTACCTTCCTACTTCAGCTGGCAAAACCCTAATCAGCACTTTGGTTTTCGCCAAAACAGATTATTGTAACGCCCTCCTTCTGAACGCCCAGGAAAAAGTCCTTAACAGGCTACAGCTAGTTCAGAATGCCTCAGCCAGAATCCTACTGGGCATTCCTAACTTCACTTCCATCTCCCCGTATATCCAACAACTGCACTTGCTCCCAGTCAGGAGCCGCACAAAGTTTAAGGCATTGTGCATTGCCTATAAAGCCATTAACAACTTAGGCCCACAGTTTCTCAAAGACGCCCTCTGCCCGCTTGAAAATTCAAGAACGCTCCGCTCCTCTTCAGCTCATCTGCTCAAAGTTCAACGAACAAAAAAGACAACTGGGGTGATGGATGCTTCACGATTTCCACAGCCAAATTTTGGAACGCACTTCCCCTTTACATCAAAACGGCCCCAACGCTCATCAGCTTTAGGAAGAAATAGAAAACCTGGTTTTTCTCACATAAAATTTCTGCCATATCTAACGTTCTGCATACTGAGCGCCAAGACACCCCCGGGTAGTTGTGCGCTATAAAAATCGCAAAAAACATAAACATAAACATAAATAAAAACAAGCAAAGCCAGTAGAAGAGAAAAGATGGGGGAAGACAAGTTTTGGTTAAAGGCAGAATTTTGGTCTTATCAGTGTTAATCTTACATCCAGAAACCTGTGAAAATAAATCAAATTCAGACAATAAAGGGGGAACAGATACTTCTGGATCAGAAATAAATAAGAGACTATCATCTGCATATGCAGAAAGTTTCAGGTGATTATTCCCATATGGAAAACCAGAATTGGAGTGATTGTTACTAATGGAGGATAAAAGGTTCAAGCGCTAAAACAAAAAGAAGTGGGGATAAGGGACAACCTTGACGTACACCTCGTTGAAGAATAAAAGGCAAAGAAACCTGACCATTCACAAGTACCGAGGCTTTGGGCGCCAAATATAAAAGGGAAATAAGGGATATGAATTTGGGACCAAAGCTGTGCCATCGTAATGAGGCAAACAAGAAAGACCAATCTACTCGATCAAAGGCTTTTTCTGCATCAACAGAGATAGCAGCTAGCGGAATTGAAAGAGACGCGGCTTAATTCAACACATTAAGAAAAAGGCGAGAAATGTTGGAAGTGAGTCTACCTTTAACAAAGCCACATTGTTCCTTGCCAATGAGATGGGGCATGAAAGGATCTAAGCGTAACGCAAGTAATTAGCGAACAATTTATAGTCTACATTGACTAAAGAGATGGGACGATCATTTTTACAGAATTGGGGGTCACGACCATCCTTAGGAATGAGACAGATGGTAGTATCTTGAAAGGTACCTTCCGCTTTACCTGATGAACAAAATGATTGTAAAAGCACTAGGAAGCAGAAGATCAGAAAAGTGTAAATAAAACTCAACTGGAAATCCATCCGGACCAGGCGTTTTACCTTTAGTGAGGAATGATAAAGCTATAGAAAGTTCATATAATGAGATATCAAGATCAAGGTCCGGAAAGTTAAGTTGAGAAAGAGAGGGCTTAGGTAACTTCTCAAAGTAGGACTGAATAAGAGAAGGAGCAGGTGGAGATTCTGGAGTATAAAGCTGTTGGTAAAATAATTGGAATTGGTTAAGGGTATTGACAGAAGAGTAAATAGCGTCTATAAGAGTACGCTCTTTACGTGACTTGAGATAATTAGCTAGAAGTTTCCCTGATGTATTATGCCCACCATAATAACAAGCACTACTGCAAAGAAGTATCGAAGAAGCATTATCTGAGGTGGATTTGTTGAACTCCAATTTTGCTTGCAGAAGCTCTGGGGATATAGATTGATTGGAAGAGGTATACCATTTATGCTCCAAAGACTTTGTATGAAATAGTGAGTCTTTCCCCTTCTGGAGATATTGCTTCTTCTTCTTAGATACAAAATCGATAATGAAACCTCTCGCAGTGGCCTTGAAGGAATCACAGAGGATGTGAGGAGGAGTATTTTGGTCACTATTACGCAGGAAAAATTAACTGGTAAAAGAGCGAAAGGAGGAAGAGAAATTAGAATCAGTAAGAAGGGAAATATTGAAGCGCCAGCGCAAAAATGTGGGATGTGGAGAGAGTAGATCAAGGTCTGTTACAATGGGAGCATGGTCCGAGATTACTATAGGTTCAATAGAAGAAGATAATAAGTGTTGAGATAGAGAATGAGAGAGAAAAATTTAATCGAGACAAGAAAAGGATGATTGAGGAGGAGAGAAAAAGGAATAATCCAAAGTGTCAGGATGAGAAAGTCGTCAAGAGTCAATGAGACATGATTGCAAGACAGTATCAAAAAATTGTTTGTGAGTTTTGTGAGGTATAAATCGGACTGTGGACTTACGATCAAGGAACGGATCAACAATCTGGTTACAATCTCCACCTAGAATGAACAAGTCATCCTTCTGCTGAACATATGTTTTCGTGATTAAAGGCCAGAAAGAACAGTCAGGTTGTGTGAGGCCATAGACATTAAAAACAGTTAAAGGTATAGAGTTAATTAACAATTTTGCTAATATCCATCTACCATCAGAATCATTTTCTTGTAACAAAAATGTACATTTTAATTGTTTGTGACATAAAATGATAACTTTATTCTTTTTATTAGTAGAAGGTGAAAACAGAACTGTACCCACCCAACTCCTTTATAATTTAAGAGATTCAGCCCCTGTGAGATGTGTCTCTTGTAAAAGAGCTATATCAGGGTTATAAGAGGCTAGATGGAAAAGGACTCTCTGCCGCTTAATAGGGCAATAAAACATTTTACATTCCAAGAGATAACTCTGAATTTTCAAACAGTATAAATTCTATAGAAATTAAAACCACAATATCATTTAAAAGTGAAACATTGCCAAAAAATAAAGAAAACAAAAAGTAAGAAAAACAGGAATAATCAGAAAGGGTGTTGGAATGAATCAATCAATCAATCAGCAGAATTTTTGAAGCGCGATGCTCATCCGTTAGGGTCTCAAGGCGCTGAGGGGGGGTGGGGGGGGTGCGCTACTTCTCGAACAGCCAGGTATTGAGTTGTTTCCTGAAGGAGAGGTGGTCCAGGGTCAGCCGTAGGTGAGTGGGGAGGGGGTTCCATGTCTTGGCTGCCAGGTAGGAGAAGGATCTTCCTCCAACGGTGGATTTGCGGATCCGTGGGACGGAGGCGAGGGCGAGTCAGGCAGATCGGAGCTGGCGGGTGGGAGTGTGGAATGTGAGGCGGCTGTTGAGGTACTTCGGGCCCGTGTCGTGGAGAGCCTTGTGTGCGTGGGTGAGGAGTCTGAACGTGATCCTCTTGTTGACGAAGAGCCAGTTCAGGTCTCTCAGATGGGCAGAGATGTGGCTGTGGCGAGGGATGTCCAGGATGAGTCGAGCTGAGGCGTTCTGAATGTGTTGGAGTCTTTTCTGGAGTTTGGATGTGGTTCCAGCGTAGAGGGTGTTTCCGTAGTCCAGGCGGCTGGTGACGAGGGCCTGGGTGACCGTCTTCCTGGTTTCAGTGGGGATCCAACGGAAGATCTTTCGGAGCATGCGCAGGGTGTTGAAGCAGGATGACGAGACGGCGTTGACTTGCTTACTCATCGTGAGGGAAGAGTCCAGGATGAAGCCCAGGTTGCGTGCGTGGTCCGTTGACTTGGGTGCAGTGCCCAGGGCAGGGGGCCACCTGGAGTCGTCCCAGGCAGAGGGAGATGGTCCGAGGATGAGGACTTCCGTCTTGTCTGAGTTCAGTTTCAGACGGCTGATCTTCATCCATTCTGCGACGTATTTCATTCCTTCCTGGAGGATGGCTTTGGCGGTGGCGGGGTCGTTGGTGAGGGAGAGGATCAGCTGGGTGTCGTCAGCGTAGGAGATGTTGTGGAGGTTGTTTTGGCGTGCGATGACTGCAAGAGGGCTTATGTACACATGGAAGAGGGTGGGGCTGATTGAGGAGCCCTGGGGAACGCCGCAGATTACTTTGGTGGCCGTGGATCGGAACAGGGGAAGGCGGACTCTCTGGGTTCTTCCGTCGAGGAACGAGATGATCCACTCCAGGGCCGCTCCTTGGATCCCGGTGTAGCTGAGGCGCTGTGTCAGGGTGCGGTGGCATACCGTGTCGAAGGCTGCTGAGAGGTCAAGGAGGATGAGGGCAGATGTTTCCCCGTTGTCGAGCAGGGACCTGCTGTCGTCGGTGCCTGCGATGAGGGCGGTCTCGGTGCTGTGGTTCGCTTGGAACCCGGATTGAGAGGGGTCGAGGGATCCGTTGGTCTCGAGGAAGGCGGAGAGTTGTCTGTTGACGGTCTTCTCGATGAATTTGGCTGGAAAGGGGAGGAGCGAGATGGGGCGGAAGTTCTTCAGGTCCGTGGGGTCCACGGTGGGTTTCTTCAGGAGGGCGCTCAACTCGGCATGTTTCCAACTCTCCGGGAAGGTGGCGGATGCGAAGGAGCTGTTGATGATGTTCCGGAGTTGGGGTGCGATGATGGAGTCGGCTTTGTTGAAGATGTGGTGTGGGCAGGGGTCGGTAGGGGAGCCGGAGTGGATGGTGTTCATCAGGCGGGTGGTGTCTTCGGTGCTGACCGGGGTCCAAGTGCAGAGGGTGGTGGAGGGGGGTGCAGGTTCGGTGGACGGGTCCATTGTCAGTGCGCCGAAGCTGTTGTGTATGTTGGCGATCTTGTGGTGGAAGAACGAGACGAGGGAGTCACAGAGGTCTTGCGAGGGTGTGATGTCGTTGTTGCAGGCGCTTGGGTTGGAGAGCTCTTTAACGATGCTGAAGAGTTCCTTGCTGTTGTGGGTGTTGTTGTCCAGTCGTTCTTTGAATGTGTTTGCGGGTGGCGTTCTTGAGGGCGGTCATGTGTTCTGCTGTCTGGTTGTGGCGCCAGGCTTTCTCTAGGGTGCGGCAGGCTTTCTTGGAGTTTTTGAGTTCGTTGGTGAACCACAAGGCTTTTCTGCTGCTGGGTCTGCTGGGAGGATTCTTCAGTGGTGCGAGTTTGTCGGCGCAGTTGGTGAGCCACTGTGTGAGGTTGCGGGCTGCTTCGTTGGGGTCCGTCATGTTGGTGGGCGGGTTCTGGCTGAGGGCGGTGGTGCTCTTACTCCAGCTTCTGCGGGGAACCTGTTGCGGGTGGTGGTGGGTCGAGGTTCTCCTGAATTTGAAGTGGACGCAGCTGTGGTCTGTCCAGTGTAGTCCGGTTGAGTGGCTGAAGGAGATGTGCTTGCTGGAGGAGAAGATGGGGTTGAGCGTGTGGCCGGCGTAGTGGGTGGGGGTGTTCACCAGTTGCTTGAGTCCGAGGTAGGAGAGGTTATCCAGCAGGGTGGCGGTGTTGCAGTCCTTGTTGTTCTCCAGATGGAAGTTGAGGTCCCCAGGAGGATGTAGTCTGTGGAGTTGAGGGCGTGCGGACTGACGAAGTCAGCGATGGCTTCGCTGAATTGTGGGCGTGGTCCCGGGGTCTGTAGATGAGGGTGCCTCTGAGGGTGGTCTTGGGGTCGGTGTGTATCTGGAAATGAAGGTGCTCGGCAGCGGTGAGGGTGTCGTCGGAGTTGGTCGTGATGCGGATGGTGCTTCTGTGGACGATGGCGATGCCTCCTCTGGTTTGGTTGACGCGGTCCCTCAGGGTGATCTTGTAGCCCTCTGGGATGGCTATGGCGATGTCGGGGGCTGAGAAGGCATGCTTCCATGTTTCTGTGAGGAAGGCGACGGCTGGTGATTTTGAGTCGAGGAGGTTCCAGAGTTCGACGGCGTGCCTGTGGACGGAGCGGGTGTTGAGCAGGATGCACTTGAGGTGGTTGTTACCTGGGCTCGGCTTTGTGGGGAAGAGAAACAGAAGGAAAGAAGTGCGCACAAAAGTAGGTAAAAAAGAAGAGTAAAAGCAGAGGAAGGACGCATATAATCAGCAAATAAGAAGGAGATAAAAGGGAAAAAGGTAAAGGGAGAAGAGGAGAAAGTACAAGGAGAGACAGTACATATCCAAAAAGGATGCCTGATAATAACATACCTGAGGGGAAAATAAAAGAAGAAAACGTGGGAATGGTGACACTCAACAAGACGAACCAACCAAGAGTGGAAGTCCAAACTGCATCAGGAGGGGAGATGAAGGGAAGGAACCATATGAGTTGAGGGGAACACATCAATGGATTTATATGGATAAGTATAAAAAAATGATTAACAACAGGGAAGTACATTATTTGACAAACAACGGGTCAACAATGTATGTGAACACATGGAGAGAGCAAAAAGTTAGCAATGTCAATGACAAAGGACATGCAAACATATAACATCAAGAAAAGCATAACATAACTAACGAAGAAATCTCAATAGCAATACTGCATTAAGTAAGCAAATGCAAAGGGACAATAAGAATCTTGTAGGAATTAAGAAGATTAAATAATCATCCAGTAGCAGAAGTAGTCGTATCCATGCGATTATTAGTTTGAATGTGGATAAAGTTCTTGAGCTCTGCAGGATCTTTAAAAGTCCATGTTTGATTTTGGTAGGTGACTTTGAAGATACACGGATGGAATAGGCCAAATATAGAGCCCAGATTCCGCAGAGGGGTGCGAAGGTTCAAAAATTCCTTTTGTCTGGTCGCGGTGGCATTGGATACATCTTGAGATAAAAATACCCTTTGACCAAACCATGAAACTTGCCATCCGTTTATCCCTAGCTGCAGATAGAACTGAAAGAAAATCCGTAAATTTCAAAAAGAGAATGATGACACCTCGTGGTTTAGATGGAGCAGAAGAAGATGCTCGAGGACCAAGTCTATGGGCTCTCTAGATACTAAGAGACGTCGTTGTTGGCATGTCCAGGAGCTTTTGAATAAAGGAAGTAGAGAACTTAACTGGATAATCACCTTCCAGTGATTCCGGCAATCCATAAATACGAAGATTGTTCCTCCTATTCCTGTTTTCCCAATCTTCAGTATGCTGTTGGAGAGCCAGAACCGACTTTTCTAAAGAAGCGATACGTTGTGAATTAACTTGTATGCCTGAAATTTGCTGTTCCATAGAAGACACTCTAGCATCAATAGTAGAGCACTTCTCTTCAAGAAATTGCATCTTACTATTGGTTTCTTCCACAAATGGGTGCAAAGCGTGAATCTCCTCTAAAATGAGTGCCATAGATATAGGCGACAAT
Source organism: Lissotriton vulgaris (assembly GCF_964263255.1). Taxonomy (NCBI): domain Eukaryota; kingdom Metazoa; phylum Chordata; class Amphibia; order Caudata; family Salamandridae; genus Lissotriton; species Lissotriton vulgaris. The sequence continues at coordinate 102,022,149 of NC_141695.1, forward strand.
GTTTTATCAGGAGATGGAGGATCCTGTTTTAAACGTTTAGAAGACGTGGTAGGTGGAGATGCTTTACTTGAGGTGGATTGCGCCAAAGATGAGCGATTAGAGGCAACACTCCCCATTTGATCTGTGTTAGATTAGGTGCCTGACGCTGAAGACAATGAAGGCAATGCTGAAGAGATATTTTTTGAGGAAACAAAAACAAACTTTGGCTTGCGCAGTTTGCCCATAGACATCAGCCCTCGGGGCGTAGAATGTGCAATAAAATACTACAAGGTCCTGTGAAGTTCGCTTAGAAAAAACTGTTGCGCTGATGTAAAAAAGACATAGAAAAGGTCATTCAAAATGCAACATCCAAAGGTAAGCAATCTTGAGACAAGGTAAGTGTAGGCATAGGTTGAGAAATAGAAATGCACCAATTGCAGATGGCAAGCGTACAAACCAGCAGAAGGTGTACATATGAAAAATACACCACAGCAAGTACTCATAAGATCATAATAGTACAGGAAAGATAAATTAAAAAGGGCACACTGCAATAGTTATATCATATTAAAAAAAGATGTCAAAATAAGAGCAGTGTAGGTAGAAAGCTTGTTATTCTGTGAAGGTCATGAGGAGAATAGCGCCTAAAATGGCGGATTGTCTGAGGAGATATTTATGACCACCCAGGTAAAGTAGTACAGAGCATTATGAAATAAAGGACGAGTGTCCTGAGTAAAGAAATGCACATATTGTCCACAAGGAAATCCTGTTATGACCAAATGAAGAAGAGACTGTAGAAAGCACTCTGCGAGGATGTTAAAACCTCGAGCAGAAGGTGCACATCTTCAAAATGGTGGCCGCTACGGAGATGACAGAGCGGCCGCAAAATAGTTAAAAAAACAACAAGAAGCGTGATGCGCTAAGACACAGGAGAGACCTCATCAGGTGCTGTCTAGGCTTCGGTTCTTTATGCAACAGAGTTCGGGGAAAAAAATCCAGCCGGAAACAGTCCGTAATTGTAAGGAGCTGCTCTTCTAGGTGGCCATCTCGTTTGGCGCCTAAGCCACGCCCCCATACTACAGACTCTGATGTGGTTGTCAACCCAAGCACCTTTTGATAACAACTGAAAGTGTATTCGGGGAGCTAACATCAGTACAGCAAGTCAAATTACAGTGAATCCGAATTGGCTCCACATGAAAGACAGAGAGGATGGTTACCAAACCATAAAGGTTTAGCAAATTAGTCAAAATTACAGGTTTTATTAATTGAGTAAGTCAATTTATCAGGTAGATGTAAAATTCAATATTGTTAATCAATCCATCTATATATAGTAGATACATGACAATGAAAAATCAGTCTAAAGTACAATATGCAAAACAGCGAAAATATTGATTCCATAAAGGAAATGTCCAAAATAAAGCATTTAGCGATGGCAAGGGGCATTCCTAAGCAGAAGGTGTCAGTTTGAAGTGAACCAAATTAAGGTTCAGGGGAAGGATAGGTCAAAAGTGTTCAAGCGTCTAACTCAAGAACGAAATATATAGGATATCAGCAGAGTTAAGGATAGGTCTTCCCTCTGCGAAGTCAGGACAAGATCTGCTAAACTTTTCTAAGACACCCAATTAAAATAAGTTGAATTCTCCCTAAAACACCTTCACACCAAAACCCCACAGATGGGGCCAATCAGCTTATGCTGTCTTCTTGGGATAAATAAACTCCCCTCGTTCCCATCATCGGACAAATGCGATCACTGCTGCTCAACCTTGAATTTTATCAGTGGTCCTGTCTACATGGCAGAAGAGGATCTTTCTTATCCTTACACATGGTGTAAATCACAACAAATTTCCAGTTAGTACTATGTGTTCCAACATTTCTAAAAGCAAAAGTATGAGCCGCTCATTTAACTAATGTAGATCATCTTGCTCCTGCAAAGAAAAGGAAAACGTGGAAGCATATTTCAAAATCAATATTATAATAGTAGTGAAAGAGGCCTTTAATTAGATGCTGGCTAGTCGCAGTTAGCTCAACTTTAAGAAAGCACATTTCGTGAAACGTGAATATACTATAAGCTAAAAATAATGCTTCAGTTATACAAAGTGTAGCTTCTGAATACATATATGGTCACACATTAACATCCAGACTAACGTATGATTATTAAAATTATAAGCATACAATGTCGCACTGCACCAATGCAAGAGTAAATCAAAAGTTCTCAGGCCTGCTTAATGTAGTGTATTGTAATTGCATTTGTATTGTTGTTCACACTTCATTGACCAGGGGCCGAAGTGCATTAACAGACAGTAGCATACTGCTTAGATGGATCAGTAAAAACTCTTAGTCGGAACGGGGATATTGTTAATGTGGAAAGACAGGCAGAGGAGGTTCATGTGCCAAGGGAAAGGGCACCTTTCTAATATGCAGTCTCCCAATGTGTATAAGACCATTATTATAGTGTAAGCGAGGACAGATATGGAGGGCTGAGGACAGCTACAGTCTATTTGTGGGTGAAAACTCAAGCAGAAACTGTTCAATCTCGAGAATGTGTTCCTCTTAGTTAGTGTGTAAGCACCAGCACACATCTTACAGAGCTGGGAAAGAGGGAGATCCAGGTGGATCCTAGAGCCTACCTCACAAAGGCTGTGTATACCTTGTTTACCAACTGAAGTTGAGTAATTGTCTTTCCACTACTATGTATATGTGGTCTCAAACACTGACCATCCGCCTTTGTTCACACTAACACAACATACCTCTCCGAATTTCCTCACGCAATGAAGCTTTGTAAGTATCCTTTCCTGAAAGTTTACCCTGACTGGCCTAAAGATTTTCTATTATGTAACTTTTTTGTACTGCAGAATATCCAGGTTTTGCCCACAGATTACATTTATTTGCATTTTACATTTGCGAAGCAGCCCAATCACCAATAGATAAAGTGATAGTTTATGTGGGTGTCTGGAAGAGGAGACACATTATTAAATCTCGAATTGTTACCAATAGCTATTATTACCTGGAGCCTGTCCTAGTTGATACCACCAAACTAACTACCACGTGAGACTCCTGTGATATTGTTTTCTATGATTGATTGACTAATAGAAGACAAATACATCCTGGAAGATTTTGTCACAAGGTGACATTACCTGGTACGATCTGCAACAACAACAAGTTGATGAATGGAATGCTTGAATTAATCTCAGCCACTGGCAATAGCTTGGGCCTCATTCCACTCCACCATTTCTAGCCCACTATGCCAACCTAGAACCTCGTTTACTATATTTTGATGCACAACACCACAGCAAGCCTTCCTGCTATGCTGCTGTGCGTCAAATAAAAAAGGCAGGAAGGCACTGTATCTACAAGTTACAACGCATTTGTGTCCTTCCACCCTGCACTGGTGCATAAACAGCAACTGTGAGCCAGTGCAGACACCCTAGCGTCATTTTGCAAGGATGCCTGCCCTAAGGGGAGGATTGTTTTTGTGCAGGAAGGGACACCTTCGTGCACAAAAACAATCATTAAAGACATTTTCCTCTTTCTAGGTGTGCTTCAGAATGCAGCACACACAGAAGGAGGAAAAAATGAGGAGACATTAAAGTATTCTCCTTGTTGCGTCTCCTTATGTCTCCCCTGGGGAGGCGTAGGATTCTGACGCATTCCCAGGTTTACAAAATGTTGGAGATCGGGGAATGCGTCAAGTTCCATGGATGTTGCAAGCGTGGGAACACCCATAGCATCACTCATGGAATACTCCTTTCACACAGGGTGAATTTACATGGCCTTGTAAATATGGGGAACCCATTGTGCTGCAGGTGCGTCAATATTAGTGACTCACCGGTGGTGCAGTGGGCTTGCAAATAAGCCCTTCAGTATGGACCTAGTCATATGCAAATTAGTCTTGACCCTTCTCCAATAAGAACAGTGATCCCAAAACTGCCAGGCTAGGCCCTCCCTGAACTGGGATACAAGCAGCCTAAGACCACGTTCGTCCTTAATAGGGTTCATCTGCCAGGTATAGCTTGATTCCAGTGGCACAGTAAGCATGGGACCTACTTCTGGGCAAATCCGTCACAGTGGACACCAAGCTTTTTTATCCTGTGCATTCAGGAATTAGGATAATGTGCCTGCCGCCTTGTCCATATATTTTGATCAGAGCCCTTCTTGGAGTGATGATAACCACTGTAATTGAATCTAGGATTTGCATTCATGGCTACGTGATAGTTGCTTCCTATTAAGGATATCCGTCAGACAGCACTCTCATGATGAGACCCATGGTTTAGTTCCCTTCCCCACAGGGTTATCCTGGAATTCATTGTAGATACCTCATGTTAGTTGGATGTGTATATGCATATATGTAAATCTTTTTGCACTTAGCACTTGACACACCTTGTGCCATCTGCACTGACTTTTCAATTCTTGTTGTCATGGTGTAAAAATAATACATCCCATTGGTGTTGCATTTTGGACCTTTAGTTGCTTTTATTGATATACTACCACACCCATTGTGGATCAGTTACCACCAGTGGGGTGGTATATCTCTGGTACAAATTAGACTCACAGGAACATTGTGTATTTTTCTACTGGAATCAAGCTACACCTGGTTGATGAGACCTAACCAGGGTAAAACCAGTCCTGGGTTGCTTTTGTACCAGTTCTGGGAGGACCTTGCCTGGCAGTTCATGATATACTTCTCCCTATGGAGCAAGGTCAAGACTGATTTGCATATGGTGGGGTCCAAACTGAGGTGGCATAGTGTGCACAAAACGGGGACTTAGGATGCGGGACAAGTGATTGCCAGAGGCTGAGATTAATTCAAGCATTCCATCCATCACAACAGTTGCCCACCTGGAACCAAGTCAGCAACGTTGAGCAAAAGATAGGTGGTGAGATTAGGCAAGTCTAGGCTGGCCTAAGGGAATACTTCTGATCAAGAATGCCCTATAAGATTGGGCGAGCAGGATGTGTTAAGCAAAACATGTCCACAGATCAGACTCTAATGAACAGGAGACCCCTCAGGGAATGCGTCCACCCCCAGATGTAGAGATGTGCACATCTTGTTAGGTAACAGATGTGCCCTTGGTGCATCTGCCTACACCCACATACTTCTCCACATACTTCTCCACAGTAGAAGTGAAAGCTGTTGTTGAAACATTCAGCCATGGCGCTATTGATCTGAATGAGAATAGAGTTCTTAATTGTTAGCTAAAATATAACACTTACTGGACAGTACCATATAATCTCGGTGCCACCTATAACGAGTGGGCTACTCAACAACCAACATTGAAGATTTAACATTGATTCTTCAGCCTCACTGCTCCTTCTATGTCAAAGCCTGAAAAGGAGGTACTTGAGAATTCGGTGTGTTTGCAGTTGTGTCATGGCTCTTGTGGTATCAGGGAAAACAGGCAAAATTTGTAACAGGGATTGCCCTGGTGCCCCAGAGTTTCTTATGCCCTAAGAGAACTGGCTTGAAACTGTTACGTGAAACAGAATTTCGTGTTGCCATGTCTGTGTGATTTTGACACACGCTGCCCATACTGTCCCCAGACTTTTAGGGGCAGATTTACAATAACTGGCGCATCCCAGCATATCAGCAGGGATATGCCCGTTATTGTGCGTCACGGCTCCGCCACCATGGATGCGGCGCATCTACAATGCGGCGCACCATGGGGCAAAATTGGACAGATTTGTGACGCATCTGTGCCTTAAAGGCGGCGCATTGCTGGAGTTGCGTTGCAAGCGCGACGCAGCTCCAGCAAGGCTCTGGGGTGCCCTATCTTTACAATACTGTGTCAACCCGTATGCCTGCTTCAAGCAGGCGCAGGGTTTTGACGCAGCATGGGCTCAAAAGTGACTGAGTGAAATCTTGTAGATTTCACTTAGCCACTTTTAGGAGGCGTTCCTGCGCCGGAACCCAACCCCTGCACTGGAACGCACACATGTGGCGCAGGGCTTTATAACGTGACGCATCTCCCAGAGGCGTCACATTGTAAATACCCCGTAGCATGGCGCTGGTTTTGCGTCGCCGCTGCATCACAAAAGTGACGCAACAGCGACGTAAAAGAGGCGCAAGGGGCTTGTAAATCTGCCCCTTAGTGAGTTTTGCTAAATAACCAAATACAAAAATATTTCAGCTTGGTTCTAACCACAATGTACCTTCACAGGATACACCAGCGATAACAATCATCTGCCCACTTCTGAGAAACAGGTTAGGAAACAATGACCACATAACTACAGGAAAGCGAATGCCACAGTCATTTTCCGTTCGTCAGGCTTTACAGTCACAGAAATATGTTTTTGTCTTAACACACAGAGGTCAAAACAATTTCAAGATTGAATTTTTGTCTCAGCTTTGTATGCTGCTCAGCTATTTGTCTGCTTAAAATTATTTAAGGTTGACTCACACTTAACAGTTAGTGCACAGTTAGACATTTACACCGTTATACCCCTAAGAGCATAGTTCAGAATTGACACTCTGTCGAGGGTTCCAAGAAAATGTTGCACTCATTTGTAGTAACAAACAGCTGTTGTGCTTGAAACGAAACCTTCATATTTAACCAGATATTGCATGTCAGTGGACCCTCATAAAAACTCTATAATGTTGAGAAAAATTAATTAAATATGTATTAATTTTAAACATGGCTCCATCTCAATGTGTTGTGGAAAACAAATTGAAAGAGTAAAACATGCTGAAAGCAGTTAATTAAAATAGAGAACTTCCCTTAAACAGCCCCACATGGATTGAAGTCGTATTACCACATTGAGGCTTCCCTGTTACATCCAACACTGAAGGGTCCAAAGTCAGTAACCTGTCTCTTTCTGGGAGAATCTCACATAACCTTTGGTGCCAGAGATGGACTACAGAGCCAAAAGCAGCCCTTGTAAAAATGCTGAAACCAGCCCCCACTCCCTTCTTAACCCTTGCACTATCTCTCTCTGCCCTTCCACCTTCTCTCTCTCATTCTCTCCTATTTCTGCAGCATTACCCCAGATTTTTGTATTTTGCTAAACCATCAGTGCTCCCTTGCTCAAGGAGGCAGTGACACATTGTTCCATATTGAGTGGCAGATTTGGCAAAACATTCCCTCTGCACATCCACAGAGGGCAGGTCTGTAGACAGTAGGAAGAATGGCAGATAAACATGAACCACATGGAGCTTCTACTAATCTCAGGAGATGCATATTGTATCAGCACATACAGGCTTTAGGTTCTGTATATTTACTTTCTAAAGCATTCTATAACTTGGGATGTTTCACCATGTTCCCACATTCTTTTTCGTGTGACTTCCACCAACCACACTCCCGAATTGTCTGGCGCTCTCAAACTTGGAATGTTCCAGTCAAAATTACATTGTCGCGTAGTTGGTTGGCATGTTGCCCACAGGTAGACACTGGCATGGTGCTGGTGATGCTCCTTTACCTTACAATAAACCTATCAATTAACACCACATGTTGTGCTTGTTTTCTCCGTGAAGTTAATTTTATCAGTCTGGGTTGAGAGGCCTGCAACAGGGAAGAGTCATCAACCACATGCCACAAATATTGCAGAGCTGGCACCCATTGGCCTTGGAATGGATAGTGACACTATAAAAAGACATTTTATTCTACCAAGAGTTTTGATTAGCCCTAGAGCCTTTGACAGGACTTCAAGGCCTGTCACTCTACAGGAGAACTTTTAAACTTCTTCACTTCTCACTAGAAGAAATGTTTATGCGCAAAAAAAGAGATCAAATCCTATATGCAAAACATGCAGCAGGTTTTAGTCTGCAGCCTCACTGCTTCGGGATAGCCCATCTGAGTTACAGCTCCAACATAAACGGCCTGAACCCCCTCAGGGGGCCACAAGTAGTTGCCCTGCAGGATACACATAAGCCTCCTGTATTAAACTTTTGGAAGTGAGGAAAGTCATTTTAAGATGCCTAGGAGTGACTGCCCTCGGATTTAGTGTTTTTGCTACGAGGTTCCTTAGACTTGAGTTGCTTATCACTCAAGATGGTTCCATCTTTGAGTCTGGAATAATAGCCCCGACCTTGACACCCGTGCGCTTGCCTGGGAGCTTCTTTTCAACAACAGATCTTTAACATGTCACCAGTGTGACGAACACTTCAGATTATTATAAACTCCAGACTGCATTCCGCCAGTTCACCTTGAACTTACGTCTTAACTTTGTTTAGCCAAGTTACCAGTAAACTATTGCATTTCATTCTGATGAACCCTTTACATTGTTGGTGGTACCAGAATACTATTATTAGAATATCGTTTGACATATATATTGTGTCCAAAATGTCATCTTGAGATGTGCCTCAAAAGCAGGCCTAGCAAATGTAATAAGGCGGCTAGTGAAGTAGTGTGGCTCACTGGTTAGAGGCGGCAGACCCGAGAGCAGAGGACGGCCCAGGACCAGGGTTCGATTCCCGGCGCGGCAGGTTTCTGGACCAGGGTCAGCGGACTCGATAATTCTCTCGCCTCGGTGCCCACTCTGATCAGCGATCACACTCGGCAACTCTGGGCATTAGCTTGCCTCATCTTCACTAACGGCCCCACCAGACTGCCGGGGATGCCTGGTCTCACCCTGGAGATACCCATTAAGGGACCATCTCTCAGGGAAGCCAGGAAGGGTTTCGCAGTGGTCGAAGCGCCTTGGGACCCTCCAGGTAAGTAGTGCGCTATATAAATGCCTATACATACATACACAGGATGCACTCCCCATAGAGCTATATAAAATTTGCGCGGATGAAATCTTACCTCTTCTTTGTTCGGTAATTAATTTAATTGGTGCTACTGGGAAGGCCCTGGACTCTTGGAAGACAGCCAAAATTAAGTTATTTTTAAAAAAAAAATAATCCACCCGTGGAGTGCGGGTCTTATCGACCTATATCTCTGATAAATGCCGGCGCTAAAGCTTATTCTAAACTCTTAGCAATGCGAATGGCTCCTCTCATGCCACAACTTGTAAATGATCAACAGCATGGCTTTGTTGTTGGGAGGGACACCACCACACATGTCAATATGGCTATTACTGCTTTCGATGTGGCTGCAACTAATCTCACCCCACTTGGTATGATACTTTTAGACGCAGAGAAGGCGTTCGACCGAGTGGGTTGGGATTATTTGTGGGGAGTCTTGAAGCAATTTGGTTTTAGAGGGCGTTTTTTGAGAAGTATACAGGCATTATATAGGGACCCTAATGCAAAAATTAGCTATGCTGGGGCACTCTCTTCAACTTTTTCAAGTTTACAGGGGACGCGGCAGGGATGCCCGCTATCACCCCTGCTTTTCGCTCTTTCCATGGAGCCATTTATTAATGCCTTGCAAGCTCAAGTCAAGATTGTCCCTATCCTGCATGAAGGCAAAACTCTAAAAATGACAGCATATGCGGACGATCTAGCTATCTATACCACTAATGTGGTGGATGCATTAGTTGGGATAACGGAAGAAGCTAATAACTTTGGGGCCATCTCAGGCTACAAATTAAATATAAATATACTGTACTTCAACATATTTATTTTAAAATCATTTTATTTTTATTTTGAGATCTGGTGCACATCATTTTGGCAATATCACAGAAGATAATAAAAAGTAGCTAAGCGTTTCCATAACAGTGAAAATAGGGACTAATCCGAACATCACAATTCAAAGCCCTTGCATCCTCACTGTGCTATCCCTAAGTGCTATACTGGTTCTAGCAGGTGAATAAATAATAGTTTCAGAGGTGGTACACATACCTGGACAACATGGTTTCCTGTCTATTTGGAATAGCTTTTTGGCAATTTCGAGCAAAAGACCAAGAGCTAGGAGATTGAGTCTTCGAGACACCATAATCCTGGCACCAGTTTGTGAAAGCAGAATAGAATGCTTTGCAGAGCCTCTGCGAGTCTTTCTTGAGGTTTCTTTGGTCTCCCTATGTGGTCAAGTGGTAGTCCTTATATATTGTATGCCATCTAGGATGGAATTTGCAATGTCACCTTAGGAATATTTTGACATAATCATGTACATCAGTGGATGTGTTAATAAGGTATAGATACATTATTTGGGTTGTATGACCTTGAAAAAGGCTCCCATCCCAAACTGATGTCGCACTGGGGCGTTTGTTGATGTATATCTGAATTACTTGACACTTTCACAGTTCTTGGAAAGATAGGCACAGACGACATCTGCATGAAAGGCAGACATGGTGATGATTCTGCATAATTTAACAAAAAATGTCAGCCTCTTTTGTCAAAAATGGCTGCTTCCATAGTCTAAATGTGTGACCTCCCTTATCGAGGATGGATTAGAGGCCAAAGGTGAGCAAGCTGGACAGGCTAACTAAAATGGAGACTAAAGCTAAAATGTAAACTGTCCTGTATGTGTTTAAGAAACTAGAACTAAAAGAAAAAAGCCTAAAAGCAAGTGTTTAGAATAACAGAATTATGGAGGGAAACAGTTATGAGATTTATGACATTCCTGGAATAATGTTAGGCTAAATAGTCACTAAATTATCACTGAATGTGTTTTTGATTGATCTTGCTTATCACACATATTCATTACAGATTTACAGATCAAAAGCACATTCCAGAAAAGTGCATTTGATGAGATATGAATTAATTCATTACTTATTACATGTTCAATAAAACATGTCTTAAAAAATGAAATGAAAAATGGATCTCTGCACTGGCGGACATGATCCTTACAAGAGAAGGTACAGATGTGAATCCAGCCAGAGCCTGGTGCCTACCTTACAAAAACTGTGCATCTACGTTTATGAGCTGTCGCCAGATAATTATGTCAGAATCACAACGAAAGATGCTTTGGCTACAAAAGCATGTTGGGAGCCAGGATTATGTGTTTTGATTAGGCAAATGTGTCTGCTTTCACAAATAAGTACCTTCTCTCCACCGAGCTGTGTTAATTTTGTTTATTTATCCAGCCTGAGCTTTAAGTTTCATGGTCACCGCCATGACACTGCAATGCTATTAAAGTGTTTTAGGTATGCATAATTTACAGTGTTTGCTCTCTCTGGCAGTAGCCCATTTGGGAGGAGGGCAGACAGGAGCAATAGACAGCAATCCCAGCTACTTCCCCTTAAATCATTGACTTTAGATTTCTGAATGCAGTTTGTGTTTAAAAGCCCAGGGGGATCTTAATGTACATGGACTTTTAGGTCTGGCTTGACCGTTCATCTGCTGCCTGTATTTCTGTGATCAACAAAAATATTTTACAGAGTACTACAGAGAGAGGGGTTTAGGCTCCACCCACATGTTGGTTCCTCCCCCGAGTACAGGATATGATTGGGCTGAATTTGTGTGCTTTCACAAAAAAGACTACTTCTATCACACTTTTTGGCATGTAGCATAGCTTATGCTCAATACAAATAGAAAGCCCAAAAATAACGATCATTGGTTAATGCATTAGGTTTTGCCTATGTGATGAATAAAAAGCTGTTTGTCCTAGCGAAACATAAAAAAAAAGATATCCGACTCGATTCCGGTACTCAGTTCAGTATCCGAGGAACTAAAACTTGAAGACATTTTTAGGTCGAGCCTAAACAGGGCTTGTGATGACAGGTGATCTGTTGTATGGACTTTGTGGGGTCTGACTCCTCCCACCACATTGGATTGGCTTTTGTCTGTGTCCTTTAAAAATGGTAGCCTGCAAATGGCTACTGGTGGGTACATGCCTCACCTTTTCTTTCAAGTTAACTTCCATGGAGTATTGCTGCTGGAACGAGCAGTGGCTTGCGTGCCTTGTTTTCTAATGTAATGTATCCCATTCTTCCGACATCTGCATGGCATCGGCACTGACATCAGCAGAGTCAGTGTGCTTTCATTCCTCAACTGGTTTCATTTTCTTTTCATATCCGCTTGACCGTAACTTTGCTTTACCCTGTGGCTGGTAGTTTTGCTGTGAAGTTTCACGGAAGCGAGTGCCCGCTGCCCAACAAAAATGCAGCACTTCAAATGTGTTATGAAAATGGCAGAGTGGATATTTTAACCAACCATTTGTTTTTTTATATTGGGCAGCGCGTGACGCTATTTGGCAGGATTGAGCGGGGACGCCACTGTGAAGAGTGTGGGAGTTGAAAGCAAGGCAGATTCCTCTGCACCTGTGAAAAGTTGAGCGGCTCGGAGTTGAGGGACGTTGATATTTGCCGTTTTCATGAATTGTTTCATGCCGGCCCGTTTTAGTCTTCCTTTAAAAGCCTGATGGGAGGATCTCGATAGGCAGCATTGAGCAAGAGGGCGGAGACCTCCAAGGCCTGGTATGTGGATTCCACTTTGTTACTGTACCTCTTCCCGTCTAAAAATTCTCCTTTTTAGGCAGGCATCCAAGTGCTGCTCTGGGGATGATCTGTTTCAGTTCAGTACGGGAGAGAAGCCCCGCTCACTCCCCACCCATATTTTTCATTGGCTTGTATCTTTGTCCTTCGTAAATGCTGGCTTCTTATTTTGTAATTAAGCTTGTTAGTCCCTCCTTAGTACCACCATGTCATCATTTGTAGCCTCCCATGGCTACTGGCCCCTTTACTTGGTTGTTACACAGTAGTGTACTAGTTTTCTTTAATGAGTTTCTCCTTTGTTAGGCATGATGACGTGCTTTGCTTACATTCAGCACCCTGTGTGCGCTTTCACTTTTAAAGCACCTGGGACAATGGCGGCCACTTCAAATCTACTGCCATAGGTCTCGCATTTAAATGCGAGTCCTATTGCATTCCAAATATTTTTTTCAACTGGCTTGTGTAGGTGTTTCAGTAGTTGAAGTTTGCTCGGTGATTGTTCCTGTGTTTGTGTGCTTCACAACCACCCTTTAACTCTGAGATGGGTGAGCAATCATATCGAAATAGCAAGCTTTATGGATGTCTCGGTTTCATTTATGAGTTACTTGTTTCCCACGGCTCAGACGGCATGATTCAGCTTCCCAGACGTATGCTCAAAGTAATCTTCGCGGTGAGTTGCACAGGGCCGAAAAATGTTGTCAAAATCAGACGTTTTCTTTCAATTGTGCGTTCCGTGGGAATGTGAAGGGCTTAATTCGCCCTAGAATTGTTTATGTTGGGTGTTCAATGAGGGAAGAAATACTAAAGGTTGAGTGTGAACATCTTGCATTGGACATTTTTGTAAGCAGTATAAAGGGCTGCCAATTTATTCTGGCAGTTTTCACTTTTGTTTTGGATGGTGTAAAAAGGTCCAAAGCTCCGGGAAAAATCGTTTTAGGATGTGGCTTTACGGTCAAAGCTTCAAACACTAGGTTCGAGTCTCTGCATTGTCTTACATCCTCAGATTCTGCTTGTCACTTAATCTACCCGTGCTTAAAAATAAAACAAAGATGTGAACTAGTGTTTTGTAACACTACATGGTGTTTATGTAAAGTGCTCCAGTACCTTTGGGTCAAGTTCACACTCCATAAAACTGCCAAAGGAGAAAGAAAAAAACACTCATTGTGATGGTGGTTTGGGTCTTTAGTCCTCCCACTCATCCCTCGTCAGCCCTCGTGAGGTGGACTGGGCCAGGATACCAAGTCTCATCGTCTGTATGGCACTGCTCTCCTCTAAAAGCCTTTCCAGTTCATCAGTCCTTCCGTTCTGTGATGTCTCCAATTTTAGAGAGCTGCGCATTTTGCAACAGATAGAACCAGTGCTTTAAAAGGCCCGGTACTCACCGGTACTAAGTACCGGCACTTCTCATGTTTACCGCTCTGAGTACCAGCACTTCTCCGCTGCCAAGGAGTGTACCGGTACTCATCAAAGACAGGCTTATTGTTGCTTTGGCTCATGCGGACGAATGAGGCTGTCTGACAGCCAAAGCGCCTCTGTAGCCCAAGAAGAACCACCTTCAAACTATTCAGCAGGGCTCATCTACACAATGTCGGTGTTCACAACCACGCTGTGTTTGACAGAGCAGGGTCTTTTTAGGCCCTGCGCTGTCAATCACAATCACACCATCGTGTGCATTTGTGCACACACTCGAATCCAGGCATCCCGCTGACAACAGCAATAGCAGCAATCAAGAAAGCCACGGGAGATAAGGGGTGTAAAATGGCCTTTATCCCACCTGAGTGCTTTGTGTGACTGTCTGTCTGCTTGTGTCTGGGTGTTTGCCTGCTTGTGTGCGCATGTTTGTGTGTGTGTGTGTGTGTGTGTGTGAAAGAAATGCGAGTGAAAGAGGGAGAGAATCCAGACACTAGGGAGGGATTTTAAAGGACATACTGGAATATTTTGTGTGAGCATTGCTGCTTGTTGCTGTGAGTGTTCAATCAAGAATATATAAGTATTCAGCCACATAGTAGAAGTGTCTTATATGTCTTGTATTTAGCCCCACCCCTAGCCCCGCCCACTTGCTACTCTCATAGCTCATTTTAAGAGTACCTGCACTTATTTTTGTCCCATTTAAAGCACTGGATAGAACTATTAGGGTAACAGACTATATATATTTGCTTAAATAGTTTAAATCTGACTTTGTATTATGTATATATATCTATAAAATATTATTTAGACACACATATTTACACACATACATACAAAGTTAGATTTAAACATTTCATACAATACTGTATTGCAATTAGAGGCACTTGGATAACTTAATGCGAGGAACAAAGTGCAAGTGACTGTTTTTAGAACTTGCCTGTGACAACTCATGTACTCTCGCTTGCCTAGTAAGTGCTGTCAAATGTAATTGGCCTGGCTTTTTCAAAAGCAGAAGTGCTTCTTTATTGATTGGCCAGTTTGGCATAGGTGAGTAGGTGGATGCCAGAATAGGTCAATGGTTTGAAGAGTGGATGAATGCATGGATGGGGCAGGAACATCTTAAGGATTTTTGGGTCCCTGGGCCACACGTATTTTAGGGGCCCCTATTTGTATCATCCCTTTCATACACTCTTTGGCCAGGTCACTGACAGTGCACAGGCACACTCGTACAAATTCTACATATGTTCACAACTAATATTGAGGGGTACTGATATGTGTTTTCAGTATTATAACAGCTGCAGCTCACTAACATTACTGCAAGTAATCTCTTTGACACCCTCCTATTTCTCATATATGAAGTCCTGTTTTGATCTAAAAAAACTTTTTAAACAAACACAAATATGTTTTGTCTGATAAATGTCTGTAATAGACTTGTACACATCACCAACACTAAAAATAAATTAAAGGAAAATGATATTTAACGCAATGTATTTAAGAATTATTAAAGGTCATGAGGGCAAAACATTCTGCAGAACACATCTGGCTCTATCAGGGGCACCATGAAAGGCTGGGTCCCTAGGCTGGGGTCCTGGACCAGAGCCAACTTTGCCCCTGCCTAAAAATGTCTCTGGTATGGGGAAACGAATAACTCATTAACTTAAGGTCTTTGTGGAGGGCACAGAGTGTGTTTGCTTTGGACTATGTCCCAGATACCTATGCGTAAAAGGAGATTAATTATGGCCAAGAACATAGAAAGAAAGAGACACAAGCTGCATGGAAAATCAGGCACAGGCACCAAAGAGATTGACTATCAGTTGATGTCATTATTTTTAATATAAAATGTATAGTTGTGAACATGTTAAGAGTAGGAAATCAAGGAAATGTTTGCCCCTCCTGCAGCAGGATATGAAAAAGCACACGTAAAAAAACTCCTTTCGCAAAAAAAACAATGACAACATTTTTATAAATATCTGACATGATTTCAACATGCCTCTGGCTTCTTTAGATATGACGTCTCATGGTAGATGTAGTAATCATGGGTAGATATAGTTCAACATGTGTTAATAAATGTCAGAGGTACTGGTTGCGATGAAATGCTGAGGAAGGGCTCCTTGACTGCATAGCTTTTACAAAACAGCAAATGAGCAAAGCTGAACATTATCCAGGGATTCTTTACAACCTAGTGTCAATGCCTTTTATATATGTGTTGCTTTAAAAAAAAAACATAAATAAAAGGCATTATAATTTACTATGCCAATAGCTTAAAATCTCTAAATTTGCCAGACCTGTTGCATTGCAAATGCTTGTTTTTATCTAATTCCCTTCCGCACAATCTCTCTCCGCCTGTCCTCTCATCAGTATGGTATGTGTGTTTTTGTTCATCCACTGTTTCAGGTTCCAATTATTTCTCTTTTGTCTTCCGTTCCTCTTAATGCCGCTCCTCATTTTCCGTCCTGCTTTCTATCTATCTCTTTAACACTTCTATCTCATTCCCTTTTTTTTCTTATCTCATTTCTATCCTGCTTTGTTTGCTTTTTTCTCTTTTTCTTCCTCTAATCTTGGTGCTCGCTTGCTCCTTTTACAGTTCCACTCTTGCCTCTCCTATTTTTCTCATATCCGATTCTATCCTCAATCATCTTATATCTCACTCATTTCCCTTCCCTTCTCTTTTGTCTCGTTCCTGCTTCATTCTCTCTTCTCTTCCTAGTTTTGCATTTTCATCTTATCTCCCTTTAGCTCCCTCTTCCTATTGTTGTAAACTTATGCATGAAACGCTTCCAGCAGTTACCGATCTTTCATTCGTATTCACGAATGGAGGACCCGATTCACAAAAGTAATCTGAGACAAAATCCTAACATTACAACTTCTGGTATTCACAAAGGGCATTTAGGAGTAGTAAAGTTAGAATTAATTTTGTCTCAGTTAAACTTTAACTGAGACAAAATTCTAACTTTACTCTTTCTAAATGCCCTTTGTGAATACCAAAAGTAAAGTTCGGATTTCTTCTCAGATAACTTTTGTGAATCGGCCCGGAGTTTCTAGTTCTTTTTCTTTGCAAAAATGCAGTAGTAGTGTCAATGAGGAGTAGTTAATGTATAGTACTCGGATCTGGGTTTCTTCAGTGTGTTTGCTGTGGAATGGAATGTAAATTTTTTTTAAAGACCAAGAAAATCCTGTTCGTTCTTGTTGCTGTCATTAGCTCAAGTGCAAAAAGCACAGTTGATGGACAGAATGCAGAACAATGTCATACATTCACCCCAGTACAGAGATCTGGGCCTAAATCCATCATTTTTTTGCACTCCACACCACCACAGTTCAGACATGGCCATATGTAAATCAGTCTGACCCTGTGCCTCATGGGAACAGTCCAGCCCGAACTGCCAAGCCATGCCTTCCCTGGACCGGAAACAAGCTTCAGAGAACCGGTTTCTGGCATTCCAGTCATCTTCAGCCCAGCTTGCTTGAATCCAGTGGTGTGGAGAGCATGGGACTCACGTCTGAGCATACCCATACCACTCGGGGTGACAAATGCAAAAACCACAGTTGATAGACAGAAGGCAGAACAATGCCATACATTCACCCCAGTACAGAGATCTGGGCCTAAATCCATTGTTGTTTTGCACTCCACACCACCCCAGTTCAGACATGGCCATAAGTAAATCAGTCTGACCCTGTGCCTCATGGGAACAGTCCAGCCCGAACTGCCAAGCCATGACTTCCCTGGACCGGAAACAAGCTTCCGAGGACCGCTTTCTGACATTCCAGCCGTCTTCAGCCCGGCTTGCTTGAATCCAGTGGTGTGGAGAGCATGGGACTCACTTCTGAGCATGCCCATCCCACTCGGGTGACAAATGCAAAAACCACAGTTGAAGGACAGAATGCAGAACAATGTCATACATTCACCCCAGTACAGAGATCTGGGCCTAAATCCATCATTTTTTTGCACTCCACACCATCCCAGTTCAGACATGGCCATATGTAAATCAGTATGACCCTGTGCCTCATGGGAACAGTCCAGCCCGAACTGCCAAGCCATGCCTTCCCTGGACCGGAAACAAGCTTCCGAGGACCGGTTTCTGGCATTCCAGCCGTCTTCAGCCCGGCTTGCTTGAATCCAGTGGTGTGGAGAGCATGGGACTCACGTCTGAGCATACCCATCCCACTCGGGGTGACAAATGCAAAAACCACAGTTGATGGACAGAATGCAGAACAATATCATACATTCACCCCAGTACAGAGATCTGGGCCTAAATCCATCGTTTTTTTGCACTCCATACCACCGCAGTTCAGACATGGCCATATGTAAATCAGTCTGAACCTGTGCCTCATGGGAACAGTCCAGCCCGAACTGCCAAGCCATGCCTTCCCTGGACCGGAAACAAGCTTCCGAGGACCGGTTTCTGGCATTCCAGCCGTCTTCAGCCCACCTTGCTTGAATCCATTGATGTGGAGAGCATGAGACTCACGTCTGGGCATACCCATCCCACTCGGGATGACAAATGCAAAAACCACAGTTGATGGACAGAATGCAGAACAATGTCATACATTCACCCCAGTACAGAGATCTGGGCCTAAATCCATCATTTTTTTGCACTCCACACCACCCCAGTTCCGACATGGCCATATGTAAATCAGTCTGACCCTGTGCCTCATGGGAACAGTCCAGCCCGGACTGCCAAGCCATGCCTTCCCTGGACCGGAAACAAGCTTCCGAGGACCGGTTTCTGGCATTCCAGCAGTCTTCAGCCCGGCTTGCTTGAATCCAGTGGTGTGGAGAGCATGGGACTCACATCTGAGCATACCCATCCCACTAGGGGTGACAAATGCAAAAACCACAGTTGATGGACAGAATGCAGAACAATGTCATACATTCACCCCAGTACAGAGATCTGGGCCTAAATCCATCGTTTTTTTGCACTCCACACCACCCCAGTTCAGACATGGCCATATGTAAATTAGTCTGACCCTGTGCCTCCTGGGAACAGTCCATCACCACCGCCTTTTGTACCGCTTTTGGCCGCCATAAGTGTGGCAGGGTATGCTCAGACGTGAGTCCCTTGTTCACTTTGCCACTGGATTCAAGCAAGCCGGGCTGAAGACGGCTGGAATGCCAGAAACCGGTCCTCGGAAGCTTGTTTCCGGTCCAGGGAAGACATGGCTTGGCAGTTCGAGCTGGACTGTTCCCATGAGGCACAGGGTCAGACTGATTTGCATATAGCCATGTCTGAACTGGGGTGGCAGAGTGGGCTAAAGAACGGTGATGGATTAAACCCAGATCTTTTGACTGGGTGTGAGTGTTTGATTGATTCAGATGCTCAGTCCATCACCACCCCCTTTTGTACCGCTTTTGGCCGCCATAAGTGTGGCAGTGTATGCTCAGACGTGAGTCCCTTGCTCACTTTGCCACTGGATTCAAGCAAGCCGGGCTGAAGACGGCTGGAATGCCAGAAACCGGTCCTCGGAAGCTTGTTTCCGGTCCAGGGAAGACATGGCTTGGCAGTTCGGGCTGGACTGTTCCCATGAGGCACAGGGTCAGACTGATTTGCATATAGCCATGTCTGAACTGGGGTGGCAGAGTGGGCTAAAGAACGGTGATGGATTAAACCCAGATCTTTTGACTGGGTGTGAGTGTTTGATTAATTCAGATGCTCCGTCCATCACCACCCCCTTTTGTACCGCTTCTGGCCGCCATAAGTGTGGCAGGGTATGTTCAGACGTGAGTCCCTTGCTCACTTTGCCACTGGATTCAAGCAAGCCGGGCTGAAGACGGCTGGAATGCCAGAAACCGGTCCTCGGAAGCTTGTTTCCGGTCCAGGGAAGGCATGGCTTGGCAGTTCGGGCTGGGCTGTTCCCATGAGGCACAGGGTCAGACTGATTTGCATATAGCCATGTCAGAACTGGGGTGCCAGAGTGGGCTAAAGAACGGTGATGGATTAAACCCAGATCTTTTGACTGGGTGTGAGTGTTTTATTGATTCAGATGCTCCGTCCATCACCACCCCCTTTTGTACCGCTTTTGGCCGCCATAAGTGTGGCAGGGTATGCTCAGACGTGAGTCCCTTGCTCACTTTGCCACTGGATTCACACAAGCCGGGCTGAAGACGGCTGGAATGCCAGAAACCGGTCCTCGGAAGCTTGTTTCCGGTCCAGGGTAGACATGGCTTGGCAGTTCGGGCTGGACTGGTCCCATGAGGCACAGGGTCAGACTGATTTGCATATAGCCATGTCTGAACTGGGGTGGCAGAGTGGGCTAAAGAACGGTGATGGATTAAACCCAGATCTTTTGACTGGGTGTGAGTGTTTGATTGATTCAGATGCTCAGTCCATCACCACCCCTTTTGTACCGCTTTTGGCCGCCATAAGTGTGGCAGGGTATGCTCAGACGTGAGTCCCTTCCTCACTTTGCCACTGGATTCAAGCAAGCCGGGCTGAAGATGGCTGGAATGCCTGAAACTGGTCCTCGGAAGCTTCTTTCCGGTCCAGGGAAGACATGGCTTGGCAGTTCGAGCTGGACTGTTCCCATGAGGCACAGGGTCATACTGATTTGCATATAGCCATGTCTGAACTGGGGTGGCAGAGTGGGCTAAAGACCGGTGATGGATTAAACCCAGATCTTTTGACTGGGTGTGAGTGTTTGATTGATTCAGATGCTCCATCCATCACCACCCCCTTTTGTACCGCTTTTGGCCGCCATAAGTGTGGCAGGGTATGCTCAGACGTGAGTCCCTTGCTCACTTTGCCACTGGATTCAAGCAAGCCGGGCTGAAGACGGCTGGAATGCCAGAAACGGTCCTCGGAAGCTTTTTTCCGTTCCAGGGAAGACATGGCTTAGCAGTTCGGGCTGGACTGTTCCCATGAGGCACAGGGTCAGACTGATTTGCATATAGCCATGTCTGAACTGGGGTGGCAGAGTGGGCTAAAGAACGGTGATAGATTAAACCCAGATCTTTTGACTGGGTGTGAGTGGTTGATTGATTCACATGCTCCGTCCATCACCACCCCCTTTTGTACCGCTTTTGGTCACCATAAGTGTGGCAGGGTATGCTCAGACGTGAGTCCCTTGCTCAATTTGCCACTGGATTCAAGCAAGCTGGGCTGAAGACGGCTGGAATGCGAGAAACCGGTCCTCGGAAGCTTGTTTCCGGTCCAGGGAAGACATGGCTTGGAAGTTCGGGCTGGACTGTTCCCATAAGGCACAGGGTCGGACTGATTTGCATATAGCCATGTCTGAACTGGGGTGGCAGAGTGGGCTAAAGAACGGTGATGGAATAAACCCAGATCTTTTGACTGGGTGTGAGTGTTTGATTGATTCAGATGCTCCGTCCATCACCACCCCCTTTTGTACCGCTTTTGGCGCCATAAGTGTGGCAGGGTATGCTCAGACGTGAGTCCCTTGCTCACTTTGCCACTGGATTCAAGCAAGCCGGGCTGAAGACGGCTGGAATGCCAGAAACCGGTCCTCGGAAGCTTGTTTCCGGTCCAGGGAAGACATGGCTTGGCAGTTCGGGCTGGACCGGTCCCATGAGGCACAGGGTCAGACTGATTTGCATATAGCCATGTCTGAACTGGGGTGGCAGAGTGGGCTAAAGAACGGTGATGGATTAAACCCAGATCTTTTGACTGGGTGTGAGTGTTTGATTGATTCAGATGCTCAGTCCATCACCATCCCCTTTTGTACCGCTTTTGGCCGCCATAAGTGTGGCAGGGTATGCTCAGACGTGAGTCCCTTGCTCACTTTGCCACTGGATTCAAGCAAGCCGGGCTGAAGACGGCTGGAATGCCAGAAACCGGTCCTCGGAAGCTTGTTTCCGGTCCAGGGAAGACATGGCTTGGCAGTTCGGGCTGGACTGGTCCCATGAGGCACAGGGTCAGACTGATTTGCATATAGCCATGTCTGAACTGGGGTGGCAGAGTGGGCTAAAGAACGGTGATGGATTAAACCCAGATCTTTTGACTGGGTGTGAGTGTTTGATTGATTCAGATGCTCCGTCCATCACCATCCCCTTTTGTACCGCTTTTGGCCGCCATAAGTGTGGCAGTGTATGCTCAGACGTGAGTCCCTTGCTCACTTTGCCACTGGATTCAAGCAAGCCGGGCTGAAGACGGCTGGAATGCCAGAAACCGGTCCTCGGAAGCTTGTTTCCGGTCCAGGGAAGACATGGCTTGGCAGTTCGGGCTGGACTGTTCCCATGAGGCACAGGGTCAGACTGATTTGCATATAGCCATGTCTGAACTGGGGTGGCAGAGTGGGCTAAAGAACGGTAATGGATTAAACCCAGATCTTTTGACTGGGTGTGAGTGTTTGATTGATTCAGATGCTCTGTCCATCACCACCCCCTTTTGTACCGCTTCTGGCAGCCATAAGTGTGGCACGGTATGTTCAGACGTGAGTCCCTTGCTCACTTTGCCACTGGATTCAAGCAAGCCGGGCTGAAGACGGCTGGAATGCCAGAAACCGGTCCTCGGAAGCTTGTTTCCGGTCCAGGGAAGACATGGCTTGGCAGTTCGAGCTGGACTGTTCCCATGAGGCACAGGGTCAGACTGATTTGCATATAGCCATGTCTAAACTGGGGTGGCAGAGTGGGCTAAAGAACGGTGATGGATTAAACCCAGATCTTTTGACTGGGTGTGAGTGTTTGATTGATTCAGATGCTCAGTCCATCACCACCCCCTTTTGTACCGCTTTTGGCCGCCATAAGTGTGGCAGTGTATGCTCAGACGTGAGTCCCTTGCTCACTTTGCCACTGGATTCAAGCAAGCCGGGCTGAAGACGGCTGGAATGCCAGAAACCGGTCCTCGGAAGCTTGTTTCCGGTCCAGGGAAGACATGGCTTGGCAGTTCGGGCTGGACTGTTCCCATGAGGCACAGGGTCAGACTGATTTGCATATAGCCATGTCTGAACTGGGGTGGCAGAGTGGGCTAAAGAACGGTGATGGATTAAACCCAGATCTTTTGACTGGGTGTGAGTGTTTGATTGATTCAGATGCTCCGTCCATCACCACCCCCTTTTGTACCGCTTCTGGCCGCCATAAGTGTGGCAGGGTATGTTCAGACGTGAGTCCCTTGCTCACTTTGCCACTGGATTCAAGCAAGCCGGGCTGAAGACGGCTGGAATGCCAGAAACCGGTCCTCGGAAGCTTGTTTCCGGTCCAGGGAAGACATGGCTTGGCAGTTCGAGCTGGACTGTTCCCATGAGGCACAGGGTCATACTGATTTGCATATAGCCATGTCTGAACTGGGGTGGCAGAGTGGGCTAAAGACCGGTGATGGATTAAACCCAGATCTTTTGACTGGGTGTGAGTGTTTGATTGATTCAGATGCTCCATCCATCACCACCCCCTTTTGTACCGCTTTTGGCCGCCATAAGTGTGGCAGGGTATGCTCAGACGTGAGTCCCTTGCTCACTTTGCCACTGGATTCAAGCAAGCCGGGCTGAGGACGGCTGGAATGCCAGAAACGGTCCTCGGAAGTTTGTTTCCGTTACAGGGAAGACATGGCTTAGCAGTTCGGGCTGGACTGTTCCCATGAGGCACAGGGTCAGACTGATTTGCATATAGCCATGTCTGAACTGGGGTGGCAGAGTGGGCTAAAGAACGGTGATGGATTAAACCCAGTTCTTTTGACTGGGTGTGAGTGTTTGATTGATTCAGATGCTCCGTCCATCACCACCCCCTTTTGTACCGCTTTTGGCCGCCATAAGTGTGGCAGGGTATGCTCAGACGTGAGTCCCTTGCTCACTTTGCCACTGGATTCAAGCAAGCCGGGCTGAAGACGGCTGGAATGCCAGAAACCGGTCCTCGGAAGCTTGTTTCCGGTCCAGGGAAGACATGGCTTTACAGTTAGGGCTGGACCGTTCCCATGAGGCACAGGGTCAGACTGATTTGCATATAGCCATGTCTGAACTGGGGTGGCAGAGTGGGCTAAAGAACGGTGATGGATTAAACCCAGATCTTTTGACTGGGTGTGAGTGTTTGATTGATTCAGATGCTCCGTCCATCACCACCCCCTTTTGTACCGCTTTTGACCACCATAAGTGTGGCAGGGTATGCTCCGACGTGAGTCCCTTGCTCACTTTGCCACTGGATTCAAGCAAGCCGTGCTGAAGACGGCTAGAATGCCAGAAACCGGTCCTCAAAAGCTTGTTTCCGGTCCAGGGAAGACATGGCTTGGCAGTTCGGGCTGGACTGTTCCCATGAGGCACAGGGTCAGACTGATTTGCATATAGCCATGTCTGAACTGGGGTGGCAGAGTGGGCTAAAGAACGGTGATGGATTAAACCCAGATCTTTTGACTGGGTGTGAGTGTTTGATTGATTCAGATGCTCCATCCATCACCACCCCCTTTTGTACGGCTTTTGGCCGCCATAAGTGTGGCAGGGTATGCTCAGACGTGAGTCCCTTGCTCACTTTGCCACTGGATTCAAGCAAGCCGGGCTGAAGACGGCTGGAATGCCAGAAACCGGTCCTCGGAAGCTTGTTTCCAGTCCAGGGAAGACATGGCTTGGCAGTTCGGGCTGGACTGTTCCCATGAGGCACAGGGTCAGACTGATTTGCATATAGCCATGTCTGAACTGGGGTGGCAGAGTGGGCTAAAGAACGGTGATGGATTAAACCCAGATCTTTTGAGTGGGTGTGAGTGTTTGATTGATTCAGATGCTCCGTCCATCACCACCCCCTATTGTACCACTTTTGGCCGCCATAAGTGTGGCAGGGTATGCTCCGACGTGAGTCCCTTGCTCACTTTGCCACTGAATTCAAGCAAGCCGTGCTGAAGACGGCTGGAATGCCAGAAACCGGTCCTCGGAAGCTTGTTTCCGGTCCAGGGAAGACATGGCTTGGCAGTTCGGGCTGGACTGTTTCCATGAGGCGCAGGGTCAGACTGATTTGCATATAGCCATTTCTGAACTGGGGTGGCAGAGTGGGCTAAAGAACGGTGATGGATTAAACCCAGATCTTTTGACTGGGTGTGAGTGTGTGATTGATTCAGATGCTTCGTCCTTCACCACCCCCTTTTGTACGTCATTAGCTCAAGAACATATTTATAATTTTATTTTATGCATTACTCTGTTTGTATTTAAGATTACAGTTCTATAAAAAACTCATACAATTACCTTCAGTGGTTATCTCCCCTTTTCATAAGGTTTTGAAGTTTGTTTTACTATGAAATCAGAATGGGAATAATGAATGCCTTGTAAAAATGTCTGAATGAGATTGGTTTCCTCAGAATATTTTTTTTAAAACTTATTTTTAGAACACATTCTCAATTGGGATGGTTTATGTTAAATTTGGTGACCTGGGATGTGAAATCAGTTTCCCAGGACTTAAGCATCCAGTCAGTGAGCGGGACTGGGTCTAGTGCTAAAGCACCCTCAACCCCTGGTGTTGTCTCAAGATGTTGTACTGGTAGTGCACAGTGGATGTCAATCCAATAATAGCTTGGATCCCTTCACGTCTGGGGCCTTGAAGCCGTTAGCCTGCCACTTCCCATTTGGGTTTTTAATGTATCCACTTTATTTAAAAAAATCAAGAATAGCAAATAATGCCTATAGTTCTCGAATTCATACAGAAATACTAAAGTACTTTTTATTAAATTAAAGGAATATTAATTTCTTACTAAATTCATAGTGTTGTTCAGATGATGACACCTGCTCTTCGCCACATCAACTTTGTCGAAGAATTCGGTGGTGGATTCAGGGGGAGATACTGTTGACTGTCCAACCGGTTGACCCGAGTTCTATTTCTATCTGCCCAGCTGGTGAAATTGTGTGCTCCTGGGCAATTCTACTCACCGATGTGACTTTGTTCCCATAAGAGATAAATCCTGAGACGCTCAGATCTATAGTCTGTTTCCGTTATAGTTTGTTATATCAAATAAAGGACAAGCATGTACATGTTTGTGAAGTCTCTGTTCTGGGGATTTTTCAAGTGCCTCAAAAGTTTATGTGATGCTGTATCAATGGGAAGATAATAAGAGGTATTTTAAACAAATGACCAAAGACTCTTTGGGTTATTCTCCTATTAGGAATAGAGACATAAAGCAGATGAACACGTAAATGGATAATTGTGATGTCGGATCATAATGAACACTTTGTTTGGGAAACCTGTGTTATTTTTATACCATTTTTGTGTGATTTAAATGACAATTTAACATGTCTCAAGAAAATCCCGATAATGCATATAAAATAGGATGGTTCTCTGTTGTAATGATTCAAAGAAGGTGCACGTGCTTGCCTATTCTATCTCCATGGTAGCGTCTCGTGTGACCAGGAGAGCTGACAGGATGGCAGTAGGAGTTGGTGGCACTAAGTTAAGAGTAATAAACTCTCATGAAACTTACTAGTGTGAAGCTTCTTAACACTGGCGTCGAGCGACACTTGCGAGGGACAGGTTTGCCACCGACTCTCCCTCTTCGCGCAATAACCACTCCATGCATCAGTTGGCGTAAAAGGCCATTTCATTAGGACAGGCATGACAGCCAAAATCAACATATTATCATTAACAATCCCCCCAAACATCCTGCCTCTCAACCATCATCCACTCACGTACTCCAATAGCCACTCCCAATTCACACCACGACCTCTTCACGTATACCATTCACTTCACCCTTTCACTTCCAAACTCCTCCATCATCTCCATCCATTGCACTCCCGTCTACCACACCCCCATCCTGCACCTGTAACCCCCTCCCCGGAAGGGTGATTCTGCCTGTCATGGACTCCCCACCCCTCCCAGGTCCCGCAAACAACCGCCGTGCCATCCTGTCCTAAACTGGCTTGCCTCACAACTTGTCGAACCAAAGCGCCCAGTACCTCCACTCCTTTCAAACCTTGTAGGGTGGGTGGGCGGAAAACTAACCTAATCCCTGAGGCACTGGGGACAGGAAGAGGAAGTCCCTCCCCTCCTGTCCCCTTAAGTAACCTCCTAACCCCCCACCCCCTAATCCCACCCCTTAAACTAACTTCCTGCCTGCCCGTCCTATTGCGCGAACACCCCGGGGAAAAGACTGGTCTGCCGACCTGCTTTCCCCGGGGGCCGCATCACGCAATAACCACTCCACGCATCAGTTAGCATAAAAGGCCATTTTATTAGGACAGGCATGACAGGCAAAATCAACATAGCATCATTAACAATTAACAATCCCCCCAAACATCCTGCCTCTCAACCATCATCCATTCACGTACTCCAAAAGCCACTCCCAATTCACACCACGACCTCTTCACGTATACCATTCACTTCCCCCTTTCAGTTCCAAACTCCTCCATCATCTCCATCCCTCGCACTCCCGTCTACCACACCTCCATCCAGCACCTGCAACCCCCTCCCAGGAAGGGTGATTCTGCCCGTCATGGACTCCCCACCCCTCCCAGGTCCCGCCACCCAGGGAACCCCCGGAGGGCGGTTACCTGCCCCACCAATCGTGCACCTTTCGCACTCAGTGACGCTCACACCATATCGGCTCATTCCACAGAAAACTGATCAATTCCCGCAGTTCCATAAGATAGTACGCATTTCCCATGTGCGAAAGGTGCACGCCATCATCGCGAAAAAGAAGGGGCTCCTCCAGCCTGAGCCCGACATGAGCCAGCACTTTAACCCCATGATCAGCACAAAAAAGTCTCATTGCCCTGTTCAACTTTCTGAGGGCCCTTTCAACTGCTGCGGGCTCAAGAGCACCCCTCCATATCCGTCATGGTATGAACTCAGTCCAAACAATACAGGCGCCAGCCAGATTGCTCCTCATTGCTTCCAAGTCCCGCTGCATCAGGTCTAACAAGGACACCCTCGACTGTTTCACCAAGTCATTCTCCCCCAAGTGGATAACAAGCATGTCCGGGCAGCCCAGCTGTGATACTTTCTTCTTAAGCCATGGCAACAATTCGCCCCATCGCATTCCGCTCTTACCCCACCATTGGACCTCATGATGACTGCTCCTCAGGCCCAGGCTATGACCACATACCTGCCTGTCCGCATACTTTGAGGCCCAGTGTACAAAAGAGTGTCCCAGGATCGAGGTGATCATCTTGGCCCCCGGTCCCCGAACGCAACCTACAAAGAGAAAGAGATTAGTGCCACAGCAAAGCAAGAGTGTAACAACCACCGCAGCCGCCAAGGCTAGCCCGCGCCCCCTCTCTACTTGCGCACATAGCGTTTACAGCATCGAGACCGCCAACGACCAATCCGCCGAATCTCCTCCCACGACCAACCTAACCCTGCCGCGGCCGTGGCTGCCCCAATTAGAAACGAGGGCGTGCCAAAATACGCTGGATCCCTGCCAAGCCTCCGCAAAGCCAACCTAAACACCGCCAGCAACTAAAAGGACGTCAACCGCCTCATGGAAGCACGCACGAAGATCTCACCATCCAACCTCTGCACTCATCCACAGAACCCCCGACACTCACGTACCGGGCACACGTCCGCACAACCACTCTCTGCCAACCACACCCATTTGCCACGACCAACCTGGTCCGTCTTGGAATGTCCCAACTATATGCCCAGCCGGGCCCCATCCAACCGCACATCCACAAACACCCGCCCAGGTGCCCCACGAGCCCCCAAAAACTCTGACACCCGAAACGCTCCAAAAAAGATCCACACCATGCATAAACGGAACAACACCACTTCATCCCCATCATAACAGCAAAAAGGCAACTCCCCCAAAATTCTTTCCAACAATTCAAACGTATTCGCCTCACGAGGCAACTTCCCCCTCCCCCCTCCGCCCTCACCCGTCCCCAACCTTTCAACATACGACTCAGCAGATCCGTCCTAGCCGGAACAAAACCAAAATAGACCATGCTGTAAAAAGAAACGCCTGCCAACTTGCCAGCGATCGTCGTCTGAGACAATCCCCTGTCCATGCAGTCCAGTACAAATCGCACCACCCCTTGCTCCCATGCGTCCATGGGCATCTGCCAAGCACCCTTCTTCCAACCCAAAAAAGCTCCAAACTCAGACCACGCCAACCTGTATGACCGCCTAGTGGACTCAGCTATAGACTTTTCAACCAAGCCCACCACTCTCACTCCCCCCATGCCCAGCTACCCTGCAGCACCTTGGTCTTGCAAGCCTCCACTCCCGGCGCCAGCTTCCTGAAGTGCTGCCACTGCGAACGAGATAACGTATTGTGTTTTTAACTAGGAACCTATATCGATATTTCTATTTTATGCCTTTGTACGGTTATAATCAATAATATCCCTATAATGGCATGAGGAATCATATCCATATCTAGTTGTAGCCCGTGCAGTCACAGTAAGCAAGGCTACTTCCCCGAGCTCCTAGAAAGCACAACAAGTTCTATAAACAAACCAAACCTCCAGCAACCTGGGAAATCCCCACTTGCTTATGTTTTGATTTCATCCTAGAACTCCGGTGAAGCACTGTAAGAACGGCCAGTTCTTAGTGACATCTTTATTGATGTCTTATGTCCAACCTTACGTCAAACCCGGCACCTTTCACTTATAAATATACCAACGTTGCCTTAAGCAAACACACGGTGGTGGTTTTGGAGCAGAGCAGCTAACTACTTGCCCGAGAGCCCAGCTGATACGAGAGCCCACGGACACTGCCCCTCCTCTTTGACGCACTGAGAGAGACGCTGTCTTTTCTCCTGCCGAGAAAATCCAGCTCCGGTGTTCTCAGCCGCCTTCGCGGGCTGCTGGGATATCGAGTCCTGAAAGAGAGATACCAGACCTCCTGCATTCTATTACCCATGTACGGAGCTGACTAAACCCTTGAAGAGAATTCTTGAATCAGATTCTTGGCAAAACCAACTTAACTTAAACTGCTACTTACTTACTCCTTCCCATGTATTAGGCTTAGGTCAGGTACACCGGGGTAGGCCTATTTTAGAAGCACCAGTTGAGTACGTTAGTCAATGTATATATGTATTTATATATTTTATCCATTTTAAAGTATCTTATGGCTAAGAAACCATATCAATGCTTTTACAGTATTATTTCATAATACTCTTTTTACTGTACGCACTTTACTTTATATTAAGTATTGCAATTATGGCAATTCATTTCTCTTGCATGAGAAAGAAGGCTGTCCAATAAATGACACCTTTTTACTGAAAACGCCCGTCTCTCTTTTCTCTGCACTCTGGTGAAACCAAGAACGCACAATTGACTGAGTGAAATAGCTGTCTATTGTTTCACATGACTCTAGAGATATACTCTTATTCTGAGGGAGCAAAGTTGTCATGTTATATGGTTGTCAGAAGCTAATCCCTCCTTGTCTATCCAGGGAGGTTAGACTCCTCCTCGTTTATTCGAGAAAGTTTCTAGTGACCTCTGAGCTAGCTGGCGAAACTTACGTCTAATATAGTCAGTAGAGACCGAGTCGACCTCAGTCCTACGTCTACACTGCTGAATATATTATTCCAATGCGCAGAGCCTATTGGGAATATAGGAACTACACTACATGGCGCCCAACGTTTGGTAAGGCGATAAAACTAACGCAAGACGTTAGAGTAACTCAGTTGTGCTTTTTCACACAGACCCTTTTTCCCGTAAATACTCCAAAAGACGTCTGGAGTGGGTAAGAGGTTAAAATCCGCCGGAACTTAGTAGGAAGAGATTCCTATGTATAGTTTTGGGTTTAGTCAACGTTGAAGGATACAGTGTTCCAAAATTTTGTGCACCTAATCTTTGTCTCCTTGAAACCTGATCTGCAACAAAAAACTTTTTACCAGTAAAAATGGTGGAAAGTGCGGAAGAAATGGAAGCAGCTAGAATAGCAGCTCAACTCCTAGAGGAGGACAAGAGTCTCCTACAGAATGACCGAAATGCTATACTCATTCCGGTCAACATAAGAAAAACGATAACTATTAAACTTATAGAAAAAGGACTGACATCACGAGGTGGCACAGTCATATTCGTGGTAGAGGCCCATGAATATCGGCAGACAGAGGTATTCTATTCATCGATAAACTTTCCAGCAGCAAACGCTGTAACACACGAATTCCACTATTACAAAATAGAGGAACCTCCGGATGAATACACTCCTTTCGAGGACATTGAAATCCCACTAAATTACCAAGAGCACCTGCTCTGGTTTAAAGGCGCCCTAAAACATAATAATCACATAACCAGGCTCGGTCCACTAGGTAGACCAGAAGCAACGGGTCCGGTCCTATGCAACTATGCAACACACCCAGACTACAAAATAATGTCAAGCGAACAACTCCTAGTCAAACTAAAAGAATTAACAAAGGCATATAGAGAATTAGTTCAATTGGCTAGGGAAGGAGCATCTGTGGCGATACACCAGAAACTGAAGGAAACAGATATAGCAGAACATTTGCACTTGCCAGAATCATAGAAAAATCCTATGAAGAACTAGGTAGAGATAGATTGGGTGGTAAACCGGTAAAACCCAACTAACTGAAAATCCTGAAAAGATATTTATTAAAAATAATCTAAATACTCCAAAAAAGAACTGGGATGGAAATAAACAATCCACTCCCAAAGGGAAAAGATTCCAGTCCAGAGGTAGGTCTCCTCAGCGTAGAGAGAGATCTCCAAGCCGAGAAGACAAGTCTCCCCAAAGGGAACCCTCTGAAAAATGATACAACCTTAGAGATAGGGATAAAATAAGAAAACCTGACAGATATCAAGATGTTGATACACGTCCCTCTTGTTCCTTCTCGCTCAATCTTTCTCGATCTTCCTCACAGAAATCGGAAAGAAGAGGACGTTCAGAACAAAGAGAAGAGCACGTCAAGTCCAAAGACAAGGAACCTGCTCAAAGTAAAAAATCACAATTTCCAAGAAAGAAGGTAGCCAGTATTAAGATAATCAAGCATGCTGAGGATACTGAGGACACAGCTGAAAAATGGAGAGTGGGCACAGACAATGCTAGACAGCGCAGCAGAAGTGACAATAGCTCGCAAGATCCTGATGAATCATCTGTAGACAGTGGACACGAATGAATACATTCAGGTGGAAACTGCAGATACCAGAGTTAGCAAACCTCATAAAATATATGAAATAACATTACGTATAGAGTGGGATAAGACTAGGAAAGTAAGGGGTCTGTTTTGGGATAACCTTTCAAAAGGCTATGACATCCTATTAGCAGAGAAAGACTGGCCACCAGAGTTTGTAAGGGAGTGCCCTCATGGGGAAGAAATGATTATGCCTGCCTTCTCAAATCATATTCCAATTCATAGAAAATACATATATGCAAGAAAATGGGCAGTAGCCCAAGCTCCTGCATTATATAAAAATCATGTAGGATGGGATGAGGACTCTCCTCCTCACAAAATCCAGTTAAAATGTCAACCAACTGCACAAAGGCAGTACCCAATTAAGCAAGAAGCTAAAAAACAAGTCAGGGAGATCTTAGATCAACTTGAATACCAAGTGGTGATCGAAACATGCACCTCTCAAATGAACAATCCTTTGTTTCCTGTCTCCAAACTAGACAACTCATATCGTCTAGTCTTGGACTACAGACACCTTAACTCATGTTGCAAGACATTTGCTGTACAAAACTCACATAGTGCAGCACTAATGAACAACATCGTTCGCAAAAAATACAAAACAACATTAGACATTTCTAATGGATTCTTTTGTCAAAATATTGCACCTGAAAGCAGGTACTTCACTGCTTTCTCAATAATGGGGTCACAGAAAAATCTGTCGACTCCCACAGGGATTCAATAATAGCCCAGGATTATTCTCAGCAAGGGTAACAGAGTTACTACAAATATATGATGATGAGGCATTATCTTATGTCGATGACATCTATCTCAC
Source organism: Lissotriton vulgaris (assembly GCF_964263255.1). Classification (NCBI taxonomy): domain Eukaryota; kingdom Metazoa; phylum Chordata; class Amphibia; order Caudata; family Salamandridae; genus Lissotriton; species Lissotriton vulgaris. The sequence continues at coordinate 102,054,534 of NC_141695.1, forward strand.
AGATGATGACCTGGATACTCACTTGAAAAGAGTGAACACCATAATACTTGGTTTTGCAGCAGAGGGTTACAAATTCAACTTTAAAAAGTCACGAATTGCCCATCTAACTGTCTTATTTTTAGGATATGAATTATCAAGTGAAGGCAAAAGCCTAGCAGACAACTTCTTAGAGAAGTGCGCTGTACTCCAAGCACCAAAAACGCCGAAGAACTTACAATCAATACTAGGTTTCCTGAATTTCGGAAGAACTTACATTCTAAACTATGCGGAGAGAATTAAACCTCTCTATGAATTAATAAAACCTGATTTTAAACCAATTAATTGGACTCAGAAACACACAGAAATTTTGAGATCATTGCAAACAGACATGTTAGCTAAAACGAAATTACAAACTCGCGATAACACACGCAACCTTGTAATCAGAGTCATCCCAGGAAGATGCGGATTCACGTACCTGACCTCTAATGAGGGAGAAACGGTACCAATAGCTTACATATCACATTTGTACACACAAACTGAAAGAGCTTTCGTTTATACAGAGAAAATTGTAAATACAGTCAAATCTATTGTAGCAAAAGAAAGAGCCCAAGCCCAAGGCAAAAGAATAACTGTTTTTACACCTGAATCAGCTCTTGAGGCATTATTAACCCCAGTTAACCTAAAAACGGTGGAACTAGATCCGAAATGGATACAATGGGAAAATTCTCTTGCTGCAAAGGAAGTGACATACTATTTTGACCCGAATTTAAAAAAACTGAAAGACCTAGAATATGAAGAAGAATATACTCTGCCATTCGAAATTCTGCCTCTCCAACAGTACTCTTGTGTAATCTACATGGACAGATTTGCACAACATTACGATGTGGATAATATATCCTACAGTGCAGTGTGCGCGATAGTTAAAGGTCGCTGCATTTGTGGTAAATTCAGACCAAAAGTAACAAAAAATGAATCACTGAGAAACTGTTCGGCTCAGTGAGCTGAAATCAGATCTTTAAAGATGGCGCTTGGAAATGCTGATCGTGAATTCCCGACACTAATAGTGTGCGATTCACATTTTTGCGTCAAATCTTACAATAATGACTTGCAGAACTGGGTTCAAAACGATTACAAAGATGACACAGGTGCCACAATAAAGCATAGGAAGCTTTGGGTAGTTCTTTTACAGAAAGAACTACAGAAGACTCACGTGATACATACACTGAGTCATCAACATGATGGCGTTCACGTTGCAGGGAATTCATTGGCTAATTACAGTCACAGCGGAAGCAACTCAACCGGCTTTCGTAGCCACAAAAAAGCGTTCAGAAAAATACATAGACGGGGAAACGATGTTGACGGTAAAAACGTCTTCAAAAGGTGACTGTGCAGCACTACCCGTGAACTATCCACTCAATTATACATACATAATTGATGCAAACTCCATTCCTTTTGCTTAAATCCCTGGAGTGGGGGATAGAGTAATTCCAAACATGAACAGGAGAATCTTTTTAATAGAGGATGCACACATGGGATTGGGTCTAAGGCACCAAGAGATTAAGGAATCTCTGAAAGAATTACAATCGGAATACTGATGGCCGGGGATGAGCCTGCAACATTACAAATTTGCAAAGTGCTGTCAAAACTGCAACAGAGATCGCAGTAGCGAACCGACTGGAGTAGTGCCATGGCCATTCTAGTAGTTAGCATAAGGCTATCTATACGTAAAGTCCAGCGTCCCATTAAAATCCTTTTAAGACTAGATACACTTAAAAATGTAGGCCCCAGCGCTCGGCTGACGCCAGAACTGTTATAAAAGATTTGTGAGTCTATATCGGCACATACGCAATTGGCATGCTACATTCTGATCAGGGTCCTGCTTTTAGCTCTCGAGCTTATAAGGAGGCCATGGCCAGCGTGGGCATTGCATTGCGGTACTCTTGTCCCTTCCATCCTGAGGGAAATGGGATTGTGGAAAGAAAAAAACTGGACATAAAGCAATCTATAACGGCAAGGGTATTAGGTTCGGGTGATGGGTGGGTCCAACATTTAACAAGTGTCCAACGTAGTGAAGAAAAGTAGAAAATGACTCACTCTCCCCACCAGGGATCTATCCAGCATTTTGCATAATAAAGCAGCAAAGGAATTGACAGCCAATCTGTAAAATTAAAAGACATCTTTATTATAATTAATTATGAGGCTTCGTCGTCCAACCGTAGTTTTACAATTGAAAGAGGGAGCCTGCCTGAGCTTACTCAGGCAGGCTTTTTATACAAAAAGTTTGCCCCTAGGCTCACATGCTTGCTGTGACACACATCATTGTAGGTCGCTCCCATGGTACCATAACAAAGCAGGCTATAATTATGAATTCCATTCTACTTGCCCAAACTGACCAACCCATGTTCCATCATGAACATATGTCAAACTTCACATATTTTCCTGTGCAGGCCGGAGAAGCTCACAATAGAACTGGTTTCCTCCCCATCATATAAACAGTCACCTCCCCATTGTAAAAGCCCAGAAGCAGAGAAACAGAGCCAGGTGTGGAAGATAGAAATGTAGGATAAGAGATGCTTGTGGGTCATAAACCGGCATGGCTACTGTATTCGGCCTTCTAATCTTGCTCAGGCCAATGTACACAACAAGTTGCTCAGATCTTTAATATAGATTGACTAGAGGGCATGGACTGGTTTGGTGAGGCCAACATCACGTAGGCAGATTCAGCCTGTTCAGTTCATGGAGAAGTCAGAGAGAGGTGGACGTGTCCTTTGGATCAAATTCAGCCTATAATCAATTGACTATATGAGGGCAAGACACAAGATGGATGCCGTGGGCTCAGGACAAGAACAGTGATTTAAGGGTGATAGCATCACTCGATCGTGACGCAAATACACAGGCATAATGTCCTGATCATTACCGGTCTATTGATACCAAATTCGTTGTGGTATGATGATATTTTCTGCACGAGTGTTTAGGCCTTGGTACACCATTATGGCGGGGTCTGGAATTTTCAGAACCACAGACGCTCCTTTTGCCCTTATATAGGCAATAACCTAAACCCATGTCAGTCTGAATCTAGGTCTATACTTATCAGATCATCAAGGGGTTGCTGTAGTATTATCTTACTACTTAGCAACTCTCTCGGGACAAGTCTTCTTACACACGTAGTGGTACAAAGGCCATATATGGCAGGACCAAATAGTGAACACCTCTATCTGTAGTATGTGGTATAAGATCACCCACCCAACAATTAGTGATGTTCTAGTGTTGATGTAGAAGCTGTACAGAAGGGTCTATCAGTAAACTCTGGCCTAACCAATGTATGTTCAGGTAAAATATGAAAGTCATGTGAAGAAACAGTAAAGAAAGAGTAGGTTGAGAAGTTGGTGCAGACGTCAATTGTGTAGGAGAAATAAACCAGAATATAGTAACTAATAGAATACATAAAAGTATTAAAATAGATAAAGTTATACCACACTTAGAGAACAACATTCTATAATTTCGGTTTTTCATCTCTTGCTTTTTATCATCATTCCTCAATACAATCTCCATTTTCTAATGTCGCTCACGCAATCTTGATAGAGTACTTCAGCTGTGATTATTAGCAGGTCATAGGGACACTGCAAGTCCTGCAGGCCTACTGCCACTACTCAGGTCACAAACTGAACCGTTGGTACTCCTACGTGACCCTGCAACTGGCAAATGGTTTCCAATCAAGAAATTTAACAGAAAACCATAATACAATTTCAGAAAAAGGAAGAGAGAAAAGGAAAAGCAAAAGTCAAATGCAAAGAAGTAATAGTAGGAAGAGACATAGGTTGGGAGGTGGGTACAGATGTCAATTGGGTAGCAACAAAAACAATCCCACCCATAAAAGACAATGTCATTTTAGAATAACACTAGAAAACACGTTGTTGAGAACATATAGACCACGGGAGGACGTAGTGACCATTATTACGAATGAAATCATAATTTTCCACAATCCTAAACAGCAGGCAAATCCTAGAATTATCTAATAACATTCTATATAGCTTCCTATGCATTTCAGTAATCTATTATATGTTCAAGTGAAACAGTGGTGTTCCTGATCAATGCTCTCAGATGAAAAAGGGGTACACTTCCACAGAGAGACTTCATTCTGCTTTTACTAAACAGAATAGTACTTTAAAACAAATGCCAGCAAAGCAGCAAAAATTAGTTTCCAAACTCCAATTCTATGCAAGCTCACAGAAAATACCCAGAGTCCGCCAAAGCCTCTCCTTGCAGGCTTCTATTGTCCATCAAATCCGCTTCCAGTGTCTTCTTCGCGTTGGGCCTCTTCAATTCAGGCTTTTTCATGAGAAGACAATACTGTTTAGTAGGAGTGCCCTCCTGGCAAACACTCACAGCTCACTCGAAAGTCTCAATGTCTCAAAACAATGCACCAGTGTCTCTTATTTGTGGCAGACACTACAAATGATGCGCTCTTCATTAATCAAGGGCACAAAGCATCTCGTGCAGATCCAAGCACCACTTAGCAACAAACCTAGCAAGGTCAGCAGCACTTTCAGACTCCAACACTCATCATTTAGTGTCAGAGGACGCTCAAGCTGCTCTCTCATGGGCACCAGAATGTAGTGCCTTTTTCCAAACGTGGATCCCTGGATGCACTGCCGTTCCGCTGGTGCAAAGCAAAAGAGGTGTGGGTGAGGCCAAAACTCGGGCCAAGGGAATGTACACTGACAGAGGTTTCCAGCACATAACAGGTACAGAGCCCAAATGAATAAACTCTAATTCTGTGGAAAACAAGGAACCGGCTCCTCCTTTTTTCTGCAACGCCTTTCAAGCAGATGCCTTGCTTTTGGGGGTACCACTGATGTCGCGCTGATGATCGCTGTCCAGCTTCGCGACTTCCTTGTTGCAGGATTTGTAGAGTAATCTGTAGCGGTCACTGATGGGGAGTGGGTTTAGTGTTGATCACAGGTCTGCATGGAATCACTCTTCCTTTGACTCTGGAAGATCCAGCAGGACCCTAGTGATGTAGGATATGTAACACAATTGTTAGTTTCCTCCAAATCAAGCACAAGAAGCAGTTCATGTGTTTTAACAAGGGGACTGGTAAGCATGTGGCCTGTAATCTGCAAGGGAGTGACAATGTGCCATTGGCATAAAATACAAGAGCAAAGGCAAAAGGGCAAAACAGTATCTTTAGAATCTTTAGTTATGTTCTTTTCATTATTCTCTGTCATCTATAGCTACACAGGAATTCTATCCAAATGAATTTCCTCACACAGTGGCATTGTCTAATGGGGTAAATACATGTGTTCCCTCAATGACTAAGCCTAGGTGTTCCTAAATTCCTTTTCTAGAACATCTCGAATAGAAAAATAACATGATTCAGATTATCAAGGACATGAAGAAAAGTCCCTTAAAAAAAATGTGCATTAAGTGCACTATGCAACACAAAGGCTGATGATCAAATGTGAAGACAAAGAACAAACACTAGAAAGTCCTGGTATTTGCATGATTAGAACACATCTAATTAGAAAATTGAAACAGCAGAAACAGAAGAGAACTAAAAAATTAAAAATAGACATTAAAAATATGTCGTACTAAAAAGAATGTAAACTTGAGATCTCCTATTGAGATGGAAAATCTCCTATTGAGATGGAAAACTTGTATTGGGTCAATTTAACCAGGCTATCACTATCCTGACAGTCAGTCTGAAAAGGCATTTGAAGTAGGCCTAAAGAAAATTCTTGAGAACCAGTCTGGTCACACAAAAGGGAATGGTATGTAGCATAAGGGGGGTTCCTAATACATCACTGCAGTCTAGAAGTGTGAACATGAACAATACACCCATAATAATAAATGGGTTGACTGGTGAAAGGAAGATGGAGAAGGGAAAATGGAAGTAGGACACAACTAAAAATCTTCAATAACTCAACATGATGCAACATTGGTCAGGGAAGAAGCAAAAAGAAAAATCTATAGGAAGGACAAGAGTTTGCTTGGGTGGCCTAAGGCATGTGACACAGCACCAAGAGCACGGGGATACATGAAAGACCAATGTTACAGAAATTTAACTCTACCGCTGACAATCTATACCCTACACGGTAATTCTAAACAATGTTCAGTTTTCTCTTCAGGGAAAAAAAAATGAATCCATAAACTTATTCAGGAATCAAAAAATGCGATCAAAAAAATGCGATATCGAAATTAGGCCACCTTTAGTCACGGATCTATAATTCCATCCTTAGGCCCAATCAAGGATACATAAATGCAGAGCTGCCTGTCCTTAAGGAAAAAGGCAGTTAAGTGACTAACAACGGATGGCATACTTTGATCCAGTATATCATTTTAGTTTTCTTTAAAAAAATCATTACAGCCAAATTTAGGCATGCACTGGAAAAACTGCTGCCTTACTCGCTCACAGTATGAGATCCATATCTGTGAAATTTATCTTAATACAAATTCATCCAATTTATTGTGAAATAACACATATCATCATATGTGTTCCTTCACAACACAGGGGAACTTGTAATTCAAAGTAGCACCATAGAACAGAACATACACACAAAACATAAAAAAAAAATACACATATCAAGCCATCTCAAGCCATAAGATATACTTGCTGTATATCAAGCACAAGGAAAAACAGCCCAGACAAACAAACAGCATATATGAAAAAACGGTCATGCATAATACCATGGCACATGTACTGTATACTATAAACCTGCAGCCCAATCTCAATTGTCAAGTATTCCCTTCTTTTGACAGCAGGGCATCAGGTAATTGATACTCTGCTGTAAAATATAATGTCGCTGTGTCAAATAACGCGTTTCGGTGGACCAAATGTATGAATGAAACATAAACACACACATTTTTTTCTTAAAGAAATTACGCAAAAAAAACATTTCTCTTCAACCAGCCAACTCACGTGTCTTGTGAATTAATCCATGAATTATCTGTAGGAAGAAGCAGAAAAGATACACAACACACACATTTCTCATAATACAATATCAATTATAACCCTTTTTATCAGACTACAAAACATAACACAATGTGGCATACAAAAAAACTTTTCATTACTTACCTGTAACTTTTTTTTCCATGTACCTTGCAAAAACGCCCATTCTCACTCAGGCCTAAGGCCTTTAAGTTGCAGAATTTTGGGGAAGGGATTCTACTTATTGCCTATCTAAAACTTAATGTAATACTTCGTTTTTCTTTTTGTCAAATAAACTTAACTAAAAAAAATTAGTTCCTAGCATGGAGACACACATATACCAGTTCTACAGATCATTGAGCAGAATGTTTGATATTTTTTTTCAAAGAAATCACTTTTGCATTTGCCCTTTTTAAATCATGTTCCCTCATTTTACACAGTGCTTAATTTGTAAGACATGAAGTGCAGGTGCTACAATTTTGCATGAGGAATACCTTTCCTATTTGTTTATTATCTCAGATGTGCGCTTTTAACGCAGATGTAATGTGAATGCGGCAAATGAGAACAAGCCAGCCTGCAATGAATGAAGGTTACAGATTTAAATCATATACAATCAACTACATCTCATATAAAGCGCTTGTGTGCAGCATTTTGAAAGCAACTGGGAGCTATGCAAACCACGTGTGGGCTCTACAATCCTTCAGGGTACTGACAAATGAGGCTGCAGTTTTACAAATTAAATAGTGTTCCTATTATTATTATTAGCGGGATGCAATGCTGTGTCAGCCCTGCCGTATTTCTAATTTGAGACAAATGTGTTGATGACATAATTTACCGAACAACAAGCGTTTTGTAGGAACATGCTGGAGCTATTATTTATTCTTTGGCTAAAATGCAATCATCATTTGCTGTACATGTGCCCTGCATCCTTTGCTCATTTTAGTTCCCAAAAACGAAAATCCCATCCCAGCTAATGTCAAATTTGTAACGTTTTAAGAAGACACTTTTAAATTATGAACATGAGCAGGAATTAAATTTATCGGAGCAAGTCAGGCTATTCAAGTGACCTCAGGTCAGGACCGTGGCAGGGACAGGGATTTAAATACAAAGAGGCAGCTGAAGTTAGCATCAGATGCATGTTTAACCATGTCATGCTGCATTCCACAGGCGAGGCCCTAATTAAAAGGTCACAAATGTCAACAAGACAGCCTTACAAGATAACATCTCGGCCGCTACTGCTGGAACACGTTATACAGGTTCTGCCAGTCCCCTGCTCATGGTAACTGAAGCTGACAAGGCCAGTAGGTTTAACCACTTTCACATAATCTGCAATATTTCACTATATTTAAAACAATTTCTATGACACATTGACTCGCTGAATCATAAGAAGGCACAACCTGCAAACATATATTATGACCTAAATGTATGCATTTTACTGAAGTGACGCTTTAAAAAGGGGCCCTGAAACCATTCAAAACAGTCTATTTATCTGAAAATCGACTTTTGCATTCTGGATACTAAGAAATAAATATCCTATAATTTTATGGCATAATGGGTATTACTAGAATGCCTACTACCTAATTTATGAGTCATACATGTGAAAATACTAAGTTATACCTTATAGAAATGAGCTTGTTTGCGCCTAGGGTAAGGGAAATTGCGCACAGAAGTGTTTGGTCATTTTCGTGGTACATAACACACAAAAGAGCAGATCAAGTCGGGGAAAAAGTGTGTGCCTACATCAGTACCAGTGCGGTACCGGTGATGAGTGCGTGAAACATGACCATACTGCACAGCGCTAGTGGGTAGTCTTACTACCCGGCGTGTTTTTTAATCTTTGACACTAGGACTTCTGTTTAAACGCTTCCTGAAGTCCGGGTAGCCAATTTTAACATCACTATTTGAGCACTGCTCCTTTTTCATTAACATCACTTGGAGATGTAAATTATGTTCAGCACTTCTGACATCCATTCCCGCACTGGCATTATTGAGGCGTATTCGGGATGGCATGATACACAGTTCCCACGTGACGTTAACTCCACCAAATGGGTGGTCTGATGGGAATTATTTCAGCCTTCCGACATTAATGCCTGAAACGTTTGACAGCCCATGTTTCACGCACTCATCACCGGTACCGCACTGGTACTGATGTAGGCACACACTTTTTCCCCGACTTGATCTGCTCTTTTGTGTGTTATGTATCTTGATATAGGGGAGCGAGCAGACAGGTCTTGAAACATTCCCCTTGACCCTCCACATACCGTTTGTTTTTAAGCATTTTCGTGGTACAACATAACTTAAATCAAACATTTTAATGCTAGGGGGTCATAGTATGAGTGTTAAGCTTCACAAATATTAAAAAACGATTTTTGTAGCACTTTGTTTTTAATAATTATTTTTCATAATTAATAATTTTTTCCTCCTAATGAAGCCTAATTATTGCTATTTGTGACTGTTCTACATGTAAAACGCTCACTATATCCCTAGCCTATTATTTAGATACATATTAACACACAAGCCTAGGCGCAGCTGTCTAACTGGGACTGCGTGAGATTACTGCGCCACAATTATTTAAAAAGGACTGTTTGCAAAATTCCACCACCCGTGTTTAACTAGAGAGGTGCTGGCTGAATGAACATTCTTATTAGATATACTACAGCTGAAAAGACTTGGCTGTGAACATCTAACACCGTGCGTCTAAAGAACAGGCAATTTCGTTTTTTCATTTTTTTTTTCTTGGAGCCTTATTTACATCTATTGAACGTGACCCCTACACATACATACATTGAGCTCATTCCAGACACAAAACAGAAGGGGGTCAAACACTCAGGACACACAAAACAGCGCGCTCTAACCATTTCTTGTACATAGCGCCGTTCTTGTACATAGCGCCGTCGCAATGTACAACAAAACCTACAAACAACATAGACATTTAAACACACATTTTAACCCATAGGTCAACACTTAGGACAGGGACAGGGAACAGCCTACAGACTGTGTTAAAAAATAACCTGCCAATACTAGTTGTAAACCATATTTACAACAAAAACGTTTTAGTTCCTATTTTTCTTGTTTTTTTTTTAATTCTTCAACAGATTTCCAGAAGGCTGCAAAAGGGACAGCCTCCCAGACCTTTTAGAGAGAGCTCATAAATTGGAGTTCCAACCGGAGGTATCAGACGCAAATCCTCCAACCGGGAATCCTTTGTTGCAACCTAGTCAATACTAATACAAAACAAAATTCCGCGACCAGGCATCTGCGCTCACTAGTTGGGTTTCAAACTTCATGGGGCTATCTCCAACGATATACACGCAAATGTACGTGACCCACGGTTTTTGAATACTGCAGTGTTCAAATAATACTAAGGAACCAATATTGAGGAAGATTATCCAACGATAATCTGAACCACAGCAACCAAAGGCCTACCAAATGAACCAAATGTACCGGTACCCAAACCAAAGTTTATCTTAACAAAAGCAACCAGTGATAATCTACAAAAGCAACCAAGACTAAGGACCGCGTCACATTTCTGCGACCAATAAATAACTAAGGACTGCGTCACATTTCTGCGACCAATAAATAACTAAGGACTCAGAACCAAAAAGGACTGGGAGCGACCCATTTTTATTCTTCAACTAAAACAGATGGAGAAAATATCTCTTCAACTGCCTATACAAATTGCAATTTGCATATACAAAAATATTTATCCAAATTGTAACTGTCAATTCCCCACTGCACTAACAGTCTGTTAAAAAATACTTACAGCAAAAAAAGAATGGGTTCCTTAGTCAGGAGTGAAATCTTTAGGAGAGTTTTAAGTCAGAAAAATCAAAAAACATACTGGGCCACAGAGACAGATAATCCCCCAGAAACCCCTGTGCCCAGAGTACCTCTTTTTGGTTGAATTCTGTCTTGTCTTCCCCAGTAGTTTTTCCATCCTTTGACAAAACACTCCTGCAGATAACCACTCCATGATAAGGCCCCGAGTTGGGCAGCCAACTGAAGAAAAGTAGAAAATGACTCACTCTCCCCACCAGGGATCTATCCAGCATTTTGCATAATAAAGCAGCAAAGGAATTGACAGCCAATCTGTAAAATTAAAAGACATCTTTATTATAATTAATTATGAGGCTTCGTCGTCCAACCGTAGTTTTACAATTGAAAGAGGGAGCCTGCCTGAGCTTTCTCAGGCAGGCTTTTTATACAAAAAGATTGCCCCTAGGCTCACATTCTTGCTGTGACACACATCATTGTAGGTCGCTCCCATGGTACCATAAAAAAGCAGGCTATAATTATGAATTCCATTCTACTTGCCCAAACTGACCAACCCATCTTCCATCATGAACATATGTCAAACTTCACATATTTTCCTGTGCTGGCCGGAGAAGCTCACAATAGAACTGGTTTCCTCCCCATCATATAAACAGTCACCTCCCCATTGTAAAAGCCCAGAAGCAGAGAAACAGAGCCAGGTGTGGAAGATAGAAATGTAGGATAAGAGATGCTTGTGGGTCATAAACAGGCATGGCTACTGTATTCGGCCTTCTAATCTTGCTCAGGCCAATGTACACAACAAGTTGCTCAGATCTTTAATATAGATTGACTAGAGGGCATGGACTGGTTTGGTGAGGCCAACATCACGTAGGCAGATTCAGCCTGTTCAGGTCATGGAGAAGTCAGAGAGAGGTGGACGTGTCCTTTGGATCAAATTCAGCCTATAATCAATTGACTATATGAGGGCAAGACACAAGATGGATGCCGTGGGCTCAGGACAAGAACAGTGATTTAAGGGTGATAGCATCACTCGATCGTGACGCAAATACACAGGCATAATGTCCTGATCATTACCGGTCTATTGATACCAAATTCGTCGTGGTATGATGATATTTTCTGCACGAGTGTTTAGGCCTTGGTACACCATTATGGTGGGGTCCGGAATTTTCAGAACCACAGTAGTCTTAACAATCTGCCAAGAAATTCCCTTAAAGGTTTCAGCCCGTATGAACTATTGTTTGGAACTAGAATGCATATTCAGGATTTAGATAGTCAGACTTCAGTGGTAAAAGAAAATAAAGGCTTTGATATCAAAGATCGTTTGGCTGCCTTACAGGATTTAAATGAAACAAGAAAAACCCTGAGCAGGATATATGATGATACAACGCATGTTATTGCAACGCATGCTTTTACATCCCATTTTTTACGACGCAAAAACATTTACAACGCATGTATTTACAACGCATGTTTTTACAACGCAGGTACCTTTACAACGCATACCATTACAACATAAGTAGTGGTAAATATATATTAATTTTATAATCGTAAATTAATTGAAAAAAATATAATTTAATGTAATTTAATTTAATATAATTTAATTAATTTAATTTAAATTTAATTTTAATTTATTTTTACCCAGTACCCCTGTACCCCAAAAACCCCAAACAGACCCTGAACCCCAAAAATACCCCTTTACCCAAAAACTAAAAACTGACCCTGAACCCCAATAAATACCCCTTTACCCAAAAACTAAAAACTGACCCTGAACCCCAAAAATACCCCTTTACCCAAAAAACAAAAACTGACCCTGAACCCCAAAAATACCCCTTTACCCAAAAACTAAAAACTGACCCTGAACCCCAAAAATACCCCTTTACCCAAAAACTAAAAACTGACCCTGAACCCTAAAAATACCCCTTTACCCAAAAACTAAAAACTGACCCTGAACCCCAAAAATACCCCTTTACTCAAAAACTAAAAACTGACCCTGAACCCCAAAAATACCCCTTTACCCAAAAACTAAAAACTGACCCTGAACCCCAAAAATACCCCTTTACCCAAAAACTAAAAACTGACCCTGAACCCCAAAAATACCCCTTTACCCAAAAACTAAAAACTGACCCTGAACCCCAAAAATACCCCTTTACCCAAAAACTAAAAACTGACCCTGAACCCCAAAAATACCCCTTTACCCAAAAACCCAAAACTGACCCTGAACCCTAAAAATACCCCTTTACCCCAAACATATAACATTTAAAATATAATTATATACTTACCAATACTTACGTTGTAATGGTATGCGTTGTAAAGGTACCTGCGTTGTAAAAACATGCGTTGTAAATACATGCGTTGTAAAAGTTTTTGCGTTGTAAAAGTTCCGTTGTAATGGTATGTCGTTGTAAAAGTTGCATTGTAAGTGATGTTTCCCCCCTGAGCAACATAAAGTTAAAAGAGCAACCAACAGCCACTGAAGATAAACCACCTGTCCCAGCAAGGCCTGTCTGGATTCCAAAGATTGGGGATCTGGTCAGAGAGAAGATCGCGGTGAAGAAGGAATTTGGGCCTTCTTACAGAAAAGCAGTACCTGTCTTAGCTATCAGCGGAACAAGATCAGTTGTACTACCGCCCCTTGCTGGTAAAAAGGAGAACCGAGTTGTATCCATCAACCTGGTAAAACTACAATCATGTGGCCAATAATAAGTAGTAGGCATAGTGGACTCCCAAGGAATAGCAGAATACTACTTGCCCGAGAGCCCAGCTGATGCGAGAGCCCACGGACGCTGCCCCTCCTCTTTGACGCACTGAGAGAGACACTGTCTTTTCTCCTGCCGAGAAAATCCAGCTCCGGTGTTCTCAGCCGCCTTCGCGGGCTGCTGGGATATCGAGTCCTGAAAGAGAGATACCAGACCTCCTGCATTCTAATACCCAGGTACGGAGCTGACTAAACCCTTGAAGAGAATTCTTGAATCAGATTCTTGGCAAAACCAACTTAACTTAAACTGCTACTTACTTACTCCTTCCCATGTATTAGGCTTAGGTCAGGTACACCGGGGTAGGCATATTTTAGAAGCACCAGTTGAGTACGTTAGTCAATGTATATATGTATGTATATATTTTATCCATTTTAAAGTATCTTATGACTAAGAAACCATATCAATGCTTTTACAGTATTATTTCATAATACTCTTTTTACTGTACGCACTTTACTTTATATTAAGTATTGCAATTATGGCAATTCATTTCTCTTGCATGAGAAAGAAGACTGTTCAATAAATTACACCTTTTTATTGAAAACGCCCGTCTCTCTTTTCTCTGCACTCTGGTGAAACCAAGAACGCACAATTGACTGAGTGAAATAGCTGTCTATTGTTTCACACAACTCTAGAGATATACTCTTATTCTGAGGGAGCAAAGTTGTCATGTTATATGGTTGTCAGAAGCTAATCCCTTCTTGTCTATCCAGGGAGGTTAGACTCCTCCGTGTTTATTCAAGAAAGTTTCTAGTGACCTCTGAGCTACATGCGAAACTTAAGTCTAATATAGTCAGTAGAGACCTAGCCGACCTCAGTCCTATGTCTACACTGCTGAATATATCATTCCAATGCGCAGAGCCTATTGGGAATATAGGAACTACACTACAAACGCATCCGCAATTTCATTACTCACGCCAGGCACATGTTGCGCGCGGAACAGCACATTGAAACGCAAACACAGCAGCATGAAACTTCACAGCAAGCGCAGCACTCGCAGATCCTTTGCTTTCTGATTGTTCACCAGGTCCACGACTGTCATGTTGTCAATGTGGAACAACACCGACCTGTTCTGGAATTCCGGGCCCCATACCAACAGCGCCACCAACAGAGGAAAGAATTCCAGTAACGCAATGCTCCTGCCCTGGCGCAGCCAGTGAGCCGGCCACTGCTCCGCACACCAACGGCCGTCCCAGAAAATCCCAAAACCTGCCGCTCCCGCCGCATCCGAGTAGAGTTGTACCTGCCACACCGTCCTGTCCGGCACAAAATCCAAGGAGACACCATTGAATTCTTCCAGAAACACCAACTAGACCCGCAAGTCAGACCGCACTCCCGGTATGCAACGGTTACCACGCATATTTTACAACGCGGTACCGTTAGAACGCTACTTTTACCACGCAGGTCATTACAACGAAATGACCTGGGGGGCGCTCCAGGATAGTAAATACTTTCATTTACTATCCAACTCCTTTCCCTAGAGTCCACGGGGACTGGAGTTGGAATAGTAAATTAAATAATTTACTATCCAGCGCCCCTCCACGCAAGTCGTTGTAACGACTTGCGTGGTAAAAGTAGCGTTGTAACGGTACGTGTTGTCAAAGTACGCGTGGTACCGTCATACATCCGCACTCCCACCGTAACCCTGACCCTGTGGTGAGGGAGAACCGCTCCCGACATGGCCATGCCGAGGTGCCTACAAAACGTCCTCCCGGCCCTCACCACTCTGCATGCAAAGTTCAACAGACCCAGCAAACGCTGCAAAGACCTCAACTCAATCTTGCGGGCAACGAGCACCTGTCTCAAAACCTCCTGCATCTCAGCCACCTTCTGCAACGGCAACCGCGCCTGCCAAGCCACCGAGTCCAATTCGATTCCCAAAAAGGTGAGACAGAAACTAGGCCCTTCCGTCTTCTCCAGCGCCAAAGGCACCCCAAACTCTTGTGCCATCTGCTGAAATTGGCCCAAGGCCGTACCACAGTCTCCCGTCTGTCCCACTCCAACAAACAAGAAATCATCCAAGTAGTGAGACACCAGCCGGTGCCCACTGCGGTCCACAAAGGCCCACTGCAAAAAAGGAACTAACGGTCTCGAAGAGCGCGCAAGAAACCGCACAACCCATCGGCAACACCTTGTCAATGAAAATGGCCCCATCAAACTGCATCCCCAACAAGGAAAAATCCGCCGGATGAATGGGGAGGAGGCGAAAGGCCGACTTGATGTCACACTTGGCCAACTCCGCCCCCTTCCCGCAGGCCCGCACCAAACCGATGGCATCATCCACCGACGCATACAATACCTGGAGTCCTCCTTCGTGATGAAGTCATTCACCGAACCTCCCTCCGGCCACGACAGATGATGAATCAACCTGAACTCCCCCGGCTCCTTCTTGGGCACCACCCCCAGAGGGGAGACAATGAGATTCGACATCGGCCACTCATCGAACGGACCCGCGATCCTGCCCTCCAAAACAAACCTCCTTTTTCAATTTGCGCGATTTGGGGGGGGGGGCGCTACTGAAAAGACCGATAGGCGACCGGAAGACCACTGGCCGTATGTGTAGAAGCCGCCGCCTGCGTCAATGACATCCACTGGACCCAGAGTTATTGGTCAACGTCCCCCCACGGCATGTCCGGGTTAACACTTATCCTGGCCCTAAACTCCTCGTCATAGTTCAACCAGGCAAAACCCCCGAAATGCAACTGCGCCTTCCTAATCACGTCCATATACTTAAAGAGCGCAATCGTCCGATCCGCGTGCTTCTCACAATAGATACTCGCATAGATCAAAAAGGCCGACGTACAATTTTCGATAGTCACCGGCACTCTCGGCCGCCTGGTCAACTCCCACTCTTCCTCCTTCGACCCCTCCTTCGCCTGATTCTCCCTGTGCAAGAGTTTAAAAACACCAGCATATTCATGCTTCCAAATCCGTGCCTTCGTCTTCTCAGATAAATGAGACCCGAGAGGCATCGCCATACCCATGTACGGCAATTTCTTCCACACTTTCTCAACCCCATCATCCTTTCCCCCATTGTCCTCCGTCTTATCAGTCTGTGCACTGGCCGTCACGACCTGTTTCTTACCATCCATCAGAGCCGGCCAGCTCCACTTGAGGCCCTAAACTCCCGCACAGACCCATCCCCCACACCCACCGACCGGCAGGCCTTCTTCCACCCTCCTTTCGCCCCATCCCCCCAAGCATCCCACCAGGCACACTCACCTGATAGAGTTGCAGGGATGTCATGTTCAGTCCTCCGTGTGTCCGCCGGCTTCACAGCCCCTCTGTTGGCCCGACTGGTGCCATTCCGTGCCTCCGGGAAAACTCCCGGCTTGCCATTGCCACTCTACCCTTCCCCCAACTCTCGACCTCTCGCACCTCACCTTCCTCTAACTCATCCTCCTCATCCTCATAGTCCAACACCTCATCCTCCATCAACTCACGCACCTCAGTCACCACCCTCTTAGCACCTTTCCCTTTCACTCCAGGCACAAACTCGCACTCCAACATCGCCGGTGCCCGCTCCCTCGGTGGAGGGCAGGCCACCGCGGACCCCTCTGCTGCTTCATCCCGGCGTTTGGGGGCCGTCTTGCACCCCGCCGGCCCACCCCGACCTCTGCCAGCTGCACCTGCTGGCCTGTCCCCACCCCCGAGCCGTATTCGCCCGGGGAGGCCCCAGTGCCACTAGGTCTCTGCGCCGCTAAGGCAGTCCCTGCCCCCTCTATCCAAACCCACTCCCCAATGGCCCCTGGGACCCCCACATCCTAGCCTGCGTCAGTCCTCCCCCCACGCGCAGGTGCCGAGGCCTCTTTGCCCCAGGGGACCCCACCCGCCTTCGCCTCCCTGGCCGCACATAAGCGCTGCCACTCACCCTCCGCCTCTTCAATAATGCGACGCTGGTCGTGAAACCGCTCCTCCTCCGACATAAGCTCCCACCTGGCGTACCATGACCCTTCCCTGACGGGGGCACTGTGGGGGCCCCTTTCAAAGACCCCAATCCTCCCAACTGCTGTGCCTTCTGTGGGCCTTTGTCATTGGACTCCTGTGCTTTGACCACTCCCTTCTTGCCTTTTGAAAGGTCCACTGGCTGCCCCCTGGCAAGGCCCCCTTCCTCCCCCCAGACTCCCCTTCCGACAGCATGAGGGCGAAATCCTCCCCAGCTGCCTGCTCCCAGTCACCCAGGTCCTCCTCCCCACTGCCCTCACTACTCTCGCCATAATCCACTAGCTGCCCCTCCCCTCCTGGCCCCCCAACCAGGGGGGCAAGGGGACCAAACCAATCTGGGGGTCCCTCGCAGGCTGCAGATGGGCCCTAAGCCCCTCTCCAGGGCCACCCTCCCCACCTGGCACCACACTGCCTTCTGCCTCGCGAGCAGGGAGGCTCAGCCGCCTCCCTCCTCATTTGGGGGCATCCTGCTCCTTTTTGTCCCTCCCCCGCCCTGACACACCTCCTCGAGCCCACAGGGGCTCATCCAAGCATGCGGCGACGGCCGCGGAAACTCCCGCTGAAGCGGCACTATGTGGTCAGGTCATCCCGACCCATGCTTGCTCTAAAACGCCGGGCTGGAGGAGGACGGCCCTCCCAGCCCGGCCGAGCACCTGTAGGGCCGCCCACACTGCCTCGGCATCGGGCGTTGCCATGACGACTCCCGCAGCGTTCTGCACTAAGCTTCGCCTACGCTTCTTCTTTAGAAACCTGCTCGGGGCACCAGTGGCGACGCGCTCCGCCAATAGTCACTCCCCGCCTACACTAACTACCAAAAAACACTGCTAGCCAAACAACAAACTAACCTAATCCCTGAGGCACTGAGGCACTGGGGCCAGGAAGAGGAAGTCCCTCCCCTCCTGTCCCCTTAAGTAACCTCCTAACCCCCCACCCCCTAATCCCACCCCCTAAACTAACGTCCTGCCCGCCCACCCTATCGCGCGAACACCCCAGGGAAAAGACTGGTCTGCCGACCTGCGTTCCCCGGGGGCCGCATTGTAAACCCACGGACTTCATTTTCCTGATTCTGCTGTTGGAATTGAGTAGCTGGTGAGGACGTGCCTTTCCTGTTTGTCCTGCGGACGCCTGGATGTTTTCCTCTGCTTTTCCCACTTTTCACTAAGCTGGGGATCGGATTTGAACAATTTTGCACTGTTTACACATTTTTCAATGTCCTTTGCTGGCTCGCAATGCTGCACACGTTCGGTTTGTGCGCACTCTGACACGCGCATTGAGCACGCGCTAACACGTCATCACGTGCTCACGCATTACGTGCCGCCATCTTGGTTGTTGTGAATCTCCATGACAAAGCCAGCACGGAGCTTTACCGAGCCTGCATCTCACAAGGATATCAGACTATTAAATTTTGAAGGTACTATTTTTTTTTTTTTATTTTGTGACTTTCTGGCTCAAAGTGAATGCTCAAGTTTGTAGTTAGTATCGCTTTTGCCTTTAAGAAGACTCTAATGTTGGATATGGGACACACACGACCAAATGACATCCTTTAATGCAATTATTCCACCATAATTTTGCTCTTAACCAAATTGGTGTCAGTTCTATTTGTTCTTTCAAAAAAAATATTGCAATAGGCTGCCGGCATGACCACTTCAATGAATCAGCCCCCTCCATTCCTTTGTGAGAAAGGTGGACCTCTGTTGCCCTGGAAGAGATGGAAATTATTGTTTGATTCTTATTTGGTTGCTATCGGAGGCGAGAAAAACTTCACAATCTCGGAATAGAAGTACGCAACATTTATGAGAGCGTTGACATAATCTTTATGGGTGAAGGTGATGACGAGCTGTCTGATGGGTTTGAAAATGTTAGAGATGTATTTTGGACCACGAATCAATGTTTCTTTGGAGAGACACACATTTTTCATGAGAATCCAAGAACCCAATGAGAAGGTTGGCAACTACATAGCTTCTCTAAAGACACTTGCACGCACCTGTGAGTTTAGTGACCTCACTGACTCATTGATACGTGATCAACTGGTCAGGTGCACCAAAAGTACTAGCGTGCAGGAGAAATTCTTATCTAGAAATCCGTCATTCAAAGAAGCTATAGCCATCGTAGAAGGGATGGAAAACACCTCTGACTGGGTCAAAGAAATGAAAGCCCATAAAGCAACAACTGGAGATGTTCCAACCACCAGTTGCATTCATTAATTGACCCTAAGGGAGACACCTCAGTATTTCGCTGACAATGTCTCCAAAGTTGTGCGTGGCACCAAGCCGAAACCCTCCACAAACTTTTCAAGGATGAAGTGTTACTGATGTGGTAGTAACAATCACTCTTCTAACTACCCTCACTGCTACGCAAGGAATACAACCTGCCACAAGTGTGGAATTAAGGGCCACTATGCTAGAGTATGCTAGAGTATGCAAGTCTGGTGGCAGGGTATGCACAGTGGAGAATGTGTGCGAGAACGTGGAGACCAATGTCACTTCTAGAACCACCATGCTAACTGTGAGAGGTGATGCCTGGTAGATGCAGACCTCATCAGTATGCCGGAATGCGAAGTGGTAATTGGAGAAAAGTTGTTTGTGGTTCTGGCAGACTATGGATCTCCATTTACCATGTTGTGCAATGAACTTTGGGACAAGACTTTTCCTGAGACACAACTTTTTGCGCCGGACATTAGCCCAGTCAGTTATGGTGGCTCACACATTGATGTAATAGGATATGCCATCATGAAGATTCATTTCAAAGGAAGGGAGACTATTGGAAACATCTATGTTGCCAAGCATGGTGACAACCTCCTTGGATGAAGACATCCGAGAGATTTGGGGATAATTCTCAACCCGAATGCTCGTCATACTTCGGAGCAGGTCATGTTAGTTGATCACAATGCTACCTCAAACAAGTTTTTTGAGGAATTTCCACAAGTTTTCTCTGTCAACCTTGGAAGGACTTCGAACACCGCATTGTACTTAAACAAAAAGCTGTACTTGTGGTACACAAGGTTAGGAAGGTCCCCAAAATGATGCTAGAACCCCTGAGGTGTGAACTTAAGAGGCTAGTGACTGTGGAAATAATTGAGGAAATTGAATCCTTGGAATGGTTGACCCCAGTGGTTTTGGTCCCTAAGGATGGAGGAAAGAATATTAGGATGTGTGTCAACTTTAGAAGTCTGAACAGGTGATATGAATGGATTGCCAACCACTTCCTAATATCTCTGAGTCAATTAGTATGCTTGGTGGTGCGAAGGTCTTCAGCGTGTTGGACTTATCTTCGGCCTACCACCAGGTACCAATCCATCCAGACTCCAAACACCTTATGTTTTTCGTGACACCACTGGGGGCCTACCGTTTCATCAGGATGCTATTTAGGGTTAGCCTCAGCAGCTGTCTGTTTTCAGCGCATTATGCAAGTGATCCTGGGAGACATCCCTAACATCATGTTCTTCCAGGACCACATCTTAGTTTATGCGAAGGATGACTCAAAACATGACAGTATTTTGAGACTTACTCCGCACAGGCTAGCTGACAAATGTTTAACCATGAATCTTTAAAAGTGTAGGATTAGTGTGTCTTCTGTCACTTATTTGGGACACATCATATCTGGGGAGGGTATCCGACCGAAACTGGATCTGGCAAAAAGTATTGCTGATGCCCCTGACCCAACTGACAAAGAGAAAGTGAGGTCTTTCCTTGGCCTCGCTGAGTTTTATTCCAAATTTATTAAAGGTTTTGCCTCCACTGTTAAACCCATCAGAGCTCTTCTGAGGAAAGGAACACACTTTGCCTGGTCACCTTAGTGAGCTGCAGCCTTTAATGCCATCAAGCAAGAAATAGGCATGATGCCAACCTTAGGTCACTTTGAATCCAAAAAGAAAACTTTCCTAACAACCGATGCCAGCTTATATGGTCTTTGGGCTGTGCTTTCCCAAATTGATGGTGGTGAAGAGAAAGTTGTTGTGGTTGCATCTAGAGCACTGCAGAAGCCTGAGCAACAATATTCATGCATTGAGAGGGAAGCCTTGGCCATAGTGTGGGTGGTAACACATTTTAAGTTTTACTTGTGGGGCATTCCTTTCTCAGTAAGGTCAGACCATCGCCCTTTGATTCAGGTGTTCTCTTGTGCGGAGAGTGAGAGAATTACTACCAGACTTAAACGATGGAGCAAAGGGCTAGAAGAGTACACTTTTCATGTGCAATATCTCCCTGGTTCTGCCAACAAAGCGGCAGATTGTTTATCAAGACTGCCTATTGAGTGTTGTGGAGATACACCAGACTCTGATACTGTTAATGTTTGTTGAATCAAGGAGACTGTCATCCAAGAATTTGAGTGGAAACATGCTTTGCTGGAAGATCTGTCACTTCCTGTTGTAAGACGTTTTGTCATGGAGGGTTGGCCCGACAACAAACAAATGGACTCTGACCTATTGCCCTTTCGGTCCATCAGAATGGAACTTACCCTTTGTCAGGGCCAACTTATGTGTGGTGAAAGAGTGGTGTCACCTGATGCCCTTAAGCCAAAGCACATAAATCTGGCTCATGAAGGGCACCTAGGAAGAAACCTCACTAAGTCACGCCCTCGTGAAAGGTATTGCTGGCCGAAAATGGATGGCCAGGTTGAAAAAGTAGTTAAAGAGTGCTGTCAGTGTGCTTCCAGTGACAAATCCTGAGTCTCCAACACTGCTCCACTGTCACCTGTTGAGGTCTCGCGGAACCTTGGGTCAAGCTTGGTTTGGACCTCATGGACCCTTTTGAGCTACTAAATCCAGCAGAGAGATTTGTGATTCTTTTGGTGGATTACTCATCTGATTGGGTCTCCACCAAATGGGTGAGTTCTGTCAGTACCAGGGTGGTTATTGACTTTCTTAAGGATGAATTTGCTAGTTAGGGCATTTCCGGGTTCCTCATCACAGATAATGGAGTGCAGTTCATCTCTCAGGAGATGGATGAATTTTTGAGAGACTATGGCATCATTCATCAGAGAACTGCACTCTATGCACCCCAAGCCAATGGGCTTGCAGAGCACATGAACAGAGCAACCAAGGCATATGTGCAGAGAGCAATTGAAATCAGGGTTCCCCTCAAGGGTGTCCTAAGGGACACTTGGTGGGCAAAACGCACTGCCACCGATACCATTCTGCAAAGATCTCCTTTCCAAGTTTTATTGGACCACCACAAGCAATATATGAACGTTACATGCTTATGTATTAAGGTTTCCGAACCTCTCAGAACACTACCTTTGATCTGAAGCAGCAGAGTATTCCTGAGGATTTGAACAGTTCAGTGAACACTAGGGAATGCAGAAGCAAGAGTCTGACCGAGATTAGAGGCTACGGTGAACAAGTATTAGCATAGCCAATAGGTCTCCCCCTTTGGGACCTCAAAAGTGTTTAGCTATAGCTATTGGCTTACCAAGTGTATTTAAGCTATGGTAAAGAGCAGTGTGGCTGCTGGCAATTATGTCATCCTTTTGTACCAAGAGACAAAGGAAGAAATTGTGTGTGTTTGTTGTTGATAGCGAGATAATGTAAGCAAGAGAAAGAATTAGTGAAAGTGAAAGAGGGTGAATAGATAGTGGGGCATATTCTCAAGGACTTTTTGCCACGTTAGCAGCACTTTTCTGTCGCTAATGCAGGAATATTTTTATCGCCATATTCACAAGCTGTCGCTAACAGCCGTTAGTGACAGTTATTTGGTAAAAACATCAATTTGAAAGATCGCAACTTCTGTTAGTGATAATTATCGCTAATGACATGCAAGGGAAGCATTCCCGTGCAAATTCTACCATTAACCCAACATCTCCATGTTCACAAGGGGATTCCTTAAGTCTAGAGGACCCAAAACAAATGGCTCTAACTGCAACAAGAGTCAAGTCAAGTCAAGTCAAATAATTTATATAGCGCGCTACATACCCAGAGGGTCTCAAGGCGCTTGAAGAAGGGTGGGGAATTACTTGTCGAATATCCAGGTTTTAAGTTGCTTTCTGAATGCTAGGTGGTTCTGAGTGAGGCGAAGGTGAATGGGAAGTGAGTTCCAGGTTTTAGCCGCCAGGTAGGAGAAGGATCTTCCTAACATGGTGGTTTTGTTGATGCGAGGTACAGCAGCAAGGGCTTGGTTGGAAGAGCGTAGCTGGCGGGAGGGGGTGTAGAAGGAAAGTCGTGTGTTGAGGCATTCGGGTCCAAGTTCGTAAAGTGCTTTGTGTGCGTGGGTTAGGAGGCGGAATGTTATCCTCTTATTGACGGGAAGCCAGTGGAGGTTTATCAGGTGACCAGAAATGTGGTCTTTATGCGGGATGTCTAGTATGAGTCTGGCTGATGCGTTCTGGATGCGTTGGAGTTTTTTCTGAAGTTTTGCGGTGGTACCGGCGTATAGGGTGTTTCCGTAGTCCAGGCGGCTTGTAACCAGTGCGGGGGTGACCGTTTTTCTAGTTTCGGTGGGGATCCAGCGAAATGTTTTTTTGAGCATGCGAAGAATGTTGAAGCAAGATGATGAAACGGCGTTGACTTGTCTGGTCATCGAGAGTGAGGAGTCCAGGATGATGACCAGGTTCCGTGCGTGGTCTGTCGGGATGGGTGCTTTTCCAAGGGCCGCTGGCCACCAAGAGTCGTCCCAGGCGGAGGGGGAGGTACCTAAGATAAGGACTTCTGTTTTGTCTGAATTCAGTTTCAGACAGCTGTGCTTCATCCACTCGGCAACTTCTTTCATTCCTTCATGTAGGTTGGTTTTGGCGGTGTTAGGGTCTTTGGTGAGTGAGAGGATCAGTTGAGCGTCATCAGCGTAGGAGATGATGTTGAGGTTGTGTTGGCGTGCGATGGCCGCGAGGGGGCTCATGTATACGTTGAAGAGGGTGGGGCTGAGTGAAGATCCTTGTGGCACGCCGCAAATGACTTCAGTGGCCTCTGACTTGAATGGTGGGAGGCGGACTCTCTGAGTTCTTCCGGCAAGGAACGAGGTGATCCATTCCAGTGCATTTTCCTTGGATTCCGATGTTTCTGAGGCGTTGTAACAGGGTGCTATGACAGACTGTGTCGAAGGCTGCGGAGAGGTCGAGGAGGATGAGGGCGGCTGTGTCTCCATTGTCCAGTAGAGTTCGAATGTCGTCTGTTGCTGCGATGAGTGCGGTCTCAGTGCTGTGTTTGGCTCGGAAGCCGGACTGTGAGGAGTCGAGGGATTTGTTGGTTTCGAGGAAGGCGGCGAGCTGGTTGTTGACAGCTTTCTCGATGACTTTGGCCGGGAATGGAAGGAGCGAGATGGGGCGGTAGTTTTTGAGTTCGGTGGGGTCAGCTGTGGGTTTTTTCAGAAGGGCGCTGAGTTCGGCGTGTTTCCAGCTTTCCGGGAAGGTGGCGGAGTTGAGGGAGCAGTTGATGACGTCTCAGAGGTGTGGTGCTATGATGGAATCTGCTTTGTTGAAGATGTGGTGAGGGCATGGGTCTGTGGGGGATCCTGAGTGGATGGAGTTCATCAGGCGGATGGTGTCCTCAGTGGAGATTCGGTTCCAGTCATTAAGGTTGTTCAAGGGGGGTGAAGGTACGGCAGAAGGTTGGGTGGGTTGGTCTTCGGGTTGGTTGTCGAAGCTGTTGTGGATATCTGCGATTTTGTCGTGGAAGAACGAAGCTAGGGAGTCGCAAAGGGTTTGAGAGGGAGTGATGTCGTTGGAGTTGGCAGTGGGGTTGGTAAACTCTTTGACGATGTTGAATAATTCCTTGCTGTTGTGGGCGTTGTTGTCTAGTCGGTCTTTGAATGCGGCTTTCTTGGCAGTCCGGATCAGTTGGTGGTGTATGCGGGTGGCGTTTTTGAAGGCGTCCCTGGTGCTGGTGTTTGGGTCTTTTTTCCAGGCCTTCTCAAGGGAGCGACAGAGTTTCTTGGATTTCTTAAGATCATCGTTGAACCAGGGGGCGTTTTTGCTGCCTAGTTTGATTTGACGTTTTTTCAAAGGTGCTAGGTTGTCGGCGCTGTTGGTTAGCCATTGAGTGAGGTTAATGGCTGCTTGGTTGGGGTTCGAAGAGTGGGCAGGGGGGTTTTGAAGAAGCGATGAGGAGATCTGGTCGATGGTGATTTTGTTCCAGTTTCTTCGCAGAGTAGGTTGAGGATGGTTGTGGATTGCGGTCTTTTTGTAGATAAAGTGAACGCAGCTGTGGTCCGTCCAATGGAGAACTGTGGTGTGACTGAAGGAGATATGTTTGCTGGAGGTGAAGATAGGGTCGAGTGTGTGACCTGCGTAGTGAGTGGGGGTATTGACAAGTTGTTTGAGTCCGAGGTTGGCGAGATTGTCCAGAAGGGTGGTGGCGTTGCTGTCGTTGCTCTTTTCCAGGTGAAAATTGAGGTCTCCCAATAGAATGTAGTCCTCGGAGGGGAGGGCGTGTGGGGTGATAAAGTCAGTGATGTCTTCACTGAATTGTGCATGGGGTCCTGGTGGCCTGTAGAGGAGGGTGCCTCTGAGTGTGGTCTTGGGGTCGGTGTGGATCTGGAAGTGAAGGTGTTCGGCGCTAGCGAGGTTGACGTCTGAGCTGGTTGAGATGCGGATGGAATTCTTATGGACGATAGTGATGCCTCCTCCTGTTAGGAAGGTGCGGTCTTTTCGGATGATCTTGTAGTCTTCCGGGATGGCAATGGTGATGTCTGGGGCTGAGGAGGCGTTCATCCATGTTTCTGTTAGGAAGGCGACGTCCGGAGAGATGGTGTCTAGGAGATTCCAAAGGTCGCTGTGCAGGGAAAAGTGTAAAAAATGCAGGGGCGTATTATCAAGCCATTTCTTGCCGCATTAGTGGTACAAAAAAGAAGCACTTTCGTGCCGCAGACCCGTTTTTTTTAATGCCCTATTACCAAGCTGTCGCTAACAGGCTTCAGTAGCAGCTTTCCTGTGATAGCAGCTGTTTTTTTTAGCGCCTTGTATGCCAGCGATAGTTATCCCTAATGACATGCAAAGTAGGCATTCCTTCTCAAAAATTCTCTAAAAAGTTTGCTAATACCACATCGCACTATTAGCAATGATGGCCCGGACCCGCAAAGCGATAAAAAAAGTTGCAGCAAGGCCCTCTAACTGCAGGAACTTAAGACCAGAAAAAAGCTGGTCTAAAATTGGTGATAAAGGGAGGTATATCAGTGAGAGTAGCGCAGAGCCCCATCTGAAGACCCACTGACGCCATGAGGTACTAATCATTCACCTTGGAGCCCCACGAAGGCAACAACCACCACCGCCACTGCCACCACCCCCAGGACCACCACCGAGGCAGTGCCAAAGAAGACAGCGGGCCATGCGTAGACGTCTCAGCCTCGCAGACCTAACGCCAGAGGAAGTCATTGCCCACTACAGGCTCAAAAGGACATCCACCCAACACATCCAGAACCTGATAGCCCACAGGCTGACGCCCCCAACACAGAGGAGATGTGGAATTTTAGTCTGCGGACTGAACATCATCTGCGCCATCTTGTCACTCACGTACAACATGCACGGCAGCCATTCTAGGTACCATGGTCTCCCTGTTCGCGATCGATCGCCAGCGCGCTCCCCTGACCCTGCGAGCATCCCCCGCGCACCCTGGCTGCCCCCACTCTCACATGCACAAGTCATAAACCCTCTCCTTCCGCATGACTCTGTCCCCGGGAGTCACACCCGCGCCTGACCAACACCTTCTTTCCTTTCATGAATACCTCTCTTTTGATGACCCCTTCCTCTACGCTCAATTGTCCACGCGGACCATTCCTTTCATGAATACCTCTCCTTTGACGACCCCTTCCTCTGAGCCCGATTGTCTGCACGGGTCCCAGGCCAGCACCTAGCCGGAGGATACAGTTTATTGCCCCCCCTGCTGTATGGAGTCGCTCCTCTTCAAAGGAGCTATTATTGATCATGGCCTCCCCACCCCCTGAGATCCGATCAGGCGCTCACACTCTAAGAATCGGCGGAACATCCAGCTGCGAGACAGCCCCCTCCTATTGTATGTGGGGAGGGGGGGGAGATCTCTACTGTAGATACGTGTGGGAAGGGGCCTGAGACGGGGATTTCGGGGATGTCATTCATACTTCGAAGTGTCTTTTATTACAATAAAGAATGCTCACATGTCATAAACCAGGGTATAAAAGGCCGGGCCTCAGAGAGGCTGGGAGAGCACCTCGAAACGATACCTTGTTGTCTGATCTGATGTGTTCTGCTCCGTCGGAATAAAACTTCTGTTTCCTGCCTTCCAGTCTCCAGCGCCTGCCTCTTTGTTTGGTAACTAGAATGGTATAGAGGCGGTTAGCTCCGGGCAACTTTGAAAAAGGCCATCAGCCCTACCTTTTTCTACAATTGGGGTCCAACGTGGGGCCCATCAGTGACTCGTGGATCCAGTGGGAGAGGTCCTGAAGACAGAGTGAACGACTGCAACGATCGGGAGAGCTCCTGTCCGATAGACCCTCGTCTGACAGCCGATCATCTGAACTTCACTGGTTCCGAACAGACCTCTCTCGAGTGATCTACGGTCCTGACTGGGAAGCATCAGGAGTGCCGCGAAGATCACGAAGAATAGAGGACGATCGGGCGCTGGGTTCGGAAGACAGGAAACTGTCCATGCGGTCCGGGTAAGGTCGTGTAAATGCGACAAATTGTGAAATGATTGTTTGATTTGGATAATACTAGTATTACTCTTTTGTTGGTTCTTTTGGAGATTCACTGTCTGCAAACGGAGAAACAACAGGCTCTCTCTTTGCAAGCAGTGAAGGATAGGTAACGCAGACTTTTGTCCCCGTTGTAATCCGTCGTGCCTATCTTCCTCCCCCACTGATTGATTGTTTTAGGCCCGAACTGTTGTTCGCGGATTGTTTCCTGGATATTCTCTGTCTGCAAACAGGGAAGAACAGGTTCTCTCTTTGCAGGTAGAGAAAAGGTAGGTAACGCAGACTTTTGTCCCCGTTGTAACCCGTCGTGCCTACTTATTCTCCCCATTGATTGTTTGATTGACCGAACATTGACTGTTCGATATTGGTTCTTTTGAGGTATTCACCGCCTGCAAACAATGAAGAATAGAAATACTCTGCCTAGTCTTTGCACGCAGTGATAAGATAGGTAGTGCAGACTTTTGTCCCCGTTGTAATCCGTCATGCCCATCTTCTCCCCACTGATTGGTAGCCTGTTTAGCCCGGACCGCTCATTAGAGATGAACCATCCAGCTCCACTGGAAGGCACCCCTAATAAGGACATGTTCATTAAGCATGGACTAGTCGCTATAGCTTATAATAAGTTATGGCATAAATATACAAAGAAGGACCCCGAAAGTCAGTGGCCACTGATAGGTTCCTTTGATGATCATAAAATAGAATCATTAAAAGCAGCGCTCCAGAAAAATAAGACTACGCCCACCATGCTCGATAGTGTCGGCATGTGGCGCAAAGAAGCAGAACAACGGAAGAAAAGAGAAGAAGCAAAAATAGGGAAAGAATTACGAAAGGCAGCCCACCTGGCCGCTAAGCAACTACAAGAAGAAACAAAAGAAAGAGAGGAAGCTAGACAAAGGCAAGAATCAGGGTCGACAGGCCAATGCCCTGTTAGGACCCCCTCTACGCTCTACCCCGAGCTGCCCTCCAAACAACGGGCGAACGATGAGTTACTGCTAGGCCCTCCGATCAACTACATGCCCCCTCCATACGCCCCCTGCCAACAGCACCTGCCAGCTCTGAGTGCGAATGAGAGTGACCTTAGCGCTAGTGCCCCAGCCCTCATGGCCTCCGCACCGGGCGCATTAGTAACGACATCAGATGACCCCGAGGCTAGCAAGCAACCACCAGCCAGACCAAATAGATTGAGCAAAGATGAGCGGGATGGGATTGACAAGATAGTGAAGACACTAGTAGAACGGAAGGAGAGCGAAGAATACACGATGGATATGCACAATTCACACGCCGGTAGCCACAGACGGTATTTCATTTTACGATTCAGCTACCACACCCTGAATGCATATGAGGATAGGTATCAGAATAAGGGCCCCGCTAAACTGACAGCTCTATATAGAAAGGTCGATGTTGGAGATGGGACTGAACACGATGTGACGGACCTCTTCATGCAAACGCTTGAAGTCTTCCGCCACCTCACGGAACAGAAACCAGAAGTCAAGATTACAGTCCCTGAAACGACCGAGTCCTCATTAGAAGTAGCCAACACTATGAGGCCTATTAGAGAAGCGGCCCCTTACTGGATTCCGCCACGAGGTCAGGGAACAAACGACGATATCAACCACGCGGATGCAAAAGGGAGAGTTGTGCACAATTGGGTTTATCAACCATGGGATCGACAAGATATCTTAACTTTTAGGCAAACCTTGCCCGATTTAAGAAAGAACCCGACAGCATTTTATACTGAATTAGGCACAGCCTTGGGTTTGACGATAATGACTTTAGCGGACATTGACTTGTTTTTCGGGTTATGTCTGCCGGCTGACGTGTGGAAGCAAATCCGGAAAGCCGACCACGCAGATCTGTTCGGACATACCTGGAATCAACTCAGTGAGCTAGATAGGCAGCGAGAGCCCGGAAGGAAACCCGTAAAAGACATACTGGAACTCCCAGACAAGATAGTTCAGAAGCTAAAGACATTGATCCCAGAGAAAAAGGTAGATTGGTCGATAGTCACGGCTTGCCGTCAGAAACCCCAGGAAGACGTATCAGAATACTTCTCCCGATTCGAGACGGTGCTCTCCGACTACAGTGGCCAAGACATGACCACCGCCACCGGACAACACCTGTTTGTGCAAAATTATGTAAAGGGTCTATCGCAAGAGGTCTCCCAAAAGTTACAGACGAGCGAGAGTAGTTGGGGGGCCTCCAAACCCGCAGCTATCCTTCAGATGGCTCAGTACTACGAACATCAAAAGAATGAGAGTGATAGGGCATCCGAGAGAAAGAAGAAAGATTTGAAAGAAAGGGTGATGATAGCCCAGATACAAGGGGTAGCGGTCGGAAGAGAACCCCACAGGGGGAACTACCAATCAACCGCTCTTAGAAATCCACCTCCTAAAGATCGCACCCCAACACCCCACATTGGACGTAGAGACATTAGCGAGGACCAGTGTGCCTTCTGCAAAGGATTCGGCCATTGGAAATCCCAGTGTCCGGTTCTGTTGGAGTTGAACAGAAATAGGGACCCCAAGGACGTAGCGGGTGGACCGAGAAATAGAGGACAGGGATGAGGGTACACAAATGACACCAACAACGACAGACCAGGGAGATCGAACACGTTTGACCGTCCCCGACAGAACCAGTATCAACTATCCGACAGTGAGAATGCCCCCGACTTTGCATAGGACTGCCAGGGGCAATGGAGGGATCCAGTCGAGCTCTGTGTTGACCAGCAAGGTCCTTACGTCACCGCTAAGGTCCTGGGTACAAAGTCTCCATTTTTGGTAGACACTGGGGCGACACGTAGTGTGTTATCGAAACGACTGATTCCAAGGGCACCCTTGTCTGGCTCACACATTACATCGATAGGTTTCGATGGGACGCCCTCCACTAACCCCCTGTCCGTACCAATTTCCTTTGACCTAGAAAACAACCCCACTGACACAACATTTTTGCTCTCCTCCAACTCCCCTGACGCCATTATGGGCATTGATTTACTAAAGCATTTTCGAGCTACCATTAGGTGTTCCCCAGATGGAGTCCGAGTCATCCTGTACGACAACCCGAGCATGTCCAAATCCTGCCCAGCACGACACATGTACTCCATAACTGACGCTGACCTGTCCTTGCCCGACACCCTGCCACCGTACCTATGGGCCAAAAATGACTCTGATGTAGGACGAATGATGATTGATCCTGTGCACATAACTGTAAGACAAGACGCAATACTCCCGAAACTCCCACAGTATCGGATATCGCCCGAGGGTGAGAAGGCACTGGTAGCGATCATTCAGTCCCTGGTAGATGCAGGAGTGGTAGAGGAAGTAGTTAGCAATGTCTGCAACAGCCCTATCCTACCCATTGTTAAGAAGCAAGGCGAGGGAGATGAGAAAGTATACCGCTTCATCATCGACCTGCGGGAGGTTAACAAAGTGGTGGTACCCCAGTACCCCGTAGTCTCAGACATCACCACCATTCTGACCCTCATCCCGTCCACTGCCACCACCTTCACTGTCATTGACCTCAAAAATGCATTTTTATCTATCCCCATCCACCCAGACAGCCGTTATCTCTTCGGCTTCACCCTAAAATCCCGCTCGTACCGATTTTGTAGAGCTCCCCAGGGCTACACTGAAAGTCCCAGCATTTACAGCCAGGCCCTCAAGAGACAGCTGGACGCCGTCCAGCTACCAGATGGAGTGGTGTTGATCCAATATGTCGATGATATCCTTTTGGCGGCCGCCACCACCCCACTTGCTATCACAGCCACTGTCCAACTCTAACACTTTCTTGCAGAAAATGGCCACAAAGTCTCCAAAAAGAAATTGCAGTTCTGCCAGCCTCATGTGACATGCCTAGGCCATCTCCTGTCCAAAGAAGGGAGGAAACTTACGCCCAATCGAATCCAAACCATCCTAGACACCCCCATCCCAAAAACACAGAAGCAAGTCCGTTCTTTGGTGGGTCTTACCTCTTTCTGCAGACAATGGTTACCAAATTTCAGCCTCATTATAAAACCCCTACTTTCCTTGTTGGCCAAAGATGTCCCCTTCCCGCTCCCTTGGACCCCCGAATGCCAAGCGTCCTTTAAAGAGTTGCGGGATGCCCTTTGTTCAGCACCTGTCCTGGGAACACCGGATTACTCCAAGCCCTTCTCCCTCTTCACTCACGAAAGGGAGGGATGCGCGTTGTCTGTTCTAACTCAGCCCATCGGCCCTAAGCAGCGCCCTTGTGCCTACTTCTCTGCCACTCTTGACCCCGTAGCCAGAGCTTTGCCTGCCTGCCTTCGAGCAGTAGCCGCCGCTGCTGTCTCTATCCGTCAGAGCGAGGGAATCGTACTTTCGAACTCCCTCACTGTGCTAGTACCCCATGCGGTCGACACCCTTTTGAACCAGACCAAAACTCAACACCTGACTAGTGCACGACTGACGGGGTACAAATTGACACTACTTGCACCCCACATCACTCTGAAGAGATGTACGACTTTGAATCCTGCCACACTACTGCCCTTGCCTGAAAATTACCCCGATGTGCCTCCCATACACGACTGTGTGACCCTCACGGACGAACAGACGAGGAGTAGAATTGACCTCCGAGACACTGCTTTTACAGACCCTGATGGAGAGCTATGGGTAGACGGCTCATGCATCAAACTCCCAGATGGCACCACTTCAGCCGCCTATGCGGTAACGCCAGCCCGAACAGTAGTTGAGACAGCCGGCATCACACAACGATCCGCACAAGCGGCAGAGCTAATTGCCCTCACACGGGCATGTATCATAGCAACAGGGACCACGGCAAACATTTACACAGACAGCCAGTATGCCTTTGGGGTGGTTCATCATTTTGGGCTCCTGTGGAGGGAAAGGGGATTCCTGACGTCCCACGGCACACCCATCCTCCACGGAGATCTGGTTTCCGCTCTGATTGAAGCAGTTCTCCTCCCCAAACGATTAGCAGTGATCAAGTGTCAGGCACACAAGAAGGTGACGGACTTAGTCGGACAAGGAAACGCGCTGGCCGATATCACTGCACGAACCACAGCTGAGAATAGGACAATGACACGCATGTATGTGACCAGGTCACAAGCAGAGAAATGGGCTAACGCTAGGGAGACGATTAGAGACATCCAGTCGGCCAGCACCCCTCACGAACTGACCGAGTGGGCACGGGTGGGTTTGAAGGACGATGAAGGCTGCTGGCGGACAAAAGATGCAAACAAATGGTTGCTGCCTGACTCATACCTGATCCCCATACTGACTATGGCACATTCCCCTGCACACATAGGATCTGCCCCCATGATCGAACTCATTTCCAAAGTCTGGCACAACGACAAAATCCCTGACTCAGCCAAACACCTGGTCCAGCAGTGCCTTATCTGTCTGCAACACAACCCCGGGAAAGGAACTGTGGTGCCCTGGGGAGGGTTTGGGGTCCCCGACCACCCCTTCGAGGTTCTCCAGATGAATTACATCCAGCTAGAGAGATGCCAAAGCTTGAAGTATGTACTAGTCATTGTATGTGCCTTCGGTAAATGGGTAGAAGCCTATCCAACCCGTGATAACACTGCCATGACTACTGCCAAAGTACTACTGAAAGAGTTTTTCCCCCGCTACGGCCTTTGTCGATTTTTATGGAGCGACAACGGCCCCCACTTCATAGCTGAGGTTATCCAACTAATCTTGAAGGGGTTGGGTATGAAGCAAAGGTTCCATGCGGTCTTCCACCCCCAATCTGCTGGTTTGGTGGAGCGACACAACGCTACATTGAAGCTGAAACTGTCAAAAATAGTGGCCACCACAGGACTTAAATGGCCAGATGCCCTCCCACTGGCATTGCTATCGATGCGCTCCACTCCCACTAAGCACCATTTGACCCCCTACGAGGTTGTATTCGGACGACCAATGAACCTTTGGACTGCCCCCAAACCGACCTCCATTCATGACGTCCCGGACGTCCTACTGTCTGATTACTTGTACAAGTTAACTAAAACATTGTCTGTCATTCATCAGCAGGTGCAGCAGGCCATCCCCGATGCTTCCAGGGGTCCGGGCCACGACATCCAACCGGGGGACTATGTGTTAGTCCGGAATTTTCAACGGGCGAAGAGTCTGGAACCCCGGTGGACGGGCCCCTGGCAAGTACTGATCACCACCCGGACGGCTCTTCGAGTGGAGGGGAAACGGCACTGGCTGCACGCGCACCACTGCAAGAAGGTCTCATCGACCCTGGCCACAACCGAAAACATCGACAACCAGGAAGAGCTCCTGAACAAGGATCGGCCATCACTGAACTGCTATCCTGATACCGAGGCACTTGAACTTGCAAAATTCCCTGATCCCACTGTGCCATCCAGGGAAGGGTATTTCCTGCGTCGAAAGGAGGGAGCTTCGGCTAAGTAGACCACGGACTAAGTTAAATCTCAGAACGGTGACCTAAATACCACCAAGGGTTACCCGGAGAGAAGCTAAACGAAGTCTGTGGTTCTGCCCGCTACCGCGCACCTTGAAGATGATGGAAGCGCCAGATAAGAAGATGATGGAAGCAGCCGGAAATACCCACTACAGGAACCCAAAGACTGACAATATGCACAAATCAAAGACAATCGCCTTCTTCATTGTCTTCCTCTTTTGCCTCCTCCTCATGACTTCCTTCTGGATCTTGGAGGAAAACACACCCGCTCATCAGATATTGCTAACCACTGCACAGCCAACCACTATGAAAGAGCATCACCTGATCTCCCTCTCACCTCAGCTCCGAGAGAGACGTAAGGAGTTCTGGAACAATTCCTTTGTGCAACTGTTGCACCAGCACAACCTTGCTGCAAATGCCACCAACTGCTGGATCTGCGGACTGCTCCCGCATGCCACCGGTCACTCCATCCCCTTCATCCCTTCTCCTTTCTCAGTTCATGGCTCCTGCCTTGCCTGGTTGATCCTCTTGCAAGAAAGCCACAAGGACAACACCACTTCTGGTCAGACAGTGTCACACTTCTACTATGGGTTCTGGCTGAACAAAACCGGAAGGACATCTGCTCCCTTTTGCCCCGTGCCCTCCGGTTCCGCCTTCCATATGGACATCCCTGCCAAAGAGCGGGTAGAAATGTAAGTGCTCCATAACCCAGCTAGACCCACCTTTTCCTACCTACGGAAGCGAACCGCGGCCACTCTGACTGTGGCTCTGTCTGTTATCAATGTCACGGGCCTTGTGTGCATCGAAGGAGTGGGAACGCAGCTGGTGGGTCACAGTGCCTGCCGCATCACCAGGTCATTGGACTCAATTGATCCCTCCTCATTTGTCGCTTCTCCGAATATGTACTTTGTTTGTGGCACCAAAGCGTACACTTGGCTCCCGAAAGGTTGGAGGGGTACTTGCTACATCGCCTTCGTTCTCCCCCAACGTATGTAGCCCCTGCTAACCATCACCGGCAGAGACGCGCAAGTGACATTGGTCAAGCCGACTCCACTGGAGCACAGTTCCTGGATGCGGTGAAGGGACTCGTTCCCCTGTGGGGCCCAATGGCGAACAGCCGCGCCATTCGACACCTGACCCAGGCAGTAGAAACAACCATCAACATCACTGCTGGCATCCTCGCTAACAACACGGCTGAACTTCAGGCGGTCCGCCTCGTGGCCCTTCAAAACCGCCTTGTTCTAGATGTGGTTCTAGCCGACCGAGGAGGAGCATGCCGCATCATCGGATCTAGCTGTTGCACCTACGTGCCAGATAACTCGCCCTCAGTCTACAAAGCAATTGAACACCTCCATAGACTTTCCTCGGAGGTTCACCAAGAGCAAAAAGGATGGTCGCTTGGGAGCTGGTTTTGGGACTTTTTGAAGGACTGGGGATGGAGGTTGTTTACATTTATATTGATACCGGTTGTAGTAATATGCGGGTGTTGCCTAGGTATTCAATGCTTGCCATCTTTGTGTGTACTGATTTCTAATTGCGTGTGCCCTAAGACTTTGGACTTCAGAACTGAGCACATGAGTCCCCTCTATGAGGTAGAA
The DNA here is from genome assembly GCF_964263255.1 of Lissotriton vulgaris. Lineage (NCBI taxonomy): Eukaryota > Metazoa > Chordata > Amphibia > Caudata > Salamandridae > Lissotriton > Lissotriton vulgaris. The sequence continues at coordinate 102,090,505 of NC_141695.1, forward strand.
ATACGTGGCCTTATGGGGATAGATCCGAATTGACAAGTTGGCGAGACATGTTAAAAGGGAGGACTGTGGAATTTTGTGGAATTTTAGTCTGCGGACTGAACATCATCTGCGCCATCTTGTCACTCACATACAACATGCACGGCAGCCATTCTAGGTACCATGGTCTCCCTGTTCACGATCGATCGCCAGCGCGCTCCCCTGACCCTGCGAGCATCCCCCGCGCACCCTGGCTGCCCCCACTCTCACATGCACAAGTCATAAACCCTTTCCTTCCGCATGACTCTGTCCCCGGGAGTCACACCCGCGCCTGACCAACACCTCCTTTCCTTTCATGAATACCCCTCTTTTGATGACCCCTTCCTCTACGCTCAATTGTCCACGCGGACCATTCCTTTCATGAATACCTCTCCTTTGACGACCCCTTCCTCTGAGCCCGATTGTCTGCACGGGTCCCAGGCCAGCACCTAGCCGGAGGATACAGTTTATTGCCCCCCCTGCTGTATGGAGTCGCTCCTCTTCAAAGGAGCTATTATTGATCATGGCCTCCCCACCCCCTGAGATCCGATCAGGCGTTCACACTCTAAGAATCGGCAGAACATCCAGCTGCGATACAGCCCCCTCCTATTGTATGTGGGGAGGGGGGGGGGAGATCTCTACTGTAGATACGTGTGGGAAGGGGCCTGAGACAGGGATTTCGGGGATGTCATTCATACTTCAAAGTGTCTTTTATTACAATAAAGAATGCTCACATGTCATAAACCAGGGTATAAAAGGCCGGGCCTCAGAGAGGCTGGGAGAGCACCTCGAAACGATACCTTGTTGTCTGATCTGATGTGTTCTGCTCCGTCGGAATAAAACTTCTGTTTCCTGCCTTCCAGTCTCCAGCGCCTGCCTCTTTGTTTGGTAACTAGAATGGTATAGAGGCGGTTAGCGCCGGGCAACTTTGAAAAAGGCCATCAGCCCTACCTTTTTCTACAGAGAACCAACATCCCTCCGCAGACAAAGCTGCTGATTGTGCTGCACATGTTGGCCTGTGGGATCTTTCAACCAACAACGGCCAGAGTCAATGGAATTTCACAGGCAGCCTTTTTAATTTTCCTCCCGACTGTCTTGGATGGCATACTCAGCCTGATACCCCAGCACCTTCGCTTCCCCAACACTGTGCAGGAACAGATTGACACCAAGCAAAGCTTTCACGCCACAGTCGGATTCCCGCAGGTGTTGAGGGCAGTTGACTGCACACATGTCCTATTTGTGCCCCCTGCAGACAGCTCACACATGCACCGCAACAGAAAGCATACCCATTCTATGAATGTGCAGGCAATAGTGGACCACCGAGGACTGTTCACCAATGGCAATGCCAAGTTTCCAGGGAGTGTGCATGATTCCTACATCTTCCGACAGTTCATCATAAACCAGCGCTTTCAGGATGGCACATCCGGAAATGCAGTTCTTGTTGGTAAGTACTAACTTAACACACCACATGCCTCAACTCCACATACATGCAACTCACAATTGTGAGAATGTACTTGTTACATTCTCACATACAACATGGCAATCAACATGCCCACTAACCAGACCCAACAACACAAGGAACTGTAGGAATTGTGGCTAGCTATGTATACAAACCATCCCCAAAGGCTTAGCACCTCCGCCACTCATTTGCAAATGTGGGCAGCGGTGGGAACCAAGTATATGAGACAGACGGACTCGATCCATAAGGAAAGTGTGTACACAAGGTTCAGTGTGTCGGTGTTGTCCAGGACAGTCGGGACTAAGCAGACCTGCCAATGTGGGCATATAGTGTGTTTCCGTAGTCCAGCCTGGTGGCAATGACTGTGTGAGTGACTGTCTTTCCTGACAATGGGGGGAATCATTTGAAGGTTGCATGGAGTATGCAGAGGAAGTTGAAGCAGCTGCAGGCCACTGCGTAGACCTGTTGGTTCATGGAGAGGGAGGAGTCAAATACGGTGCCTAGGTACCTAGAGTTGGGGTGGTCTCCAAAGCCATTGTCCCGCCAGGTGATGTCACTTGCTGATGTTTTGGTTACGAGGATGAGGACTCATCTCTCCTCTGCATATAACACCCACCAGCTGTTGATCATCCATGTTGCAACTTACAGCAATCCTTTGTGGAAGGTTTGGTGTGTGGAGAAGTGTGGCTCAATGGTTGTGGAGAAGTGTGGCTCAATGGTTAGAGCGGCAGACCCTGATGCAGAGATCTAGCCCGGGACCAGGGTTCAATTCCCCCCCTCGGCGGGTCTTGGGCTCAAAAATTCAACAGACCTGATCATTCTCGCCTCGGTGCCTATTCCAATCATGGAGTCCCACTCTGCAACTCTGGGCAATAGCTTGCTTAATCTCCACAACGGCCCCCACAACGCTAAGGATGCCTGGCCTCCACCTTGGGGGTGCCCAGGAGTGGACACCTCACAGGGAAAGCCAGGACGGGTTCCACAGCGGTATTCCTACAAGCGCCTTGAGACCCTTGCGGTGAGTAGTGCGCTATACAAGTATCAATTTACATGGGCGTATTGATGAGGGACAATATGAGCTTTATATCCTTGTAGGTGGTGATGTTTAATGGTATTCTCAATCTTGCACCAGTTCTTCTCCATGTGTCAGCAGATGCATCTGCCAACTTTGTGGTTGTTAATGACTGAGGTGGCATTTATTGCACGCTGTATATTGGAGTTGCATAGTGGGGCAAGTGTGTTTGCACAATTGGAGATACATGTCTGTAAATTGCGGTCAAGCGCCATTGGTGATGACTGCAGCTTTGTGGATGTTGCTGTTGATGGTGGTGTGAATCATCTCCTCGGTGACTGAGCTCCACTAACTTTGTGTGCGTCTGCATGTGGTCTAGGGTGTTTTGGAGTAGACCGACAAGGAAGTGTATGTGTTTGTGGTCCCTACATGCGCGTTTAGTGGGGTTAATGAAGTGGACAAAGTTTACACATGCAAAGAAGGTGTCAAAGGTGTTCCCTGCCTTGTGGCTCAGTGTGTTGAAGACTTGGGACAGTCTGATGTCAGCAAACATTGCCCAGAGTGTAATGGACTTTGGGTAGTCGTGGTATGTGAGTTGGAAGCTCTGCTCTGGAATTAGTACATTGTCCAGGGAGTGGAGGGTGTAGCGTATGATGATGTTGATGGTATAGGTGAAAGGATCCTGCCCTTAGTGGGCCCTGCAGGTGAGGGGGCTGCTGAGTGTTGCTTTGTGGCAGCTCTGGACATGAAACTGCATGTGTTATGCGGTGGGGCAGGTCTGGGGGCAGCAGAACTGAACATGATCCGTGTCTGGTGTGATCTATTGGCATTTAAACTTTCTCATGGCATTGACTGCGAGCAGGGCGGATGAGTGCTATTGTTAAATGATAGGAGAGCCAGGGTGCCTGTTGGTGTTTGTATTAGGCATGCAGACATGCGCAGATGGCCTTAACATTGTTGCACAGTTGGAGTGCCAGTGATGAAACCGTGCAGAGCACACAATCAAATTGGCTCAGGGGAGGGAGGATCACCTGTGAGGTAACGTGATTAGCATTGATGCTGATAATTAGTCAGAAGCGACACATGGCTAAAATGAAATCCAAAATAGCACAAATATACACTGTATATACACTGACTATATACCAGGCATAAAGCATGCAATAATATAAGCAAAACGTTCCATAAACACCGGAAAAACACTGTTTCTGTTGTTTTTAATGGCACGAAAATGCGTAACCACTGATAAACACTGTAAGTATTGAAACACTTGAAAACACTGTAAAAACCTCCCCAGAATTTAACAAAAATAGAAACTGAAAACAGAAAAGCCTACCAATAACGGACACATCTCTCCATCACACCTTAAAGATGATCAAGGATATGCACTCAGCCCGTGGATGATGACACCCCTCCGAAACCCCACCACACAGGCCCAGAGGCAGCATAATGTGGCACGCAGATGCACCCAGACCATAGTGGACCGCACATTTGGCGTGCTAAAGTTATGTTTCCGTAGCCTGGACATCACAGATGGCAGACTGCTGTACAGCCCCGAAATGGTGAACAAAATCATCATAGCATGTTGTGTATTGCACAATATATGTGTGTGCATCAATGCTCCATGGATCCAAGTGTCTGCTGCACCGGAAGATGACCAGGATGATAATGAAGATAAGGCAGGTAGAGCACACCCCACAGTTAATGTTAATGCTATTGGAACTTATAGAGCGCTAACTGTTACCCGTAGGAGTCCTGGTGATCTGTGAAGTCCTAACTGAGAACAGCATTGGTGCAGATATTAAAGGGATTAATTCAAGAAGAGACATGTTTTTAACGCCTTCCGGAAGGCTAGAAGATTAGTCAAGCTTCTCAAGTGAAGTGAGAGGGCGTTCCATGCTTTGCCGCATTGGCCACAAAGCTTCTGCCGCCCCAATTTCCTTTTTTCACCCATGGTACCATCACAAATTTAGCATCTGATGACTGCAGTGCTCTTTTTGGTGTCTACCAGTGAAATCTTTGTTTTAAAAAGTCAGGTCCTGATCCATGCAGGGCTTTGAAGACCAAACATAAAACCTTTAACTGAGTGCGCTTCCTGACGGGTAGCCAGTGAAGTTTTTTTTATTTTGTCTGAGATAGATTCAAACTTAGGTGTGCCTGTGAGAAGCCTGGCTGCGGCATTCTGTAGGATATGTAATTTGTTCATGGATCCTACGTGGATCTTAAGATATAGACTATTGCAATAGTCTAATCTAGATATTATTAACGCGGAAACCACTATTTGTTGTGCATCTTTGGGTAGAAGTGGCATTATTTTGTTTTGCAAGATCTGAGAATATAAGATGTCAATGATGCCACTGTGTTCACCTGATCCCTGAAACTTAGTTTGTCATCTATCCACGCTCCCAAGATCTTCACCTTTCTAATTGGGGTGGGGAGCGGGCCCAATGCCTCCGGCCAGGGGTCCAGAAGTTAGGATTGTTGTCAAACAACACAACCTCCGTTTTAGTGGAGCTGAGTTTAAGGCAGTTTTAGGCCATCCATAAACCCATGGCGTTCATACAGTCCTGTGACCTGGATACAGTTTCCTGGATCACTTCTGGCAGGATAGCCACCACTATTTGTGTGTGTCATCCACGTATGAAGTCAAATTGAAACCAAAGGATTCAATTAAAGGAGCAAGTGAGGAAACATAAATATTAAAACGTGTTGGGCTTAATGAAGATCCCTGTGGCACTCCACAGGGTAGAGAAAATGGTTCTGCTTCAAATTTATCCAGGGCCACCATTTGCCTTCTATCCAAGAATTTTTTAAAAAATTGTTTCCAGACCATGCCCTTAACTCCGATCTCGTCCAGTCGGTCCATCATCAGAGCATGATGGACCGTGTCAAACGCTGCAGACAGATCAAGCATGATCAGTACAGCCTTTCCTCCCTGGTCCAGAGTGGTCCTAATCTCTTCTGTGGATCGGAGGAGCGCTGTTTACTTACTATGGCCCTCCCAACCATACTGAGTTGTGTTCAGCGCCTGAGATTCTTGCTTTAGTTGGGTGTTCATGTTTCTTTCTATGATTTTTGCCGGGAGGGGTAATTTGGAAATGGGTCTGAAATTATTTGGATCATTAGCTTCTAAACTTGGTTTATTCAGTAGGGGCAGAATTGATGCCTGTTTCCAGTCTCTCTGGAAATATCCTTTCAGATACATAGTGTTAATAATGGAAGGCAATTTTCGTGACACTGGCTCCGAAGCTAGTTTAACTATGGAGATCGGGCAGGGATCATTCGGAGAGCCTGACTTAACTTTAGCAAGGAGATTGAGAGTTTCTGATTCCGTTAAAATGGCAAATTTGTCAAAAATAGGGGCATCATTATTTTCTCTCATCTGGCCCATTGTACAGTCACTCTGTGTTTTTGCTGTAGAGTGTGAGAATGTTAGGAAAATACCATTAACTTTATCAAAGAAGAATTTTGCAACTTTATTACACAATTCTTGAGTTGCTGGGATGGTAGGAGGAGTTGAGATAGCAAGGGAATTTACTATTTTATAGAGCTCTTTGGATGAGTTTTTGGCCAGTTTAATTTTATTGGTAAAATACTCTTGTTTAGTTCTTTGAAGCATCTGTTTGTAAAGTGCAGGACTTAATTTGTATTCCTGTTTATCCTTTTCCTTCTATTCCTTCCTCCAGTTTCTTTCCAGGTGCCTGCAGGTCAATTAAGGGTCCCAAGCTCCTGGGAATACCAAGGGGAGGAAGGTTGTTGCCTGGTGTGGTGAATTAGTTTTTTTGGTGCTAACTTATTCCCTGCGTTTTCTAACCAATTAGAATTGGATATAGTTGCTTTGTCTAGATCTATAGGAGTTGGGATAAGAGTTGAGTTTAATAGTTGGTGTAACTCCTCTGCTTCTATCTTATTCCAAGCTCTTTTTTCTAGATTGTTTTTAATACTTTCGGAGACGTACGATCCGGCAGGGCGAGCTCAAACAATATCGCCATATGGTCAGACCATACCAGGGGAAGAGTGCTTGTGAATAACAGTTGTGCATTGTTAGTAAAAAGGCTGTCGAGGGTGTTCCCGGCCTGGTGAGTAGCACCTGTCACCAGTTGCTCTAAATTGCCGCCCCCTCATCAGGTCCAGAAGGCTAGTGGTGTCTGGATCAGAAAGTGACTCAAGATGAAAATTGAAATCTTCTAGAATAGTGTAGTAATTAGTACTGATTCCCCTTTTCTAGTATGCTGCATACTTGTGTTAAAAATCATCCTCTCGAGCCTGGAGCCCTGTAGATGAGAGTGCCTTTAAAAGTATGATGGTGTGAGAGGTAAAAACAGAACTCTAGCGCTTCACATTCATCATTGGTTATGGGATTAAAAGATGCTGTGATAGAGTTGTGGTAAATAATCGCTAGTCCCCCCCTTTCCTCTGTATCCTGTTTAGCATGTAGCATAGATAACCTGGAGGTGTGGCTTTAACTAAATCCGGGCCAGAGGCCCCATTGGTCCATGTTTCTATGATTAATGCAATAATTATCTTTTCATCCTCTATGAGGGAGGCACATTCAGTGCTGTGTTTGACCAGCGACCTAGCATTAAAAAGGGCACACTTTCGAACGGTAAGGGCAGCATCCTTTCCTATTGTGGATTGCTGGTGTTTTAAGGCAGCTACAGGTTGAAGCAAGAGTTCCGGTAAATTAGTATTACATCCTAGACAGATCGTTTGTGCCTGTGGGGGTTTAGAATCAAATTGAAGGCCACAGCAAATCTGGGTGGGGGTAATATTGTTAAGGTGTTTCAAATATCCACTTGAGTATTGTGTAAAGTTGTGGATGCCCCCAATTGACCACAGGACACTGATGAGTGGTTATTAGTATTTATTTCAGTAAATACGTAGAGAGCGCCGAGCCAGCTCCTTCTCTGCTCCGGCACTCGCGCTAATGCCGCGCTGGGATGCGCGCGCATCCCAAGATGGCCGCCGCCGCACGTCGCGTGGTCACCCAATGTGCGTGCACTAGACCGCTACACTACATATCTCCCTTTTTTCCAAACAATGAAAACTGTAACTTACAGTCCGCCGCTCATGTCAAAGTCCTGGAACCTGGCGGGCTTGACCACCGCTCTGCCCCTGCGGGTAAGTCTTACCGGGGTGGCCATGGCCTCTCTCACAGGAGTCTCTGCGCTAGCTCCCCCACTGTTCCACGCAGCCAGGCTCTCCCTAGGTCTCCTTCAGTTTATCACCTTCTCCACTCTGGGGCTACTTCTGTTGCTTTGCTTCTCGCCAGATTCTTCTCCTCCCATGTCTGCTTCTCCATCAAACCGTTCTTCCTCTACTCTCGACTCCTCTGCGATATCAGGTACTCTTCCTGCTTGGCCCCACTGTAGCACTTTGTTGCATCTCGCCATGTGGTCCTGGGACCACACATTTCCATCACTCAACAGAGCGGCCCTGTCGTACACCTCCTTCACCTGTAACGGGTTGCTGTATTTGCTATCACCTTTTCTTTGCATCGTTGCCAGCTTCACTCGCACCCATTCACCTTCCTCCAGTCCTGTGTCTCTTACATTTCGCTGCTTGTCGTAATGTTTTGCATAGATGGCTTGGGCCTTCTCCAGGTTTGCCTGGACCACTGCCGGAGACCACTGGCTCACTATGGTCTTCTCCTTCCATACTCTATTGTCCTTCGTGAAAGGGTCACGGCCTCCCAAGATTTGGAATGGGCTATATCCTGTACCTGTGGGGGTGATCCTGTAGGCCCATATTATTTTCCATATTTCCTTCTCCCAGTCCTTATAGTTCGCTATCGCTGCTTGCACCGATCCCATAACCACGCCATTAAATCGTTCCACTAGACCATTGCCTGCCGGGTGGTAGATCGATGTGTGCTTGGAGAGAATGCCATTTCTTTCCATGAAGTTATTCAATTTTTCCGAGGTGAACTGTGGACCATTGTCACTTAGGATCGACTTGGGAATGCCCTCTCTCAGGAAAGTGTCGTCCAGGAAATTTAAGATTGTTTCCACGTCCATTATTTCATCCACCTTCATCTCAGGCCACTTTGAGTACCTGTCTATGATGACGCATACGTATTTTTGTATGCCTTGTCCATCTAAGATTGGGCCCAAGACGTCGATGGACAGTTCCTCCCACGGGTTCTGTGGGAGGTCAAATCTGCCTAGTGCGGGGCGCAGTGGCTTAAGCGTTTTGTCTGCTCCCTGGCACTGCGGGCATTCTCTGACATATCGTTCTGCTCTTAAGTCCATACCTGGCCACCAATATCCTTGCTTGGTTCTCATTTTCATCTTGACTATCCCCAGATGTCCTTCATGGAGTAACGCCAATAGTTTTCCCACTATGCCGTCGGGGGGAACAGCCTTGTCTCCCCGATACACGAACACTCCTTGATCATCCACCGACAATTCCTCCCTTACTTGGTAGAACATTCTGAGGGCTTCGCTGGTGTGTTTCTTTTCTGGCCAGCCCTGCATTATGTAGCTCTTTACCTCCTGCATGACGGGGTCTTCATTATATGCTTCATTGCACTCCTGGTTGCTGATAACCTTCTCTTGGTCCTCCGTCAGAGCCATCATCTCTTTTCCACTCGCTTGATCCTCTTCCCCTGGTTCCATGGCCGCCGCTCTACTCAAGTAGTCCGCCACCCTGTTGCGACTGCCGGGGATGTACTCCACGTCGTACTTAAATTCTAGTAATTTTAATGTCATCTTTAAGATCCTGGGGGTGGCACTGGCGTGGCCACTGGACGTTAGTACCTTCACCAAGGGCATGTGGTCTGTTTTCAATTGAAAGTGGGTGCCCCACAGGAATTGTCTGAATCTTGTCGTGGCCCACACCACGGCCAGCATCTCCTTCTCTATGACGCTGTATTTTCTTTCAGTGTCACTCAACGTGCGCGAGGCAAAGCTGAGTATTTCCATCACTCCCTGTCCTCGATCCTGCATCAACACGGAACCCATGCCTTTATCACTGGCATCCGTAATTAGCACCGTTCTTCCCTGTGGATCATATCCTTGTAAGGGTATGGCTCCTACCACGTCCTTCTTGATGCTCTCAAACTCCCCTTGTGCTTCCTCCGTCCAGTGGAAGACCGAGCTTTCTCTTGTAAGCTTTCTCATGTGGTGTGTCTTTGTTGCGAAATGCTGCACAAATTTACTATAGTATTCCGCCATTCCTAAAAAGGATCTGACGTCTTCCTTGTTGGCAGGCGGGGGTGAGTCACAGATCGCCTTCACATTCTCGGCCTTGGGTATGATGCCTTGCACACCGATCTCATGTCCCAAATACGTTACAGATTCCATGCCCAATCGGCATTTCTCCCATTCAGCCGTTAGGCCCTTTTCTTCAAGTGTTCTCAGGACCTTCGTGAGTTTGGCGTCGTGGTCTAATTTGTCTCGCCCCATCACCAGACTATCATCCTGGAAATATTGGATGCCGCCCATATTCTTGAATAACTGGTGCATAAGTTTCTGAAACACCGCTGCCGCTGAAGCTAGTCCAAACGGCATGCAGCGGACCTTGTAGCACCCGAAAGGGGTTATGAATAATGTTACCCTTCTGCTCTCTGGGTGCAGGGCGATCTGATGATATGCGGATGTCAAGTCAATGGTAGAGTGCCATTTGATGCCTCTCGTCATGGCCAGCATCTCCTCGATCCTCGGCAAGGGAAATTTCTCAACCACGATGTTTTTATTCAGCTCTCGCAGGTCCACGCAGAGCCTGACCTTTCCACTGGGTTTCATAACCACTACCAATGGCGCCAGCACCTCGGCGCATGTGATTGGTTCGACTATTCCTTTCTTTTCTAGTTCCTGTAGCTCCACTTGCACCGCCTCTCTCACTGCCAGCGGTACGTTTCTCACCTTGTGAGCCACCGTTATGGCGCCTTCCTTGAGGATAATTTTGTGTGCAAACTTTTCTAGCTTGCCCACGGTGCCTCCGAAGACTTTGGGAAATTCTGTCTTCCACTTATCTAAGTCTGGCCATGCTCCCGGTTCTGTGAGCAGGATTTGCTCCTTGCCACCCGGGTCCAGTTTGATGTCCAAGTCGCCTTGGTTCAGCCATCCGAGCACTGATGGACCTTTCTCCGATATGTACAGTTTACAGTAGGCACTGCGTCCTCTAAATTCAAACCTCAGTGGTCTGAACTCCACCATGGGTATGCGGTCACCATTGTACGTAACCGGCCTTATGTCCAATTTCTCCAGGTCTGGGCTTAGGTGCGGCTTGAAGGTTTCGTTCCACACTGCACGCTGGACGATAGTGTAGGGTGATCCCGTGTCCGCCACTATACTTATTGGTACACCACCAATGGTCATGTCCAGTACCGGCTTGGTCGAACTTTTGTTGTCCACACTCAACACTTGGTCATAGATGCAGAGTACTGTGTCTTCCTCTCCGTGGTCCTCCCCCTCTCTGTCCTCTTGTCCTTGGTCAATGTATTTAACCATGCTTTTGGAGGATTCCCTGCGGCACACCTTTTCATAGTGCCCTATGATTCCGCAATACAGACATTTGGCGCAAAACACCGGACATCTCCTGTCGTGAGCTTCGTGCGCCCAACTCCCACATCTCTAGCACGATTTCTTGTTCGTTCCGTTCTGTCTACCTGGTGGTCCCTTCGAAGGGGGTCCCTTGCTTCTGTTTTCCTTGTGGTGTTCATCGTCATCAATATTGTTCACCATTGGGCTCACCGCAGCCTCCCTTTTTGCCGCTACTGCGCACCTCCGCGCCAATTCTTCTCTCCTGACAATTATCATTACTTCCTGCAGTGTAGCGTCACCGCTGGCCCATAGCTTGTCTTGCACTGCAGCGCTCGTAGTGTGCATTACGATCTGGTCCTTGATGAGTTCATCTTGGAACGTGTCGTATTTACATGTGGACGCCAACTTCCTTAATGCCGCGACGTATTCTTCTACCGACTCTCCTGGATGTTGCTTCCTTTGCTGGAAGTTGTACCTGTCTTTTCGACACACACACGGTGGGCTTATAATGTTCGTTCAACTCCTCGATTGCATGAGCATACACGTCGTCATCCGTACTTGCTCGTGGTTTGGGTAACAAGTTCTTGAAAATCCTTAACCCCTCCAGGCCTAGATTGTGCAATAATATCCGTCTCTTTCATTTACTGGAGAACTTCTCATCGTTCTTGTCCTCCAACACTTCGATGAAATTGTCTATGTAGTCTCTCCAATACTCCCACTTCATGAGAGGCTCCCCTGGTTTAGGTAGGAACTGTACGGGGGCCGTCGCTGACGCTGTTTGCATGCTCATTTTTTCACGCCTTTCTGTGACTTGAGTGTCTCCGTGGCTATTAGGGCTCCCTGGTGCGCTGTTCCCCTCTTGATATTCGGTCTGTAATTGAGGGGTTTCTTGTTCTGCCCCTTCGCTGTTCCTGGAGGTAGCCAGCGCTCCTTCTCTCAAACGTTTAGCGTTGTGGGGTGCCCCGGCCAATGTGCTCCCTTCTCTGTCCTATCTTCTCCCCGTGCTGAGGTCGCCTACCTTCTTGGGGTTGTGGGCTCTGCCGCGCTCTCTGGTGTCTGTCCTTCCGTGTGCAGTGTTGTTTTCTGGAAACACGTGGTGTTGCTGGTGCCAGTCTGTTGGTTTCCCTGGTCCAGCTCGATTATTTTTTTTTTCTTGTGTTGCGGGGTTTTTCTTCTTTCTTCCTAACCCGACCTCGTCGCCATTGTAAAGTTGTGGATGCCCCCAATTGATGACGTAAATAATTAATTTACTCTCTTAATTTCTATGCAGGTAAGTACTTAATCAATAATAACTCAATCAGAATGAAGGAAAACAGAGTCCGTGGTGTAAGAGTTTCTAAGGGGTTTATTCCTCATAAAGGAATCAGGATATCATGTTCTGACCACCACACAGGGTGTCAGAAGGGATAGAGCGCTACATTTTATTAACAGTACATAGCTTATATACTTATTTCATTCCATAAGTAACAGTGCAAGAGGCGTAACAGCTGAGAGAAGACAAGATAACAATATACACGTGGCACATGTACGTAATCAAGAGGCGTGAGCTAGAGGTGTGTTCTGGAAACGTCACTGATAGGTGACACAAGTGGGTGGCACCAAGGGGTGGTGCTAACAGAATGTTGCAATGTCAGCAGAAATCGGAAGCTTGGATGCGCGCGCAGCTGCATGACGTGTAATTAGAGGGGTGCAGGGGACTTGACATTTACACTGACAGAAAGAGACAGAAGTCTGGCATGTCAGATCAACTTGTGCTTCTATCATATCTGATATCTGATGTTTAGGAACTAAGCTATCGGGGCAGAAAGGTCTCTAGGGCAGAAGCTATTCTATACTTGCTGTGAGTGCGTGTATAAGCGCCTGGGTGTCTGTATGAGAAGCGTGGGGCAAGGGGCCTTCCATGGAAGCATGGCAACAGAGGCTATGAATTACTTGCATAGAGACAGGTCGGCCCTTTAGCCCTGTAGCTGAGGAAGGATGTTTACTGAAGCTAGCAGGCTGGAATGTATTTTCGGGGAGGGAAACAGATAACTCGAAGGTTATAGTCAATCTTGGCAGGCAGCAGGCTGAGCTGAGCACGGAGGGCCGCGCTAGAAGTAAGTCAGAGTTCACGGATACGGGGGCTGCCTGGGCAGAGATTTCTCGGAGTCAGAAGCCAGAAAAGAGGCTCGGTGGCAGAGATTCAGGGCCTACTTCAGCCAGGGCTGAAAAACGTAGGAGTACACTACAAAAAGACGTTGGCATAGCATACTTAGGAACGGACCATCCAACCCATTCATGGTGGGTCTGAAAGAGGACAAGTTAACGTTGGACGCAAATGTATTTGCGTCTTCATAGCTGGTACAGGAGGGAAGTTACATGCACTTTAACTCGTACATGGAGTCGGTGGGGTACGCGCTAGGGAACATAACTTGACCATAAAATTTATATTACCTCATTCCCTCCTTGTTCCCTACGGACCCTTCATGATATATCGATCCTCATGAATCGATCAGTTTGTTCTTGTAACATTATATGTTCATCTTTCTTTCTTTGACTGTTTGAGAGACAACTGGAATGCTCAATGCAGGATGTGGCACACAGTCCACAAATCGCTGGCCCACACTGTAGGCACAGGCAGCAGCTGAATACTATAACAAGGCCAATGCCTAGGAATGATAAGATCTTCCATCCCCAAGCTGTTAACGTAGTCCAGAACCAACCGGACCAAGTCCAGGTGCCTGGATTCTGATGTATCTGATTTGCAATTTTATGCAGACGGGTAATAGCTTGATAGACAGATGGTGCATTTTGTGGAATGAAAACACAGCAACTTGACCCGATGACCTTACAGGCTCCACCTCTATCTGCCAAGATGACGTCAATTACAAGACGATTTTGAAGGACAACAACCCGCATAGCAGATTGCTCCTCTGTTAAGTTACCTAAGGCGGAGGCAGTTTCATGTACTACTGCTTCAAGTGTTCTGGTTAATCTGCGTATCAATTTACTGTTTTGGACAGGTCCTAGGAAGAAAAAGAATCCTTTATTGAAATCAGTGTACTGTTCCCATGCCGTTTCTGTGTAGTCGACAAGGGGAATATCTCTTTTGGGTCTATTCGGTGCTAGATTCGTATTTCTATGGTAATCAGGGGGAGCTAGGAAAACAGGTGGCAGAAGGAATGCAATGTAACAGGTACCATCCCAATCTGGAGGCAAACGTATGTATGCGGTATGACCACAAACAAAGTAGGAATGACTGGTAGCTTTAAAGGACGATTTACCATGATCACTGAACTCGACCACAGTAGTGCATTTACTATGACCTACGTGTACTGAACCTTTCTTGCTAACACATAATTCACCTGTGACTGGTAATACTAACATATGGGGCAAAACTGGAGCAGCTTCGGATTCAACAGTAAGGATCATAAGGTTAATTGTGTAATTACCTAATCCATATACTTCATTTTCTAGATCAGTTCCTATTCGAGTGGGAAGTCCCTCTTTATCAGGGTAACAGACGTTGAGCAGGACTAAGTTCAAGTTTCCCCAAACCCAGCCCCCATCGAAAACAGCAATATCAGGATCTAAGGAATTAATTATTTTAAACCATGCTCCACAGGAGCCATTGTGAGTGAACGGGTACGGAAAGAGGGGCAGAGCTCCCTTGTAATTCTGGTAGGGAGGGAGTCGGCCACATATCCAGCAGTCGGTAGCATTATTTGTCTGATGGGAGTGATGTAACATACTAATGAATGTATTGTTGCGCAGCGCAAGTCTGTAAGAGAGTTCATGTGCAGGAAGTTCACTAAAAGTGTGTTCAGCAGAGACATTGTAAGCAGATTGTTCACGCCTGAAAATAGGCCAATATATAGGTAGCAGAATGCTGGCAATAATAATTAGAATACTTAGAAAAAACATTATTAACAACGTCACTATACAGTGACTACGCAGTGATTTGCAGTAAGTACGTTTCTTTGCTTCTCTCTCTCTCTCTCTATCTCGATCTAGGAGATACATGTCAGAAACTATTTAACCGATTCACCTAGGGGAGGACTTAAACAATTAAACTGTCTGACTTGCTAGATCTGAGTTTCATTCGATATAGTTCTTGGGGAGTCTTTTCTCGTTCGGTAACGGTAAAGTCTTTCGTTTCAACACAGTCTTTGGTGGGGGTGGACGAGTCAGAGTCCTGTTTCAGTCCGTTTTTTAGTTCATTGCAAAGTTTGATGTGACTCGTATGGACCCACCCCTTTCTCCCCTCGATTTTCACAGCGGTCCTGGTCGTAAGGAGGACGGTCTTCGGAGACTTCCAACGGGGTTCCAGCGGACTTTTCCGGTCGAAATTCCGGACGAGTACCAGGTCCCCAGGACGGACCTCATGCGCCTTTACATCGGTGTTGTCAGGGAAGGCTGCGGCAACCTGTGAACGACATGATTGGAGTGCAGACATCAAGGAGGCAAGGTAATCTGTCAACATATTACAATCAACATCAGTGATTTTCTTCGGAATGGGCGTCCCCCACATATTCGGTGGTCTGCCAAAGACCACTTCGTACGGGGATAGCCCTGATCTTGAGTGGGCGACCATTCTCATGTAGAATAGTGCCACGGGCAGGGCGACTATCCAGTCGACCCCTTTTTCCTGACAGATCTTGGCAAGGCGGATTTTTAGTGTCTGATTATGCCTTTCTACAAGGCCTGCTGCTTCGGGATGTCGGACACAGTGGAACCTCCACTGATATCCTAGCAAAAGGGAAACCTGTCTCATCAACTCGGACGAGAACGGCTGTCCGTTATCTGAATACACGACACGGGGCAAACCGTACCGTGGGAAGAATTCACGAACCAACTGTCTGGCAGTGGTCGGAGCAGTGTAGTCTGGGACTGGGTATGCTTCGGTCCAACGGGACAGAGCACAAACAATTACAAGGACATATTTAAAACCTCGACAGCTATTCATCTGGATATAATCCATCTGGAGGACTTCAAAAGGGTGATCGGGAGGATGAAATCCTCCTTGCTCAACAGGGACGCTTTTACCTGGATTGAACTGACAACAGATCATGCAAGTACGCACTTTCTGTTTTGCTGCTGCTCGTAAGTGTTTGTTGTACCAGAGATTCTGTAAACTGTCTAACATCGCCTTCTCTCCTAGATGTGCCGGGCTATGTGCTGTATTTATCATGACCTGAACCATTGAGTCGGGGAGAAACCATATAGATTTTCCCTTCGTCACCCAACCTTGATCTGTCTGAATCCCTCCTAGTTCAGTCCATTTCTTTATCTCCTCTGGAGTAGCATGTGTCTGGATATCAATTACGTCTAGGGCGGGATCTCTAACTGCCATACACTTTGTTGGTACTATTGTTTTTGTTATGTCAGTAATCTGGATGCGAGTTAGTGCTGTATGTTTTGCTGTCTGGTCTGCCAGGTCGTTACCCTGGGAAACAGAATCTGTGACTTTAGTATGTGCCTTACACTTCATGACTGATATGCCCGAGGGCAAATGTATTGCTTCTAACAGTGCTTGAATGAGGGGGCCATGTTGTATCTTGGCCCCATGGGAAGTCAGAAAACCTCGTTCTTGCCAGAGGACTCCGAAGTCGTGTACAACTCCGAAGGCATAACGGGAATCAGTATATATGTTAACATTTCTGTTCTTGGCTAGAATACAAGCTCGGGTCAGAGCGATGAGCTCGGCTGCTTGAGCAGACAGTGTATCAATACGATGTGTTTCTTTAACTTCAGTTTCAGTGGTCACGGCATACGCGGCCACTAATTCTCCTGTACCTGTTCTCATGCATGAACCGTCCACATAAAGTGTCAGGTCTGGATTTGTCAATGGGACATCTGTTAAGTCTCGTCTAGGCTTAGTTACTGCATTAATTATTTCTATACAATCATGTGGAGCTGGATCTGTCATAACTGTAGGTAACAGTGTTGCTGGGTTCAAGATACTGCAGCGTCTGATTTCTATGTGTGGCTGGAATAGTGTTAATTCATAACCTGTCAATCGTGCTATAGTCAAGTGTTGAGTCTGGGTTCTGTTTAACAAAACCTCTACAGAATGTGGAACTTGTACTGTTAACTGATGACCTAGAACAATTGAATCGCTCTGTCTGATTGCTAACGCTGTTGCTGCTACTGACTTTAAGCACGCAGGGAGTGCTTGGGCTACTGAATCCAATGTACTAGAAAAATAAGCACAAGGCTTATGTGAACCTGCTTGATCTTGAGTGAGGACAGACAACGCTGTACCATCACGTTCTGTAACAAAAAGTGTAAACGGTTTGTTGTAACATGGTGTCGCTAAAACTGGTGCTTGACATAAGGCTTTCTTTAAGTCTTCAAAAGCTTGTGTGTGTTCCTGAGTCCAAGGGAGGGCAGTCGAAGTCGCTGCCTCCTGTGTCGTTAACTGGATGAGTGGCTTGGCTAGAAATGCATACTGGGGAATCCATTGTCTGCAGTACGAGGTGAGGCCTATGAAGGCCCGCACTTCCTTTTGTGTCTGGGGTTGTGGCATATTTGCAATTAACTGAATGCGATCGGGAGTGAGCTGTCTCCCCACTTTGGACAGCAAGTGACCCAAGTACACAACTTGCTGAACACAGAATTGTAGCTTCGAAGGAGACACCTTGTGTCCCTTGTCGGCCAGAAAGTGTAAAACGGTCAGTGATGCTTTTTCACATTCGGGCTCACTTCGTGCGGTGATCAGCAGATCATCGACGTATTGCAGTAAAGCGGTGTTAACTGGCATTTGAATACAATCTAGTTGTCTCTTCAGTGCTTGACTATAGATGCTGGGGCTTTCTGTGAATCCTTGAGGTGCGCGCGAAAATTTGAAACTGCGTCCATTTAAACAGAATCCGAAGAGATATTGGCTCTCTGGATCAATAGGCACGCTGAAGAAGGCGTTCTTGAGATCAATTACAGTGAAGAACGTTGCTTCTGAATCAATAGCAGTCAATAAGGATGAGATATCGGGGACCACAGGATACTGTGGGATAATGCATTTATTCAATTCTCGAAGATCAATCACCAGCCGATATACTGGCGGTGCATTGGGATCAGTACGTTTAAGAATCGGGATGATGGGTGAGTTACAGATATTGGAGTCGGTCTCGATGACCACTCCTTGGGCAATGAGCTCTTCAATGATTTTCAGTAAAGCCACTACAGCATCGGGTGGTAACTTGTATTGTCTGATTCTGGGTAATACAACACCTGCCTTGAGTGTAACGCGGTATGGTGTAATGTGCATACATCCTACATCAGTTGGGCCTTTTGCCCACAAGTAATCAGGTACATTTTTTAATCTGAAATCAAACTCACGCAAAACGTAATGGCCCTTGAAATCCCGCAGAAAGAGTCTAACTCCCTCCGGGGAACAGCAGATTATAGCTCCTAGAGCCTTCAATGTTTTAATTCCTAACAGATTTTCTGGACATGATTTCGTGAGTAACAGGTCTGTAACGCGTGATAATGGACCCACAGCCAGGGGAACTGGTTCGGACACTTCATTTACAATAGGCTGTCCCGAAAAACCAAGGGAAACATTTTGTGAGCCTGAGAGGGGTGCCCCTGGAACTTCGTCATGACTTATTGTAGTGCGACTTGCCCCTGTGTCAATTAAAAACTTTCGGTCTTTTCCCAATACTTGACTGTGTACATAAGGACCTTCTTGATCTACAGGAATCTCAATAAGAGGCAAGCCACCTTCCCTCTCTAGGCTGTTTCATGTATATCGGGAATATTCGGGGTAAGCAGACTGGGCATACTGGTACATCTGTTGTGAAACTTGCTGAGTTGCAGCAATGGGCTGTGGCTGTGGTACTGCTACGGTCTGTGCTGTCTGTGCGGATGCATGCATAGGCTGTGTATTCTGTGTAGACTGATGCTGGTTATGGTCTTGTCTAGGCGGATGCGGTCTTTCTTTAGTTTTACCTGTCGCTATGTTATGTTTCAGAACGGGGCATTCGTGTACGTAGTGACCTGGCTGCTTGCAGTAGTTACATGTCCCTTTAACGGGAGCCGTAGTGTGACTTGTCTGGGTCGTACCTTTTCTGTGACTGTCGGATGGGACCGTCTGAGCTACTAACATTTTCATTTTCGTGTCTTTCATACGTTTCTGTTCCTGATCTTGTTCTTCCCTAATTCTATTCTGGTGATATTGTAACATTTGTAACATCTGGGATGGCGTATTTGCTTGCCATGTACTCTCGACCTTGTATACTCTATTTTTAACTAATGGTAGGGCGTTCTCGACTAATTTGGTTACAAAAAGGTGTGGATATGACTCGCTACTAGTTTTTAGACCACTATTTATAATAAAACATTTCTCGAATCTTGAATAAAAGTCACTAGTATCTTCATCTTGTTTCTGTTTACAGGACGAAATTGCGTCCCAATCTTCTTTTCTAGTTGTCAACAATCTGGGCAGGACCTGTACTATCAAACCTGGTAATGCTTTAGTTTTGTCCCCAAGGCCTAACCCTGGAACCCGTTTTCTTTCTTCGTCCTCTATTTCTGCCCATGCTATCTTTGTGTCTCCCACCTCCCATTCCTTTTCCTTTAATTTCTCGAATATTCCCGTAGGCAATAATACTTTCAACATTTTCATGATGTCATCATACGTGTAATCTCCCATCAGTAACATGTCTTTAAGCTCTCTGTGAAAACCTGCAGGGTCTTTATCATGGCATGGTACTAGTTTCTTCATTTCTAACAGTTCTAATTTAGTCAGAGGCGTGTGTACATACACGCGTTTCAAAATTTTATCCTCACCCATAACAGGGTTCACTTCTCGTAAGGGGTTCTGACTTTCAATACCACCCCCGCACTGCATATGGTACATTTTCCTTTCTGGAGGTGGGGCGGGAACATATTCAGAGCTTACAAGGGTATCATATCTGTGTCGTTGTTCTAGAATTATTTGAATTAATTTAGTGCTTAAGCCTCTCCATCTATCCATCAGTAGTGCTTCTAGTGTTTCGTGTAAAGGACCTGGATCAGAATAGTGTTTCCTGTATTTGATAAGAAGGTGCTGAATCATGTATACACCTGCTAATTTCTGTTCGTCGGGGGAGAGGTTCAGAAATGTCTGCGCTACTGTGTCATCATTATATATGTCTGCATTTTCGGCCCATGATACAGCGGATCGGGCTAGTTCTTGTTCATCCATAGAATTGAGTACATGGTACCCAACTCGATCTCGAAGCCGTTTATCAGTTTCCTGGAACTGATGCTCAGCAGAATTCGGATTTGTTAAGGCAGAGAAGAAAACTCTCTTGCTCTCCGGACGGATACCCTTCCTAAGGTAAGTTCCCTTACCTACATATGCTATTGTTCCTATATCTCTTTCGGATTCTTCCTGTACTTCTTCCTCCTCGGAGGAAGCCTTTTCTTTCTCTTTCTGGTGTACTGCTATCACTGCTTTCTTAATCTTCTTGTACATGGACTCTATGCAATTTTGTCTGTCATGTTTTCCATCAGCTATATTTTGACCCCACTTGTTCAATGCGTCTAATTCACTCTGATCTGTTCCGGGCCTGTCTCGTTCTCTTATTAGACAGTTTATGAAAAATCGTAGTATCAGTGCTTGCATGCCAACTTTCTGTTTCTCCATGGCATCCTTAATACTGTCAGAGTCCTTTCCTGTTTGAACAAACTCATATATTCTGTCTAGACGATCCTTCATTCCTGCATAGCATAACAAGCTATCAGTAGCGGATCTTAACCGTAATGATGCCAATATCATTAAATCGTCCTTTCCGGGTACTGGATCATATCTGCAGACTGACATGTTTTCTTTCAATGCGTCGAGGCGGGATGAATTAGAGGAGTGGGGAGACCTGTAGGTGAGAGGACTCTGCATATCTTTGAGATTGAATCTGTGAGTTGGTGGCGGGGTCTGAGGACCCGCGGTCGCACCTCCTGAAGCGGACGCTTGAACATTACCTCCCTGGGGAGTCTGTATCTGAACGTGAACTTGTCGTTTAGGTGGATCAGGCAAACGTGGTTTCGGTAGGTCAGTTTTGAGTAGGGGAAGTGGCGGGGCTGGCGGAACAGGAGAAGTCTGTTGTGGTACCGGCGGAACGTGACCTGGGGGCGGAATACCACCCCCGTCCCTGTCTGTAGGCAGGGCACGAACAGGCAGATTGGTGTAAGCTGGTGCTACATCGTCTAGATAGGAATTTAGGAATATGTCTTTAGTAATCTTGTGCATTACTTTAGTTGGAACCAATGGTGACGGCAAATTTTTCGGTATTTCTGAAATGGCGTCAGGGGTACCTTCGGCCAAAAGATACATGTTGTTCACTTGGCTATTTTGGATACGATCTATTTGTTCTAATTTTACTCGAATTCCCTCAGTAACTAATTCGTTCTCTTGGGCCTTTTCTGATTCTTTAAGTCTGTCTTCTCTACGGAGTGCTCTTTCAGCACGCTTACGTGATTCCTTACGCCAAAATTCTATGGCGTCTTTCTGAGATTGTCTGGCTTTCTTTTTCCGTAATACCTCTTCTACCTTTATGATGCACTCGGCATCCCATGTTCCGTTAACTGGCCATCGGTATCTTTCCTCTAAGTGCTTGGTATAATCGGTCCATAATTCTAGATACAGGATGGCGTCTATGCCATGCTTATTATACATGAAATTACCTGGAGTGTCCCTAGGGGGGATTGGAATCTCTTCCTCTAACATCCCTTTCCTAGTTCCTATCTGCTTTAACTTGTTGAAAAACGGCATTGTGCCTACTTGATACTGAAATGCTTGATCCTTGATACTCAATTTCGACTGTAACTATTTATACAAGAAAACACAATAATGCACAAAAACAATCACATTCATACCACGACATTAATTACAAAAACATTTAAAACATAGATGACTACCCCTCTATACTAGATGTACTGCTCAACAGTACAGATACACTGTTGTAACAGTGCAGAATTTCAGAAATTCGGAATACTAGATATACTGCTAAACAGTACAGATACACTGCCTAAAAACAGTGCAGACCGGACTTGCGTACCCAAACCCGTCTAGATACGACCCAGCAATGGTACTCACCGGGAAGCACGGAAAACAGAAGGCCTCGGAAAACTCGACTGGACTCGACTCGGAACTTCGGAAAACTTCGGAAAAACTTCGGAAAACTTCGGAAAACTTCGGAAAACTGGTGGGCCTCTTCACACCTCGGACCTTGCTTCTTTCGGCTGGGCTCTGGTCGGGATCCTCCGCACTCCTCACCGCCTCGTCTGGGCACTGATTGCAGTCTTCGTCACCTCCGTGGGTCAGAGGGAGATGCAGGAAATCCTGCCAGTACACGTGTGTTCCATCTAACTGATGGCAGGGGACACAGTATGCAACGCGCCAACCGGCGCGTGAGGTGGGGGAGGGGTCCCTATTCGGGCGCCAAAATGACGTAAATAATTAATTTACTCTCTTAATTTCTATGCAGGTAAGTACTTAATCAATAATAACTCAATCAGAAGGAAGGAAAACAGAGTCCGTGGTGTAAGAGTTTCTAAGGGGTTTATTCCTCATAAAGGAATCAGGATATCATGTTCTGACCACCACACAGGGTGTCAGAAGGGATAGAGCGCTACATTTTATTAACAGTACATAGCTTATATACTTATTTCATTCCATAAGTAACAGTGCAAGAGGCGTAACAGCTGAGAGAAGACAAGATAACAATATACACGTGGCACATGTACGTAATCAAGAGGCGTGAGCTAGAGGTGTGTTCTGGAAACGTCACTGATAGGTGACACAAGTGGGTGGCACCAAGGGGTGGTGCTAACAGAATGTTGCAATGTCAGCAGAAATCGGAAGCTTGGATGCGCGCGCAGCTGCATGACGTGTAATTAGAGGGGTGCAGGGGACTTGACATTTACACTGACAGAAAGAGACAGAAGTCTGGCATGTCAGATCAACTTGTGCTTCTATCATATCTGATATCTGATGTTTAGGAACTAAGCTATCGGGGCAGAAAGGTCTCTAGGGCAGAAGCTATTCTATACTTGCTGTGAGTGCGTGTATAAGCGCCTGGGTGTCTGTATGAGAAGCGTGGGGCAAGGGGCCTTCCATGGAAGCATGGCAACAGAGGCTATGAATTACTTGCATAGAGACAGGTCGGCCCTTTAGCCCTGTAGCTGAGGAAGGATGTTTACTGAAGCTAGCAGGCTGGAATGTATTTTCGGGGAGGGAAACAGATAACTCGAAGGTTATAGTCAATCTTGGCAGGCAGCAGGCTCAGCTGAGCACGGAGGGCCGCGCTAGAAGTAAGTCAGAGTTCACGGATACGGGGGCTGCCTGGGCAGAGATTTCTCGGAGTCAGAAGCCAGAAAAGAGGCTCGGTGGCAGAGATTCAGGGCCTACTTCAGCCAGGGCTGAAAAACGTAGGAGTACACTACAAAAAGACGTTGGCATAGCATACTTAGGAACGGACCATCCAACCCATTCATGGTGGGTCTGAAAGAGGACAAGTTAACGTTGGACGCAAATGTATTTGCGTCTTCATAGCTGGTACAGGAGGGAAGTTACATGCACTTTAACTCGTACATGGAGTCGGTGGGGTACGCGCTAGGGAACATAACTTGACCATAAAATTTATATTACCTCATTGACCACAGGACACTGATGAGTGGTTATTAGTCTTTATTTCAGTAAATATGTAGAGAGCGCCGAGCCAGCTCCTTCTCTGCTCTGGCACTCGCGTTAATGCCGCGCTGGGATGCGCGCGCATCCCAAGATGGCCACCGCCGCACGTCGCGTGGTCACGCAACGTGCGTGCACTAGACCGCTACACTACATATTGTAGGGGTTTAACAGTACCTGGTAAAAATTGTGCAGTGGGGCTGGCGCTGACCGCCGGACGAGTATGAATGGGAGTAGAAGGGGTTGCCTTTGGCACGCCGGCTGTGCGCATCCGCTGCACGTTAGTGCCAGCGGCAATTTAAATATTGTCAGGGGCATGAAAGCCTAGCCCGATGACCTGCAATCCACCAATATGTCTGCCCAAGTACCGGAAGTTGCGCAATAACTCTGCGGAGGACTTCTCGCCGAGTCACACAATGGCTGGTAAGTGCAAAGTACAAATGTGCAAATAATTAAAACCAATAAAAAATAGTTCTAAAAATATGCAGCATATAACGGAGACTGTGTGCAAAAGCAATAGTAGGGAACAAAGTATTGGTCTCTCCCAGCTCAGGCCTCAGGAGGACTCCACAGTGCACATTTGCACCAGCAGCAGTTTAAATATTGTCAGGGGCATGAAAGCCTAGCCCGCTGACCTGCAATCCACCAATATGTCTGCCCAAGTACCAGAAGTCGCGCAATAACACTGTGGAGGACTTCACGCCGAGACACACAATGGCTGGTAAGTGCAAAGTACAAATGTGCAAATAATTAAAACCAATAAAAACAGTTCTAAAAATATGCAGCATATAACGGAGACTATGTGCAAAAGCAATAGTAGGGAGTGAAGTGTTGGTCTCTCCCGGCTCAGGCCTCAGGAGGACTTCACAGCACACGTTTGCGCCAGCGGCAGTTTAAATGTTGTAAGGGGCATGAAAGCCTAGCCCGCTGACGTGCAATCCACTAATATGTCTGCCCAAGTAGAGGCGGTCCCCGCAATAACACTGCGGAGGACTTCACGCTAAGACACACAATGGCTGGTAAGTGCAAAGTATAAATGTGCAAATAATTAAGACCAATAAAAAACAGTTCTAAAGATATGCAGCAGATAAAGGGGACTGTGTGCAAAAGCAATAGTAGAAAACGAAGTGTTAGTCTCTCCCGGCTGAGGCCTCAGAAGGACTCCACAGCACACGTTTGAGCCAGCGGCAATTTAAATATTGCCAGTGGCATGAAAGCCTAGCCCGCTGACGTGTTATCCAACAATATGTCTGCCCAAGTACCAGAAGTTCCGTAATAACAATGCAGAGGACTTCACACCAAGACACACAATGGCTGGTAAGTGCAAAGTACAAATGCGCAACTAATTAAAACCAATAAAAAAAGTTCAAAAATATGCAGCATGTAACCAAGACTGTGTGCAAAAGCAATAGTAGGGAACAAAGTGTTGGTCTCTCTCGTCTCAAGCCTCAGGAGGACTTAATGCAGCAGGAACTGCCAGAAGGAACCGAATAATAAACAATTTCTTCAACTGAGCATGTCACATTGTGACAGTATGTTAAACCAAGAAGATACACAATTCCCCAGGGGAAGGATGGGGTGGAGGTTTAAGTAGACCAAGCAAAAGAGAAAGAGGGGAAATTCCCCTTTCGGAACTAAAACCCTCTCACACCCAGCAAGCTGGGTGTCATGCTTCATCATCTGGGGTTTGCTCCTCGTCAAACTGGCGCTGCAATGTCTGACGGGCAACCATGAAGGGGCTCTTTATCGGAGATCTTTTATTCCTGCCAGTTGGTGCATGTGGGTATGAGGTACTAAGTGGGGTGTAGACTAAGCATGGGCGAATTTTGCGGATCTCGCGTTCGCGAATTTTGCGGATTTGCGGATTCGCAATCCGCAAAATCCGCGAATTCCCGCGAATTTGCGGATTTTTTTTTTTTTTTGTGTTCGCCCGTGTTTCTGCCAGTTCGCGAGGGTTTTTACAATTTCGCAATTTGCGAACTTACCTGTCGGGTCGCAAGTTTTGCGAACTTGTTGTTTCTACATGTCCAGCCTGTTTGGG